>NC_092464.1:16660736-17943236 GCF_047495875.1 Pithys albifrons albifrons
AACTTCTAACAACCTTCCAACTGGCAGCAGCTGTTCAACACAGGGAATAATTTCAGTCTATTTCTTAAAACTCTGTGTCACTCGCAGGCAACAACAAGAAAGTATTATGAAGGAAAACCAAATTTCAACAGACTCTTGATTCATCACCTAACCTACTCCCTTGAGGACTGCAAACATCCTGACAGAATCCAACTTTATAGTCCAATGCCCAGATATTTATTGTCATCAACTTGCACTTGTGACTAATTACAGCCTTAAGAATTACAAACAGCCAATAAATTGGCTGTCTGACATCGACCTGTTGGAGAAAGACCAGATGAGACACATCAAGCTGATCAGAGGCTGGAGCACTTCTCCTATGAAAATAGGCTCAGGGAGTTGAGGCTGTTCAGTCTGGGCTAGCGAAGGCTCCGAGGAGACATTACAGCACCTTTCTGTACACTAAAGGGGGCGTGCAAGAAAGCTGGGAGAGAGACTTTTCACAAGGGCATGTAGTGACAGGGTGTGGGGGATTTAGATTAGATACTAGGAAGGAACTGTCTACTGGAACGGTGGTGAGGCACTGAACAGGTTGCCCAGGGAAGCTGTGGATGTCCCATCCCTGGAATTGTTCAAGGTCAGGCTGGATGGGGCCCTGCACAATCTGGTCTAGTGAAAATGCCCCTGCCCAAGGGCAGGGCTGGTGGATCTAGATGATCTTTAAGGTCCTTTACAAGCCCAACCATTCTGATTCTATGCAATTAGGTACAACACACTGGTCTGCAGCATCAAAGACTTTAACCTCATTCTTTCCAGCATCCTCAAATTTGTTTTTTTTAAAGCTTAGAATATGAAACAAAAAATCCATGCAGAAAAATTCTGGCAGGCACTTTGTTAAATTTCCCTCGATTGCAGGCAGCAGAAGTTGTAAAAGTTACGTCCCTATGATGTACTGTGTAAAAAAAAGTGTTCTTTGGTTTTGTATTCTGTGTCCTCTTCAGTAATTGGCTCAAATTTCATTGCCACTTACAGTACAAACCCTTAAGTGTAGAAATGTTCAGTTGATTAGGAATAAACAGCATTTAGATTTTTAAGCTGGAGCTGAAAGTAGCCAGGAAGGTGAAGGGCAACAAGGGCTGTAAATCTAGGGCAAGTGAAAGGTTCAGGAACAGGTGTGGTTTGCCCTTCTAGATGATCTAGAGGAAAAGTACATGAAAAAGACAAGGACTGTGCAACTTTTAGTCTGGGTTTTTATGGGTATGGTCTTGCCCTTGGACCTCCTACATGCCCAAGAACATCAGCAGTCACTGAGAGCAAAGTATTACCTACAGCAGAGGAGTAAGTTAAGGAGCAGTTAATCCAAGAGGACACACACCCATGAACCACACAGTATGTACCCAAGAGCAATCAGGGAGCTGGCCAGTAGAACTCAGCTACTGCATCACCGTGGAGCAGCATTAAAGGTTCCAAACATTAAAATCATCCTCAGGAAGCAGAAGGACAACAACCTGGGGAACTACAGGCCAGCTGACCTGACCCTAAGTCTCTGGGTAAGTTATGGAGCAAATCTTCCCGGAGTGGTTTCCAGCTACATGAAAGACTAAAAGACACAAAACCAGACCAGCACAGAGTTCCCAAGGAGATATTATACCTGACCAACCTCACTGCCTTCTCTAATGAGATAAATAGCTCAGAAGGTAAGGTCAAAGCAGTGACTTGACTTCTGCAAGGTCTGTGCCACCACCTCCCATAGGATTATCCTAGCCAAGCTGTTCACTTACCCAGTCCATGTTTCATGTGTATGATGGGGGGAAAACTGGATGAACTGCTGGACTCAAAGACTGCAGTCAGCAGTATGACGACTAATCGAAAGAGTGACTGATCAACACTGGGGCCAAGAGTGTTTAATATTTTTATATTACAACCCTAGACAGTGGCACACAGTGCACCTTTGTTGAGTCTGCAGATGACACCTGCTTGGGGGGAGCAGACAATTTGCTGGAGGGTAGGCTGTTATTCAGAAGTATGTGAATGGGCAGACAGGAAACAAATTCAAAAAAGGCAAATGCAGAGTCCTGAAAAAGGGGTGCAATAAAGCCGTGTAACAATACTGGAACGACCAATGGAAAAGAACAGGTTGAGTGGGCAGAAAAGGACTTGAGGAGCCTAGGTGACAAAATAAATGCAAGTCAGCAATGTATCCCTGTGGCAAAGCAGGCCAAGCAGATGTTGGGTTGTATAAGCAAGAGTGTGGCTGAAGAAAGCAATTCCTCCCCTCTCTTCAGAGCTTACAAGATTCACAGTATGTGCCACACTGTGTCGTAGGGAGCCCAAAACCGGACGAGAATTACATCACCACACCAAAGGAATCTGGTAGAGGAACCCAGAAGGTGACTAAGGGGCTGAAGCACAGGCCATAACAGGAGAACCTAAAAGCTTATTCAATCTGGAAAAGAGAAGGCTGAGGAAACGGGGATTGAAGAATCTTGTTGCAGATTTTTACTACTTATGGGGAGAGCAGTCAGGCTCTTCTCAGAGATGCACAGTGATAGGACAAGAGACAGAGACACAAGTTTTCAAAAGGGAAATTCTAATTAGACATAAGACAAAAAAAATCACCATAAAGGTAGTCAAACCTTAGAAGATGTTCAGAGACGGGGAAAAAAAATCACCTAAATAATGCCCTTAGCAGTTCAAACTTGCCAGTCCTATTCTGAGCTGGGACTTAAGTAGATCATAACTAGAAGTCCCAACCTAAATCATTCTAGGTTTCTACATACTCATACACCATCACCATAGAGATGCTGCAGAGAAATGCTACATTTTTCAACCAAGTAGAATTCAGGAATAACCTTCAATGCTTATTTACTCCTTAATTCTAATAGAATTTAAGTTCCCCCTATGACTTGCCTCCTTTCCATTTATCCATCTGGCTGCTCTTACTCCTACTTGACCCATAAAAATCACTCTAATACATCAGAAATGTTTCAGGAAAATAAATCTGTGGGTTTCTCAAAAATAAAGTTGTATCTTAATTACGACTAAAACACTGTCACAAGATATCCTAACACTGCTCTGCTATCAGCAGGGGGAGCTACGAATGCAGCAATGGTAGCTCCAAACTATCACTGTATTTTTGAATGCTTCACTGAGGCAATACCTGCCTTAGCTGAGTTAGGCTCACTATGCCACGGGTAATGGAATGTCTCCAGAGAGGCAAATATATCTGTACAAGAGTATGAGGACAGGATGTTTTCAAATACACTATTGCAAACTACAAAATCTTACAATCTACAAAAAATGGAATGAAACACCTCCCTTCCCAGCACTCTTCCAAGGTAAAGTGTTCTCAATCCTTTCAGGAAACAAAAAAACTACCAACCTGATGAAACTAATAATTATAGAAACATTCAATTTCAATTTTACAGGAGCCATAATTCATAGCACGTCTTTGGAATAATCTCTAACAGACAGACTCACTGTATGCCTGCATTGTGTTAATTTCCTAACTTATATGGCTGAAATGTTCACAACTTGCAAGTTAGTAGTAGTTATTCAGGTATTTCTTAGACATTGTTTCCTCCCCAACAAGTTAAAAAATAATTTTACCTCCATTCACTTCAAAATTTGAATAATACTAAGAGCAACAGGAATGTAGTTGTAATTAACTTCTGCACAATTAATCTCTATTTAAGGTGAAGAAAAATGCAACCTAATTAACTCACAGAGCCAAAATGATTTTGGACCATCTATCCACAGTTCAGGTTGCTAACTAATTGTTCACTCCTATGAAAGTAAATTACATAGGCCATCAAGAGCCGTCCCCAATCCAACTGACTGCTTTCACCTACAAAGGAATAATCTGTTCTACACCAATTCAGAAATACCGCCTGGACACAGATAAGTAACCTACATCTGAGCCAGTCCACTTTCATTCAACTCCACTGCACTCAAGAGAAGAAAGTAGCAGTAGCACAAGTTTTTCCAAGCCACCCAGTTCCTTAAATTTCCACTTTTTGCAAATGAAGTGCTTCCAAAGCAAACTGAAACACCTGAGCTCACAATACACCACTCACAAACGTGTATTAATTTGAGAGATACAGGATATAGGACTAAGGTGGTCACAGTATCTCTCACACTGGCCTGCAGTGCCTCCTGCGCTGTCTCCCCCTCAGCATGGGCTGGGGGTGGCCCTGCACAGCCTCTGCTGCAGCAGAACAGCTGCTGGGATAAACTCAGCTCTCTCCAACAAAATGCTTGTGCCAAACAGAGCAATGGTTTGCAAAGGGCAAGCAAGTCCCTAAAGGCACTCCCTGTGAGTAAGGGTTATGCCAGAGTAGAAAGCCCTGTAAGCCAAAGGGAGAGGGGTATGGATCAGCAGCCCAAATGCCCACCAATATCAACTCACTCAGGCTCCAGGCCATGCTGAATGGGTACAAGAATAGGACCATCTTTCTTAGGAACATTTCCTACTGGGAAAGAGTGACGAGCAAAGAACAAAAGGGTCTGACTGGGAGCTGTACCTCTAAACTTCACCACTCCTGATAAAAAAGGTTTAGCTTGCTGCAAAGTGTAATTTTATTTTTGCTACTGTAACTCAAAAAGATTTAAACAGCACCATCCATAATTACCAGAGACTGGAGCTGGTGCAATTTGTCTTTACTCACCTCAAAGAAATAAATGCGTTTTAGGTTTGTAACCTGACAAAGACTAGAATCAAGTGTCTGCAAAATAGTCAACATTAAAAACTGAAGAACTGCTGACTTGCTCCCAGTTCTGCCTTCAAACTGATCAAATCACAGGGTCTCCAGTAAAGCCACTTACTGGAATATGAATGCCAAACAAAGAAAAACCCATCATCCCAAAAATCACAAACCAATCCCCTTCTCCCCACAAAAACAGCCAAAACCAACAAAGATTTGAAAAGCTAACAATAAATTAGTGCACCGGTGACACACAAAGGCCCCCTTTGTTAGTCCCAGAAAGGCAGATAAAAGGACCTCACTATTTAAAGATTTGGAAAGCACCACTGTGTAGCTTCAGGTATGCTGACAATGAAAGAGCACTGATTGTTTGTTAGTTTGCTTTTTTAATACCATACTGCACACCTTATTCAACCACTCTTAAAATCCAGCTTTGAAGTGCAACACCTTGTAGATTTACAGAACTTCTAAAAAAGTCAACTTGCAACCACCTCCTCCCACAGTTCTAGACTATCATCTTATGGCAGATCTTTGTTTACAGCCCCTGGAACAGTATGACAAAATACACAGCATCCAACACTATGGAGAGTCCATCTCCCAACAGAAAAAATTCAAACAAGATACAGAGTATTGTAAATCAATGGTTAAACATATCTATCATCCAACATCTGAATAGGCTGCAATGTTGACAAATAAGTCTGGCCAAGGAAAAGTATTTGAGGAACTTACTTAATTTTTAATGTTTTTCACTGAGGCAGAAAAATCACCTGACAAAAATTCATACTAATTTAAAAATCAAACTACACTACAGCAAGACACTAAAAACATCTAACACTAAGAAAATCACATGGAATTACAGCATTTAATTCCATAGCTGCACAGAGAAACAAAAACTCCAAAATCAAGAAATCACAGTATAAGGAATAACTCAACTTCAACTCCAGTGACAGGGCGTGAATATGAATTCTATTTTGCTTCTGTTAATGGAACTCTCGTGGTTGCCCCAAAATGAAGACCCTCCCACAATACCTCTCTAACAAAGATATTTAGCTGCATCCTCTTAGTTGCAGCAGAGTTAAATTACATGTTCAGTAAACAGACCAAAGGAGAGTCTACTAACTGCAACATATACAGCACAGATTGGATCCAGAGAAAAAATTGAGGACAGAACAGAGAAGTTTTCAACATACCTTGAACGCTGAAGATTTCGTGGAGAGGCAGGTTCATGACCTGCCTGCTTGTCAGCTATTACTGGCTGCTGAGGTGCTGCCTGGGGAGCTGGTCCTTGTTTAACACCTGGAGTAGCAACCTGAAAGTTCAAAACTTCATTAGATTTCCTCCAAAGGAAAGAGCAAGGGTAAGAACCAGAGAAAACCATGGAAATTACAAGTTATGGCACTGGTGGGAGTATTTTTATACAAGGTCCTTTGTTGACAGAATTTTTATTCTCTTCTTGAGGTGTTTTCTTAAAAAAATCATCTCTAGTTCCACAGCTGTAATAGAGAGCTTTTTTTACTAAAATAGAAAGAGCAGGTACCTACAGACATAACAGAAGCAAATTTAGACCATCTAACATGTCAACATATTGCAAGTTTATTAGGTAAAATGATTCAACTCAGTATCACTTTTGATTGTACCTTCAATATGAGCTCATTTTCAACCTCACAAGTTCATTACCCAAACAAAAATTTTCACTTAAAAATTTAAGAGTTTCCCACTTGAAAATACATTACACAGTGTCAAGTGCAGAGTTATGCCACAACCATATTATAACATCTCTATCAGAAATGGAAAAGAAAACCTAAAGCGTATTTATCAGTCTGCTACTCCTCCATTACCTGTTCTGTAAGCTCTAATCTCACGAATGACTAAAACCACAGTCACCAGTACCTTCTTGCTTTTCCTGTAGAATGCACTCAGTACAGGATACTGAGACAGTAGCAGTGAGACAAGTCTTTTTTCTGTGCATTTCTGAACTACAACAGGATGAGAAGTTTGAGGATATACTAAAGTCTAAATTACAGTAAATGAAGTTGAACATACTTGTTTTAGCCCAATGCTTTGCATACATACCTCAGTCAATTTAAAATAAGTACAAGAGAGGATCAGCTTCATAATTTATCTCCCATTCTGCAAAAACCAAGCTAACAATTTTGAGAGGGAGGGAGCAAAGAAAAAATGTGTCCTAGAGATTCATAAAGAAAAGACAAATCATGCAGCCTGTTTGGCATTTGCTGACATCAAGTAGGTGTAGATTACTAGCTAGTGGTCACCTAAACTCTAGAAACTCTCTCAGGTTCAGAAACAGACTCCTGTGAAACAGACCACAGCAAGCCAGACAGTATCTGCTGAAGTAAACTTAAGACATATCTGGATTTATTTAAATACACTTAGAATCTTAATGTAAATCCAAACCTAGTTATACGTCTATAAAAGTCACTTTAAAATTATCATCAGTGTGTTCTTTCTGGCTCTTAAATTAATAGACACATACAAAAAAAAGTCTGAATAGCACATGAAAAGGCCATAGTTCTAGAAAGAAAGAGCAGGATTATTGTATGATTACTCTGTTGTTGAGGGGACTAAAATACTCACAGTTTGTAAGCTGATTTATGAAAACAGACAACCCAAGTACCTTTATGAAATGTATGACATAAAGAGCTTTGCTATTAATGCCTGAATTTTGCTCAGCCTGTGAGCAGATATCGACTATTGAGGCTGTTCAAATAGAAGGAATAATTTCAAAAGGAAAGTCCATTAGAGATAATAAAATCACCTTGCGGATCCACACTGGAAAAGTAACGAGCTCCTTGGCTGGTAAAAATAAAGAAAATGGACTGTAAAGAAAAACTGGGATCTGTGAGTTACGCTTTTTAGGAGGAACCTTAGGAGCTATTACACGTTAGCTTCAGTTAATGTTTCCCAGTCACTGACTCAGTTAAGGAATTCTGAATGAATGGGAGTGAGGGGATAGGAAGAGAAAGGGACATCATGTTATTGATTTGTAAACACCAATAACATTTCTAAACCAAATTTGAGACTACGTCAAGTCAACTTCCCCAAGAATTTCTCTCCCATTCTAAAAACCTTTTATTGGCTGAAGTCTAGAGAATTCTATCAGCTGTTGCCTTTGAAATATGTTTTAATTTCCACTAAAGTACTGATGCACCTGAAGCCAGCACAAGAATTTTTTCAGGAAAAGAAAAGTGTACTAGAATTTCATGCTGGAGCTGCTCTGACAAAATACAGTTCAGTAGTTACTTCCAGTCACTTGTTTCTTTTGGGAAAGACACCATAGGTATTTTATCATCCTACATACAACAGCTAGCAATGGATATACAGGAGCAATACTTAATATTACGGACAATGATTTCTTACTATAGTATGGCAAAAATGAAAAGGATCTTACCTTTTGCTGGGATGATACTGGTGGCGTAGTCATCAAAGGTTTAAGTGGAACAGTGTTAGTCTGGGGCGTGCTTATCCTGGGAGATACGTATGATCTTGGTGATGAGGCATCAGATGTTAAAGACATTGGAGACTGATTAGATGGCTGAGCTGTAAAGGAAAAAAGAAATGTTTTCAATAAAACCATATCCTATATTAAACGTGAATTAGATTTTCTTCTGGTATTTTGGACTATGCTGTATTAGATAATTTACAAAGATGTTCACCTTGACATGGCTGCGGGGTGAACAACAGGAACAATCCAATGTTCAACAATCCTAGCTAAAGAATTGTGTTTGCACAAATTCCACTTCTAAAACTTCAGGGGAGGGGGAAAGATGAAACTATTAGGCAATGCTTTTTTACATATGAAGACATTGAATCAGTTTCATTTGCAACTCCTATTTTAGGGAACTCAACTTGATTTAACTGAAAGAATGTATGAACAGTTTATCTAGAAACCTGTTCACCCATTCTAGGCACCTAACAACAGTTCCCCCACCCAAGGTTAGAAATTAGCACTGGTGTAATACTAATTACCTACTCAATAAGATGACTGCATTTATTGGTTTGGTTTAAGTTTCTAGCTTTATTAAGTTACAGACCAGAACATACTGAAGATATTTTGAAAGAATATCTTGCCTAGAAGCAATAAAAAAATCCCTCACCAGGCAGAGCAAACTTTCTTTCAAGCATTTAAGGCCTCCCCCAAGTGTCACAGTTGCACAGGAATACAAGAAGGGTGTTCAACCAAGGAAGAGGTTGTGTTTCAACTGAATATTAAATAACATCCAATTAAGGCTCAGAAAAAATTGAGAGGGTCTTGCGCAGGTTTCACATTACTCATATAGAGTTAGTTAACGTACAAAGAAATCCCAAAGGAGAGACAGAGAAGCCTATTTACTTAGTTGGGTGTCAGCTTCCTGCTCCCCAGGTAACAATTTTTTAACCTATCTCTGGAAAAAAGCAGCCATTCAACATCCTCCAGCACCGGGTGACCAAAGATATGAGAGAGCTTCTACAAATTCTAATTGTATCAGCCTTTTTAAAATGCAACATACAATTTGATGTAAGTGAAAAGAAGACTCTGAGTACCTTGTGTAGACAGTTGTGCAGCTTGAGAAATTAAGGAGGTGATATTGAAAGCAGATGGTCCAGCAGTAAGAATTTTATGGAGTATAGACTGCAGAGAGGCTTGTGTCACAGCTGCTGTTAGAACTGAAAACAAATGTTCTGTTTTACTGACAATTCTAGAACATCACTTTAAACTGTTCAAATTGGCTAATTACATTTAAACCACCTTTTCTTTCAGATTTTGTTCCCATATCCACAATGAGCAAAGATCCACCTGAACTATTTTTCAATTACTTGAATTCAAGTTGACTTGGAATGTCAAGCAAGTCCTTTATTTAGTAGTTTGATTTTTGAGACACACACTCAAAAAAAATCTTTTAAAAAATAACTTAAATTCTTCAGCTTGACCCTATGGATCAATAATAATTCTTGTAAACATCAAGAGAACATTTGTTCAATTGGCTACCGTAAGCAGAATGTGTGTGGACAATTTTTACACTACAATAATCTTTAAAAAAGCAAAAAGCAGTACCACTTAAACCCAGCAAAAGAGATGGGGGGCAGACTTTCTGCTCAAGGGGAAAACCCCGATCTTTCCAGTTAAAAATCTGTTTCTTCTTTAAAAAATAGACACAAACCAAAAACCAAACAAAAAACCTTATCTGTTCTGTGTTTAGCTGTCCCACGTTGTTCCCATCCAGTAAAAAAATCAACCAGTTTTAATTATTTTAAAACTGCATTACACAGGAATCTTACACAGGATCTTACTGTGTGAGCCAATGAGACTCTGAACTAACTCTGAGCTTCTGAACTAATCCTTCCAAAAGGATCTACAGGCTCTGTGGGATACTTCCTGAACATACATTCCACCCATGCACAAACCTGAAAAAACTGACTCACCAGTACAAGCACAGAGTAACTCTGAATCACGTGCTCAGCCCTGCTGTGCAAGGTGAGGTCACTCTGCCCACACGGACCCAGACAGGCCCTCATCCCACCAGAACAACTCTAAACACTCTTGTTCCAAGACAGACACAGCTGCTGCTCAGATAGAGCAAGAAAAAATTACTAAAAATTTCACTTGGCAGCTCTCTAATAAAACAAAACTGGAGTCTTGACTGGACCTTTTTTTTTTCAACATAAACAACCATGACAGTCCTTTTAGTCCAACTTGGTGCAGTACAATTTTAAAAGTTTCGTCCTGCACAGATAAAAGAACAAACAACAGTAACCTAATCACCCCTATTAGTACTGAATGAAGCCAGAGTATTTGCAGATTAAAAGGAAGCAACTGACAGCTTTTTCTTATAAATAACTGCAATGTACAGCATATTTTGGACATATTTTGACTGTCATGGTTTGCACTTTCAGAAAGTTACTTCACTCTGGGCTCTACATGTAAATGTTTTGCCTCCTTTTTCAGTGATCCATGCACAAGACGTTCAAAGAAGCAAACAAAAAATCCCACACCACCTGCTTCCTCAGTAACCTGCCATACGCAGACACATTGGATAGAACTGAATTCAAAATGCATCAACTCTTCTACCTGTACTTGCAGCAAAAGGCATTACAGCTGAGTGATAAACTGTTTTCTAATAGACTAGGCCACAGTGACAAAAATCGAAGGGATACACTGACTACCTGCACAGAATTTAACCTGCTGGCACAGCTACTGACACACTAACTTTATTCAGAGACCAACTTGTTACGCTGAAGAAAAAAGTTGTTAGACAACAAGATTAAAGAATCCCTAGAAATTTCAGTATTTGCAAACACACATTAATACAACAGCAGCACAAACTACAGAACACAAAGAACAGTGCACGAAACAAAAGGACAAAGAGCTTTAATGCAATTTTGTGCAACAGACAAATGCTGATACAGCGATTCAGTCACCCGTCTCAATTAGGCCGCTCATGTACATCAGAACATTTATTACACTGAAAAATTTAAATGTTAAAAAGGTTTAACAGAAAAAGAAAAACCAAACAAAACCAATCCCCACTTTATCTAGGGATTCATTTATTCACTTTTCAATTAAAATAAGGCCTTCACTTAGTACAGCTTGGTACCCAATAATATACTAGAGTGTGTAAATGAGAGATTACATCAACTTTAAAGTGTCCTTACCTTCATTGATTTTGGATATATCTACACTAGAATTATTAAGCTGCAAGGTGGCTTGCAGAGCAGGCAGAAGCTGTCGAAGGAGGTTTGGGTCCTGAAGTAATGGAGGAATTGGTGATTGTGGGACAGGTGAAACAGGAACTGTAGGAGCAGATGAAGCAGGCGCAGAAGTTGGATTCAGTCCAGAAGCAGAAGATGTAGAAGGAGTTGTGCAAGAATGGGATACAGACTTGTCCACAGATGCAGACTCTGAACAGAAGACAGACAGCACTTTTCATTTTCCCCAATATAACCTCACAACTTCTCACTAGTACAACATTCGTTACAAGAAAAAAACCCCACAACATTAATAGAAAAAATCTGAAGATATTTGATATGTAGTGCTATTTACTCTATTGACCCTAATAATTACTAGGAATGCACACACACAACTTTTCCACTCTAAGATACTGTATGAAAAATGGGACATTTTTCCGCCTAGCTTTCAGGACAAATGCAAGACAAAAATTCCTTAGCAATCTTTTCTTTTACTGTGCATTTTTTCATATTCTACATTTTTACTTATGATTTCAGTATTTCTTTGGAAAATATATTGTGAACAAAAACTTTTTAAGTCATGGACTTCACATAAGCTCCTATGCCAAACTTGATGGGAGGATACAAGCCGTGCTTCATTTGTTAAGAGACCAGACTACAGGAAGCTGCAAAATAAAGGCTTAAGTTTATCATACAAAATACAGCTACATTGCTGAGGATTTAGACAGGAAAATGAGCTGTACTGGGAATGTAAAGAAAAGTGCTGTTAACACCCCCAGCAGAGTGGAAAAATATCTAAAAATGTATCTTCCCATAATTAATTATTAATTTGTCAGCTTCTCCTGAAGCATCAAGACCTATATCCTTTCTTTTATTAATATCATTTTAGCAAATACCACCACTTATTATCCACAGAAATACATACAATTTAAATTCAACTGTACTGTATGGCAATTTGTTCTGATTAATAAAAGTTACTTAATTATTTAAATTTGACTTCCAGTTAACATGAGAGCTGCTCCTTCATTCCAGTACTGTTAGAAATTTCTGCAGTGAAAAGTATTTCAACTCACTACAGGTGTACAATTAGTGACTTCAAATATCCTTCCTTTAAGAAGCCTGGTCCACTACACTTCAATCTTGGCTTCCTCTTCTCTCACCCTCATCAAACGCTCAGAGATCTCTGCTCCCAAATTCAGTCAAAACTGATGCCTCTATAGGACCAAACAAGCCGGATGCAGAGCATAAAGCTGTGGATCCAAGATCTCTCGCAGGACATTTTTCCATAATATTGAAGACCTGGATTTTAAACCCACCTCAAAATGGGCAGAGGTCTCTACCTGGATATTCCATATTTCAGGCAAAAATCCCAAAATAACTGGCTGGGAAATTATTTTACTTTAAAGGTGTGCTTGTGGTTTGGTTTTTGTTTTGTTTTTTTTTTTTTGTTTTGTTTGGGAGTTTTTTTGTTTGTCTTTTTTTGGTTGGAGAGATGGTCAAGGTAAGAAGATGCTGATTTTACTAATAAAGAAGTCAAAAAATCTTGTTTTGTTTTACTACATATGAAAAAAAAGTTACAAAATTTCTAACAGCTTTTGCTTTCCAGTAACTTTAATTGCAACTCACAAGACTAATTTGGAGAAGAGCCCTCAAAAACCAAATAAAAAATTACTCAAGTGAGTATCAATATGTAAATCCAATGAGATTAGAAATCTCAGTGAAAAGAAAGGGGACTTCTGCTTCCATACAGTTACAGTTTAAATAGTTTATAACGGTGACAACTACTCCAGGTAAGTAACTGAGAAATCTGAACCAGAAAGAAAATGCTGAGGAATCCAAATTTGACAGTTTGCAAGGATGCAACAGCCAGGGCACAAACACATATTCTGAAGTTTCACGTAAACTTCTGAAAAAGATGTGGCCTTATCTAGTTACAAGCTCTTCAGGGCAAGGGGTTGGTTGAACTGTAACTATAAAGGCACCTGGTCATTTGGCTAAGAGCTTTCCTAAGAACAATGTACAAAGGGACAAAAGCGTTACAAACACTGAAGATGGAGGGGGGAAAAAGGCAGTTAAAAAATTTCTGCATAGTTTTCAGTAACATATGAACTGGGACAGCTGATCAGGTATTAGCCACTATTAAAACAGTAAGTCATTAGTGAAAGTCTTTGTTATAAGCTACTGAATATAAAATCTTACGTTACAGTGTTCAAAGTAAACGTTAAGACAACTGCAGGTGAAGACACAACTAACAAACATGAATCTTATCACACTAAACAAAAAACATGTTGAGTTTAAATTGAACTCAGACCGGTCATAGTTCAAATAAGGACAGGATACACTGGCAGACAAAAGCAAGGGAAATAAGCACAACGGGGCACATTAATACTTATACAGACAAGTCTCCTACCCGACAGTTTTGAGAACTTTACAAAAAAAAACCAAATAAAAAAAGCCCCAAAACACCCTCACTGCAAAACAAATAAACAAACAAGTGCTGAGCAACTGCCAGCACTAAATTAAAAAGATACTCAATGTAGTTAGGCTTGCCTTCACAGTAAACACTGAGTAATTTTAAGTAAAGAAGCAACTCACTACTATGTTATTAATTCACATAAGCAATATCTGACTCTCAAACCACACCAACACCAAACAGCTGGAAGTGTTTTTCACCCACGCTGCAGCTCTGAACAGAAAATATACTGAATCAAAGGCAAACTCAAACCTGAAACCCATTTCTTGAATAACAGAACTCAAAACATGACACTCAAAATTACGGAATTACACAAGGTCTGTAGAAGTACTCCAGCTTAGGTGAGTTTCTATGCTATAAAAATGTACACTGAATTACATTAAGACAACACGGTGCTGTATGGAGACACTATTCCACAGCTGTATTACTGTAGATATTTTAAGTATGTGTTAAAATATATCTGTGAAAGGTATTTTTTTACAATCACCCAGAAAAACAGCTAAAGATGCAAAACAGGGACAGTGTCTTCACACTAACGTTCCAATCTTTTGAAATGCTTTACAACACAAACCCAACAAACTAAGTATTATGAAAAAATACACCCCTATTATCAGGACTATCTACACATATATCCCATTATAATTCTATTATTTACCATCATAGAGGATGCAGAGTACAATGACAGTTCAGAGCACCACTACACTACACAAATTGAGTCATGTAAGTTATTCGCAGTGAAATAAAGATGTAAAGCTGTTTCTGCAAAACAAAACCCTGAAAAAATATTTGTGGAAATACAAGCATATCTTTTTTTGTATTAAGTAGCTGTCCTGGTTTCAGCCAGGATAGAGTTAACAGAGTTTTGCAGTGGCCAGGAGGGATAGTTATTCCATACCACCTCAGGCCATTGTTGGGGAGAAGGGAGTCTTTTTCCAACCAGGACAGTGTGGCAGCAGTTTGAGTATTGTGGTTCCCACAGCAGTGACCTTTTCTTCTCTTGTGTTGTACACCCTTTTATTAATATTGTTGCTGTTACTGTTCGTTTCTTATTTCATTGTTTCCAGTAAGTTGCTCTTATCTCGACTGTAATCTTTACCTTTTGTGCCTCCTATTCACTTCCCCAGCCTGCCACCAGGGAGGGGGCAGTGAGCACACAGCGCATGGTTTGGAGTGTTGCAGTGGGAACGCTAAATTGGGGAATGCCATTCCTAAACCACAACAGCCTTATTTGGTACCCAGCTGTGGGGCACTAAGGGTTGAAATAACAGATACGACCAGAGCAGGTGGAAACAAATCCCATCTAAGCATTTGTTGTATTAGGTACAGAGGCTCTGGTCACAATGTTGCTCAGTCTGCTCACATGGCTGTGGTACCTCACCCTGTGTATATTCCCATACACGTACTCTGTGCCCATCATGATGTCCCTTTGTAGAGCAGGCAGAGGGATCAGGATTGCTTTGTTGCCGTACTGTGGGATATCAGTTTATGACATGGTAACATCAAGGGTAACGAGGGTCATTTGGGATTGTGTTGAGTGTTGCTTACCTCAGCCACTACCGCTGTGAGCCCCCATTAATAATCATCCCAGTCTGTGCAGGAACAGAGGAGGATGATTTTCCCCGGCTTTTCGGTCTCTCTTCCTCCTTCAGGCCTGTTACAACAGCTTTTGAGAACTCTGAATTTCCTCTGGATGTTAAGGAAAGGAAAGCATGGTCTTGTTGCCATGTCTGCTATAAGTCCTCAGCATGGCCCACACCATGTTTAGAGTCAGGAGAGAGAATTCTATGCAGGTCATTCAGAGATCTGCCATGAGGATGGATGTTCACCAGTGCCATGGAAGGTGGGAGAAAATGGGCCAGGTTTTGGGGAAATTTTCTGCTCCAATGGTTTAGAAGTTCACCTCTGAACAACTACAGGATCCTGCTGAAGTAGCAGAATATTTGCAAGGAGAATGCTGTGCCAACTCCCAGGAGCAGCAACTTACTGCAGTGTGCTGGGCCATGGCTACTCTGTTGGACACAGTTCCACAGCAAACAGCATCCTCAAGGGTAGGAGGGGGAATACAGACCAACAGGCACTGTGGCCACTCAAACTGCAGCCAAACTGGACAAACAACTCGTGCCAGTCAGTATCAGCCACTCCTCTACAGAAGAAGAAATCCAAGAACAAATCAGTTTGCTTAGTGAGGGATGAAGAGAAAGTAGGGCCCTCAGAACAGGAGGAAGAGGCAATCACTCAATCCCTATCCCCAGGTGAGCTGATAGCTATACGAAAAGATTTCAGCCATCAGCCAGTGAGATCCTGCTGACTGCCAGCACTGGGCTGGATGTTCGAAGGGAAAGCCCCTTCCACACATGGTGGCATTGATGCTACACAGAGCAAGTGGGTATTGCTCATCACACAGTGAGCTCCAATGGGAAACCTCCATCACCCAGAGAACAAGGTGTATCAAGACAGGTTGCAGAGCTGGAAGCCGTCCAGGTAGCTTTAGGTACTGCTGAACGAGAGGGATAGCCAGAGTTCTACCTCTCCACTCACTCATGGATGGTAGAAAATGCTCTGTAGGGGTGGCCAGACCCATGGAAAAAGACCAAGTGGCAGAGCAGAGATAAATCCACCTCGACTGCTGAACTGTGGCTAGACATGGCTGCCTGGGTAGAGAAGTTGGCTGCAAAGTACGTCACATACAAGCATGTGTACCCAAGAGCTGGGCTACTGAGAACATCACAACAACAGACAAGCGTATGGGCTACCAAGATTAAAGTGTCTCGGGTAGATCTGGACTGGCAACACAAGGGAGAGTTATTTCTGGCTCCATGGGCACATAGCACCTCACATCATTAGGGAAGGGACGGAACATACAGATGGGCAAGCAAACAAGAAGTGGACTTGAGCATGGCCTTTATCTCCCAGGTCATCCATAACTGTGCTGGAATCAATCAGGCCAAGCAGGTAGAGCCTCTGTGGCTGGTGAATGATGGTCGAAATGTAAACAGGGGAGACCTGCAGACTGATTACATCACACTGCCACAAACTGGCCAAGGAAAGCGCATTTCGTGCTGACAATGGTGCAAACACCCACTGGATGGCACAGGATGTATCCTGTGCCCCATGTCATGGCCTGGAACACCACCTTGCCCTCTGAAAAACAAATCCTGTGGTGACACAGCACCCCAGAAAGAACTGAGCAGGACAACAGGACTCATTTCAAAAACTGCCTCACAGGCACCAGGGCCAGAGAGCACAGCAGTGAGTGGGTATATTGTGTTCTCTATCACACAACAGCCTCTGGAAAAACTGAACAGTACAATGGACTTTTAAAAACCACACTGCATGCAAGAGGTGGTGGAACCTTCCAACACTGAGATCACATTTAGGGAAGGCCACCTGGTTAGTTAACACTAGAGGCTCTACCAATCAACCTGGCCCTGCCCAATCAAAACCTCCACATACTGTAGAAGAGGATAAAGTTCACACGGTGGATATGAGGAAGGGAAGAAAGTTCAAATTAGTCTTGCTTCAAGCAAAGGCAAACCCACCCACGGGATTGCTTTTGCTCAAGGACCTGGGTGTACTTGGTGGGTAATGCAGAGGGACAGGGAAACACAAGGGGATCAGATTTCTGGGTAAGAATAGTCTGTAATGTTGAATTGTACAATATTGCTTGCTGAATGACACTGCCACTGTATGCTGTCACTTTTTCCAGTCATGGTACCATGGCAGCAGTTCCCATATTGCAGGTTCATGTGTAATGAGCTTTTTTCATGTGTGAATTGTTTGCCTCTCTTTGCCTTTAATTAAAATTGTTGTTGTTACTGTTCATTTCTTGTTTCATTGCTGTTTCCAGTAAATTCGTATCTCAACCTGTAATCTTTACCTTTTCTTCTCGACAACTGGGAAACTCCTTTGTGATGGAAACAAACATGCTAAAAATACAGACTACTGATTAGCTGTGTCTAATCACAAGTTCCTTTACAGTAATTTAAACCAATCTATCTTTCTTCATGGTTCCAGGCTGGATGTTTAATTTCACAGCACTAAATCCTAGAAATCCTGCCAACAAAACAAGCCCCTAAATATTTTCACATGAATTTTTATATGACTACAAAGGTTAAAACTGTTTTAATTTATGATGCTATACAGAGCTTTCAAGTTTTGCTTTTAGAAGGGAACATAATTAGTCTAAACTTCTCAAGATTAAATGTCTGCCTGATCAAAATCATCAGACATCATCCATTGGTGTGTGTGCATTTTCCCCACTTTTTCCATAAAGAGAAGCAAAAATTCCTCACTCCCTCCTTTTCCTTCCTAATTCCCCTTTTCTGATCTGCTTTGAGACTGTTTCACTGTACATTTTGCCACAAAATTAAGTACACTTTCTAACATCTAAACACTATTTTCTAGTTTCTAAAACATTAGGGTTTTTTTAAGAAATGCTTATTAATTATACAGTCCTGTAGTTCTTAAGTGCACTTGAAGCCTCAAAATCATGAAGCACAGTCAGGATGAACACACCATGCTGAGTAAAGTTAAGTATCTTCATAAATCTAAGTCTTACAGTTTTACAACTCTAGTGCACTGGTTCCTACACTTGTGTCAACATCAATTCATGCTCATTAACAAGCTATCTACATTATTGTTGCAAAATAAGGATTATATGGCAGTCACTCGTAAACCTAATCGGAATCATTATGCGTCAATCAAACTGATTTTGAACCTCCAACCGGAATTCTACCAACAGAAAATGCAATTTTAGTCCACGTCCTACAAAAAAACTTTCACAAAGTAAGGACTATGACTATGCTGCAAGGCCTGCAAAGGTCTTACACGATGACTGAAGAAGTGAAGAGGGAAAGTCTGCAGCCTCCTCATTGTCAACACTAATTTCTATAAAAATGCTGTGCAAATGACTCTTCAACCTCACCTAAAATTTCAGCTATTAGCATGAAAGTCCCAAGAAAGCTTTCTAAATAATAAAAAAATGAAATGAAAACTAAAAGTAGAACATAGCCTGCTGCAATCTTTTGAAGTATTAAAAACTTCATTAACTAAAATCTGTTTCATCTCTTCCTCTGAATAAAACAAACAAAAAACCAGATTATTTTTAAAATTATGGGCGTTTTATTTTAAAAACACTACTTTTCACCAGTTTGTCTTTTATAAGCTATGCACATTACAGTTTTAAGGTCTGGAGCTTTTAAGAAAACTTTTAAAACAATCCATTCACTTTGCTGAAACAACGTGAAAATACAGTATTATACTTTCTGACAACCATGCAAACAAGCTTGTTAGAAGCAGCCTACATACAGAACTGTATGATAGAACTAAACAGCTTTCTGGACCACCAACTTTAACCACAGGAAAAAAAAGAGCAAGAAATAAAGTCATCAAAAAAAAAAAGAAAAAAAGGAGGGAACAAAGTAATCAGAGGGCAAAAAGAAACACAATTAGATGTGCAGATTAAGTTAATGTGAAGAATTATTAATTGGTTTAACTTTAAAGTGGAGCAGGAAGAAACTTGTTTATAAGGAAAATAATTTTTGAAGGCCACAATGATTAGGGAAGAACTTTCTATTCATAACCTACTCAGGTGGGAGTGTGACCCACAATCCCGTCTTTTGGACAGAAAGGAAAGAATTCCAAGTTACCAGTCAGTATTTCCTAGGACAAGAATCTGTATAACACAGGTGCATCTTTTTTGCAAGTTTTGAGAAGAGGTATCTGAAGTAGAAACACCATGTCAAGTCAGAACGGAAATACTGTGGTGTGGTGTTTCCAAGCAGTGGGAATTTTTAATACCATGGCCAAGCAATCCTTTTAGGAAAAAGTAACAACAGATCATTTTCAGCAGTTGTGCCACAATGTTCTTCAGTTACAGCCTAGACATGCTCAGCTTCTCAAGGTTTGAGGCAGGATATAGACATGATGCTGAATCTTTTCATCACCCATCTCTGCCCCTTATGACAAGGACCCTTGCTCCGAAGCAAACAGCTGATCCACGGGTGACTGATACTCTCAAAGGCAACCCTGAGCCTACTGCATTTAACGCAGGGGGGTGAAAAAGTAACCCTTGGACTGTCTAGCAAGCCCCTTTTGGATGAAGAGCGCTTGGCACTGACAGACCCACATCCCTGCTGTGCCACAGTCACACTGTGGTGGTATCTGCAGGAGTCCTTTGAGTACCTGTCCCCAGTACTTGCTTACTCCCTTCTTGCCCTCAGCGTGCTGAGCTCATCAGGCAAGTCCGCATGACAGAGAATTGAGCAGGCAGAGAAGAAACAAAAAGGGGAAACGTAATTTTGTGGAGGAAAGACCTTCCTCCATGGTCCTCTTTGTAACACGAAACACACTAGTACTGCCTACATGAGATTCTAAAATACTGCTGTGTATGCCTTGCTCTTCTGACTTACTTCAACAAAGATAGACTTTTTTTAATAGCACAGAAATTATCCACTAATGTTGACTAGACAATTTCTAAGTCCTTGAGTGTTACAACAGCTTTTGCTAGTGCTATAACTTTTATGTCATTTAAAACAAAACAAATGCTTTCAAAGTCCTTTGGATTCAACACCTCAGTATTACCCAACCCCTCTACTGCCTCTCTGCACAATGACCATGCACATGTGCTCTCACTGTGCTCTGCGGAAGGAAAACTGCATTACTAAATTTTCAGAAATGGCCTTATTGACCCATAAACCTCATCTCTGTTCCACTGATGAAACAACAGCACAGCCAACAGAACTGCTCAATTTCCTGCTGACTATTAAGAATCAAAACACATCTCCTGTGCTGAAGTACCTGAAGTGAGCACCACCAACTGAGTTCCGTGAGCACTGACAGTCACATTTATCTCTTTTACATACTTCTGTTCTGTTCTATTAAGGACCTTAAGCCACAACAAAAATATATAAATATTTACAGGCAATCCATTCTGTAAACACATTTGGCCAAATGAAACTATGGGAACAAGAGTAACTGGGTTCTCAAATACAGTCAATTACCTAAAATACAAAATATTCCCTATTTTTCACATTTGGATTATTCTAGTCTTAGAACTGCATTTCTGTATTTTACCTCTGCTGTCAAAATAAATGTAACAGCAATGCTCAGCAAACAAGATAAAGTACTGGAAGAAAATTCCAACAGTCTGATACATACAAGTTTTTCCAACCACCACATGAATTGAGCAATACCCTTAAAACTGCAAAACCCAGCCAAGAAGATGCAACAATACCAGAAGCAATGTTAATAACTGACTGCTAGAGACTGGCAAGTGTTACAAGTAAGAAAACCACAGGGGTGAGAAAAGGATCAGAAGCATCAGGGTCACAACCCACCCAGCACTGCTCTGGCCAGCTTGCTGTGTTCTGTCATAACAATTTTAAATTATTGCTGCACTAGAAACAGAAATGCTGCCTCAGGGGACTTGGAATAAAGGTGTGAGAAGGAGTATCCTACTGACAGACACACTATTAAAGATACAGACAATACAACATTTCATTCAGTATCTGCATTAGAAATAGGAAAATGGGATGTGCCCTACAGATAAAGCAGCCAGAAAGTAGGAAAAGCAACCCCACACTTTACCTGCATAAAGCACTCACAGTGAGCACAAACAGAAGCAGCAGATTCTGACTGGAACATTCAAACCAAAGGGCAGAGGTCAAATAGTTCCCCAGGAACTCTCCACTACTGCCAGCCATTGAGGGCAGAGGACTACTGCTAACAGCTGAGCTAGAGTTCAGCCAGGGATTTTATTCAATCTCCTTGTGGGACTACAACATACCCCTGCAGCAAAAGAGATTGAGCTGAAAAAAGCGATGTTGTTGGGTTCGTGGTTTTTTGTTGTTCTGCTGTTCGTAACTATTACTGCATTAAAAAATACACACACTGAAACCAGAACTATTAGTGGTACACACATGCTGGTGTAAGGCTGCCAGCAACAGATTGACAAGAAGCAAGGATTCATTTAAGCAAAGACTACTGCACATATTATTTAGTCATTTGGACCAAGCTATTTTTATAGGCAAAAAACCACATCTTTGCCTCTTTTTAGAAAGAGAAGGATGGCATAGCCAGTGAACAGAGAAAGATCAAAGCCTGCTTGCTTTACTAGTGTAAAAATAAACCTAACTATTTTTCAATTCTACACAAACACTTTCAGAAGATTTGTTTGAACCAAGTGTCTCAGGACAATTATTTTATTTTCATTTCATATAACAGCTACAAACAAGTACTTGATAATACTGCAGGTTCACAGTCACCTCTGAGAGAATGAGTAACAGAGGTAAACCATCCAAATATGAAAAATGCTAAAGAAAATTTACTGGTTAAATTTCCTTAAACAGATTGTCCAACATTCCCAAAACAAGAAAAAGGCAAGTCAACTAAATATACTCCTTTGAATGATCTCATCATGACAGAACCTGCACTGAATTTTTCTGTTTCTGTAAGACATAAGTTCAAGCAACATATAAAAACTCACATTTTCTTGAACAAGAATTTCAAGCCTGACATTCATCTATTCTAATTCTTCAATTTTTCACTAACTTTCTGTAATCCATCCTGTCTAAAGCTCAGTAAGTACAGTATTAGCTCACAATCAAGTGCCATGAAACACTTAGATCAACGAGTCATGAGTATTACAGAGAATGTATCCATTTAACCCATTTAAAATTAAAGAAACACCTACCTAGGAATACAGAAATAAAGTGAATTATTTAATATGGAACAATGTTTAGTAATACAGATTTGGAAACAAGATTTACAGTGTCAAGACTGCCCTGTGTGATCGTTTTCACTACTCACACCCAAGTGCATGTTCTCAAATCAATGTTGTATGCAAGAAACATCAGAATTCTCTGCCAACATTTGTAGCAGTTGTCACAATGGGGAGTTCCTTCCATTGCTGTAAGAGTCAGCTGTTCAGTTAATAAAGATGTGCAGTAAAGCAGCAAAAGAATATCCAGTCTGATCACACATCAAACAGGAATCAAGAATATGCCAGAATTGAGTAATAATAAGGGTTTTCTTTAACTGCATTTTAAATATAGAAGTGGAAATAGAGTACACTGAAGAAGAGAACATTTGACATGGATGTTCTACACTGTAATGTTTAGAAGTGCATCAAACTGCAATCAGAACACAGAGGCTTAACGGAAGCAGCAACTTGTATTCAGTACAAGATTCATGCAGGAACTGGTACCCCTTACTTCGTGCTTTATCGTGCTGAACAGAAAATGTCTGCTGAAAATAATCTGTTCCCCTGCAGTTTACTGTCAGCATTTGTGACCTAGGTCACACAAAAAGTGCAAAAAGTCTCAAGAAAACAACAAAAAAACCTTCTTTACATGCACAATTGTCGTACACTGCAGTAGTTGTCAATGTATGGTACTGTTTGAATATTCTGGATGGTCAGGTAATCTTATCTCTGTGTAAAAGTTGGAATTCTTTAATAAAGACAACTGCAAAAACAGAGTACAAGACCAGTGTCAAACCAGAGTCTGTTTTAGTCTTCTTTTTAAAACTACACTATTTTTCTCTAACTAGACCAACTTGCAGGTATGAACAGGCCAACAAGCCATCTTGCCAAAAAAGAATTCAGTGACATACTAATTATACAGTGTTTTAAACTAAAACCAGCCATGATTATCAAAAATTGCTTCCCTCTCCAAAGCCCTCAAAACAGAGTTTTTGTATACAGTATCACTCTCTAAAAACTCAACTATACCAAGGATCACACTTTCACTAACGACATAAATCTCATTCTCACAATCTTCTCAAGCTCTTCTTCCCCAGGAATGAAATAAATCTACCCAAATACAGACTTTGAAGGGTCACGAGCAATGCACAGTAATGTCCTGATCTTCACTTGTGGACTCAAACTGTTTACGATAGGTATTAATTACACAGAAACACAAACTTTCAGCAGCTTGATAACTGATCCAGTACTTCAGAAGATACAGATTGAACAGAAGATTTGCTGTTACAAACACACAGAAAAGTGTCTCACTTTCTGTATGAATTGTGCTTGTGTTGATTGAAAGACTTGACACTGGCATTTCAAACAGTAACAGCAGTTCATAAAACATACTGGTCCAAAATGACTTTCAAATAGTGTAACTACATCTATGTTAAGAACTCAAATAGATGGCAAAGATCCAAAACAAGAGAGAAGACAAAAATTAAAATATGTCCTACTAAAAATACAGATTTCACATTATAATTTGAAATGTTAATTTGCAGAATAAGCCCGTAAATAGCAAATACTGCAGTGTCAATTTGAAGCTGTGTAAGATACAGCAAAAGTGCTTTAGGGGGAAATAAACACATCGAAACAGTAATCGGGTTCTAAGCACACACAATGAAACAGTAAAAACATCTTTAAATTCTAGATCTAACATAATTTTAACAAGCAACACAAATGCAATGAATCATCTTGAATACGAGAGGGAATTTCATTAGACATACCTTTTCTCTCTGTTTTCTGTGCAGGGATGGAAGATGTGGATGTAGACAGTTTTGATAAAGTAGATGCTCCATTAGCATCAAAGGATTTCTTTGGCTGGTGATCAGATTGTAGAGAAAATGGACTAGGAGGAACAGTGCTCGGGGTAGCAGTTGGATGAACCACTGGTTTGATGGGATGCTGTACTGGAGTAGAACTACTGTGAGTCTCTGCCCTTGGCAGTCTGTAGTCTCTGTCATTGTGCCTGCTTGTTTGAGATAAAATATTCTGTGGGAGCATACTGCTGGTGTCACTGGAATGCTTGTCTTCCACTTTTTTCAGGATTCCCCAAGTAACGTTGCAAGAAGAAAAAAAGGATTAAATTAGAAACAAGTCTAAGATTGCAGAAACTTTGATTAATACAGCTGCACACCAACAACTAGGGCTGATTGAACTTCTTATGATTAAAAAAACCCTCAAGTAGATCAGCATCAAAAAAGGCAAAATTTAATTCTACTCACTGACAAAATGCATTTTCTCTGACCTTTGCTTGATTTAGAGTTCTGGTTACGCACTGTGTTTTGATGAAAGGCTGCTTTATAACAAGTGTTACAGTCAAGTTAACTTTTGAAGTCTCCTAAAAAATATCTAAATCAAAATCTATTACTTCCATCTTGTATTTAGCGTGAAGAGATAATTTGTGCCATTTTTCTTTTGTTCAATGAAAATCCTGAACATCAAGTATAATTTAATTTTCAAATTCTAGCCCTCAAAGAATTCCTCTTCGTGTCACTCGAGCACTACAACAAATTTACTTACAGTTGAATTAATTCAAGACCATATATATATATTTAATGAGTGACTAATCTGCATTTGTCACACAATCATAAGACACTAAAATATGCTACGCAGGGAACATACCAAGCAAATACAGAGTAGTTCTTTTAATAGATTCTTGGATTTTCACCTGTTACAAAACAAATACTGCATTATGCACGTCTGCCATCTCTTTGCAGCATCCAGTATGTTTTAGCACATGCAGTACAGTTCAGTATACACAGAAAATCATCTTTATACATCTCTGCCTTGTCAAGGTCCAAGAGTGTGGAGGAAGATTAACACTCTTGACTTCCATTTTTAAACCATCCTGAGAACTATCCTACAAATTCACCCAAACTACATCAGCATACAGATCGAATACCACAGTACAACTATTTACCAGGAAAAAATGGACAAATATTAAAGCGAGGTATCAGGAAAAAAATTTCTAAGTTACAGAAATTCATAGACCAGGAAAGGCTTTGCTATGAGTATTGCTGTGGTAAAAATGTGCTTTGAATAAGAGACACAAGCCTCCAAAAATCCTGCTATCATAATCCATTAAATTAGCTTATTATTTTCAGATGTGAAAAAAGAGACTTTGCACCTCTATTTTTAAGCTCAGAGTATGACATTGGCAGGTCTCAATGATCACGACAGTGTAACTGAACTATAAATTGTGCAAGTTTTTTAGTTAACTACCCATGAAGATAATTAAATTAGGCAGTAAAAGCTGCAAAAAGGAGGAGCACCATAAAAAGCATTTAAGCAAATGTTGCACTAGTAAAGGCTCAAAGTTATTTTAAGAAACAACATTTGGGAGAGCTGACTGTGCTATCCACTTTAGCTTTTATATATAAAAAGGTGAGAAAAACATCTAAGAAAAGGGATTTTTTTAATTTTGGAAAAGAAAACAGTAATGCAAACAAGGCAAGAAGATATTGCTGTAAAAAACCCACATACTTCCACTGGCAAACCCACTGGCAGCTGTCGCCTGCATCACCTCTCTTCTGTAATCCCTATCTTTTGGAAAACTGTTAACTGACATTTTGCTTGCTTCCTTTTGTCTCTGCTCTCTGAGGAAAAGAAAACAAAAGTTAAGTAAGAACTTAGATCATTTAATAACATAACAGTTTCTATGGGTGAAGTTACATGGGATGAATGGAACTGTTCTAGGAGCTCGCTGCTCCAGGTGGAGTTGGCAAACTCCAACCCTGCCTCCTCACACCCACGCTTGCTGGAGCCCACCATGTACCAGCTCAGTTCACCAACTCAGCACAAAAGAAAAAGAAAATAATAGAACAACCTGAAATGTAAAAAACACCACACCAAAAATCAAAACAAACAAACCAACCATACTTCCCCCTCAGGCTCTGGGTTGTCAAAGGATAAAATAGGTGCCAGAGGTCACAGTAAGGGTAGAAACACAGCAGACTCAGACCACAATCTGTTATAGCAGTAATCTATTAGATAAACTCAACTCCTAAACGAGCTTAAGAATATTTGTTCTTTACACAATTAAAACAAACACAAGCACATACCTTTCCAGCCACTCTTTTGGTTTTTCCCACTGTGAAACTTCTGTTCGGCAGTTGTAGTAGTATTTTTTGCCTGAAGAGCTGATGTGCTCAGACCAATCATCCGCAGAATCATAAGCCTTTAAAGTACAAACAGCGTTGGACAAAAGACCACTTGAGAGTTTTAATACATAAATTTCACAGTTTTCACTCTTTTTAAAACTAGAGGGCATCCTCATATGCACCCCTATTGCTCTTTTACACCATCTCTAAATGCCTCTTTCACTGATAGTTTGAAGATGTGACCATCACACTCTTGTTGCATTCTGCAATAGTTTCCTCTGGTTTATTCCCATCAACCCCTAAACAAAACCTAACAGTATGTTCAGAGTGGGCTACAGTAATGTCAATATTGGTAAGATTAGTTTCCTTCACCTTCAAACTTCCACAAAAATCATTATTTTTTCAGAATTTTGCTATACATCGCAAATTTATCTATTTTGTTTTAGTGCAATTTCTAACAAATACCACCTTAACTTGGATAATAAAGTGACTAAAATTCACAATGTGCAGTGCATCTTAAATAAGTAAAATCATACTGTCTCCTCTATATTTGCCACAAAGGTCATGGAAAGTATTTTTTTAATTTATATAATCTAGTATTTTAAAATTAACGGCAGGGAGCTCAAATCTCTACTGATTATCAATTAGAACAGTTTTACAACATGCAAAGACTACATCTCAGGTTTACAGGGTGTTTATAAAATAAAGACTGATGCTGGATAACTCAATGAAGCAGACAATGTGCATTCTCCTTGTCTCAAACAAAATTATGTCAATGTAGTGTGTATGAATGGAGTGGTACATTGATGAATACCAATCACAAATACTCACTGCATCAGAAGTTTTGCTTGGATTATTGCTGGGATTAGAAGAATGTGAATTTGAACTATGAAGAGCACTGTGGTTGTGTGAATTTTCTTGTGGAGAGTAACTGGTCCCTAAAGAAAAAAAGAGAGACTGTTCACAATGTATGTTTTCAAAGAAATCAACAGTCTGCGTTCTAAGTAGAAGAGGAATGAAGAGGGGAGGGAAGGAGGCAAGTTGTCCACAGCCTGGGCCACAACGTGGTTCAGATGCAGAACTATTTCAGGAGACCACATGCTATTTCTTATTCACACAGCATAAAACTCCCTTTGCCTTTCTAGTTACAACAATGCAGTTATGTCCCTTCGCTGGTCTTACTCTCACATTATTCCATTACAAGCAAACAAGTAATTTTTGATGCTTTGAAGGTCCCAACACGCCAATTCAGAAATTAACAAGCATTTTCTCCTCAACATGGAAGTCAGAAAGTTTAAACAGGTTTATCAACAGCTCACACAGATGCACATCATCAGGTTTTAAGTTCACTGAAGCAACAGTGTTTTCTTAACTGTTGAGACTACTTGTAACTACTTCTAGGCAACTATTTCTCTTTATGCATATAAGGCAGACCAAATTTCCTGACACCTCAATCTCTGCAATAAAGGTATTGACATCTAGAACACCAAAAGCAGCATTTCCCAAACAACACCCAGCTTCTGGCCTCCCTACCAACTACTTCTCAAGGCAAGCTGGTTTTCTTTGACATGAAGACACTTAAACACAAAAAACCCCCCAAGCCTGAAATGAGAAGTAATTCTCAAATCTTTTAGATCTGTATTTGTGCCTAAGCTCAAATCACCCGAACAGTTCTAGATATGAAGTCAAAGTACTCTGCAAATGGTAAAGACTGTCTCTTATAAGCAACTGCAGTAAAGAACAGCCTACTTATAGTGGATTGAGAGGTGGGAGTGAATGGACTCATAAAAAAAATAAATTTGTTTTAAAGTCTTTCAAAAACCACACACACAGACAATGACTAAATGACATAACATGGTGCAGAATTAGAGATATTGTAATGCAAATTCTTTCTTCGGAGCCTTCTGACTACACATGCACTGACAAAATGACTACTTCAAACTTCTTCCTCCCCAACTTTAACCCTGCAGGTCAGAAACAGAAGCAAAGAGAGTACACCATGACTAACCTGTTTAGTACCCTACAAAGTTTAAAGGTCAATTTGCACACACAGGAGTTACTGCAAGCTGAACCATCAGTATCTCAAAACCTTTCCCTATACTATTTTGACTAAAGCCATGTTATTCTCTTTAAAGCTCTGAAGGGGGACGGGGGGAGGAAACAAGGAGTGTCACACTCAAATACAGCCTTCCAGGAGCCTAGACAAGTACCCTGCATGCTCAGAGTCAGGCAAAACAACTCACCACAGGAGAAAGTCAGGCCTGGCAAAGCAATACTCACAAAATCACACACTTGTGATTTTGGCATTTTTAAAAATAGACACATTTAATTTCCCTAACTGTAAGTAGTATATCATAATTACTAGACTGTACATGACTCACATCCACAGTCTTAATTTTTTTTCCAACACAGATTATGGAGTAAAATAGCTGTTTCAGTAATTTTGTAATAATCATTCTACTAGTTTTTATTTATTTACCTTTCTATTGAGATAAAATCATTAAAATTTCTTAATATATTTCTGTAGGTCACTCAATACAGATGTATGAATTAATTTCTGCTATGAGGTAAAATCATCTCCCTTTTTCAAGGAAAAAACAAGATGAAAATTTACCAGATGGCTTGTTTCAACAGTTTGGTATTAGTCCCTTTTAAATGTTGGAAAACACCAATGTATTTAATTTACAGTAATCCTGTAGCATGGATGCAGCAACACTGCACTTTGTTCAGCACACTCAAGATGTACATGGCCATTTTTAAATACTCTGGTGGTCTAAATACACCACAACAGTGAATCAAATCTAACCCACGTTTTCCAAACACGAGTACAAGCCAACAATATACCTATCTGATCAATAAAATATTTTAAAGGTAATTCTACCCAACACATAAACAAACCCCTCAAATTCACAGTGCAGTTTCAGACCCTTCGTGGTCCATCAGCTCAGCACATGCCCCCCCCACCTCACACTGTGCTCAGCCCCACTCTGAGTCACCCAGCAGGTATCACAGCAGCTGCAGCAGTCACACCCACCTGCGGCTGGCCCCGATAGTACAAACACCCACTACACAGCAGTTTCTTCAGAAGGGGCCCCTGGGCCCCTCTGCACTCAGCCACAGTCCTCTGATTGCACACCCAGGGGGCTCCATCCATCAGGTATCCTGCCACACCCAAGCTGGTCTCAGTGGCACAAAAACTGATCGTGGCTGCTCAGCAACACCAGCGGCCTCAGGGCACCAGGACAAGCCGTGTGGGCATTTGCAGGGCCAGCCGTAAGTACATCCCCGATGGTGCCCAGGGCAAACACACACTGTAATTACAGGTGCAGGTTCACCACCCACACCTCTGCCTCATTTTATCCGTAACACCGACTTTCATTTGGATCTGCACCTGAACTTCAGGGATGAGCATACAAAAGGACTGCTGAACTGATGTTTGGTGTTGGGAAGCTTCCAAAACCAAAGCAGATGTAATCTGGAGAACACGAGTTTTAGGCACTTCATACAAGTTAAGGGCTTAAAGACTCTATGTAAACACGAAAACCATGTTACTAAAATCACATTTTTATACTGAGGCAGCAAGGGTTTAGCATGTGGTTAAATCCACGCACAGCAGCCACCGAGGAATCCACAACACAGCCAAGCAAGCAGCGCCAGCTCAGGCTGCCTGAGAAAGGTGTTGAAGATCTTTAAAATGCCACACCAAGTAAAAATGGTATGCAGAAAGTAACCTGCAAGCAGAGGTCCACCTCTAAAAAGACGTGGAGAGGGTTCCCCTTAGCTGAATGCCTTCACCTTTAGCAAAGTCTAATCCCAAGGCACTTTAAGGTGGCTGTGACTTGCAATCAGCTCTGCACCTCCCCACTGCAGGCCTTGCAAAGCACATCATGAGAAAAGGATCACTGAGACCAGCCGGTATCCCAGATACAGGCCTGATAAGGCAGACAGCATATTGCTGTCCCTCAAAACAGTCCCTTACAGCACTTCCCACCTTTTGCTTTTACAGTTAGACCTTCCTTATTAGTTCCAGTTTCTTCAGGAAGAAAGGATAAAGACTAGTTTTTAAATTTCTTGTTAGCATATCTTAAGATTTTTTAGCCCTTGCAAATATTTATCTTTGATGCACCACAGGAAGATTCATATTGTGTTATGAATACGATGCACCACAGGAAGATTCATATTGTGTTATGAATACTTCAGTACAGAACTCCGCATGGAAATGTTTACTGCACAACCAGGGTGAGTTTCCTCAGCTTAATCATTATTTTGAAAGCAGTTAAAGCTGGAAAGAGCTACTCCTAACTGGAAGATGGCCAAGAAGGGCAACAGCACTACAGTTACATAAAACTGTGCAACTCTGTGAGCCACCATTCACCAACACCAATCTTAGTGATGAACAAGTCATAGTGCAGGTCAGAGTCAAGGTTAATATATCACAGCTACCTCCTAGTCCTTCAAACAACAATCACATCCTCCTTACCAAAGCATGAAAACCATCAGAAAGCACAAAGGTTCTGGGAACCAGTTCAAAAACTAGACTGTGACTTAATGCCTACTACAGACCTGAGATTCTGTCATGCCAAGACTCACTTTAATGTTTTCGTAAGCAGGTTCCAGATTCAGACTGCTGAATCCAAGACAGTCTGAACTGCAATGAGGGTTCAACACTATGCTGGACTTAGAAAACAGATATAACACAGGGTGAAATAAGAGTATTCCATTTTGCAGCACAGTCAACATTCTCTAGAAATTATTACATTTAATTAATATCTCCATTAGCACCATTTCAGCTTTGAAATTACGAAAAATTCATACTCTGAATTAGCTAAGGATCATACTATTCTAATAAAGCAACCGGTTTCCCTCCCTTCTCCCCTGTCACCTTTCACGAACAAGCTGAAACTCTCCTTTCCAAAATCTCTCCACCTATACTGGCAACTACAGAATACACCTGGTACCAGCTAAAATAAATTCTCTTGCTACTTGATTACAATACTCAAATACATGACTCTGCATTCCCCACCATCCACTGGCATCCAAGTGTCTCAGCCTAATTAAGACTCTTTCTGGCTCATAACTTTGTACGGTATCATAAACACAAAATTTCCAATTGAAATGCACAACTTGGAAGAGAAACACATTAGAGTTATCTCCAAAAGACAACCTACAATCTAGATCAACAAACTGTAAAAAAAAAAGGCAGCTATTTTCCATCCTTTTCAAATATACAGTAAACACGTTTACAAGTTTACACAGCTCCACTCACACCCAAGACATTAGCCAGGCACAGACAGTAAATTACGACAGGGGCAGTAGTACATACTTTATACCACAGTGAACTTTATACAGTCCACCATAGTAGAGCATTTGTGTTTCCTTTTTAGTCAGAAAAATACCTTGTTAACATCCTAACTCTCATAACCATAATAAAAGGTGTCAGTGCAGAGGATATAAAGGAAGTTTACAGATTCTCACCAGTTGGAACTCAGTCTGCCCCTTCATCTCCCCAGAGGGAGTAGAGATTTAGAAAGGGCTCTAGGACGATCATCTTTTCTGTGCCCAGAAATTAGGCATGTGGAAAGAAACACTGGGCAGCAGAAAAGCAAAGATCATTCCAGTTGTGCCAACTCCATACATACAGTTCCATGATTCTATGTTCCAACTCTTAGTTAACATGCAATCAAATCCATTAAACTAGAGACAATATTAGAACCTGAACTTCTTCAACAGAACAAATACTACCCAACTGACAGACACTAATCAGTTGTTAACAAAAAACTGAACAGCAAGATAGTTTAGGTGATGATATATTATGTGGATAACTAATTAAGACTTGTTTAAACAGTGAAAATGATGGAAAGTTATCTAGGATAAGCCTAAATTATGTTAAGAATATTTCAACTGACTTTGTTAGTTCAGTGCAAATCTTTGTCCAGATCAGTTCCTAAAGTACTGCACATGGGAGGAAATAAAGCAACACAATACCCAGAGTCCCAGCAGTAACCAACTGAACAGCCTATCGTGGCTGTTTGATTTGCCACATGTAAAAGTAATAAAACAAAACATAATTTTTCTTCACTGCATTTTTACACGGCCTGTTGTATTGAAATAAATATGGCTGCCTTCCATAGGCAACCAAAAGCATAAAAACTTGCAAAGTTTCCAGCAGAGCAGCAGCCTCAGAGAATACACCAACCGCGCAGCAACATTTTCCAGAAATTCATAACATACTGAGTTGAATGCACAATGTTCTGCCAAAAGGAAGAAAATCTATCCTGATCACTGTACTGCCCAACTGCCCAATTACATACTCATTATGCCTCCCCAAATAAATGTTTTATACCAGTCAACAAGTAGCTCTATTGAGCAGAAAAGCTTACAAAGCCTCATTTCATCCCCTGCCCTCCTCTCCTGCCACGCTGCCTCTCCAGGACAGCAGCCTGTGCTGTTCTGCAATATCCGATCCACAGGGTCATCATCCCAACATAAACAAGTTCTCATCTTTTTTTCCAAGTTACCATTCACATAAAATTTCATGGAAATGAGGCAGACACACTGCCATAAACAGAGCAAGAGTTGTACATGCATGGAGTTGCACAAATGACCAGTAAGGGATGAAAATGATACTGTAAGCGCAAGCACAGTTTTATTCATAACAGAGTTTTCCTTCTACAATGGCAGTAGGAAAAAGACACCTTCAGAAGGCAAAGTCAGGAGCAGCAAATCAATGAAAAGTCAAGGACTCATATTGTTTTACTAATGCAATACTCAACGAATGCCAAGATATTACTGATAAAATTAAATCTTATACATTGCGTAACATAATTTGCTATTTTGCTGTGTCTTTTGCTTACATTTTTAACTAGTTCTACTTAATTTACTCCAGAAACTAAAGTTTAATTTTAGGGCAAACAGACCAAACTGCTGTAGAAAGAAAATCAGTTATCCTGGCCATCAAAAAGGAAAGCAAATGGTAATAAAATGGCTCAAATTAAATTCAAACTTCTGAGCTCTCACACAGCAATTCAGCGATTCACTGCTCCAACAGCTCACAGGTAGGCTGTTCTCCTGTTAGTGTAGGGTCTCACTTAAGTCCAAATTCAGGGAACAGCTGGGGTTGTCCTTGCTGGTAGAGCAGATAGAAACTTATTTCAGCTCAACCATCCCCTTCTCATTCACTCCTTTCCTTGTTACAGCTACAATTAAGTAACTAAATTAATTCAGGGATTTCTTCCCTCCCCTCAGTCCACCTCCAGGAGCAGCGAGAAATCATTTTTCAACTTAGACATAACTTTGAAAATGATCAGGTTCACTAAGAAGGTCCACTGAACCCACTGAGTTTCTGTATGATCCAACACTTAAATGTCCCAAACCTGATCATTCAAAAAAGCCTAAGGGATAAACATGCATTTCGACCACACTCTACACAGAATCCCTACCAACCTCCTTCTTCAAAAGAAAACCAGTATATTGTCAATTTTATTGATATACTAACTACTGAAATTACAATAAGCCAAAGACTGGACCAATAATTTCACCATCACCTGCAAAAATGTTAATTCTTTATTTCTGAAGTGGAGTAAGCAGCATAATTTGAAAGAATTTGTCTCTTTCTCATGAATTAAGGCAAATTCCAAACAGCTTCTAAACATTTCTGGTAAGATTCAAAGGTTAGATACTTCTAAACAAACTGTAATCCAGAAGGCAGATTTACATGAAATTAATTACTGTAGGTGAACAACTAATTCTTCAGATTTACACTTGTGACTGCCTCCCTTTAGGGGGCCTCAGGTTCTGATCAACTAATAAATTAAAAAATGCTACCAACACTCTCAACACTGCTGAACACTTACTCAGACACCGACTTCATTTTAGATCAATCAACTCGAAAAAAGCAGTTTAAGCAATTTTACCCATGGAAAATATGAAAATGTATCTCAGCCACACAAGAGTCATATTCTCAACTTTCTGGTTCATGACACTAGAAGACTTCAGTGTGTTAAATAAAAAACAAACTCCTTGTTCAACATCACTAATGGCGGTAATTTTTGAAGTATTTTTAAACTTGCGATACTAATTAATATTACCATATCTGTATGAAGTGGAGTGGGACATTCCTCTAAAAAGAAAACTATGGTAGGCTGAGAATAAAGCCAAGCTCTGCTTTCATTCTGGACTGCAGCTCATAAAACATTTATATGTCTAATATTCAGTGTCAGAGACTGCCCATGAGAGGTTCTTCTGACCTCAGGAAACAGCTTCATGCAGAAAAAGGCTTTTTAGCTATGACATGCAAAAACAGACGCGTTAAAGGGACACCTGGAATCCTTCCCACAAACCAGTAACAACGTCTGAACTCCAGCGTGGATCACACAGCAAATGGGCAACAGACTGACATTTTTGCCTGCCAAGCCATCCCCACCAACATATCACAAATAAGCAGCTCTCCCATGAGCACATTAGCAGAGCACCAAGAGATTCAAGCTCAGTCATGGAGGTCCAACAGCACCACAATCCACCATCCCACCTGGCAACACTCCCACAAACCTGATCATCCAAGAGCAAGCAGAAGACTTGACAGCTACTGGTTCATGTCTCAGACTGGTCTAATATCTCTGCAAAAATACGCCCAAAAAGCTCCACTACATAAATACAGCAAGAAAGCTGTGAACAAGATTTCAGGGTTTTACTTGAGGTCACAAGCACAAACTAAGCATCTGATAACAAGCAGTTACCACAAAGAAAGAGTGTGCATAAATTTGTTAAACATCCCAAAAAAACATTGCTCTTCTGACAGATCCCCTAAATTGCTATTTCTGTAATCACTAATACATATTAAATAGTGTAGATAATTCCAACTCTAAAGTTTTTTCCTCTCAAAAGCTAAAAAAACCTGGAGAACTCAAAGACATTTCTAAAAATGTATCAGTCATCTGGGGCAACAGGCACATGCTCAAATGCTTTCTGAAAATCAGGCTCGAGGGATAGTAAAACTGGATAAACAAATCCCTTAACATAAGCAGGGGAGCACCAAAAATTTTACTTTTCATTCAAGGAGTTTCCCAAAGAACATAAAAAATTGGAAGAATCATTGATTCTAGCAACACATAGCTCAGATGGAAGTTACTGAAGTGCAGACACTTTATAAACACTGGATATTCCAATATTTTAAGATTAGAAACAGCACAATAACACTGTGAAAGACTGATACACCATAACCCAGTCACCACAAACTGTAGTTTGATTAAAGTCAGCAGTCATGCGAAACAATTTCTGTGTACAAAGGAGAGAAAAAGCAGTGGCCCAACCACAGCTCTGAGACTACTTCTCTTTTTTGTATATATCCACAGCACCAAATTGGTACTCCCAGGCAGAAGCTCTGAACAATTAAGCAAGATATGACAACTTAACCTTCCTGATAAACCCTCTGAGCAAAAGTGATATTAAATACAACAAGGCCATGTTGTTTAGCAACTCTCAACTTTCTTTTAATGTTTTGAGTAGAGCTTCTTGAGGACAAAGAACTTCAAGCAGTAGACTCTGTGAATACAATATTACTTAGCAATTAACTTGCACTGAAAGTTTCCATTACTCAGCTTAAAATAAGGAGATGAAGCATCAGGCTTCTAATTACACAGGTAGTGCTATGCAGCGACAAATGCTTGCAACCATCATCCCACCTTAGAAGTTTCCTTCATCTCAATCGAGCAGACACCATTCAGCATCAGTAATTCAACAAGTACAAAATGTTGCAGAAATTTAAAAAGGGGGGCCTGTTACAAAATATTACTGCAATCCTGCAAAAAGGTTGGTCACAGACAAGTAACACAAGTAAATCCTTAATAAAAAGGCTGTGGAAGACATAATGTCTAAAGAACAAAAAAGGCAGGTATATGCCCCTTTCTATATGTGTCAAAAATATTAAGTCAGATTATCTCAAATTCGTACCTTAGGATCTAATACAACAGAGGAAACAACCTCCACTTCAATTCCAGATCATTCCTCAAGTGCTATTAATATTTGTCATTTGAAGAGAACTTTGCTTCTCTTCTTACTACAGCAGTGTCCATGTCTCAATAAAGTATTATTTCAGCTAAAATCTGAATACTGACTGATCTGCTCATACAGAATTCTGGAATACTTCTGTTTTCAGCAAGATGACTTTTTTCCCCTGGACATGTTATTTCTTCACCACAAAGGAACAAGCTAACTAGAAAATATTTAGAATTAAAAGCAGTAATTGCTCAATAAACTTTCAGATAACTTGAGAAATTATTAGGCTTAGACAAACTACATTTTCAGTTCTGGACATACTATGCCACCTACATATTTATTACAGTATAGATATACAAGGATAAGGATTTTCATTTCCTGTTTATTTAATTTTCCACTGGGAAATTGTTTTTGAAAATAAGAGATGCTAGTAATACTAAAAACCCCCAAACAAATAAAAAAACCCAGACCAAAACCAAACCAAACCAAACTAAAACCAAAGTAAATCAATTTCTGTCACATACAAGTTCATCATTAAAATAAAGTAATGCTGGTCCAGAGCTCAGGGTGGACACAGAGACAGGAAGGACTGACCTAAGAGTTAATATACACAGCATTGTGGTTTGAATAAATTGGATTCATAGCCTTGTTTCAGGCTGCCCCATCTCATCTCAACAAAGCCAGCTCAGTTTAACAAAGGTATTGTGCAACAAGACTTTCACGTAGCTAAAGCACAGTAGGTGACAACATAATTCATCCCTCTTCCCATTAAGTAATTCTTAAATATACATGTAAAATTCAACTGGTCTTTCCTGGAATTTCCTTACTACAGGAAAATAAGGCTCTTCACAAAACCTGACGTCATGTTTACAAACTCAAATTCTATTTTACAATTGTTTGATTGCCTAAGTGTCTCATTTTATTTCCCTAGTTAAGCAAACACTCTCAAAAGGTCTGTACAAAAACTGCAATCATTACCCATAGGCAGAATTTTGCAAGTAAAAATAGGTGAATTTTACACTTCTTGAATTTGCAGAAGATATTATTTCTCATATTAAAGCAAACAGAAGTAACATTCTTTCAAAAGAAATGAGTGGTTTTAAAATTGAGTCTGTTAATCTGTCAGCAGCAGGTGTCTGAATGAGGAAACTCCTCAAATGATGCCCCTAGACCCCTAGACAAGGTCTGCACTCCTGCCAATATTATTCAAGGGGGACAGTTGACATCAACACACCAGCACCCAGAAGAACATAATTACATTAACTGAACACAGCAAACAGGTAAAACACATTATCTAACTTGTACTGCAGATTTCATGCACAAATGTGTGTTATTTTTTATGTACCTTAATTAAAAAATATTCTTTGTAGTTTCTCCACATTTGGGACTAAACAGGTATGTTTGAAACATAAGGACTGAGATAACCAGGACAGATCATAATCTTCTTTTTGTATTTTTGCTACTGGTAGACATGAGTAATTGGTAACTCTGCTCTGCTCTAAGAAACTCAGCAACAGATTTACCCAGAAGAGCAATGCAGAAGACAATTTGGAGGACATAAAACTGCACAACACTTAAGAAATCTACGAAGCCAAGGGAGAGGAACTAATCTGTGTAACTGGATGTTACTGGGACCTGTAAATTTGCTTCTTAATAATATTTTTAGAAAACCTGGCATGCCTAGATATATATAGCATGTCAGAAAAGGTAGACAACGTACATCAGAAAAATAATGATAAAAGTGTAGACCAAAAAAAAAGACTTCCTGAAGATTCCTGCTGCTGCTCAGACACATGAAATTTAGCTCATGTTGCTCTGAAAACTGATTGCTCATATTTCTGGCTGTCTTTTGTCATGAAGCACTTGAATACTGTATTACTTCTCTTTTTTGCATGATGACAGGAAGATATTAGCATTTTTATCATACCTCTGCTGTAGAAACAAAACAAGTTATGTTATAAAATTGGGCAGAAAAAATACAACATTAAACTTGGACATGCTGTTCCTTTGCAACTGTCTTCTGTAACAGCAGTCACAGTAAGGAACAGATGATTATCCCAAAGTACTACAGGGCCTAACCAGAGGTCTTTAGGCCTCCTGTTTTCCATTAATTTCCAGCACAATTTAACATTGCTGCATGCACTGAAACTAAGTCAAGACCGTGCCACAAAAGCTGAATAGAAAGATCTTAACCCACCTGATAAAAACAGTTAAATCTTTTGTCAATCATATAACCCAAAATTAATCACGGTTTCCAGTGACTTAAGGACAGACTTTCCAACTGGATATACCGAGGGGAAACCTCATCAATGTCTGGAAGCACAGGAATGAAGGATGTCCAGAGGACAGAGCCCGGTTCTTCGTGGTCGTGCCAAGCAACAGGAGCAGAGGCAATGGGAGGATGGGCAGGATGTTCCCCTTGAACACAAGGAAGAACTTCTTTACTGTGCAGTGCCCATGTCCTGGAACAGGCTGCCCAGAGAGGCTGTGGAATCTCCCTCATGGAACACTCAAGAACGACGTGGACACTACATTGTGCCACGTGCTCTGGGATGACCCTGCCTGAGCAGGGAGGATGGACCAGATGCCCTACTGTGGTCCCTTCCAATCTGACCCATTCTGTGATTACTCTTGAATACCATTCCACAAGTCTATTCCAGTCAGTAGGCAAGTACAATTTGTGATTTTAAAACATGTATCTCATTCATAAGCTTGAAAACAGGGTGAAAAACAAACACTGCCCAAGTGGAAAAGGTAGGATACAAAACTATGCAGGAGAATTACAGGCTTTTTCACTGTTTGCTTTCTTTTTTTGCTTTGAAGGTTTGAGAAAAAAAATTCCACAGTAGGAAAATAAATGAATATCATATTCAAGAGATGCCTTTGAATAATTTAGGAAGTGTTTAAAATTTACAGGATCAGCAATTTATTTTAGAAGCTTACACTTCAAAAATTGATGCAATTTCATTCCCTTTATATTCATTGCCATAGACTTTCCAGTTATTATGGATTAATGAATTTCACAGTACTGTTCTGCAAAGCAAAACTTTCAACAAAACTATCAATAAATAAAAATTTTAGCCTATGGTACAATTCTGAGATTACTCCCTGTACATACAACTGCAGGCAGAAAACTCTGATTTCAGGAAGGGTATAAAATATTCAGGAAAAATTCTGGTACATCACAGGTGCTCTGCTTAGTACTTTTTAATAGGCTCAAGTATTGGAGAGATACAGGTTCATGTCAAAATCTAGACATGAATTCCCTGTATGATTACAGAACAGAAAACCACTCTAGTCTAGTAGGAAAACAAACCTGCACATGTAAAACAAGAAAAGCAGCACAGAAGTAAACAGCACCCTTACACTACTAGCAGGTATCACTGGGATAAAGGACCAGCTTGGTGGACTTATATGCTTTTTCTGGGTAGCTGTATTGTCAAAAGCTTGGAAGTCTGTGAAAAGTCTTCAAGAAGGGAAACAGTATCTTCCAATACTGAAGTTACAGCAGGGAACATCTTCAGTCAAGTACAAAAAAGTCTGGTGACCCCTTGATAGTTCAAGAGAAAACATTAAGACTGTATCGATCTTATTCGAAATACAAAGAAATGTTTCTCTCTTTTTAAGTGCCACATTTAAGTCCAGAAAGGATTCTTTTTTATACTACAACAAACTACTGACAAAACGTAAGCATTACTGTTGAGAACTGCCTTTCATTGCCAGTACAGTTTTTTTCTTCCTGAAGAACCACATAGGGAACGATGTCTCTGTACATTGTGACATTTTTCTCTGGAAGTGCCAATGCAATTGCATGAAAGCCTGGCTTGTAAACAAATGCAGTTAACACGGGAAGCTGCGTGCCATTAAATTACTATTTTCCACAGCAAAGTTATTACAGCATCACCTGCTCTCTCAGCCAAAACAGAGGCAGAACTTTCTCTTCCAAGTTCTGCATAGCTTTAATGACACTTGGCTTACTCAATACTTTATATTGAATAGGTAGAAATGGTTGGAAAAAACAAATGCAGAGTGTCAATAAGCAGAATTTCTCTTAGCCAGCAGCCATGTCCCAAACCATGGTCAAGGAATTAATTCCAATCAAGTGACCATTAGAGAATACAGAACAAATACAGCAAAGAAAGCTCATTTATAATTTACAAATTCCTATCTTTACTACGGCCTAGAAGCAGCTCATCAGAAATGAAGAGTTTTCTTACTTCTTTGCATCTTCAGAAAAGCAACCCAAAAGTACAAGTTTAGTTAAGTTGTATATTCCATTTCTGCAAAGTCAGAGGCAAGAAGCACACATTAAGAAAGCACAATGCTAAGTAAAAATCATTCCCTTATGATTAGCTTATGCACCCAAAAAAAGGGAATTTACCAAAAAGCTTACCATGTCTAGCAGGTAGACTGACTTGAACACATTACACTAACAATCCAAAAATTGAGTTTATGAGTTCCTAAAACTGAGATGCATATTTGCTTATACAGATCAGCTACAAATGGAAACCTTCACAGGACCTATTAACAGATCTGAATTTTATACAGTCACAAACAAAAGAACATACAAACAATAAGTGCAAGTTCCCAATGTCAAAGTCCTAATAGCTATAGATTTGAGGAAGCAGCTGCATCAACAGGTTACAAACAAACAGCACTGCTTACAAACATTTGATGCAGCTTCCATTTCAGATCAAGTCTCCCACTAACACATCTTTACTCTAGTGATCTACACCAGGTAATTGAACTTCACTGAGAGAAAACAGAGGACTCCATCCACCTAAATGCATACAGACTTAGCATTTAGTATCATCATATTAATATCACAATTCTTACCTATTATCAATAATACACAATTAGGGCTTTTTATCTTCCATTCTGTGCCATATAAAAGCAAGCTTTGCAGCTACTTTTGAAAAGCAATTTTGAATATTAACATTCTAAGCCTCTAAATTTAAAAAAATACATACACAAGTCATATCCTTTACTGCAAGTCTCTGAGCACATACTTTTCAATTTCTTTTCTATTAGAGATCCTCACAACAGACTAAACACAAATAAAAATGTTTATACAACTGATCCAGCAAAAAGTCACTTCAGAAACATCACCAAATATCCTGCATAAATGGAAGCTATTTCCTATCTAAAACTTCTAAACTTTGAAAGTAAACATAAACCCCACCATCTGAAGGTACCAGTAAGACTTGTAAGAAAGCTTTTATCAACAACAGAAAACAAAAACCTACCTTTCCCAATTTATTTTTTTTAATCCAGACAAAAGCTTCTAAAAGGTGAATGGTTCTGGAAACAATTTCATTTATCTTAAAAAACAAACCAACCACCAAACCCCAACTTTAGAGCCATCCAAACAGTCAATATTCAAGGAATAGAGAAGAGAATCACCACTTCTACACTTGGGCATTGCAGGGACTTCAAAGCATATTTCATGGAGAGCTTGCTCTCCTTTGTGATCAAAATTCTCTCATCCCAGCTTTGACTGTACAGTTACAGTGAGGAAACAGTTTTCACAGTAATGAGTAATTACTTGAACAGCAATTAACACTAACTACATAGATAGAATCTATTCCAGCCTCTTCCTCAACTCTTCACCACGTTACTCTCAGACTTGCCTATTTCCACCTGCCCCACAACTTACAATGCTCTTTGCCTGGGCAGTTTCCATTCTCTTGTACTTGCTCCAGTGGCCCATTTATTTCTGACTGCTGGTCAATGATCACACTAATAATTTAATCAGCAGTTACCCTCCTGTCCTCCTCTACTGCCAGGGTTTCTAACACAGAAACCCACCACAGCTCTCTGTTTAGGGCTGTGTGCTGTCCCTGTGCTCTGAGGACCCTGAACTCCTCTGGTAACAAACCACAGCAACCTTTCATGACAGAAGCTCCTACTGCTACTTCAGTAAAACCAGGAACTCATTATTTAAGGTATTCCATTCAGTCTCTAATAGCAGCAGGATTTTTAATCTAAGAAGTGTATTACAGTCAGTAACAGTGGTCACTGACAATATTCCTAATTGCCAATTAAAAAAAAAACCACATGCAAAAGAAACATTCACAAAGCTTCAGTTATACTTTGGAATTTGAGTATCACAAGTTATAAGCAAATTTTGTGACAGGAGCCTACACAGCACAACAGCACAAAATCCAGCAAAAGATTTCATGCTATGTACATTAACACTCCCCATTTGTTATTTTAAGTAATTCAGTAGGATCATGGCATGAAGCAAACAAAGTTTTAAAGTCTCTTAAATGCAGTGAAACATCCCATATTTTCCTACAGTAAGAAACCACTGAGCACAAGTAGCTTAACTGAACTAACCTTTTCTGCAAAAGTTCTACTGTGTGTCTTTGTGGGTCATTCCACTTCATACATTTAATAAGAAACGTCCTTTTCTCTTTCTTTACCATCTTGCATTTTTACTCCTAATTTATATATATACACACATATATACGTATCTCCCCCTTACAGTATTCCCAAAGCTACCCTACTTATCTGCCTCTTTCTTTTCTGTGCACCATTATCACCTCATTTATGCATTTAAAAAGACCTACAATGGTCATCCATGCTCTCAGTCTATCCATCCTCAAGCATGAGAGCCCTCAAATCTTTGTATTTCCCTCTTTCTTTAATGGAGACATTTTTTCCACAGCTACAGGGCACTTTATAGTTCTATTCCTCATAAACAATGCTGGTTTTAAGTCTCTATTTGTTACTGTTAAGAAACTTCACACTTGAGTTGGTCTCATAAGACCCCCTAATCTCTTCCAACCCCCCACTTGCCTATGGCAGGTGACCTACAAATACGGGATGCACTGAGGGGGGGGCAGCTGTTCATTGTGTTAAACACTTGAACACAGACACAACATCCCCACGCACAAGGACCTGAAAGCAAGAACAAAGTTAAGGCAGTTTTTTGATACACTGGATGTACAAGTACTCTCAGGAAACCAGGGATGTGACAAAAACCTGCAAGTACTCCACTGTGTTTAGCCCAACATAAACCTGGAAGTCTCTCTCCAGAGAATGACTGTCTCTGTTTGTAGTCTCTCCCACAGAAACCATGCAGTAAGCAACTCTGAAACATGCTTTGTTTGCACTGTATCAGTATGGAAGGCTTACCCATAATACACGTTTTAAAACCTTAATAGAATTTCTTACTATGGATTATAGTTCTACAAACACAAAAGATTCTGCCATGAGTATTTCAAAAATAAGCTCTAACAACAAATACCTTTATACCGGTACCAAGGATATTAACAGAAGGTGGTTCAACCATTTTTCAGATATTAATTTTCAATCAATTTAATTATAGCTCTTGTATTTCAAATATGTACACTTAATGCTTTAAATGACATTTACCAGCTGTCTTTACCCCAGAGAAGTGGACCAGACATGACTAAATCAAGGTGCTACAGCAGTGAATCCTCCTGTTTCACTTCAGAGCAAAAATCACTGAGATATAGAGGAGTACTTTCTAAACATTGACTCGAGAGGGAGAGATCAGGTTAAATCAACTTTATGTTCAGTATCAGTACTCCAGATTTCTGTCCTATTTTGTTTTCTGAGCTATGAGAGAAAAAGACACTTTGTTTGGCACTTTAATGCAGTTTTGGGAAATACACACTAGAGATGTTTCAATGATGTTTGTTTTCTTAATCACAAGAAGGCAGGAACACCTTTGCAGTAGTTTCCAATCAAGCACCACCAATTTTAAAATAGTGCATGGCAATTACAAAAAATAAAAACCATGCAACATTTTTCTTCCCCTCAGAATGTAAAAAGAAAGAAAACAAGCCAGAAAACTACAGTAGCATCAAAGCCAATTAATACTATTCAGTCATACTAGGTCTTAGATGAAAAATTTCAGCACTAGTAATTATTTTCTTTTTTTCCCCACTGTTATCTAACTGTAAAAATTCAGTGAATACTTTATCAATAACAGCACTTCAGTGTAACTCAATAGACAGAGAATATGGTAAGTTATTTTGTCTTTTGTGTATTAGCAATAGGCAAATGTCCATTACATCACAGCACTTCGTTTACATTCCAACACCCAGCTTCAATTCATACTGACAGCAATATTCAGTAAATCACACACAAATTAGTATCCTGCTGCCCACACCTGCTCAGCTTTGGTTTACTGCATACACAAGATTTAATGCAACTTTGGTTGTTTTCAATATGGTTTCCAAAGGTGAAACTGTGTCCAATCTAACCTTATTAACAACACACAAAAAATATTACTTATTTCCATTAAATAGTACAAACATTCAACTTTTAAAACCAGTAATTTCCCTCAGGCTGTTGAAGACTCCTTCCTTCTTCCAGTGTGTTAACACATGATGTGCAAACAATTGCTTTCAGATCAAAACAAATGAAACTTTTCCCTCTGATAACAGTCAGGAGAAGGGACAGTGGGATAGTGTTCCTTCCATTTACAAAATCAGAAATAATTAATTTTCCTTTATCCTTACTGTATATATCCATGTTTCAGATCATTCCCCAGCTATTACATCCAGGTAGACTCAGTAAGAACTTCAGAATGTCTTTCCTATCTAAGAAACAATTCCAACTGAGAAATAAGCAGATACACTCCCTCCATAGAGCCTCATCCTCCAGATCTTTTCACATCTGCAAAACTCCACCAGATGTACCTCAGGTGAAGCAGAAAAACTACTGACTGCAGCAAAACTAAGCAGAATTGCAAGTGTATGTGGGACATATATCTCTGGACAGGTGGACAGGACACCTCTGTATCCTGAAAATTAGCACAAAACAGCAGCCTACAGGCATTGCACTTCCATTTAATCCTGAGATTACTACACTTTCAATTATGATTAGACACAATGAAAATCAGTGTACTAACAAAAGATGCCTGTTTGTATAATCCATCTACTCACTTCTATGGCATTATCACACTGTACAGAGTCCCTGCATTAAGTCAAAGAAGGAAAAACAAACAGGAATTGAAAGAACAATTGGATACTCATAACACACTTGTGGTGTGGAACTTGTATTTTCTATAAGGTAGTTCAAAGTACTAGCTTTATTTTACTATGATATCAAGTAAAACTAGTGCAGCAATACATGTATCTGTACACCACAATTTGTTAGCTTTATACAGAAAAAGCACTGATTTAAAACTCCAGGTTCTCTACTTGACAACTTCATTTTATAACTTGATACAATCAAAACAAAGAATGCTTTTCCAAATTCAGACAGTAAGTGCAAATTTCTAAACTGCAAATGTTTCTTGCCTTAACACTGTTCATTGCAGGGAAAACCCTACTCTTTCCTTTTTCTAGGAAGTGGGAATACAAAATAGTATCAGTCAAAAAATACTGGGGATACTGTCTGTAATAACCTATGAAAACACAGAATGCTGAGTTAACTGTGAACACACTTCTGCAAGCTCCTTTCAAGAAAGACTCCAGTATGTGCTGCCTTTGATTACCCTTTTCTGATTGTTAGAGTTCTATAGAGCAGCTGAAGAAGGTTTTTTAAATTTCGGATGGAGTTTAGTCTATGAAACATGTACCTACACAATATAACACCAGAACACACAAAGTTATTAAAACAGTATCCAAACCAGTCAGTATTTATTGCTGATGAAAAATCCAGAAAACAATTTCAAGTTATCAGATGTTGCAGCATGTCTAAAGTAAATGAGACATACCAGTTTAAAAAAAAAAAGTGTATTTAGTCCTTACAGTGATATGGAAAACTATAAAACCTGTAAAAATCAGAAAATTAATAGGTGTTACAAGCGTAAATGATTGCTTCCAATTAAACTCACACTTTGGCTTCAGTGCAGTCTTCCAAGCACAGTACAAGGCACATTTAGCGTAACACTCATCGCCTTAGTGATAATGGCTAAATTTTAATGAGAAATTAGTAATTGCTTAAATAAAGGTTTGTTAAAGATAACTCACCACCATCCCTCTCTCTAACTCTGTGAGTATGCACACTTTTTGCTTTACTGTGCCCTGTGTTGTCACCATATTTGTTTTCAGGGCTGTCAGAGCGTCGCAGCATTTTATTTGGTGGTGAAGGGTCTGTGGTGTCTCGCATCTTGTCATGACGGTGATCACCACCACTGGGGTGACCCTTGGATGAGTACTTAAGAGCCTGGAACACATCATAAGAAAACAGACATTTACATTAAATAAAGTTTTGGGACTGATGTTAAAATGTTATTTCTAAATTTTACATCTCTTTCGAAAACACTTTCAAAAGTTAATTAATTCTCATCTATTAAAAAAATCAGCATTAGTCTTTCCAGTTTTAATTACCTACATTAAAGCAACAAGTTCTGTAATTAGAACTCAAACCATTTTCTCCCACTATCATATCCAACTTGCTGTTAAGAAAAACCTACTTTCTCTTATTTTTTCCACTGATGGACTGCACCCTTTCAGCAGTGGATGTGTCACAGTTGTGTGGTGGGAGAAGCACAGGTCACCACTTGGTATTAAGAATACAATCCTAAAGTTACACTGAATCAGCGTAAACTTTGAGTACGTCCCCCATACTCTAGTCAAGACCATTCAGTTTCATCATTACCTTGAGCTTCTGCAATGTTTTTTTCAGTATTAGCAACCCTCTCAACAGATGTAATTAAAAAAAAATTCTGGGAGGCCAAAACTTGAATGTTTCAATTCTTTTTTACATATTTACCAAAAATTGCATGTTCTGCCTCAATTTGACCTGCTTGGTTTTGCAGCGGGAGCTCTTGAATGGCAAGTATTTACATTTGCAAGAACTGTCACTGACAGCTGACTTGGACTACTGTATTGCACTTCAGAAAAATACAAAAACACTGAAATGCAACAAAACAGTTCAATTCTGGGCCTAAGGAGAGCAGTTTCACAACACACGGCTGTCCACAGACTCAGACATCCAGAACTGTTTTCTTCAGTAGACACAGCAAAGAAACAGAGTACCCACCTTACAGAAACTAAGGTTATTCTCAAAAGCTCACGGATTTTACAGCTTCTGAACGTGCCCAGCAGCTGGCCATTGTAGAAATTAAGCCTTACTGACAACCCCAAGTTGCCCAGGGTCTAAGCCCATGTCCCTGCTCGGGTTACAGCCCACAGCAGCAGTTTTAGGGAGAAGAAAGGACTTTGGGGAGGGGGGTGGGAGGGCAAGAACAAGATGCCTTTTGTTTTTAGAAGGAAAACACTCACCTCCCCCTGGTTCTCCGTTCCGCCGCAGGTGACCCCGGGCCCGCTCTCCCGCCCCTCACACCCTCCCCGGCTCCCAGGCCCGAGCCCGGCACGGGTCGCACTAGGCCGCTCGTGCCGGCCCCGGCTCCGCAGGCCTCGGCCGAGGGCCGGGGCCCCGCTCCTCGCTCCCCGCCGCCTCCCCGCCCCGCGGCCCCGGAGCGCCGTCGGGGGCCCGGCCGGGGCGGCCGCGGCACTGCGGCCTGCGGCGGCCGCCGGAGCCTCCGCCGGAGTAGCTCCCCCTCGCCACCCCTGCTCCTCCTCCCGGCCCCGCGGTACCTGGTAGGGCTGCGAGTCCCCCCTGCGGTCGTGACAGCTGAGGAGAGAGCGAGAGAAAGAGAGAGGCGTTAGCGAGCGCCCGTTACCGGCCCCGCGGCCGGGCCGAACATGGCGGAGGGGGGGGGAGGGGGCGGCCCCGCGGGGCCAGGGGGGGGCGATTTACCCATCACTGAGTCTCTGCTGTTTCCTCGCATACATTACCATCAATGCCCGGCCTGTGTGTGTGAGGGTGAGGGGACCAGGAGGGCACGGCCGAGGCCGGGCCACAGGCGCCGAGGGGGGAGGCGGGGGCGGCAGCGCTCCGGGGACAGGGACGGGGGGAGGGGGCGGCTCGGGCAGCTCGGCTGGAGCGGCGCTCACGGGCCCATCGCCTCGAGGGGAGACGCCGGCAGCTCGGCCCCGCGCGCGCTGAGACACACCGGCTGCACCGGGAGCACCGACTCGGCCGCCGCCTCCCCCCGCCGCGCCCGCCGCCGCCGCCGCTGCTCCAACTACATCCGGGGAACTCGGGCGACGCCGCGCTCGGTCAACGTCGGCTCTTTCCGGCTCTTTCCGACGCGCTCCGTCCCCTCTGTCCCCTTTGCTCTCGGGCGACTCTGTCTTCGGCAAACATCGGCCGCGCCCGCCCAGCCCGACGCCCCTCAGCCCCTCCCTTCGGCAAACATCGGCTCCTTCCGTGCGCTCGGCCCTTCCTCCGCGCCCGCCTCGGGCGCCGCTGCCGAGCGTTCCCTGCCCTCGGAATACATCGGCTGTTTCCGGACAGGCGTTTCCGCGCGGCGTCAGGGCGGCACCGCCCTCGGCAGCGCTCGGGTGTTTCCGTGAGCGCTCGGGTGTTTCCGTGCACGCTCGGGTGTTTCCGTGACCGCTGGCGCGCCGGCGCGGCCGTTGGCGGGCGCGCGGGGCCGGAGGTCGCAGAGGGGCCGCGCCCGCGGTGGGGACGAGCCACGATCCTGCCGGGCAGGTGGGGCAACAGGGGAACTGCGGGGCGAGACAGGTGTGCGGAGGGCTCCTCTTACCTGTCCCCGCTCCCCTCCCGCCCGGGGACTCAATGCACGGACAGCAGCCATTTTGTGCGCGGCGCGTGTTCCGCGGGCCGCGCTCGGCGGCGAGGAGGGCGTTAAAATGTCCCTGGGGCGGCGGCCGCGGGTCGGGCCTCGGTGCCGGGGTGTCCCGGGGGGCGGCGCGGGAAGGACTCGTCCTGGCTCCGGCACAGCGTTCCGGGTCTCCCCGGTGTGTTCGGGGGCCCCGGGCGCTCTGCTGTCCCGGGAGAGTTCCCCGCTGTGGCGGTGCCCGGTGAGCCGCTCCCGCCATGGGCTGGGGCTCGGCGACAGGACGAGGAGGTAAACATAAGTTTCACCTCAATACGAGGGAAAACTTCTTTACGTTCAGGGTGGTCGAGCACTGTAGCAGGCTGCTCAGGGAGGCCGTGGAGTGGTCCTTTCTGGAGATATTCCAAGCCCACTTGGGCGCCTTCCTGTGTCACCTATTCCAGGTGACTCTACCTCGGTAGGGAAATTGGACAGAATTATTTCCAGAGGTGCCATCCAACCCTGACAATTCTGTGATCCTGAGTCATTTGTGACCACACCCTCGAAGTCTGCGGTATGAAGCATCCTCTATTCAGGATCGTATTAAGGTATTATAAAATATACCAGAAATGCTTTGATACCTTTGTCATGAGGCTATCGTAGGAATCAAAAGTTTTCAGTAAAGGTGCAAGTACAGATGCCAAATTTTGTCCTGTCCCCTTGTTGAAAAGGGAAGAGACGTGGCACATCTTGGAATGAGCACGTTAACCTCAAACAGAGCATCTTACCCTGTGGCTCTGTCTATGCTATTGCACCATTCATGGTAACGTTCTCAGAGACTTTTTTTCTGGTTTTGTTGTGTTTTTCTCATCACAGTGCAGAAGGCCATTGCTGAGCCGGGACTTCGGGGAGCAGTGGCAGAACTCGGGGAGGGAGCACAGGATGACTCAGCAGGGAGCTGTTCTTCAGGGTTACAATAATGAACTAGTGAAATGCATTGAAGACTTATGTATGCAAAGGGAAGAGCTGAGCAAACAAATCCAGCAAGCAGAAGAAGAAAGGAATAAACTGCAGCATGAAATTCAAGTCCTGAGTGAACAGCTGGATCATGTATGTGAAACCCTGGCCCAAAAGGTGGCTTCACGGAATGAGCTTGATAAAATTCTGGCTGAAACTGAAGCTGCTTACATGAAGATTTTGGATAGTTCTAGAACTTTACTTAATGTCCTGAAGAAGGAGGTGGGAAGCTTCAGGCATTCACCAGATATGAAACACCGTGTAATGTGAAACAGTCAAATGTTTGGACTCTACAGAGCTAAAATTCCAGTGGGTGAGAAATGTGGTTAGTCACGGAACCTTACGGCAACACTGTAAGCAGAAAGGGATATTTTCTTCCAACCTGTCTGTATGTTTTATTATTTTTAAGTGCTCTAGCAAATAGATTAAATAAAATTGCTGTTTTGCTAAAAAAAAATCTAATTACTTAAACACTACACAACTGTATTGCAAATAGGTAGCTGAGGTAGATCTGAGGCTGTTTTGACATGGTGATGCTTCAAGACTATTCTGAAGACAAAAAAAAAGCATGTTTTCTTGGTTAGTTTCAGAGGGCTACTGGTAAGTTCCTGTTTGCAAAATTAGTGGCTGCAAGTACATCAGATACAACTTTTCACTTTACAAATGGTTAGGTGTTACTGTTGGACCAAGTAGAAATTAATTATTTAGTTTCCTCCAGGAGCTTGGAGTTCTGTCTGATGCATGCACAGACTGCCTTTGTTCACAGTCACCTGTTTGGAATATGGAGGGATAAGGTGAGAAAACACGGCAAATGCAGAGCTCAGAGGGTTAAGCTGTAAGACTGTATGGTGTTTTAATACTTCTGAAGCTCTTCTGAAAAGCCTTGATTAGGAAGGAGAGGTGCTGTAGTGAAAGGCAGGTTTGGTGCAGGTGTCTCACACATTGCAGGGCACGGCAGCACCGGCAGCTGCACTGGGTGAACCTGGACCGATGGCTCAGGGATAAACAACAGGTGACTATTGCAACAGTGACTGGAAGTCCTGAAAAAATTGCTGGGATTCCATTAAAAATACAGAGATAAATGCAAGTCCAAAGAAGATAATCCTGGCTAAAAGCTACTAACAGAATTTCTGGAAACCTTTTTAGTGCCCTTTAATTCTATACTGTTCTATTAAATAATTGTAATAACATTGTAAAGAGTAGTGGACATCCTGGAACGGTGAGAAATAAACAGAAATGAAAGGTGAAGAAAAGGAGGAGTGGTTTCCATCTGTCAGGCATTCTTTTAGATGATATTAAAATAGAACTTAGTTTAGAGATCTGGGAGGACAGCATTGCAGAAATCTCAGTTTAATCCTGTTTTCTATTTCTAGTGAACCTCTCTGGTTGTGTCCATGTACATACACATGAGTTTTGTCCTGCTCATTTGTGTGTTATAGCAGGAACGATTTTTAAACTATATCTTGTAGTCAAATCTTCGTTCACTACCAATTAACTAAATTGAAAGAAGTGCCATTGTAATCTCTTTACTTGATAATGGTGTATCTCTGAGGTGCAAGTATAAAGGGTAATGCAGGTGTGAGTAGTTTAGTAATAGCTCTTCACCAGTAATAGGAAGCAAATGTTGTGTTCTCTGGTTGCCATGTTACATCAGGGATTAGTGTGACCAACTTAATCACAGTTTACTTGGATAGCATTTCCTCTGGCTTCCCTAGGGTAATGCTGAGGTGATAATATTAGATAATCTCATGGATACTGCTGTTGTAGTACCACAGCATTCAGAACCCCCTTGTTTATGTTACACAAAAATTTTGCTATTTTTAGTAGCAAAAAAGTGATTTATTTGACTGGTTGTTTTATGGCATTGTCTTCTCTTAGAATGGCAGTAGTAACTGATTTGCATCAAAATAGGAAGACTCGGGGAAAAAAGTATTAACTAAAGAGCGGGAACTTTAGTTGCATATGTACACTGCTGCTTCTTTGTATCTGCAAGGTAACTCAAAATGGTTTGTGAAAAAGAATTTGTATCTCAGAAAGTTCTTTTATAGATAACAGCACCGTTAATTTCCTGTATTACTCACACAATAAGTACAGGTTTCTTTGCCTTAAAATAATCCTAAATAATTCCTCTCGTTCTACTGAGGCGGTTAAAACTAAAGTTTGAAGAGAAACCTTACAAGTCTTTAAAGAAGTCTACTCACAGCCATTATTACATCTAACTGTAGCTATTACAGTGTCAAAACTAAAATACTGCAGATGCTTGAATTTTTTGTTACAAAACTAAGGGGAAAACGTAACTGCTGGCTGGTATTTACACACACTGAGGCTTCCCAACATTCAAATAAAAAGATGAAATGTTGTTGGAATTCCATTTAGTGATCCCAAACTGTAATATTTCCATTTAAAATCGAATTTACAAATTGGGGGGAAATAATACGTCTCTAGGGCTTGACTGTAGAATGAGTGTTATGTGGCAGTCACTGTTCACCTTCAGAGCTGTAATTCAAAATAGTGCTTACAAACATATTCTTTGTTAACCCAAATGAACTTACTGTATCCTTTTATTGGTGTAAACCTTTCTCACTGTTTTTTCAGACAGCATAAATCTTGACAGAAACAGCCTTTGGTAAACAGCTTCAGTTCAGAATAGGAGACAATAAACTCAGTTGGTACACAGTATTGCTGGAAGAGATGATAATGTGCAGGTTGCAACAGCTCTGGTAGGGCTGGCCTGCAACAGAAAGTTTACCTGAAATAAGGCAGATTGTAAGCTTAAAGCATCATACTTATTCATGACTTTATATTGAATTTATATGACTCTCTCAGTTGGATCTGATGCTTTGGTTGAGAGCTTACAGTCTAGCAGCCTTAATGACAAAAGTTGGGTTCCCAAACTGTAGTGTCTAAAGTGCTGTGTTGGGTCTCTTGCATCTTATTGGATTTGTGAGGAGATGTGGTTTTTGAAACTCCTGACTGTGCTTCTTTCAAAGGTCTCATGCAGTGCACGTAGAGCACTGGTCTAAAGCTCTGGATTTATGTAAAGGCACCACTGCCTGGTTTCCAGGGAACAGAACATAACTGCATGAGATGATGATTCCCAGCTTTTATAGTAATGCTTCTTAAATATGTGCCCAGCACTTAAAACTCCAGTGATCAACAGGTTTTTATTTGACTGTTGACTCCTTCTAAGTAAACATAAGTTTATTTTGTATGATGGAGTTTGGTGGTTATCAAAGAAAGTGCTTGTGGGTGGTATGTTGAAGTAGTTTTCTATGTGGAAGTAGTTCTAGAAACCACGGGGTGAAGTCCCTTATACCAGCAGCCGTTCGGAATCCATAACTGTCTCCTTCTGGAGCTGCTCACCCTCCAGTTCAGGCACCTCCCCAGTGCAGTGTCTGCTCATCACCTTGCAGAAATGAGGTGAGTGAACCAGGGGTTGACACTAATTTTTAGGGTAGAGAATGAAAAAAAAGGTTGTGAATGTGAAGTCATGATTCAGGAAGATTGGAGCATGAGGGGTTGTGATAGAAAGGCAGATGAATTTCTTTTCATTTCTGTCTGCTCTAAGTGTGCTTGTACTGATCTACTGCCTATGGTTCTTGCTACCCAATAAATCAAATTTTAGGAATCATCTGAACTTCATCTGAAGTCTGGACTTTACCCCCCTTTAAGTCCACTGACAAGTCAGCAATGGAGGCAGCCTACATTTTGCTTTCTCTTTTTGCCTTTTACCTCTTTCTGGCCACACCAACGTCGCGTGCCTGGCTGCACAGTGGGCAGTTCCAGCAGGAGGCTGTGGGGTCTGAGCTCCCATCTGTGAGTAAGTGTCCTGTCAGGCTCACACAGGATGCAGCGCTGCTGTTTCCTGCCCTGGTTGCTCTCCTATGAGCCGGCATCATTGAACTGCTTGGGTTTTACAGAGAACCCTGAGTTCTGTCTGTATTACATGTATTCTGTGTGTGTCAGATTGACCATGGAGAATTTTGGCAGAGAAACGGCAGCTTTTTGGCTCTTAACTTACTGAATGGAAAAGATTTGTTTCCTTGGACTGGGAATTCTTCAGACTAGGAAAACTTAAGTATCTTCAAATACCCAAAGTTGTCCAAACAATGAAGCAAGCTGTAATCTTAACTCAGATGACTGGGTCTTGGATTGTTGTTTCAGAACTGAGTGTCTAAATTCCATCTCACTCTTGTGGTTTAAATGTGCCCCACTTCAAATGGATTAAACTAAATTAGAACAAGATACTTGTAATAGTGGAAAAAGAACATTCAGAAGATTGTTAGCAAAAGGATCAAATATCTACAGTTAACTCATTATATAGATGAGTTTTGTGCAGAAGACCAATGTCTATTACTCTTTGATTTTGCTTGTTAAGAGAAATTTGAGTGAGAAGGTGTAGCTTGTGGGAGTTGCCTTAAGTAGATTCCAGGCTCTTGTGATTTTAGACAAGTAGACAAAACAGTTCATTTATTGATTTCCTCCCATTCAGTAGTGAGTGAAGAAGTATCAGTAGATGCTTTAATACTGATTCAATTGTGTATGTCTTGGTGGGGTTTCTTTGATGGGTAAGTTTTCCAAAAATCAGAGTACTTTTTTAGGTTTATTTGTAGTGTATGTGTATTTTTAAATACAGATGTAAATATTTTTTTCTTTTGAGGGAAGGACAGACTAACCTTTGGTTTAGTTTGTACACCTATAGTTTTGTCAGTGTCTGTTATGTTACTGACAGGGAGTCAGGCACTGTGGCTGCTTCTTGGGTGTCAGTTCTATGCCTTTTTTAAACTGGCAATGGGGTTTTTATTTCTTTGTCCCTTACCTGCTTATAAATGTCACTTTAATTTGTTGCCCTGGAGTAGTCCTTGATTGTTGTCTGCCTCAGTTGGTTTTCAAATGAAGTTTTACTCATTATTCAGCTGCAAACCCCAGTTACGTGCATGTTAGCTGTTACTAAAACGTGGAGAGGTTCAGGCTTGCAGAAGAGGGAGCTGTGTATTGGTCATTCCTGGCTTTATTCTCCCTATCTGTATTCAGAATTAGCTCAAAGTATTATTTGTAGTATTCTCTTTTTGTTGTTAACATAGTTATTAACAAGTTGACACAACTTGGAAACCCATTCTGATCAAGCATGTTTATCAGTTTCAGACACAAAATCCTTTTCATATTCTGCAAGCTTACATTTTTTTAAAACCTCTTTTTAGCTTATATAGTAAGAACACTTTGAGCTGAATATCAGCATGACAGACTCATGTAGTGAATGGGTTTTTAATACAGTTGGTATTCAGGGCTGAATTATATTCTGTGAGGTGTTTGAATACAAAAAAATAATTCTTCACATGCTTATGCAGTTGTTTAATAACAGAAATCTTGCTAGACATTTGTGTTGCTTACTTCCCAATACTAAGTGGGATTAATTGCTATAATTTAATTAGTCCTTCTTCAAGTATTGTTGCTAGCATAAAGAGAATGGATACTTCTTCCCAAGGGGATGTAGGGCAAAAGAGGAGCTGCCTTTTTAGTAGAGACCACCCATCTGTAGAAAGAGAGTTAGCCTCATTCCATGGTCCAGTGATGTGAGACGATTCAAACAAACTGGTTAGAAGGGTCATAGTTTCCTGTTCCAAGATGCTCTGAAGGAAGCTGGAAAAGGGAACTGTCGGCCACACGGAATGCGATACCTGATCACAGTCAGGTTATCTTTAATGCAGGAGGTCAGGCACAGCTGGAACCAGTGTAGCTGCTGCAGTTCTGGGCTCGGCAAGGTTTGTTTTGCCCTGCCAAAAAGCAGCTCACCATTTGGGACACAAAAAATTGGTACATTGTCAAGTGACTGGACTTGTTAGAAAAGTGTAACCTCTTCCTGTTCTTGAACTCAGGGAATTTTGTATTTTAATGTTACACAATACGAGTTATGACTCCATGAGACAGGTATTTATTTAAAATCCTCTTCCCTTCAGTGGTTTTTCACTGAAACCCGAAATGTTTCTTTAGATTCAAGTTGTTCAAATACCTGTGACCAAAAATACAGATACTCAAGTTCCACTGAAGCCCACAAACCTGTAAGTGGTTCACACTCACTGTGTAGTACACCAAGATTCTGGTCAAGTGCAGTCTAACCCCTCAATCAAGTTGCAAATTTTGTGGCTTCCCTTAGCTGTTCAAGTTGTTTGCAAGAAGCATTGCTGACTCAGTTTGGAATGTCCTTTAGGGTTTTTGTTTGTTTTTTGATGAAGTTATTCCATTGAGGCCTCCCGTGGCACTCTGCCATGTGCAGGCATGTTGTACATGTGTATGTGTTTTCTTTGGGAATGTCAGAAGGAAGCTACGTGTACAGCAGCAATTTAACTGAAACATTTGGGTTTGTTTTTAAAAGTGTTTTAAAATGACACGTATACATAAATATATATATATTTACACAGGATATGTAAGCAAATGCTTCCAATGAACAGATCACAAAGTACTCTGTAGAGAATGTTAATATCTTTATCTCCCTTGATAGACAGTGACACGTAGTAGTAATCTGCCCCAAATCAGAGACAGATCTGGGAATTGAGGCTTTGCTTTTTCAGCCTCAGCTGAATGCTCTGACTTGGATTGTGTCCCAGGGATTCCTGTCCTGTTTGATATTTTGTCATAAACCGATGGGATTATACATTCCTAACCTGTGTGTTGGGGGAAGGGATGGATACAACTGAGTAGATGCATACTGTTGCTCACTCCACATTGCATGTGGCATCATGATGCTGTTTAAAAGTGTTAACTCTTTCTTGATGGATGCACCCTGCATGACAAAGTATCACAGCTCCAGAATGGCCATTCTCACCTTGCAGATCTCTGTCCAAGCTCCTCTTCACAGGTGTTTGGGACCCGACTGTAGGAGGTGGGTCAGAGGAACAGGAAGAACTTTTAATGATAATTACTATTTAATTACCTTTCAATAGCCTAACATTTTTCAGATAGCTTGTCTTTATAGACCCTGCTTATTATAAGGCTTCTTATTACCTTGTGTTAGTCTATGTAGGACCACCAGGTTTTCTACAACATGGAGACTCCTTGGTGTTTAAATACAGTGGGATGTCTGAATTCTAGCCCATCTGTAACAGCACATAACAGTTCATCTAGACCACAGAACAGCAACAGGCTATGAGGCAACCAGTGCCACCACAGCTGGATTTGGGTTAATTGAAGCAACATGGCAAGTGAGGAACTCTGGAGAGCTGGATGGATGGGGCTCTCTTGTAGTGAAAAGAAGTTGGCTGTATGAATTCGGATTAAAAACTAATTTAGGACAGGTGACACCTGACAGCACTATTCTTTTATTTCACATATGACAATAAAATATCTATACATTAAAATGTATATATATATGTACTAAACATTGTAATAAGTATAGAGAGTTCTTGCTAGAAAGCTGTCAATATTTCAGTACTGTCTGCCATTAGAAAAGACAGTTTTAAAAGGCTGGATATTAACAGCTTGTTTCAGGTTATGTACTCTCAGCCTCCACAGTCTTCCTACTACATAAGCCATCATTTGTAACCCCATCCTCATCTTCCTCCTGCAACCATTTGTCTCTGTTTCCTACCCCCTTGCTTACTATGTTTTTAGTTATCTCAACCTGCTGACCAGAAACACACTGCTCTTATAACATGTGGTGGGTCAGAGATACTTTCAGTATCTTCATATTGTCCAGGCATGCTCTGCCACACTCGGGGAAAAGTGTTTGTAAAGATAAACAGATTTCATTCAGTTTGGTAGTGCCCCAAAAGTTACAGTTGGGCTGGGTGAGGATATTATATTGTAGAGGAACAGCAGACACCTGATCTGAGGCAAGTTTCATCCTATGAAAAACCCATCCTAAAGAGGCTTGTAGTTTGAAGTGATGGATGTTCCTAATATGCTGTGGAAACTAAAGAACAGAAGTTCATTTTGTTTGTCAGTGAGAATATCTTTGTCACAGCAAATGTAGACTTTACTTGCAGTCTTCTGCAGATAACAAAGTTCTATATGGGATGCTGTAATTTACTTAGTATTAAGGTTATATTCAGAGTGATGTTTGTTCCAGAAATGTTTACTCTGTGTTTGGGAAAAGATTATAACTTGAAACTAAAAAGTGGAAAAGGAATATAGTGCTGGACCTTGCAGATAATGGTCTCATTGAGGAAGCCATTATAGGTCAGCTCTGTCTTCAAAGCTCTGAGTGTGACCTGTGTTGCAAAAGAATAAACATGTGCTGAGACACAGTGGAGTGCGCTCACAGTAAGGCTACTTCTAAAAAGTTATGTGAAGACATATGTATTCAGCAAAGTTCTTTGCAATCTTGCTCTATTTTACAAACTATTCCCCAGTAAGGTGCAGTAGAGATAAACGCTGCAGATGCCCTCGAGTGCAGAGAGAAAGGAGAGGCAGCTACAAGTCTGCATACTGTGAAATCTCTGGGTACCAACAGAGTCTGCACAGACCTTTATAATGTTTTAAGGAACAATTGGTCTTCCTACTGTCTGGGTGACTGAATGCAAACAGTTTTTGAAAGAGAACAGGAGCTGAGTTATTTCACACTGGCTGAAGTCCTGCTGGTTTACATGAAGGTTTCTGTTTTTATTTACTGATAGCAAAGTCTTGGTGACAAACTGCCTCCTCCAGATCAGACAAACTCTGTTTTCTTTTATTAGAGTGCATCATTTTGTCTTTGACAAAGAGCAGACTCCTGATAATGTCGTCAAGGAACCCTGGGCAGGGCAGTACAGACCTCCGTCAAAGAAGAGGAAAAGCACAAAATTTCTGGCCATGGTTTGAATCAAGGGGTTGCTTGCAAAAGTAGCAAGTGAGAGGATTTTTTAATTTTTTTTTAACTTGTTCCTTTCTACTGGCCTGAGTAGGAATTTTGATCCTCTTTAAAGTTATGAATAATAATAAATAGGATAATTTGCTGCAAGAAAAAACAATTCCACATGGGAGGTACCTAAAGCTGCCCCATGGGAGCTTTATTTCTTCCTTCAGAAACATTTTCATAATGCAAATTCTAAAAGTCAGCAGCCATTGAAGGGAAGGAGAAACAACAAAATGCTGTGTTTGCTTGTCATTGGAGACCAGTTAGTCTTCCAGTAACTTCACTTCTATGTGCAGTTTCTTGGCTGCATTTTGAGCATGTGGATTTTTGGTCTCAGTTCTGTCAGTCCAATTCTTTTTTTTGTAATTTTAGATAATAAAGCAGTACAAATTGTTGCTCAGGTATGTATGAAATTTGTCTATAAATGTTAGTTAAGAGACCTTTCCACTGGCTTAGTATGCCATGTATTATCCCACTTATGTAGCTAGAGTGAAGCTTGGTTCTCAGACATTAAGGTGGCTTTTTAGCTTAGATTAACGGATATATCTCTTACAGTTTCAATTGTTGGTGAAGTCAGAAGCAACCAAATACAGTGAAGTGTAATTTGGCTTTTGTGGACTTAAGTTAAAACTTCCCATGTTGCCTTATATGAACACTTTTAAATAACTTCTGCATTTGGTTGATTGGTAGGACAGCACAGCCAAATGTTTTAAAGAGGTATCAAACCCCATAGAATCACATAGGTTGGAAAGAACCTCCAATATTGTTATGTCCAACTCTTGCTCCAGCACCTCTGTGTCTTTCTTGTGAAGGGCCCAGAATTGAACACAAGATTCAAGATCATTTGCCTTGGCTTACAGTACATTTCCTGAATAATCTTGACCAGGAGAGATTTTAAGTGTAGTACCTGTTCAGAGCATGGATGCTCAGAGCACAGCACAGCCATTTCTCAAGCCAGTCATCCCCACAGCACATGAACAAGCCACTTGGTTTTGAGGAACATGGGACAAGGGGGCACCTTGTGGGTGCTGGTACATAGCAGGTGATGAAGTAAGGTAGTGTACACCACACCAAAATGCCTCAGGTAGGCTCATCTTGAGGCAGTTGGGAGAACTGGAGAGTCTCTTCTTTGTTTCTCTGTGTGAAGTGTAACTGAAGTAAATATTTGTGTGTGCACCTGTGCTGCTCAAGCTGCTTGATGCTACACTAGGATTGTTACAGTGGAAAATTATTGTACATATGTAGTTAAAACAATCTCCTTAGCATGAGCACAAAGCCTCTAAAACTAACCAAAGTACTGCAGTGTTACTGGATTTTGAAGTGTGAACTTCTGACTCTAAAGCTGTGGCCTGTATGGGAGTCAAAGAAGTAACAAACTAATTTTAAAATTCTGGAATGAGTTTTGAGATAATACTAAGAATAAGTGCCTGTGGATTTTATACCACAAGGCTCACGGCAAGTTGGTGGGTCTCATGCTCTGCTTGCTGTTGCTCTGGATTTTAATATTCTGGATTCTTGGTGTGTTTCTCAAAAGCCTGTCTCCTGAAACCAAGGCACCTTCTTTGTCCTTCTCCCCCCACCCTTTGAAGATACATTTCTGTTTCTTGTGAGGAAAAAGATGAAACAACAAAAGCAAGTAAAAAGCCTCAGAAATGCAAATATAAATAATTCTAGATATTTTTAATTACTTAACAACAGTCAATCCCAGAAACTGGTCATATTGAAAATTTCACACTGTGTTATACTTTAGTCAAGTCAGAAATAATTTTGATGGCTTTAAGAAAGGCACTCATTCCATGGCTGTAGGTGTGCTGTGGGACTGAACTTGCTTCCTCTGCATGTATATTTAAATTCCTCTCTTACTGTCTTTAGCCACTTCACCAGCTTTCTGCAGTCACTATGTATTAGTCAGAACTGTCAGAGAAGCTCCTAGTCCAGCCCCAACATGACCTGCGTGTGTCATGGAGCAAGGTCTGGTTTGGAGACGGAGTTCTGGAGCTTCCAGGTCAGCAGAGGCTGGAAGCCCCATGAGGCAGGGGAAGGAGGGCTGCTGACTCCTGAGAGTGTGCATGTAGCAGCAGTACGTGGCCTGTCTTCTGCCAGGAGGAATGTCAGTCTGGCATGATGCTTCCCAGAATCAGGAATGTTAGAAGAACAAGCAATTTTAGGGCTGAAAGAGGGTCTAGGGAATCTCACAATATCACAATGTATTTAACTCCTGTATATGAATATAGGAAAGGTGAAAGGGAAGATGACTGAAGCAGAAGGGTTTTGTAGTACTGGCAGAGCTTGCTTTGGAGTCCAAAAGACCTAAAATATGATCACACCATCTAGCTGGAGACGAAAGATGGGATTTAGAAACAGAACAATTTATCAAACTGAAGCTAAAGATGGAAGTAAGTATGCTGTATAAAGAGCAAGATGAAGGCAGACATTTTGATAAAACTAATGAGAGGACAAACAGCTGCAACATCGAGAGGACTTTTCTGAGAGGAAAACATCAGAACTCACAGAATTGTTTAATTTTTCAAATTTTTTTGTTTGTTAAAACATACAGATTTTAGTATCTAACATGAAGAATAATCTATCATAATACAAATCATTAAATTCTCAGCAAAATGAAGATGAATTTTGATGCCATTCCTCAATTATTTTTGACAAACGCTTTTAATTTGGCCCAAACAATAGCAAGGAGGCATTGTGGGTATCATAATATGCAATCTAGACCTGAGTGATTTGTTTCAGTCATCACAGAGAGGGGACAATAAGAGGAAGCATGACAGAAATATAGAAAACAATGAGTAAGGCTGCACATAATTTTGGCTGTCATATTTTTGTAATAAATCTCATAATGGTTTGTGGTTTGCTTAAAGCTTTAGCTCCCAGATTCATGTAATAAATAATCTAAGATTTCGTTACACAAAAATAAGTTTCTAATTTTTGCAATTGCAAAACCAAACTTACACAAAGCAAGAAGTGGAACAGAAACACATATTTTAAGAGACAAATGTATAAAGTTTTAACTCAAAAATAAAATCCACCTTTACTCTAAAAAAAAATCCAAAGGCATAAAGACTTGATGCTGCTGTTAGTGCTAAGGTCAGTATTTCTAGTGCATTGGTTGCACAGACGGACATTGCAAAGCCCTGTATCCCATGCTTTTCTTTCCTTAGCAACATTCTCTGAGAGACTGGAAAACAACGTGCCTCTGCCCTCTGTGTTACTTGCTTTTTCCTTCAGCGGCTGCTGCAAGCCCAGCGTCTGATTTCAGTTCTGATTTGGAATAACTCCAGGGGCCATCCCGCTTCTTCCCTCCTGAAGGGCTGGTGGCAGGGAGGGGAGTCAAGACTATTGTTCTCCTTCCTTGTGTTGCTCCCACAGCAGCAGCCAACATTGTTCTTTTTTATTTACTTCCCCCCTCTCTAAACCAGCAGGGCTTGCAGCAGCGGGATGCAGCTCTCCTCATTAGAATAATTAGCCTGATTTATGAGAGAACCCAGTGAAGGAGAGCTCTCTCAATACAGTGTTCCCCTCTGCAGGCTGGGCACTCACCCAGCTGCTGGCAGCAAGTGCTGGGCCTCCCTGCGGGCTCATGTGCTGCCCCTCAGCTGCCAGGCAGGGTGGAGTGCACCAGCTCTTCAGCCTTTCACGTCAGGGAAAATGAATAGGTATGTGCAATAAACACTTTCTCACTTCATGTATTCTTCATAAGTCATAGTTTCTGAGTTAATAATGAAAGTCTATCTGTAGAAATAGAAAGGGGGAAATCTCATCTTGGACCCTTAGTGTTAACTAAGTAGAAATTTGGGCTTATAAAATGCTCCTCAAGCAGGTCTGCTGTGTCACTGGAACAAACAGTGAGAGCTGGTACGACTTTGTTCTTCTGCTCCATGGAAGTTTTCCATTACTTTTATTAAAGGCTGATGTATGAGTTAGGAAATTTCCTTCTTCCAGGGAAAATGTTAGGAGTATTCTTTGTTCATCACATCTCCTAAGTATCTTTGTGGCAAAATACAGTGTGTTCCTGGGAAGTTCTTTCCTGCTGCACTCTGGAAGACCCATTTAAAATGCATACAGACATACTTAAAAATGCATTTAAGCTTTTAAAAATGTATTATACAAGCAAACAAAAAATAAAATATCATTGGTAACTCTGCCTCGTGTTTCTGCCAGGCACCAGAATCAAACACCAAACTTGCAGAAGTTGCCAGCAGTCTGCACTTCCCAGTGCAATGTTTGTGGTCACCTTTATGAAAGAAACATACCCAACACTTATCTATGCTAACAGGATGGCATTTGTAGTGCCTGAAGGACAATTAAATCTTTTTGTAATTACCACCCAAGTCTATGAGTCTATGAGAGTATTTTTTGTTTGGGAGCAGATTGATGCCAGAGTTTGAAGAGGAGTTACTCATGTTCCATAGCACTTCATATTGCAATGTCCATGAAAATTCTCAGTGAACCCAAGGAGCTGCCTGTAGAACAAAGCTAGAGAAGTCAAAGCAATAAAAGAATAAAGTGTATGTTGCAAACTGACATGAAAATCTTACTGTAATTGCCTATACCAAAATGCCTCTTACCACTCATAGGGAAAAGCACATCAGCATCCAACATTTTTTGCCACCTTCACAGTGTCTCAGGCGCTCTTGATACAATCTCTGCTGGAACATTTGCCTCTGTCTTTTGCATACACAGAAAAGCAGTGCCAGCCCCAGTTTCATCCATCCCATTCCCTCATGCGAAGCCTCAGTGTGTTTTTGGCTAATCAGGCTGGCAATTCTGACTGGCACAAAGTTGATCAGTGTGGAAATAAACCCTCCTTCTACAGACTTACTTTCCAGAAACTGAGCAAGAACATTCCTCTTCAATTTTGCAAGGCGGGTGAGACATAGGGAGGGCAACTCCTGAGAGCTGGTGCTGCACTTTAGAGCCAGATGAAAAGATTTGGGGCTTATTACTACCTTACTACTGTGTTCACCAGGAAACAGCATCTGAAAACCTATCCAGACCACGGCTTTACTGTTCAGAGGTCATTGTTTTGTAAGGTAAATTCACCACCTGATTTTTTGTGCCTCCAGACACATTCTCTGATGGACACGGGGCATGGCCATGGGAAGAACTCAGTGTTGCTGTGTGCAAGGGAAGAGACACAACTATGGAGAAATGGTTAAACACTGTGCAGTGTGCCTCTCTCCTAAACAATCGTACTGTACTTGCTTTCCTTCTCAAAATCGCTGCCTTGGGGAGGTAAAGAATTACCATTGCCATAAACCGTAATCAAGATCAGATGTGCAAAGGGAAAGGCCTTGCTCAAATATCAAAGAGATCTTAAACTGCCAAAACAGAGCAAGAGAGAGAAATCCTGAGGGAATCAGAGCTATAATTTATGACTGACCTTCATTTTAACTGGGAAATGTATGCTCTTGAATGGCAATGCTCCTGTGAATGCATGTTTTGTTTTGTTTCAGCTTATTGGTAGTCTCTGCTGCAGCAGTATTAATCTAAGCTCCCAAACAATGAGCCAGGGATGAGGAATCAAATATGCATTCCAGAAGCATTTTTCTGCGCTGCACTCATCTCAGCAGTGACAGTGCCCAGCTTTATCATCCCCTCTGCCACAGCATTGCCTTTGGGGGCTCATTTCTTTGTGTTTGCATCATCACTTGCCCAAATGACTCCACATTTTCTGCATTCTCATAACCCAGTTGTCTGGAGAAAAAACGAAATCAGAACTCTTCAAGGGGATTTTTGCTGCCACGGGAACAGATGAAGTCTAGATGAGCTCTAAGTCGTTCAGAGTCCGAGCAATACAAGAGAAAACAGACATACCAAATCTTTGCAGTCAAATATAAAAGCACAGCACCATGGTGCCTCAGCCTCCCATGTGCTGCCTCCCTTTCTGAATTTCACAGGGTAACATCTGGGGACCCGCTATGCTTCAAAAAAGTTAGATTAAAATCCAGTTTCAAACTTATCTTTGTTATAGACCCAAACTGCACACTGAACTTTGGGGGAATTCGGATCCACATTTCCAGCTGTATTGCATGGCTCAATTCCAGACGTAGTTTAAAACAAAGACGCTCAGCTGCTGTCAGCTGAAGGGCAGTATTGGGTTCTCCTGGTTTCCCATCAGATATGCTGTATTAAAGCAAATACTCATTTTCATAATCTCAGAATTATGCTCTGAAATTCTTTTTAAATTCCAGGTAAACATTTTGATGAAAAAGCTCATTTTCTAAATTCTGCCTTAGAGTGAACATTAACTACAAGGAATGGGAGTGCTTAACAGGGACGATGAGAAGAACAGGTGACAGGAAAGGCTGTAGAGTTGTCCATTCTGAAGAAACCTCTCACCGAGGTGTTAGCTCTTTGTAAATTACACTTCTTGTCTGATAACCAGAGAAAGATAATCTGTCATAAGTGTCACAACTCCTTCACAGTCTCCCCTCTCAGCTTCCTCTATGAACAGCTGTCAGTATGTGTATGAAACTAACTTAAAAACCCCCAACTGGTAGTTTTGATGGCTGATGTAAACAAAAAGTGATCTTTTAAATAGAGCTTTTTCAGGTAAAACCCCCTTGGGTTGGGAGTTGTTTCTTTTTCATCATTGCAACATGTTCTGCCACACAAAATATGTCCATTTTCTGTAAATACAGAGATATCTGCAACAAATTAACTTAAGAGTTTTGGAAACACAGATGGTATTTCTTGCACTTTCCCAAAGGGCTACATTTGCTTTAGAAAAAGTAAAGATTTTAGCTATTCTGTTATTTTCAGGAGTTTGTTCATCCCCTAATTTCCACTTCACTAAGAAGAGATAAAATCTGATTTACTGTTTATCTGCTATCAAGCAGGGAGATTAAACAATTCATTCTGTCACTCGCGCCGTGTTTCTGCCGCCTGAGGCATTTCATTTAAAACCCCAGTAGGCTTGTAAGGGGAGCCGTGGAGATTCTGTGCTCACAGAGAAGACTCAGCCCCCCGCACCCCTCGGGGAGGCAGAAACGCTGCCGGGGCTCTCCCGGCGGCCAGGAGGGGGCAGCCCTGGATTTGGGAAAACAAGCGGGAAGCATTTCATAGCAGCCTTGGGCGGAGCTTGTGTACGTGAGTGTCTTTCAACATTTTTGGAATTTGCACCTCCACAATGCTGCAGGACGTTTAATTTAGGACATTCCCGGGACGGCAGAATTCCGGCGTCCTTCAAACAGAAAGGGCAATGGAAGCGCAGAGGTGCAGCAGGGTGTGCATCCGACCCACCTCATCACAGGCATCACAGGGAGAGAGCAAACAGCAGTCAGCTTGTCTTGGCTTCCCTCTAGAGTCCGTGGATAGATCCGCAACTCCCAAGACCGATTCCACACACGCAGCTATCAAAAGACCCACGCACTTCATCGTCCCCCCGGGAAAAAAGATTCAGACTTTGCAGGCAATTAAATATAACATGCTTTTTATGTCCTTAATTCAGATGCTTAAGTCGTTCACAGCAAACACTGTGAAGTAAATCATTACTCTTTCAGTTGTCATGCAAAATGGCTTAAAGATGTAACTTGCCAGTGACTGACCAACTGTTCAGAAGTGAAAGAAACATTCTTGTGGCACAGCTGTCACTGATAGACTGGCAAAACCTGCAAATGAATCCAGGGAGGAATTCAGGAATTCAAAAACCTTTGTTGAAAGTAGACCAAGTTCTCTCTCAAATGAAATGTTTGATTTAATGATGTTTATAATAAGCAAATGGTGACTGTGAGGCAAATATGAGAGCAGAGTAGCAAACTGCTCCTGCTTGGCCGTACAGCAGCACTTCCCTCTGCTCCCTGTGCTGTCTGGGATTCCTCTGGCCTTCCTGATTTGACACTTCCCTTGCTGTTTCTGGGATCAGAGAAAGCACATTTTCTATGTTAACCTTTTACAACTCAGTTCCTGTAGTACTGCACAGGGCTTTAGGATCACTCTTGCCCATTTTCTACCTGTTATATTTTGTCTTTTTTATTTCTTCACTAAACAAATAAAGAGAACAACTTAGGTAACTTAGAGTCATCTTCAGTGGCACATTCTCCAGCTTCCTCAAGGCACTGTGTGGCATCTGTCGAATCCATAGGTCAGGGGATGCAATGCCATAATCTGCCTGGATAGGAGAGACAACAAGCTACCAGCAGAGCTGGTGCCAGCTGCATCGCCAGCTTCCTCCCCTGATGTGGGAAGCCACACGGCAGCAGCTGTGAGAATGGCTGCAGGAACACATCTTCCAGTCAGCAAGAATGGACAGATCATCAGAAGGTAAACACAATACTGAGCAGGTTCAGAAATATTTTATTAGCAGAGCCTACAGTGCAAATCTGGCTACAAGCACCGCTGAGGGATCACACCAGAGCAGAGGAACTTGTGGGCAAAGGGCCACTGCACAGGCCCACTCAGTCTGGACTCGTATGCCAGTCCCAATATGCCCAGAATATGTCAGACTTGCTGCTTCTGTCCCCAGCACAGCCTCTGGCTACCAAGATGGTGAGTTCAGCCACTCCCCCAAGATTGCTCTCAAGGCTTCCCGAGGAGTTGCACAGCAGCCTTCTTGCAGGTTCAGGCTTTCCTCCTACAGGCAGCACAGCTTTATGGGAAGGGGTGGCTTCCAAGACATTCTGGTGCCAACCTGATTCCTTAGTGACACAGCTTGATTGCAATGATTGATGTTCATGCAAAACTGAGTAAAACTGCTGTAAGTTGCAAAACATTGTTCACTTGACAGAGAGCTCTTCCTTCATGATGCATGTCACCCACAGTAGCACATACAGACACTAAATTTCTTCCCAAGGCAACTGGCAAGCAGTGCTATGTCCTCATCCTGTTGTCACAGACCTGTCCAGTTTTATCCTAAGCTTGTGAAATACCCCCTTTACAGGTGTTTGCAGCTAAACCACAAACTTCTACCTCTGCTGTATCTCTCTTGCAAAACTGGATAGATCTAATGCGTTGATCAGCAGCATGTGGTGTATCATGTAACAGAGCAGGAAGGGGCTGTGCATGGTTTGACCTCCAGGTAGCTCACATACCTCCCAGGTGTAGCACATGGATTCTCTGCCATGGGACCAAATACATCCCATGTCACAGGGCCTCATCTCTCATGGTGTCAGATCTCATTATGTCCCACTGCAGAATAAACTGAAGCACTGATGGTACAGATGTGAGCCTGGAGGTGGGTGGGTTCCTGTCTGATAGTTAGCTCGTGGTTCAGGTAAGTGTGTGTTTATCATCAGAAGCATTCATGACAGAAGGAAAGCAGCACTGGAACAAAATGACAACGTGGAATTCAAAGAGGAAGCAGTCAGTATTTGCTCATAACATTTGCAGAGCTTATTTTTGCTTTGTTCCCTAAATCAGGAAAATCTATTACAGTAGTTAGGAAAGGGAAATATTTCTTTCTGTTTCTAAGCATATGAATCAGACTCCCTGCTGGCAAAAGCTGCCCAGCACATTGTGTTCAGTGATGTGTAGAGCCTGCAACTGTACATAGCACCAGGAGCAAAATGTGTGCACCTGGAAAAGGACCTTGTGTTAGCTAAGTCCCAGCTAGTTTCTGCTTTCTCTAAGCCGGTTTTCTTTTTTAAAAAGGTAAATTCCACAGGTATTTCATTTCCTTTTTTTACAAATGAGAAGTTTGGTGTTTTGAGGATGTTGCCAACTTCTGATGAATAATGTTTTGATGATGAGTGTGACCACTAGGAAACTGACAGAGATGGATAGAAACAGTGTGAGAAGTCCAAGAAAAAGTTCTACATGCCTGAAGCAAACTTTGTGAGAAATTGTGATGCCTCAGCCCAAGAGACCAACCACAAAAAGCCTGAGTTTATGGGCACATGAGCATTATTTGTATCCAAACTTCTATTACCACACTCATCCAGAGATGCAGCCACCTCACCAAACTGAGCAGATCCATGCCTTCTTCCCACCTGAGATAGCAGCAACTGTGGCCACTTTCATTTCAAAATACACAGGTTTGAGTAACAGTCTCTACCTCTGAAATAAGCCATCACTTTAATTCCCTTCTCAGCTGAAAAAAGTTAAATCAGTGATTCCAATGAGCGTATGTCAGTAGGCCACAAAATTAGGTGGGAAGGGAACCAAGTCCATCTCTCTTTTTGAAACTAGGTCAGTGCAAGTCCAAAGTGACAAGACTAAGAGGAGAGGAAATGTAATGGACCCAGTCTGTAGTCACTAAGTTAGGCACTTAGCTGGAAGTGTAATCAACCAAAGGAAAAGAGGTACATTAGTCACTTAGGTGGCAGTGTCATGGCTAAGGCTTTGAAGGAAGATTTGGGAAGGGCTCTCCCCATGTGGGTGTGCCCTTCGAGCCTGTGCAGTGGATTTTTTAGGTGAGGCACAGCGTGCGCAGAACCGGCCCAACCTTTTGCTCCTCAGGTTCATCTGCCACGGCCGAGCGAGCTTGGACAGTGACAGTGAAATCCTCAGGACTAGAACCTACAGCCCCCGGTATTCCCAGGAGGTCTCCCCTCCAAGTACTAACCAGGGCTGACCCTGCTGAGCTTTAGAGATCTGATGGGATCGGGTGTCAGGGTGGCATTTAACTGTCTGAAAATGCAGTGTAATCTCAAAGCAAAAGAGGTATGGGAACTAGTCTCCCAAGAATAAATAAGGTCTTTGGCTACCAGAGCTGACAAACCCCTGACTGAAGTATTCATTTTTCCCTGACTGCGTCTCCCTCTTGCTCCCTGTGGGCTCTGCAGTTGCAGCGCTGCAGCATGGCAAGTCCTCGCAGCCCATTGCAACACAGTTTCAAGAGCTGTTAATCAAAATTTTCAGGTTACTAAAAACAAAGGCTGAGGCCAGAGGTAAAATGAGCAAATAGATTTTCTCGGTCACACTGATCTTTATTTGCAACTCTCAAATCTTAAAAATAAAATGCCTGGCAACTTATCTCCAAGAAGACTGCAATAACGGACAAAAGACCTAAATGCTTGTTATGTGGAAAATATTTAAAACCTCCTTCATGCAGCACTGTTGTATCTCCATAACTTAAGATTAGGTATTTCTTGCAAAAAACCTTACTTTTTCAATGACAAATCCTCTCCCAACCTGTACCTTCCCTTTATGGCAGCAGCCACTTCTTAAGCCACTTCATTAGTTCTCAATCATGTGCTACTGATGAGTATGGAGAAAAGGAGGGCATGACAGACTTTCACCTTTACTAGTCCTTGCCTGACTTCATAAAACTGTGAGCCCTGTCAGACCTTATCCTTTCTGGGAGCCTCAGGGCAATTCTGAAAGACTTACCAATTCTTGCTTTGAACTTCTGTAATCATCTATGCTTTATTTTCTTTTGAAAACAGTAAGTGGGAAATGAGTTGTCCTATTCTGATTCCTTCCTGCCTGTTGTTTCTGAGGGAAGAGGCCCCTTTTCAGAGGGGTGCAAAACGTGAGCTCCAAAATTCCCACTGGCTCTAATGCAGTGGAAGGGCTGAGATTCAGGGAACCCTTTGAACATGCAGGGTGCACTCTGTGAGGGCATATAATGCAATATTCAGTACACATAGTGCTCAGAACCTCAGACCTGCTTTTCAAACACAGGCTTCTGAAGTACAGGGTTTGCAGGTAATGCAGGAGTAACACTGCCTGTCTATTACTTGTTCTGAAATTCTCAATTGCAGTTAGCATGTGGCTTGAAAAATTCATTCTAGCTGAGAGTGGGGTGTCAGATAAGGGACACATTGCTCTGGTGCCGTGTCAGATGCTCTTTTATTCTTTATCTGTGGCAGCAGAAGCACAGACAATAAAAGCTGTATCTATGACAGCTCCCTTATTGAAATGCTAGGCTCATTGTACTGCCTGTAAAGGCATAGGAAAGTAACTCCCCAGGTTTCTTTTTCTTTCTTTTTTTTTTTTTTTCAAAGTACAGACATGTTTGAACCAAGGCATTCCTACTTCTCATAGCTGCCAGCTCCTGAGCACAAGATTCAATGTTTTTCTTGTACTTGCTATGAAATGCTTAATCAAAGCCTTCCCTGCTCTGGTATAGCTGTTTCATTATTTATTATTGTAAAAGTATGAATTACTGAACTTCAGGCTTGGCAGATAAGTGAAATGGGAATGAACTTTCAGCTCTTTGGTTTCAGAAGGTGAGTAAACCTCTGGTGGAGTTTGCACACATGGTTGGAATAGTTCCCCTCGTTTACCCTGGCACAGCTCCACCGACTGCATCTGCACTGCCCCGATTCACACTTCCAGCAGCAGGGAACGTTAGAAACTCAGGGGCCTAAGACAGCTGTAACTTTTTCATATTACTTGTCCAGCTTACCTTTTCAAACAGAACATTTAAAATCATATGTGAAAAAAATAGTTATTCGTCTCCTCTGGGTTATTAAGGGGGACTTAACCAGAGAGAGGGAGGAGGAAGCTGTAAGTGCTGCACTGAGGCTGACCCTAGAAGAAGAAGTTAAATAAACAGTATAAATATCCTTTGCCTCTTGAACCAAGTCTCACACAGCATTTCTCATCTCTTTTACATAATGCTCTGGCAATAAGGAGTTCCTTTTAACCTGGTTTCCCTAGGAAATGTAGCGTGTATGTTCACACCATCTGCCTGTCACATCTCCTCGCTGGCCTTCCTCCTGCCACCCCCCATTTGTCACACTGGTGCGTGACAAGCAAGTCCAAAAGTGAAACCTGGCAGCTGAGCCCGTTAGAGATGAAAGTCTGCCCCCCCCCCAGCCGGGAGGGTAAAGGGAGTGTCACCCACTGGTGAGGGGCTCCAGCCAGCACGGCTGCACCAGCTCCTCCACTCTCCCAGAGGGGACCCGCAGGCACCTGGGATGCCACAGGAAGGAGCAATGGCACTGGGAAGCAGGAAGGAACTGGGAGGGTAAGCAGGACGTAGGAGAGAAATCCATAGGAAACCAGCCTCTGTGAGCTTCACTGCACACAGCAGTGGAGCCTGACACCAGACAGGCACTAAACTAAAGAAAATCCCTTGAATAAGCAGATGTGTTCTTTCCAAAGTATTCACTGGTGAAATAAATGAGGCCAGTTAAATAAGCTTCCATGTTAGCATCCAGCAGTACGACTCACCCTGACTTACCAGTCTGATTAACAGCAGTTAGCAATATAAAACTAGCATTTTATAATTTAGGATGGTTCATTTTAGTGTTATTTGACTTACTGTACACTAATCCCTGCTTTTAAAAACCAGGGAACACAAAGGTGTCTGCTCGCCTTTGGAAACGGAAATAAATATTAACTTATCTGCACAATGTGTGAGCGGATCTCGCCCTGTTGCAGGAAACTCATTAATCTCACATGGAAAATAAATAAACCAGGAGAGAAAAGGATGGGTGGGATTTTAACTTCCTCTATTTCCGCAAATCATTATTTTATATGAACAAGTGCACACCAGAGGTTTTTAAGAGGAACATTACTGCAAGGGACAAATAAGTTCATTGAATCTTTTAAAAGCTTTTCAGTGGAGGGATAATTTAGGGTGGCATTGGGAAAACCTACCTGTTAAATGCTGCCTGATAATTCCCACTTTTAGACCATATTTTCCATTGCTGGTGCCATTGTCAGTCTTGAGCCACCAGGACTCACATTTTCCATGGCAGGTGTCTGCCTAAGGCTGGATACGTGTGATGCATGTGTGTTGTATCAAGAATTGTCTCAGACTGTGTAGAAAAATTTCAGCCAAAATGGTTTTGCTCTTCAACCAGTACAAGAAAAAATATGCTGTTTCCCTTATATTAAAGAGAATGGCAAACACATCTTTAGACAGTTCCAGAGGCTCCATATATTGTAGGAAAGCTTGAAATTTGGCAGAAGGACCACTCTGGAAATCCACCTTAGCCTGGTTTGAGCAAGATCAGTTTGGCCTTGATAGAGCTTCACAGTTTGGTATTTCAAAGATCCTGCCTTCAGGGATTCTGGGCTGGTCTAGGGCTGACCAAGGTGTTTTTCTTCAGCTAGTTTCTCCCCTACTCCTTTGGACCCTGCCACTGGTTTGGGGAAAACCAGAAAAAATAATCACCCAAGGAAGAAAGAGGCTGGACAGGGAGAGGTGGCTGGACAGAGGCTATGGGACAAGGGAAGAAGGTTGAGGTGAGAAGCCAAAGGTGGTGACACAGCACAGCTGGTGCAAGATAAGGATGGAGCAAAAAAGATGCTGGATTGGAGAAAGGGATGAGAGGGTCCACGGCCACTGTACCCATAGTCAATGACCAACACGTGTGCCACAAGATAGAGGCAGTTTTGTTTCCTGATGGGGAAAATATAGGTGCTTACTGACAGAGCATTCAGAATTACGCAGTTTTAAGAGTGGCAAAAAGCTAAGCTTAAACTCATTTTCAGTCATGGAAGGGTTGGATGTTCAAGGTGTAGCCACATAGAAAAGAAAAAAAAAGAGAAGAATTGGGAAATAGATGACTGGCCCTTTACTTCCAAAAAAATATGATTCTGCATCTGAAAACAGCCACTTGGTCAGCAGGGTTCTTGTTCTTTATTCACAGGTGGGAGATACTGTTGCTCAATGCCTTGAAAATTTAAATACTCACTGAGATGCCTTTATATGGCTTTAAATGCTGCCCTTTCCCAAAGATAGACACTGTGACAAGGGTAGCCAGCACTTTCACAATCATCCATGTAACCAGTCAAAACCTTTCCAGCATTCTAGATGTGCTCTCACATAATTTGCAAAATTAGACGCTGAGAAAAAACAGAGTGCACACTGACTACCAGTTCTCTCTCTGAGCCCAGGTTTATTCTCTGATCACTAAAGTAGCTTAAAACTGAGAAATCTGTATGGTGTTCACCTGTCAAGATGCACCTCTTTCTTCAGATTAATCCATCTTCTTTGATAATCTGGAATTGTTAATAGTAGTGATTTCTAACAGCAAAATATTGCTATAAATACTCTTCTTTCAGGCTTGATGACATTCAGACCATTATGTGATAAGGACCTCAAAAGCTTGGAGTTCTATTTCTATGAAGAGGTAAAGCTTAGAAAAGCAAGTTTGGAATATTTGAGAAACTGATAACTTTTAATTTAAACTGAGAATTAAATCAGTGAGAATGCCAATTGATGGTCATAGGATGGGTGTGCCACTAATTCAGACAAATGTCTTCCTGGTAAGAATACAGGCTGGAAAAGCAAATGAAAGGCAAGTGTGAAAGCGATACAACCAGCCTTAGTGGAGTGCAGAACATCTGTAATCAAATTAAAATATCAAATAGCGCATGAACACAGGACAGCTTTTTTACAGTATGTGTTTGGCAGAGCAGGCGGGGGTAATGGAAATGCTGGCTTGGATGGCAAATACACAAAATTCAAATCTGATTCCATCAACTTCTGGTGTGTTAGTTGGGGGGCAGGAATGAAATTTCACGGATGCAGCTTGCAGGACACTGGGACAGCACAAGACAGACAGGAAAGGAGCGCACACATATCATGTTTAATGGTTCATTCCTATTTTCACACTGGACAAAGAAATGGCAGTAATGGTACAACACTCTCTACACCAAGGATCTGTATTGTGATTTCCCCGTTTTCTATTCATACAAAATTCTGATGCAGGCTTTTATGATGGCTTGGGTGCTGACAGGCATTGCTCCCTTAGACAGATTTCCTCACATCTAATAAGAGCTGAGCTCTTGTAGATTTTTAGTGTGGGATCACCAATTTTGGTGTCTTCTATCACCTGCCTGCTTTCGCAAAATTGAACTCACCTCCGAGTAACTTCAAATATCTTTGAGACCTGTGTCAACTCTGATTGAAACTCAGTAAGAAGTCCAATAATTATTGGGGAGACACAGACATCTAAGCTTTCACTCTTTAGAAACTAAGGAAAAAGAGAAAAAACAGAAAAAAGGGAAGAGGAAAGAAGCTAGACATTGGAAAATCTTCTAATACTTTTTTAATGTACTGAGAATGTAAACTGGGTTAACCCAAGCACATCAAAGGCTAAAAGTCATTAGGATACCTTCAGATGTCTCTGCGAAATCCTCCTCCTCCGCACAGCTATTTCAAAAGCTTCAACACAGTGGAGGTTCTGCAGCTGTGGAGCGCAGCCATCGCACGTAGTCCTGCGCTCCACGTTTGTTTCCTGCAGGCTGATGGTAATGGAACCGCAAGAGGCAGTTTTGAAGTCTGAAGTAATCCAACCAGTGAATCATGGCTGCAATGGACCCTCTGTCTGAAAGCCCTACATCAGCAATTTGTAGCTGTTTCTGACACCAGTGGATCATTACTGGCTTTTAGTACAATGAAAGCTACCTCCCCAAAATACCACACCAACAGTCAGTCTAGAGTCACATGCTTGGATTTTGCAAAAACGTTTGCAAAAAGGAGTCTTCTTCTTAATGCCTGAATACACAACATGAGCATATAATATTATCTGGACATGGTTTAAATTAAATTATATGGTTTTACTGTACCAACTATTTGGGGGCAGAGGAAGGGATAAAAAAATGTTACCTAGCTGGTTGGATATGACTACACTGGAACTAAGTTTTCTGTCTTTAATTTAGATGTTAAGAAATGAACTGAAATGAACTATACTCAAGTTTTTGATCTCTATCTTGAGGGTCACTGTGAACAATATATGATAGATGCACAGTGCTGAGACCCACAACAGAGGAACTGGAACTTTTACTCAGGGGTGCATAACTCTTTGATTCAGGCATAAATGTTTCCTTATTTATGAAAAGTTGGCCAAGGGGAATCAAGAATTATGGAGAAGAAATTATACATGTTTCTGATCATCTTGAAATATGCCTGAAGAAGAAACTACTACTCCCCAAACAAAAATGGGTAATTAAAAGTTATGCTTTGTGACTCCAAAACTTGGAAAAAATCAAATGGTGCCTAATTAATGTCTATATGAGTACTTTCATGTCTTTTCTCAGGGGTAAGATATTTATAGTCACATAGAAAAACAAGAAAAGGCCTAAGGGGACACAAACAAAACCCTACCACCCAGCACCTTAACTGCAGCATCTGCAAGCCAGCAGTCATGGAATACTTGATGAAGTGCCTAAGGCTAGGAAGGCTGATAATGAGATTTCTTTTAAGTTCACAGCACTGCACATTAAAGAGACATTGCCAACATGATTCTGAAAAGAAAAAAAACATTACATAGCACACACGGGCTGTTTTTGTTTTTATAGAAGAGTCCTTTTCATCAGCCTTTGCTGGTGTCAAGAAAGACAAACAGGTTTAGTAAGCAGCACACTTGGTCCATAAGTTTTCCATCAATATTTCTGCCCTTTTTTTGTGTACTTAGTAACACTTCAGTTCTGATGCTCTGTATGGCAAGTATTCCAGAGAGAAGGGTGGTTCTGAGCTCCCATTGGATCAGTGCAAAAAGCTGGAGCTCCTCAAGGCAGCACCCTACGCAGAATGTACTAAAGGCCACCTGCACACCGTTGACACTGACTGCACACAAACTGCTCTCACATGTACAGCATTAACACGTGGAACCAGATAGTTCCACCTCTCTCTCTCTGGTCTGTTCAGTGGTAGAAACCACCACATTATGAGCTGCAAGATTAGATCTGGGATATCCAGAATTATGTGAATCATCAAGTTGAAGAAAAGTCTAATTACTTATTTTATCTACTTGTCTATCCTTTTCTATAAAAACAAATACTATTTTCTTGTGTAGAATCCTTTTATAGAGGGGCTATAATGTTTCTTATAAAACAGCGTATGTGTAGTCCTATGCTTATTCCAACATCAACTGCTTCCAGGAGTTTGCAAAAATATCCTTTTGTTCTCTTTGTTGGTCTTCCCTATTCTAAATGGAAGTTCAGTGGTAATGCCAGCATGTTCCAGATGCCTGCATGGACTAGTCCAAATTAACTTTCCTGTTTTTCCTATCTCCTGTAATTTTTTCTCAACACCCCCTGTGATGAGAAAGAACAAGAGCTGACAAACAGGTAGAGCATATAAATGAACCTGAAGTCAGACAAAAAACACATTCCAACAATTTTAATATTGCACAATCAATCACTACAATTTGACCATTTTGTAATTTTGTAATTCTAACTTCTAGCACAGTTCTTCCTTACGACACTGCATATTTGGTTTTTGGGCCTGGTGTGGGTATGAGTAATTTCTGAACCAAAAGTATCTGTTGTCTGCCAGACCCTTGTTCCCATTGTTGCTGAAAATGGAAAATAAATGGTGAATGACACAGGCAACTGCATGAAGGAATAGAATTACTTTACAATCAAGATAGGAGAACTTGTTCACTGGAGGACTGGAGTCCACTCTGCTTCTGCTAGAGGGTTCCAGCAGAGGAATTCTTATTGTGTTAGTCCTTAATTTCATATTGGGTGCTGACTTGATAACCTAGGATTTGATTTGCAGACATGCTGAAGATAGCTGTAGCTGAGGATGCAGAAACTGTGCTTTGAACATACAAAGCGATATACAGCATTAGGTACTACCAGGAAAAAGATCATAAAAAATCACAAACTGAAATTAGGGGATATTTTTCGTTTAGCTTAATATGCAGGTTTCACAATATAATGCTGTAATTGCTACAGAAACTGGAAAACAAGCGTTATCCCTGTCTATCTCCACACCCATCTGATGCAACAGGACTGGATGCCCATGATATGGCAAAAAGCTACTGCAGACAAAGGTGCCATTTCAACAGCACTGCCCAGTGCTCTCCCGAGCTGCAGCCACTGATGTCTGGAGTCAGCTCTCCTGGCAGGACAGGCACCATCCCCACCACACCTTTGAAGGTCTCTTGAGTGACATCGGGAACAAAACAGCAACGCCATCACAATCACTATGTTAAAAAGTACTGTCAGCAGAAATGAGAGAAATGTAGCTGACTTAGCTCAGAGTAACCCCTGGTACCACCTGACTGGGGTTAGCTCCCTTCACAGATGAAGCCTTCAGTCATCTCTCCTCAAAGAGTATCAACTGAGGGGTTACCCTCCGGTAAACATTTTCACTGGACTGTGGGCCACAAACCCACCCTTGGAGCTGCAGGAGAGTGATTCTCACAGTGATCTGTGCTAGCACCACCCTTATTAAATTCTTTCATTATCATCTACAAAACACCACATGTAAGAGACTCATAAATGCTGCTGGAACCTGGTTGATCTTAAGTGACAGTAGACTGGCTCAACCCAAATGGCAACACACTGCTGCGGAGTGAAATGAAGACCAGCATCAGTCACGCCAAAGGCTGTGTGGCTTAACAACATTTTGCACACAGAAAACCTGGAGACAGCTGGAGTTTTTGTTAAACACAACCCAGAGTAAGAGTATCAGCCTAAACTGAGCACTCACAGTCATGGCCATGTGCCTTGGTCAGAGGAGGAAGATCAGGAACTATTTCCAAATTAAGTGCCAGGGTCTACTCAACAAACCAGCACTGAGTATAATAATCATTATCTGCTACTCATTTGATGAGTACTGTGGCCCGTGATACATTTAATCTGCAGCAGTTTTCACCATTTTTTTCTTGCCATGATTAATATTATTGGTAGATTAAAATCACTAAAAGCCATATTGTTACCCGAGATAGCCAAAACCTCTCCTCCTAATATCTGGCATCAGGATGCAGGCAACAGCTTGACCACCAGGTTGTGGCAACGCAGACCAAGTAAACATCACATTAAAAGATCGAGGATCCACCCTGGAAAAGATGCAGATGTAGCAGATGACTTCATCGACTTGCCGTGTCAACAACAATGTCACTTCCAGAACTCTCACAGTCAGCAAACCCTCCCACTGTGGGCTCCCACATCCCTGCTAATGCTGGTTGAGTGGGCACGGCATGGTCCCCTCTGCAGTCTGACAGGGCTGGGAGGAGCTGCACCAGCCAGTCCAGCATGGGAGTAGGGCAGTGGTGGATCCTGTGTTCAAGCAAGGCAGCTGCTCACATCCTGGGCTTCTTCCTGTGTTCTCAGAATATACATTTACAGGTCTTTGAAAATATGATGATGATTTGGCTATTTTTTGTTTTGTTGCAACTGTTGCTTTATTTGTTTTGTTCACCAACACTTATTAAAAAAACACCTTGTATTCAAACTCCAAGCCAGGTCTCCACGTCTCCTTGCTCAGGTAGTCTGAACTAGCCCCTGACTCTTTGTCCTGGCTCTCTCCCATCTGAGACTGCTCACTCTGTCCACTTGCCAGCACCATCCACATCCACTGGTTTCTAGGGCCAGTCTATTTCCTGTATTCTCAGAACACCTCCCCTTGTCATCTCAACTTCTCTACCAGTTTCCTTTTCTTGGGCAGTTTGTTTCCTCTATCCTACATTCACCTCTACCACCTCTTTAGCCTACAACCCTAAAACCCTTCTTCTGGATCTTCAGTCTCTGCCAACTGTCATTTCCTTTGGTGGCTTCAAAACAGTATTACTGTCCTGCCAATCCTGACTATCTGCCTTCTCTGTAAGACCCAGTTTTCACCCCACATGCTCCTATTTCAGCACAGCCTGCTGGTTCTCCACAAAAAGGCCTCCGATCTGGCTCTTGCTTTGTCTGAAGCCTCTGAATCTGAGAGCTTCTTCCTTCTTATTGCCTAGATGCCAGCAGAGAGGTCACTGAAAGTGCAGGAAAGTATCCCAGCTCTACATTCGTTGCTTGGCTCCAGCTCAGCATGTGGCAGCTGGAAGCAGCCATTATTGGGAAGTTCTGTCTCCATCTGTAATCGTGGGCTGCACTGTGTGTAGTGGCTTTGTGTGGAGAGTGTGTGCCCAGGCTGGGAGCTGACAGGGGCTGCAGAGCCTTATTTGAGCTGTGGGAATGATGCACAAACAAGACTGTAACTGTAAGAGGCATAAGCTTGCTCTGGGACCATCTTAACCCTTAAGCAGTAGCAAGTGTCTCCATGAACTGGGATTTAAAATATCCTAAAATTTGGCCAAATGAGAGTAGATTTTCTTTGGTGCAGGGAAAAGGACCTGACAAAGACCCCCCCCTTGCTCAATTTCAAAGCAAACTTTCTCCTTGAAATGTTTGCTTTTTTTCCTATTGAAAACCAATATACCCTTTTTACATTTTATTTCAGAAATTACTAAACCCTTTGGTTGATACTTTGTCCAAGAAAGAGAAATACTCATGTGATGCAGACAACTAGTATTGACTTTTCCAGTCTGAATCTGTGCCGCCTGCCCAGCACAAGCAGCTGGAAGCTGGGTCTTGCATCAGAAATGACAAACCCTGTGTAACAGGCAGTATGGGCTCTTTAAAAACTCAGCAGAGCTGCTTACCCTACCTTGTGCCTGTGTTGGGAATCAGCTGAAGGGCTGATTCCCATCAAGCAGATTTAAATAGGTTTCCAGCTTAGGGAGAGAAATGGCTGTTTGTCTCTTAGGGGAGCTGTTCCTTCCTCCAGCCCCTCCCTTACATGTGCACATACATGCACCAAAAGAAAAAAAAAAGGGCAGAATGAGGATAAAAGTACTCTCCAGGAAGAAAAGACTATTTCCCTACAGAGGCAGAACAGCATTTTTGGCAGACCTGAACAGTACTAGAGTTTGAGTTGAAAATAAAAGACTGATAATGAGATTTTGCGCTAGATTGGCCAGCTTGCGCTTGCAGCCAACAAGCAGAGCCAGCCTGCTTACAATTCACCCTGGATGAGATAACCAAAAATAGAAACCAAAGAGCCACAATCTGTTGTCCAGTCTAGAGAGGTAAAAATGTTGACTTGGAAAGACCACCACACTCAGACAAAATGACAGCTCTGAGTTGCAGCCACTTTCCTTTCTCTCAGTCAGATTTAGAAGGCCCTACCTAATCTTCCAATTGCAGAAAGAGTCAAGTTCCCAATTCAGCCCTTTCTGGAGCAGGCAGAGAGGAGTGTGAGGAAAGAGGAATATGGTATTCATCAGCTATGGTCAGACTTACGGATCCTATTCTGCTGATCCTGAGTGTCTCATGGTCCTGTTGGATCTAAGTTGCCTTTCACAGGCAGGAACTGTGCCCAAGCACAGCAGAGGAGTTCTAGAAAGCCTGTGAAGGAAGACCTGCTTCACCTGGGAAGGAAGAAGTTTGACTGTGGATTATGCAGAAGACACCAACGATCCACTTGTTCCTGGATGAGAGCTTTGCTGCAGCCTGAGCTCAAAGTATCTCTGCTTCTACTTAGGAAGAAGTAAAACTGAGACCATCACACTACTGCCTGCAAGGCATTCCCCTGTGGTTGAGTCATTCAGAGACTATGAATGAGCACAGATCTAAGGCATCAGGCACTTACCAGAAAGCTCCAAAGCTTGGCTGTTGCAGCTGATAGATAAAGACTAAGAACAGCATAGCTGGGTGCAGTCCTAATAAGGGTAGGCTTAATCATACCTTGATAGGTGTAAGAGGAAGGTGCAGATCTTTCCTGGAGGAAAATTTATATTAAATTCTGGTGTCTTTCCTGGTACCTGGAGGGAATACAAGGCTTTTAGTTCTTGTCAGGCAACCCTAGTAAAGAGTAGTTTAACAATCTGATAGAGAACAGTATCAATCGTGCATGATAATGAGTGGTAATAGCTGGATTGTACTGAGCATCTCATGAGTAATAGGTGCTCATTTCTTAGTCTAGAAAATCCTCTCTACCACTCAGTAAATGCATAATGCTGGTGGTACATCTCAGGCATGATGGCTGCTGTAACTTTATTCAGTTAAGGGGACATCCAGAGGGCTAATAACTTTTGCCTGTTCTGGACTACCATGACCCCAGTTCTGATATTCCCCAATTTGCAGCCACATACATAGCAACATCTGTGAACTGGTAGGGCAAGGTTACTTCCAAAATAACTCTGGAACAGACTGCTTGCCAGAGGCACTAAGCATCAGTTATCTTGTGAGAGAATTTTAAACTCAAAACATACAAGTATATGCCAATTTGTAAAAAAATACATCTGGCTCCCTCTTCTTTATTAGGTGATGTGCTTTTGTGAGATGGTAGTTGTGTATTTCCAGTTAATCTTGGTGTCATGTCTGTACCAGAGCTGTGGCCTCTTTTCTAAGGCATTTCCTAAAGATTAAACTCACTACTTCAGCTGGATGTGATGATAACTTTGGATAATACTATAGGGAGATCTGTTTTCCGTTCTATAGCCATGCAGCGCCTAAAGGGAATGGAGCAGTGGGTCATGCTCCTTGTCTTGGCTCTGTTTTGCACAGGTGTTCTGCACTCAGAGGGGATTAGACAGGGCTTAGTGGAAAAAATGTAGGGAAATGACATCAGGCAATCATTAAAATGAAATGATAGCTGCTTACCCAAGTAAAATCTATTTTTCCTCTAATTTCTTCTGCCTGCTATTCAAAAAAACATGTGTGGCTGGTGGATTGCACTCTGTAGCTTCTGACTTTGATCTCTGAGTATCAGAGTTCTTTTTAGTCAGTGAGTGAGAGACTAAAATGCACACGCAGGATCACGCTCATGGAACAGCACATTCTTGGCTTGCAGCCACATCCAAATTCATTAATAATAGTAGTTTTCTGTAAATACTAGGAAAGAAAAAGAAAACAGTAAAATTTTAACTATCTTGTGATGCAAACAGTTCACCCTCCCAGGAGTTCGGCAAAGTCAAGTGGAGGCCTAATTACGGATGATACATCCTAAACTTTGCATTCATTATGTCTTTAATTCCTTCACAACTCCTCCACAAATCATTAAGCTGTTTTGTAAAACTTCAACATCAGCATTTAACTCATAAATACACCTTTGTTTAGAAGTGTTGCAAACACTCATTTTTTTGTTCTGAGTTTCAATTGTATGTTTTTCTCCTCTCCAAGTATTGCATTTGGTATTAACAAGTATGCAGGATTTGTCTGCTTTTGGTACAGTGAAATTTGGTGGTGGTAGGCAGCTTAGTTAAGCAAATATAAACCATTAAATAATATTTAAAAAGATGCCAGTAGATGTGCCAGGGATCAGGAGGTGGCAGCAAAACTCTGAGGAGATGTTTGATTTCTGCATGTCAGTAACGGAATTATTTTAACTGCAACTCAGAATTGATAAATCATTAACATCTGAGATTCTAGTAACAAAAACAAGGGATGACCAGACACTGATCAAACAATGAGGAACTGTATGAAAAGCTATGGAATTACATGACTTTTAAATCAGCCATAATTAAAAAACGAAGTAGCATTAATAATTAATCTATAATGTAGTAAATGTAACTTTTCAGAACAGGGAGACTCCAAGTCAAAGAAGATTCGGACAGAAATTCTTAAGCTGGATGGAGTAGCATCAATGGACATTTTGCAAAGCTCAGCAAATTGGATAGTACTGTGATGATTGGATAAGTTGATAGAGCTAGATATAGAGACAGAGATTGATCAGTAGCATGAAATTGGATGAAAGAGCACAAAAACTACAGAACAGGTTATCTAATATGGTTTGGAAGCAAGATCACGAGGAAGACATCCAGGAAAGAATTCAAAATAAAACAAAATTTGAAATGTCAAACAGATAAATTATTTTGAGACAAATTGTTGTATTTATACTCAATGAACTTTATTTAGTTTCTACTTCATAAATGAGAAACTGTTGTTATGAATGGCAAAAGAGATATCAATGTGGTTTGCAGTAAAGCAAATTCCAAGACTGAGCAAGAGAAACAAGACACATTTGGAGAAGGGACAAAACTGAGCTTGGTTATTTGTCAAAACTATATGGATATTCAAAATATCTTATACACAGCAAAAACATCCATGGCAAGCTTCCTGAGCATGTAGAAAAATAAAGAAGTCAGATCTGAAGATGTGTGTGTACCTTCATCACAGCTGGATCTTGAGGAGAAATTATCATACACTAGAAATTGTAAAGGTGGTCTCACAGAAAACCACTGGGATCTGACTGAATACACTGAAGGTGACTACAAAGACAAAAGTTGGAGACTGCAGAAGGGCAAACCTCAGCTCACTCAGAGCTCTCCTGGAGGGATTCCATGGGTAGCTTTAATGGAGGATAAAGTCACTAGTGAGTGCTGGGAGATTTTCAAGAATGCTGTCCTAGAGGCACAAAACCAGTTCCTCCCCTTTAAAGGCAAGCAAAGTAGGTGCAATAAGAGACCCCCTTGGCTTAACTGTGAGCTGCTGTTTGCTCAAAACCAAAAGAGATGCATACCAGAGATGGAAAAGTGAATGAATACCCATTGAGGACTACAAGAGCATTGCTAGGGTGTGCAGAAATGCAGTTAGAAAAGCAAAAGCTCAGCTCAAACTGAAATTGATCAGAGATGCCCCAAAACACAGGAAAGGGTTTTTTAAGTATGTAAACAACCAGGAGAAACAGAAGGAAAATATTGGCCTGTTGTTAAACAGGAGAGGTGAATTAGTTACCGATGCTGAACAGGCAGAGGTTCTCAAAGTTTTCTTTACCTCTGTCTTTACCAGCACTGCTGGACCTCAGGCCTTGGGAACTAAAATTCAGGTTGGTGGGAACACAGACCCACCATCAATGAATGAAGAGTTGAGGTGTGAACTATTACCTTGACCCCTACAAGTCAGTGGACCCTGAAAATACCCACTCAAGGGTATTACAAGAGCTGGTTGATGTCATTGCGAGGCCACTCTCCATAAGCTGTGAGAAGGTGTTGGAGGCAACCCAGAAGACTGGAAGAAAGCTGATGTCACACCCTTCTGTATGAAGAGCTTAAAGGAGGCTCCAGGAAATTACAGATCCATAAGTCTTACTTCAGTTCCTGGGAAAGCTATGGAATGAATCCTCCTGGGGGTTATCAGATGAAGTCAGATGAAGCACATGGTTGGGAAAAGCCAGCACAGGTTCACCAAGGGCAAATCGCGCTTGACAAACCTGATCGCCTTCTACAACAAAGTAACCTGTGCAGTTGATGCTTTTGCCAAGAAAAGTTCAATCAGATGATCCTTGAGGTCCCTTCCAACCTGGTATTATATGATTAACTCCACAGACAGCAAAATTTTGCAGGGTGAAGGGAAAAAAATTATGTATTTTGAGATTTTTATAAATATAACAACAGAAGAAAATTAAAGTCACAAAAATTTCCTAACCTAAACAGCCTAAACCAACAAAAAACAATGTTTGACAATTTTAATATTTACTCCTATTAATGTATTCAAGTTCCCTATGTCCTACACAAACATTACAGACTTCTACTGTATCAGTCAGAAACCTGGAATCTCTAGAGCACTTCTCTGTTTGACAAACTAGGATTTTACTACAGGTTGCATCTGTAATAGGAAGACCAGGCAAATAATGTGTACACAGGAATGCACGTTCTTTCAATAAAATTATTTGCATAATTCATTTACTATACCTAGATATACTTCAGAGTTTTGCTGAACAAAAAATTTCAGAAGGTTTTCCAATTATAATAGGAAAAAGAAAAAATAAATATGTTTTTAATAATTGAATCCATTTTAACATATTTTCCAGTATCCTTGATTTGCAATGGCTGAAACATTATATTTTCCAGTATCCTCAGTTTGTAATGACTGAAACAGATACTTCACTGATTCCAGTTCCATTTAGCCAGTCCTTTGTGCCAGTCACAAGCCTGTTTGCTGGAATACTCTGAAGATGAAACAGTAACACAAAAAAACCAAGCAAGCATTTACAATGCAACAGAAAAAAAAAAGATGTCTAGGGCTATTCATTTCACTTGCATCAATAATGCTGGAATTTGAGACAGAAAAAAAAGAGTAATATTGATTATACTTGTATCAGACCAAAATACAAGGAAGTAAACTTGGCTGGAGGCAACTGTCATAAATATTTTTGGAGCCATTCAAATTGATGTGTTTGAAAAAAAAAAAAGCCCTGCTCTCTAGAAAACTTTCTAAATAAGCAAGTCTGGTAAACTCTTCTGTAACTGTAATGGGATACAGACTGTGTGCCAAAATCCAGAGAACACAGCTTGAACGCTCTGAAAGAGTGGGAGACACCTGAGATGACTCTTTTAAATTATGCAAGAATCTCAGCTATGCACAGCACTCCCGTCAGTGTCAGGAGGTGAAGAACACCAAAGCAGTTTTCAAACACACACAACTAAACATATTTAAAGCAGGAGTTCTCCCACAGGGTTGGACCCATTTTGAAGAAAAACTGGCTTTCACTTCCCATTAATGACCATATAATGTCTTTGTGCCAGATACAGCAATTGCCTGCATGGAAAAATAATTTTAGGAAGGTATTTAATGTTTTAACTGCCTTGTAACAACAACTTAGCAACTGAAGAGAGAGATGCCAACACCTTGTGATGGGCTGTATCTTGAGAGGCAACCAGGAAGATTCTGTGGGTGTACAGTGATCTGCAGACATGCTACCACCTGAGATGTCTTTTTACTGCTGTCCCCCTCCAAGAGAAATGTAGGATGCTGCTTTAACAGATTTCCAACCCTGTCAGCAAGACAGAAGAAAATATCCCAGCCATATCAGTCATATATAAAGTGTTTTGGGGACTACTGTGTCACAAAAACCTCTGAAGTCTCTTATTTCTTTCTGCCATTTTCCACCAGAGAAACCTCTGAGAGGAAATGAAAGGGAGGAGGTCATCTAACCTGCCTAAATTTACCTCCCTATACATTTTTTGCTAGTCTGGCTCTTAAGAATTTCATACTCAGACTGATTAAATGACTTTGGATGCTTAGTTCTTAACCAAAGTCATGCTGAAGAACGTTCTCTGAGGAAAGTTTGGAAAAACCCTCGGGTTTGGCAAAAGCCCTGACCTGTGTAAAGCTCTTAGTTCTCTCCTTAGTTTCATCTTGTTTGCTATTACTGAATGTTCAGCTTACAGGAGTTGCTTTGCTTTGGGTTTGTAAAGAACACTCCCTTTTCCAAAACCAATGGAGGGCTCAACTCCCTGCTGCCAAACCCTGCAATAGGAAAAGAAGGAGAATACATGGACGGGTACAATGGCAATTCATCTTTCTGGCTGGAAGCCTTGTTTTGGAGTTTTGTTGCTTAGTGTCTGTCAGCACTTTCATCCTGGGGAATTTCAATTTCTCCTGCAACAGCCTGGCCTCAACTAAAAGTTTGCATATAAATTATACCAACTCAGAACTGTTATTTTTTAAAAAAAATTATTTTCCAAATGAGGTTAAGTTTTAAGACATGACAAAGCACTTGGGTGGTACTCAGCATAACAAGAAGGAAATTATTAAATTGGTATTTGTTTAATCTTGTGAAAAATTTATTTAAAAGGAAAGTGAGATGAGTATTTTAAATATCATCTCAAGCCCACAAAAAATATTCATCCAGAAACTGAGCTACATTTGAGGTTGTCTAGCATTTCTAGGCACTGTAATTACTCCACTGGCTTTGAGAATAATTTATTAAAAAACGAACCATGTACATTCAACTGGTTTCCTTTCTGGAATGCTACAGCTGCTCATGGATCACAAAAGGAAAGTTCCTGTCCCATGTTTGAAGATCTGGATAAGTAGGAAGTAATTGTTAATGATTTGCTCATCTAACAAAAAAATTATTGACAACATAATGAAATCCTGTAGGGTGCCAAAAAAACATAATTTTAAACTGAACAGGAACAAATGTTAGAGAAAGCTTAATTAGATTAGTTGCATTTTACACTACAGAGCTACATGTCTAGTAATAAAAGACATGCCCCAAGAAATGAAACTGTAAGAAACTAATAGACTGCTACTAGTTAAGCAGCATCTATTAGAAACTAAAAGGACTTGCTTAGATATCTCAATGAATTTTTGGCACAATTAAGCACTTCACTCAAAATGCTACTTTGAAGACAATGCCAAAAAGTCCCACTAAGTGCAGGAGAATAAAAGATGTCCAAAATCTACAGTAATGACATTCCTTGAGGAGATTAAGCAGGAACTAGTATCAGTACAGCATGGCACAGGCCAGGGTTGCACTTCTGCAGGTTGACAGTCCAGTGCAGTAAATGGTGAGTTTTGTGGACATTAGACAGCATTGCTGCTGCAAACATGTGCATTTGTAACACCAGTGTATTATTTTGCTTAGAAAAGAGTGGAAGAATCCTCGGTGTATTTTATGATATGAAAAACAAACTCATTGTGAGTAGATTTGTTGAACGAGTCAAGTCTAGGCCTTTCACACACAGACAGGTCTGCACTTTGTCCTGGTGAAGCTTCCAAGCCCTGTCCACCTCTCAGCCCCATCCCAGCAGCCTTACTTGTCCTGCTTCTCTCGCCCTGGCTCCCTCCCTTCAAACAATCCTTTCCTCTGTGTGTGGCTCCGGAGCTCCCTGGATCCAGGGTGTGTGAGGTTCCCTCCCGGGAGCTCCCACGCCAGGGACACGTGGACCCAGCCCCGGGAATCATATGGAACATAAACACTGAGGATTCAGAGCGAAACAAAATAGGAGGAAAGAAAACCCAGCAGGAGAAGCGAACCAGAATACTGTTTTCCCACTGTACCTTTTAAGGATATTTTCAGTGAACATTAGAGGAACGTTGTCACATTACCACGATACTCGGATTGCAGTGAAATAACGCGGGTCAGATCACAGCCAGCCCGTGCATTACACAGAAGGACGGGGGTGAGAAATGAATAATTAGCTCTGTCAGCAGTGTTTTCCAGGCTTGGCCAAAGAGCTGCTGCAGGTCTCTGCTGCTCCTCTGTGCACTGAAGTCCCAGCGCTGCAAAGGTCTGAACAAGAAGCGAGTTCATACATCCAACAAACCATTTTAACAAATTCCTATAGAGGAAAAGGCAAGGGCGTTCCAAGACAAAGACTCGAAACACATTGGCATAATAAGTAAACAAAAGCAGGGAGAAGCTTAACAGCGCAAAAGATAAATCCTGCCAAACCCTAATACCTTTGCACAGCCTCAGCGGCGCACCCCGCGGGCATTCCCGCAGCCCGTGTTTGCTGCGCTGCCGAAGCCCCGCATCCCTGCCCTGCGAGGGGGCCCAGCCCCGCGCTGCCGAAGCCCCGCATCCCTGCCCTGCGAGGGGGCTCAGCCCCGCGCTGCCGAAGCCCCGCATCCCTGCCCTGCGAGGGGGGTTCAGCCCCGCCCTGACGAAACCCCTCAGCCCCGCACAGAGACCGGGACCTGGACTCGAACCCGCGTCCCACCCGCACCCGCCGCCCGGTCACGCGCCCCCACGGGGCGGGTCCTGCCTCCGCCGCAGGCCAATCAGCGCCCGTCCCTGTGCGGTCCCCCCAGCCGCCGGCCAATGGGGCGCGGCCCCGGCGGGCGGGGGGCGCGCGGCCGTTGGGCTCCGGCAGCCCCGCCCCGGGGGCGGCCCCGCGCCCGGCCCAGCCCAGGCGGCGGTGGCGGCAGCGATGCGGAGCGGGGCCAGCCGAGCCGCGGGGTCAGCGAGCTGAGCCGAGCCGAGCCGAGCCGAGCTGAGCCCGTCCGGGAGACCCGGCCGCAGGTACGAGCCGCAGCTCCGCGGGGCTGCACGGGCTGGCGAGGGAGTCTGGGCAGCGGGCTCGGAGCCGCGCTGTGCCGGAGGGATTTCTCGCGGGAGGGGCCGGCCGGTGGCGAGGGGATGCGGCAGGTGCCGGGCTGTGCCCGCTCGGTGCCGGCACTGCGGGGAGGGGGCGCCGGTTCCAAGATGGCCCCCTGCCCCCAGTGAGCCACTGGTGCCGCGCCCCCTCCTACGGGGCGCCCCGGCGGGACCGGCTCCGTGCGGGGAGCGCCGGTCCCGGGGCCCCCCCGCGGGCAGTCCTGGCCGAGCGGCGGCGGGAGGGGGAGCTCTCGCTGGATCTAATCACGGCGAGTGCCTCGGCTGTGCCCGGCTTTTAAAACCTGCCGGGATGCCCCGATTCGTTGCGCAGAGCTCGTCCTGGCGAGTAATGGATGTGGCTGAGCCATTAAGGGACCCGGCGCTGCGCAGCCGGGCTCTGGAGACCTATCAACTGCGATTTATGGGGTATCGACCCCGGCAGGCGCTTTTATGAATTGGCTGATAATAATTTAATTCACCGGTGGAGCCAGCTCCTGTTAATGCCTACATTTAATCTGCGTGGAGCAATAAGCAGCGTATTAATTCGGTGTGCTGCGTGCAGAGAAGGTGGATGATGATGTTTGATGTAAGAGCTGGGAAGAGCAGGAGGCACCTTTGCATGCTACTTGAGTGCTCTCACCTCTGAATTCCTAGCTTCGTTTAATTCAATCTGTGCTTAGAACAGGCTGCTATTCTACATTTCCCGAACGTTTTCATTGATTTGATTTCTTAAACTGCTCACCACATCTTTGCCTTTCCTTCCCTTTAAGTAAACTGTAGAACAACTGCGGGAGCAATAGCTTTCAGGGGTCATAGATCAGTGTTGGTAGAGGCCTTTAAGATCAAGTCCAGCCGTCAACCCAGCACTACCACTGTAACCCTCGAACCGGTAAAGCCAGCACCAAAGTTCTTCCTTTTGAGGAAAACTGAACAGTCAAGACAGTGGTAATCAGCTTTGTTAGACCTCATGGTAATCTTCAGTAGCTGAATTCAGGATTTGATTTTTATAGTGAGGCTTTTTTGTATGAGGTTCATAGTTCTTATTGTAAATTTACTTAGATCAAGAGCCCCATTTTAATGTGGCGTGTTGTTTTGTATTTGTTCCTTTCAAAATACAGTAATTAGAATTTTGATATAAAGTGTTATCATCCTTCAGGTCCCTTTTGTGGAGGGATGTTTACATCTTAGTCATGTTGATATGAATATCCTAATTTACAACTAGCTTAATCACTTACTGAAAGTCTTGTTTGTTCTTAATTGATGTGGATGATCAAATCTATAATCTTACTTAGAATTAACATTAGGATTTTGCTGGATGTTACTGTTTGGATTGAGGAAGTTTTTTCGTATTCAGGATGTGTGACTGCATGTAGCTTCTAAAAACTGTCTTAAAGCAACAGGTAATGTAGGGTTTGGTATTTAATCTTGTAGAGTTAGGAAATGAGTGAACGAGTGTGGTCAGTTTCAGCTGTGCCTCCTTACGCATCATTAGGAAAAGGAGTAAAGCAGTAACCTAAATGGTGAGCAATTGACTTAAGTGATTTCAGACATCATGTAGCTTTGGACTTTATTGTGGGTGTGTTTATATTTACATGTAGTTTTGGATGTGTTTATAGTTACATGTGTACACTTAAAAGAAGATAGAGGAAGTCCCAGAGCTGCCAATTACTGTCAACTGGCAAAGTACATCAAGGAAGGGTTGCTGTATGTTTACTCTATTCATGTTCTCTTCTTTAGTCATGCACTAGCAGTCCTTATTAGACACACGATACTGTGTCAAATGGACCTGGAACCTGAGTTAGTATGGCATTTTTGTGTTTGTAAAAAATGTTTTCTGTGTAGTAGCATTCCATCAGGAATTTAAATTGGACAGGTGTCAGAGCTGTAGAGTTTATAAGTTAATACCTGGTGCTGAGAAAGCAGGCTAATTTATTTGCAGTTTTGTTAGCATGTTTAGGACATCCCAGCTCCTTACAGGAAATTGTCACAAGTACGGTTTTCTAAGTGGCAACTTGCAGTCCTTTTCTGAGTACTTTGTGGGAGTATTGTGTTTCTCACCAAGACGCTGTTGTTGAATCTGCTGCAACTCTGGTCTGTTCTTATGATGTTGCAACATTGCTTTTCACTGAAACTACAGCCTTGGTTGTGCTTTCCTGCACCGAATCTCCCTTTGCTGTGTTGCAAGTACCTGGGCCACCTATGAGCCTTTCATTTGTCTCTAGCATATGGAAGGGAGCAGAAGAGACCTATAAAAACTTCCTCAGTAACTTCTTCCCTCCAAACTGGTTCTTCTGTGTTAAGGTTTACTGTGGAACTTGCTATGATAATAAGCCAGAAAAAAATCCAGTCTTGGTGCTAGCAAAGTGTCTGTTAAGTTGTCTTCTAGAATATCTTTTGAAAGTTGTTGCAGTGAGTTAAGCAAGTTTCATTATCCAGAACTACGTGAATTACGTGTAGGAGTCATGAAAACTTCCCACATAGTTGTGCTAACGCAGTTTAATCCCAGCCTGTGGTGTGTACACTCCTCCTGACCTCATCTCCTGAAAAGTTTTAATCCTGGTTGCTGCTGGTTTTTGTTCATTAAGGAAAAGATGCAGTATACTGAATTGTCACTTCCTAATTTAGTCTTAGGGTATAATAAAACAGCTGAATGTATTTATACCTGGATTGTACCATTTATATCACAGTGATATTGTACTTATCTAATACAGTGCCTTGCCCTGTGTGGTATTTCTTACAGAAATGGAGACACATAGAGCAAACATTACTTAATACACTTCAAATAACTTCCACACTGCAGTATCCCTAACATCCCTTGGTAGTTCAGACCACTAGCACTGTCCCATGTCATGTTGGTTGTGTGGCAGGTCTGAGAACAGCTTTCGTGCCACGTGTTTGTATTTTACTGAACCATTTTTGAGCATTACCATGAAGTATTCATTAAAGTTCTCTGATGAGTGAGTTTCCAAAAACAGCAATAAAAGATAGATCCATTGACGTGCTTTTTATTTTAGTCTTACATTTAGGGGAAAAGCAGCAGAAAGCAAAAATAAGGCATGTCTGAATATGCACAAAACTTTGGTGTTCTTGAATATTTGTGTTCATTATGCTTAGCTACCAAAGAACACAACCTGGATTTTCCCCCCACTTTGGTAGGTTAACAGAGTCCATGTGTTCTTAAGCAATAGCATTAAGCAAAGTAGTCTTCAGGACTGCAGGTTTTGTCCTGGAAATGGTTTATCAGTCTACGCTATGAATCGTGGCTGGACCCAACCTTATCTCCCAGTGGCGAGCTCAGGAGGAAAGATGAGCTGCAAATATATAAGGCTTTTTAGTATATTTAATCCTTTGCTGAATGTTGGTGTGCACAGCATATCATGGTCTGGAGGTTATTGCTGACTTTCAAAGCAGAGTGGTTCCCTATCATGAGGCAAAGAAATGACATCTTAACTACAAGCATGAAGTCACAAGTGCTTAAGGGGTTTTAATATGGACTTTTTAAGTGCAGTGGCAGAAGGTTTACACCTAAAATTTTCTACCAGAACTTGCATATTGTTTTTTTTATAAAATAGAATTATACATATGAAGTCGTACAGATGTTTATATGGTAGATAAAGCTTACCTGTACCCATTTTGAAATACTTACTTTGCTTAATTATTACTTTAAGACCAATTTTTCTAGGACAGATGTGGAGACAGAAGAGATACACAACTTGAAATCCTCTTTCCCTGCAGCTTAAATAAGTCTTTTGGATTTTCTTGGTTCTGCAGGGCTTCATAGAGGGACAGTTGTTGGGAATTTAACTACTTTAAGCTTCTTCTCCTAACATTTAGAATTAAAAAAATGAAAATATGTAATATTTCCAACACAGAATAGAACTAATGTCATGTTACTATTAGCCTTTCCTTTTTCTTTCAGCCTTCAAAGAGTCTCAGATTCATGGTTTGGAAAATGCGTATTTTAAGCCCCCATTTGAAGTGAAGACAGTCCATCCAGGTAAGAACATCTTATGATGACTCTTGCTCATTGTTTTCTGATACTGAACTAGGCTGTTGCTTGTTTTCTACAGTCCTGAACAATGTGTGGATTAGTATTAAAGACCAAGAATTGTTTTAATATCACGCTCAGTGTCAATAAATAAAAATGTGAAACAGTGTTGTACCATTATGTGGTCTAAGTATTGTATGTTGTCCAGTTGTGTTTCTCTGTTGTCTTGTAAAGACAGCCTCTTTTTTGAGTCAAGAAATGCATCATATATGACAGTAGAAGGTTTGAAAAAATAGAAAAGTATTGCAAATACAGCCAACAATTAATAATGACTATGAACCACATTGAATTATAAATGTGTACCAAGTTTAAGCGTAGAGTAAAACTGCTTCAGAGCTACTAATTGTGTCTCAGAACTTGGAAACATATACATCCATTTCTATAAAAAGCACAGAAAACCTTTATTGCATTCATTATATATTGTTTGGTGGATTGTGCTTGGCTTTAGCAAATGAAGCTGTTCCAAGAGGAACAATGTAGGTTCAGATGTGAAATGCAGAGCTGCTGTTTCACAGTCAAGATGCCATGAATGCTATTTAAAGAAACAGACTTGACATTGCTAATTATATGTAGGAGAGTGAAGTATATTTATTTCACACGTTACATGTGGCCAAATCAGAAATTTCAACTGGCAGATGGAGAGGGGTGTTTTGGGTTTTTAGAAAACACCTTGCAAGTTCAGCTGATGGAAAGCCTTACTTATTTATCAGCGTTCAGAAGAACTGCAAAACCAGAACTGATCTAAAGAAACAGTCTTGAATTTCTTCTCAGAGCTTTGTCAGACACAGTAATGAAGGCTTTCAATGGCTTAACAGATACTGCGATAGAGGTTTTCAGTGAATAGCTGTTCATGAGCAGTTAATTATCTCATTGTAATCTGGGTCATTTGGGAAGTTGTGAACACAGTTAATGTGTTAGAATAGCATTGTAAGTGAATTGTGCGTGTGGAGGGGGCAACGCTGAAGCTGCATCGTCTTGAAACTGGCAAAGCTGGAGAAGGGACCAAAACCAACTTCTGAACGAGCAGGTTACTCCCTTGTCAAGGGTAATGAAGGCTAAAGCCTAACAGGGTATGGAGTTTCTGCTCTAAGTCGTATCTGGAAATCCTCGCTCCTCCCCTAATGAGTTCCCGGCTGCCAGCCCAGGGCAGTCACTGCTGCTCCCACCAGGACAAACAGCAGCCCTTTGTCAGCTGGGGCACACCCAGTCCTCTCTTTGCTGCTGCTCTCTTGCCATCTGGGGATCCAAGAGACCCTGAAAGGAGCCTTTTGCTGCCTGATCTCCACGGTAAACTGATTGAGTAACCCTGTGTTACCTCCAGTACACCTACAGCTGACCTCTAACTTCAGTCCTGCCTGCTGAAGTTCTAGCATTTAATTTTCTGTGGGGAAAGGAACATCCAGCCTGTACTACAGAGCTGTTGTAGGCTTCTTATTCAAAGATCGGTTACTTCTCCGAAGGTCCAAATCTGTGGCTTTCATAATATCAAATTTATATGTGCTAGAAACTTTGTCTTGGTATTGAGGACACTACAAGTACTGTAGCCCAGAAAGTCTGAAAGTGCCCTGGCTGAGCTGCTATGTGTGACTCCCTGCTTCGAAAGCTTGTCGAGTGTTTGAAATACGATACAGACAGTGACTTGGAGCACCTTCAGCTGCCTCGACCAGTCTGAGCAAGGGTATCGAAATGGCAAAGAAACCTCAGAGGATAAAACTGTGAATGGCATGCTTTGAGCCAAGTGCTGAAGGGCGCCTTTGGTCCCTCATCTGACTGCCGTGAGAGTCATGTGTCTGGGTCGTGGGACCTGGAACAGGTCTGGCAGGACACCCTGGGTGTTCCCAGGGAAGAGTGTCCAGCTTCAAGAAATTTTGGTAGTTAAAATGAAAGGCAAAAATCATATGCAGCAGCTGAGTCCTGAGGTAAGGTAGAAGTTCAGTCATCCGGCAAACATGTTTTTGGACCGAGTGTAGAAAAGACAGATGTTTTCCTTTGTTTAGATCCGTGGCTACAGCTGGCAAATGCAGATGGTGGAATGCTGTTGTAGTTTCTGCTGGAAGATACTGCTTCTAGTAGATGGTAGGCATGCTGGCACCCAGACTGGAGCAGAAATTGTCTCTGGACTGCAACAGTGGAGGAAAATATCTCCCTGGGTCGCTCTAGATGTGCAGAGCTCTGATGTGAGTGCCACAAAGTGAAGGGTTCACAAGGCAGTTACTGGAGGAAATGGGAGCCAAAGAACCAGACTGACAACAGAAAAAATGTTGAAAACTTCCTTGTGCCAGCTGTAAAAGATTTTGTTTCCCAAGGCTGTGGAAACTGTTTTCTAGCACTATGTACTGTATTAAATATTATTTTACCTCCTGATTTCATGACAAATGCGTTTATTACTTAATAAAGATAATTGAAATTCCTTCTCATTAGGACTTTTTATTGAACTCGTTCATATTGATACATGAAGACTGTTAAATACTGTCACTTCAGAAAAAAAAAAGCTTGGTTTGGGAACAGATGATGTTAGAAATCAATACAGAAATTTGTCTATAAAGACGAATCTTTAGCTGACATGGCTGTGGAGGAAGAGTTTAAATATTTTTAGGTACAAAAGTTGTAAAACTTTTTTTTCCTAGGTACCTGATTTAAAAAGTAATGTGCAGACATTAATATGACAAATATTTGAATTTTGGAGAGAAACAGACCCACATGTTCCACACAGCACAGGAGTCTCGATACATGTAAGGAAAGGTCTGCAAACTCAGTAACCTTTTCTCACAGTAGAATCTGGCTGATCTGCTAATTACATTTAATAAGTCACAGAATACCAAGAAAACTTCAGAAACTTTGCCAAATGCTGTTTTTCTTTTCATAGTTGGAGAAGAGTTTTGTGGGCTGTGTGTGACCCAAAGCATTACTGGTTGGTTTATCATCATAACTGACTGAAAAAAAGTACAGAGAAGCATAATAACCAACATCAGCAATATGAAGATGGGTAATCTCAACCCAAGAACCTACAGCAGTGCTAAGTGGCTCAACAAACCAAAAGTGGTGTTACATTTTTCTTATTGTTCAGAATTAAAACATCCTGTAGGGAAGATAGGTTTAGGGAAATACTCTCTCTAAGTGCTCTGTGAATAGAGGCAGACAGCAGTTGTAACACAGTATTTAATTCTGTAGCTTTGTTGTGTAGGTGGACATATGTAATCCATGATGGTTGTTGAGTAAATGCCTCTTTGTTAATGTTGAATTTACATTTTATTCTTAAGACTTTCAGCTTCATCACACTATTTAATGAGTTCTGTCTAGTAGTTTTGACTTGCTATGGGTGATAACTATTACATTTGAAAATAAACAGGGCATTCTGGTTTCTTTATCCAAGGACTGAGCTCGCCATTTTAAGTGCTGCTAACTTACATCAGGGAATTAAATGTCCCACCTTATTAAATCACATATTCTGTCTTCTCTGAAGCTTTCATCTACCTTTGATATAGCATTAATATTTAAAATATATGTATCAGTTCAACAGACACTTGCATTACTTATCAAAACAGTGTGGCTTATTAAAATAAACCTGCTGTCACCCCTGGTGAAAGTCTAGAATGACATGTAGTGCCAGCAGGTGTGTTGTACATTTTGCAGTCTGGTCGGTTGGGATGGTGGTGGTACTTCAGGAAGAAAAACCAGCTGTGGATGGCCCATCCCACAGGTTGGATGAGGCTTTAAACAGCCTGGTCTGGTGGGAGGTATCCCTGCCCATGGCAGTGGGTTTGGAACCAGATGATCTTTAAAGTCCCTTTCAACTGGAGCCATTCTATGATTCTATTAAAAAACACCATCCTGATGATACAAATGGAGCATCTCCACGTTCCTGGAAAGAAAACATGCATACACATTAACGTGGTCCAAGACTAACAGACTGTAGTAACAGAGAAGTGTTAGGTAATGGGACCTTCTGTGGCTGTTGGGTTTGTATTAACAGTTTCTAGTATGTCGGAGCAGCTACATGCTGTAATTGGGATTTCTTACATTTGCCCATGTTGTGAAGATCTAAATAAAAAAATCTAGTTATCCTCAAGCAAATCTTGTCTCGTGTGTGATAGTTATGGTTAGACATTTTAGCTGCTAGTTTGCAGCTCATAAGGTCCCTCATCAGTGGGATAAAAGTAAGAGTGTGTCCTTCTACCCGTGCTTGCACAGGAACGGTTGGAGCTGCTGCAGGGTCTGCAGGATCCCAGCATACTTGAGTTGCTCCTGCCTCCCAGGCTACACGGACAGTGTCCTCACTACAGAGGCCAAAAGTCTTCATCCCTGTCCTTACAGGACTGCTTCTCATTCGCTGGCTGCTCAAAATGAGAGGACAGTGAGCAAAGAGCCACTCTCCCATTGTGCCCTCTAATTAACGTGGGCTGGCCATCATAATGAATGAACACTGTACTGCTGCCTTCTTCCTCTTTCAGGCAGGACTTGGTTTTGATTTTGCCTTAAGAAATGTTAATATCTCTCTCCTGTTCTTCCTTATATAATCTCCTGAATAATGGAAATTACTCAGGAGAATATCTCTCTTCCTCTGTATGTATTTGCTGCCCTTAGAAAGAAACAGATTTCTCTGTAGTTCCTGATGTCTTAATGTCTTTCTGTAGACATTAAATAATACATTGCTCTGAATTAGTAAGTAACAATACGACCTTTTCTTCTCGAAAACTCATTCATGAGCAGTATGCAAACATGTCTCCCTGCTTGAATGCTTGACTAGAGATAAGAAGTTGATATGGGTGTGTGACAGGCACACATAGTCTGGCTCCCCAGCGGAGAAGGAAGAACATGCCACAGCCTGACTGAAAGCTTCATGTTCAGTTACCCTGTGCGAAATGTTGTGGTGTTTTTTACTATATTACAGTAGGAAAGGTAATCCAAAATCCAGTGTTTACATATTGCAGATCCACTCACAAATCTAGAAACTAGAAGTTACAAACACATGGAAAACTAAAATTTTTCTCGTCTTTGTAGTTTGATTATATTTTTCTGAGGTTGGATGTTTTTACGCATGAACACTTTCTCATATGCTCATCTACTCTGATACATAAATATTGTTTTGTGGTGAATGTACTCAAGGACAAGGCAGCCCTCACTGCAAGGATACTGAATGTGTGTGGATCTGTGTGTGCATCTGCAGCTGTTACCAAGAGAAACATTTGACCTTCAGTTTCAGGTGATTGTTGCAGCAAACCCCTCTGCTAAGGACTCTTAGCAGGGAAACGTTTGTCAGGCCAAGGGAAAAAAGCAAAAAAGAATGATGAGGTGAAGAAAGTGTGAGATGCTTGCCCTTCTTTGAGTAGTATCAGGCATGTCAGGAAAAATTTTTCCTGAACTTCTATTGGAAGGGAACAGAGTGAATGGTACTGTACCCTTGGAAATAGTAAAGCTAAAGAAAAAGCTCATCTAATCCACTGGATCCTACAGGAATCTTGTAACAAAAGAGAGATGGTAAAAACTTTAAATGAAAACCTCTTTCTAAGGAGTCAAGGGAGGAACTGTTCGGGTCACCAAGTAAGAAACTGGCTTCAGTCCTGACATGGCTTGATGTAAAGGTGCTGCTGTGTCAGTGATTCTCAGTCAGTTGCATTGTCATGGGGCGTAGCGTTTGTTCTGTTTCCTTTTTTTGTTAGACAGTACTGAAGAGAGAACAAACAGTATTGTCAAGCTGGCTTGGACTTCTCCTTGTAATAGCTCCTTATGTGATGCTGAGACCTTTCTCACATGGATCTCACCAGGCTGTGTTCTGGCAGCCAAGCGGTGAGGCAGATTTCTTTGTCTGTTGCTGGTGTCTCATCAAAGAGTTCCTGATCTGACCTTTTTTCATGGGAATCTTTGGCTTGTGACTTGGCATGGGATTGTACCAGCTCCCAGAATGCCCAATGTAGTTCTACAAATATGGAATTAAATATAAAAGAAGAAAGAAAAAAACCCTCACTAGTAAAAACTGCAAGTTTTTGTGACTTCGTGAGCCTGAGACTCTGTGAACCTGAGATCCAGGGTTTGTACAGAGGAATCCCCCCTGGTCATATTTCCAAGATAGTATTTCAGAAAGTATTTTTTCCAAATAATATACTAAAAAATGGCTGTGCTACTTGGACGCACAGCATTCCTTTGTTGTCATTGAAGTGACATGGCAAAATCATTCAGGCTGCCTGGAAACCAGCCAGGGGTGAGTGTAGGAGAGGAATCAGAATATCTGACGGGGAATTCTGTAAATTGTCTGTTGGTGCAGCTTGGAAAGAAGCAGAAGACACAAAGTGAATGCATTTTTATATAGGTACAGTTCTTAATGGCTGCGTGTTTCCTGAGTGCTCTAATTTAGTTCTGTATAGACAGCTTTTCCTTTCATATGCTTCGGTTTTTCTGAAAAGTTCAGCTTACCTTTTTTAATACTTAGCTTAAGGTAAAGAGCTTTTGTGATACAGAACAGTCTTGCTGACTTCATTCCAGTGTAAGGTAAATTTGTGCAAAAATGAGTTACACTTCAAGGAATTTGTGTGTTTATAATTTTGTAATGTTTAGAAAAATGAAAATCAGCTCAAGTAGATTTCTTCCCACAATTTATCTACTTTTGTGTCTGCTGAGTGTCAAAATTTAATTGTCAGAAGGCATGTATGTTACAGGGTTGCAGTTTCATGTTCTGCTACCTACTTCTATAGCAAAGTGATCAAAATGATCTACAAACGGTTAAGATAACTGCAATTATCTCATTAGTATCCAATATATCCCTATCTATATGTCATCGAGAGAAATGTAGCTGAACTTGAGACGAGTATTCCCACTTCATGGTACTGGGGAGATCAGCTGTGGGTTACGAGCGAGCTGTACATAGACCAAGAAGCAGAAATCTGTTTGTTACTTCCAGATGAGAAATGATCAAAGACTTGAGGTGGAGTTGCAACAAGGATTTGAAAGTGGTCATTTGAGCTTGGCTAAGGACCAGCTTGCTGAGATTAGTAGGGTAGGTCAAGTAAAACGTGTCTGCTTATTCTCAGCAGGGCTAACGGGAAGTCCTTGGCGGTATCTTCTTTCAGAATACCTTTTTTAAACTTGTCTGAATTATGCAGTCATATGTCTGGAATATACTATAAATCAAATCTGAAAGCTCTCACAGTGAATAAAAGTGTATGCTTTTTGATGACAAGTTTAAGAAGGACTGTTATTCTGGTATGAACAGATGATCTAAAATGGTAGGAGAATGCTGTGGTGTGATAAACAAGCTGAAAAAGGATCGTAATGCTGTCTTGCAGCTACCATGTTCTGTGCTTCACTAAGAAAGTAAAGCTAAGAAAATACAGATTGAGATTAATTTACATGAACTGTACGGTTTAGACACACATCTTATTCTTGTTGTGAGAAACTTTTCCATAGGTTTAACCACAATAGTTTTCTAAGAGATAGTGATAGGGGAAATCCACAAAAAAAAAAGGAAATACCCTTGAAATTTAAATTTAAAATGAAACTGTGTATTAATTAAGGATAAATTATTTACTACAGGCCTGCTGATGAGAATGTAAGAACTGTTACACTTTCTTCAGAAGTGACCAAGAGAGAAGGTATCGGAAAAGAGAATAACAAATAGCAGTAAAGCAGACTTTGATGTCAGAATTATTGTGTCTGACAGGCTGTGTCTGGACCATTAGTTTGACAGCAGTCGAAGAATCTGTTCTCAAAGTTTGTTTTGTGTGCTTATTTTAATAATTGGATTTTGGCTATTACAACCTAACCAGGTGTTGTATAGAAAAAATTATTTTCTATAGTTTGCTCTTTTGTGCTGCCAGGTAATTTCCTTGAGTGTCCTGAGCTTGTGTGTGATGAGAAGTGAATGGTTGTGTTTGGTTTGCCTTGGATGTTCAGCCTCTGATGAGTGCTCGCACTGCCCCCTCCTCTGCCATTCACTAGGTTGTTGCGTTTCAGTGTGAGCCTTTAGAAGGGAACAGGAGGATGTGGGATGTGATCAGAGACTTTGCAAATAAGCAGATGGAGTCTATAGGCCAGAAACATTCTGCAGTTTGTCTTCAATTTCAGGTATGTAGCAATGATAAAGATGTAAAGATTCCCCCTAGCCAGGCCTGTACCTGTTTGTGTAAAAGAGCCTCCTAGCCTGAAAGACTTGTAGGTAATAATCTTTATTTAGACCAACTTCTATACTTTGTATATATTTACATATCAAGCAAGTTGAAAGGCTGGTATTCCAGAAAGGCTGTCTGCACTTTAAACTATAAAAGTCTAATAGACTGTTATTGCTGGGACTGTTCATGTCTAACCAGTTGTCTGAGGCCTTCATGGCCACTGCAGTTTTTCTGGTTAATGATATGAGGGCAAAAGTGGCAATTTGAAGCTTTCAATAGCAAAGCAATTGACATCTGTTTTTGAATCCTCCTGCCTGAGATGAACATAGTAAGGATTGTAGCAAGTAAAGAGCCCATTGAGTATGCTAGATGTGATATTGTTTAGGGTAAGATGATCTGCTTTGTGTGTGCAGAATGCTGGGGGTGCAGTGGTAGGACTGCCTGGTTGCATGGAGACCAAATAAGCCGAGCTCTTTCAGATTTGGGAGCAGGTACTATATGAGGTTTGTTTTCTGCAGAGCGAGCGTGGAATTAGGAGAAGTGAGGTTACAGGTCTAAGGCATTCTATGGAAAGATACTCTGTGAAGTTTATTCTTGGTAGAGTTTGTCCTGCTGTGGTATTAATATCTGATTTTGCTATCTCTGGTGTAATTATTCTTGGGTATTGCCTGACAGATGGCTGTATCTCAGAGTTGTATCAGAATGATGTTATTTGCTTGACAGTTACTGTTCTCTGAGGAACGTGGGACAGGAAAGGACCTGCCTATTCATCAAGTTTATTTTCATGCTTTTGTAGGCTTTATATCACACAGACATAGACATATGGAGTACTGTCTTAAAAGCAGCTGAGGCTTTTTCCCTCTCTCTTTTAATTAGAAGCCTGTTCCAATGCTAAATTGCCCTAAACAGGAAGAAACTCCTTACAGTGTTCAACCTAAATTTATTCATCATCAGTTGGTAATAACCGGTTCTTGTGCCAAGATTGTCCTTTTATTTTAAATAGATTTTTCTTATTGTTTTATAATTATCTCGGTGTGTTTATACACAGCCTTTGCTTTTCTGCTCAGCTTTATTTTTGCTAGACTAAGGCCAAGTCCTTGCAGCCTTCATCAGTTCTGCTGAAAGTAGAGCAGAATGAAGGTATAGGTAGTCAGAGACTTTTCAGCTTTCACATAGCAGGTTTTTCCAGTTCCCTGAGAAGGGTGTGTCTTACTCTTTGTACTATTGCTGATAAAAAAAGTGAATAGTAGCTTCCTTGTTATTGCAGTGCACCAACTGAAACACAAAGATAGAAAATTATGTCTTTTAAACTCCCTGAAAATTGCCTTCAAGTGGTAAGGTGCTTCAAACAGCAGGGACTGGTGGTACATCAAACCTGCATAGGAATGCAGGCAATCCTGTGAAGGTGGTGTTGAAATGCAGGCAGGTGTTTGATTGCCTCAAGTGCGTGGGTTCCACTTTGTTTTTTTGTTTTTTCCCTTAGGCTGCTAAGTGTTCAGATCAGTATTGAGCAGCTGATCCATGCACAGACAAATTCTTTGTGCGTTTTAATGAGTTATTGCTAAGATATGTGATCAAAGGTAAGTCAGACCTGTTACAAAGGAATCAAAAACTGGAATTATGTTTAAATATGTTCCTGAGTAATATTTATAGACCCTTGCTACTTGTAAGGATCTCAGTAAATCAGTGTGCTCTTCAAAGACTTGTGTACTTAGGATATTAATGAAATATATAAAAGGAGGATACATTTTGCAGAATTTTAAGAAAAAATTTAAGAAAAAGTAATTTGAAAAGGCTTCAGTAGGAAGATCTGACCTGCTTTATTCCCATTTAAAATCTTGAAGGAAAAAATAAACCAAACACTGTTTAAAATACAGTAGAAGGTTTTATGTCCCAGGTTTAAGAAATGCTTTCTAATGTTCAGCACTGCAGTTAATAAAGATTGAGCTTCTGACTAAGAAAGCATGGAGGCAGACATCTAGGGACCATATGATGGTGAGACTCTTGAGTTCCTGATTAGAATTTGAAATCCATGATGTGGAGTACTGGTACAGGGAACCTGGTTGGTAGGAAACCAGACTATACCTCAGACATTTGTATAACCCTTATATTAATCAGAAAATAAATTCCATACTCCTTTCTGCAGTTTTCTTTTAGGAATATGCTTTTGGTACCTATCTTATATTTAGTAGCCTAACAGTTAATTAGCTGATTAGTCCAAGAAGTACCAGGCCTTGTTTCTTGGTCCTTCTCATTCTGAGAGATCTCAAGCTCACTTTTTTCTCTTCTTACAAGAGTGCCATAACCCATTCGTTTGTGGTTAGGTGAGCAATCTGAACACCAGACTGCAGGTCTGACTTCCTGCCTACTGTCTCAAATCCACCAAGGGGCATTTCTGACTGCATTGTAGGATCATTGCATCTCTAAGGTCAGAAGAGGCCTCTGTGATCATCAGATCCAACCATTAACTCAACACCTCCCTGTTCACCACAGAGCTGTGTTCCCAAGTGCCATGGGCAGCTCCATCAGGAAGGGTGGGCAGTCCTGGGCAAGGGATCCCTCAGGCTGATATGTCAGGTATTCTTTTCCAGGAAAGCAAATTCTGCAATTGGGGAGTGATAGAATCAGCATCTGAATAATCTGGTTTTATTCTAATTTACTGTTGTTAGCAATGGATTACTGTTTTCTACTTAATGTTTGACCAGAAAATTTAACAACTTGAGATACTGTAATAAGGAAATGGAATAGTAATGGCTGTGTTCTGTATTTGCAGGCTATACTGGGAAACCCAACTATGAATTTACTTACAAAGTTAATTTTTTTTCTTTTTGGTTTTAAGTAGTGGGATAACATCTGTGCAAAAAAATTCCTCTTCTGTTCATTTAAGAAAGCAAGATAACAGTGAATGGGAGACCTGTAGAGGGGGTGACCTAGTTGGGAAACTTACTGACTTTTAAACCTCCAAAGCATTCAAAAGTAAATTTTCTTTGCATGTTACCGTGTTATTTTGTTTCCTTCTGTGATAACCCTCAAAAGTTGGGTTTCTCCCCAGACAAACCTGTAATAGAAAGAAATTTAGCCAACTTTGGCTCTTAATGAGTTTCTTAACTTGAAAGAGAAAAAAGTAGGGAAGACTTTCCTCAATGGAAAAATAAAAATAATCAAACTTTTTAGCTCCAACCTGTTAAATCTTCTGGTTTTCTCAGTGTGAGAGGATGGTCGCCTTCATGCATGAGTGACTTCTTTAAATGTACAATTCCTGGCTACTATAAAGTAGAATTAATTGAAAACATGGTATGATTGCACACTTTTGGGTTTGGCTGAAAAGCAGAAGGAACGATGTGTGAACAGAGGGCCATTGAGGGATTGTTTTTTTGTCCTGTATTGTCTGGAATATGAAGAAAGGGCAGTCTGGACATCTGATCTGCCAGACATCTTACCTTAAAGTGGTTTAGGTTTCGTAGCTGGCACAGGGCACAGCAAGGAGCACATGTGCAGTGTCTGAGATACCCCAGCATGGCAGCTTCGGCCAAATTTCACTCATGTTTCCAAATGTAATATTATGCTTATGCCCTGTCCTGTCTCTGGCACTGAGTCTAAACATCACCTGCTAATATTAAGAATAAATGAAGTTACTGTAATGTGAGGATAAAGAGATTTTGGTGAAAGAAAATTGGATATGAGATTTAGATTTCCTGCCTAATTAAATATTATAAGTGGAGGTGTTCTACTTTGGTTTTATTTGGAAGTCAGAAAGCAAATAAAAATGTTAGCACAAACCTTTTTACTTAAATCTTCTTTCATGAGCTTGTATTTACTGATAATTAGTTCAAATGGTTTTAAGGAATAACCTGAAACACTCTGGAACATGATTTTTTGGTCCTGGGAGATAAGTTTTTTTTCAGAAGGTTGTTATTCCTCTGCGTGTTGGCTGATTCTTATTTGTTTCAATCAGCTTTAGCAGGGCTGTGTAGCTGATTGGTGTTCCTCTTCAGTTTGACATCTGAAGGTATGAACATTAGGCTGTCTTTCATTACAGCCAACCATCATTTGTTCTGGTGCTCTGCAGTGGAAAAGTAAAACATGGATTTCTTGCTGCTTCAAGCAGTGAACACATTGCCAAGTTTGCTGGGTGCAGTTCTGCATTTGGATAGCGCTGGAACTACTAAAAGCAGGGAACATCTGTACTGTGGATGTTACTGCTGTGGACGAAGAAGGGTAATGTTATTGATGCATAACTTTTTCTGACATTACAGCTGTCTTTTCAGAATATCATTTCAAAATAATGTGTTTTCTTTAAGATTGAAGAGTATCTTGTGGGAAGAAAGTCTTTTCTGGAGTTTATAACTGAATTTCTCTGAAGAGTGGTAGGTGGAGGACCATGATCATGTAAGCGCTGTGGGAAGAAGGAAGTGAGGGGCAAAGGAGGTGATAGTACCTTTATTAGAATGTAGTCAAGGAGGTGACTGGGGTAAAGAATCCTCTCTGTTGCTGTTCAGAATATATGGTGTGCCACTTCTTGGATGGGAAAGGAGGAGTAGCTGGTTGTCAAGGACCAGGATATCCAGAGGAATCTTGAAGAAGTTGGGCAGTGTCTACCTTGCACTGAGAAATGTGATTAATATGACAGATTCTCCGAAAGATTAACTGTGGAGGAAGTTGTCTGGGGAGAACTGGGATAGAAGGAGAAAGTTGCTTGTGTTCCTTGATACAACATTCCGGTACTTCCATCTCTTAATATCCATAATGAAAAGCACTTGAAACTATCAGAAAAGGAGCAGGACAACTAGTGATTTTAATTGAAGAGCATTGTTTTAGAAGTTCCTGTGAATGTGCATTGCTTTAATTGGAATTAATGAAGTAGAGGAAACCTGTCTCCTAGATTTTACGTGATGATAGAAGTACCTTTCTCGTCTTCATTGAAAACTGGGTTTCCTTTCGTTTGATATACTTGTGCCTGGGTGTGTCTTGTTCAAATGTCAGCCCTAACTTAGAAGCTACACAGGCATCCTCCTCAATAAATCATTACTTGAAAGTAACACACAGCAGGATTTTTTTTTTAATTGGGGTGGATCTTTCTAGGCAGACATTAAAATATTATACTGGAAGGTCTTCCTGGTTTTCAGTTGCTCACTCACTAGTGACAATAGCAGATAAAAGTATTGCATTGGTTGGTCTGTTAGGATACATAAAAATAAGGTAATGAATGAATTGTAGTTTGATCTGAGGGGAGTAAAAACCCTTCTTTTTTATTGACCATGTTGAACCCAATGAAAAGCTAAAAAATAATAGTAGCAATAAAAATACTAATACTTATAATTTTGTGCACAAACCTAAGTTTAATTTAGAAAGGCTGAATTCCTTGTGCATTGTTTTTCAGGATCAACGCTAGCACTTTCACCTTTTTGTGTGTTTGGGATCCAGATTGCACAATAATTTGTTCAGGACTGGTTTTTGTACATTGTACATTGGTATCTTGCTTAAGATTAATTATTCTGACATACAGTCACTAGCTAAAACTGTAATTGCATCAATTTCAAAAATACAAATTTTTCATTGCTTTCAATGACTGAATATGTATTGTCAACTTTAAAAAAACAGTAGTGTTACATTGCACTGGGAAGTATTTTATTAGTATTACTATTTATTATTATGGATTTCAAGTAGATTATTGGAAACTCTTGTAATTTTAAAAAGCACATTGCTTTCTTGAATAATACAATTCATACCATAATGTCATTGCCATTTCTAAAATTCCTCTTATGTCCTTCATGATTTTCTGTGAATGATACTATTGTTCTGTCACTCACTTGAGCTCATAAACAGGAAAATATTTTCCAAATTCAGTGTCATGTCAAGGCTATATTTAATTCTTAGTAATTTCAAATCCTGCAATAATAGCTGTAGGATATATTCTTTCTTAGGGATTTGAACACAGAAAGTATTCTGGATCACATAATCTCTTTTGTCAGTTACTGCAGTATTTATTCGACTCCCTTGTCATGCACAGCATCTGGTTGTGCTTCTCTCTGAAACACAATTCTGCTGCAAGGAGTTTGCAAGGCTGTTACTATGTCATGTCACTCTTTCTTTGTTCTGCAGGATCTCACTTTCTTACTGAGTTCTGTACAAGACTCCAGACCTCCCTCCAAAGTCCATCGCTTGTCTGCTCCTGTACTGCTTGTCATTGACTCCCCAGCAATCTGCTCATGCACAGGGTCCACCCCCAAACCGGCCCTTCGTGACTGCCTTTAAACCTCCATGGGAATGTCTTGAAGCTTCTCTCATAGAGGGAGAGTGTCTTAAGCCAGAAGGCAAGCTGGAGTCCAGCCTGAGGGTGATCTTGTTTTCTGCAGTGGAGTGCTGAGGGAAGGTCTCTGCATCTGCTGTGCAGAGCAGCCCCACAGTGATGTGTCTCTGGTAGCAGAGGGGTGGTCTTTCGACTGCTCAGAGCACGCAGGCACTTTGGATTTCAACTAACCATGCACTGTAACTTCAGGGTACTTACTTAATTTCTTGAGTGCAGTTAAAACTCTTCTATCTTTTTAAAGGTGAGTGGTGTGTCGTTTTTTAGCCTTGAATTAGATCTTAATCACCAGTAGAATTTTGAAGGATCTGCCTTGAAACTGTTCATCAAATGCACAATATGTGTCTAACATTGTGTCAAGGGATCTGAAGTCAAGCTGCAGTGTTAGTTACAGACACTAAAGTCTTAAGTGCCTGTGTGTTTACTTACATAGAGAGTAATTACTTTAGCAATATAAACAACTTCCAAATTGAAATTAAATTGTTTTTTTCAAATGTTCAAGTTGATCAGGAATGGAGAAGATAAACAAAGACGTGATTGTACTAGAAACTATGATTATATAAGGCCCAAGAAACACAAGAACCAAGAAACACAAGAACCAAACCCAGGAATTTTCTAATTTTTTATTTGAACAGTCATATAAAAAAATTCTGGTTCTTAATAATTTTTTGTGTGTATAAACTTCTACCAATTTATGCAGAATTTGGTCATAAATCTAATAGAGTAAGTGTATAGGACAGATCAAAAAAGAAAGACATAAATCTGCAGGGAAATCTGGAGAAAGGCAGAAACAGTCCCATTTCTGTGCCTCTGTAAACATATTGGCAAAGACAAGACATTCCAGTTCAAAACAGAATAAAAATGGATGGAAACACATCTGCAGATTTCTTTTGCGTCATGATGTCTGTATATTAATAGAATTCAGAGAAAAGAAGGCAAACTCGATTTGCTAATTTCAGTGAATAGTTGTATTCAGCTTCCTACTGAGTAATCACAGAAGGCATTTTCATTTTAATGAGCCTTCTGAATTCTTTATATTTCATTTTCTCTGTTTTCCATCGAAATTAACTGTCTTAAATGTGTGTTTTTTAGCACTTTTGTCAATACTATGTTTATTTCTAGAACAATTAAGAAGTGGTTGTAATGTGCAACTTGTAATGTCCAGCTCCAGGAGGTGTTGAATTTGAGGGACTTTATTATATGATAGAAAGTTGTGGTTTAATGTGTGAACTTGTCAAATCTTCTTTCCTAAGTTAGATAGCTATTATGTGTGTCAGAACTTAGTTGGTTTCAAAGTAACAGTTTCCTTGTTATGCCATAAAGAAAACGGACTCTGGAGAGGCAGCTTTTTCTAATAAATGATCATGGCTCTTGCCCTCTAGACTGTTGACAAGTTGCAAGTGGGGATCTTGAGTTTTCTTTGCAATACTCAGCAGATGTGTCAGGGAAAATGGACTTACATATCTATGCTTAAACATAATACTAAAATACCAGGGGTTTTTATATGTTTATTTCATAGCTGATGACTGATATGGCAACCTGTGTGTCGTTATTCATATGACAGTTTTTCTCACTGTGCTTGCTTTCATAATTAGCTGGGAGTTACTGCATTTGGCTCTGTGATGCCATCTCTCATCCTGCTGTAAATGGTTTTGTTGCACTTCCATCTGGGATAAGCATAGAAAAATGTTGTGTATATGCATATCTCAGGCCTTACAAGCAATGTTTTCTCTTAACATATATTGCTGTGAAGGCATATTTTTGAATTGCACTATGAAGAAAAGGCTCACTTTTGACATTTGGGTGACAGGGAAATGCTTGGCTTAAAAAAAACCAGAGAGCAGGATAACTGCAGTATGGTGAGGCTGTGGAGTCATTCTTGCTCTCTAATCAGGACAAACAAAAGAGATGCAGCATCTTGTGATCAGAGGTGGAGCATGTGTGCCTGTTCCATCACCCAGTGCACGTCTCATGATGAGATGGGCGTTGAATTCTGTGACCCAGTTATTGTGCATGGGCAGGCTGGGCCCTGACTCCTACATATGTGCTGAAATGCTGCGATGATCTCGAGCCTCTGCGCAGGCAGAAAGGGAAAAATCTATGGCCTGTTTCTAAAATCCTGGGCAAAATGATTTCCCCCAAAAAACTTGTGTATGCTTGAACATTTGCTTCTTTTCTAGGACTGATGTAATTCTAAATCTTCTGGGATATTTAGCCAGTGTAATGGAAAAGAAAAATAGGGAACATCATAAAGTGTCTTCCCCATTAAAAGAGAGAAGGAAGTAAATAAACTTTTTTTTTTTTTGGAATATAAGTTTTTGAAGGACATGAAAGATAAATAGTGGGAGGAAATTAATAGAAAATTGTTTATTCATTATTTCTGAGAATTTGGAGATACTGACACAATGCAAAAATGCTTGACACAACATAAGTGTCAAGCAAGTGTCAAGTGTCAAGTTCACAACATATGTCAAGTGTCTTAAGTTGTGAACTTATTTTCTCAACATATTGTGAAGACTCAAAAAATAGACTCAACAAGCAGCTTTACAAATCTGTCGTTGTTAGTGGTGGTAGTTGAGAGTCATTCTGACCGAAGCAGATGCTGCTGTGCTGCTGGTTATTGGGGAAGGTAATAATTTTTACTTGTATTATCTTCAGTGTGCATTAGGTACTCTGTGCTGGCTCTCCTGAAGATTGGATTCTGTACTGTGTGGACCTTTACGGGGGCTAAGTGTTGAGTGGTTCAGGGTGCTTTCTTAGATACTGTTTTTATCTCCTATGTGAAGTTGCCTGAAGAGCAGGAAGCTGTGGTCAAGCCTTTGCCAGCAGTGGAAGAATATGGATTGGTGGGCTTGGGTCATGACACAGTTTTAGATTATCAATGGCTTGCTTTCATGTTGAGGACACAAAACTGACTTTCTTTTCTGGCTGTTTATGTTACTCACAAATGGATCAATAAGCAGAAAAACAGAGTAGTGGTGGAATTGCAGATACATTCTGGATCAGTAGAAACCTAAAATAAGTGACTGAAAATAAGTGCTAAATATCTGTAATTCTGTAGTAGAATAGAAGTCAGTTACTGTCCTGGGTGGTTTACTTTTCTTAACTTCTTTTTCCATACAGTACCACATCAAAGTAGTCTAAGAACAATTGAGATCAAGCATTTCCACAATTGACATGGAATGGAAGTGTCTGTTGTCCCTGGGTTTCAATTTGTCTTGGTAGGACTGATGAGACAGATGTAGAGCCTGCAAGCTGGTGAGGAGGTTCTGCTCAGCCTTCCTACCATACACACCCTGTGCTGGGAATTGGGACAGCAGAGTTCCCAGGAAAGACCAGTCATCATTGTTTTAATTAGCTGTGGCTCAAACTTGATGGTGGCTAATGAGTGCTGCCTAAAGAGACAGTGTGGGTGTCTTACACTCACTAAAATAATATTTTAAGTATTGCTATAAGAAAATTTTCATTCCTACAGTGCAGTTATACACTGACTTGTGTGACATATGAACTTGACCTGGATGACAGCTGAGTTTCTCTGCACAACCAAGTAAGACTGCATACATGAAAACGTTTGGGAATTGTGGAGAAGTCTGATGAGTTTATTGAGTGAGGTGTACCTTTGTAAGACCTCAGCAGAACATTTCGTGGTGCTTCTGTCAACTGCGAGAGCAAAACTTGTGTCATTACCAGAATTACATGAAGTACAGAAGATTCGGGCAGCTGCTTTTAGGGCACTAAGCAAAGTTATAGTCTTCAAAATACTGGAATATTCCTATGTGTTAAAGGTAAATTGAGGCAAGGAGTGTTTCAATGCCTGGCATAGCAGTGAGAAGAAAAAGCAGAGAGACTCCTTTTAAATAATAAATATTTGGATCTGGTTTGTAACGGTGATTGTTCATTATGTAAAATGTGTATTTGTTTTTGAGTGTACTTGAGATTGTCCTACAATATAAACATTGTGTTGACAGAAATTCCAGTTGCCCCAGTGCAGGGTAGGAGTGTCTTACTGCAGCTAGATTGTGAACTTCCTGATTCTGCAGGAGGGTTGTTGCCTTGGTGTGGAGATACTTGATTCATAGTGAAATGACCATCAGCACTGGATGCAGTTCTGTTTCAATTCTACTGTATCTTCAAAATGAAATAAAAATGCAGTGGAACATACGACTGTCATTGAATGTAGGAGCAAAAGGCATCCAGTGATTCTGTTCATCCCAGATATTTCTGTAACTGGGAAGTGTTCTTTCTTTCCTGCTGTAAAGTGGCAAGATATTTGGTTTTATTCTATGATGATCTTAGAGAATTATTTTAAACTGTGCTTAGAGAAAATACAGTACATGATACAATTATTTTAGGAATTGTTTGTCAGTGAATTTGTAGACTTCTCTAAGCCATATTTATATAAATAATCTGATCCTGTCTTTAGGTTGTAAACTGATCTCTCTGCTTAGGAAACTAGAAGTGATGCCTTTTTATTTCTCCTACTGTTAAGTCTGGAAACATTTTCACAACATGGATAATTCCATTCTTCCCAGAGGGGCTGTCCCCTTTTTTTTTTTTTTTTTTTTTTTTACTTAACATCAGCGATTGAGTCGAAAACAAAATACTTTCATATACATCTTTGAAGCAAGGAGTGAACAAGTAAATTTCCTTTCTTTTTAGAGAATTCAGGCTTTCTCTGTCTGGTATTAAAATAGGCAAATTACAGCTTGAATGGAAACTAAGGACAGGTGATGATTTTGTCTGTCTGTCACACTCTGGTAATTAAAAAAATTAAAGTATTTCTTGTTTAGATCATATGAACTTGCTGGACACAGTGAGCCATTCTGGTCCTTAGAAGGTCATGGTGGGGTTTTCCAAAAGCACTGAGAGAACCAAGGGACTTCTTGGTTTTACCGCTTTGAAATTTGTGTCGTGAATTCCCATCCTGTGATGGGAATGGGGACCACAATGGGGTTCCCAGGGAAGGCTCCTCTTCTCTGTTTGTTACATGGTTCCATCTGGTGAATTAAGGAGCTGTTCAAATAATAGCATAGTGCTCTGAAGTACTTTCAGTTTCTGAACATTTTCCTGCATGGCGTTTCCTTCGATGTGTAAATCCAGTGCTGCTCCCTCAGGTCATCATTAACTTGTTTGTGTATTTGGATTAACTAACTTGGCAGCCTCCCAGCACCTTCTGCAGATTAATAAGGGCAAGTTTCACCTTGTTTTGTTTTGTCCTTTTATAACTTTAAATGTGACATTCTTTCTGCTGATTGTCTGTGAGGATTTCTTTCTGAGCTTGTTTTTTAAAGAAGACATTCGGTTTCTCAAAAGTGAGGAAAGCATTCTGTGCTGACAAACAAGACAGCACGTTTACTGTGCCTAAGCAGACTTGGATATAGATTTTCCTCTCCCTCTGGTGTTAGGCTGATTTGTGTATTCTCTCTTGGAAACGCAGGAAAAAAGTTTTGCATTTTCTCCTTCTGTTTGGAAAGATTTTCCTCAAAGTGCAAGGAGAGCTGTGGAGACAGAGGGATTTACACGGAAGTTTTGGAATACTTATGTATTGTTTAGGAGTGGCCAGGGAAATTTTGTCCTTTTATATTTCAAATTATGCTGTGTTTCGCACCTTCTGCTAAGCTGGCTTTGCATCCATGGCTTGCCAGATTTCCATGGGCTCAGAAAGCATTAAGGATGTACAGCAGAGCAGGTACTGCTGGTTTTGGTGGGATCCAAGTGTCCTCTCACTGCTTCCTCTCTCTCTGGGTAGTGGCAAGTGACTGTTCCTGGTTACTGTAAGCACCTGTGGCAAGGATTTGTGCTGGGTTTCAGAAAGCTCCAGTTCATTCACCTCATGAGCCATGTAGGTGTTGTTTGTCTGTCATGATAATATATGTGGGGTTTGTATTTAGACTGTGGAAAACTGTCTTTCTTCACAACCAAATTTGAAAGAATATTACTAGAATAGTTGTCAGGTGTTCTAACACTAAGCAGTTCTAAGATTTGCACTTGTGGCTTGAGTTCCTTTTGTATAAATGTTTTGATGGTCCTATGTGACACAACACACTCTTGGAACAGATGTTTCAGTCTCAGTTATGGTGAAGTTTAAGGCTGCAGCAAGGACAGGTTGTCACAGCGCTTGTAAAAGGGAAAGGGAAGGTTGGCTCTGATCGAGGCAGCGGAAACTGGATCAGAGAACTGCATCGTGTTCCTGCCTCTGCAACTGAGTTGTTCTGGTGAGTTTAATCACACTTTAATTAGTGTTTCTAAGTAATTAAAACTTTCTAAAGATGCTGCTAAATAGACATACTTGAGTTTGAGTTCCAGTGCAAGTCTTTGGAAGGTGGCTTCCATATGTCCTCTCTGTTGACCATTTTAGCCTCATCCTCTTCTCCCTTACACGCATCAAGACTTAATTTGGGACCTAAACCCGCAGCCAAGGGTGGGTTTATTGGGGGTTGAAAGATAGGACAAAAAAAATGAAACCTGCACAACTGCTTATCACAGACAGTCCTGCTAAGCCTCTTCCAAGAAGGGGCTGGTCATGGGTAGCAGGGTGGCAGCTTTGTGGTGTGTCAGGTACAGGAGACCAGGGTTGGACTGGTCATTACTGGTGTGTGGCTTCCGGAATCAAGCTGAGCAGCTGGTGTGGTGGCTTGTCAAACTCCTTGGGTCTCAAAGGGCAGAGGGAACAGAGTGGTGTCTGGGGTGGCTTGGCATAAACTCATCCTGTCTGCTGCTGTACCCAGCATAGAACAGCAGGTTATGGTGCTTTTAGTGGTTATAAAGAACTTGCTGAGTGCCTAGTTGGTGTTTTTTATGCTTTTATTCAGAGGTGAATTTACAACTAGAGGCTTTATTATTTCTACAGGCAGTTTCCCCCCCTTCCTCTTTTTTTTAGTTCCCCCTCATGCAACAGTAATATATTTTTCAAGTACTTGTGCACTGCACATCAGTTATTGGACAAACACCTGTGACATTACTAATAACTGGTCTTTGACATACTGTAGATTTTATGGCTTTTGTATTAAATGTGGTAGTGTAGTGATGGGTTGTTCAGTGAGTTGGACATTCTGCAAACCCTGTTCCTGTTACTGTGGGGAGGTTGGACAATGGGCATGCCCAGTGTGGTTATTCTGTATTATTCAAGCATAGCAGTATGAAAGAGATTTTTTAAAACTCATCCATCCACACAGTGATTTTTGCACTGCCCCTAGTTCTGATTATTTTTTCAGTGTGTTTGTAGTTCATGAGGGCCTGAAGGGGTTTTGCATGTGGCCAGAAGAGGAGGAAGATTAACAACTCCTGTTCATCCTTTTTTGTGATAATATGTAAGATACATATTCATACAGAATCACACTCTAGCAATCTTCAAAAATGCACTATCTGATTATTTACATGTACTTACTCATACACTTTATGTGTGATTAGCCCTTGGGGGGGTTGTTTGTTTGTTTTGAATTTGGTTGTTATCATTTATCTGTTTGTTTTTGTGTACACTCTGCTTGAAAGAGTGTGATGTGACACTTAGAAAAAGAAGTTATTTATTAAGCTGGGTCTGTATCTGTAAGCTGTGAAGTTCTGAGTCTCTCTTATTCCTACTTGTTTTCACACTAGCAAAGTGTGAACAGTTTTGTTACTTTACTTCCCTCTGCCACCTTTCCACGGCTAGGGAGGGGCAGGGCAGAGGTGAGCATTTTAAAGAGACCTTGATGACCAGAGGATTTGACCTTCGCAAGTGTGGACTTGGGTTCAAGAATGTCTTGACTAAAAATGTATTTAAAACAGTTATTTCAAAATAAAATACTTTCTTTTCTTTTTTCTTTTCTTTTTTTTTTTTTTAACCTATGCTTGTTATTTAAAGGAAATTTCCTTTTGAAAAATTAATCTGAATCCCTAAGGTTTTGGTCAAATGTCAGGCAGTAAAAGCCCTACATCCCTTTTATCTGACTAGTGCTAGTCAAACTCATTAGTCTGTTTGCATAACAGCAGGGACCCCTGGACACGTGTTGTTGTTCTGTGAGTTCAGTTGCTTTTTCCATTGGGCCATTGGATGCAAGAATTTACAGCACACTGAAAAACTCTTTCAGAGAGCTCTTGTGCTGCTGTGCTTCCATTTCCCTGCCGCTCCCTGACTGCTGCTGGCTGTATGACATTGCACGCAGTTGAAAGGCAGGTGGTATTTTGTTTTGTTTCAAACTGGTGGGCTATATAATGAGGAAATATCTTCTGGTATCTACTTAATAACTTCTAGGGAATTAGCTTCCAGGTCTTAGTGTTTGTTTAAGGTAGTTTATAATGTTATGAGTAACAATTACAGTATTTGAGAAAATTAAGTTATGTGTCAAAGCCCCCTTAGTATTCTTTAATCACACTGACATACCTGAAATGAGCTGTGACAGGGATACTTTGGCAAATAATATACCATGAAAAATAGAGTTATACTGTAATATTTTCCACAAATCTGAAGTCTACCGATGAGTGAGAGAAGAGTAGTTATGAAACTGCATGAAATTTATACTACGTAATTATATTGCTATACTGTAAAAGCTGACAGTGATGTGAAATTTGGCAGCAAATATACTGCTGCTTTTGCTCTGTTTTTGATCTTTATGACTTTTCTTCCTCTCCTCCTCCACCACCCTAGTTGAAGGTCATAGAAGATGCAATGGGAAAGTTCTGAGCAACATTCTTCTCTATCATGAGGCCAAATTTCCAGATTTTGTAGAAGAGACTGTTGCACTTGGACTGACTTTGTCATTGATGAGAAGATTCTCTGTAAATCAATTCTGTTTTTAAGCACAGCACATCAGTTCAAGAATATTAAGGTCTTCAAATTAGGAGTTACATCGACCAGATGGCTAATTGGTTGGTGGAATATGATGATGTTAGGTTTTATATTTATGATAAAGCTGAGAGCTGTGTGGGAAATGCTAATATAGTCATCAGTAAGGAGCGGAAGAAATTTCCTTCATTTCCTCTGAAAAGAAACATAGAATGTTGTCACTTTTACCATATGGAAAATTAAACCATTTATCCAGGTATATGTATATATCAAAGCACTGGTCATGAAACCTGTAAGGCTGAGAATTTTGATCAAAATAGAAGGGATGTGGGTTGGGAAATGAGAGCTTATTAATAGCTATTCTTTATTAATAACTACTCTAACCCTCATAAAAAGATGGATTGACAAAATGCAACTGCAGCAACATTCTGCAATAATAAATTACAAATATTTTAGTGTATTTCTCCAGTTCCCTGACTTTCTTAAAAATATCAAAATCCAGTTCCTTGTTTTCTTGTAGTTCTAGACAGTATGTGTGTTCAGCATACTCAAAGATAGGAAGAACACTCCTTGGCTCTTGGGAAATTCAATGGGTTTTCATACCTATTCTGTTATTGTTTATAATAAAGATCATGTAATTTCACTTATTAAATGGTTTGCAGACAGTTCAATAATGTTGTTTGCGTAATGTGAATATGATCATTTTGACAAGGAGGGGAAATAAAGCTAATTTTAACTAGTTTTTTTAATCAATGTCAGTCACATATAATTAGAGCATTATTTATCTTAAAGTTTCATGTTAGATTCTTCCTGTATATTTGCACTTTCAGCAACCATATACAGACCTGTGTGGCATGGGATGAAGGGAGCTGTTTTATTACTGCCAATGACAAAATGAAATCTATGTTGACTTATGAAAAGTGCAGGAGCTCCCTCTCCTGGTTTAGAGTGCTGTAAGTTGGAAGTTTTTGGGAAAGTTTTCAATTCATCACATTAAAAAAATCTTATTTTGAATATTTACCTTCAGAAATGCTTGCCTGATATCTTGGAAAAATTTGATTCAACCCAAAATATGGTTTTGATGCCCATTTGGATTCTGCTCCAAGTGTGAGTATCCAGGTTTCTGCTGCCTGGCTCTACCTCCATGGGCAGCCATGTCCCCTGTCCGTGTGGTCGTGCTGGAATGGTCACAACAGTGATGGGAAATGCACTGGAAGCCGCAGTTCCAGGGTGGTCTCTTATTAAATCCCGTCACAACTGTTAAGAGTAAAGTGTGTCCTTGATGGTCACTTAATACAAAGCCCCTTTACAGTTGATATATGTATTGTGACTCCTTTCCTCCCCTTGCCTCCCACATCCATCTAGGGAGGACGTGAGGGAGGAGGCTCCTCGCTGTTTGTGGTTATTCCATCATTCTCCTTTCATAGCCTCATCAATCTTGCAGATCCTCAGAGAAAAGGGATGGTTCTTAGACACTTGAATTTGATAGGGCAGCACCTGAGTCTTTCATGCACCATCATTCTCGAGGAACCTTACTGGAAAAGGTGTCACTGGAAACAGGTCTCCGACATTAGCTGTTAAAGAAACCCAAGCCAACAACCAAAATACCCACTGAATTTCTGAATTCTGATAGTACAGGATGATTAAAAAGTATTTAACTGACCTCTGTCAGTGTTGCATCTTTGAATCATCTGTCAAAATAGGAGCCAAGAGTGCCATAACCACTGTCCAGTTCTGTATCTTACCTTCTCAAGGATATTAATACAAGGAGCACACATCATTACGTACTTGAAGAGGCCAATCACTTTGCAGTGACTATGATTTTTGTACAGTGTATGTATTTCCTGAGGTAGCTCCACTTAGCTGAACTCAGTTACCTTCCATCCCTCTATTTCTTCAACTTCTTAGGTATTTTAGCTTTTCAATTCAGAAGGAAGATTGACCTTTGGTTACACCCTCTCATAGGAGCATAAGGGAGTATATGACATTTGTGGGAACAGTGCACATTCCTGTATTAGCATTTCCAGTGCTATGAGGGAATTTTCAATGACAGCACCTCAAAGAAGCATTTTACTGTGGAATGGTTTTGCATTGCATCAATAAAACTTCTGCATTCACAATATTTTATATTTCAAAGCATTAGATTTCTAAAAAATGTTTACACTTACTTAGCTACACTTGCTGGCACAGGTTTGCTTACTGTTTTGTATAGCACCTTTGTAATTTCCCAGTAAACTTCAAGATCTGTATGTTGGAGAGGATCAGTGAATAACAAAAAATGTCAAAGGTTCACTGTTGAATTGCTTAGCTCTGATTTATACAGTTTCAGACAAGAAAAAAACCCAACTTTGGTATTTCTGGCAAATGTCAAAATAGAATCAATGCCGTATTGTTCACCTAGTTAAAATTCCAAAATCCAGGAAATGCAAACATTAAGTTTCCAACAGCAACATTAACTTGGACTCTTTGCATATCCTGTGTTTTCCTGGTATACATTATGACTTGAAGCAATGTATTAAGCTGTGAGTTGAACAAGAAAAACAGAAAAAAATTCTTCATGTAGGTAACACTGCCAAGTTCTGTTACCATTTGTGTTTATTGACCTTTTATAATTTTAAATTATTTTCTTCATAAAGATTGACTATGATTTCTTTGGCCAAATGAAGTGAAATCTGAGAGCTTGTCTTCACTGCAGTGTGAACTTCACATATGGTTTACCCCTTGCCTTAAATCTGACTCTTCTTCATCCATCAGTATCTCAGATTCTAATTAAGTGGCATTTAAACCTGAAAATACGACTTGAACCTCAGAGGCAGTCTGATTGCAGTGGGAATAACTTAGGCTGTATGGGTTGGCCAGACAGAACTTAGAATTCATTCTAACTGAGATCTTTTTTGCTAATTTAATTTGTGCATAACTAAAATGTGCAGAATGATTTTACTTGTGGAGTAAATCAAGCTGAAAGTAAAGATGGACTGTATCTCTTTTGCATTGTAACGCATAATTTGGGAACAATTATGTGCTTGGTTCCAAAATTTTCAGAGAGTATTCCAGATGTTACTGGGTGTTGATTATGGGTAACTCAGAACACAAGAAAGTCCTGCTTTGAGGTTGGTTTTAGTGTGGAGATTGTACAGAGCAGACAGATCTTCCCATCTGATCTGTTCCCATCTGTAACTGCTTGCAGGTGCCATACACTTAAGGCTTCTTGTGAACTCGGCTAATCCATGTTCTAGAGGAAAGGGAAGAGCCTTAAAGGAGATATTTGGAGAGTAGTAAAGCGAGGGTTTGCTGGTCAGAAATAGATTTGGGAACAGACTCTAGATTTGGAAAGCAATGGTGTGAAAAACACAGCGGGTCATTAGGGCTGTGAAGTGGTGGGGGCAGGAGTGGAAATGGAGGCAGGAGAAAGTAAGGGCAGTAAAAGTGAAACATTAGGAGATGGAAGTACCTGTAAAAAGAGGGGATAGAAGCAAGATTGATTAGTGGAGGTTGTGAATTCGTGACAAGAATACTGAGTACTTTGCAGTCAAAATGGTCATAGAAGTGAAGCAAGAAACTGCAAGGTGGAATTGGGACAGTGGGGTCTGAGAGGGGATGAGATGGTGCAGCCAGAGCTTGCCAAGGAGGAAGAGAAGGAGGGGAGGGTGTGCAGCAGGAAGAGCTTTTTGTTGTCACTTGGGAGTTAGACGGAATTGAAGAATTCAGGAATGTCTAAGAATGGTCATGGGGAGCTTTCAGAGAGGAACAGAGACTGCAAGAAGTGCCTGCTATGCTTGATGTGCCAGCAGTGCAGAGACACTGGAATGTGTTACTGCCCAGCTATTCACTTTCACCTTTGTTTTCTTCTACAAACTTCCTATCAGCAAGAAATTTGTCTTGCAAAGCTTGTAAACTTCTGAAAGTCAGACAGAGAGTTCCTCTGATTTGCTCTCTGTCCATGTGCAGTACTTTGTTTTTGCTCTGCACACACAATGCGCAAGGAAGTGTTTTGTTACTTATGCTCAAGATGCAACTAATAAAGTACCACTTAAAAAAAATCAAAACTTTTTTAAAAATTGAGCTAAGGACATACTTTTCAAATTGCTCATACTGAATTTTAAAACTTCACATTAAAGAAAGCAATTGGAAACTTATTAAAATGAAAATTATTTTAATGAGTGTGTTTTGATAAAAGCATAAGAAAGGGGGGGTTATTTTACTTTTGCTTTCAGAAGAAAATATTTGCTTAACTATTCATTCATCTCTTCCCTTTACCCATCTTCTCCTCCACCAAAAAAAGAACTCATCACATTTTTAGAGAAGTGTGTTATGGAAAATTATTCTGAACAAGGGAGAAGTGTTCAGAAGATTAGTTAGAAGGAGTCATCAAAATTTCTGTAATAAAATATACAGAAGCGTTGTAAACTTACCTGTGCCTTATTTGGCTGTTCAAAATTTTGAATTTGAAAAATAACATTCTGACATTGGAGGGGATGTTTCTGAGTTTGAATACTTACGGAATTCTCAGGATGATTTTTGGATATGGCTGTTTAACAGACCTGAGAATTAGTCCATGTTTGTTGAGTCACAGGACTGTGGAGTAAATAATGCTGTTGGCACTAATATGTGGCTAAACTATTTAAGTCAAATATTTAGTAGTTTATTAAGCGCAGACTTAATCCTGGTTTTATTTCTAGGACAGATCTTCCATCACCTTTTGTAAATGTGAGATCAGTCTGCATTATAATACTATTAAAATATGAAGTATATTTCTAAAATTGGAGTTGCAGAGCGGTTTGGTGCAAAACATTTGTAATTGTCTGTTAGGAAAGGTTGAAGTTATTGAATGACTCATTGCAGCAGGTTTTTCTGAACTCTCATTTATAGAAAAATTGTCATTTTTTTCAGTATTTTGAGGGTCAGTAAGGTTTATAATTTACTGTAGTTACTTACACTTTTGAAACAGACTATCAGGAAACCATGCCAGAACAAAACTGCTTTTTCAGGTAATTAATGGAGAGGCTGAGGTACCTGCTGACAGCTATTTTCCAAGAAAAGGAATGGTTTGCAGCTAGGGGAAAAGTGTTAAAAGTGTGCCCAAACCAGTAACTCAAACTGAAAGAGCAACCTTTGATCTCAGACATAGTTTAGGTCACACTTCAATGAATAGCTTTATTAAACTAGTATATTAAACTAATATTATTCTGTCAGTTCGTACATTTTATTTGCAGAAAATTGGATCTGTCTAAGGGTATCTGACATCGACAACAGTGATGCTGTTTTAAATTAAACTGGTAGCTTTAGTGTATTTATTTAAAGGAATGTTTTCATGCATTTAAAGGAATGTGTTCAATTCCAACACTGACATTTAAAATCTGAGTCTGGACAGAGCTCATGGAGGGATTTTTGTGTTAAAGACAGGGAAGGTGCAGGTTGCAAAAAGTCTTGCCTACAAGAACTCTTGTAATATTGCCAATATTGCCAATATTGAAAATGTTTCACTTGTAGCATAGCTGTGTTTTCAGGCTGCAAGGAACTGTCTAAAATTTTAAAATTGCAATATATAATAAAAATAAATTAATAACTATATTAATGTTTTCCTCTCAATACAATCTGTATTTCTGGTTTTTTTCTATGTTAGATGACTAAAGGTACCTTACTATTGTATTTAGAGAATGTTTAGACACAGGTGTTATCTAGATAAACAGGTTTTATGCTATGGTCTCTCTCTGGGTGAAGGAATATTATGGGGGAAAATAGTCTGGAAAAAGGAAAATTGTGATACCAATTTCACTATTGCTACTGGAGTTGTTCAGGTAAGTGAGATTTTTTACTGACATGGCATTACACTCCTCAGGAGAAAAACCCCATTACCTGCTGAGGTTGTAAAGAACGGAAATAAATGCTGTGCTCTCTTTTCCTTCTCCTACCTGTCTTCTGAGCCCTTTGAACAAACTGTCAAACATGACCGAAGAGAGAAGATCTCTAAGAGCTTCTGGCATGTTTTGGAAATGTGTGGTCGGGTAGTGATTGGAGTTGTGTGTTTTCTGTTAATGATCCAGTGAGGGAATTGTTTAGTGAGAGCTCATCACTGAAGAGAAAGAGAATAGAATGGTGGTCTGAACATGTAGCCTGGACACCATAATCAGGATGGCCACTCACTGGAAATCAGACTCTGTTCTGCTGTTGATCAAACTGCTGGAAATAACCACCCCAGCCTAACAGGGTATTAATTTCTCTCTTAAAGTTTTTCAGCACATGACTTCTTAAATAGTCTCTCTTTGTAATAGTAGTCATAGATTTTATCATTTAGATAATATTTTTTTTCATCTGTGAAAATTTATGTAGAAACCAGCAAGATCTCTTTTCTGATGCATTAGGACTTCACAGTTAAATTTGAGCCGTGGAAGTACAAGGCATACTATAAGGTATAATGAGTTAATAGGTATTTTTGTTTTCCAAACTGCATATTTTTTAAAGATGTACTCAAAGATGTATAAATTAAATGTCAAGCGGTTATACATTTTCAGTAGATGCTTAAGAGAGTCTAATTTCACATCTACTATTCTGTAAGTCTTTTAACAAAGTGAGGTTTATTCTAACATCCCCGTGGTGTAAGCTAAACAAAATAGATAACACAGATAGAACATTATACAGAAAAATATGCAGAAGCCGTTAATTCTTCTTATGGCTGAAGATTGATATGATGACAGGACCACAAGAAGGTTAGTGAAGGCAGCTGTTGGCCTTTTCAGTTTGGGGCAGTCCAGGTTTGGGGCAGTGTTGATGTATTAGTTAATAACATTTGGTAGTTGCTATAGATACTCTGATTTTTTTTTAATTGAACTCTATACACAGAATTTTTTGCTACTCTGAATTTTCATTATGCACATAGCTGTGTGAGTCAAAGGTAGCGTCTGACTTCTGCAGCATCTCTAAGTCCCATCAAGTTTGTGCACCATGTCCTTCCTGCAGTAATTCCAGTTCAAGATTTTTTGAAGGTTCCTGTTCCAGTGTGCATGTACTACTTGTGAGGGTGGCTGGCCAGCTTTGGAAGCCCGTCAGGAGTCACAAACAGGTTCCAGTAGCCTGTCGGAGACCGTGTGATTGAGGAGGTGAAAACTTCCTCAGAAGTTGTAAGAATTTGATAGATCCCATTACGTTACAACTTCCAAAAGAGTAGACCACCATTTACGATTCAGATTTTTTCTATGAAAACAGATTTACTTCTCCCAGTCTAGAAAACCTCCCTTGGCAATTTCCTGTGCTGACCAGGTTTTGGAGACCTGTTTACGTGTCTGTAGTTATACGATTACTTGAGGCCCCATAATAAACACAAGACCGAACGGCTGTCAAATTTCCTGTCTCCGCATGAATTCTCTATCTTGGAGTTCAAATACCATTTGCTGGCATTCTGGCTTAGTTCTGGAAATCAAGGTTATAGTCATGGTAAGTGTAGCATCCTTTAGAAAAACAAGTCGAATGTTTCTTATAGCAAACAACCTGGGATTATGTGTCCCATCTTCCCCCCGCCCCCTATCACTAGGTTCATACTTTTTATGTTTTTTTATACATCATAAATCAGTAAGAAGTCTTCATCCTGCTTTTCAAATGTGAAGAGAATCAATTTATATTCATTAAAGTGCCAAACATACTAACTAAGTAGCTTGTAAAATACCCTTTCAGAAATAAATATTGTGGAGTTTATTGAGTTTTGGGTGGGGAGTCAAAGGTGACACTGGGACTCCATATGTTCCATCTCCAAATGAGCGGTGCTTGCCATAAACAGATTTGAATCAGCTTTCCCACCTCACCTTTGGTACAAAAACTGACTAAAATAAAATGTGTGCATGACTCATAGAGTCACTTCTATTCAACAGCAATAGAGGATTCTACAAAGAAGCTACTAAAGCTGAAATTGTGGAAGGCCGTTCATCTTGGCGCTTGTCAGCTGATCCCTCCTGCTTGTTCTATCTGATGGACTCTGTCCATCCCTGCCAGTCCTGTATTGGCAGTGCAGGTGATCGGGGAATGAAAGTTACCCCTTCATCCCTTGGTACTGGGAACAAGAGTTATCCCCTCATCCCTTGGTGTACGGGACCTCTCTTACTTGCGGGATGTGCAGAGAAATGGTTCCCTTGAAGAGCTCCAGTTCTAGGATTCAGCTGTTTTGGAAGGTGCACCAGGAGGGTGTGTCTGGCAGGGTGATCGTGCTCGTGTGGGAGCTGTTGGAGGTGGGGGAAGAAGCATTTCTGTGCTTTTTATCAGGCATTGAAGCTCTTTTTTTAAAATTATTTTTTTTATACCGTTCTTTCAACTGGAACACCCTAGAAATAGAACTACCTTGCGTGACAGAAGTAAACAGAGGCCGAAATAATAAAAATCACGCATTTTATAATTTAATTCAATCAGTTAATTAGGTATAATGTAATTAAATGTTATTAAAAGCAGGGGGTAAGGGGGGTGATGCGGGGCGCGGCCAGCAGGGGGCGGGTGGGGCCGCGCGGGGTGAAGCGGGGCGTGGCCAGCAGGGGGTGGGCGGGACCATGAGGGGCCATGCGGGCGATGCGGGGCGCGGCCAGTAGGGGGCAGGCGCGGCCAACAGGGGGCGGGCGGGGCCGTGCGGGGACGATGCCGGGCGATGCGGGGCGCGGCCAGCAGGGGGCGGGCGGGGCCGTGCGGGGGCGATGCGGGGCGCGGCCAGCAGGGGGCGGGAGCGGCACAGCCCAATCCGGTGCGAGCGGGGCCGGCACGGCTGGAATAATGAAATTTCAAAAATAAGCCCCTTTTAAAGGCTGGTTGTAACAGTCCTGCTGGGTATTGTAAATGCCTCAGGTGCACTTGATACTGCTGTTACGTTCCTGGCCCTGGCTCCTAATTTTTATGGAAAGATGGATTGAACTTCAATTTAGGAATATTCGGTAATCCCTCTCAGGACATACTGTAACAGCTGGTATTTCTGTGTTGCAGCAAATCGATTCCATACAGCAGTCAGCAATGCCTATGGCTGTGCTCCGGCAAAAGCTTCCAAAGCATTTTAAATAAAGTGAGCCAAAGAAAATAGCATCATCACTACAAAAATGTAGCTTAATTTGCACGTTAGGAAAGAAAAAATCCCCCTCCCATTCCAGCAAAATATTAAGCATTTTACTGGTAAGGATTTCATCAGGTCATTTATTTTTCATTAATATATATTTAGGATCATGGGGGGAATAACTTTATGCTGTATATAAGTTTCTTAAATAATGAGGAGCTTGATTTTTTTTACTGAATGATTTACTGTGAAATAAAGAAAAACAAAGAAACTGATGGAGTTTAAATACATTGCATGTATGTAGATCAACAAAATTTCCTATATTTTGTAGTGAGCTTTCTTTAAGGAACCTGAATTTTCAATTAACAGTAATGCACTTATAATGAGAATGCCTTGTTTGTTTGGTGGTTTGGTTTTTTTTAATAGATGAATGTATTTTAAGTTGCATATAAATCAAAGATGTCCCAATAATAGTCAGTAGTTTCATTTTAACCAGAGTCTTACACATGTGAAAAGTGAAAATGCCTCCATCCTTCGTACGGCTGCTGTGGTTGCTCACGCTGAGGACTGTCACTGGGCTTGGGACGAGACTGTTCTTTCTGTGTTAAACAGAAAACAAGCAGAATTAATCTAAAATGAGTTTGTTCCTTCTTAATTGGTACAATGTGTCCTTGGCTACAGTGTCTTTTCTTCTTTTACACTGCACCCTGCCTAGTTTTGCATATAGATGTTTTACAACGTTCTCATCAATAAGATGAGCTTTCTCTCTGAAATACTTAATTTCCTTATCCCTGTTTTAAATTTTAAGTTAATGGATTTTGCGCTGATTTGATGAAGATCAAAATATTTTTGGAAGCTGATGGTTTTTTGCTGCAAGCTTACTTGTTTTCTTCACCAGAAACTTTCGGAGCTAAAAAATCCCCAAACTCTTAAACAGTGTTATTAGACAGGTTTTAAGTTCTTACATGGTTCTTTTCATCATCATACAAGTTGTCCAGGGATGTAACTTCTGCCATATTTGCCATCTTAAAAAACCCACCCAGGTTCTCTGGGCAAACAGGGGACAAAAAAAAAGGAAACTTAAAATTGCCAGACTGTTTAAACTGTAGCCTCATGCCTGGGGATGAATTAACAGCTAGCTTATATCTAATAATTGATTTAAAACTCAGGAAGCAAAATCTCATGGATGGCCCTTAATATGTTGCAATAGTTTTAGCAATGTGGGTTTTTTTGGTGAAAAACAGAATTTTGAACAGCATACGGTGTTTACAGCACCTGTATATTACTCTTCCACAAGACTGTTGCCAAGTACAAATGTGTCCAAAATATGCACTTTTGAAGCCAAGATGACTTCAAAAGTCATTCTGATTAATATGAATGTGTTTTAAAAAAATCCACAAAAAACAAACCAGCAATAGCAGCAGCAAAATGGTCTTCTATTTGTTTGTTTTCTTTTGCTAAAGCAGAACTGTGCTGCTTTCTTTCTTCAAGGATTCTTTTTGTTTACTGAAATCTGGAGAAACCCCTTGTTTTCTGTTAGCTTCTACTTCCCACTTTCCCTTTTCCCTGCAAACACATCAGCCTCTGCCCTGCTATTAGTAGACCTTTCCACTCTTAGCTCTGAATTTTTTCTCCCAAGGTTGCATTCCAGTTTCATATTTTAACATACTTGAATTTAATACGTTCACTTATGTTTGAGATTAGTTTTAACTTCTGTTGCATTTGCTCTGAATTTTCCTCCATAAGTGGTTTAAGGAACAACCCCACATTTACTATCAGTTGGCCTGGGCAATTATTAAAAAATATGTGTAAAAAATACTGACTTCGTAGTAATGAAACACAGAAAAATTCCTTACATCGTTATAGCTCCACCAACGGTAGGAATCAAACTGCTATTTACCTTAGAGAAGTATTTGCACTAGTCCTGCTTTTTATAACTTGAGTTAAAATTCAGATTACATTTCCAGATTACAAATAAAAATTGCATGTCAGATCTTAAATGACCTGAAAACAACTGAAAGGAGGTTAAATAGAAACATTGAATAAATTACTATGCTACTAAGCAATTTTATTTTGTTGAGATAAGTAGCAGGAAAATTTGAGTGACTTCAGTTATTCACTGTTATAATAAAATATCCATGAACTTTATTTCCAAAATATCTGGCATGCTGGAGTTAAAGAGTATAATTTACATGAGAGAACTGTGTTAAATTATTTTTAATGCAGAATGGGATTATAGGCTATGCTGAAGAAAACAAAACCTATTTCACATAGGGAAACAAAAATCTTAACAGTCATAAATAAATGCAAAGCACTTTGTTTTGGAAGTCTTAAATAAAAGCTTATTTCATGATAATGATTGGATTTGGTTAGCTGCAGTAATTTACCGTTTAACAATGTTCTAAATTGTAAAATTCTGTTTCTGTTCTTTCTAGGAGAAACTGGGAGATAGCATAAATCTTTGTAGGCAACTTGGCTGCAAGCAGTTAAACTGGAATTACCTTCTGGCTGCAGTGCTGGTTTGAGGTTCCTGCGTGACACTCTGCAGACTAAACCATGCCAGCGTTATCAGCTGGATCTGGAAGTGACACAGGTACGCAAGCCAGGGAGGGCTGCACGCTCCCTCCAGACCTTGTTTGTTAAGTCTATGGTCTCTATTTCAAGAAATCGTCAAATAAGATAATTAATTATGTTCTCAACACATGCTTAATTAAAGACTTTAAACGTGACCTTTTCTCCCTGAAATTCATTTAGATATATGAAACACCACAGGTAAAATAAATTATTTCTATAATGTCCCACCACCATCTTGTTCCCCCTCATACCCAACCCTCAAAATAGAACAGCTTCAAACAGTATTAAATATGGATCTGAAGAATTTGGATTCACCTCTGAGCATGGTTCCTACAATGTTAACTTGAAAAGGGAGGAGGAAAAAACAAAGATGATGATATCATGCATGCCTTAATATTCACAGCAGTCTAGACTATCCCCTCTGTGAGTTACAGTTATCAGTGGAGTTATTTCTGAACACAGACTGTTCAGTTTTGACAACTCTTTAACGAATTAGGAGAAGAAAAATACTGTCTCAAGTTCTGTTCCTTCCCTTGCTTTCCATGTCAGAGCCCAGTTCCTGTCACTGACTGCAGGCAGTGGGAATGCAGCTACGTAGCTTTCCATAGTTTTTAACTTCTTCCTTGCAATATTGGGTTATATTCAAAGATTAAATCTCATCTTGTTGTTATGCTGACATTCTCTCTCTCTGACAGTATTTTTGTCCCTCTGTTAGGGACAACTAGTTAGTATTTCTGCTCGAAGGTGTTTGTTAAAAAAGGTGATCCGGCTGAGGTTACAGGACAATACAATACAATACAAAGATACCTGATTTCCACCCCCAGCTTTCCACCCCTGTGCCATGTAGTTTTAAGCACAGGAAGTTATAGCAGGATTTAGAAAATTAAGAGGGAATTTTCAAGTTAGGAATCGAAAAAGTATAAGGAACTCCATTTGATTCTTATTTTAAATAGACTCTACAGTGTGGATTTCCTCCCCCGCCCCAAATCCACTTAAAATTTATGAAAATACTAATCTTTAGCATTGGTGTTTGTGTTTGTTTATTTGTTGCAATGGAGAGGGAGGGTTGTGTTTCCATTTATTTGCTCGTCTTTTTTCCTGATTCCTGTGTTTAAGGGATTTGATTGTCACCTCACCAAATCCTGCCTCTGCATGCTTTTTTTTCCTTCCTCTTACCCCATGGAGATGAGTGAGTTGACGTGTTCAGTACAATAAAGCTGCATTTTCAAAGATGTGTCAATGTCTACTCTGGGTTGATCTTCCACTCTGAATCCTTGCTTTCTTTATCATGCAACCTTTTGTGTCCTTTTAAAACATGCCTTATTTTTTTTCAATTATCATTTGTTTATTGTTTAAAGACTATTAATATGTCCAAAAGTAATAGTCATGAACATCATCTCTGAATAAAGAAAGAAAAAGTATACAAAAACTGGAAAAAAGTCCTAATTTTAAAATCATGTGTGTTAAAATGCCTCTGAAAAATGTTTTACTGTGCTATTTAATCCACATTATTCTGCTAATACACCTTTATTAATTAAGATGTATGGTAAAGCTCAAGCATCTCCAGTGTCCTGTGAAATCTATCATAAAATATGATACACACCATTAATATATTGCTGTTAAATAGTACTTATTAAATCTGTTTTTTTAGCTGCTGCAAGTTGTAAATTGTTTCTCTAAATAAAAATGTGCACTTGGAGTGAAAAGAGAATTACTTTTTTAATTACATTTTCTTTAAAATACTTCCTGATGGGGCTGATAGGCATTTAAGTATTTTTTGAATGGTTGCATCAAATTGTGCTTTCTGCCCTGGTTATGATACAGGTGGTTTGTAATTGGAGCACTGTTCTTCTGCTGTTACTCTCACTCTTAGAATAAAAAAAGTGAAACAAAAATTTTCCTGCCTTTCTTGTTCCTTGGTGGGTGAGCTGGTTTTTCTCTCCCCCTTCCTGCACAGACTGGTGTGAATGTCCATGAGGGATCTGTCTGGGGCACTGGGAGTTGGCAAGTCCCTTGGTGGGACCTTTAGGGAAGGGATGCTCAGCCTTGTTCAGTGTGCTTGCTAACACTCTCTTTTATAAATGCATTCAAACAAAATGCAGCCTAACCTATTTTTATATATTTAGATCCTGAGTGAAATAAAAGTTAATCTAGATTTAAAAACAAGAGTTCTAGGAAGACTAGTAAATAGAAATGGATCATCTGTGAATATTGAAAGTTGCCAAGTCACAGACCATTGGACACTCAGTCACTAGGACTGGGAGCATTAATAATTTTTAAATTTTTTTTAATAAAGTCTGAAGCAGCAAACCACTGTCAGAAGCAGGATAGTGTTCATGATGGACCATATTTGGGCAGACTAAATGTGGACCTGCTTGTGTCAATTTTATGTTGCTTTTACTTAGTCAACAGCCTTTATTAGAAGTGTCACCATGTACTCACAGCTGCTTCCTTCATATACTTATACTTGGTTCTGTTATACCATGTTTTAACCTGATTATTCTTCTGAATACAAACCATGCCTTTTGAATCCGTTTTGAGAGGCATTTGCCAGAATTTAAACCATGGTAGGTCAAAATCATGGCTACACTATTTGCAATCATTTGTTTAAAATGGTGTTTTATTTTCTGTAGATTCATACAGTGACTTTTAAATTAATCTCATTCCATACCAGATTGATGTGGCTTCATTCTAAGAGCAGAAAGGCTTTTATGCACATGCTTTGTTCTCTTCCACTCTCCATTAGCCATATAGAAAACCTGTTTTTATGTAATAATAATTGCAAAACGTTACTCATGGTTTATAACATCTGTGTGATCCTCCTTAAAGGTTTATAGTCCTGTCAGTGTCAGGTCAAGGTTATCTTTTGAATGGAAGGCTGAGTTCAAGCCTGGGGCTGGATCTGAAGCTTTCAATAGTTTCTGTATTGCAAAAGTGTCTGCTTTACCTCTGTGTGCAAGTGTATCAAACAGAGTTTGAAGACTGAGAAAGAAGACTTGAATTTTTGCAGATAAAGCAAGTCTGTGAGATCTGGCATTCACTTGTCTGGTATATTTAGGGAGATTTAAGATTGAAGTTTTGGCTTCACAGTAGTAGATGGCAGCTTTGTTGCTGACTTTGGTGGAGCCAAGATGACATCATTTTGCTGTAAGTGTTGTTTTAATGTGAAAAACATCGTAAACTTGTTACAGGTTTCTTTCCTCTCAATCCTGTATCAAGCTTGCTTAACTGACGAATTTAAAAATGCTTGTCTGTTTGTTCCCAAAAACCAGTGCACCAATGTGCAAAGCAGACTTCGTGTTTTTAATTCATGTATTGTCAGCAGGAAAATTATGGGCCAAGTTTAGCCACCAAATAAAACTCTGTGAGATTGCTCATAAGCATTGGAAGTCAGAAGCAGTTCTTGAATTTGAATATTGTAAATTATAGGAAGAGAGAATGTGCAGGGCTTATATTTGGTCCTTCTTGAGCAGATACAGGAGCAAGCCCTATGCCAGATAGTAAAGTATTTTCAGTACTGTAAACCTATAAAACTAAAATCTCGGTTTTTTTATTTAAAGAAACCCAGCACATTTCTCATTAACTAAATTGTAAGTTCACGTGACCTTCAAAATATTCCAGTTTCTGGTGTTTTCTGTTTTGTAGTAATGCAAAGTAGGTATGTGAAATCTGTTCTAAATGTCAAGTATTTTTCCAAATTTTTTTTTTCACTTTTAGTAGTGTATTCTGTCATTTTTAAGCATTACCTTGACCTCTGAAGCTGCATGCTGCTGATGTGGATGTACTCAATACTGCTGGAAATATTTTGCTGGGACATTACATTGATCTGGTAGCTCCATAGTCCACATGGATTACCTCCCAGTGGTGTGGAACCACTGCAAGCAATGCGAAGTTCAGAGATGATTAATTAGGAATCATCTGAACGTAAAAAGATGTTATCCTTGCTTTTATTGTTGTCACGCAGTTGTCTTCCCTTTATTTGCTACTGTTATATTAATGCATTTTAATCAGCTTGCCATTTTCAACATGATCTTTCCTAAGCATGCTTGATAAAGAAAAGGATAAAAAGGTGGAGAGAAAAAAAAGAAGCACTAATAATATGAAGAAAAAGCTGAGTAGTTGACTGAGCTGAGAGGTAGGACATCAGAGACATCTACAGGGAAAAAAACCCAAATTAATCTGAAGTGCTAAGATTTTTATTTTAGCCTTTTAAACCAGATTTCAGGGTAAGGAGAGAAGAGAAATTAGGGAGTTCTATTTTTACAGCATCTTTAAAAAATGTAGTAACATCAAATGGTGGCCAAAGATCTGGGTTCATTGTTATGAGATGAAGAGAAAGGTAATTTAGGAGAGCGATGAAGGAAAGATTTCTGGGAGTAGCTCTTCCGTTGGAGCTTGCCAGGATAAAGGCTTGCAGGGTGATTGCATCCTGCTCCAGACTGCTTTTGTTGCTCCACTGATGTGCCGTGGTGGAAACAAAGCAGAGGGAAAGCCAAGCCTTCACTCGCCTGCTTTGCATTGTTGTGTGCGGCTCAGGCGTGGGTGTCCTGCAGCAACCGAGGGATGTAAATGCCTTCGGCTGCATCACAGTTTCAAGGCTCCTTAAATTTCTCACCATGTTGAAATGCACAAATATGGCTAGATATTCATGAAAATGGATATTCTAGTAGAGGCAAAAATTACACTGAACTACTAAGTAGAGCCAATATTTTATCCGTATGTTCGTGATTTGTCCCCATCTCCATCTGCCAGAGGCATTAAGTGGCTTTTCGGCTAACGTTACTATGTAAGATTTGGGAAAGTATGAGGTGTAGGGCTAGTTTTAATTGTGATCTGATTTAATTTTTAAAAATATAACTTGCTGGTATTGGAAAGAGTATTTATTTTGGTATCAGCATATTTTTGGTGACTGTTGGAGAACTTGTTCAAAGGGAAATGAAATTTCTCTAAACTGTTAAACAGTTCTGTTTTGTGTTAATATTTTATATTATGCTAGTCTGATTCAGCACTGTGGAATCAGAAAATGTGTGTAATTATATTTACTGATGGTAAACACTTTAAAACTGTTACAGTTCTTGGATGCAAATTTAAATTCAAATGGTCTGGCAGGTGAAACAATTTTTACTCACTTTTTTATTTTTAGTGAGCAGTGTGTAGCTTTGTAGTGAATTGGAAAGTACAAAAGCCTGTATTGTTTCTAACCAGAAGCTTAAATGTATAGCTATGTTTGTTGGACCAAAAGCTGTAATTACATAAATGGTTGGCAGTTGTAGGGATGCCAGGTTTCCTTTGCCAGGAGCACGGCTGGACTGTCCCACTGCAGTGACTGTGCCAGCGTCCAGCTTAACCAGCAGGGCCTGCACATTGTGTGCCTTTGGTGTCAGCTGAAAGGTTCTGTGGCTTCTCAGCTCAACATCACGTCAAGCCTTGGCTGACTTAATAAAACTAAACCTGTTAATCTGAAGGCACTTTAGTGCTAGTAAGAGGTAGCACGAAGTTTTCCTGTGAGCTGTTAGTTGCCTGTTGTGGAATACGTTCTGTAACTACCTGAAGGGAAGTTCTAGCCAGGTGGGGGTTGGTTTCTTCTCTCAGGCACTCAGCAATAGGACAAGGGGGCACGGGCTCAAGCTCTGCCAGGGGAAATTTAAGTTGGGGATCAGAAAAAAATTCTTTCCAGAGAGAGTAATCAGGCATTGGAATGGCCTGCCCAGGGAGGTGGTGGATTCCCCATCCCTGGAGGTTTTTAAACTGAGATTGGACGTGGCACTGAGTGCCATGATCTAGTAAATGGACTGGAGTTTGACCAAGGGTTGGACTTGATGATCGCAGAGGTCTTTTCCAACCCAATCAATTCTATGATTCTATGATAATGTTTGGGGTCTTTTTTTATTAATACACTGGTTTGAAGAAAAACAAAAACCAACACACAAAAGACACCTCAATACAACACATAAATTTTAAGGATAAACTATGAAATTACTTAATTATTTCAAATAATTTAATTTCCTAAACTTACTTTCAAGACAAGATGATACAGAATTACAGAATGATTTGGGATGGAAGGGACCTTAAAGACCATCTAGTTCCACCCCCCACCACCATGGGCAGGGACACCTTCCACTACACCAGATTGCTCAGTGTCCTAACTTGCTTGGCCTTGAACACTGACAGGGATGGGGCATCCAAAACTTCTCTGAACAATCTGTTTCAGTGCCTCACCACTCTTACAGTAAAGAATTTTTCTGTATATCTAAGCTGAAATTTCCCCTCTTTCAGTTTGAACCCATTACTTTATGTTCTGCCACTACAGTTCCTGATGAAGAATCCCTCTCCGGCTTCCTTGTAGGCCCCTTTCACATACAGGAAGGTTACTAAGAGGTCTTCATGCAGCCTTCTCTCCAGGCAGAACTTTCTCACCTTCTCAATATACTTGACTCTAAATTTTTCTGTATTCCTATAATTTCTCTATGAACTTGTATATCAAGCATATTTGTCTGTACATATATGACTGATTGATGTAAACTTGTTTTAAGTGTTAAACCTTTAACCTCAGGCATACAGTGAACCACAGCTCTGAAATAATTTACTGGCTTGGTTTTGGGCATCAATACTGCCCAGGATTGTAGGACTTTTTCTTCTACTTTCAAGACATGTATCCTTTATGAGATAAATGATTATTAGCACGTACATCAATCACAAAAGGTTGAGATACATGGTAATCAAATGGCATTTCCATTTGTTTTAGGCCCAACTGCGTTGAAAATAGTCCTGATTTCTAATGTTAAAAGTATTTATTCACCCTTTTGCAGGTGTAAAATGCCGTGTTTCGTACTCCTTGCTGCCCCTCCCTAGTGCCAAATCTCATAACCTTGCAAACTGTGACTAAAGAGTTAAACATGGAGAGTGCACCCGGTGCCTTCCTAGTGCTGGAATGAGTTCTTTTCTGACTGTCTGCCAGGTACTTGCTTTTGCCTCCTTTAGTGTTGATGAAGATCGAGATAGAAATATTGAAGACTCACCAAGCTGATGTTTATGGAAAGGACCAGTCTATTAGTCAAAGTTATTTGAGGTGTCATAGCATAAAGGCTTCATTGGAGAAGCCAGGACGTTGTTTTTTTTTTTTAAAGAATATAAAAACTTTGTATGAGTTTTCCACAAGTATTTAATTTGTGCCTGATGGGTCACTTTAAATCAGTTTCATGTGCAGATAATAGGTAAGCTTTTGAAAACTCATATGTTTTATGAACTTTGAAAGTATCCGTGTTGACACAGTGTTTAGTAACTACATTTTTGAGGGGTTTCGATTTTGGGGCAGTTTGATGAGCTGTACAAGCAAGAGCTTTACAGCAACAGTCTTGCCCCATATGGATGCAAATAGGGATCAACTGTTTAACTCGCATCAGAATGTCAACAGTATGTGGTATGTTAAATCTGAAATACACATGTTGAGACAAATCCTAAAAGACCAATAACTGTTTCAAACAACTGCGGAGTCTTTAGCTCCAGAAGCCAAGTTCCAAAACTAAAGACTTTTCCATTTTGAAGGAAATAATATTTTTAAAAGTGGTGGGCTTAAATGATTGCTCGTTTTCAACAGTTTCTGTCATAACATTGTTTCAAGGCGGGCTAATGATTTTGCTGTAGCTTGGAGGAATTAAAAACTAGGTACAGCTTTTAAGGTAAAATACCTTAGTGAATATGTGATCTTGTTCTTTGAGGACACTTACAGCAAAATTCTTGTTTTCATTAGAAAAAATATACAAGGTTGATATTTCTATTGCTATGCCATCTGTAAGGATTACTGAGTTTCCTTTTTTTGTGAATTAGCAAAGCAAAACAGATACTTTTCCCAAGATGCTCGTCCCTGGCATGTCATGATTATCTAGTTACTGAGTGTTTTGTGACTTTGAAAATTAGGTGGGTTTTTTGTGTTTTGGGGGTTTGGTTGGCTGGTTGGTTTTTTTTTTTTTTTTTTTTTTGTTGTTGTTGTTTTTTGTATAAACGCTAAACTGCAAAATTAAGAAATGTACATGCTGGAATGAATCACTTTGGTTCTGCAAAGAAAAATTGTTAGTCTTTAACTTTTTGCAGTGTCAGGAAGCCCATATATTCAGTGGAATTACTTGAGAGAACATAAAAAAAGAACTTTTTATAGCACGTAAATTTGAGCACATAGTAGTTTTTTTATAGCTGGAGTCTGATAGGATGGTGCAGTATGTCTATCCTAATATGTATGTGTACTGCATATGTTTTTATTTGAATCTATGCATAAATACTGATCTCAGATTCCAGAATTAAGTAATTTTCAATATTTGGTGTTAATGACTGATTTTATTATGCAACAGCAAGGATGTCAGAAGCAATGCTGTTTGTTTGTGTGTAAGTTAAGTGCTGTTTGAGCCTTTGTAAAACTATAAAGTACAGTTCAAATGTGAAAAAATGTCAGCTTGTTGTAAATGGCAGCAAATTGTGCTGATTATTTTACCTTTGACAAAGTGGAAAATTTGAAGGTTGGTGTGTCCCATTTTATTAATACTATAAATTTTTACAGTGTTGTTCTGGGCTTAGATATATGTTCTTTAGTGTTTATTATCCCTCAGTTGCTGTAAAAAATTTTGATTCGATGTCTGGCATCATTGTTGGGAATGGTAATTCAGGAAATTAATTAGCATACGAAAGCAAATGCACATTCATTTATCTTCATTTCTTTCCTTATACTGACCAAAACAGAGTTGGTGTTTTTGTGTAATATTCAAGAGTGATGGAATGCAGAGACCATATTTTTTATCATTTAACACTGGTTTATAGCTTCCACAGACTTGTCCTAATAATGAAGCTATGAAGGACATGACAAGAATGGTGATATTAAATTTCTCTAGACTAACAGTAAATTTTTCCATTCTGATGTCAAGAATGTAGAGCATCTGGAATCTGCAGTGAGTGGTTCAGTATGGGAACAGTTTCATCAATTGCTTAGCCATTTATTCGCCTCCTAGGAACAAGCAGACTTCTGTAGAATATAACACTACAAAGGAAGCAATTATCTAAAGCTAGAAAAATCCTTTATGTCTTGTTGTTTCTTACTTGAAAGTTTTCCATTGCTGCTTACTCTTAAACCTGATTGCAGGTGCAAATCTAGTGTACACATTTTTAAATTGGAATTGCCATTTTTCTACATTTTAGTCTTCAGATTGAATAAAACTAAATTGTATTAGTTAAACTTCGAAAAAGCTGAGGATGCTCTAAAGACAGGAACTGCTTAAGTGTGTTAAAAGAACAAATTAAAATTTATGTTTTACCTTTCTAGCAGCGACAGTGCTGAGTTTTCAGATAGAGCTGGATTTTCCCTTGAAATTACTTTAGTCAAAGCTGGCAGAATGCTGCAAGCCTTATTCTGCAGCTTCTGTTTTATCTTACTTGCTCATGCAACAAGCCCAAAAGCTTCAGAGTAGTTTCTGTATCCATGGCAAAGTTTTGTAAATTTTAATTTGAGACTGTGTATGTGTATTTAGAATATCTATCGGCGTGTAGCTTATATGAACTATTTCTGTAGGCAAGCTTATTTAGTCAATGGATTTTAATTCCCTATGTCACTGTTCTTGAATTACCTAAATTTTATGAAAAGAGTATTGTACCCCCACTGTCAATTTATTACTTTTGAATTTCTTTGTTCTTGAATCAGGTTTAATAGACTTTGTAAGTACCTTCAAACAACCCCCTCCCCGTTCCACTTTCACAACAGTTTTATAGTATTCTCTTGTGCAGTGCTTGTCTGCCCTTAGTAAGATTTTCATGCTAGCGGCTTTTACTGAGTTCACAGCAGTGTTAACTACTGTGACTAATTTATATAACGTGAACAGCATAAATAGCAGCATGTTAGTATGTAAAACTAGGAGCTTCCTCATTTGTCTGGGATTGACTCCTATTACTGCCACTCAATTATGTGACCATGTTTGGTCTAGCAAGGGCCCTTTTTCCTCTTCTCTTTCACTGATTTGGGAATATCCAGGGATGATTACATTGTGATCTGGTTTGGTTTTCTTTCCCCCAAACTGTAGGAATGACCAGACTTCCTTCCCCTCTTGTAGTTGCATAATAGTCTTACATCTCCATGTTTAAATGCAATATTATATTTTTTCTGTATGCCCAGGTTTTTTGGGACCTTTGAATAAATGATCTGTTTTAAAAATCAAAGTAAATGAGTTTTTCTTGTGTAAGTAATGTTTACTTTACTGAATTTTGACACCTAAGTATTTTGATACTAGTAAATCCCAGTGGGGCTATGATTCCTTTTAAATATAGATGCTGATTAAACTTAGGCAAACTAGAATAAAATAAATTTAAAAACCTAAGTAGAATAGCAACAGTATATCATAGAAGCAATTTCTTTTCCCCAGGACACTCTAGAGCATTGCCAACATCAAGCTTTAAAAACAAGAGGATTTTTTTTTTGCTTTTCACTATTTCTTTTTAAAACAACTTTTTAAAAAGCTCATTGTTGTGTTTATTTAAATTGTGGACATCTTTCAAAAGATGGAAGATCCATGCAAGTCACATGACTCAAAGAGGTAGGACTTGAAGATAATCAATTTGAGAGGAAGAGCAAAGCCAAGGCCTGGCAGGCAATGGTAGCATTCAGCTCAGAGATGCTGATACATCTCATTCTGTGCCTTATGCAGTGAATATTTATTTTAATTTGCAAAACAATTCATCTGAACATCAGAGGGGTTTACTGGACCTTTTTCAAAGTTAAATTCTGGTTTTAGAAGTGATCAAAAGTGTGCTGAGTGGCATCACTTCAGACTTCATAATTGCTACTGAAACGATTGAAAAAGTCTGGTTTTAACAGCCTGGCAGTACTAAAACTAGTGAGAAACTTGCAATTGTTTCAGTGTCCTTTGGCTTCCAGAACCACCTGAGATGCTGCTTAGAAGTTTTGCAGGAGATTTGAGGTTGGGCTGAAGCTCTCTCTGCTGTGGAATTCAGATTCTTTCTTATGCCACATGGCAGCATCTCTGTACAGTGAGACCTTACAGGGCTGCACGGAGCTACCACCCTTCAGCTATTGGAAAGGATGATGTGACAATTTATCAGATCTGGTAATTAAACTTAGGCAAGTGTGTAGCTGCCAATGTAGTGGTTTAAACTTCATTACCAGTTTGCAGTAACTTAACAAATTATTTTGTCCCTGGCCATATCAGAAAAATACATTCTTTTACGTCCTATTTGTGGGCAAAGTCACATGCCAGCCACAATTTTCACTGTTTCTTCACACTGCAATAAACACTTCATATAACTGAGATACAAATGAAAATAACATTTTACTTGGAGGTGTGTGTAGAAGATCCACACACTGGTTTTCTTCATATATAAAAATGTGAATGCCTGTCTGAAAATTTTTGATTCTCTTGTATTGTGCACTGCAGAAGGAACAAGAAGGAAGAATTAAAAAAAAAGCCTTTACAGGTGCTGCCACCTTCTTCTGGCATTACCTTTGTTTAGGAAGGAGTCTGTAGCTGAGTCAGATGATCTGGAATTACACAAATTTTTAGATGTATTCTAGATCTTTGTCTTCAGTTCTCCCCAGGTAAATACAGCAAGTCCTCCTTCTGCCTGATTTTAGTTTTGTTCCTATGTGAGTTGTGCTTTTAATTCGTAGTTACGTAGTGCTCAGTTTCACAAGGAGTCTGAAGAACAAGAGCATGGTGTTCTCCAGCATGCTGCATTATACAGTCCTCGGCTGCCACTGCTGCAGATGAAATCAGTCAGCACCTGTCTCATTCTGTCCCCCTTCCCCAGGAGACTTGCACAGGTTGGGTGCATTGCTGTCGAAGCTGGAGCAGCACACTGGGGACACAGGCATCCTTTTATTTCCCTGGAAGGGTCAATTCAGTGCGATTTGAGTAAGTGGAGCACACAGAAACTTTTGAGCCAGCCGGATGTGGAAACCTTCCTGTGTGTAAGCACCTGCAGGGTTAGTCACTCCTGGAGTGCTGGCAAGGCAGGGGTTTTCTCTGGGAGTTTTGTGTGTAAAACCTAAGTCTCATTAGGTTTGTCTCAGGGCAGATTCAATCTCGCCCTGTGTCACTAATAGTTAATCCATCAGGAAAGGCGAACTTTCGTTTTATTTTTCACTGGGGATTTGATTATCAAAGCTCTGAGGAGCAACTTACAAGGATAGAGTAGTTTTATAGTTGTTTATATGTGGAATTCAAGCAGATCTGACAGATCAAGGAAAAGCAAGCATACTGTGTGATATGTCTTTTATTTGAAGGGAGTGGCTGAAGTTACTATTTTCTTTCTTCTGAGTGGCAAATGTGAATTGTTTCTAAGCAGTTATGCTACAATACACACTTATGTTGTGCCTTCTATTCCATTTTCTAACAACTTTCAAGTTATTTTGAGGTAAATATATTTACAGTAACAAAAGTGGCCAAGTGTAAAGAAAGTGTTTAATTTTCTAAATTAAAGAAAAATAAGAAATTTTTTTATTTTCTAAATGAAAATGTTTCTGAGTCATAAATTGTGTGATTAAAATAACTGTTTTTGCTGGGTTTTGAACTTCAGTAGTCTGGGAAGTTTGAGCCACAAGTCCCATTCAAACCTCTGTTCTGTGGGTGTCAGCTCAGTCTCTGACTGCATCTTGCTAGGAAGAGTTCAATGGTCTTTTTTGATGTCTGCCAAATTGTAATGGTTTGAGTTGTATCTTCTTTTTGCAGTGTTTCTGAAGAAGAAACAATAAAACATTTAAATAAAAGCAAGATTCTAAGAGAAATGAATGTGAACCACCAAGAAATGCTTGGACCACAAGAAGAATGTATCTGGAAAGAACTTTTTTCCAGAATGTTTTATTGAGAGGCAGTAAACCGACGAAAACGTAAATAATCAGATCCCAAAGGTGTTGTATGTAATATTGAAAGGGATATGTAGTGTCTGGAAAGGTTGTGAAATTATGTTTACTAATAAATAATCTGAATCATAAGTTTTAGGGAAATATTAGGCATAATAACAATAGTTAACCTGTAATTTACTACAGTGTTCTTTTACCAGTAGAATATGTTGTAAATCTGTTCTTGTGATGAACAGCAGCACTTACTCAGACTAAAAATAATAACAGGGCCGTGTATCTTGGATCCCAGGAGACTGTTGGTGTTTTTGTAGACGGCAGACAGGAGAAAAAGGCATTTTGTCCTTTTTACCCCAAGTAATCCCACTGGAAAATTAAACATGTGCTATGAATTGATATCAGCTCGTGCCAGGTTACCTCCCTAAAGAGGACTGCTGCAAACACTGTTGCACATTTCTTGGACAGAGCTTTGATGGCCTGTGTGCAGGATGGATATTTTACGCTGTACGCTACTGTAGAACAGTGTGCTACTGTCTGCCCCTCGGAGACCGCTGGTGAGGTGTGCCACAAATAACTGAGAACAGCACTTGCCTTAACCCTGCGGAGAATCTGCAAATTAAAAATCTTGCTGAAATATTTCTGTGTGCCTGTGTGTCCTGGAAAACTGTGTTGGTTTTGTTTTTTAAGGTTTAATCCTGCAAAACAGAGAAGCTGCTTTTGTATTGATGTAAATCCCTACTGAACATGGGATTGAAAAAAATATTAAGCAATATATTAGCAAGAAATATTTAGAGAAACCACGGAGTTTTTTTTAATGGACCACCCTATCCAGTTTCTGTTCTTTTAAGGAAGTTTTTCCTATTCATGACTCATTTCACTCTTTGGCTAACATCAAGGGAAATGGAATAACGATTAAGCAAAGGAATTTGTGTTTTTTTCTGGGTTTGTCCTTTTTTCAAAACCTTTATGAATTTTCTGCATAACCTTGTGTAAATATATATGGATGTAGAAGCTTGACAACTGTGACAAGGTAAAAAGTACACTGCTAATGCTTGTTTCTTAGCAATTCTTTTTAAATGTTCCATTTGGTTCCACAAGTTAATGTTATGGTGGATACTCCAGACTCCCTATTCAGTTAAAATGACATGGTCCAGGCAGCCAATTACACAGAACTGCTAAGTGAAATTAATGAGATCACCCCTAGATTACACTTTGTGTTTTATTTTCATTTTATAGGTCTGTACGAGCTGCTGGCTGCATTGCCAGCCCAGCTGCAGCCGCATGTGGACAGCCAGGAAGACCTGACCTTCCTCTGGGATATGTTTGGTGAAAAAAGCCTTCATTCACTGGTGAAGGTAAACCACATTTAAGTCAGATTTGCTCTGAGAAGAGCATATGGAAAAATGTTTTGAGCGCCATCTAGTAAACCAGTGACCAAACTGTTGCTCAGTGAAAACAAAACAGCCTTGTTTTAACTCTGTTTCTGTTGGGGTGGAAGTTGTTAAATAAGTTTCTACCAAAAATACATAGATGATTTCATTTAAGAGTGATGTTTTGGCAGTGTAATGCTAATGCAGCAAACATATGTTGTTTGCCCTTGTTTAGAAAAAAGAGAGTACGAAATAGTAGCAGGAAATCTGAGACTTCTTTATGGTCAACATTCAAGACCTGGAGTTTAGCTTAAATAAATAAATGTTCACAGCAAAAATTAGAAGGAATATATTTTCTGAGGTCAAGTATGGCAAGAGTTCAGTAGCCACATTAATTTAAAATAATTTCCTTTAACAAAGTCAACTGAAATTCTAGTAAGCTGTTTCTTTTACTGGCTTGCCTCCATTTAATATTGTGTTTTGCACATAAATATGCTGGCCTAAAGTACAGCCTAAAATAAGTTTGGATGAATACTTGAGTAAAGTATTGTGCCATGAAAATGATCAGCAATGAGAAATCAAAGCATGCCATGAGAGTACACAGAGCTACCTCAATAATGTTAAAATTGTTTATAGCAGAAAAATGGGACCAATCAGCTGGTTAGAAATATTCCACTCCTGCAAAGTGGTGTGTCTTCAGGTCCCAGTACAGAGCTAATTCAAGCTGGAAGGAAATTCTGAGGTCTCAAATGAGTAAGTAGATTGTAGTAACCTGTGCCATGAATATATCCAGACTCACATATAATTAAGCAGAATTTGTTACCCTTGTCAATTACTGATCTAGAGGAAGCTTAAAATTTGGAATATTTCTAAGTAAATTTGAAAGAATCACCTCTTTTCAATTTCTTTCAGCTATTTTATTCTGGAAAAAGATGTAAGAATGTTGATACTTGGCTAAGTACTTGGCTAAGTACTTGTTGATACTTTCATAAATAGCTGAGAATTTACATATAAAAGTAAACAAATATACTCTCTGGCAGCTGATACACAAAACCAACAAACAAGGGAACAATTGTTTCATTGGCAATACTTGCTGGCCTAAAGAATTTCATCAAAGCTTCTGAAGTGCTGTGTTTCCCAGACTCCTTTCTGCTTTGCTGCAGCTGCCTGTGCAGGTGGCTCAGCAGATCACTGTAAGAGGAACACCAGTCATCTTTCTAACACAGGCTGACAGTGGTGTACATCTGAGCAGAATGTTGGGTCAGTTGCTAAATTACTTCTGAATTGGGAGCTAAAAATGGCTGGCTCGAAAATGAGTGTGGATCTGTGAAACATCAACACTTCAATATTGGCTCTAATTTTCTATTGAGGCAAAACCTTTTCAAACTCCTTCACTTACTCCCTTTTGCCCCTTTTCCCAAAAGAAGACAATGATAGCACAGCAGTAACTTGTTTACTCACAGTTTGGAGCAGTTGGCTTTCCTACCAGCTCCCCTGGTTGCATGACCTGGTTACCATGTTGTTTGATGTTGAAGGCTGGATTGGACTTTCTGACTTTAACAGAAAAGAAAAATGAGAAGGGGGATCAATGTAAGGTCACTTTTTGCAATTACAACAAGAAGGCACTGAAATATTCCAACCATCTTTATTATTTATTTTGTATGCTATAGATCCAAGTATTAAACATATATGTAACTTTGTGGATGGTTCTTTTAATGTCCTGTTAAGCCTCACATTATTGTAAAATAGATTTAATTCTTGAAATCTTGAAACTGCATCTTTAATGTTTACTAGTTACCCTTCTTTAATACAGTTTATTAATTTAATTTAAAAGTTTTTTAATTACAAGAGACTATGAGACGATGTGATCTGACCCAAGTGCATGTCACAGGCTATCGAACCTCACATTTTGATTTCTGTGGAAGTAGAATATGAAGAGCTTTCAAAAGGTTATCTGTTCCTGTACTTGCCTCAAGGTGGGCTTAACTCTATTTGAAACTTATGGTATTTGTTTGACCTTTAATGCATTTTTAGCAGGTTTATTCAGTATCCTATCAAGTTTCAGAGAAGGCACTCTAAAGCCTTTTTGGAAGAGAGCTGTAGGAGCAGAAGAATGAACCCCATCTGCCATAGTTTCTCCCTGTTACAAGACTTCAGAAGAGCCAAATCTTTTTTCCTGGGTTCTGGTGTCTTATTTGAAAGACTGTTTTTCCTAGCAATAACTTCTTAAAGTCAACTGTACTTGCAAAGAACAAGTGTTTTTAATTCCTCAGGCAGAGAATGATGACAGATATTTTGTAATAAGGAAAAAAAAAGAAATAAAAAGGAAAAAATGTGTACTAGCTTTGAGCCAAGGATGTTGTGATCCTGGTATGTGACGGTTTAGGAAGAAAATGAGTGTGGATATACTACCAATTAGGCACTGATATTTATCTGTTTTAACACACTGCTTAATAAAAATTTCTACACTGATCTTCTCAGCTTACTGTTTAATAATTTCAGATATTACAAAAGAGCTGTTTTATAAAATGCAATAAATGCTCCAAATTCATTGAAAAGCTTAAGTATAAAAGGAACTTTCTACCTTTTCTGCAGATATTCTAAGTTTAATGGGTATTTATTTGTTACAGTGTTTTCTTTATGGTTGTATACTGTAGCAGCACATGGTTTGCTATTCTGGCTCTCAATATTGAAAAGAAAATGAATTTTAAAAAAAAGGGCCCAAACACTGCCTTGGAGTTCTCTTCATTCAGTACTGTTGGATAGAAATCTCTTTGAGAACTTGGATCAGCCTGAGCTGTTCTAAGAAGTCAGAAATGGAAAAGTTGTATTAGATCATCCCGTCCATTCCCCTGCAAATACTGGATTGTTCCCTACAGTACATTCCTACTGTAGTAAGTAAAACCAGCAAACACTGATGCAACTGTTCTTGCTGTCCCTTTTCTCATCAAAGGAATCTGTTGATGAGATTTTAATTGACAGAGTACAGAGAAGAGGGAGCCCACAACTGTTACTGACAGTTTGGAAGAGAAAATTGGTCCTGGATAGTGTTTAAAATTTGTCTCTGTTTTCCTCCAATTGTTACTTCCTTGTCTTTACATGACTGTCTCAAGTTCTACCAAAAATCTTTGGCCATCTCATTACTTTATGTATGGGTGAGATTCATAGAATAGAAATATGAAGAGAAGATCCTTCACGGTAATTATGATCACTAACGTAGCTGATACCTAAAATAGTACACATGTGCTCATCTTGGACAGTTTTAGAAAGGATAAGTTAATCTGTTCTAACTACTCTTTTAGATTATTTTTAGAGTAGCTGCAAGAATTTCCATGTGTGTTTGCTTGCAACTAGTGCACCAGACACATGTTTTACTGTTTGTTTAGTTCCAGGATGAAGTGTCTGTCGCCTTAAACATTTCTGGTTGTGGATGTAATGCTCAAGAATTGAGTAAGCTTTTCTGTTGGGCAGCTACTGAAGTATTTCGTAACCAGTTGCAGTTTACTGGTTGTTTTTGGCCAACTCAGTACTGTATTTTGCATTATGAAAAAGAAGCCACAGCAAGTGGTGTTGCTCCTTCTCTTGGTAGGGAAGAGCTTGTACACTGAAAAAGCTGTATGTGGCACTGGAAAAGAAAACTACTGCAAAAGTAAGGAATATTTGGTGAATCCAGTATGATTTTATTGTAACTCCATTGTATTTTGGTAGCTGGCTCTTCAAAACCTTAATTTGTGCTAGTTTTCTGTTAGTTTCACCTGGATATGACTTGACAGGAAGTTCTAAGGAAGTATTTTCTATATGCTAGTGTTTGACCAATGACAATTGCTAAAAACTTATTAAAAAAACAGCTGAGTATATCCTGGTGAAATTTCTTTGGCATGTAAATCAAATCATGAGATTACATAGCTGAAATTTTACAGTCATTATAGTATAGAAGCATTGGAAATTTTCAGTGTGAATACTCAGATTTTTCAAAATGTAGCTGTAGATGCTTTCAGTACACTGTGGTTCCTTTGTTGGCAATGAGAAAATAAAGATAGTATTTACAAAAACTGAGTTGACTAGGGCAAAGCAAAAGGGATTGATTTCACACATCCTTAGTGATAAAATCAACTACCTGCAGGTGATGTGCTATATCTTCAGTCTGGACTAGTACAAGTCTAGTTCAAAGGCAAGTTTGTATAAACTTAGAGTTTTTACCCAGGGCTTTACAGACAAACTCCATGAAAAGAACTGTTACAGTTTTGTATCTACAATACAAATCAGAGAATCCCAGTAATGTTTTGTGTGTTGTTTTATATTAGAGAATAGAGGAGAACTATGCAGGTTATTTTGGTGTTCATGAGAGCTCATATGGTGCAGCTTCCCCTGCGCTATGATGTGTCAGATGTTGTGTAGCCAACATCCAGGCATGCCCTGCCAGGTCGTGTGCATTCACATCTTGTGTTGTGCATCCAAATGGTGAATGCTTCTCCCTGGGCACTAGCTCAAGCATCCACACATTGGGATCTTCTTCCCATAAGAATATAGAGGAAATGGGCTTCAGATTATATGAGTTGTGTGACAACTGATTTTTCTGAACTTAGTGTTCTGTACTTTTGATGGGGATGACACATAAATGGAAGGAATGACATCTTCGAGTGTGTCAAAGCCTAGGAGGGTAATGGTGGCTGAGGAGGATGTATCAGATAGTGTAAGACCTGAGCAGAAGTGATAAAGAATGGAGGTTGGAGATCCTACTGAGGTGGAGTTGACTTTCTGCATAGAAGCCCAGTGACTGCTTCTGAACTTCAAGTTTGAAACTTACATTGAAATATTTTTTGCTGGACATACAAAATTTATTTTTTTACTTACGTTACTTTGTTCTTCATGTGTACTTTCTCTAGTACTAGTATTCTACACAACCTTCATAATTTATTGTTCGAATTGTGTGTTTTATACATATCTCAGGAACTTCTTTTTCTCTGTTGTTTTATCATATAGAAGAGGAAAAGAGCAGTGTGTGTTCGTTCAGGGGTTTTGGTGGCTAATATATTTGCACCTGTTAAGAGAATGGTGAGAGTGGTTTCTGATTTTCGAGCAGAGAAAAGCAGCCACCTTAGAAGGAGCTCAAGAGGAGCTCCTTCTCTCAAGAGCAACAAACCTGGACAATGCACTAGAAGACAAAGTGGGACTGGGGTTTAGTACCTAACCTCAGGTTTGACAGATTGAGAGGATTGTGGTTTTGGGGGGAAAGCATCGGAGAGATGGACAGATGTGTGGACCACCTTGGAGTGGGTAGAATTACTGAAACTGATAGCTCATTCGCTAAAGTGTTGCTTTGATACTTGAAGCCCTTAATGTCTTTTACTGCTGAGGTTTCAACTGTATTTATTTTTTTAAAAAATGTGCCTCCCCAGTAAAGGGAACAGGCTGCATTTTTGTAAATTCATATAGAGGTCTGAAGTGCTGTTTGCTTTGGAGATGGGAAGAAATGAAGGAAAAGGCAGTGTGAGTAAGCATTTACCACCTGGACATCTGGAGGAGGAGGTGTGAGTGTGGTGGTTGGCAGCCAGTAACAATTCATGGCCAGTGAAGAAGAATTGTTCTTCATGCTCTAGAGGAGAATCAAGCAAAGTTGCTTCTTACATTACGGTTTACACCTTTCAGTCAGAGAAAGCATGCAAAGGCCCCTCATGGCAGAAGTAAAGCAATCACTCTTGTAATGCAGACTGTCTAAACAGTGCCCAGATGTGGTCCCTTGTGCTGCTTTGGAAACTTTGGCTATTTCTGGCAAGGGGAGAAGGAATTTACTATAGCTGAAGTCATTAATAATGATGAACTAGATAGTAGGTAGCAGTTATTTGTCATTCTTTACATCCAGATCATCAGAGATCAAGGAGATCTTAATTTCTGTAAGGATGTCCTTGGTCAGTGAATGTCACTTATTGGAACAGGTTTAGTTCAGTCTTGCCTTACTCATCACCATGGTTGGGCTTTGTGAACGAAGATTTGGGAAGGGCTCTACTCACATTTGCTGCAAGTGCTGGTGGCTAAAGAGGCCACTGCGGGATAGGCAAGTTCGGTCACAAAAGGCACTGCGGAACGTCTCCTTAGGCAATACTGGTGAGGAATGGTTCTTTCTGTGTTGTCTTTTCTCCTTGAGACTGACTCTGTGTGTGTTCTCAAAGGAAGCAGCAGCATTGTGAATGGTGTGTCTCCACGAATCCTGACTGGAGGCCAGAGTGGACCTTTGATGGAAGTCAATATGGCCAAGGCTGAGGTGTTGCCTGAATACCTGTTGGTAAAACACAATAGACAATTCTTAGCCCTACACGACTACCTAGCAGAAGGTAGTGGACAGTATGAGGCCAATGTTAGGATACTGAATCTGCAAAGAAATGCTAAAGCTGCATGGAGGAAATACAACACTTTTCTTTTTCTCATTGTCTGGAGAGGAAGCTTGGCTTCATCTCCAGTTCATTTTTGAAGCTTTCTGCTTGGGTTGTGGGCACACAGTATATATGGAGGAGTGCCAGAATTTCAGTACTCTTCTCGTCCAAAGTATTTGTAGGTAATGGTCTAATTCATACACCAGAATATAAACTTGCCACATGCTTTCTGCTTACCTAAACCTGAAAATTATTGGAAAAATAATGTGCTGTAAGAAAGCCTCTTGATGACTGACAGTAGTTTGTATTTGGAGTAATTACCACTGAAGCAATGAGTCGTTTTGCTTCCATCAAAATTATTACATTCAAAAAAAGTGTAATGCAAGGTGTTATTCCTCATGAAATGCCACATAAATTTAGAGTGTTACTTTTGAAGCCAAAGTGATTTTTTGAGACTTGCTCAATTGCCAGCAACTGAAATCTGCAAGTAAAGAGATCACTCTTAGCTGGAGGCAGTCAGCTGCCTTTAAACTTAATTTCCATGGGAACAGTGATCAGATTAATCAAAATAAGGTAATTGAAGTTTTATAGAAAATAGTAGAGGATCTTTACTTTATTCAGACTGATATTGTTTCCATGAAAACATTAGGAAAAAAGGTAACTGGCAGCCAGGCATTGAGCAAGTGATTGCTTCTCTTACTGAGCCTGGGAGCCCTTCTGGTTGCTCTGTGGGCGTTGAACCCTTTGAGATGTTTGTTTTTATTGTATAAAAATGCAGTACATCAGGTAATAACAGGGCAAAATAAGCAAAATAAAAATGGATCCTTGTTTGAAATCACAGCTAAATCCCCCAACCTTCTACGTATTATAACATGCAACAGGTTTACTGTTTCTTCTCTGAGTAAAGACAGTTGTTTTGCCATGTGTGTTTACTCATTCATACCTGTGCTTGTTTTTGCCTTTAATAAAGTGAAAAAATGCACTTTCAGTTTTTTCAGACGTAGCTTTGGAAGGTGTAACCTTGTTTGTAAGACAATGCAAGTTGGGTCAAATGGATGGAATAACGTAGCTGTGAAATATGGATCCTATGAGATGGTTCAACTAAAAATATTTGTTGTAATTGTAGCTTGTAGATAGTTTACTAGGAAACAGACAGCTGTTGGACATAAATAATAATTTTGTCCTTCTGTTTGAAGACTATTGAATGGGTTCTCCCGTGGTAAATACTTTTTTGTGGGTTTTTTAATATGTTTTTATTTTGTACTTCCTGGTTAAAGTTTAATCGAATATCTGGTGTTAACTTCTTTGTCAGAAGTTTAGGCATTTGGTGTCTCTCGCATCTTGCAGCTTCTCCATCAGAACTGCTAATGTGTTTAGTAACAGGCACTTGCAATGTTTCATCTAGATTTTTATGAGGAAGTCCTATTCCTGTCAGCAACTCCTTCTTCAGACCACTTCATTAAAATAATAATAAAAAAACAATTCAAAAATCAGTTCCCAAAGTATCAATTAAATTGTCTTGTTGACAGTTTAGTCTCATAAATGCTGTAGGAATGAGGTTAATATCAGAACTCTCTACAGGTGGGTGTACTAACAAACTTTGGAAATGAAAAATAAGGCAGATGAGCTTATTAAATCAGAGGTGTGAAGTGTTGCTCTATGAGTATTACTTGAAACTTGTGAATAAATCAGTGCTTTGGAATGTGAAAAAGTTTTGGTTTAGGTTAAAGTCCAGACAGAGGCTTTTTTTTGGATTGGTGGTAATTGATTTAAAGTTTCTGCTGGGAAACCTCCAAAGAGTAGCAGAAATACAGCCAAAATGTACTGGGCATAAAAGAAGTAAATCAATCCTTCTAAGACAAATAGTTTGTAATTTCATTGTTACCAAGGGGTCAGTGTACCAGACTGGTACAGCAGTTAAAAGAGAAGTCTTAGAACACAAATCTATGCTCATACACAGATTTTTCTTATCTCATGAAGCTTGTACAGTATTTATTTAACCAAAGTGATCATTTTTTGCTGTGATACTGAGACTAATCAAAGGTCTCATAAGCTGCTCGGTAATAGTCTGATAAATCCAAGACATCCAAGGATAATGTAATTTTAAACTGTTTTTCTACAGTGTTCTTTTCCCTTGGACCAGAAATTCTGTGGCAGAACATGTGAGGGAGTGAGTGTTTAAAACAATTTTTTTTGTTACTGTCTTGGACTATTCTCCTTTTAAGAACAGAAAGTCATTACCCAAACCAGCCTCCGCAGTGCAAAAACATTGTAAGAAGGATGGGATGTGATAGTTATAAAACCTTTCTGAAGCATGGAAACTGATACAATAAGATTTAATAGTAATCTTATTCTTAAGATTTGGCAAAAATGCCTGCTTGTGTTTCCTACCAGCAGGTTTTGTTACTGCTTATGTTAACTTTACTTCTTTTTTTTGGAAATCATGGTTGTATCTGTTATCCAGTTAATCCTTGTGAAGTTCATTTGTAGTGTTCACTAGTATGGGTTGTATTACACACACACACTCACTGTCTTTCCTCCTTTGTATGAAATACAGGCATACACACAGGGGTTTTACTCATCTTTTATTTTTCTGTTCCCTGTTCCTTTCCTTTCTTTTGTGACTCCCTAAGCACTTTAAAAAAACACCCTCAACCCTTTTTTTCAGTTCTATTATAATTGTTTTTTTCCTTTTTAGAGCTTGGAAAGAAGAGAGCACCATAGTATGCTATGTGTGCACTATTCCTTTAGCCTTCCACATGGCACTGTTTGTATTGCAGTGTTCTCTTAACCACAAGTAGTTTTGTTCCTCTAATAACCATTTCTGTGTATTTTTTTACAACCCAGTGCTGTTATGATCTGGTTATTAAAATTATTAGAAATGCCTCTGCCAAACAAGGTACAAACAAGACCAGATGCTGAAGTCAATAGTATAGATTTTATTTAATGGTAAATATGAGGCGGAGAGAGATAGAAAGAAGTAGGAAAAGGGGAGGAGGGGAAGAAAGAAAATGTATCACCACTCTATGTAATCTGGCAGCATCCCATCAGTCCAGTTCTTTTGGTCTTCTTGGTGGTGAGGGTACCACAAAACACAGAATCCAGTGGATTAATACACATTCGGGAGATGTCAGGCACCTCTGCTGGGATTGGAGTGGGGAGGTTTGCAGTCCCTTGCAACAGGCTCTGGGTTTGTAACCTCAGTTGGATCACATGCAGTCCTCTGGTGGCAGAAGGCCTCAGGACTGAGTCAGGGGGACACTTTGGGGGTCTTTGATGGTTTATCACATGAATGTCCCATGTGTACAAGGTCTTCCTGGGGGGCGCTGTGGGGAGTTACTCTTTTGGTTTGGTGTGGAGAGATTTCGCCATCACACACCCAAAACTGTTCTGCCCTGCTGCCCACTGAGCTCAGCTTGGTTGGATTCTTAACGCACAGACATTCTTCCCTGAGCCTTGTTTACCTCCTCTCAGCCTTGAGATCATTAGACAGTAGTTGTATCTCAAGTACCTGGGCACAGTTTGAATTCCAGTCAGGCATTGGTGTGGTGGAGCTTCAGTGGTTGAAGACAAGTTGTTTCCTTGCAGTTTGTCAGAATGTCTTTCTGTGATTTTGACAATGTTTAAGACATTACTGACATTTCAGTCCATCACAAGTGTTCACTTTGCAGGTAAGTTCACTTCAAACCTAAGTTACATTGAGAGCTGCTGCTTGTAAGGGCTTAATGTACAAGTGCTCTCCTACAGATGCACAGTCATGGCATAATAACTGATGTGGAGCTGAGGAAACAAGATTTCAAAACATGTAAAGAATAAGGCTTACTTGTCTATGCAGATCAAGGATGGGTAATTTATTATAGGCAATTTCTGTAACTTGTCCCTGTCTTCAGTGCAATAGCAAAACCTAAATGTACAGATCCACTTTGATGTAGCATCTTCAGTATGGTGACACAGCCTGTTCCCGTGCCACAGAAAAAACGGTTTCATGCTTTCTTGCTCCAGCTGAACCACTCTGAGGATCGGTAGTGTAAAAAAATCTTTCCTATTCCTGTAGTGACATTGAAGGGTCTAAAGTCAGAGTTGTCTTGCATTTGTTTTCAAAAAACACTGGTGCCTCAGTGGGCCTTTTAGGGGTGCACATGCATACCTTATGCTTCTCATAACAGCTGGTGTTCCCCTTCTAAGTCTGCAGGCTTCTTCTATTTCTGATTGACAGAATAAGAATTGGATTAATTCCTTGTCTCTTAGGAAAATTAAGACAGTAGGTGTATAAAGAGAAAATACTTGTATACCGTGTTAATGTAGCCATATAAATTCCTAGGGAAAACATTGCTTTCACCTGTATTTGCAAAGTTACACTATTTCATTATGTGCAATCAGATGATACTCCATCAGTGCTGGAATTGAGGGTGTTGCAAGATTTACCAAGCACAGTAAATACCAGGACATGAGAACTCCTCTGTCTTGACTGCAGAGGTCCAATCTGGTGAGAGATGGATGCAGCCACTGCTGAGCAACTGCACCACCAGCCAGCTGGCCAGAAAGGCTACTACAGGCACAGCAGTGCTTTAGTCCATGTAAGCATCTCTGCTGGTTTAAAGATAAACCGGCAGGAGAAATGAACCCAAAACAAAAGAGTTTATAAGTCAGAGTCACAATTTAATAAAAATATTACAAGAAATGCAAGGATACAAAGAGAAATTGGTTTTAACCCAAAAAACCCAGAAGTGTAACCCAGCGCCCCAGGTGTTCATTGGCCCTTGTGCTGAGCCCCACGTGGTTCCCTTGAGTCCAAAGTAAAAGGAAGGGAAAAAAAACCCTGTTGGAGCAGGTTATGGTTACAGTCTGGTTGAGAGTGGCAATCACAGCCCTGTTGAGATTGTGGTCCTTCTCTGGGTCCGGTGAATGGTCCCAGAAGTCTCCCAACCTCAAGATTGTATCCCCTCAGGTTCAGGTGGGAGCACCCAGTACCTCCCCCAGGGTGGGGAGTTCCACAATAGGTGATCTCTGTGAGTCATGGGGTATTTTTGGAATCATTGATGGCCCATTAGCAGACATGACACCTCAGGCTGGGTGTGGAGGTGCCAATGACTTCCTGAAGGGGAGTTATCACAGCTCCTGTCTCACAGGCTTCTTTCACACCCACCTTACAGCCTGATGGGTCAGGTCTGCCCTGGGCAGCAGCTGCAAATGGTCCATTGTTAACAGTTCATGAGAAATGACATAGAGGGTGTAAAATACACAGCTTTGGTCACACCCACACAGTGATAAACTGGTCCTGGCTTGCTGAACTAGTACAGCATCAAAAAAAAAAAAGCGCAAACAACTTGGTCCCATTTCTCCTCTCCAGCTGATCAAGGCACTGCTGAAAACAGCCTTTTGCTCTCCAAATTTCTAAGCCAATCTGTCTTTACAGATTTCTCAAATACTAGCAGAGGTGCTAAGTCCAACTGCATAGCCATGGCTGGACCCTAGGCCATTTACCCAGCCACTTATCAAAACTGTAAGTCCTTCAAGGTGTTAGTCTCCTATTATGCTAGCAAAGTATAAACATGATTAAATTCATAGGGCAAGTACAAACACACTGTTTTCATAATTTTCTGGACTTGGATCTCACACACAGAGACATACACCCATCAATATTATTGATGAATAAAATAATAATCCATTTTGACTTCTGAATTCCATGTTTTTAAAAATTTCATTGTCTCTAGTTCACACACTGTATAGATGCATCAGTATACCTCTCTTGATGCTTTTACTGGTCAGCACTTCAGAACTGCATGTTTCAGACACAGTTAGTGCCAAGTAGGCACTTTGTGCTTTCTCCTTCAGTTTTAGGTTGTTTTCCTCTGATTTCTGTCCTGCTGCCTTTCTCCTTCACTCAGTTTCGTAGAGTCCTAACATGGTATCATTGCTCTTCAGAGGAGGGTATTTTGAACCTTGGAGCCACTGACTCTTTCCTGCCCCAGTGGTTCAGATACAGTGTGACGCTTCATGAAGAACATCATGCTGAGTGGTCAGCATGGTGGAGGGTAAACAGTCTTATTTTGTCCATTGGAAATTAAATCTATATTGTCTCTCTGTCTCTTTCTAACTTCTTTGGTTGACTTTTGCCAGAAATCACAACCTGCACAATGTAATTCCAATGATCTCAATTATTATGATATTTCAGAGTTAAAAAATACCCCAATCCTGCCAGCTATAAATTCTAAGGATTTTGTATGGGATAGCTTGAGTACTGCTTTATGTTTATTATGGATATCATCTTCATAAAGTATTTTCAGTTTTAATGTGCTTTACATATTGGGTTTCATGGAAAAGAGCAGTTTTTGTTTGGATTTAGTGATTAAATAATCCAGTAATGACACTGCAGACATACATCACTTTACTCAGGATCAAACCATAAATCACAGTGCAATTTTGAATTTCGACATTTCAAACATTCTAAGAGAAAAGTAACCCATGATTGTCATCATGTTAACTGGATCTGAAATACTAAGCTGATCATATTGAAGTTTAGTATGTCATTAAAGGCTAACTGCAAATCATACCATAGCACGTGCCAAGCAACAAAATATTTGTAATTGTGTCCCTGTGCTCTTTCATCTGGAAACATCCACTTTCTACCAATTTCTAACTAATTTTAACTAATAATCTGACCAAGTTTTATTATTGTCTTCTCCCAAAGGGGAAGCATTATTTTCCTTATGTGGTATATCAGGTAGCCACTGAGGAGCACCTGTGTATGGCTTGATCATGTGTTCTGTCCTGGTACTGCTCTCTCTTTTCTGTTTTCTGAATATGTGTATTAGTCTTTTAACTTACCAGAACTGAATTATTTTGTATATATTTTTCTACTGCTAAATGAATTTTTAGTATGTGAAAGACCTTTAATTAGCTCTGTCTTACATGCATTTATTCTGCTTTCAAAATTGTTCTGTCATGGCTTTTCTATGGGAATATAATCCTGGTTTTTACTTATTTCAGCTTTTCCACTGATTTTCTGAACCGTTAATAATGTAGACAGGAGTGACCTCTCATAGACCTCAGGCTGGTCATCCAGAGATGGGTACAGTTACAATATTTCAGTGTACTTCAGTGTGTTTCGGTTGAGGGGAGCTCAAGTGATTTAGTCTGGATCACTATTTGTAATTCCTTGTCCTGTCAAGGATAAATTGACATTTTTGCACAACAGAAAAGGAAATTTGTTGCTTTTTCATTTTGTTAATGTTATAATTCATGGCATAAAAGTATAAAACAAATTATCCTTGGTAGCCTTGATATTATTTAAATTTTGGCTGGTTTCATATTCAAATGTAGTGTAAACCAGCCTAGATCACCCTGGCTAATGTTATGGTTGAATCCTACTTTAAAAAAGGAAGCTGGAGTTGGGCGAGCAGTTCTGGGTTGGAAACCATCAGGAAATCTCTTGGCTTCCAAATAATTTTGTGTTGCAGGTCTGTATTTTTATAGATCCTTATTTCTTGAAGAAGAAAATGGCTAAACTTATCTCTGTATGCTTTTTTTTGTAGTGGTAGGAGTGCCAGTACGGCTCCCTAACCTTTGTTACTCGTGTCTCCTCTGTCATTAGCCAATTTCTCCTGTTTTCTACCAGCTTTCCAAAATTTAAAGATACAGCATGACTATAATTTTGTACACCTGTTCAAATACATTTCTGTTACCCCTTCCAATATAAAAACAAATTAATATGTTTGCTTTGATTTGAAGCTTCCTGTGAAATAGGTTTTCATGTTTAGGTGATTTAGTGCTAAACTTGAAGTGCAGTGGTCTGAAAAGGTCCAGGGAAATGGCAGTAAATCTCTCCTAAATTACTGCAATTTTCTTTCAATATTTTTTAATTATTTTTCATATTCCTCTTTATCCTACAACACACATTCCATTTCAGTTTTGGTGTTTCTCCATCCTCTGCAGGGAAGGCTGAGAATTAGTTCTATCCTTTAAGAGTACTTTAATTTTCTGGTGGAACTTATTTGGGACGTTTTACTCCTAACACATCTCTCTATCCTTTTAAATAAAATTCATCCTGAAGATGCTCTCTTCATGTCTCTTTAAGTTAAAAGTCTTGCTATAAATCTTGTTTGTTGGTATGAATTAAATTATTAGAATCTCTGTTTTAATTGCTGTGCAGTTTAAATTGTAGCCTGGCCCCTGGCTGCAGTGTGCAAACCTCAGCAGCTTCTCTTACATCCTGAAGTGCTCACTGCAAGTGTTCCACTGCTGGGTTTATTGATCCTAATTTCCCCCCCATATTGACATAGTTTCTTCACATTTTTCAGTTTTTCTGAATTTTCACTTCTTTGCCATTATTCCCAGCAAAATCCCCAAAGTGACTTTTTGTGTGTCCCTCATTGTCCAAGGTCCATTTGATATGTTGTGATCTGTTTGGAAAGCTGTGCTGTCAATCACCTCATTTAGATACTAGGGAAAACATGAATGCAAAGCATGTCCTCATAGGCATTCCTTGCTTCCATGACCATGGTTTCATTAAAGACCATTTAAGCAAATGTTGAATTTCACAATGGCGAATTGTCCTAATACTCTTAAGCATGTACTTAGTCTTAGTGGTTAATTGTTTCCTGTTTTGTTTTGTTTTGCTTTGGACTGTAAGCAGGCAGAGGAGGAAGGGAAAGGTGGCATTTTTATCTCACTTGCCTGTTGGCAGAGGCTGGAAGAGATTTTGCCTGGTGCTTTCAAGCAGCCTCATGAGCTGCTGCTTTTAACTTGTCAGACTTTCTTGCCTAAGATTCCTGTATGGGGGAGTCTGCCATTGATGGCTTTTGCATTTGAGATTCTTCAGCAGTGTTTATTTGTGTGACTTAAGTCCTCTACAGTTTTTAATGCTAAAGTGACTAAATACCAGTTTCTAGAGTTCATATTTGAGAAATAAACGAGTATGGTTAGTCCTTAGTATCTGTTTGTAGTGCAGGTGACCTCTTAAATTAATTATTTTGAACATTTCAATAGTAATTTTATTAGCAATTGGGGTTAGGATCCAGTGTTTGTGGCACTTTGATGCAGGTTTAACAGAAGTTGTGTTTACAGCAGAATTCTGCTCCGATGATAGAGTAGTCCATGAGTAAAAGGGTTTTTTTCATTGCTTGGATGCTTCAGAGCACCTTCTTTAAAGGAGTGGCAGATTTTTCTTGAGGCACGAGATAAAGGAACAAATGAGTAAAAATAGTAAATAGTAATTAAATTGTTATTGTGTTTTGCATCTGTATGAATGCCTAAAGGTCATTTTTTTCCTTCCTATTAATTTTCATATGCATGGGCATACAGCTTTCAGTGTTAGTGTTTTTCTTAAAATGTAATACATAGAGGAAAAAAAAGTAATGTTATGAATCAGAGAGTTTGGGGTGACTTGTCTGGGTTTGGTTTGGGGTTTTTTTTTGACATCTGAGTTTTAATACTTACTGTGCTGTATCATAACATGTTGCTTATTATATAGAAGAACCAGAACAGTGAGCTGCATATTTCTCATATTGCATAAAATGTATTGACCCCACTAGATGGTGCTAATTGATAAACGGATGTCGTGTGTATTTATATATGTCTGCATTTAATTTTAACTCAAAGCACAGATGTCCCCATCTGTCATTCAAGTTTGGGTTTTGAACGGGTTAATTCTGTAACATGTAGCTGTACAGGTGTGACCTCTTCAGTGTTATTAGGAACTCAGGGAACCTGAACTGAATTGGATCTTGCACTAACTTTGTGTCAGTTAGGAGACAAGGGTGATGTTTGCTGTACTAAGCAGGAATAAACCAAACCCTTCTTGATTTAAAGTTATCAGTCTCTGCTTGAATAGCAAAACTGAAAAAGCATAATTCTGTGCCAAAATTTCTCAGCCTGTATGCATCAAACCTAGGTGTTTGTCTGTTTTCTTTAATTAATATTTAACTGGCATTTCTGTAAAATCCTAGCTTTGTGAAAAATGGAGCTTTCTACAAAAACCACTGTCTGACAATCAAACGGGGCAGTTTAGGTGTTGTTCATGTTAGAATTGCATTGGGAAAGTTCTTTCCTTTGTTAGCAGAACAGTGGAAATAATTTGCTTTTGGAAAAAAGTCTGGAAATTAACTTGTTTATGTAAAAATAAAAACATTGGTTCAAATTTGTGATGAGTGTTTAAAACCAGTAGTATCAGAAGAAATGAAGTTTGCAAAGCAAAATGTTCATAGGTAAAACATACTTGTGGGCCAATAGGAATGTTTAGATGTTTATATTAGTGTGTTTTCTCAAAGAACAAATGAAGCATTTAATGTGACAAGTATTAAATGTAGGCATGTATTTTTTTTGTTTCTAACATCTAAATGAAATCTTAAACTTACTTAATCGACTCCGAGAAGTCTTATTAGCAGTGAATTGTAGACTATGTGGTCTTACTGCACAGCGTTTCTGTACTTAGCAGATTTCCAAAGACAACTCTCGTCTCTGATTTCCGTCTTGCTTTAAAGCTTCTTCTTCTGCTGTATTTATTTGACAAGGCAGGACCAAACAGTTGTTCATTTAAAACATGTCCTGGTACCTTCTTATTTGGAAAAGTGCTCTTTTAATTTAATTTCATTTTTTTTAATGTGGTATCTGCATATTCTTAGCAAGCTGCCTCTTCAGTACTTTAATTTGAACTTCGGGAATAATGTAACATGAATAGGTATTAATATTGGCACAGAAAGTATTGTAAATTTATTTTTGAGTACACTTTATGGCTCTTTCTTTGCTAATCAACATACCAGCATAAAGAAGTTGGAAATAGTGGATATTCTTCGGTTTTTTAATTGCTGAATCATATAATCAAATTAAATCACCATGAAATATTCAGGATTGCCATTTTCATAGATGACCCTCAGCAATAAGATGACCATTGTTGCTGGTGTGTTTTGTGCTCAGAAGAATTTCAGGTAGTTTCCAAAGTCAGTCAGCTGTTGACATGATCTTTGTTCTTTACGTTCCAGCAACATCCAGGATGTTTCTTTCCTTTTCCAGTTCATGTTTAGCAGTATAATTATTTTTGTATCTTTCAGGTATTTTTTTCTTTAAAGTATTCAAATCTCATATTCAAGAGCAAAGAATGGTTCTGTTTTTCTCTGGTACAACAGACAAGTTTTTCTAAGGAAAAAGTCCTCCTCTCAAGTTCATAAAGATCTTTAAAATACCAAACTCCAAAGGGAAAATACTTTTGTTACATAAAGCAGTAACATTATACTTTTACTGTTTAAAAAAGGTTTGCCATAAAGCTAAAGATACTTTTATATTCTTAAAATCTGACCAATGTTTCTGGTCAGTTCTTTGGACTATTTGTTACAGATAATAATTAAAATTAGTTACCTACACATTTTACAAGTATTTGTTTCATTATTTAAACACAGGTGATAGCCTAAAAGGAAAGTATCAACAGAGTAGTTAAATGAAAAAAAAATGGGAGACTTCCTTAAAGAAAGAAACCTCCCCCAAAGTTTATTGTTGGAATGTGGGATTGAAATAATGGACATGTATATATTTTTTCTGATAATTTTAAGTTCATTAATGTCTTGAATTAAGTGGTTTTCCTCAACTTTTGTATTTGGAATAATTGTATAAACAACAGCTGTTTGATTGTTGCACTAAAGATTATTTCCATCTCTGTTTCATCACAACTGTGCAGCTTTACTGTGTATTCTTTCTCAAAACTGCAGGGCTTTAGTGGGAGTTACAATTCCTTTCTTGCTTGCATTAAATATTCTTTAAGTAAAAATGTATTTTAAAAGTAACTTAGAAATAAACATTTCCTGGTATAATTTGCATGTAAAAATATATTTCAATTGGTTATAAGTATCTCACTATCAGTAACTGGAATGCCAAAACCCCTAAGCTTACAGTATTTTTTTCTAATGAGATCTCATTTTGGTAGCATTGGTTTGAAAATTAAATACATTTGTGTCTGTGATTAGTCGTTGTCTTCCTTTTAGTGATGAGGAAAATGATGCTTAATTCCTCTGATAATGTGCTTTGAAATCTTTTGATAAAAGATTACGTCATAATCCTGCGTATTGTTACCATTTTAATTTACGGTCTTTATATGTGACTTTTAATGTATACATGTTCAGGTTACTGGATCTGCAGCACTGCACAGAATTTCCTGAGTTGAGTCAGGATCTTTAATGAAAGATTTGGTATCTTGTGTTGTGAATGATGAGCCCTTATTGTCTGAAGGGAAGGAAGAGAGAGATAGATACATGTCTGTGAGCCCACCTCAAATTCTGTCTTTCAGTTAAATCTTAATGCTTCATTTTGGGGAGTGTATTTATTAAAGTAGTAATATTGAGAGGGGGAGCAAGACAGCAAAGTGGGACTGTGTAGACAGCAGGGTTAAAAGCCATAAATTGGAAAGAGCAGTTTGTGACCTGGAATCCTGAGTTCAGTATTGCTCTTACAGAATTTTTCCCTCAAACTTTTACCAAATTTAAGATGTGTTTACACAGGTCAGTGTGTGCTTTTGAATAAAAGAATTGCTATACTTCTGTCAAATTCTGACTGATACTATTCAGACTGGTACATCATGAGTTAACTGCTCAGATTTTGGTTTACTTGCAAATGTATTTATCAAGGGTAGTGCATTAAAATTGTAGGGATCTTTCTGCCTTCATGGACTGCAATTTGGAGACTGCTTATTTAAAAGAAAAAAAAGTGTGATGTTGTTCTGTTCTTTCTGTCCAAGGACTTCTTGTCCTTAGCTCGCACAAGAGAGTGGCTTCATTTAAATTTGGAATTGTTCTGATGCTCCTTTCTTTTGGAAACAGGGTTAAAAGTACAGAAAAACAAATTCGAAAATACTGTATACAGTAGCCATGTAGACTGTTTGGCTCTAAAGTGTCAGGGAAATTTATTTTGGAGTAAGTGCAACTTGTTTGGCTTTGGTTTGAACTTCCTCTGTCTATCTAGGGACCCTCTTCCTATAAGCAAAGTCATCAAAACTTTTGCTTATTACTGACATAAAAAGAGTCCATTTGAATGAAGTCTGTGAAATCTCATATAATAGGACCTTTATTTTTTTGTATAAGGAACAATGAATTCAAAGTGAATTTTTTTTACAGAAAAATAAACATTTTAAGAAACTCAGTATGAATAACTGGGTTTGTAGCCAGTATTTAATCTGTTTTGCTTAACATTGCAAAAATGAAATAGCTAATGCATTAGTCTTATTAGTGTATTACCTCCTTTTAACAGCAAAAGGAGAGATAAGGAGTATCTCCATCCTTTTTTGGATGTGGGGGAAAACAGCAACAAAGAACAAGTAAAAGGTTAAAGGTACTTAATGTCTTCTTTGCCTCAGTCTTTAATAGTAAGAGCAGTTGTTTGGGTACCCAGCCCCTGAGCTGGAAGACAGGGGCAAGGAGCAGAATGAAGCCACCGTAATCCAGGAGGAAATGGATGAGTGACCTGCTACACCACGTGGACACACACAAGTCTATGGGGCCAGAGGGATCCACCCCAGGGTACTGAGGGAGCCAGGGAAGTGCTCACTGAGCTCCTTACCATCATTTGCCAGCAGCCCTGGCTGACTGGAGAGGTCCCAGTTGAGGTCAGCAAATGTGACACCCATCTACAAGAGGGGTTGGAAGGAGGATCCAGGGAACTACAGCCCTTGTCAGCCTGACCTTCGTGCCAGGGAAGGTCCTGGAGCAGATGATCTGGAGTGCCATCACACAGCACATGCAGGACAACCAGGCAATCAGGCCCAGCCAGTGTGGATTTGTGAAAGGCAGGTCCTGCTTGACCAACCCAATCTCCTTCTGAGACAAGGGGACCCACTTAGTGGATGAGGGAGAGGCTGTGGTTGTGTCTGCCTGGACCTTGGTAAAGCCTTTGACACAGTTTCCCACAGCATCTCCCGGAGAAATTGGCTGCTCATGGCTTGACCAGGGGTGCTCTTTACTGGGTAGGAAACTGTCCAGATGGCCGAGCCCAGGGAGTGTTGGTGAATGGAGTTACATGCAGCTGGTAGCCAGTCACCAGTGGTGCTCCCCAGGGATCAGGGCTGGGGCCAGTTTATTATCTTTATCAGTGATCTGGACAAGCATATCAAGGGCACCCTCAGTCAGTTTGCAGACACACAAAGTGGGCAGGAAGGCTCTGCAGAGGGATCTGGACAGGCTGGATCAGTGGGAAGAGGGCCAATGGTAGGACGTTCAACAAGGCCAAGTGCTGGGTTGGGCACTTGGGTCACAACAACCCCGTGCAGTGCTCCAGGCCAGGACAAGAGTGGCTGGAAAACTGCATGGCAGAAAAGGACCTGCAGCTGCTGGTTGACGCTGGCTGAACATGAGACAGAGTGTGCCCAGGTGGCCATGAAGGCCAGTGGCATCCTGGCCTGTGTCAGCAATAGTTCAGCAGCACAGGGATTGTCCCTCTGTACTCGGCACTGGGGAGGCCACACTGGAATCCTAGGTGCAGTTTTGGTCCCTTCACTTCAAGAAAGACACAGAGGTGCTGGAGTATCTCCAGAGGAGTGCAGTGGAGCTGCTGAAGGATCTGGAGTACAAGTCTGATGAGGAGCAGCTGAGGGAGCTGGAATTGTTTAGCCTGGAGAAAAGGAGGCTCAGGGGAGACCTTGTCGCTCTCTGGAACTGCTTGACAGAAGGTTATAGCAAGGTGTGGTGGGTCTCTTCTGCCAAGTAACAAGTGACAGGACAAGGGGAAATGACCTCAGGTAACACCAGGAGAGGTTTAGATTGGATTTTAGGAAAAACTTTCTTCACTGACCTGGTCATCTAGCATCGGAACAGGCTGCACAGGAAGGTGGTAGAGTCACAATCCTTGTTGGTATTTAAAAGATGTGTAGATGTGCTATGTGGGAACATGGTTTAATGGTGGACTTGGCAGTGCAGGGTTAATGGTTTAGTGGCTCTTTCCTTTTCAGCTGAAGAGAAGTCATGGAATATGAGCATAATGGGGGCATTTACCGATTCTCTGTTGTATGCTTTGGTGACACTAGCATGAAGACAGGGAGTTCTGAATTTACAAATATAAGACATAGATCTGAGACACAGATTTGCAAGTATATCCCACAGTTCATGAATGACATGTTTGTTAACAGTGTCAGTAGTAGGTGCTTAACAGATATGCAGTATTTTTTCCAATAAAAACAAATGTGTTGGGGAGGTGCAATTTAAGTACAGAAAAGCAGTATATGTGGCCCAGAGAAGCAAGGGCAGGATCACCTGGTTTGTCAATTGCTTATTTAACGTCTGGGTTGGTTTTCTCATACACAAAGAGTATATTCGTTTTGCAATAAAAATCAAGAGATGGGTCCTTACGGACCTGAAACTTGGATTATATCTCTCTGGGACAAAATCAAATCTGACAGTGGTCTCATGACCTTGTGAGATTAGTCTCACAGCTTCTTCATCTGTGAGAATGCCTCAAATAAACTCCTGAGTGCAGGTGTTCTTCCTGCATATTCCTGAAGCATTTTCTCTTTATCATCATCCTCTTCCTTAGATGCCTTCCTGCTTATCAAGGTCAATCAAGGATGAAGGACAGACAAATGAGGTAATTAAGCACTGTGTTAAATGACTGAGAGGGAACCCTCAAACTACAGATTAAAAAAAATCCACAGAGAATACGATTTTACCATACAATTTACTGCATATGCACAGGCATTTTTGCTATACTGCACTTCCTGACTAGGCAATAGAAACCAGTTATTTGACTGGAATGACTGACTGATCACATGACAGGCATTTTTAGCAAGACTCATGTTTTTCTTTGATTTTGCCAGTTGAGAAAAGTTGTCTTCTTTCCCCCCAATTCCTTTCATTTCTAGAACACTCTGCTTCTTTTATTGTCTTTGACAATCTAATTCACAATAATCACATAATATTTGCCATCACTATTCATAGGTGCTTCTGCCATTACAGCTCTGTCACACATATAAGTGCTACATAATCAAGTTCTTGCTGAATCAAATTTCAAGCACCAAGTGCTTGTTGAGGGTGGGGCTTGGAGCTGTGGCCTCTCTAAGCACCGCTGCTGATTTACACTGATAGCACCTGATTTAAAATAATGCCTCCTCAGTAACTGTGTACATCTGTTGATAGCACACCATTGTGTCATTTTACAAAACATAACATGACAGGGAAAATGCCCTTAAATGTGTTCTTTTATCATATTTTGTAACTTAGAAAATTACTGTAATTGTACGTACAGTTCTGAAAATACAAGGAGATTAGAATTTTCTGGAGGAGTTCAGTTTTGAATATAGGTCATTGTGATTGCTGGATAAAGGACACTTTTTAAGTGTCATCCAGCACATGCTAGACTCTTCACAACTTTTTCTTTAATGGCTGAACAGATGCTAGTGTTGATTTAGATTGAGCATAAGGAAGAAATTTTTTATGATGGGGGTGGTGAGATACTGAAACAAAATCTGTGGATGCCCCATCGGCCATAGGTGTTCAGTGTCAATTTGGATGAGACTCTCAGCAGCCTGATCTAGTGACAGATGCCCTGCCCATGTCAAAGGGTGTAGGCTAAATGATCTTTACAGGTCAAACAATTCTGTGATTCTATTCTTGTAGCTTGGTTTGCATTGGTGTGACAGTTGCTGTGCTCTGTGTATGGTTCACTGATGGGCCAGTGGTTTTTTTTTGGGTTACGAATGTGTGCACATTGTATTCTATCATACAATTATTCTTTACCTGTGCCAACTGTTGTACCAAAAAAGACTGTCTCCTGTTAACTCTTTGGCACCTTATTCCTCTTCTGCTCTTAATTGTTGTTAAAAACTTTGTTTTGATTTGGGTCCTTTCTGCCTTTTGCTACCTGTTGTTCTCTCCATCACCAATACCTTTCACATAGTTTTCAAACAAGACCTGTGGGTGGGCTCTGCATCTTGCACTGGATCACTACAGTGTAATATGTCTTCATAGTGTTAATCATCAGGTTTACTTCCTTTGCTAGTTCCTTCTAGATAGATCAATCCATGTAACAAGTAAAATAATCTGGGGGAACGAAGGGAAACATTGTTTTAACCTATTCTATACTTTAGGTTTAGTGCGTGGTCAAACAGTAGAGAGGGGTGTCATTGAGTACATACCCACAGAGTAGTGTTTCATATTAATGTAGGGCTGTGGGCAGCAAGATAGTTCCACGTGACTTAAATGAGTTGATTGCCAATTTAGAAAGAAATAAAAAGAAGGTGGAAGCAAGAAAGCTGAAAAAATACTCTTGAGATGGAAAAAAAGAGAAGAGGAAGAGAAGAGGAAGAGAAGAGGAAGAGAAGAGAAGAGAAGAGAAGAGAAGAGAAGAGAAGAGAAGAGAAGAGAAGAGAAGAGAAGAGAAGAGAAGAGAAGAGAAGAGAAGAGAAGAGAAGAGAAGAGAAGAGAAGAGAGAAGAGAAAGAGAGAACAGGAGGACAAAACCGGTATGATGATAGAGAAGCAAGGTTAGGAATGGAGAATGTTGTATAAACTGAGACAAAAGTCTGTGTGTTCTGTTTATGTCTCAAAATTATTTCTCATAAGTTTGCTTTGCCTCTGTTTTGGAAATTTATTTCAGTTTGATGTATAGAAGAGTTGAAATGTCAGTAATTCTAACAGTTTTCTGCATCTTTAGTATAGCTCATTGGCATTGATGGGAAATGATTTTTTCACAACAGTTACAGGGAACTCTAATTTCAGTTTGCTGACACTTTCAGTAACTCCTTTAAAAACATTCTGTTCCTATGTATGAAGCCTTAAGTACGTCAAGCAGTTAAAGACTATATTTATTCAAGTTCAGAAAAAAGAGAGAACAAAATTGACACATGGCATTTCTTGGGTGGCATCATCTTATGATGAAAATAGTCCATTTTGGAGCGCCATTGTAATTTTCCAGCAACTTTTTAAGTGGAAATCTTCTTAAAAGATTGCTAATAATTGGACTGTAATACCAGTACAAATTACCCTTTCTGAAGCCAAGTGTGTAGTTTGTAGGTGTGTAGCTTGTAGGTGTGTAGTATTGTTCTGTAGAGTCTTTCAGAGAAGTCCTGCTTACAAACTGTACCACAGCCTACTAATTACTAATAAAATTATATTTGTTTCACAAGGATTCCTTCCCAGAAGGAGCTGGGGTATTTGAAACTGGTGGTGTTATTCTGGGTATGTGGTTATCCCACTCCCCTGTTTTATTTTCAGCCATATGATATTAGTAATATACTTGGAAATTGAGAAATCTGAAAGGAAAAATTAAACTTATTTTGTAGGACTCTGCTTAGGATTTTTGTTTTTCTGACTTAGAAAGCTCCTTGTGGGTTTTTAAATAGTCCAAGCTGAGGACACTACTCTGCTTTATTATAGAAAACTTAATTCAGTCTCCCTAGGAAAATCCAGAAACTATTGCTCTTGCTTACAAATGTGCCAAAAATTGTATAAATTTGCAAATGATTATTCTTCCCTCTTGGGGCATAATATCAGAGGAGATTGTCAGTTTTTGCAGAACCTCATAAATCTTCCCAAAGTACCCTACAGTGAAAAGAATAGGTAGTCATAAAATAAATCAGAAAAACAAAAGCCCAACAACTTAGTCATCTGTTCAGCAGAACAGCTTTTTATGTTTTATTTACAATATATAATTCTTGCTTTAACAGACTTTGACTCATCTGTGAAGAGATTTTCAGCATTCAATCTTTACATGTAAAGTCAGAACGTAAAACAGATGTACTGTATTTCCTATTTTTAAGCATGATACAGTCCTATATTTTCCATAAGTTGTGTAAGTTTCTAGTAGAGAGAAGGCAGTAATAGTAAAGTTATGGACATATGGTATAGCTGCAGAATATAAGATAAACTTACCTTTTGTATTAAATAGAATTCTTTAGAGTGAAGCTCAAACAAATGGTTGCAAATGTGATAGTTTTTGTCTTGAGTAGGTGAGTTCTCTGTTTTACTATTTTGAATCCACTCTCAGACTTCTCTCAGAGTGTTCCAAGATGGTTTTAATTTCTGTTACAGTTTAATTTCATTGAATGAAGTTTGTAAAGGGACCACCTTGTCCTGTTTTGCTTTTCATTTCTGTGGCTACTTCAAGCTATTCATTTTCATCAATGCATTCACTTAATCTAGATATTTAAATTTCAAATTCTACCTGTGTAAGAATTGAAGTTTGGAAATGCAATGCTAGGTGTGCATTTATTGGCATGATTTATGAATTTCACATTTGGGGAAATAATTAGTTGAAAGACAGCATGTGTAGAGGTAGCCAAAGCACATGGCTGTGTGCACAGTGGTTTTTCTACAGGTCATTGTCACAAATGCAGTCATTCATCACCCTGAAGTCTGGGAAGTTCAAAGGCCACCAGGTGAGCTCGCAAGTGTGCTTTGTCTTCCTTGAAAGGCAACAGAGATGACCTAGTTCCCAGGGACAAGGGAGAGGCAAGTGCTGTTCCCATCTTCCAAAAAGGCCTAAAAATACAGTGGGGGGAACTAGAGGCCAGTCAGCAGAACTGCGATCTGTGGGGAAAATCACAGAACGTGACATCTTGACGTGTCTTTTAGATATAGGGAAGGAAGAAGTTGTCTGAAAATGCATTTTTGCCTCACTGGAATATTTGCTTTATCGGAGGAGTTGCACCAAATCTCCCATCTTACTGTGTTCAGGAAGCTATTATATATACATGCTGCATACATTATGTACACATTAGTTATCCAGAAGTTAGAGGTGGGCAGTAACTGTAGGAGACCAGAGGAAGTAGCATTTTTATGATACATACGATTATTTCACATTGATATGAAAGGTAATCCTTGTATTTTGCCTTGATTGCATCTTTGTGCACAAGAGACCAGTGGTTTTTAATTTCCTCAGGCAAATCCTTTAAATTACAAATGTGTTGAAGACAGATATTGTCATATAATGATCTGATACAAAAATAGATTCAACTAGCAAACAAGGCAAAATACTATCAAATAAAATCAGATATTTGAGGGAAAAAACCCACTTACGTTGCATCTCAAATGGAAGTGTGCTAAGATTGCAGTGTTTTTACTGTAGATGATATGTTTGTCCCTAGAGTCACTCATTGTGCTAGTACAGTAAATGAATCAAACTTCCAACCTGATGTAGTAAAACCCAGGATCTAGAACTGTCCAGTAAGAGATCTTCCTGCTGACTTGATTAACTTCTGGGTTTTGCTTCAGATTTGGTTAGGCAGCAACTCCCTATAATTCCTCCATAATCAAATAAAATCGTAATGATTTTCCTTAAATGTTTAACTGGATTCCAGTATCCACTCTTAGGAAAATAAAAATTTGTTTTTAGTCATTTACTGGTTATAGACAGTGCCAATAACTAGTTAAAGTTACATCATGCCACCTCTGAAAACCCTATTTGTTGTTGCATGACTTTACAGTCATGTAAAACTTAAAAAAAATGGGTTATGCAAGAATGTCTCAGCATTTTTTAGTTTGGTTCATTTTTTCCTTTTTTAATTTCATTGGTAGAGATACTTACAGGTTTTCCAGGATAGAATCAGCATCATCAGCAGTAGGGCTTCTGTTTCCTTTGAGAAACTGGGACGTAGTACAGGCAAATGCCTCTGGCCTCAGAGCTGATGGAAGCTCAGTCTGGATAAAATCAAGATGTTGGCTGAAGCAATCAGAAAATGATGGATTTGAGACTTTTTGACTAACTGTGCCTTTTAGTTCTTCAAGTTCACAGTCCAAGTAAACCACAAATTTCTGCTAAAATCAGGGAGCTGCAGCTCCTTGTTTTGTTTAGTTTCTGTACTTGGTGAGCTAGAAATATGAAGTTGTCCAGTCATTTATACTTATGTGACATCCAGTATGGATTAGTCTGAGTAACTGCTGAGTAAACAATGTCTACACAAGCTATGTAAAATTCATACTCAAGTTCTGGAGACAATAGTAGTTTGCAGATGAGAATAAATTATTTTACAACTTAGCAATTAAGTGACAGTGGTGCCTTCGTGTTTCACTGTGATGTTTCAGAACTTCAGCATCCTGTAACCAATGACATACTGAAGTAATCCCATCAAGATTGCAGAAATGATGAAGAGATTGATCAAGAATTAGATCTTGCTATGCCACATTGTATTAACAGAGTATCATATAGCCTGTACTTTGAAGAACACATAGACTAATTGAGGAAAAACACAGGTGGACTTAGAGTTATGAAGCGCAGCAGAAGACAAGAAAAATGGCAAGCACAGGTATCATTGTCATGGTATTATCTTGTTTATGGGTGTAGTTCTAGAAGTTAAGTGTAAATTGAAAAGAATGAACTGGGTAGAAGGTTGAAAGTGTCCTGGGCAGTGAGAGAAGTGAGTACTGCTGGGGGTAAAAGTAAGTGGAGAAAAGCAGATGTGGAAAAGGGGGGAAGGCTGGCAGGAACATTTGGAGTAAAAGGGATGCGATCAGGTCAAGTCTGAGTATTTTCAGTGTGCAAAGAGTGGTTTGGTTGCTCTTTAAGGCTGTCCTTGCTGCCTTGCATCTGTCCCGCTCCTCTCCAGCAGCGAGCTGTGGAGGGCCAGGGTATCACTGGGGATCCTGTCCCCAGGTTACGACAGAGTCCCCAGCCGAGTTCTGTGCCCCGCGGCCTCTGCCAGACCTTGCCTTCGCCTCCTTACCAAGCACAGTCCCCAGTATAGCTCCTTCTGCAACTCCTTCAACCATCTGGAGTTCATGCCTCCTTCAGAGCAACAGAACTAAAGTAGAAAATCTAAGAATGGGGTGTGTTTGCATTAGTTCAGACTACTGTTGTTTTCCTTTTTTAAATGTTACTTAATAGCTGGATATCTGTGTATGTTTTTTAAAAGAATGTAAATAAAGTTGAATGTTTAATATAGTTCTTTATACCATTCTGAAATGGCTTTCAAGAAACTTGTTAGAAGCTTAAAAATATTTTAGGTCTTTAAAGCATTTGTACTGGAAAAAATCTAAATTTTGAAGTGTGTAACTTGTGGAGGAGGGAACAGGCTGACTGTTGAAATGATGGTGTATCCTTTTATCTTTTGAAAGAAATAAAACGTAGTACCTTTTTAATGTTGATAACTCCCCATTAAAAACTTTAAATGCTCCTAAATGACTTTTCCTCACTGAAGGACTGACGCTTTCTTTCAGATCTGTTAGAATTTGTATTAGCACTACATTGCCCTTGTTTCTGAATTATTTTAATGACAGCAGTCACTCCACCAAGCTGTCTGTCAAGATGTGGGTGGCAGGCTATTATTTCACTTCATAAATCATAATTTACAGGGGGTTTTGTATCCATCTTGGGTATAAACACTTTATGCTTTGTGTTTTCAGCAGCAATATAAAATGTAATTGATACTTGAAGCAATATGTTAGAAATATGGACAGAGAAAGCCAGGAGAGAAAAATCACAAATGTTTAGTTTTTCTGTGGGTTGGTCTACATACTGAGCATTTTTTCCATCTGATTTCATATTCTTAGCACTTCAACAGAGGATGATGATGAATTGCATTTATATGATTGCTGCCTGTAGGTTACTGTAAGGATGTTTCTTTAGTTACAGACACTCAACAGATCCATTGGCTCAGTGGGGTTATTTTGTACCATTTCTCATGCTGCTAAATCAACTTAACTGCTTTCTGCTATTGTCTTCCAGATTCATGAAAAGCTGCATTATTATGAAAAGCAGAACCCAGTGCCCATACTCCATGGTGCAGCAGCCTTGGCAGATGATGTAAGTGTCCCCTGCTGAGATCACTGGTACCAAGTCTCCCAAAAAACTGTCTGCAAGCAGAACTCCTCATGGTGCAAATATATGAATGTAATCCACCAAGCTGAAATCATAAGAAGCTGCAAATGTTTCCAAAGGTTCTGTCATCACTTGTTGCTGATATTACTTTGATTTTCATTCACTTGCATGCTATTAAAACGTTGCATCTAGATAGCCTCTTGCTCTGCTTTAGTAACTGTGTAATAATAACGTTGCGGATTGGAACTCTACTGGGAGGGGAAAAGCTGGCAACTATTTTTGAGAAAGTCACAGACAAGAGGAATGCTTTGGAAAAATAAAGACAAATGAGATAGCAGCACTGGTGACAGAACGTGAGAAAAAACAGATAATATTAAATAAATGAAGCATATGAAATGCCTAGGAAGGGGGCTTGTTAAAAAAATGCAAATCTTTATAACAAAAAGTACAGTAGTGATTTATCGATATTGGAGCTTTCCAAATTACCTTCATAACCAAAAAATAAATTGTAAAAGTGGTCAGCGTTGATGGAGTAGTTAATTTCCTGTTACTATAATTTTTATTTTAAAGAAAAAAAATCAACCTGCCATTTCTTGCTATTTGGTTAATTCTAGGATTCAGATGAATTGTGAACACACCTGTATAAACTATGACTGAACCTGAGGCAGGCCAGTATAGAGAAATGTTTAATAAACTGTGGTTTAGGTGAAATCCAGAAGTCTTTGTTGCAATTGATGATGTCAGGTTGTGTTTTGGAAAAGGCAATATGAATTAGGAGCCATTTGAAATACAGCATGTTTGAAACTTCCCATACTTTATAGATGTTCTAAATATCTCTTCATATAATTAATAGTTTTTGATTCTTAAATTTTACAAATGGTTAAATGTTGTGAATTGAGAATGGTAACATTTTAATGAAAAACTAAATTAAATGTATTTTAAGACTATTGGAAAAAGGATATAAGGTAATTTAATCTTGTTTCAGTAGGAGGAGAGCTATATCCTGTAACATACCAACCATAATAATACATTAGCTTTGACATCAGGCATATATTAGTAATATTTTTTTAACCTTCAAATAGCTTTGAATAATGTTGATAGTAATTTTGAAAATTAGAAAGCTGGTTGAAATTCTCTTCATTAAATTCTTGCTGACATATTAATAATCCTTGCTAATATTTGTGTTACGGATCTCTGGGCTAAAATTCTTAATAGGAATAATTTCTTATTTTTGGATGCAAAACTTAGTTCTTGATATTTTCAGAAATGCTGAGCAATCTCATTCTCTATTCAGCCCCATTTAAAATTTATAGTTTTGGAAATCCCCAAATTAGAGTACTCTGTCACTCCTCAGTTGACAGAGGTTGGGGGTTTTAACTTTGTGAATGTATCACTGTGTATATATGGTAGCATTTTTGAAATGTACATATGTTGGGACACGAGGGTCTCTAGACATCTGCCTGCTTGGAAAGCAGAGGTTCTTTTTAAAGATCTCTTGCTGATTCTTCATTGCTTGTGTGTACCTGAACAGCTGATTTTATGGGCCCTGTCCCACAGGGCGGGGGTGTCCTTTGGTGGCTGAAGTCAGGCTACCACACTGCAGGATTTTATGTGTTTCGATAGTTATCGGCAAATTTGAGTAAGCAAATTTACATGCCATGGGCTTTATAACTCCAAAACTCATGAAGTTCCAGGATTAAAGTGCTATGTAATTGTTGGCATGTTTGTCTGACTAGATGTCATCTTCAGGGATTTAACAGCATATTGGTGTTACAAAACATGCTTTCATTTCAATAGGCTTTAAATTAATGTTCTATAGTTAAAGGTTCTCCGGGGACACCCCCTTGTCGCGGGGGAGAAGCTTGCGTGCCCTCATGAGGTTGAGAGCTATGCTGGAGGTGGTTTGTGCTGCTGGTAGGGTCTCCCATGCCAGACAGGTCTCAACTGAAGGGTCAGACAAAGTGTGTCCACGGGCAGGATGGGCTCGCTAGCCATCTGGCAACCATCCTAGGAGAAGGACAACTCCAACCCGAAACCTGGGCAGATGGAGCTCGTTCAGCCCTGTAAGGCCATCCATCTAAGAGAAGGATACTCTAACCAAACCCTCGTCCTGAGGTATTCGCTGTCACCGTCCAAGCTCGCTGGGCCGTGGCAGATGAACCTTAGGAGTAAAGGGTGGGGCCAGTTCTGCGCACGCTGTGCCTCACCTAAAAAATCCATTGCGCAGGCTTGAAGGGTTCACCCACATTGCAAAGCCCTGTAGTGACAGGTGAGGGTCGAAAACAGCAGGTGATAGGAAGCAGCTGGAAGCCACAGACCCAACCCTGCATGCAGGCGGTTCAGGATATGGGTCATTAGAGACTTGACCCCGGCGATGACAGTCTCTTGCGGCAGCATCCTGAATGACCAAGCAGCCTTTTCTAGGGTCAGCACTGCTTGCTCCACACGGAGAGGGGCCTAGCAAAGGTGGCCTAAACAAAGCTCATCTCCACACCCGGCTGGATAACCGCGGCCAACCGGCATCTTCCATGCGGTCAAACAAAAACAAAGAGATTTCAAAGGCATACACCTGCCTGTAAAGGTGTGCTCAAACTAACACTCACATGTTGGAACATCAGAACCATGCTTGATACTGGGGATAGTGGACGTCCTGAGCGTCGTTCTGCTCTAACTGCCCACAAACTGTCACGGCTCAACATTGACATTGCTGCTCTCAGTGAAGTTCGTCTTCATGAGGAAGGCAGCCTTAAAGAACATGGTGCTGGCTACACACTCTACTGGTCAGGCAAACCCAAAACCGAAAGACACCTTTCAGGAGTTGGCGTCATGATTAAAAACTTCATTGCCTCCAAACTTGAAAATCTGCTGACAGGTCATTCCGATCGCATTATGTCCTTACGCCTCCCTCTACACAACAAGCAACATGTTGTTCTTTTTAGCGTATATGCCCCAACTCTCCAAGCTGACCCAGGGGAAAAAGACAAATTCTACACAGACCTGCGCTGCCTCACCCAAAATGTTCCTGCAGATGATAAGATCATAATCCTTGGTGACTTCAACGCCAGAGTAGGTAAGAATTCTGAAGCCTGGAAAGGAGTCCTTGGCAAGCATGGCGTTGGAAACTGCAACGACAACGGACGCCTCCTGCTAGAGTTTTGCGCAGAACGGCAGCTCACCATCACCAACACTATCTTTCAACAGAAAGACAGCCTGAAGACAACCTGGATGCATCCTCGATCCAAGCACTGGCACCTCATTGACTATATCTTAGTACAACAGAGAAATGTCAGTGATGTCCATCATACTTGAGTGATGTTGAGTGCAGAATGTCAAACAGACCACTGCCTTGTGTGCTGCAAACTTAACCTCCACTTCAAGCCCAAACCTAAGAGGGGCGGCATTCCGAGGAGGAGGCTCCAAGTCAGCAATCTTCAAACAGCCACAGTGAGAGACAGCTTCCAGGGAAACCTTCAAACTAGACTTAAAGATAATCCCATAGATCCCTCTCCTGAAGTGCTTTGGCAATATTAAAAGTTACATCCTGCAGTCCTCTGAAGAGTCCATAGGGTTCTCCTCCAAGAAAAACAAAGACTGGTTTGATGAGAACAATCAAGAGATCCAGGAATTGCTGAAGAAGAAGAGAACTGCTCACCAAGCACACCTTGCTCAGCCATCTTGCCATATAAAAAAATGCCTTTCGTCTTGCATGCAGTGAGCTCCAACAGAAACTTCGAGACATCCAGAACAAATGGTGGCTCGACCTAGCAGAAAAGACACAACTATGCGCAGATTTGGGTGACCAAAGAGGATTCTATGAGGCCCTGAAAGCAGTGTACGGACCCACACACCAGGTTCAAAGCCCTCTACTCAGTGCAGATGGTCAACTGCTTCTAACAGATAAAACCTCCATCCTGAACCAATGGTCTGAGCACTTTCAGACTCTCTTCAGTGCCAACCATGTAGTCCAAGGCTCAGCAATTCAGCACATTACACAAAAACTGGTGAAACATGAATTGGATGCAGCCCCTACTATGGGAGAGATACTCAAGGCCATACAACAGGTGAAAACTGGCAAGGCAGCTGGGGTTGATTGAATTCCACCTGAAATCTGGAAGCATGGATGTCAAGCACTCCATGCGAAATTCCACGAGCTTGTTGTGCGTTGCTGGAAACAAGGGGAACTACCACCAGATCTCCGTGATGCAGTCATTATCACCCTGTACAAGAAGAAAGGAGAAAAATCAGACTGCTCAAATTACCGAGGTATTACTTTGCTCTCCATTGCTGGTAAAATCCTTGCAAGAATACTTCTGAACAGATTAGTACCCACTATTGCAGAAGATCTTCTACCTGAAAGCCAGTGTGGTTTCAGAGCCAATAGGAGCACCACAGACATGGTGTTTGTTCTCAGACAACTGCAAGAGAAGTGTAGGGAACAGAACAAAGGTCTCTATGTAACCTTCGTTGACCTCACCAAAGCTTTCGACACTGTGAGCAGAAAAGGCCTGTGGCAGATCTTGGAACGTTTAGGATGTCCCCCCAAGTTCCTCAAAAGGACCATCCTGCTACATGAGGATCAGCGTGGACAAGTCAGATATGGCGATGCACTCTCTGAGCCCTTTCCAATAACCAATGGTGTGAAACAAGGTTGTGTTCTTGCACCAACTCTATTCACAATCTTCTTCAGCATGATGCTCCAAAGAGCCACAGCAGACCTCGATGAAGAAAACGGCATCTACATCCGATATTGTACCAATGGAAGCCTATTCAACCTAAGGCGACTGAAGGCCCACACCAAGACCCTGAATCACCTTGTCCATGAGCTGCTTTTTGCTGGTGATGCCGCCCTCGTTGCTCACACAGAAGCAGCTCTGCAGCGCTTAACATCCTGCTTTGCAGAGGCTGCTGAGCTTTTTGGGCTGGAAGTCAGCCTGAAGAAGACGGAAGTTCTCTACCAACCTGCACCTCAAGAAGTCTTCCATCATCCTCACATCACCATAGGCAATTCAGAGCTTAAGTCAGTCCAGCAGTTCACCTATCTGGGAAGTATCATTTCCTCAGACGGTAAGATCAACAAAGAGATAGACAACAGGCTGGCAAAGGCATACAGAGCCTTCGGAAAACTCCATAAAAGAGTCTGGTCCAATAAACACCTGAAAAAAAGTACAAAGATTAGTGTCTACAGAGCCATTGTACTGTCTACTCTTTTATATGGGTCTGAATCCTGGGTCATCTACCGCCACCACCTGCGGCTTCTCGAACGCTTCCATCAGCGCTGCCTCCGTTCAATCCTAAACATCCACTGGTCTGATTACATGACCAATGTGTCTGTTCTTGAACAGGCAGGGGTCAGCAGTATCGAGGCCATGCTGATGAGAACGCAGCTGTGCTGGGCAGGGCACGTCTCCAGGATGGAGGATCACCCACTGCCTTCCAAAGATTGTGCTCTATGGTGAACTCGCCACCGGCTGCCGCAAGAGAGGAGCCCCAAAGAAGAGATACAAGGACTCCCTGAAACAACACCTCAGCCTTGGCCATATTGACTGCCATCAGTGGTCCACTCTGGCCTCCAGTTGGGATTCATGGAGACACACCATTCACGACGCTACTCCTTCCTTTGAGAATGCACGGAGAGTCAGTCTTGAGGAGAAAAGACAACGCAGAAAGAACCGTTCCTTGCCATTGTCACCTAGGGAGACGTTTTGCTGTGCCTTTTGTGACCGGACCTGCCTATCCCGTATCGGCCTTTTTAGCCACCAGCACGCTTGCAGCAAGCGTGGGTAGTGCCCTTCTCAAATCTTCGTTCGCGAAGCCTAGCCATGATGATGATAGTTAAAGCAGGAGATACTCTTTATTGGCAAGTGGGTATTTCCTTTTTGATTTAAAACCCAAATTTGGGATGCTGCGATCATAAATAAAACTGTTTAATGTGTTGTGTTGTATTTTAAAATATATTTTAGAAGTAACAATTGTGGTGAGGCTTTTCTAAACATTTTCATATTCTAGTTGCCATACCTTATGTCTTCTCACTTCCAGGGACTTTTAGGCTGAATTTCCCATCAGAGAATCTGTTTGCCTCTTGTTTTGACTTAGGGGTCTTAACCGTGCAAATATTTGATCTAAACTTTGCTGGCAGTTTAGGTATACACAGCAAACAAGGCCTCTGGGTTATTAGAAAGATTGTTCTGGCAAAATAAGTTTCAGAACTATCTCCAGAAGCTTTAAGACCAGGCCCTCCAAGTCACCAGCCTCACTCCACATCTTCCCCACTCTATAGTGTCAGCTCTTCATAAAGAACTTGGTGAAATGTTCTGGTTCCTTCAACAGAGAGTCGTAGAGGTGGGTTTCAAACAGCTTTTCCTGCACAGTTTGGCATAGGAGGTAATTGGCACGATTATGGTATACCCAAAGTACGCCATGGAGCTTGTACTGCTGCTGTTACCTATCCCCAATCTCAGTACTTCAACACGAACAGCAACAAAATCCTGTCCAAAACTGCTACAAGCACAACAGGAAGCTCTGGTGATACCTGTTTGCTAATCTGGCAACATGACTTCGTCTTTCCATTCTCTATCAATCTTAGTCTTCCTCTTCTATCACAAGGTGTTACATTTCCCTTAATACTTTTATGGAAATATTTAATAAAACCAGATTATATGAGGGAAAAGAAATTTGGAACGACTTTATCTCTGAAGAATTAATTTTCTAAATTATGAGACTAAAGTATCTATTAAAACAGTATCAAAATATTCTGTGTCTCACTGTTCTAAACCTTGTGTGCCTGCATTTGCACCACCAAAGCAAAGGCCAGTTCTGCTGGAGTTAATAGATGCTTTGTGCACAGTTTGTCTGAGAGAAATGCTGAAGTGATCATTCCTACTGAGTAGTTGCTGGTCTTCATCAGAGAAACACAAATGAATGGATTTTATTCTCTGGTGATGAGTAGTACAAGGTAAAGAATGAAAAGAGAACCAAGGGTAACCTGTGTCATATACCTGCTCTTATTGCTATCACACAGTATTTTCAGCTTTGCAGAGCTTTTCCATAGAACATGCAGACTAGATTGCAGTCAGATTACCTCAATACTTGGCTTTGTCTCTAGTTCATTGTGACCTTTCCTGCAGAGATTGTTTTCTAATCTCTTGGTGTTAAAACACAAGTATTGTTAATATTAGCACTTAGGTACTTGGTGGATATTTTAGCTATCAATTATATTTACAAAGACTGTGGGACTGTAGGTAATGAATTCTTGTTTTGGTCCTGTTACCCCTGTATTCATTAGAAGGTTAGAAAAAAAGTATTCAAACTTCATCTTAAGTCTATAATTGCTTCTAGATTTGTCCATTAGATATATTTATGCAAAATATATGTCTCACCATTTATCTTGAAAATTTATACAAAATGAAAGTACAAATTTAAAATTAGGCTAGACAAATAAAATTACTTTCTACAAATAGCCAATCTTTCTTTGAGACATTTTTATGATACTGTTTTAATGCAAAGAAAATAAGTGATTATCTGAAATCACATTTTGAATTATGAGTCATGTAGCTTCAGAATTTTAAACTGAAGTTCACGGTTGTGAAATGTATTTTAGCTTTTCCTTCTTCTGGAAAAATAGTTTGAGTCTGAAATCCTGCAGTATAATATGCCTCTTGAGTCCAAATTAGTTGAGAATGTCGTGATAAGAAAAACCCAAGACATGAGCCAAATAGGCATGGGATTAAATGTTAAACTGCTGCTCTATTGTTCACCAACCCACAATTTTGTAGTATAACCAAATATAAATTACAGCTCTTGTTGTTAGGACGCAGTTTGTGCATTTTAAGGGCTTGAATTGCTGATGACCTGTTACAAACTATATTATGATTAACCCACTTCACGTTTAACAAGCTCCTTCCAGTGTATGTGTAAACATAATAAAAGGTTCAGATTGCTTGCACTGTAGGGGCACTTTGCTTTCTTATCCCAGTCCTAAACAGCACAGCTACTGTGGGTTTTTGGAAGCAGTGTGTATTTCACCACCTCATTCAAAACTGTTTTTTATAGACAGTGTCAAAGTTTGATCCAGTCATTTTTACAAGCAGTTCTTTGTCTGCACGCAAAGGACCATTCACTCAAATGAAGTGCTGGGATTTGCCCCCATTGCTATAAATCAGAATGTGATCTGGCTGCACCCTTGCCAAAAATGATTACTTGTGTTAAACTGAGCCAAAAGGCCTGGCTTAAATCTGGTCCACTGAGGGCCAGAAACAGAAGCTCGGTGATTGATGGTGTTTTCCTTCATGCTGGCTTCTGTTTGAACACGCTGGAAAGCAATAACCTTGAACAAGATAGATTCTGGGTTGTCACTGATGCACTGGGTAAAACAACACTTTGCTAATGGTCATTGTGTCGATTCCATCTCCCACCCAGCTGACTGAGGAGCTGCAGAGCAAACCACTGAGCAGTGAGATCAGAGAGCTGTTGAAACTCCTGGCAAAACCCAATCTCAAGGTGAGGATGTGTTGCACCTGCAAAGTGCTTTTGGCGTGGGTGTGTCTGCATTAATGAGTGAGCGTGTGTGCTTGTAAGGCAATATGCAATGCCAGTCAGAAATACCTGTTAAAAGAAACACATTTAGTGTTACCTCTTAAGTTATTATGTTCTTATTCATGCTTTCAAAAGGAATTAATTGTAAGGTCATCACTTTTTTTGCAAAGGATATTCCAAAAAGTAGATATTTGTTTTTTTTTTCCTTTGGCTATCTTTTATTGTGTGTCCGTCATATATTTGTTACAACTGTGCTTTTAATTAAAGGGTTTCAGTCATACCATTGATTAAATTGCCTCATACATAAGTAGTACAACCTGGTACTTGGGACAAAGTTCCTGATGTGTAATATTTTTAAATAAATCTAATTTTGAAACTTTTTGAAAAATTCCTGGTGTTTCTGTGACGCTTTTGAGGATCTTGATACCTTTTATCTGACAGTAGATTATGGAACCATTGAACTGCTGAGGTTGGAAGGAGGTTCTCTGGTTCAATGTGCCATTCAGAGCAGGGTCAACACGAAGTTCAGAGCAGGTTGCTCAGGGCTTTCTCTCATCAGGTCTTGGAAATGCCTGGGTCAGACATTCCACAAATGCTCTGTGCAGCCTCTTCCAATTCCTAATTATCCTCCTATTGAAAATTGCTTCCAGATAATCCAGTCAGAACCTCCCGTGTATCATTGTTGATACACAGTATCACATTATTTTTGAATTGTTCAGAGAAGGAAGACCTTAGTGTTCTAGATGCATATTGCAATGGTAATTAAATGCAGCAGTTGATAAGTTTAGATGAAAGCTGCAGAGTGGAAAGGAGCCTTTTTTAAGACAATTGCCTTTTCATATTACCCGCAAAACACTGATCTCAAAAGCTGAGACACTATGGTATCTTGAAATTGCTGCAAAATTTTAAAGATTAATCTTGCCTGCATAGTTTGTAAAGTGACAAGCTGTTTCTCTCTGATGGGGTAAGCAATGCCAATGGCCTGTTAGAAGAGAATTTGTTGGTGCATCAAATTGCAGAGATTCTGAGCTTCGCTGTAGGTATTTCCTTAGTGACTGTCCACATGTGCTTCATGTTCCTGAAGCTTTGGTGGGTTGAGTGAATGCAACTCATGTGCGACAACTGCATCTCTCCCTCTGCCTTTCTTGCTTTCACTCACTCACTCTTGCTGTCTGTTCCTTGTTAGTGGTGAAATGCAATGTGATAATCTTAGCAGGATTTCAGGGAAAGAAGTGCCTTCCCCTCATCATGGTTATTAATAGGACTGAACAACTGCAGTAACTTATCAAATGTCTTTCTTGGCTGCTGGGGAGAGTGGCGAGCTGCAGGGTACCAAGCCCTTTGCGTGGCCAGACTGCTGCCTAATCCTGCACAAGGCACAGATGTTGCAGGTGTGTATGTGAGGTAGGGGAAAGAACTGATGGTATGCAAGATATTTTTCCCTGTCCATTATCTTCTCCTCCTGCCATCGTCTCCACATGGCAAACATTCCTTGGAGAGAAGGTAAATTATGTCTGCTCCCTCCTCCATCATGTTGACCAGGCAAGTGTACTGCATTCAGTCAGAGGCTGTAGCTGAGATTCTTCTATTGATTTCCTCTGCTCTCTCTAGAGCAGAAAAGGAAAAGAAGAAAGTTACTGTCTCTCAGTACTTCCAGTTCCTCCCCAAAGTGCCCTCAGTCTGTTCAGTTTTATCCAAGCTTATGCTGTAAATTTTGTAAGTTTTTCTAGCCCTTCACTATTAGATTGATGGTTAAAGAGGTTTCTTTATTTTGTTGTAGATTCCTGGGATTCCTGTCTAGAACAGCTCTTTTTCACATATCTGAAATTACTTGGGATGACTGATGGATCTTTCCAACAATGTTCCATAGATATCTCAAAACACATATGACTTAATTTGGGATTGACTTAAACTGGCTGCACATAATTCTGGGGAGGGGGAAACTTTCCTCTCCTGACCTGGTTTATAATTGCAGTGTTCGGTGGCCCTCCTTGCTGCCAGTGCACTGCTGACTGATGTTTGACTTGCTGTCAACCAGCAACAGCAAGAGCATTCACTGACTGTTCCTGCATTGCAGTGGGACAGGCTGAAAACCGGTGGGGTGGCAACACCTCCAGGTCTTCCCATCTCCTGCTCAGGTCTGACAAGGGAGACAGAACTCGATGCACCTGTGCACAAACTGCTGAATGCAGATCCCGCCTGCTGGCCTTTCTTCTGATGGATATTTGCTTTTTTAATCTTTTCCATTTGTTCAGCTTAGGGGCTGGTGCTCTAAATTAATTGCTTATTAGATAGTCTGTGTAGTCCTACCACCATTTCCAGTATGTGTCTGTTATAACCTTACATGAGGGAGGACTGTGTTGCTCTGTGGAAGACTTTGCTCTCTAATTCAAGTTGTTGGTGGGCTGTATTTGAGGATGGTAATTCCTGGCCTGTGTGGGAGTAGGTATTGCACCCATTCCTGGGTTCTTCCTCAGTTCCAGGAGTGACTTTGTAAAACTTTTATCATTCTGGAGGTGTACTATGCATTAGGTTGGTTTTAACCCTATTTCAAACTGACTTTATTTTATGAAGAAAGCATTTAGAAGATGGTTTGTGTTTTCAAGATTTGTGTTTTACATTCCAGTTTTGTTGATGGCTTTACATATACATTGAAGCTATATGATTTCATACATTTGAGTGAAACACAATGAGGAACTCACATAAATACAGTTTTTTCTGTGTGTAAAAGAAAAGAAATGTTCTTTAGGTTCTTGTTTAATGGCAACATTAAAGTTAATCAATGTATGCTTTAAATACATGACACAGGATGCTTGACATGGCACTAAATGTTTCTCTTGGAGGAGGCCAAAATTATTTTTACATTTTTTATAACATGAAGACGAGAATACATAGTGGGGATATACATGAGAAATTGATGTTTCTAATTTAAGAGAAGACACTTCTTTGAGTGCTTTTGTAAAAATAGGAATAGCATAAATAATTATGCTCAGCTTTAAGGGTTTATAATTTAGAGAAATTAAAGGAGCTTATGTGACAGCAAAAGGAATGTCTGTTAAGAGGAAAGTTGTACAGAATTTAGAAAACAATAACAAAACTTTTAAAAATTACAATGCATCAGATAGGCACCAATGCAATTGAGTCTTCATAGCAACTGGGCTTTTTTATGACTCTGTATTACTGTTGACTGAGAGTGCTACACTTTTTTTTCCTAATATATTAGCTACATTATCTTGCTCACAAAATATTTTTCATTGTTATGCAATTGAATAAATTGGAATATGTAATTTGAAGATTAAGAGTCAAGATGTTTGCACAAAATATACCTAAAAGAGAGTTTAATTCTTGATAATTAATGAACATGTCAGACTCAAGTGAGCAAAGTGGTGTTATCTGTCAGTAGGGGTGGAAATGGGAAGAAGCAAAGCAGTCAGTGGAGTTACTCTGTCAGAAATGAGACAGAACACCGGTGAGGAACACTAAGAAAAGAGATGTACATATGACAGATGATCAAGCTAAGAATGAAAGACTTTAAAGCTTCCAAATTCCCCTCCAGTTTTAATTAAAAACTTTCTTGAATAGTAGGTTTCAGTCCATTTTCTAACAAGCTGGAAGAAGCTGTGTTACTCTGGGACAGTACCATAGCATGAAAACATAATTGTTATTTATTTTAAAATTATTTGGAAAACTGAAACCAATAACTATAGGAATTAACATTTTAGTCACTTATTTTATTGGTGTGGCTGTAAACAAAAAAAGACTATAAAAGAATAAACTGTCTTTTAGTCCAGTGAACAATGTTACCCAATTATATGAGCTTTAAAACAGGCTTGGGATACATTTTTCAGATCTGATTCACTCTTTATAACAACAATTACCCTTCTGATCATTACATACTGAAATAAGCAATTTACCATTTGAAGTTAATCTCTATTAGGGTAAATTTAGTCTGTTTTACTTAATATAAAAGATGTCCTTTGTGGTCATTAGTGTAATGGGCAGAACAATAATTATTTAAAAAGCTAATGCCACTGTGCTAAAACTATACTGTTGGATGTTTATGCCTTTTATGACCCAGAGGAAATTGAACTTTTCCAGTGGTGGTTCTGCCTGTTTTGATAGAGTTTATCTTCTGTTCATGTGTGCTGAAAAGTTTGCCAGCTGCTAGTCTGAAACATAAACCAAGTACCTAAGCAAGGGCACCAGGCAGGACTGTGAATGAGTTCAGTGCCTCATGGTGCACCAGAATGTAAAGCATTTGGATCACTCTGGGCACTGTACCTGTAGCCATAGAGGGAACAAGAGGTGGACATACAGTATTTTTCTTGTCTTTGCTTTCATTACCATAGAATGAACAGAATTTTAGAAATAACTTTAAGATAACTTCCAGAGTGAAGGGAAAACTGCTCTTGTGTGACTGGGAATGTTGCTGTTCAGAGAAAATACAGATTCTTTCAGTTTGGGATTTTTTAAGATTGCTTTAAAATGCAAAGATGCATACACCAGAGAACTGTAAATGGGATTTATGCTTGCTGTTTTCTTTGCAATTCATCTGAGGTACACTTGACTTTCCCTTTCACAAAATAATTTGCAGTTGTAAATATTTTCATCTGATTTCATTTCTTTGGCTTTCCTTCAGAATAGAGCCGTGAGTTAATCAAAACTAAAACTGCAGATGATGAAGCCAGGGCACTTTGTTCTTCATATAAATGCTTCCTATGTTTTATTAGGTTTCCTTAAACAAAGAAATAGTGCTTATTTGAGCTTGAAGCATACTTTTAATGTTGTCCTGTCCTGTTTTGTTTTCCTTGTATTTACTGGGAAGTTTGTAAATTCTAGCCTTTATTTCATAAAGAACTGCTGATACCATCATCCCTGCCATATGAGGCTTACTGGATTTGCACAGTGGCCTGATAGACTGTTCAGATCAAAGTGCTGCTTGTTCTGCTAAAAAAGCAAACATTTTAAGCATTATCTGCAGAGTCTTCTAAAGCTGCCCTACAGTCACTGGCAAAAATCAACAATATAAATTACCGTCCAGGAGACTGCAGGCTTTTTTCTACAAGAACTTTAACATCCAAAGCACTGAAAGAAAATACTGCGCTATAATAATATAAAACAAAATCCATTTTTGCTTTGAAAAGTTCATGAAGCATTTCGTGTAGCATGTAATTAAAAAAAATCTTAATCTAAACTTTCTTTTCTTTCCAACATTTCCTTTGTATTTAGACCTGCTGAGGATTTTCCGTCAGGGCTTTTTCATTGAACTAGGTGTTTTCTGCACAGTCAACATTTTCCACTGGAAATTGTTGAGATTTGCCTACAACTGTTCAGGTTTTGCATCTGGAGAACTCAAATGCAAATTCCAGCTCAGTTAACATCTAAGCTACATTTAGTCTGCTGTTGTATCATAGGTACGTGGAGGACCCTTTGGCCCTGTCCTGTTAGAGACCTGTCTTCCCAGATGCACCAATGTTTTCTGCTCTTGCACACGTCCTGAGAGACTATTCTCTTCATCCTTATTAAATACTCATGCTCACAAAAACTACAGTATCTATTCAGGAAGCACGATTTCCCATGTTTTATAACTGTTAGGAGACTGTGTGGGGTTTTGGTAGGACTATTTGTAGGAATTCTGCTCTTACATTAATAGATTTTACTAAACAAATTACTTTAGTTTTACTAATATAAGTACATTGTACTTCAACAAAATACAAACCAAAAAATATAATAGCAAAATAATTCTTTTAAAAACAGGAAGAAAAGCCTTGATTTTTCACATCTGTCAGGCAAAGAAAATTAGAAAGTAGTTGTGGCACTACTACTTACTGTGGTAGGAACTGACAAAGCATACATATAACAATATACAATACCCCATAGGCATAGATATAAAATGGTGTGGAGGAGTTGAAAGAATACTGCATGAATTTAAGTAACAACCATTGTAAGTGCTCTCAGGTTTGCCTCATGTGACAACTCAGGTATGCCCAGTGGAGAGCTTGTCTGTTAATCTTAGAAGTATGGATGTGAGAATGCTCACTAGCAGCCAACATACAATAAACAAAGTGATAGATATCATAAACAAAAGTGAAGCCAGGCAGGTCGACAGCAGAAAATATAAAATTTGAAAAATATATCAAAGAAATTCTTTGGTTATATACATATATATATATATATATATATATATATATATATATATATGCATGGACTCTGTGGCTCAATGGCTTCCCCACATGAGGGAACCAACTGTCCCGCACCTAAGAATGCTGAGTTTCATCCATGTAACTGTATGTCCTAGTTTAAGGGAAACCAAAGTGTTTCCCAAGACCAGAGGGGAGAATTCCTCCTCAATAACTGTGTCATTTTCAACCAAGAAAAAGTGCATGCCACCACTGCAGATACTAATATTGTCACAAAGCTACCACTTCTTCAAGAAAAGAATTGATTAAGGATGGCCAAGATACTGAGAGAGTGCTCCTGTCTCAGCATTTTCAATCTGAAAACCATCTATTTATGCTCTTGGAAGTTACTTACACAGGGTTAAAGCTTCCAGGGCACTTCAGCTACATGAATCATGTTGTGAATGTAAAGCAGAAAGTTCAGATTCTTTTGATTTAAAATCAGAGATTTTTCTGCTGTTATCCACAACTGAGAAAAAACACAGGGCTGTCATCTGGAAGAATATTAACACCTTTACCAGATGACATGGATGGACGGACTGTGTGTTTCTGTGAACACTGAGAACAGTTTGACTTTTGAAGCATCTCCAGGGGCTGTGAACACTGAGCCAGAGGAAGCAGGAGTCTGAAGATGCAGAAAGTTCATTTTTCTGTTGGCTGTTGCTGTCTGGCTACCAGCTGCAGGTAAACCCATCAGTTCAGACTGGTGAATCTGAAATCAAGAAACAGCATTTTCAGGCAAGGAAATTACCCTTTTGTGAAAGGAAGTTCATATAGTCATGAATAAAGTCCACTGCAGTAAAGAGGAAAAAGTAATATAAATGAATATTGATCCAACTGAGATGTTGCTGTGCTAAGAACATTAGTCTATAGTAGATATTAAGAACTCAAAACCACACATGTACAGTATTTATTTTAAATATTTTCAGTCACTACTCTGACCCAGCTGTATCAAAGTCAGATTGGAAATGAAAGGGATTTAATTGCCAGCTGGACAAGCTTGAACTAGAGGGCAACTCTGATTTAAGTACAGATGGGACAGTTGCAAGTATGGAAAGTTATTTTCTCTTTTTTACATATGTAACTGCTGTCTTCACATACAATATATCATCTCTGGGTATTTTCTAAATAATATATAGGAAAATATATATTATTTGAAGGATGGAAAGAAGTAAATTGCCTACATTTTTTACCTATTAATTAGTAAACCCATTGGTTTTCTGATTACAAACAGAAAATTATGCTTAATTTAAAGGACCATATTTCATTTTTCTTATGATGACTGTCAAAGGTTTTTTGCTTATGTTGATTGAATAGCATAAGTGATCCTCAGTAGCAAAAGTGAACTGATTTAACTGGAAGTTAACTGATTTCTTTAGCATTATGTACTCTGTGTGTTTGACTTGGAAATTTTGTATAGAACAGAAAATTACTAGATTAGTGCAGCATCAGAGGGAATAATGCTACTTCTATCCTAGATATGTGATAACTGTACTTTGTGTAGTCCCTCACTAGTTCTACTGCCACCCAAAAATACTCAGTTTGCTGTTAGCCCAGCCATCCTCTGGCAACTGCAGCAGCACAACTGAGTTTCTGCTGCCTGTATTTTTATTGCTCGCTTCTGCCTCTAGGTTATGCTTCATGCTTTAACCAGGCTGGAGAATTCAGCTAATGTGGTTATTGTTATGTCACTTGAGATGCTTGTTCTCACCTGCCTTCTTGTTATCTTGTTAGCCTGTATTTTCCATCAGAATTAGGGTTGCACATACTCCCTTAGCAGATAGTGTTGGTAGTTAACAGACTGCCATGTACTGCTGATTTTTGATGGCTATTTTACCACCCATTTGCTGGGGAATAGAATTAGTGGAATGGAATTCAGCAGTACATCAGTGTAAAGTCTGTTTCATGTACTCAAGATAGTAGGTTTAAAGACTAATTCTATAGAGGAAAGGTTGTTTTCCTGTCACTTACCTAAATTCTTAACTCCCTTTTCACCTGTTAATTCTGTGCTGCTTCCTAGTTGTTCTTAAATGTGTAGCTTGATTCTGAACTTCTATTTTTATCCCATTCTTCTCCAAACTAGTCAAATTGATTTTCTGTGCCTGGAGTCTCTACACCATCACCATAATGCTTCAGCTTTCTGCTGCTTTATTCTTCTGCTTTCTAAATTCTTACATGTTTGGCTTTTATGATTTCTGTCCATCTCCTTCCATTCAAATATTCTTTACTGTCTTTCCTGCAGTGGGTTCAGTCTCCTCTCATCTCTTTCAGCTTTTCTTCTTGCATACTTGTTGCTGAATGATTTACTCACATGATTTTAATTTTATATAAGATACTTATAAACTAAACTTCGCAATCTTGAAAAATCTTTTCAACCAGCATTTTCATCTTTTTTTATTTCTTCTATAACCTTATCACAAAAGAAAACATAATATGGCTAGAGCTGCCTGGAGGATGAGCTCTGCGAAGTGAGTTCAGGGGCACGCGGCTGTGGCTGCTGCTGAAGTTACTTTTCTCCTCCAGTGAAACTTCTCTGTGCCAGCCTCAGTGGCAGTTACTGGCACCATGGCAAAGTAAAGGGGTGGGAAAATATCTCTGTCTCACCTGATAGAGTTCAGGCTGAACTGCCAGAGGAGGTGGCTGATGCTAATGATCCCAGCTGTGGGCTGGGACAGCAAAATCATGGGCCATTTTGTTCCATTCCGCTGACAGTGCTGCCAGGACAGTAATGTGCTCTGCACACAAGGTCACCAGCTGCTGGGTTGGCATTGCCACACTCTGCTGCAGCTGTTGGCTGTCATGAAGGTTAGTTCTTGAGTCCCTACGAATTTTCTGCCTACAACTATTCACTGTTTAAATTTAATCTTGTTTTTTTTCAAGTACTATTAAGAAAGAGGCTGCTTTTGTTTCTTTGCCTGTTCTGTTTTGCTTCCTTAACTTACTATTTTCCCAAAATGTTTTTCTAGACTGCTAAATGTAAAATACCTATAGAAAGCAAGGCATAAACCGAGATTTTTTTCTAAATAATGAGAATTAAAAAACATAAGGAGCTGTGTTCATGAGTCAGGGGCTAATTGATGTATTTTTGCACTTACAGATCTCAAAATATAAACAGAAGCAAAATATAATGTAAAATTTGTCATTGTTTGTCATGTGTTTCACGTAGTCAGTGTAGGTAAGTAATACACATTTTTCAAAATGTAGAACTGTTTTCATTAATAACAGTCTCAATTTAAATAAACATTTAAAGTTTCAGAACAGTTTAGAAAAAGAACTCAGAATTTTTCCAATGTCAGATTTTCTTTGTGTAAGTTGATAGTGTAAAATTTCAATTTATAAACTGTGAAATGATCAGCAATAGGTTTAATATGAAAAATACAGCACTGGTTGTTAGACATTTCAGAGATTTGATGAAGGTATTCTTTTCCAGCTAGATCATGTCTAAGAAATGTAGCTGAACATCAATATTTATATTTAGGTAGTGCTGTGGGAGTTTGAGTCATACCTTCTTTCAAGTTCTAAATATGGACCATGTTTACATTAGTGAATCATAAGCATAGAACTTAGAGCTGAAACAAAATCTTTTTCTCCAGAGGTGCTTAAATATACATGACCCAAATCTTGAGTCCTGTGTGTATAGTTCCGAAGAGCTGTGTATTTAAAAACAACACCGAAACATTAAAAACAATAATGATTGATCTGCACTTCTTGCCGTTTTCTTGTGAGAGGCAGAAAATTAGTAACATGGAAATGATTAAGTTGATCACTTCTTACGTACAAAAAGAGGACATTGCTACCTTTACATTGCCTTGTGCATTTACTGCACAATTATTCTGGGTAAATCTTGATCATCTTAGGATTCAAGTTTTATTTCTTGGCACATTTGTTTGCTTTTTAATGTCCCAACCTTTTCTATACAAGTCTGGTCTGATATATAGGGTTTTTTGGGACTAAGCACATATTATATTAATTGAATGGTACAAAGGCGCTGCTAAAGAAATGTCCCTTTACTTTGTTTTTCCATGTGTTCTAAACATATGGAAGTGCTCTCAAGGACAGGCTCTCATCACTTCTGGTTGAATACATTAAGTGAAATCAAAATGGCTTTATAAGTTTTGTTTGCAAATTAGTTATTGCACAAAATCTGTGCTGATGACTGTTTCAAGAGCAACTACAGTGGACAGAGAGTTGTGTATTAAACAAAGCAGTGATGGAAGACAAGCAGGAAAGAAATCTTAGTATGTTCAGTGTACAGCATAAACAAGTTTGTGATGACAAGAGCTCTTCTGAAAGCCTGATTGAGAAAAGGCACATCATTTCTGACATTCCTGCTCTTATCTAAAATATGTATTTTTGCACTGAGATGAAATAGTACTGTGTTTGGGGGAAAAGATTTTACATTGAAAACTGTAGTACATTGTGATTTAATATGTTCTTTGGGAAAAGAAGGGGATGGGCTGATAAGTTCCAGTTGTTGGGAGTGAACAAGAGGACCGTAAATACCAGACATCGATTGGCATTGGTCTATAATGCTTGGGATGCACCGTTGTTCTGCATGCAGAGTCCAGGAGCCTAAACCGGTGGGCAGAGCAGGAAAGTATCTCACTAACACTGGTGGCATAATTTAGTCTCATGGTGGACAGAATTTCTTTTGCAAATTTCATTGTCAAGCGTAGGTTCTTTTGAACATGTTTTAAGTGGCTGCCTTTTACTCTGGAAATGATGCTTTAGATTATTTTCATCTGTTTTCTCTGTGTGCCTGATTGTTTTTAAACTGCACTATAGAACCTCATTAAATTGAACCAGTCCCTTAATGTGCCCTAGCTTTGCTTTATGTGGAAAAATGTAATTGCAGAGGACTAGTTTTAGAAGTCTTAACTGTAGGTAGTCTGAAGTAAAAGCAAATGCTAGTTTTGTTTTAGTGTATCTTTGATATTTCACATACATCTTAAGATGACTTCATGTGATTGCATGGCTTTTACATATGTAATGCTTCACAGTAAACATTTCTAGGAGGATCCATATTTGCTAGCCTAATGTTTTAGCTGGGTTCTAAAGTAAAACTTGTCTTTGGTTGGAGGTAATTTCTGGTGGTGAGTAGTACAAATTCATAACTGTGTATTAGGAAGAAAAGCAGAAATAGTGTGTTGAATTATTTTTATCAAGTAGTACAATATGCATAAAAATTAGTAAAACAGTAGCAATTTATCATCAGGCAGCCACAGTCTTCCTCTGTATTTATTTTCTTGAAGCCCTAACTTTAAATTTAAGAATTTGAAGATTACCATATGTTCTTTGCCTTCAGCTTTTGACATGATGGCTGGACATTGTTTTCTGTTGTTATGGTCTCCTCCATTCAGAAAAAAAAGTCTGAAGTAGCATAACGGAAGTGTCATGCCTTTTAAAATACGTGCATTATCCTTCAGAACATAAGGTTTCTGGTCATTTGTGTACTCAGTCAAATATTCTGTGCCTATTATTAAGAAGCAAATAAACTGGCATCAGAGAAATGTAGCCATCTTCTGTTCTTTATTAAGGAGTTTTTTCTTAATCATGATTTTAATTGTTATAATAGACCAATTATTACAGGTGTTGGTATGGTGCCTTCTAATGCCATTCATGCCAACAACACTGATGTGTTCTGCTTTATCCTAAACATTCCAACATTTGTCAAAATGCTTTACTTTATTGTTGTGAAGATTATCAATTTGCAAATTATTTCTGCTGTCCAAACTACAACTTTAGTAATATTGACTCTTGGGGAAAAAGCGTTTGAGTATTTAGAGGCAATTATTTGAAAACAGAAGCAACTGAAAGCAGTGGATAGAATTATACATATGGCTGTTGCCATTATTTCTGGTACAATGCACAGTTCTCTCTACAAAAGGAAAAGCATTACTTAACCATTTTTTCACCATTTTAAAAGGTACTACAAATAAAGGAGACTTTCCAAATTAGAAAAGAACTTTAAGAGTTCTGTATCTAGAAAAAGTCATGAATTTTATCACTGAGATTTTGTTCTTGAGCATTAGGAGAATAAGGTTTCTAATTTCCTTTGCCATTCAAGAATTTTTATTTTCTGAAAGATCATAAACTATTTTATTTTTAAGATGGAACCTTTTTTCAGTCTTTGTTAGGCTTTTCTTTGAAAAATCTATTGTCCAAGCTATGCTTGAACTGGAGAAAAAACAGAGAAAGGAAGGAGGCAAGACATACAACAGGTGGGGTAGATAAGGATCTGCCTAAACCAAATCATTTTCAGCAGAATCTTCCTCAATCTCAATTATGAATTCCATAATAAATTAAAAATTCCTAAGCTAATTTGAGACTCTTAGAAAGGGAGCTAGTATGAAGGGGATCCAGTAACCAGGTAAGCTCCAGAGCTCCTGTGAAGGGAATTGTTGGGCCTCAGCTTCAAGTCATGCATCTTGTGCTTTAACAGAAGTCCTGGATAAGACTGACTACTGTATCAAAGAAACTTTTTTATTTAAGACAAGTATATTTACCTTCTGACTTCTGGAGACTTAGTTTTCCTCCTCCTCGTAGTTCTTGTAATTATAAGCTAACGTGCAAAGCACGTGGTGTTTGTGCATATGAGGAGTATTTTCCATCCACAGTTTACTACTTGCATACATTGTATATATGGAAACATATATTTTATGGAGTTGTTTCATCAGTTTGAAATGTGTTAAAATTGTTTATAAGAATTATATTCAATCTACATGCATCACAGTAGTACAGTCAAGCTATAAATAATATCCTCTGCTTTGCCTTCCCTAAGCTTTTGGATGCCAAGTAATATACTGGCTATTAATGTTTCCAGGCTTTGCTCTCTGTACATGATACTGTTGCTCAGAAGAACTATGATCCTGTCTTGCCCCCCATGCCTGATGATATTGATGAAGAAGAAGATTCAGTTAAAATAATCAGGCTTGTCAAAAACCGGGAGCCATTGGTAGGTAGCCCTGTCTTTCGTTTTGGGGTTTTGTGTTTGTGTGCAGGGTGGGGAGTGCTCAGATTATGAACATGAATGGGTGACATTAACTTGAAATGTGGATAGACAGTGATGAAACAGAATTATTCACTTGTGACTTCCATTTACACTCATTATTATTAAAGCATATGATATGAATAGTAAGATTTTGTCCATTCACGGTGTTTAAGCTTTATATACGTGGGCTGGTCTGCCCATTTAGATCAATAACATACTTGTTTTTTATCTTGAATTTGAATCATGAACTTATTTTAAAATGAGAGATGGAGAATGAATCCCCAAAGAAATCTTGACCTGTGTTGTGAACTGTGCCTGTTAGCATTCATGTGAAAAAACATGACCTTTCAATACACTGAAAAGAAAGTATAAAAACATATTTTAAAATACTTGAATTGAAATCTGGGCAAATTTAAGATGTCTGTTGTTGTACTTTGCATTATGAATACTAGAAAGTTAATATCTTCATGGGGATATCTGGAAAATTGAAAGGACTAAACCTAGGTTGTATTACAAGAATATTAAAATGCTTTACTGATTTGGTTATTTTTATTTGCTGTATAGTGGGAGTCATCTTGTATAAAATTTAACTATACTCTTTTCCTCCTGCTCTTTTCCTCCTCTTTTCCAGTGAGAGCTTTGTTTTATGTTATACTGGATATTTGTTTTAATGGATAACAATCCTGGAGAAAGATCTGCAGAGTTACTTTGAGAAAGTCATAATTTTATACTTGAGATAACAGTGGGAGAATGATGCCTTTGTTAGACATGTTGGGGTAGCTCGTCCCACAGTAGGTGTCTTACTGTCACTCTAATTCTTGAAGGATTTCTGGCATCTGTAAACAAGAATTGAATTTTCGTATTGACTGATTGTAGGTGACTGAAGCACAGTTACAAGTTTGACCATAGGGAGAGTTTTTACTGTTTTAATATACAAAATACTGTTTCCCAAAATATTTGAATTATGGCTTTAAGCTTTTTTTTAATCAAAGAAATTATTTGAGGAAGGAAACAAACTTCCTTTTGTATTTATTACTCATTCTGAAAGGTGTGTGGAAATTTGAACATACAGTATTGATGGATGAGACACACTTTTTCCTAATTTGTCAGAAAAAGCTTAATAAAACCTTAATTTACATAGTTTCATATTACAAACATGATTTGTTACTAAGACTTTTGAGTTAAATACTGAGCTAATAGTATCTCAGAATGGATTGGATAATAGTAATTTTTAAAACAAAAGGGGGAGATTTTCTGAAAATGTGTAAGAAATACGAACATACTATGTTGGCTTTTGAGATTTTAAGCTCTCTTAAAGGGGTGCATAGAGTTGCCTAAGCTAAAAGTTATCCTTGGACTGTTGCTCAAATTCCACTCATGCCCATTCACTCTGGTGGAACACTGAGCTCCTTCCAGATAACTCTGTGTCTGTTCAACCCCAGCTGGCAGCTCAGCCCCACACAGCCACTCACTCACCTTCCCCCGTGGGATGGGGGAGATAATTGGAAGGGTGAACACAAAAAAACCCCGTGGGTTGAGACAGAGTTTAATAGGGGTAAGGCAAAAGCTTCATGTGCAAGCAAAGTGAAGTAAGGAATTCATTCACCGCTTTCCATGGACAGCCAGATGTTCAGAAATCCCCAGGAGAGCAGGGTCCCTTTCACCTGTAGCCATTTCTTGGAGAAAAAAACCCAGCATCCCTGCAAACATCCTCCCTTTTTTTCTTCCCCCAGTTTTATTGCTGATCATGACAGTCTATGGTGTAGGATGTCCCTGGTCAGGTGGAGTCGGCTGGTCCAGATGTGTCCCCTCCCAGCTCCTTCTGCATGTGCACCCTCAGCCTCCTGGCTGGTGTGGTGAGGAGCAGGAAAGGCCTTGACACTGTGCAAACACTACTCAGCAATAGCTAAATCATCCCTGTGTTATCAACACTGTTTTGTCACAAATCTAAACTATAACACCATACGAGGCACCATGAATAAAATTAGCACTGTGGTAGCCAAACCCAGAATGTTTTCCTAAAAGGTGCATCCACACTTAGCTCAACTCTTGTGCTAAGGAGGTAAAAAGGTAACAGAGAAGGATTTTTGGATCTTTACTAGACGCTACAAGCACATACTTCATGAACTCTATTACAACTGAAAATATTTTCTGCAAAACACTACAATAAACAATAAGCAAACCCTACAAGAAAGAATAAGTTCCAAACATTCATTTGTTCAGTTTAAGGCTTTATTTACCCAGGCAAAAACAGCCTTATAAGGGAATCTGTCATAGAGCTGTTACTAGGAGGAGTCAAAGGGTGTGAGCTAATTACAGCCTACAACTATTTGAGAGTGAGGAGCTCCCAGGGACAGTAAAGTCAAACTCCTCAGAAGTGAAAGATGATAAAGCACTGGACACCCTGGGAGGTTTAAATGAAGGATTAACATAAGTATTTTATTATATGGGAAGTTCAGCACTGCTGCAGACTAAACAAACATGTGGAATCTCCAACCTGTATCATAAGGCACTGGCTGACCTGGTCTGGCATTGACAGTAGTCCTGCTTTGACTTCCAAAAGTTGTCCTTTAATCAGCGTTTCTAAGGTTGTACCTTAGCTGGATGGGAAAGGTGTATTTGTGATCTTTCCAGATCCTCAGCCTGTCTTGATTTTTTATTTCTGTTGGAGAAGAGCTTATGGTAGGTTTTGTTACTTGTTCTCCAGGAAGAGTTCAAAGAATAGTGTATAGTGTCCTCCTTCTCTTCCATAGCTCACCTTCAATCCATTTTTACATTATCCATGTTGATGTCAAACATTAATTTCTTTGTGGTAGTTTTACAGTGAACTTGCTATGATACCATTGCCACAATACACAAAAAAACTATTTTCTGTGTCTTTGTCTTCCCTAGATTTTTTTCCCTAGATAAGGGTGAGAAGAAACATGGATAGTAATTCAGATAAAGTCTTAGCAAAATATACCATGGCAGAATAAATAGACATGTTTACACTATGTTAGATTTATGCTTCTCAAAGGTATTTTACTAAAGAAAGGATATGCCATATTCTGTTTACTTAGCTAATTACAGTTTCATTTTCTATTTATTTCCATGTCTTTTTAAAGGCTTTTTCTTCAGAGCTTGTTCTAAAGTCTTGGAAATTCTTAGTGCATGTCAAAGGCTCTCTAGTTGTTCACTTTATCTATTAATTATTCTCCAGTCAAAAAGTCTGTTTCCACTTGCAGCATTATATCTGCAATCTACCAATAGGAGCAACTGAGCTTGAGACTGGAGGTACCATACGATATTTCTACTGGGATAGAGATTGTCTGGTTTGTTGGAGATACTGAGCTCTTTGAACTTTTCTTTCACTTCCATCACAATCTCATCCTCTATTTGTATCCAAGGAGTAGAGATTGTTTTCCTGCAAAGCCGTGAGCTTTATATCAGTTGTGCACCCAGGACATTCTGAAATGCATTTCCTTTGGATGACTTTTAACTGTACTGACTGTCAAGCAAATCAGTCACTCTCTTAACTTCTTTCTAGTGACCGTTTTTATATAAAACTGCACCACATTTCCTCTTGTACTTGTTCGTGCTTTTCTCTGAGTTAAGCACCACACTGGTGTTCTCAGCCAGTGTTAATCATGTATGATGAAGCCGGAGTTCCCAGGAGTAATCATTTCAAAAGAGAGGGAAACACATGGTTAGTGGGAGGCCCTTCTGTTTGCCAGATTTCATCAGTTCAGAAATCCATGCTGAACTTTGCCCCAGTGTTTTGGAAGAGATCTTTGATTTGGTCTTTTTTTTTTTTAATTTGCTCTATTTGCAAGTACCATTCTAGCAGTGTCCCTTTAGTGAAGTAAAATTGTGTTAGGAAGTTTTATTTTAAAAAAGAAATTTGGATAATCTCTGAAACTTAGATGAAGAGAAGCAGAAACATCCCATTTTAGAGGCAATTCAAAATTCTCCTGGCTGTAATTAGGCTTTTTATCAGATAGCTTGGACAGTTTTACCTACTCCTACCTCTCCAGGGCTTTTTCAGCCACAGCCATGTTCCTGATATCTGAGATGTACAATGACACTACCAGGAGTTCAGTTCCTGGCCTCTCACTGCTTCCAGCTCCGAAATGATACTCTGGATTTATTACAGCTGTTATTCTGAATAGGATGCTTCTTCACATGAAGATGTCACACAAATTAATTTCACATAAATCTAGCCATTTCCAAACTAACCTCTATGACATTCCATGTCTATAGTTAAGAGAGTGGACCATGCCATCTTTTTAAGATGCCTGACTTAATGAAAGGATGATTCATTCTCTAGAGCTGCCTATTAGTTTTCATTAAGTATAGGACACCTATCTTGAACTACATAACTGATTTCCATGGCTGAACTTGGGTAGAATGAATTGTGGTGATTTAAGAGAGTAATTTACATGTTCTGCCTGTGCAGATTCCACAGTTTCCACTTGCCTTTCACTTATTCCCCATAGCTCAGTTCTCATTAATGGAAGAAGCCAGCTGTTTTTTTGTTGGGCTTAGTTTGGGTGTAGGGTCAGCTTTAGTGTATATAGTCTACATGTAAGTGGGCATCAACTTTTAATTAACTCTGTAAGGTAGGTAACTGATACTTGCTTTTTCAATAGAGAATGAATTAAAATAAGGCTTATTGAAGTACTTATTTGCGTTCAACATCTGCATGTGCTTTTGTTTAACAGGAAGGTGTGCAATAATAATATTGATGTAATATTTTCAAATTTTCAAATATTTTTAAATTCTTTTATTAGTAATTTATTTTACAGTCTAGTATTTCTTTCTTTAAAAGTAGAGACTTATAATGTTTGTCTTCAGGAAGCAGAAGATAAATGGATGAACTAATAAAGCTCGTCTGTGAAACCCTGAACGATGCTTACCAATCAGTGGTACTACACCAAAAAAGGCAATCAGAAAACAGTGAGAGAACCTTGCTGAAGGAGCTTGTATTATTTTTAGTGCTTTTACATGGTATACCTATAGGCATTTTCTTGGTCTGATCACCATATGGCTCCCAAACTCCTTATTTTTCTCTTTAAAAGTATTTTAAACTGAGCTATGCTATTACATCTGTATATGTCTCATTTAGGGTAACTTACACTTTTGGCTCACAACACTGAAAATATTTTCCAGCTCTCAAGGTCCAGTCTAACCTTCTTCCATTTCTAAAGCTCTAAATGAGGAGCTGCATTGCACATGTAACTTAAAGTACTGCAGCTGAACATCTTATAAGGAGAATTTCTTGCCAGATTATATATACCTCATAGTTTAAGCAGGGTTGGCAGCATTACAAGAGAAGCTGCTTTTTCAGAAAATCAACTCTTCAGGTTTTCAAAAAGAATCCAGTTGTGTTATATGATTTCTTTTTAAGACTTCTAAATTGTGAGGGAAATGAAATTTAAGGAACCTCCTTTTTAATTTGGGTGCTACAGGTACAACAAAATACATAAATAGTGTTTTTCATGGACCTGCCCACTCACTTTGGGTTTGCCATAGAGGAGTTATTGACAGGGAGCAAACTTCGGTTAAATAATTTCCCTGTAATTTTGGACATGATTTTGTCCTTTGTATGAAAATTCCAGTTTACCTGTTACCTTCACCAGGCTGTCTTTCAGATCAGCTAATCTGTGCTGGAAAAATTCCTGTTGTGCCTGTAGTGATAATCACATAGAACATGAAGTGACTGTTCCACTTGAACAAAACCCTTATTGTTACTTCCAGATGCTGTCTGGGTCAATACCATGGTCTTCAATTGCATGCAGGTTTTTTTCTAGTCTGTCTAAAATGCCCAGCGAAATGATGAACCACTTTCCAGACATCAGCACTGGGCTGGGGTGGTGGGGTGAGCACAGGGGAGGGCTGTCAGTCATCACCTCCCTTTTGCATTTGGTGGCATTATTAGTGTTGACTTCTGGGTGAAAGGCAAAAAGCCTTTCTGGTCAAGACTTTGCCCTGATTAGTTAGGAAAGCCTCTGTTTTATACAGACAATTAAATGGAAATGTCCTGTATTTGTATTTGCCTCTAACATACTAATGCTACTTTTTTTCTTTTCGATGGATATATTTGGGGAAAAAAAGAAGCTTTTGACTTTTAAACAGAACTTTTCAAGTATTAACAATAAACTTGAGTAGCTGTTCCTGCAAGGTCAGAACTTAATATTGAGATATAAGCTAGAGGGGTTTAGTGCTTTGTTTAATATATTCCTAATGATATGAAATTCTGCTTGTACAGAAGTCTAATCGTGACTTTTTGAAGATTAGCTGCAGGTAAACCTGTACTTTAGAAACTCTCAGGCTAATTTGAAGCTGTAATGCAAACAAAATGCTTACTGATATAATTACAGAATAAAAAATACATAAGAATAAGGCTGGCCATTTGCAAAATTACTTTGCTTATGGATAGAATTTCTTACTAATAAATGTAAAATGCAAAATGAAATGCACAAATACAGAACATCAATTTACTGTGGTGTGCTGACTACTGTTAAAGTTTCAGCGGGAGTGAATATTGTGGGGTGACTGGGGTTTTTTTCTCTATTTGCAATAAATGCAACTTGCATATAAAAATATAAATTAATCTTCCATTTTTTGTTTTCATGACTTGTGCTATATTTCCATCTTTGAAGGAGAGGGAAAGGGAAACAAGTTTAATTGCAGTCAGTAAAATTATTAATTCTAGAGAAATCTCAGCCCTGTCATTTATTCATTTGTACCTTTTTCAACTTTATGTTCCTGAAAGACTTAAAGATTGAAGTATTGATAAACATGATATTCATGTTTAATCAACAAATACAGGACAGTATCTACTTTAACTGCACAATGTCGTTTTATCTCAGTGCCTTGCACTGTGTGCAATGTCAGAAAAGAGTCATGACTAACCCAGGAAATGTTCTCAACTCCTCTGCATTTCTGTCCTCTGAGTATTCCGGGTGAGCCCTGACATACAGGGGCATTTCTCAAATTCATCTTTGTTTATTGATAACACTGTACAACAAAATGATGATCACTGAATGCACAGGCAGTTCCAACCGTAAAGTGCAACACCTACGGATACACTTTTTGTACCCATAGCATGTAATATGGCCTATTTTAATATAGGAATTTATAAATTTATCAATTTTCAGCAGTAGTTTGGTGCAATTTTAGCAGCAGTACCTCAAGTGAGGCACACTGCACTTAACATGAAGTTTAAAAGCAAACTTTTTCCATAATTTTCCTTTTTTTTTTTAAGCTGTGTACTCACAGAATGCATGAGTTACTTCTGAATGGAAGACACATTTTGAGAGGATAGTAGTAGAGCAACATATTTTATATAGTCTTTCATGAGCAAGCATCACTTCTGACTTATTCACATATTAATACAGTGTCAACTTTTTGCAGTTTTACATATCAAATGTTTTTTAGTGTAGTATATTAAAAATATGGCAAGATTAACCAAGTAACTGTTTTGGTTTGTTTTCCACCCAAGGGAGCTACTATTAAAAGAGATGAACATACTGGTGCAATTGTGGTGGCCAGGATAATGCGTGGAGGAGCTGCAGATAGAAGTGGTAAGGTGTTGCTTGGCACTTGCCATTGAAGTTCTAGAACTCTGAACAAGATGAGATTAAATGGCATATTTTGTAGAAATGAAATACATCAATTAAATCCTATGACAAGTATTTGGGCTCTGAACACTTTTGCAAAGTGTTATTTCAGTACTGGTATTCATGCCGATTCTTTTTTCCTGAATTCAGTTGCAGTGAGGTGTCTTTGAATTAGCAGATACAGAGGGATTTCTTAGATACATCATGGTTTGTTTCCAGTGGAAGACATCCACTTAGAAATCACAGATGCATAGGATATGCTGAGCTGGAAGGGTCCCATCAGGATCATCCAATCCAGCTCCTGTCCCTGAACCACATACCCCAAGAATCACGCCATGATGGGATATGCACCGATTACAACCTCCTGATGGAGAAAGTCAGGGTGCTCTCATTATTTTATATTAGGACATCCACTCGGAGTTTCGGATGGTAGTTCTCAAAATAACAGCAGCACATCCTTGACTGCCATTGTTTAGTTTGGGTTGCTCAGTGTCTGCAAGAACTTAAGGAAGAAGTCCTGAATTACACACTAAAGGGCCTCTTTTCACTGAAAAGAATCTAGGACAGCTGTGTTTTGTTCTTAACTGGGGTAATGGAGTAAATCTAGATAGATAGATAGATAGATAGATAGATAGATAGATAGATAGATAGATACTGATAAACTAGCAAGCATTTGTGCCACAATTTAGCACTCACAGCCTAAGTGATCTTTGCAGTACTTTGAGCTGTGTAGCAGAAAGAAAGTAGTATGTGAGGAAGAAGAATTGGCACAGAGATTTTTAAAACATCTGCATAAACATCCAGAAAAGTTGTAGAGAAATAGTACTAATTTTTAGGAGGAAGACCTGGAGACGTATAAACCAACCATTTCAAATTTACCTGTGAGGACAGTAGCTGTTGTTACATTCACCATATATTCCTGTTTTTATGTTAGAGCTTGAAGTGTATGAACAAGGGAGAAACAAGCTGAATGTTAATGGCATATTTTGTATAACACATACCTACAGTTTCACAACTCCTCTTTTTCTTCTGTAGGTCTTATTCATGTTGGTGATGAACTGAGGGAAGTCAATGGTATTCCTGTAGATGATAAAAAACCTGAAGAAATAATACACATTTTGGTAAATACTGAGCATTTTAAAATTAATTCAGGAGTATCAAGAAGAAGTAATTAGACTTACGATTTTTACCATATTTCTTAGAAAAAAGTGTATTCTAATAAAATGTCTTTTCTTCCAGAGCCATCATTTACAAATCTCTATTTCTTTTCTTTTAGAGCGATTTTCCACCCCTTATATATGTGTGTATATATATATATATATATATATATATATATGTATACACACAGACATCTATATATGCAATTACAGGTTACTTGTAAGGAGTTAAAGGCAGTAATACAGCTATAAATATGTTTCAGAATGTTGCAGACTTCAGTGTATAATCTACAGATTTTAAGGCCCACTATGATCTGTTGAATTCAAACTATTTTAAATGTTTGCATTAATAATACATTTACTCCATGTAACAATTAATTCATAACACACATTCTAGGTAGACTATATGACTGGTATATTAAGATTTTATATGACATTGATTTGTGGTAAATAGCCATATATATATATATATATATTATTCTGTTCGCGCTTCTCTGAACTGCACAGTCTCTGAAACCGGTCTCATTACCCACTTATGAAACACTACTGTAAATTAAATCATTTAGACCTTTTCAGAAATATTTAGTATTTTTACATCAAAGAAACTGATGAGGGTAGCAACAAATCTTTTATTCATGCTGCAGGCATTTCTACGTACATAAATACCTTGCTGTCCTGCTGAATGGAGTAAGTGTCTCACAGTTTCGATTCAGTAAGCAAGATGATTCATTTCAAGTGTTGGCCTGCCGATATTCATGCTTGCTATATGGTTTCATGTTCCCTACAGAACCATATTTTCCTGCAAAAATTAATACTTAAAAATGTCTAGAAACACAATATCACTAGAAAAGGTGTGAACAATTTCGCCATTTACCTCTTCGAGGTACAGCATAAACATCAAAAGCTGGTTAGAGCTTGTTTCAAAAGTAACAAAGTTATCGATTCCAGTCCTGCGACGGGTGAAATAAGCTCTTGGCTGCTGCTTGTCAAACAGTGAGCTCCTGGAGCGCAGACACGCCGGCAGAACTACGTCTCGCTCGGTAGTGGACAGGCCTGTTTCCATTTTGCTTAAATCGTTGGCTGCCTGTTGCACTCTGCGAGTTTTATGAAACTTGTCGGCTGCATGCAATAGTAGCAGAGGCTCCAACTGATTAGCACTTCCTTCAATAGCAGAGTGTCACTGAGGCAGTGGGAATATATTGTGGTTAATAAGTAAAATGCAGCCAGACGCACTTTAAGTGGGATATAGGAAAGATGAATGGATGAGGTGGTTGATGATGGCTAACTTGTTTTAAGATTTATAGTGGAGGGCTTTTTTTTTTCCATTTAGTACACGTACTGTATTCAAATATGTTTTTCTTTTCTAGTTTCTTAAAGTTGCCAAGAGAATAAATTCCCCCCAATAGCTCTCTATGGTAAATATGGCACAAGCCTGTTTGAATTTTTCTATCTTTTTTTTTTTAAAAATGAAATGTTAGTTTGATTTTTCCAGGGATGTCCAAACTGTGCCAGGAGTCCAACACTTGTTTCTAATACGCATACATTTTAGCTGTAGTATTTTCTTCTGTCTTCAGTGCAGAAGTGGGACCTTGTAATCATACAGGTCCCAGTTTTTAATAGTCCATCTCTGCCCACCAGTGAAGCGAATAAAGCCAGGCATTTCAAGTGGGTATATTAATCTTTGTCATATAAAGTTTGATTTAGTGAAACTCAAACTCCACGGATCATGCTTTGGAGAGGATAGATTGATTATATATGAGTATTTTTAAAATTAATTTGAATTTCTTTATCTTTTAAGTTTTCTTTGAAATGTACAGCTTAATTCTCAGTGCATTTTCTTTTCAAATGTTTACCAGGCTCAGTCTCAAGGAGCAATTACATTTAAAATTATACCCAGTGTGAAGGAAGAAATGCCAATGAAGGAAGGCAAGGTAAACACGACTATTTCAGAAGCTATTGCAGTATCTGTTAGGCTGAGGATACATACTGTTTGCTTAGATGACAGAAACAAGAATGGGATTTATGCCTCTGGACTCCCTTTTTGTAATGTGACAATGTGTAGCACCATACACTTCATTAGGCACGTCCTGAATTTATGAGTGGATGTAACATGGTTCTTAAACCCGAACTCTACAGCTGTGAAGTTGACATGGGTAATCTTCCATCTTTTGCGAGGAACTGGCTTGGTTCCAAGTGCTCCTTTTCTTCCATCATGCACTAGGCAGGAGACACTGGATGGCATTTTGGTTCAAAAGTACCTTGTCCTCTGTTCCCCACATGGGCACACTCTGCACCTGCAAAGTGCTGCTTGCCTCCAGTCACAGAGTCTTTACTCCATTGAGGCTGCAGTCGGAGAAGCCATGAATTGAACGTTCCCTATGAACTTTTAATGTTAGACATCCATAAGGAAGTTTTACAGTAGTAAATGTTTACATTATTTTAGTTTGATGGTTTTGAACAGTACAAGCAGAAAAGAGAGATACCTTTGGCTTACATTTAATATTTTGATTCTGAAGATAAAAACTGGTTTGTTTCAGATGTTTATCAGAGCCCTATTTGACTATGATCCTAATGAGGATAAAGCAATTCCTTGTAAAGAAGCTGGACTTGCTTTCAGAAAAGGAGATATCCTTCAGATCATGAGCCAGGATGATGCAACCTGGTGGCAGGCCAAACACGAAGGTGATGCCAATCCCAGAGCAGGCTTGATCCCTTCAAAGCATTTCCAGGAGAGGTGAGCTACTGAGAATCATAATTTCATTATTTTTTGTGAGAATAGTCTTATTTGCTGAGTTGTTAAGTTAGCATAGCTGGCATGTGTAGTGCTCATAGATTACATGGATATGATAAATGTGCATTTGCAGCAAGACAACTGAATTTGGAAACATGTTGAAATACTTTAGATTTCCTTATTTCTCTGGCTAGAATTAATAATGACAAAAACTGATAGGATCACACTGATCCAGATTGAAAGAAAAAACATATGGAAAATTGTACATCAGTATCTGTATTCACTCTGATGTACTATGCAGGAGTAAGAACTGCAGCAGGTTTTGGAGAGCTTACAAAAATTTGAGGCTGAAGATTTAACTTCTTTAGATTGTGAATAGAATGCATTGTTTTTAGTTAATTTAATACAAAATCTCCTAGATATTTTGCAAAAGTCTCATTATGTTCAGTGTTTATTAATCCCAAACTTAAAGTGAAAACTGAGGCATTTGTGTCTTTCCCCCACTACCTCCCATTTTATAGGAGAGTTGCAGTAAGAAGACCAGAAGTGCAGATTCAGCCACTGAAAATTTCCAACAGAAAATCATGTAAGTCTGTTAACCTGGAATAGAAATAATACTCCAGATCACTAACTTTATAAAATAGCAATTTGTTTCAGCCCTGTGACTACAGGGTCCATTTCTCCTGGGCACGATAGCTTCTTGGTCACTTGTATCAGTAGGAAACTAAATACCTATGTTGAAATTAAAAGCTTTAAAATAGTTAACAATTTTTTCCCAGCCCTCTGACTTGGTTTTGAAGCTCTGAGCCCAATTAATATTTTGATACATTTTATTTCAAAGGTTGAAGAGTGTTCTTTTCTTGTTGCAATAGTACAGAATTGGCTCAACAGTTTATGTAATTTGAACTGCATCAACACAGTGAAATTTATACTGAGAGTAAGATAAAAGATCTAGTAGTGTCTCCTTCTTCCCCCCATGTAGTTGGTGAGTTTTTTGTGTCCTGTGAAGCATTACAGTTTTTAAAAGTTGGGACATTCAGTTCATTGATACACATTCACAGAAGCACTTCTTACTGGTTTTTAAACAAATTCATTCTTAATAGTCTCCAGTTTTAGATACAGTAGTTGCACAGTATAAGAAAAATAAGCTCCAAGAAAGTTCATACATAGAAACAAATATTTTCTCTTCACTGGAATTTACATCAACATCTGTTTTAAGTATTATTGCATATTTTACTTGACCTGTTATTTCTTTCAGTTATACAGACTCATAACAAACTGAGTAATGTAAGAAACTATCTCACTTCAGTAGGATCTAAATCTTAAATACAAACATGTTTGTGAGTTCAGCTAGAAGTTTTCAGAAAGTGGTTGAAAATTTGCAATGACCTTTCATTCTCTAACATTGAAACAAAAAATATGGATACTACGGCAAACAGTGGATGGTGCCACACTAAGTGTATAACTAAATGCTTTAAATTTTAAGACTCCTCAGCAAGGTTTCTATTGCAATTTTCCTAACTTCTTGCTATGGCTGTTGTGTTCTGAAGCTTTACAATTACTTTTATTTGTTATTTTTCTAACAACCTGCATTTTCTATCTTTCATTCCATTTCACACTTTGTGTGCCCTAATGCTACTGTTAACTCCAAAGGCCTTGATTAGCTTTGTAATTACAGTAACAGACTTTATGATTGCACTATAGCTTTTCTAATTTACATAGATCTTAGAACCAAAGAGGAGCTCCTCCAGAGTGCAGTAAATCTGTTGTTTTTCTAGGTTCTAGGTCAAGTTGATCTGCCCCATTTTTGGAAAAGTATCTGATCCCAGATTATAGCTATTTCTCTCTGCCCACTGTTCTTGAATCTGGATAATACCCTCAACAAGAGCCTTCAATTAAGGTGGCACTGGTGCTTTTACAGAGGTAAATCAGCTGCTGCAGCAACACTGCATGAATCCTTTTGTAATGGACTGCATCTTTCTAGTGACCTTCAAGTAAAAAGTTTTACAAGATGCATCTCACACTTCCAAATAGGCAGCCTGAACTTGATTAGGAATTGTCAAAATTACAACCCAAAGACGACCCACAGTAGAATGTCTACTGTTGTCTCTGCTGTTTCCTCTGATTTCGCTTTAACAAGCTTCAGTGGGGGAGAACAGTTCTTCTCTTCCTCCCCTTTCCTTTAAAACGTGACAGAAGATTAGGGTCAAGCAGTATGCCTATTATTGCTCTCCTCTGGAAGTTCTTTGAACAAAACAAATTCCAGCTAAATACTGTCTAGAAGGAAGTGGGGCCTCTTGAAGGAGGAAAGACTGCAGAGTAGTGTAGGTTTGTCATTCTCCCTCTTCCCCATTTCTTAAGACAATCTGTTGATACATATGTCAGATTTCCATGGGAAGAGAGGAAGTGCTGTTCTGAGTAGAGGTTCATCCATTCGTTTAGAAGACTAAACATGATTTTAGTGCTGGGAGGAAATTCAGACCCTTCATAGAGAAGGCAATTTAAAGATCAGAATTCAGCCATAGAAAAAATGTTGTGACTCAGATGTTGTTCATTTGCTCTCAGGAAAACCTTCCACGTGCTTGAATTTTCAAGAAGATTCCATGTAAGCTGGGAAACTCCATGTATTTGTGATCTCTCTAAAGTTAGTCAGCTTTTTGATGGTACCAAGCATAGAAGTGAAGATGTGAGATGTGGAGGCCGTGTCTATATTTGTGCACCAGTCACATTGCCAGAACTGGGAGATTCTGGAAAATCATGCATTGCTCAGCTGAACAAACAGCATTCTGCCAATATTGGAAATATGTAAGGAAGGTAACATAGAAAACAGAAAATTGGAAAGGCCTGCTGGGCCAGATTGGTGTTTTTAGCCCTTTGCTGTAATACGCCATATGACCCAATGGTTATAGTCCTGTGTGTGAAGGTGGGAAGCTGGTGATGCTTGATTTCATCATATTCTTTTCTAAGCCTGTCCTAGAGGCCTTCAGCTTGATACAGGATTCTCCAGTGTTTGGAAGGGTAATTGTGTAAGGAAACATGTTCTGTACAGCGTCCTGAACTAGCTGTATATTGAGAGGCTGCTTGCTATTGCAGTTGATCCCATCCAGTCGTGTGACCTGAATTTTCCTTACCAGTTTGACGGGAAAGGGCAGTGTGCCAGCAGATGTTTTAATGGCTTCCAAAAAAGGTGAAAACCTGTTGACCTGAACAGAGCTGACAGGACTGGGGGTTGCACTAGGGAGCTTTCTTGAGATGTGGTATGTAGCAGTGGATGTTGGCCTGCTCTATTCAGTCAACTCATTACATGGTTCCCATGTTTTGTAATATGGAAGAAACATGGGTACATACCTTTTTTTTTAATAGAGAGACTCAAGAAAGAATAATCTATTTTATCAGATGCCCAAAAAATGTGAGTCAGCTCTGGTTTTTTAGGTGGGCTTCCAGGGTAGTAGTGTCCTTATACTTGAAAATTAATCTGAAAAATAGTGAGTCATATAACATAAAAGAAGTATCTTACAACTTTCTTTTATCTTCTCTTCTCAAGCCAGTTCTGGAACTGGAAAGGACTGTTGTATTTGTCTAGAAAAAGACCTCTCTGAAACTGTCAACAAATGTATTTAAAGTAAAACTAACATCTGTCAGGATTTACTTTGGACATTAAATATGTTTCAAAACCTGCAAGACTATAATACTTTTGGGAACCCTTCTTTCTGTTTCTTTTTGGAATTTTTTACTCTTTTCAGCATAGCAATGCATGTTGTGTAAAGTTTCTAATCTGTACACATTTTTGTGCATCATAAATTTGGAAGCAAAATAAAAGTGGGCTCTTCAGTGATGCTCATATGCATACACTTACTGAGGAAAGAGTAGAGAATACTTTCTGCAGCACTTTTACACTAAGTTATTTGCACTGAAAAAAAACAGAAACTCAACATAGTTACAAATATTAAAAGGATCAGTTTATAATGGAACTGCCAAGTCTTTCAATTCAATAGCCAGGTCAGCTGTTTCATTGTGTCTATGGGTAAATACACATAATTCTCCCAGCATTTAGCCCTTTTCTTGAAAGAGAAAACAGAATCATTTGCACATTGTACCCATTAAAATGAAAAGCATGTAACATGTCATGTACACTGGAGGAGGGGGCAGAACAGTGTACACTCCATATTGAAAGGTAAGTGAAGTCACACTTTTTCATTTGCAAATGGAAAAGGTGCACACCCTGATAGTATCTGGGAATACAGTTGAAGGAAACCAATAATGTAGGTGGAGCCTGCACTGACAAGACATGGTTTTACATTTAGAGGAAGATGCAGAAAAAGTAGGAATAAAAAATACAAAGGGATAAAGGAGGAAGTGAAGTTTGTTTATTGAGGGGAAAGAAAAGAAGAGGGTATTGCGGCAATGAAAGAAGAGCTGAACAAAAGCTGCCCATAAACCCCATTAAGCAAAATTCCACAGAGAATGGGCTTTGAAATGATTAGATTAATGCAATTTACATTACTATGCAGGAGGATTACTATGGTTATTATTTGCATTGTACATCAGTTGTTTATTGATTCTTTTTAAATATAGCACTAGCATATTTATTTTGTTAAAGTTTTTGAAATGGTGATTCCAAAATCTACTAACAGGAACTCTGACCTGATTTGGTTTGCAATTATTGGTAGAAAACCTTACTCAGTTCAACAGTAATATTTGATAAGTTTAAAAAGTATGAGATAGGTGGCAGTTAGATGATCTGACCTACTGCTAAGATCCATATGTTAATTCCCAGCCTCAAGGGTTAGCGCAGAAATGATGGAGGGATAACAATCCACTGAAGCATTTTCAGCATTCTTTTCCAATACTTAACAGCAATGACTTCTCAGCAAAAAGCAGCATTGTGCATTCAAACTGTGGGAAAAATACTGGGGAAAAAACTGTAAGAACAAGCAGTGTAGAAAAGAAAATGGGAAAATGGAATGAAAGCAAAGGAATAGGAGATGCATGGCATTCTGTAAGTGGGACTAACCCTCTGCATGCTGGGATGGTGGACATGCAGTACACTTGACCAAGTGTGAGGGAGTTCTGTGGGACAGAAGGAGGGGCAGTAGGTGTGACTGCCTGCATGCAATCAGCTTTCGCGTGTCTGAGCTTGTGAGCCACTGCTGAATGCCACTTCCACAGAAACCTGCTCACCTGGTGATCCTCAGTAATGCTTAACAGCATTCTTGAATTTAAGAGGTCGCTTAGCTTGGACACAACTTCGCAGCCAGAGTCGTCTCTGTGAGTTCTCCTGTTGCTGCATACTGGCTAAATTGAAGTGACATGAGACTCGGTACAAGGAGGAGTTGATTGGTTTAATAGCTCCCAGTCTGTTAACTTGAGTACAAAGACTACTCATGCTTTGACTGTAATAGTCATTGCCAACAGGCTTGGTCATTCTTGCATGTCTAGCTGACTTTGATTTGTAGACAAAAGTGATCACCTGTTTTTTTGAGAAAAAAATATTCTTTGAATAACATCAAAATAACTTACTGTTCCGGAGTTGTTATAAACTACAATAATCGGCTGAGACATTATATTGCTTCAGCATAATTTTGCTTTCACAGCGGTTACTGTGTTTATTCTTATGTTATGTATGTGTTGTCTCTGGTATGAAAATTACTGGTAACTTTATATTTTATACTAGTGTAGCTTGTAACTTCTGTTAACATTCACAGTGCATACGTATGTGTATATCCATACCCTATGTATATAGTTCAGTGTAAATATGTGTACATATGCAGCATATATGACAGAGCTGTTCAGAGATGTCTTTTCCATGAAAATACATTTGTTCTGTATATTTGATGCTAAATGTAAATACTTACTGTGGCAAAGCCATCATCATTTAGTTTTTCTAAGGCTTAAAACCCATTTTACTTTCAATTTTGATTTACCATATGTGATTGGCATTGTATGAGCAAGAGGAAAGACTTAACTGCAGCCAAATGGTATTCATTCAAACAAGATGTAACCCAGTTTATCCATAGTTGAGTGTCTTGTGAATTGAGAATTGTGTTCTGCCAACAAAAGAATTTAAACAGGCTAAAAGAATAAATGCTTTCTACCACTTGCCTTTGAAGACCAAACATTTAAGATAAATGCATAGTAGGACTCTTTTGCTTATTATAATTGTTGCACAATCTTAACTCTGCCTTTCTTCTTAGTATTTTTATGTGTTCTCATTTGAAACTTGATTGCCCACCTGCAGGTAGTTACGAGTAAAAACGCATAAACCAGACCTGAAGAGTTAAATTAGCACATTAGCATTTTTTATTCAGAAAGTCTCCTGTCCTTACAAATATTGACTTCCTGTTATCACAGAGAAATTAAGGAAACCTGAAGCTGGATGACATTTGAGTCAAAGTCACAAGAGAAAGAAGTGGAAATGGATCTCATAAACTCTTGTTCTGTCCTTCACTGCAAGACTATCCTTCTTCATTTTCTAAATTGTCTTCATAGAGATACTGTTATCTGATGGTTTTATGAGAGAATTAAATTAGATCATCTTAAATTTCCTGTAGCATGAACATATGTGTATTGTTCAGTATACAAAACTCCATAAGATACAAACCTGCAAAACAGTATCAGTGTTGATTGCAACGTGGGGCTGTTAATCACGAAAAAATCCTGAGTGTTTATTCACTGTAATGCAGATCATTGTACCTCACAATTTCTTGCTTACTAAAGTGCAGTATAATTTAGGGGATAATGTAACTTGCTTGTGATAAGAAACTAGAACATTGCTGCTGGATCTAATTTTAGACTGCGAAACATTTAAGTAAAATTCTTTGATGGAAATTTTGTTGAAAGAAAGTCAACAACAGCTAAAAATCTTAATCTGGTGCTGAACTGTTCCAAGGAGTTGAGAATGTTCCTGGAAGTGGCCCTGGTTTTGAGCTTCATAAGTAGTATAATTTAGGTGAGGCCCCCAAAACCAAATCTTGATTATATTTCAGTTAAAATACATACCAAACCCAAATAGTGTATGTGATACAGGTTTTCCTCGCTATAATTTAGCGTATTGGCTATGCTGAAACCTTTCTAAAATGAATAAAAACTCCTACTTCCTACGCATCCACTGCGCTTGTGTTTCCTATTTCTTTTTTCCCATTTATGTCTTGTTACAGCTTTGTTGTTGTTTCCTAAACCTGTTCCATGACTATTTTCTTTGGAGCTTTCTCTCCTTTCTTACCACAATACATTTAATTGATTGTATTTCTTCTTTTCTCAGTGTTTTATTTGTTCTATATTGCCTTATGTCTTGGTTTGGTTTTGGTTTTTTTTCATTTTTGTCATCACTTGTGTTTTCCTATTTCCCATCAAATTTCCTCCTCTTTGGTCTTTGACCTCCTTTAGTCTCTTATTTGTTTCTTCCAGACATCTATTTTCTTTCTCACCCCACTTAAATTTAGTGAAACTGTATTGGCCCCAATTTTTCAAGTCTCTAAACTTTGGAACTTTGGGCATGTACTTCCTACATGTGTACAACCTATGAGAACCCACTGATTTCCAACATCTTTTCATTACAGACTGTTATTGTCAACCTTAAGAGTAGTCCAAGAAAGCCACAGCAGTATTCAGAAGATTTTTAACAAAATACAAACAGTTCAGAAGTCCTCCACTTTCTCTCAGCATTAAACCACAGGTTGTAGACATTTTGGCTTTTGCTCTCTGGGAGTCAGCTGGCTCACTTGGGAATTCTAACATTCCCTTATGGATAAGAGCATTCCCTTTCCTGGCAGGGGTTGCCCAGAAGCCTGGATTCCCTTCAGCTGTTCCTCAGCCTTGAACCATCCACCACACCTGCAGGACTCCTCTGAGTCTGCATGGTCAGGGTTAAGCGAGTGTACAAACCTCTACACGTGTGTGCCTGTACATACTGATCTCTTTTGCTCCTGGTCTAGTTTTTTGGTTCATAAATGAGGACCTGTTTGTTTTCACACAATATTTTAATATGCACAGTCACTAATTAAGTGAAAAAACTTTGTGGAATTCAGGAGACTATTTTAAAGTCTAGTTATGTGAACTGGTTTTGAGCATTTGTGACTTGTTCTCAGGAGATACACTCCAGACTATTGAAAGTCATGGAAACGGAAATATAGTAAAACTTGTTGTACGTATCACAATATGTAAGAGGTCTCTCAGCACATGGAAGGAGAAAGGAATAGTACTAGGAAGCCAGCCTGCATCCCAGATCCAGCTTTAGTGCATTTGTCAAGAGCTGGGAGCTTTTAAGGTCAAGAGAGGAAAGTGGATCCAGTACTTTCACTCTCAACTCACAAAGCTGTCGGCACTCTTTCAAGGCACCAGATGTGGTCAACCAAACAGTGTTCAACCTTAGAGGACTTCCCAGCCTATTTAAACCAGATGGTCACCTTGAGTGTGGAAATAAACTTTAAGATTCAAAAAAGTCTTCCAAATTAGTATTTTAAAATGTAACTCCTCAAGGAGACAAGGTACCAAGAAATGTTTCTACAAAACAGTGTTCTTCCTGTGGCTGAAGAGACTCTTCATCCATTTCATGACATGAATTGAGAATACCTCTTCCATATCATCATTCTAAGGAAAGACAAGCTTCATGGGAAGCTTATGAAGTATTTCCATTTTAGACATATTTACATTTTAGACATATTTTACCAGATTCTAAAAGAAATTTGAATGAGATGTAGGTTGCAAAATCTCTCTATAAATATACACCTTAGTGTATATGCTATCTTTGTGAACAAAAATTCATTATTTTTATCTTGCTTTTCCATGAAAGCCCAAAGATGATTATAAAAACATATTTTCTACTGTTAAGGCAGCAGATTAGTATAGGTAAGCAGAAAGTCTGCTATGTTAGGGTAATGGCAAAGAAAAAATTAGAAGAGTACATAAATTCTTTCAGCATGTTTTCAGTACAATTGTAGACTGCCAAAAAAAAAAGCCAAAACCAAAGAGCTCTTCAAAATCCATCTCCAGGGGCAGTACCAGCTGTTACTGTAAGTGCAGAAAAATACTGAGATCATGTTCATAGTAGTGATTCTAGGTTAAGACTGATTAATTGGAATTAACAAACTTTGCATTTACCAAAGAGATCTTCCATGACAACTGGGTACAGTCATTGCTACCAAATGAATACTGGAAGACACTCATGCAGGAAATTTAAAGTGCACATAATATTTCAATGCCTTTTTAGGTTCTTTTCTAACAGTATAGTTAAACATGTAAGTTAAACTCAGTACTGGTATGTTGCTATATGCCTTGATGTAATAGGTGCTGTCAAGAGGATTTGAGAGTAGCTCACATAGCTGAATTTTTTCCTATTTATGAAGCATTAAACAATAATACTTTGTTTTTTTGGCTGTTCTAAGATGAGGAAGCGGTTGAGTGTGGTAGGTGCATTTTTCTTTTTCAATTTAACTTTTCTTTCTTAAGTTATGTTTTCACTCCATTTAATGATTTCCTTTCCTATTTTTCCTTTGTGCTTCTCAGAGGAAATTGAAGGTACATGTACAAAAGTTTCCCTGCATAGCCCAATAATTTTATTTAGAGAACATGTGTTTAGAATTAAATTGAATATAGTCTAATGTTTCTAAGAGATGTTATACATACAATGCTTTTATATTGCCACCAAATACATTGGATCATCTTTTTGAGTAGATAAAAATATCAGAATATTTCTGGTTGTTTCATGTAATAATCAGTAATTTGAACTATTGTTATAAACTGCTTTCTCTCTTTTGAACTTCTGCAAAATATGTATAGAAAAGTTGTATGATAAAATACTATTAGGAACACTTGGGTGGGCTGGAATGGAAGGAGATGGTTCTGACTTAATTACATGGCCACAAGAGGTCTTGCATTTCTAATTAATACTGACAAACTATTTCTCTGAAATGGTAGAAAGTTCATCGATGTGGTATCATCGTTACTGTTTTCCCTCTGAGTGTGGCCGGTTACTGTTATGCTTGCAGCATATGTTAAAGTAATAGCAGCTGATCTCTTGTATTTTTTTCTACTTAAGAGGCTTTTGTTTATAAAGGCATTAAAAATTGTAGGTCATATTTTTGATCAAAGGGCCTCTGGCATGTAAAAATATACATTATAGCTATTTTGTATCAAATGAGAGGATGTGTTTTTGATCAAAAACCTTTCTGTCTAATCCAGTGAGCCAAAACTTAAAGCTAAAGTCTGATTATGTGTAATTTTAAAAAAAGCTTGATTTACATAAAATCATTTTGCATTTTTTCAAGTGGCATATTTTCTATTGACTGATAAAATGTGAATAATACAGCATTAGAATCCTTTTTAGAATGTTTGTTGTAATCACATTTGCTTGAGAAGGTAAAAAGATCAGTGTGCATGCTGCGAAATCCAAGAATATATGCAGCTAAAATATAAAACAATAAATATTGTTTTATGTTTTTAAGAAAATGGCTTATTGAAGCTATGCTTTGTACAGTTGTCATTTTTAAAGTATTTTTTTCTGTATTTTTTGCTGGGCTTCTAACTATTCTGCTTTATTTCTTGGCTCTTACTCTGTGTGCTTTTACCCTTCGTCCAGAAGATGCTGAATCTGCTGGTCACAACAGTGGATCCTATCTAGGTGAGCACTTGGTTACAAAAGACAATTTTGTTCCTTTCTTTCAGCTTCTTTTCCCTGGAACTACTGTGTCCACTTTGCTTTTGGGGGTAATCTGCATACAAATGTCCTTACTCTGCATGAAAAATGCATGAATATTAAGGTTTTAAACATGGCTCATTGGATTTGACATAAAGGGTTTATGTAGTATATGCCTTTTTCTGGTTGAACATCGGCTACTAAATGCTGGTTAGCTTTTAAGGTCAAAATAAAAAATTTTTTTGGGGAAAATACTTACTTCAAAGTACATCAAGCAAGCAATGTGTTTAATGAAACAAAAAGGTTACTGTATCATGAAAAGTTTGAGCAACTCTTTAAAGATGCTTTCAAGGTTTTATTCAAGTTTTGCTTACACTTTTTTTCTTTGTACATGTCTGTCTAATCATTTTGGGAGGATTCAGTGAGAGTACAGAGAAAATTTGCAGGCACTGGTTCATTTTCCACATTACAAAATATAGTAAGTCATAATAATAGTTTAAACTTAGTTTTAAAACTAGTCTGAATTCAATGTATCATTGCGGGGAGCAAGGAAGAGGAGGGGAATGAGTCCTTTGGCTTCAGCTTCAAGATTCCAAATTTCAAACAACAGTAACATTTAAAAAGGTGAATGTTCCATGATATGTTTCAACTTTTTAATTTGTGCCATTTTAAAAGCTATGTAAAAATATTTTAGTTGAAACTGTCCAGAATTCCTGCCAACTGAAGGCTGGCTGGAGCAGATTTTGTGGCAACCAGCCCTTTTCCCAAGACTTTCATCCTCCTACTACAAGAGGAGTGGGAAGAAACTTGTCAAAGTCCTTTAGTGCATCCAAGCCATTGGACTCACTGAAACATCCTAGACCAGTAGTGTAAATTAGAGATGGTTTTCATATTGCATTTCAGTGGTTTTAAATGTAGTATATAAAAAACATCAGGCACACATAAACCATATAATTGAAAGATCTTTAACCTTTTTACAAATCCCATGTGGTATAATTTCATCACATGTTTCTGGAACTCATGGTCATCTGATCAGGCTGAAAATAAACTTCTTACCTTTGTTAATTAATCAACTAAATTAATGTTGAATTGTCATTGTATTGAGATACTGAGTATGTTTGGAAAATGATGCTTTGGATGTGGCTCCAGATGAACTGCATTTTCCTTATCAAATCACCTCTTCGAAACAAGAAAGACATCCCCCCCCTCTTTGCTTTCTGTATGCAAATACAGATTTCATGAATTCTTAGGACGAGACTGTCCATGAGTTTGCAGTCAGATCGTAGTGGGCTGCTGCTTTTTTTGACAATGAAGGTGGCAAAACAGAATCCACCTTTTCTTGGTGCTGTAACCTTTCTCTCCTAGATTAAGAGCTGGCTGGAGGGCCGGGCCCAGAGAGTGCTGGTATACGGGGCTGCATCCAGCTGGTGGCCGGTCACCAGTGGCATCCCCCAGGGGTCAGTGTTGGGTCCAGTCCTGTTTAACATCTTTATTGATGACTTAGATGAGGGGATTGAGTCCATCATCAACAAATTTGCTGATGACACCAAGTCGGGAGGGAGTGTCAACCTGCTGGAAGGCAGGAGGGCTCTGCAGAGGGATCTGGATAGACTTGAGAGATGGGCTGATTCCAGTGGGATGAAGTTCAGCAAGGCCAAGTGCTGGGTCCTGCACTTTGGCCACAACAACCCCCTGCAGCGCTACAGGCTGGGACAGAGTGGCTGAAGAGCAGCCAGGCGGAAAGGGGTCTTGGGTTACTAATTGACAGGAAGCTCAATGTGCGCCAACAGTGTGCCCAGGTGGCCAAGAAGGCCAATGGGATCCTGTCCTGTATCAAAAATAGCATGACCAGCAGGACCAGGGAAGTGATCCTTCCCCTGTACTCTGCGTTGGTGAGGCCACACCTTGAGTATTTTGTTCAGTTCTGGGCCCCTCAGTTCAGGAAAGATACTGACGTGCTGGAGCGGGTCCAGAGCAGAGCAACAAGGCTGGTGAAGGGACTGGAGCACAAGCCCTATGGGGAGAGGCTGAGGGAACTGGGGTTGTTTAGTCTGGAGAAGAGAAGGCTCAGAGGTGACCTCATCACTGTCTATAACTACCTGAAGGGAAGTTCTAGCCAGGTGGGGGTTAGTCTCTTCTCCCAGGCACTCAGCAATAGGAAAAGGGGGCACGGGCTCAAGCTCTGCCAAGGGAAATTTAAGTTGGATATCAGAAAAAAATTCTTTCCAGAGAGAGTAATCAGGCATTGGAATGGCTTGCCCAGAGAGGTGGTGGATTCTCTGTCCCTGGAGGTTTTTAAACTGAGATTGGACATGGCACTGAGTGCCATGATCTAGTAAATGGACTGGAGTTGGACCAAGGGTTGGACTTGATGATCGCAGAGGTCTTTTCCAACCCGGTTGATTCTATGATTCTATGATTTTGGTCTACCGCTACCAAAAAGGCCCAGTCATCTAGGAAGGAGGTGTCTTGAAGAAGAAGCTACTATTGTCCTACATGCGAAGAACAAAATATCAAGATGGAGTGGTGTTTACTTAGGCAAAACTTCAAACAAATTATTGGAGAATTGCTGTACAGTTCTGGCAATGATTCCCCTCTTGAGAGTTTTCATATAATGGTGTTCTGCCATCGGTCCAGAGATGGCACCTTCAGCCTTCTTGTGCTGAGTGTGTGCAGTTGGAAGTGAGATGTTGGTAAGGAGAGTCAGAAGACAAAAAACTAGTATTATGACCAGTTTTGGGGTAAGGACACAAATATAGTCACTGGTTATGAATAGGTAGCTATTTGGTTTAGAAATTAGAGGTTCCTTGGAGCTCTTCACTAAGAATTGTTCATTAAAAAATATCCTATCTTAAGATCAGGCAGGTAGGCTTTTGAGACTTGATGTTACCATTCTTTTCCAGGTGGTAAGAGGACACAGTAGTTTCTAATTTAAACTGCCTCATGCACTCTTGTGTCTCTATTTCACAAACCATTAGGAGTCCAGTCCTATTCAGACACATGTAGAGTTGCTTTTCTCCTAAATAATTTTTCAGTTTTATTTTCTTAAAGAAGAAACTGCTGTGGAATAACTTCCTGGGCTGGACAAATGCCACTGCTTAAAGTGTAATAATATGAAAAAAATTTGCTGACCAGCTGCAGAAATGACATAGAACTCTTACTTACGTGCTGTGCAAGGTTCAAAACTTGGACAGTCTACATGGTAAAGGCGTCTCAGGCAAAGACACTGTGTAAACTCTTTGTTAGGTACGTGGGAGGCAATACCATATCTAAGTGCTGCAGTCCACCTTCCTGCTTGGGAAGGCCTCTCTTTTCCATTGATCTGAGAATATAGTCCTTCAATCCCAAGAATAGTGAAGGCCTTCAAAAATACATTTTTCCCCGCCTATTGCTTTTTGGGAGAGTGGAAAAACAAATACGATTCTTGAAAAGAACTTACTGGGAATGTCCACCTGTCTTTCACAGCTCTGTTTTTTGAAGTGTAGTTGTAGTCCTAAGCATCTGAATTTTTCTAAATGTGTGTGCTCTTGAAATATGGTAGGCACTTCCAGCACTTTATTACTAAGAAACTAACAATTTCTAGGCAATTCTCATCATTATTACAGCATAAAAGCCTTGATTAAATGTGCTACACTGAAAACAAAACCTAAAATGTTGTCACTGAAGGTCTTGAATCACAACAAATTCAGGATGTTTTACTGACATCTGAGAAACTGTCTATGTTGATCTTATGGCTTGTTAGGGGTTCAGGGCTCTGTACTTATATATACCTATATATCTATATTTATATATCTCTATATATGGCTCTGGCATTTCTATCTGAACCAAGGTTATTCTGTGAACATTGAACCCTCTCTGCAAGGATTTGTACCTCAGACACATACGAGGTGGTCATGAAGAGTAAGAGACAAGTGTTCAGGAAGCAAAATGTCTGTACCATGTGGGATCAGATCTGTTACATCCTGGGTTTTGCTGCTTTTAATTTGAACCCTTTCCTCTAAAGTGACTCAGATAAATTTAATGATTTTTCACCCAATTCCAATATTTAAGTCACAGTGTAGTACCACATATTTCTGCTGTAATTTCCTGAGGAATTGCTGGGGAGAAGGTTAGGAGTTTGTCTTTGCCAAGCTTTAATTCTAGTTACATTACTTGAACCTTTATGAATATACAGTAAATATAGATGAATATCATCTGTTTACTATTCTCAATTTCACCTTAAAAATCCAGACATAATCTAAATTTTTATTAACCCTGTCTAAATGTACAAGCTGGGAATCCATCCAGAAACAAACAGAGTAAGAAGTCTGCTCTGTGTTTGTGCAGCTCCTGCATAACAATAGAAATACTCAGTATATAAGCCAGTATAAAAAAAACAGTATTTGAGGGGAAAAAATATCCAGAAATATCTAGTAAACATATTATGTTCATACAAACCTAGATAATGACCACAGTACAAACTTGTGTTTGTAGGTAATACAAATACAAAAGGTGCTCATAAATGTGTTTACAGTTAAACAGCACTTGTTCACTCCAAATAATGTAAGATTAAACTAAAATCAGTGAAGAATAGATGTAATTTGAACCTGTACTTAAACACTTAACTTTAATGAAAATTAACAAAATCATGTGCAAGTGCTTTATAGCACTCTGGAGCCTTACTTGTGAATTTATGAACCTTAGGTGAATTTATATAATTTCCTGTAATTTATCTGACTTTAAGAAATTATCTTTCTACTTTCATGAATATGTTTGGATTTAAATTTATACAACATAGTTGCAATCTACTTCTTCAGAATGATGTAATTAAAGCTAAATAAGCACTGTGCTTTACATCAGCATTGTTTTAAAATATTGTAAGGAGACAGGTTCACACATTGCCTCTTTTCAGTTTGGATTTCCACATGAGACCCAACTGGGTTTCTCTATGTAAGAGTAAGGATGTTATTCTGAGATGATCAAATGTATACTGCTAGTGGTTAAAAGAATAATCACACTTTTCTGATGGAATATTTGTTGTTGGGCCTTAATTAAGTTTATTAGGAATGATTTTTGATTTTTATTTCATGTTGAGAAGAGTTAAAGTTTTGAAGACATCAGTAGTTTGAGAACATTTGGTTTTAATATTTTCTTTGCAGTGTCTGCTCCTATTTCTCCAAATCTGTTACATTCCAGCAGGAGTTTATGGGTTTGCATGTTCAGTAGGGGTTTAGTCATGTAGCTGTAACCAGTGATTGGGTGCAAGCTTCTCAATGTTCAGAATACCATGTCACTTTAGTGACAGAATTTTCCCCTTTTATTTTATAGTCTGCATACTTGGCAGCTAAGGTTAATCTCTGCTGATATCCATATTCTGCAGACATTGTGGCCTGCAGCTCCTTCCATATTCATCAAGATTTACATTATCGAATGTTCTGGGCAAGCAATACTTTTTCCTTTTGTTCTTTATAGAAATTGAAGATAAATAATTTTATGGAAACTTTATTTTTTCTTTTGCATATCAGTATTGGTTTTGGTTTTCTGTAGTAATTCTCACTATGTTTTTAATGATGCTCTATTGTTAATTTAAATGTATGAAGTTTCTTTTTAATCTTTTCTAAACTGTAAAAAATGAAAACATTAGCAGAATATTTTTGCCTTTTCATAAATGTTTTTATTCCTTGCAAGTATGATATTGTTTCAGTTCAGCTTAATATTTTTGTGCATTCATAGTTGCCCAACATAGAATGCAATTATAAATGCAGACATTCAAGAGAAAATACTAACAGTTCTTTACAAAACAGCTTCTGAAGGTCACAGTAAAGTTAAGCCACATATGAGAGGACATATAATGGCAGCTCTGAGAGAGGAAGAATCATGTTTCCAGGAATGCAGCAGCACTATCATAAAAGTGTTGGATATATTTGAAACAGTCTCATCCTTTCTCTGAACTGTAGGTTTTCCTGGTTTTTGAATGCTCCTTAAAAGGAAGGTTTCTTGAATTTCTGAATGGGGCTGTTCCAATGGGCTTTGAGGAACAGTTAAGACAACTTTCAAATTGACAATAGTCATAAAGTGGTGAAACAGCATATCACAGGGTTGTAATAAAGTCAGTAGTTGTACAGAACATGTTCACCAGCACACTGCAGAGAAGTCAGCCATACTGGATATCTGCTTTGTTATTGCTGTCTCACATGTTTCTTCCATTTAATTAATACAATAGCTTTTCTGTAATGTTAAGTCCTCATTAAACTTGTTGTTGAGCCTTCCTAATATACAGGGCAATATTACTATTTTCATTTTACCAATAAGTTTCAGTCATGGAAATAGCAAATGTTTTATTCAAGGGAACCCATGTTAGCAGTGGGAATCACGTCACCTGAGTCTTTGTGATGCTTCCTCTGCGGCCTGTAAAAGTGACAAGGGACAGATCAGCCTGAAGACAGCCCTGCAAGATTTTCTGCTTTCTGAAGGAATGAAAGGAATGAAAACTCTTAAATAACCACCTGGTAGTTTGGTAATGAAATCTGAATAAATTGGATGTTGAAAAGAGGAACAAATTACAAATGGTCTTACTAAAACCTAACAGCAGGGTTTGAATTGATATGAAGATTTTGCAGAAAAAATATTTTTCCAGAAGATTGCACAGTTCAACATGCAAGCAGAGGTTGAGAAGCTGTTGGTAAAGGCTTTTTAAGACAGCTGCTCAGGGGTACAGAGCTCTTGGTATTTGTAAGGTTGCTACCAAATTCTGATGGAGACCTTTGATTTGTCTTCATTTAATCTTGCATTTTGACCCCTTCCAGACATGTGATAAAGCTCTTTATTTTGTAAACCATTTAGTAGTCAGTGGTGAGGAATTATTCCATATTTTCTCTCTCTCTTTTGTTTTTTTGTTTCTCTGTAAAGTGATTATACAGGAGAGAAAAAAACCCACCCCAAATCCCAAGATAATTTCCACCTTTATGGCAAATTTTTTGGGGGGTTTTGGTGTTTTTTTCAATTTGGAGGATTTTAGATGAGGTCTTGGGAAACTCATAAGTCACTTCATGTGTCTGTATTGCTAAAGTTACTTTTAACCTTTGTTTATATAACTATGTCTGTGGAGTTAGGTGTAGTTACGAGCAAGAGAACATTCTTGTGTCATGATGGACTTCATCCCAGGGTGGGCAAGATCTCCCAGGCCTTCTTGTGGGTGTGTAAGCTCTCCAACAGGGCATTTCTATTTCTGTCTGCAGTCACTTCAGTGTTTGTGATCTTTGAATAATAAAAACTCAGTTTATTTCATTATGTTTTCATATCTCATGTTTTGATCCCTTTTCTATGCCAGCCCATCTCTTACTTTGTCTAGACCATACTGTACCTCCTAAAAATGTCATCAGCCCTTCCCATGGATGATAGCTCTTCTCCTTTTTCATCAATTTTCATTTTACTTATGTGCATTATTATATTGTGAATATGAATAGACTGACATCATTGTATTCTCAAAAAATTTTTCTTCACTTTTTTTGTGCAGGTGGTGTAGATTCCCATAGGTATAGGGGCTCGCATCAATTAAATAACTCGGTTAACATCTGCTGTGATCCAGGTTCTATGACAATGTATGCTCATTGAAACTGTGTGAGAAATGCTAAGCCAGTGACTAAGCTTTGTTGCTTTTCTCTTCAGATCTTGTTCTAAATATTTGCAGAACTGAGTCTTGAACTTGCCAGATACTACCTTTGAAGAAGAAATTGTAATATGATCACTTCTCAAACACCTAAACATAAGTGCTATTACAAGTTTAAGAAAACATGATGCTGAAAATCTGGGGTCACCAAAAGTTTACATGTGTTTACTGTGCTATGAAATGTTCTGGGAAACAAAACAAACTTTTCCACTACTTGAAGTATAGTTTGTGTTTTGCTCTATTACCGCCAGACAGTGAAATCAGCTTTGCAGTCCTTTACAGTCTTTTCTGTAGTTCCTTCTAGAACAAAAGTGGTGCCATAAAGATACCGGTAAAATGCAATGTGATGCAATGTAAAAGATTTATTTGAAAAACTCTAAGGTAATCATTAACAGAAGAGTAAATTAGTTTTTAACATACAGTGTAAGAGGGGGATTTTGTGCTGTTCTGCTTGAAAATGCCTGTGATTGTCTCCTTTGGGGGTACTTACAAGCTATGTGAAATTTCAAGTTTACTAGATAGGCACTATAGATGTCACACTGTTGGTGCCATTGTAAATGCGAATTTAATAGCAATATTAACTTTTAATTTCATGATATGGGTACGTTATTGTCTAAGATGTTCCTAGCATTTTGGAATTTAACAATGTTTGGGTTTACTTTTAAACACATTTGAGAAAGGTTTTTTTATATACTGTCAGCATGGAGCTAAGCACAACAGAATTGTTGAAGGAGTTAATTTTTATTAACTCCTTCAACCACCAGGTGTGTTTCTGTCATATGCTGTATTTGATGTCTGTGTGCCATGGTGATTTAATAGAACTGCATTATGTGGAGTTACGAGAGTCCAGATTGCATGAATTTCCTTGTGTATATATACTAATTTATAAGATACTCAAATTACCTAAATTATGTAAATATGTTAACAACTCATTGCAATTATATTTTACAGCTTTTTGTTGCAACAGTTACGCTTTCATTGGTAATCTTAATTTTGCAATTTAAATAGGTACCTGATACAGTTTAAAAACACAGGAAATGTCATTCTAATGACCTGGCTTATTAAGCATTTAACACATTTTTTTATTCCATGATCCAGTCCTTGAATGTCTGGAAGGGACTGTTTTCAAATGTTTTGAGAAGACTTATTTTCTTACTTTGAAAAAACCCTGTTCTTATTGCAGCTGGTTTTAGAAGAAGCTTTCGTCTTAGCAGAAAAGATAAAAAAACAAATAAGTCTATGTATGAGTGCAAGAAGAGTGATCAGTATGATACAGCAGATATTCCAACCTATGAAGAAGTTGCAAAATATAGACGACAACCTAATGACAAATACAGACTTGTTGTTTTGGTTGGTAAGTTGTTTTCTTTATTTTTGACCTGGTAAAACAGAGGATTGCCAATTAGCACGTTTACCACAGTCATTAAGATTGGAAGTAATCTCAGGAGGTCACCTGATGGTCTTCCACTCAACAGGATTAACACTAAATTCAGAGCAGTCTGCTGATGGCAACAACTTTGGCAACCTGTCTTCCCATCATATTATCTCTTGTCTTTCCACCTCACCCCTCAGTAAAGAGTTGGCCTCCATCTTTTCAGTGGGTATCAGAAGGGTGTTGGTGGGTCCCCACAGACATCTCTTTTCCAAGCTACACAAGCCCAATTCCCTCAGCCTCTCCCTCAGGTTATGTGCTTCAGCTCCTGACCATCTTAGAGGCCATCTGATGTCTTTGATACAGTTTATCAACACTGTTGCAGTGCAGGACTCCTTGTGGACAGTGTTCCTCACAGAGTCTAACAAGTGCTGAGTAAAAGGGAAGAATCATTTCCTCTATCTACGGGCTTGGCTCTTGTCGATACAGCCCAGTCTCCTGTTGGCCTTCATTGCTGCCAGCGAGTGCTGTGGACTGATGCTTATCTTGCTGTCCTCCTGGACTCCCAGGTCTTTGTCACCCAGCCAGTAGTCTTGAGCCTGTACTGCAGGACTTTTTATTTGTCCTTATCAAGTTTCACAAAGTTCTGCTAGCCCATGCCTACAGCATATCATGGTCCCTCTTAATGGAAGCCCTGCCCTTGAGCAAACCTGGCATCAGCAAACTTGATAAGGGCCCATTCTGTGTCATTGGTACAGATATGAGTCAGGGTAGACACCCAAGGTACTCTTTTGTAATGAGCAGTACAGTACAGACCAATAATACATTCCATTTGAACATGATCCACTTTTTCACCTCTCTAGTAGTCCACCTTTCTAGGCAGGATGTCCCAACTTACATATAGGGATGCTTTAGGAGATGGTGTTAAAGCTTGGCTAAACCAAAGGGAGATTACATTAAAATACAGCTACCATGGTTACTACTCTGAATGCAGCAGTCAAACTATACAAAAACTCAAAAAAATTAGGTTGGTGTAATGCTTTTAGAGCTTAGTCGTCAATCTATCCATGTGGGGAAAAAAGCAGAAAGAAAGAACAAGATAAATGCCCGAGGTCATTGAAGACTGACAAAGTGGAACAAAAACCACCTACTGTGTTAGAGTAAGTAAATGGACAAGTAGTAAGAAAGGTGAATGCAAGGTGGACCTCTGCAGGCCAAGAACATATGTAAGTGTTGCTGTGGAAGACTCAACATGTTATCCGTAGTCAGCTTTATGTTCTCCTGTAATCTGTCACTACCATGGCTTCGTCACAGCATTTATTATCTCATCAAAATGCATTGCTTCAGCCTCCTAAAAAGAAAGTACATTATCTTAAGCTTTTCAAAGGTAACAACTGGAGTACCTGAGTAATGAGTAACCATTGCTATCAGTGAGTAATGTCTCTTTGCTAATTGTTTCTTGGCAGTCGCACTTAGGCTGATGCTTCATTAGTAAAGTTTCCTCCATTCTGAAAGGAGCAGAGAACAGAAATACAACCCTCTATCAGGGACTGGTAGAAACTGTTGAGTAGCCATGTTTTTCTATCGCTCATATCCAAGGGAACATTAAATTTAGTTTTTAATAAACAGTTTGTCACTCTCCAGCACTAAAACTCAGCCACCTACTAGTGTGATCACTGTGAGATTGTGGGCTATATACAAGTAATAACATGGTTGAGTTGATTTTACAGTTACATCAACAGAGTATAGTGCAAAAGTGTGATAAGTAGACTTTTTATAACAAATTGCATATGTCTGATCTAAGGAATGCCTAGAGATTCCATTTGATTTTTGTTGTAATAAATCAAATGAAGAAAGTGTGCTTTTTCAGTAACAAAAGCAATTCAGAAATTTATTGCCGACTTCAGTAATTCTAATGTTTTTCTCTGGATATTAAGAGCAAGCTTAAGTCTGGCCAATACCATAAAAATGTCTTTGGCAAAATGTGGAAAAACTAGCAGAGCTAAGCAATACAGGTATAGTAAAAGTGAACATACTTAAAAAGCTTTTTGTGTGCCTGTAGCAGCATTCAGTATAATCTATCTAATATAATTGGGATAGTAGTACTGGGAAACAAAGGGACAGATAATTAACTTCCAGCTGTAATTGGTGGGGGCACTAAATGTCTGTTTTGTTATGCTAGGTCTAAGTGTATAATTTACTGCTTAAAAGAGAGTTTTTAGCGTTTGCCCGTTTTTAAGGGAAGGGAGTTTGACAATTTTGAAACAAAGATTTTGCTTCATTTTGAATGTGTCTATTCTAATTTAAAGAACACAAATGGCACACACAGTAATTTTTATCACCTTGTAGTGAGATACCTACTACTCTCAGGTTCAGCTCAGTGTACTGGTTTGTCAAGATTTTACTTTTGTCTTTTAATGTAAGTTCATGAATAAAGCCCTGCATATCCTTGGGACTAAAATAACATCATCTGAGGCAGCAATGATACAGAGACTTCTGCTGTGCTGTTAGTTGTTATGAATGTGATGAGTCTGCTAAAAACAAAATTATCCAATATTACACCACCAGTCGTCTTCTAGGAACTTATTGTTCCCAGGCTGCCAACCAGTCCTTAAAGTCTTACTTCACAGATACTGCCTGAATCTTAAGTGTTATACCTCACAGCTCCATCAGGCAAAGGCAGAATATTTTATTATGACATGTATTGTTTAGACACGGAAATTTTCATTTACATTAATGAACAAAAAGTCCTGCTGACAAAGACTTCTGCTTCAGTTAATTGCAAGAGCCAGAGTAGCACAAATTTTACTTCCTTAGAGTTACAATAAATTTGCTACATGCTATAATTTTATCTGGCATTGTTTCAGCTAAATCAGAGCTTTCTGAAGGGGCAGTGCTGGCTGAAAGCAAAGTTGTCAGTAACAAACCATGAGCACGTGTCCGCCAGAACACACACCATTCTGTGCATGTAGTGCCCTTGTTTTGTTCTGCTTTGCTTTGTAGTGCACCAGAGACATGCATAGCCTTTCAGGTGCTGTGCCACCTGTGGTGACACCTCTGTCCTAAGTGGGCAGTGGTGGAAACAAGGACCAAAGGTGTGTAACTATGAAGGGAGAAGTTATTGGTGTGTGACGTGATCAGAAAAGTCTTTGTCTCTGAATGAGGCTGTTGGTACTTGACATAAAGGTGTGCTTTGGGTCACTGCTGCAAAGAAAAGGAATCTGGGACTGGAAAAGTTCCCTATTCGTTGTATTGCTTAGATTTAAAAAAAAAAATCCATAACCTCTGGTTTTATCATGAAGCACTTCCAATGAGGCCCAGTCTATTTCAGAGCAGGGGAGGATGAAATGGAAGGGGGTCCTAGCTCTCCACATGTCCTGACTTACATTTAATGAGTGTTTAGTTGTGGTTTTCAGAGTCTTAATTGGTCTACAGCAGTAGTGCAGGAAAATGGCCTACCATGGCAGTGCTACTTGCAGTAAACTAGCTGGACAATGCAGGAAGAGACCTAGAATTGCTCTCTGCATTAAACCTTCGTGACTGAAGGCATAGGAAGGTCAGTAAGGCTCAGGAATGAGTACATAGGATGTAACATAGTGCCTTCTCTTGCCCTTGAGAACACCAGTGTGAAATCACCGATTCTACTTCAGAGAGCAGCAGATCTTGAAGTAGACTCCCGCTGCTAGTTAGAATGTACTGAAACACAAGATAATGAGGTTCTTCTTTCCTGCCATATACATCATTGAGTTACAGCTGGACATGTCACTGCATTATAGTGTACTAGAATTGAGCTACAGAACGTGCCTTAAGACATTTTTCCTACCAGGTCCTTATGATCTCAGCAGGGATATTGTCACCACATACTCAATTTTTTTTTGTGAAAGACCATTTTATTCTTCTTTTCTTTCAAATAGACTTCTAGGAGCTCAGTATGTTTCACTGGGGGAAGAATGGCTGGTTGGGTTAACCCTCCTGAGACCTAAACTTACATCAAACAGTTTTTTCAATTTTCTTGAGACATGTCTGAGTGGTACAAAATTTAATGCAAGTTTTAATGATTGGGTGTTTAATTCTGAATACGTCCCTCAGTAAAGTGAGGTAGGAACTACATTCCACTTGCAAGATTCGACCATTACGTAGCTTGCATGACTCAACATGCAACAGCAAACAATATAAATGTTCCTTCAAAAAAGTAAACAAAGTATCTCTAAATCTGTCACCATAACTGTAAATATTGCTGCCTGGGGTGATTTATAGTAAACCAAAACTATGCTACAGTCATGGATCCCACATGCCTGACATTTCACTATAAGAAACTGGATTGTCCTTTTCAGTCCTGACACCTTATCCTCTCTCTGAGTTCAGATTATGTTCCGATTCATGAGAAACTGGCATCTTTCTCTGCTGCATCAAAATGAAAAGAATATTCAGAAGAGAACTGTATATTACACTTGGGAGAGGTAGTGTAAAAATCCGCATAATGGATGGCTTTGCTAAGCAGGAATCAACCTTTAGTGTTATGAGAGCTCTGTGGAGACAGCACTGAAAAAGAAGAATCTACACTACACCTTTCAGTAGTTCAATTTAAAGATGATTTTTTAATGGTAATCTGGAAGGGGAGACAGAGTACTAGTGAGCTTGTGGTCTGGAAACTGATTTGAGCTAAGTTTCCAAAGCATCTGTTGCAGGAAGTGAAGCCTGGATTCTTTATATATAAATAGAGCTAAAAGCATATTGTTGATATGACAGCACATAGACTGATAAAATAATATTTATGTAGAATTGATGGGAAAGATTTTTTGCTTGAAAGCAATACAGTGATTTTTTTTTTAAATTCCACTTGTTCTGTTCTATTTTTCTGGGATATATTAAGAGTTTTAATTACTTTTCCTGTAAAAATCCATATTTGCCTTAAATAGCTTAACTATTAAAAAACAGAATTAAAAAAAATAATAACAAAAGTAATGCTATTGTCTACATAACACATTGATGTCCTCTGCAGACATGCACCAGTAGAGGCTGCTGTACACCATATTAAATAAACATTTATACATACTGATAGATTAATTTACAGGAGGGTCAGAGATTGAACTTGAAATGTAGTTGTGTGTTTAACTGATGTAAACACACAGAAATTTTAAATGCAGAAACTCTAGGATTTTACAGAGAGACCACAGTCTAGGGGTAGCAGCAAAGTAGCACTAGTTTGCTATTCATCATTAAGTGTTTCTAACTTCAGACAGGGTGGATAGCCATTTTTACAATTAGGCTTTTGAAGTGTCAGACTGGTTTTGGACTCTGACTAGTAATTAGCCAATACAATGCTACTTCATTGAAATGCTCATTAGCTTTTGTATTTCTGATGTTTAGAATGTCTTTGTTAATAAGCTCTTCATGCATAAACGTGTCACTTTCACAGATGTGCAAGAATTTTCTTTAAAACCTCCTGGATTATCCTCGCCTTACTTGGGATAGGGCTCCAGTGAGTCACTGCCCTCTGCGTTCTGCTGCTGACCTGGCTCTGTACAAACGGAGCTGCTGTACTGTCAGACACACAAGAGCACGCAGAGCTGAGCTCCCTTCACACACAGCACCACGGCCTGGCCACGGAAGGGGACAGGCAGACCAGAGCCCTGCATGGAGGGCCCCAGGGGCACACAGCAAGTGCCCGTGCAGCCCTTGAGACCTCACAGGACAGAGTGCCCTTACTGACATCTAAGGCACCACTGGTAAACAGCTACGAGTTAGGGACAATGTGAAATCCAAGGAATGTCTGCTCAGTAACTTCCAGTACAGCACTACTCAAGTGGAGGTGGAGGAGACAGGTCAAAAAAATTCCATGCAGTCTTTGTTTCTTCCTGCCATCCTCTTTCCAAGAGTGGTCTCTCTTTGGCAGTGGCTTGAAGAAGGAAACATTTGCTTTGGACCAGTTCAGACAGCAGGCAGGAGACAAGCCTGGTTTAAAAGAAAATCAGCAACAAAGAAAGAAACCCAAACATCCCAAATGGGTTGTGACCTGGCAAGTGCTGCCCTTCCTTCCTCTCCCAGTTTAATGCCACCTTCACACAGTCAAAAGGTGGATGGTGACAGCTACAGCCAGCCAGGAGCTGGGTGGTGGTCTGGCCTGCATCAGGGGCTGGAAGGAGCAGTGCTTCCCAGGTATGAGGAGAAGCTGGAAGTAATTGTCCCCAGGGGCATGTGGTGAAGGCAAGGGATGCAGCAGTTGGAGGGAGCAAGGCCATGCTGACACACAGTGCAGAGGCTTTGGGGGCACTTTGCACATGCTGGCTGGGGTCCTGTAGTCTGGGAGTTGGGCACATTCTGGCAAAATGAACAGCCAAACCAGATTTTTTTTTTTGAAAACTGCAAATTAGGATGCAGGAGTCTGTAGTAGGACTAAGGATGGAGATGGGTGCATACTGAGAGTCGCTGCTGTAGAAAAGAAAGGTTTTCTGGCAACTTTTATTTCACTGATTTTAATTCAGTAATAGTCAGAGCAGAGTAACTGCCAACTACATGTCCTGAAATTTGTCAGCACTGCATATTCTAGGAGAGGCTAAAAAACCGTAGGTGTTTCCAAATGACTAATTAAAGGGCAGTATATGTCATAGCTGTGTGCTATGTGGTCTTACCTTGGAGAGTACTTGCACCTGCTCAACAGTGAGAACTGGCTGTTGGGAAACAGGATGATTTTTTCTTTCAGGTCCTGTTGGGGTTGGACTGAATGAACTTAAACGGAAATTGCTGATCAGTGACACCCATCACTATGGGGTAACAGTGCCACGTAAGTAAAAATGCACTTCTAATTTCCTAATTAGACACTTTCATTATTAGCCTTTACTGTTGTATTACCTTTAAGGCACTTTCAAATTTGGGTCCCTAAATGCCTGCTTGGCATTCAAATTACTTTTCTAATTTTTAAAAGTGCTGCTGTAGTTCTGTATTAAGTAACATTGATTAAATTGATCAGATGTTTTGGCTCAGAGGCGTTGCAGTGTACTTTTAGTACAAGTTTAACATGATTGATGTCAGTAAGGTTTAGTAAATGAAACTCAGCTGAAGAATACCCTGGATTTGGCTGTAAAGCAGTGAAACATTCTCTGTTACAATGCTTGCATTCAGCAAAAAGGTCTTTAACTATGATAATTAAATCCCTTTGATTAGCTTTAGAAAAGTTGGTTCGGGGATTCTTTTTTCTCCTTTCCCCTATCTGAACATGCAGTGAGATTTTTTAAAAAATTGAATAGTATTGTGCGCTATTAACTTCTACGATACTTTATTTGGTTTTATTTAATATGAAAAGCTCATCAGTTCTTGAGTTCTATTTCTTGGTTTGCTTCCTGCTTGTACTTGTGGCTCCTATAGGGATCCTTCAAAAACAGGAGCCCAAATTTGGGAGATACTGTCACAGGTTTTCTGCACGTGCAAGTATTCTGTAAAGTATATCATGAATTTGCTAGGTAGAAAAATGGATGCATTTGGTTTGGCAAGTAATTTCATTTGCACATATTTGCTTCAGCTGGGTATTGAAAACAACAGCAAAAAAAGCCAGATGTTCCCAAAATATTTAACACATTGAAGCCTATGCAATCATTTGCCCAAAAATATTTCTCTAAAAATTGCCAATATTCATCAAGCTGCCTTCTTTCTTTTCTCTTCCAAGTTTGTGGTTATAATTTAAAACAAACATATAAAGAAATCCCTCTCCCTGAAACCCAGTAATTCAGGACTTGAAGGGAGAACTGGGGTTCCTGTCTTGGAAATGTTCCTCGTTGTGTCAGCCTAAGAAGAGTGTGCTATCCAACGGCGTTTAAGACTGTGTTGCTGCAAGCAGGTTATGCATTTTCACACTGTGATGGACAGTACTTGATGCTGTTGCATGCAACTTGTATTAAATAGGACTTTTGAATTGGTTTATTAATCATAAGTGGCAACACCCAAATGAAAAGTATTTGAATGAAAAATATTTTGCTTACCAATGAAAAGTAAGTTTCAATGATAAGCAAAACCCTTATATCTTAGTACTTGGGGAAAGTCAGAAGTGCAAATACTACAAGGGTACTGAAAGAAAACAGAATTCAATTTGGATCACCAGAAAAAGAAAAGCACTAAAACCTTAAAGTTCACACCCCAGTTTTTTTATTATCATGCTTCACATACCATAGCTACAAGTGTTGTTAATGAACATAAAATTTTATAAATCAGGTTGTTGAGCTTTGTTTTCCCTTTATGGTCTCATGTGCTACCAAGAGGCAAGGCTGGGGTAATTGTTATGGGCTGCTGCTCCTTCTATTATTCAGCTGTCCTCATTTTACTGGATTTTTCCAGTAGTTAATAAAAAATGATAATCTGATCCTTGTCCAGTAGTTTTTTTCCTGCTTTTCCTGCACACTTTTAAAACACAATCCTGTCGTGTTCTCGTGTGCCAGATACCAGCTCCAGAACAGCCTCATGTCCTTCAGAAGTGAGGGAAACGCTACACTCAGAATTGCACAGAGTTTGTGCTTTTCAGTGTTTTCTGAACTGGTTTGCATTATATTGTTTTGTGCATATTTTCCTTTTTTTTCTCATCTAATGAAACTGCAGACACTACGCGTCCAAGGAGAAGCCAAGAAAGTGATGGTGTCGAATACATTTTCATTTCCAAGCACTTGTTTGAGACAGACGTACAGAATAACAAGTATGTTGAAGAGATTTTTAATTAGAACTGCAGTTAAGACAATGGCTTTATGATAGAATGGGGCTGATTATTATTTTAGATAATAACTCCAAGTGGGTATAAGTTGCAGTGATTTGAAGATGTGTTAAAATTGTATTTCATTATGTAATCAGCTGGCAAAAAACACAGAGCAAAAAAAAGCAGTATGTGCAAACACAACCTTTTCTAAGCTTCCAAGTAGTTTCAATACCTCAGCTCCTCAAGACACTGATACTGTAGGTTCTTGGGATGAGAGAGCACTCCTTTAATAGAGCATTTTCTGTCACAGCAATAAAGCATTGCAGCTCTAGGAGGGAGGGCCATGGAAGTGCTGCAGACGTGCCTGAGTCAATGTTTGCATAGTTCTGCTCTCTTTCAGGCCAGGCACTTCCTCTGCTTTTGAATTAAGAGATCTACAGTGAAGTCGCTGCCTGTACACCCTCTAGGAAGCAAACTAAAATGAAGACAATGGTAGCATCATGCTCTCCAGCAGCCTGTAAAATACTGTAGCTTGAAATTCTGCCCCAGTGTTTCAGAGGGCAAAAGTGTATTAGACACAAAGCTGTGGGTTTTATTGAAACTTCAAACTGTGCTTTGCTTTCTGGCAAATAGCGCCTGTACTTTTATAGCAAATAACCAGCCGCCTTGGTTCCATTAGCACCGTCGTCACTCCTCCTCCTCTTCTGAGACAGAGAATTTGGATATTCTGTAGTGTGCAATGAAATTCCAGTAGTTTCTATTGTTTAGCTTATCCACTGTTTTATTGCGTTGCATTAGTTCAGAAAAAGAGGTGATGGAAAACATTAGTGGGCTGTTGGACCACAGTACTTTTTTCTCTTTAGCTGTAATACAAGCAGGTGTTACTGATTTGAAAGCGGTAAAGTAGAAGATTTCTTAAAATTGACATGCTGAAGTACTTGACAGCATTTCCTTTATAAAACATGGTAAAACTCTTGTGTAAAGTACAATATTTTTGCTCCCGAATTAAATCTTATAAACCAAACTGTTCAGCTTTTTTCTACAAAAAATGGAAATTTTTCCAGTTTTTTCACCTTCTGCCACAGGTTTATTGAGTATGGCGAGTACAAGAACAACTACTACGGTACAAGCTTAGACTCTGTTCGATCAGTTCTAGCTAAAAACAAAGTTTGTTTGTTGGATGTGCAGCCTCATGTAAGTAAACATGTCTTCTGAACTATTGCACTTCCCCAGATTGCATGTTGGGATTTCAGAAAAAAAATTATTTCTACAAAGTTGTCTTTTATCCCACATGGAATGATTGTTGAGTGGGCTTGCTGGGTACCTTTATCACAGCGAGGCATAAGACCTAAGTCAAAGAATGCGCTAAATGTGATGTTGGCTGGATAATTGTGAAGAACATTCGTCTCTAGAACATTTTTTCTTGCTTTGACCTTGTCTTTCTACCCCACTGAACAGCTCCATGGGGAACCTTTTTTGCTCCTAATAACCACAGTGCTTCCAGGAGCTGGACTAGTTTGTTTAAACCCAGCCAGAGAACTTCTTCTCCAAGGGTGGCCAGTGTATGACTTGTGCAGTTTCTAGAACAGTTTCAGATGCAGTGCTGTGTCTGAGGAGCAGGACAGGGCTGCAGTGGCACAGGAATGGCCAGGGAAGCCATACCCTGTGTCAGGGGAGGACGGGGAGCTGGATAGGGGCTCCTGCTCTGTGAAACAGAGCCTGTCCTACACAGCCCTGTTTTCCAGCAAAGCTCTAAATTCTCTTGGGGACCTAAGCTTGTGAACCATTCTGGGATCCCCCTCTCCAACATGGGATTTTCCTGTGGAGCCTGGCAGTGTGGAGAGGACAGAAATCTTCTGGCTGTCCAAACATTGTCCCTGAGCTGCTGGACATCCCTACTTCATCCTGTGCTGAAATCCAAATCATAGACCTGTCTCTGACTCCACACATAGCATCACTCATCTCAGGCAGGAGGAGTGAACAGCAGGGGCTTGTGTGGTGGGCGCAAAGTACTGAAGAGAAAAATCATTCACCTTTTGTGACCAAGTGTCACAGACACCTTTTTCTACTACATCTCAAAGATACAGAAAGTGTTATTCCTGGTAAAATCTGTTGAACTTTTGAACTTCTCCTCCTCTCCTGAATATCTGCTGTTTCCCTCCATCCTCCTGCTGCTGGTGGCACTGGTGTGCACAGCCCAGCCTTGCCTGAACTGATGGGATTTATCCGTGGCATGTAGAAATTAAGAGCAATGATCACCCTTGGAGAAATGGTTTTCTTACCATTCACATGAAAATTCTCCTTACAAGAATCAGTGCTAATCAGCAGAGCAGGATAGTACTGAATGAAAAATAGCTGCCTAGAAGTGCTTTATGGGTTTTTTTAGTTAGTGGAGAGTCTTTTATTACAGTAAATTCCATTGTGCAAAATAAACTAATTAATTAAAATCTTTCCTCTTCCCAGACAGTGAAACACTTACGGACATATGAGTTTAAACCATTCGTTATATTTATAAAGCCTCCATCGCTTGACCGTTTGAGAGAGACCAGAAAAAATGCCAAGATTATTTCAAGTAAAGATGATAAGGGAACTGCAAAACCCTTTACAGTAAGTACTTACCTAGGGTGTTCCCCTGGTGTAAAGGAGAGCACTCTGGACTCTGAATCCCAAGGTTCTGAGTTGAAGTCTCAGTAGGGACTGTCCCCTGGCAGTTCAAGCCTCCCTGCCATCCCATCCCGTCAGATCTCGGGTGCTCAGCAGGGTCAGCCCCGGTTAGTACCGGGTGCTGTGACAGTCCCGAGGATTTCACTGTCACTGTCCAAGCTCGCTTGGCCGTGGCGGATGGACCTTGGGACTTAAACGGTGGGGCCAGTTCTGCGCACGCTGTGCCTCACCTAAAAAATCCACTGTGCAGGCTGGAAAGGGCACACCCACATGGGGAGAGCCCTTCCCAAATCTTCGTTTGTGAAGTCTGGCCATACATACAAGTATTTAATTAGACATGGGAAAACAAGAGAATGTGTGAAGAGTTTTTTTGTAGTGTTTTACCTTGAAAATAAAGGTGATCCCTGAATCTCATTGCAAGCACTTGTCAGGGCTTACATGTAGCATCTTGGTCTGTCCCAGCTCTCACATCGCACGATTACTGTGGTGTTTTCATTGTTTGATATGCTCATGGGTATTTACATTTTTGGTGGTCCTCTGATTTTATGTTATTGAAGAAGCCCTACAGTGCAAGTATATTTTTATGAGAGATAATGCTGTGGATTTCCTTTGCAAAATTTGCATCTGAGTTGAGATGTTTCTGTTCAAATGTAAGAATTTCCTTGTTTTTTCAAATGTATTATGGGGTCTTAATTTAGAAGAAAGCTGAAATATGAAGAAACAAAAAAGTATATGCTACTTTAATAAAAAGCCTGTATTTGTGGATTAGAGAAACAGGAGTCTTTTAAATGTTATAGGGAAATGAACACTCTAAGAAAGAAGAAAAATCTTAGCAATTAACAAATGCTGCATTTGTCAATATTCAGAAAAAAGTTTAGATTACTCAACAGTAACTTACTTGCTTCCTTGTAATATAATGAAAATTTATTTGAAGCTGCAACAAAGCTGATCATCATTAGACTTTTTATCTACATTTACAGTGTGTATCGTCTCCCTCATTCAGATGTTCTTTAGGATTTTTTAGGGTTTGTTTCAAACTGAGTCACAGATTCAGTCAGACTGTATTTCTGTAGATTGTGCGTTTTAAATAGTTTGGCAATTACAAGCTATAAGAAAATGTTGGTTTGGGATATATAAAAAGAGGAGCTCATTCTTAAGAGAAACTTTCAGGACATTTGTTTAGTTAGAACAAGTTTAACCTCTCAAAGTTACTTAAACAAATTGCTAAGATTTGTTCCCTTCCCAGACACAAAGAGAATCCACTAAGCCAGATTAAACCAGGCATGGAATAATAGCTCCTACCGAGCTCTTAAAACAAAAAAGGCTTGCTGTAATACATTGCATGCTAATAGCAAGCTGAGACTTAAGTAATGAAACTTTAAATGTATCATCAAAGTAAACAGCTAGAAACATTTTGCACTGGTACCGCTAACAGAAAATGTCTCTGTAATTACCATGCAATGACTAACTATGTCACTACAAGGGGAGAGATGAAAGAATTGCCTGTTGACCAGAGTCAACTCATGAGAATACTCTCTGAGATCACTTGTAATGGCAATTTCTGAATTTTTTCTAATTAAAAGAGCAGTTTCCATCTCCTGATAAGAAACAAGCAATAGATCTCATTTAGTACAGACTGAGTTCATGCAATATTGCTATGGCCTGACTATGCACTGATCTCTGTTGCACTGATCTTACAAGGAAGAAGATTTTCACGAGATGATCAAATCTGCCCACGTGATGGAGAGCCAGTACGGCCACCTTTTTGACAAAGTGATAGTCAACGATGACCTTGCGACAGCTTACAGTGAGCTTAAAACGACTTTTGACAGGTTGGAGACCGAGACCTTCTGGGTTCCTATCAGCTGGCTACATTCATAGTAACATTTAAATAGGCAAAACATCTGCTGTTGTATCAGCGCCTCAGCCCAGGGCATGGTCAGGCATTGCTCCATGGCTGTGTTCTTGGTAGGAGGGCCTTTAACTCTACTGAGCAGCAGGTATGCTCTTCATGCACTTGGAACTGGTCTTGTTTTCCTGTGTCTTCAATTCTCCTGCCCACAGTTTGGGGCAGAACAGTCAGATTAAATGAGAGTTTTACTATGCTCCATAAAATGAGCTAATACTAGTGTAACAAAACTGCCAAATACCTCTTTATCATCATCTCTGTGTTTCCAAGGTGAGCTTTTTTAACAGAGAGTTTGCAGAACATATGAGTCAATACTGGAGATCAGCACTTCAGTGGTTTTAAGCGTAAGTGCTCCCATAAAGAGCACATCAGCACTCGGAAGTTATTGCCCCTTAAATGCTTGAGAGAAGTGAAACAGGCAAAAGTGACCAACATTTTTATGAGGAAAACATCACAGTTTTAATTCCATATCAAGATAAGTGTTTTTACTTTTCTAGATGTGAACCTTGTCCTACATGTACAGAGTGATTTTAGTGTTCCTTTGCACTTACATAATCATGGAAAGAAAGAGGTAGTCAGTGACTTAATTGTGAAATACTCAGCTGTGAGCATGCATGGATTGAAAATATTTTCACAAATGCTCAGTGGCACAACAAAAAAATGAATGGGAATAATTATTTAAATACGAAAAAGAGTGAATTAAGTATGTATATAACTTCAAAGTCTTTGGGATTAATCTGCTGTAAAATCAGTGGCAAAGTGATATGAATATGATATGATATGATGACATGAATAACAACAAGGTAAATAACTTCCGCTTTAAATTGATTTTAAATATTTATGGCATCCTTTAGAAAAATTTCCCATCAGAAATTTTCAAACAGCGAGGAAACCTTGGATATCTGGGAAGCAGTTGCAAGTGATTAATTCTTTCTATTGTTGAGTATGTAGTGATAGTTTTAGTAGTAGTGTAATGTCTATTTTGTCTCCACTCAAAAATAAGTTAATGCTGTAGACTTCACTGTAAAAAATATCCTTGTCGCTGGTCACACTCAGTTGAAAACCCTATTTTAAGATTTGATGTGGCAGTGTAAACAAATGTATATTAGAGGATGTATTTTTAATATAGATAATTTGGTATTTTTCTTTATTTACTATCAATATGCCAGAAGTGAGTACAGATGTAAAGACCAAGTAACACCGATCTGTTGTGTTGTGAATATGTCTTGTAAGTACAGAATGTGTCTAGGAACTTGCTGACATCAGATCATCCCATCTGTGACATTCAAACAGGAAAACCATTATTTCATGATAATCTGTAAAGAGCATATAGCTGTCTTGTTTAAAGAAAGAAGAATTTAGTGAAACTTTATATATTTATGAAAGGGTTGAAAAGGGATGTTAAGTTTTTAAATTTCTTGTCAATGTGATCATTTATTAAAGAAATTACCAAGTCTGTAATTTGAAACAGTTTCTGTAAATGGATCTCAACATTCCATGTAAATATTTTATTTCAGTTCATATGCTGATAAAGCCATTAGATTTTGCAGTTTTATTCTAAATGTGTATTTAATGTGTGGGTCATTGCATTTGGCTTAAGATTCGTATAAAACAAATGAAATGCAAGAAACAACAGCAAAATCCCTAGGAGTCTGGAAATGTTTATGCAAGAGTTACAGATGTACTGAGTCCCTGTATGGATACACGCTCTGCTTGAACAGCTATAATGTAACTTTTGTCAAATTTCACCATTTTCCTGGTGGACTTAAACTTTTTTGTAACAGAAATAGGAATTTTTTGATTAAATAAATTGCATAGAAATTACCTGAGTTGAGAAAACATTTTCTATTTTTTTAATGAAAATTAAACTCTTTTTCAGGGGATATGGAATTCAATGGGTCAGTTTGTCTTTGCCTGAGAGACGTCAAGTGCCTTCACCATCTCTTGAAACCGAGAGGGCTCTCGACATCTCTCAGGATCTGGCCATTTCCAACAAGAGGAGCTTTAGTTCTTACTAAAATACTGTTAACACTGCTTCTAACTCGGGCTGTCTCAGAATATTGGGGCACTGTCATGCTCAGATAAGGAACTTGCTTTTCTCTTTATGAAATAGATGCTAGAATAATCTGCAAACTCCCTGGTAGAAACTTCTGGCCTTCCTGAAGGCTGTTTTTCCTGTCCTTTTGAAATTAATTTAATTCCCATTCCCAGTTCGGTGTGGTCTACGAGGATCTTCTACATGACTCTGCTGTCCTGGGCAGCAGTGAGCAGTGTGGGCCTTTGCTGCGTTTACAGAGACACTGACCCTCAGATCCTCAGCACAGTCCTGGCAGGAGTCTCCCAGGCCGATGGCTGCCTGCCCCGTCTCTGAGCCAGGAGCTAATTCCTGAAGAGTAACACCTGCAAAAGAAAGGGAATCTCGAAAACATAAATCCAACCAACAGAGTAAAACGTGCACAGTCTTTGACGAGTGAGAAATGGTTTTAATTACACTACTAGATTGCTCTTGAAAAATCAACATTATTGCAGTGTTAGCTTCAAAAGCTAAAAATCAAAGCCCCAGCCTCCACAAGGCAGGCAGAGATGACAGTAAGTCAAGGCAGAAAAAATGTCTTAGCCCAACAGTTTGAACAGGACAGGAACCTGCTTATCATGATGGATGCTGATCTTGTGTGCTGAACTATTTGGGATACCAAGTGGAGCAGCGGGGTGGGTTGTTCCTTTGACTCCTAAGAATTTGGGAACCAAGACGACTAAACATGTTTCCAATATTCCACATATTCATGTTGTGCTGTGTGGGTTTTTAGAGAACTGTATGTTTTGACAGTTAAGTCCAGATGCTTTTACTGTGTTTTAGCTGTTTGCTGTAGTCAAAGCGTAGTATTTTTTATTATTGTACAAAGCTCTTGAATTTACCATCAGGTCCTTGGTTGATGTCTTACCTGAAATCTGATCTTACCTTGTTATGCAAAACAATAAATTATTGATATACCACTGAAGGTGTTTTTTTCTTTATTGTAAATTGCACCATTACATATTGTAGACTCATAGAATGGTTTGGGTTGGAAGGGACCTTAAAGATCATGTAGTTCTAAATCCCCTTCCATGGGCAGGGACACTGGCATTAGACCAGGTTACTCAAAGCCCCATCCAACCTGGCCTTGAACACTTCCAAGGATGGGGCATTCACAGCATCTCTGGACAACCTGCTCCAGTATCTCACCACTCTCACAGTAAACAATTTCTTCCTAATTCCGTAATCTAAACACTCCTTCAGCTTAGAGCCATTGCCCTTTGCTCTATCACTACATTAGCTTGTAAAAAGTTCCTCTCCAGCTCTCCTGTACTCCCCTCTAATACTGGAAGCTGCTACAAAGTCTCCTCAAAGCCTTCTCTTCTTCAGGATGAACAAAATAACTTTAAAATGCCTAAGTGGTAAATTGTTTCATAGGTCTCTCTATTAACTGCAATGTTCCAATTATCTTAAATGGAACAATAAAGCACACTAGAAAAACAGTTCTTAATATTTTACTTCTGTTGCGAAACGTTCCTTCAAAATAGATGTTAACCCTTTCCTGCAGCCCACCCCAAAATAAACCCTTTTCTTTCTGAGAGGAAAAGCTTATGTCTCAGTGCATCAAACTGGAATAGCAGCATGTCTGGGCTTGCAGAGTGTTGGAGTGTTACCCGAGTTGTTGACGCGGAGTGTTTCATCGCACACACATGCTTCAAGTCCCACAGGAGGTTGTACTCATTTGTAGGACTCAAAGAAAGTAATACTTTAAGTGAGTTACTTTTTGCATTGTGTTATGTCTTTTCCAGAAAACAAAAAGGCTAACACGTACTAGGATTAGACTGAAGACTTTTAAGCCCTTTCTGTTTTGTTTCAGTGCAGTATTCTGCATTTTCCACATGGACTTCAATTCAAGTTTCTACTGTGCATGGAGAATTTTTTTCCTCAGTAAAGTTCATATTTAGCTTTTCTGAGATTGTTTCAAGGGATGAATAGTTTCATCAGAGATTTCAAGTTAAAGTTACAATCTATTTTTGCTGCTGTTCTATCTACAGTAATTTCCTCACATAATTAAGAGTTTTCTGTGTATCGGTTCTTAAAAACATTTGTACTTGCAATTTGCCCAAGATCCTTTTACTCTGTGAGTCATTAAGTATTTATCATATATTACCAGGATTAATGTATACCAAGCATTCAACAGAAATATGTCTGAATACAAAATTAAAGGAAGACGGTGTATTTGTTGTGTAAGAATTCTAGTCCTAGATAACCGTTAAAAGTTTCAGCAGAAACACAAAAACATTTGGAAACAGTTAAAGTCTGCTCTTAAATTTTGGCTTATGTTAAATGACAGAACAAATGAGCAAATTTGGAGTTCTAGACAGCGGGAGACTTTCCCCTCTTGGTATCTGCATCTGAAATACAAGTTAGATATTTGGAAGACTGGAATGATTTTACATTTCTGTAATACAATACTACAGTATTCTGTGTAGTTGACATCCAACATTTGGACTAAGAGGGTAAATCCATGTGATTATTGAGACTTTGTTTTACTTCTGTTTTAGTTGTACACATATGTCTGTTTAAACAAATTTTTAAGGACTCAGTGGCACAAAGCTGCCAGCTACACATTTCAATATATGAATAGAGAAAAATATTGTCAGGATTTCCAAAACAGTTCAAATGGCACAAACAGTATCTCAAAGCTTGCTGATAAGAAATAAATAAAGAAAATTAGGTCACCATTTATTCTGTAATTAGGTCTGTTTCTTTTCAGTAGCTGTATTAGTATTCACAACTTGAATATGCTAAAAAACCCAGAAGTCATCCTATAATTTTCAAGTGAACTTTAGATTTGTTTTAACAAAGATGTTAGGAGCTTTCTACAGGATTATACACAGGCCCATGGAAACTTAGTTTCAAGGGATTTGGTACATTTTAAAATCAGAGTGTCTGTGGGTAGGGTAGAGGTGAACTAAGAATGTTACAAATGCAAGTACCACCCTGAAAATGCATCTTTGGTTTTGTAAGTCACTGAACAGGAGATCAGAGACCTGGCTGCAAATGTGCCGCGGTTTCTGTTCCCTCCTTGGTAAATATAAATAAGCACCAGTAAATCTTCATTTATAAACAAAGCTAAAATTGTGGGAATTATGGAGCTGAAATGCAGTACCCAGCAGGAGTACTCCAGATCCTGCTGTTGCTTTGCTTTGTTCTAACTTCATTAACTCTTGCAGCAAGAGTACAGTGGTCACAACTTATACGCAGAATTACCCAACTCTGTTTAATCACAGGCAATTTCGTTCTTTGTTTTCCTCTTGGTCTTTCTACATCCTCAGTTTACACAGAGGGAAAAGGGATAATTAACTCACCTTAAAAAACAGATATCAAAAATTTGATACAAGGACATTTTTTACCGCCTTCCCAATGGGCAGTGGTGTGGTGTGTGTCTGAAACAGGGGTGAAGAGCTAGTGGTTGTTCCAGATGGAGAAGCACATGAATAGTGTTTTGTCCCATGAAAACAGAATTACTCTGAGAGGTCCCTGTGGCTGGTTCGAAGCATGAGAGCAGCGTGTGGTAAAAAAGACCAGGAGCAATTTTAACTTTTATGCAGTGTTGGCTTCAGGAGTTCTTCTTTAAGGCAATGGCCACTGGGGGCAGTTCTGATTGTTCTCTCTGTGACCTCTGGACATTCCATGGCGTATCCCCTCCATTTCCTAGACTTGCATTACTGGCTTATTTTTAAGCAGCTGTGGTTCTCTGAAATCAGTCTGGACCTCAGGTGGTGGAGTAGTCATGTTTCACAATCAAGACTCACATTGATGATGGGGCAGCTGCCCAGCTGTAAGCAAGAGTTGAGACCGTCCCATGGAGTTTTGCATGCCCTGTATGGGTTATGTTTCCCCACTAAATTACTTTGGTGCAGGTTCTGGAGCCCTACTCCCAAATACAGACTGGCTTGTGTTAGGTGCTGTATGAACATGAAACAAAGACACAGTCCCAGGTTCAAAGGAGTTCACTAAAAAAAAATCAGGGACATTGCAGAGCAGCGCAGTGAGAAGGTGAAAAAAGATGCACTGAGTGCAGCTCTTCTTGCCAGACAGCACCAGAGGCAGTGCTGGTGTATCATGGGGCGGTCAGATCCAGGATTCAGCATCTCACAGGAGGATCAGGTGGTTAGAGCTTCCTGGCAGGGCCTCAGCCCATGCTTGGCCCCCACAGCCGTGTGGCCAGCTTGGCTGCAGGAGGGAATTAGCTATGTGTATGTGAGCTGTGCTCTGCCTCTTCCTGCAGAGCCAGAACAGCAGGTCCCGTCCTGTTTCCCGGCCTGGTGCCAATGGAGGCAGTGTGCTCCAAGTCCCATTTGCAGTCCTGGCTACTATTGACTGTAAGGCACAAAGGAGTTTTCTTGTTTGGTTGGAGGTTTTTGTTGTTGAAAACTGGCTTGAAAGCTTTGTTATTATTGGTCCTATCTGGATAGTATGAAAGAGCAGCCTCAGTTATTGGCCCTGCTGGAGTATTATTCCAGATGTTTTTCTTTACACAGCTGTTAAGCAGGAAGTAGAACCAAAACCAAAGATTGATCTGAACCATTGTTTTGTCAAAAACCAGAGCTGAACCTGAATTATTGTCTTCTTTCAACTTCATTGAATTCAGATCATCATTGGCCACAGCTGGATCCAACCCCAGCTCAAACCACACTGAAAAAAGCACAGAGCCTGAACATGCTTCTAAATAGGTGAGACTTTGAAGGCCAAGATTCTGCACCTTGTCATGAGTGCAGCTGATGTCACCTTCATGCCAACAGCAGCTTTAACTGAGCCTGTGTGCACATGTATATATTGTTATGTATTTATCAACTGCTTTAGTGGACACCAATTTATTTTAATGAAAGAAGCAGGCTTACCTTGCTTTATTGGAAGATTAAAGGCAGACTAAAGAAAGAAGTCTACTGATAGAATACCAAAGTTTTAGCAGGACTCACATCTCAGGAAGCTTAGAATTTTACATTTAAAATACACTGGCTGGCCCCTATTTTCTGAAAGTCAAATGAGCCTGATTGAATGCAGACTACAAACTTGTTCCCTACAAACCTAGCTAAACATGAAATCTTGTGGGATTAGCTTAATTGTCCCTAAATGAAAAGGCTACAATTTTATGCTTGCCAGATAAAGAAATGTGAACCTGTCCAGAGACACAGGACTTTGTCTGTGTAGGAGTATCACTGGGCCAACTGTCTTGCCTTTTATGTGATATTGTGGTGTAAAACATCACTCCACTGGTTTAATTTTACAGAAAATAGTCTTTGTGGTAGTACCCAGTGGGAACTGAAGTATCAAGTTCTATTTTCCCTTCAAAAATCCAGCTATGTTCATACCCTGATTCTGACACTGCACTCTCCGTGACTGTCAGACAGCCGCGTGGGCTCGGGGGTTGCTGCCGCACGGCAGGGGAGCTGCAGGGAAGCTCTGCCAAGCAAAGCAGGAGGTGCCCTCTGCCACAGTAGAAGCTGCCACAGGTAACACCACAGTCTTTGAAATGAGGGATAGTATCTCTGATAAGATTGTATAGTAACTTAGTAAATGAGGAAAATACTTCATTATTCCATTTTTAATTTTCAGAGGATTAGCTGACACTTCTGATTGTCAGACGCTATTACTCTGACTGCAAACTCTTCTATTTTTCTTTTGCCTTCCCTACTGCCTCCTTGAAAGCAAGGGTTGTTGTAATTAAAGACTTTATTTGTTATATAAATGTAACCATAAAACATGTGGAGTTCCTATCTTCTAAAGCTACCAGACCAAGAAAATAAAGACAAAATTTCTGCAAGTGTTCTCAAGTGACCCATTCTGTATAATCTTGTTTCCTTTCTTCCTGACCAATCTTCTCAAAAAGCCTCTCCATGTCAGGGGCCAACAGTTTAACAAGGGCAGTGGGGAGCAGAAAGAAGAGGCTGGCCAGGAACCGCTGGAAGGGAGAAGCTGGGGCACTGCTGGGCTCTGTACACAGGCAAGTCTCGCAAAAAACTGAGCAACCTATGGGTGAAAACAGCATGGGGAGATGATGTGAGTAGCTAAGTGGCATTTACTCCTTCTTAACTATAAGAGGGAGCAGTGACCACCCTGTGCCCTTCACTTACAACAAGCATTTATCACAGAGCAGCCACGTTACTCCATGCCAGGTAACACATTCCAATGTGCAGTCCTTGGATACCTCCTGGCAAACTCTTCACGTGGTTTCCCTTTGCAGTGTCACAGTCTGAACACAGCTCTTGACTTTGTGGTCTTCAGAAATCAACTTCTGAAATGGTATGAAAACCTGCATACTCTTCAAATCTGCTCGAATCAAAGAAGTCCCAAGATGGGTGTGGGTGAAGTGTCTGTGTATCACCTACAAGGTGGTTACACTTCTAATCCTGAGCCTCCTTCATGTTCACCTACCTTGTTCCAGGGTGGGGTGGTGGCTGTATTAACTCTGCTGCCACTGGCAAAATGACACATTTATACAGTTGGTGTTTGTTATGGTCCTTGCAACCACATTTAAGAACCCCCTGTGAGACACTCATGCTCAGATTGTCTCCAGAAACTCCTGGGTTGCTCCCAACTACACTAACTTAATCTGTCACAGAATCTAAGAGGAAAACACAAGAGGCCAGATTCTCTCCAAATATGCAAGAGTTCTGCAGGGAGGCAGTGCTACTGCTCTGCTCCCCTCACAGCTCTGCTTACAGCAGTGGTTACTTGGCTTGGGCTCCCTAGCATCATGTAAAATCCTTATGGATCCTCATGGTTCCAGTGCTCAGGATTGATGATTCTTCCTTCTCTTTCAGCATCTTGTGAATAACTTAGAATTTTTTCATGCTAATACAACTCCCTCTCTTCCTGGTAAATTGCCTCATTTTGTGCTATTGGAAAGTGCTTAGTCTGGATTGCTTCACTCTGAGCACCTAATGGCTGTGCTGCTTTCTGTATCATGGCTATGGGACAAGGGTGAAATATCAGCACAGAGCTGACACCACTTCAACCCCTAAATGAGCGACAGTAGGAACTCCTCCTATAGAGTTTAGCCTCAAATGACTTTCACCTGTACCACTTGAGCACTTGGGATTGTTCCTACAGTTTAATAGTGTGGCACAGATGAGATGGCAGTGGATGAACATGCAGTACCAGTGAAGTTAGAAAATTTCATTTTTATTTTAACAGTATCAGAGTTTTACATCTTGTCTTTCTGTGCCTGGGAAATCAGGAATGTCTTTGCTCTGAAGACCTTGTAATCTAATGCCAGGTCTTGCTGACTTTTACTGTTGAACTTTAGTGCCTCATTTCATGTGTGGTCCCTTTGACTTCTGTAACACTCCTAACAGTGGGGTTGGCAGCTCTTACCCTGAAACCAAGCTGATGACTTCTCTGGGCTCAGGGTCTGGTTTTGAGATAAGATGCAATCAGCAGAGATGATAAATATTTCGGCAAGTAATCAAATGTGTGAGAGCTGTCTGGTTATTATCTTTGGATTAATATCTGAGATTAGTATCTGGGAGCAAATTTCAATGCAAAAGCATCAAAGTCCTGTCAAACACATGGTAGTAAATATGTGTGGCTGATAAATCTATTGACTCTTTGTCTGAATTATTTAATGGAAATTGTAGGACTGCGTTGGATGGGCCTGCCCTTTGCTGCTTAGCTGTCCATCCAGGGTTTCATTTCTTTTACACCTACAATGTGTTCCCGATAAATCTTTTCACACATTTTTAAGTAATTTCCCAAGTACTCTCAAAATGGAGGTAGCAATTCCTTGCTGTCATTTTAGGCAATTATTACTGAAATCCACAAAATAGTGTTTCAGGGTAATTAACCTTCATTAACCTTAAGCCTAAAAGATTCTCTAGTGTTGCTCAGCACGCCTGTAAGGTGCCAGTCACTCGGAGCTGTCACACAGTTCTCAAACCCTGCAGAGTGAGCTCTGTCTGCTTTACTGATCTCGGCTTAGGCAAAGGCACAGCACTATATATTTCAACTTGTAAATGGCGCATCTTGGGTTTTTTTGTTATTATATTTCTGTGTAATACTTTCCAAACTCACTTTATTGTATTCCACAGTTAAAAAGCCACCTGGATATTCCTTTTCTATTTTTTTTTTCCTGAGACTATCTCTAAGCCTTCTTGCATGTTTTTGTAATGTCTAAGACAGACTCAGACAGAGGCTTCAGAAGACTTGTGCAGCTGGTAGCTTTTTGATGATTTCATTTCACAATACTTTTGGAATAAATGTGGGTACTAATGAGAACAATGAGTGAAATGTCAGTTGTACTAAATATAAGTGATCTGTTCTAGAAAAACATTAACACTTTTGTCAGTTCAATTACACCTGTGCATCATTCTACCTTAGCAGAGTAAAAAACATAGAGTCTAACGGAAGTATGGTAAGAACATAAATGTTGTTAACCAAAGAAATACCATAAATCTTTTATACTAGAACTTCTGGTGAATGTTTTAGAGACTAGAATATGTCCAGGTGTCCTTTGAACCCTGCAAGGTGATTGAAGTGAACAGGATAAAGCTGAAGTGACAGTACTGAAATACAGGGAGATACATGCATGGGCTGGGGATTTACACAAGAGGAACAGCCAGTTCATGGGAATGGTGTGACTGCCACACATGGGAAATGGGGCAGATGAACATTACAACTTATTCCAAGTGGGAAATCTGGTTGTGGGAAATCTCTGTAAATATCTTTTTACGTAGGAAATAAAATCTTATTTATTTATCTAAAGTAAAACTTCCACTTCTGCTGGAAAAAAAATGAGAGCCATGATGAGTTGAAAGAGTACAGCCAGTTACAATCAGCATCTAGGGTCTTTGTGAAGCACTGCAATATTGAGGGCTAGAAGGGGACGATCAGTTTTATGCATTTTTAAATTAATACGAAATACTACTCTCCCACTTTTGCTGTACAGCCTGGGTTTTAGAATGTCAAGAAAGTATTTGACATTTAGAAGAGACTGCAAGCACTAATACAAATCATTTTTTATCCATTTATCCATTTTAAGCACCACACTGAGTGAATTGTTGGCTCTGTGCAATTAGTCCCTGTGCTTCTTAACAATAGAGCCACAGATTTTCACAAATTCTATTAACAGTGAAAGGTGAAAGCTCTGTTTTCCAAGTCTGTTATTTTGCTTGTAGGAAAACATTTAATTTCTTATAAACCTGACACAAAGATGCCAGCTGACAAATATCCCAAAGAACCCAATATGCTCAGAATAATGAGAGTTGAAATGACACATTTTTGGCAAATAAAAAGTTATACAGGCTGTGTTTGTCTGCAAGTTTAAAAATAGGAGCCTTTGTCACATGCGGCAGGAGAGGCCAGGTTGAGTCATGATTGATGTCACTTGAAAGAATACTTTAAGCTTAGAAAATGACATCAGAACCATCAGAATTTAGTGAGATTTAGAGCAGTTCCTGAAGCCAGGGTGCTGGGGATTCTGGAAGATACTCTGTGGATAATACACAGCATGCTGCCAGACATCATCTGAAGAAAAGCCAGGAGTTATGGTACTTTCAGATGACATTTCTAAATGATGGGTATAATTTGTTTCAATAACATTAATTTTTACTTAAATGCATGTTTCAAACTGGTTTTTGTTTTTTTCTATTTGGTGCAACCCCCCATTTCAGGCTGGAAGAGCAGTCTGTCACTGCTTGACCTCTCCCCTTACTCACTTACATGACAAGTTTCCAAGGGCAGTCAGGAGCCCTTTCCTTATTACAAGTCTGCAAATACAGCAGGATCTCTTTCCATTTACTCTTCTCCAGTTTTAGTGCTCAATTCCTGCTGACTTTACTACCGAGCGTTTATAAGTCAGACTGTAACGGTACATATGTATGTTAGAAGTATTTCTTTTAGCTCCCAGGCTAAAACTAAACTTTGTCTGTCTGTCTGCTACTGCTAGTGCTAAAATGAAGTAACAAAACAGAAAAGGCACTTGAATTTTGCCTTATTAAAGATAACCAATAAATTGTGTGGAGTCCAGGTCACGGAGAGGCTGTGCAGAGCTCTTGCTCCACAGAGTAGTGAACCTCTTTGGAATAGTTTCTTACATTTCTCCTTTCATTTTCCACATATAGCAAGTCTTTGCTCCTTAAAGGAATTTTAGTGTGAAAATGAGTATATTTAGGGACACAATGCTATTTTTGATCCAGTTAGATATTTTAAATAGCTTTTAAATGTAAAGAGAAAGTAAACTGCAAATCATATTTCTAAGTAGATTTGTACTTGCAGTTAGCAGCAGCATGTTTTGTTCTTAAAAATGATAGATATTAGTGAAAAAGTGAGTTGCACAGTGCTTGACTGCATGCCTTTTACAATAGGCATAATCAGTTTTCATTACTAAAATGAGTTCATTCCAGGAAAATATAAAGTTCGCCAGGCAAGCAGCTCAGGGGGTAAAGTGTGTGTGTGTTAGCTGAGAGCTGCTGTTATCTGCCCTTTAGATTTGCACGTTGTGCTCGTTCCTCTTCTGTTTGAAGAGCCAAGTGGTGGATGAATTATTCTTGGTATTCCTGACTTTTACTTCAAGCCAATAAACACCTGTGTGTGACTGGTCTGCCAGAGCCATTCCATGAAACATCTGGGCATGCTCCAGCCCTGGGGCTACTGGCGTTCAAAACATTTTCCCCTGATCCTGCCGCTTGCTGCTGCAGCAATCCAGCCTGATTGAGCACAGGAATTGGATCAGGAATCCCATCACTGCCATGCACCCAACTCTCTTGGTGGTAGAAGCGGCAGACAAAAGGACAAGGACTCTGGTGGATTATGTGAGTGATGAGGCAGAGGGAACTGCATGTAATTCCTTTGAGGAGAGAGAGTTTTCCATGGCTCCTCTGTGTTATTTAGTGCACAGAAAGGACCTGTGCTGGAGGATGAATCACTGCATAGTAAAAGCTCTGTGCAATCTGTACTTTCTTTGTTGCAGCCGTTGTAAGGACACAGTGAATGAAGCAGACAACTGTAGAGAAGGGAACATGTTTTCACGATTAAGGCATGAGTGCAGCCCTGGGGAGCTGAATCGTATTCCTGCCTTTGCCACAGATTTCCTGTGTGATACAAGTCACTTTGCACATGTGGTTGTTAACTGTGGTGCTTGGTATGGAGGAGTGTAATTTGTAGAAGTGCTGAGCACTTGCCACTGCAAACTGTAGGGAGTGGGAGCTGTGCTGTGATGAACACTGAGAAACCAGGCACCCTGCATCCCAATGAGGCAGGCAAGCAAAGCGGAGGCAGAGATTACAGAGACAAATCTTCAGGAGTTCAATTTCTATGGCTGAAAAACAGCTGGAAGTGGCTTCTCCATCTTAATTTTGTCCTTTCTTGTACCTAAAATAAGAACAGCAGATTTCTAGATAAATACAGATGCAATATTTGTGAACAATTGCTGAGTTTAAGACAGATATGCTAAACTGAGAAGTAATGAAGTTACTGTTTTGCACTTGTCTGTTCTTCATCTGTCTTGCTACTTCATCTTTTTAAATGGAGATATCATTGTATCACTGAGCAGTCACTGAAGAACTCTCTATTAAATCAATATTGTGAGTACATGTAAGTTTTTATTGACTATATGGAAAGGTAGGGATTCAATAGCCTTTGTGTATTTTCCCAGAGTCTTAAGGTGGAAAACAAGCTGAATAGTACAGCAAAAAGATAACACTTCAAAAATACTACACTGTTCTCTTGACAAAAGTCGGAAAAGACACATAACAGACTTTATGGGAAGGTACTTCATGAAGTAAAGACTTACTCTTTTGCTTATTCACAAAAGAAAACATGACTGTTTGTGTAACGTGTATCTTAAAAATCACAAATTACATGAAAAAATGCATAGCATTTTGTATGTAAGCTATCCTTACACCAAGATGGGCAAAGTCAAAACCAAGTCTGAGAAATGGAAAATGAGAACAGGAAAGGAGATCACTTCACAGATTTCTGTAGTATTTTTGTCAGCTTAAATACTGTCACATCTCAGTGCTGTAATCCAGTGCAGAGAATTACTATTTGTTTTTTAAAAGCACGATTTATTTTGCATGTTTACTTTTTTTTTAGAAAACTCTTCTATTTCCTCATTAGTTAATCACAGCTTTTTAAAACATTACATTTGGAAGTGTCTGTTGTGTGTAACTACAAGAGGTCTGCTCCATTCCACCAGAGGTGTTAGTTACATAGGTGACCAGAAAAGTAGATGAATGTTTTTAACTTTCGTAATCACAAGAATATACTAACCCCTTGTTTTCGAAATTTTGTTTATTTGAGATGTAACTTATATTTCTTGATGGAACACAGAGTCATAGAGTCAGGATGCACACAAGGCACTGAAAGTGGAATTCAGGCAATTCAGATCCACAAAGTGATTCAGAAAACCTCTGCTTTACTGACTGTAAAATCTGAATTCACCTGGCTCTGTTGTTTTGGTCCTGTCAGTCTCCTAAGTGCCAAAGCTGAGGTTTTTGTGAGTACGTTGTACTCTCAACTTCCAGCTACAGCTTCTTTTAACCCCACAGAAAGACAACTCTGGACTCAGTTCTCTGAGGAGGTCACTTTAATCCTGGATGAGCACATCTACCATTACTGACATCACTGGCTACTTCCAGGAGGGATCTCACTCATATGCTGGGCTTGTGGGTACTTGGCAATTACCAGCGTGTGGAGTTGTCTGGTGGAGTGGTGAGTTACAGAGGACTCGGGTTCCTGCACGCTTCAGTGCCCCTGACTTACTGTTCAAAGCTTTAGGCTGTTTTATAGAAGGGAATCCCAGTGGACAGGGACTGTGGCTCTGTGAGGTGTCCTGGGAGAGTGTCTCAGAGCCCTGCACCCACATGGGCACCTCCAGGCTCCCAAGAGGAGTAGAGGGTTCAGAAACCCCTCTGTACGTATCATTCCTGTTTGTTGGACTGAAATGCTGAGCACAGCATGTTTGTATGCTCAGTGCAGCAGGCTCACAGGATCAGAAGGCTGTAAAATGTTTCGAGATTCATTTGAATACAGTCTGCTCTCAGTCTCAAATGCAACATGTATCAACATATATAATTATCACCATAAGCAGAGATGCAAAATATCTCCAGATCATCCTTCACTGTTATCAGCATGGCAGACAACACCAAGTATTTCTAATTACTGTATTCTACATGGAAAAAAAGTAAGCTAAATTGAATTTTAAAGTCTCAACACAGTGAGATTGCAAACAATCCCCCCACCCTCCAGAGATTATACTCAATCCTCCCCCATGTGGAGTATTTAATTCCAGTTTTGCTTACTTTAAACTGAACAGAGTTTTTGTACCAAATTAGGACAACTAAGTCCTTCCACGCAGAAAACTACAGAGCTCACTGGATATTTTTCTGTCATGGCGCCAAACCATATAGTAATCATACTGAGGGTATGGATGGAAGAAACGCTGCTCTCCACAGTAATTCCATATAGGAATCACTATTGACTACAGCAAGGCTACTTTATGGGTAGTGGTAAATTATGAGGTTTCTCTTGTAAGTGAGAACATTGATTTACATGAGTAATGCAAAGGCTCACACGTAAACTGAACTCAAACTTTAACTGTCAGCTGTAACACATCTATTTATACCACAGATCTGTGCTTAGCTACTTATACTTAATTATAATCAGTTGTGGTGCTTTTCTGTATTTACTCAGAGAATCACATTACTGAGGTCAAATGCAACGACAGTTATACTGTAGTTATTTGAAAACATGCTTAGTTGTACATTCTGCCTGTTTCTGAGGATGGAATTTCTGCAGAAGAGAGGATGGCTATGATTCATCAAGCCTTCCTTACATGAATAAAATTTCACACACATCAATTTTAGTCAGGGCATGTCTGTGCTGCACAACACTGTGCCGCAGAGAGACAGCCAGAGCAGCTCCAAAGGAGCCAGCTTGGGTAACTGGAAGCAGTTTGACCACATTGCTTAATGCTGCACACTGTCTAATTTACCCTGGATTTTAGCAAGGTAAATTAGCTTTGGCAAAGCATTGAACAAACAGGTTACCCTGCTCCCAGCCCATGAGCCAGCTCTGGCACCATTTCTACATCACTCTTACTATGCAGTATAGCACAGCTAGTAGCAGATGTAAAGGACTGTTTGCATAAAAATGTGCAGAATCATATCCTCAAATTTTATTCTGCACTTACTCATTTTAATGGCACAAAACATATTTAATTCTTGAATGTGACTGCTTAAAACTTAGTGGTATTACTGAAGCAAAACATCAAAGACTACAATACCATTATAAATGAATCACTTAAACATATCAGTTTGGGCTTACCATACTCAAATATGATTATATTTAATTGACAGCAGTAGCAAACTGCTAATTGGTAGTAGATTTTTTCAGACCCTTAAGCCTAATTGCTTCTGACCACTGGTATCCTTATTCCAGGCGTGAAAGGCTTTACCAAACAAATTACAAACCTTTCACATTGAAATCTTAGAAGAAAAATGTCACTACTATAACTAAACTATGTTTTAGAGTATCACAGGTCCTAGATTTTTTAAAAATATTCTGGATTTAACTGCCTGCTGTCTGACAGTATTGTTGATAGACCAATTTTTCCTCCCATGAAACTGATGACAGAAATCCACCAATGACAATGGGAGCAGATATTTAAGTCTTGCCATGTACAGTTTTCCACTAGGGACAGAATCCCCTTTCATGTCTGAGAAATTATTTCAAACTACCCAGCAAGAGAGTCTTTTGGCATCAAAATCACAAACCTTTTCAATACCAAAACAATAGATGCTAACTTGATATTGCAGGAAACAATAACATTCAAACTATTCAGTGTTACTCTTCCCAAATCTAAACAGAGCACACATGAATGCATTTTGAAAAAGTGGCTGCTTCAGCCCCCAGATTTTACATTCAGAGCTGAAGGCTTGCTGAAAATCAATAGCTATTGTAATAAGCTGAAATATTACTTTATGCATAAATTAAATGGAGAAAGAGTAGAGGCTTTTAAAAAACAGATAGTTTTAATCTCTATCTCTGCTTAAGGTAAAATATAAATATGTAAGGGCTACATGCAACTCCTTCTACAACAAAATAACTAAGTAGATAACTGTGGCAGAGCTTGGGATCTTCTAGAACAACCTTGGTGATTCTAAATTTAAATTAAAATGCTTGAAGGTATACAGTTATTACCAGATAAAAAAGCAGAAAAAAATTAGAAGAAAAATGTACCCATATGGAGGACTCTAATATCCATGGCACAGATCTTGAGAACAATACCAGAAAATTGGCTGAATTAACTGTATCAGAATGTACACTATGCAAGAAGACATGTATATGCAACACACATTTCTGCTTCTCTCAATAAAAATAATTTTGATAAAAAGGCAACTTTCCTCCCCAGATTGAAGTTCTACCGTAAAAGCATTTGGAATGGAGCTATAATCCCTGTTCCCATCCATGCAGGACTTACTTTTCATCCAAGTTGAGTGAAGATGTCAGATTCATCAAACATATTCTGTGGACTGAGAGTTGTTTTTTTATTTTACTTTGTTTAATAAGTCACACAGTACAATCACTATGAAGCAGAAATTTAGATAAATACATTATTTTTCTACCAGACACTGGATTAATGCTCAACCTTGCAACATCCAACTGCTGCTCCATATTAATATTACAGCCAATTGCTGCTCAAACCCTGTAGAGATTTGGCTTTATTCTGATCTCCACTCCTCTCACAATTTCACATTTTCCCATATAATATTACCATACCACCATAAATGATAGAAGCAGTCTCTTCAAAACCAGTGATTGCTCCAAGGTGCTTGAATTTCTGCCTTGAAATGACCTACAAAGAGGAGAAAACGCCCTGATGTCAGTCTTGGCTTGCTTTCTGATTATATAACGGAGAAAACGATACAGGGTGTTTTTATTTTTATGCTACTTTTGTAAAAACTATGTAGGGAATTATCCAGAACTACTAGTGGTGATTACCTAAGGAGTGAAACAGGACTACAACAGTAATAACTTGAAGCTGAACACCTTAGAAGTATTTTAGCCTTCTCTCTATGCAGTGTTGTGTATCCTGTATCAGCACCTCGAGTGGGAATCGTCTTCATGAAACACTCAACCCTCTCTCCTGATTCATATCACCACATTACAGTCCAAAATACTTTCCACCAATACCTCTCATTTTTCCTCCAGGAAAAGAAATCCAGAACTGGAGACTACTTCTGACTTTCTATTTCTAATTTTAAAACAATCTCCTTTTCACACTCCCACCACAAAACAAACAGCCCAATCCTTTCTCCCTTTTTCCCCTTGAAAAAGGAGGCAATTTTTAGAAACTACTAAGAAAGCAAAAGGCATTTAGGCACGTCAGTAGCATTCACTTGCAAAGGGTTTATGTTTGAAAGTCGAAAACACTGCCTTCAATATAGTACAGGACACACTGTCTGCAGAATTGCTTTTAATATCGAGTTATTTCAAATGTCCAGCAACACGAGCTAAACATATAACGAAGAAGTGTAGCTGGCAATTCTTCTGCCTACATTTTAAAATAATTCCACATTTTTTGTTTTACTGGCTAGAAAGTAAAATTATTTTCTAAATTGCAAAGGTGCAAAGTGCTTCTGGATACAGCTAACTTTGAGTAAGGTGTTCTAATTTGCACGGTTACTGCTTGGCACACACTATTTTGAATAAATATTGTTCATTTTATATTGGTTTGGTTTGTTTTAATTTAATCTCTGCTACTTCAGAGAGAAACATCACTGCTAAAGTTCCATTCATTTTTATAATATAAATTAGAATGCCTGATTTCCATTAAAGTCTTAAAAGGCTTCTCTATCTTTCTGATTTCTGTACAGAAACTGTACTAACTTTGTAGTTATCATCCACTCATAAAACCAATTCAACTAACCAATGAGCAAGTTTTAAAAGACATTATTTAGTTTCCATTTTATGCAGAGAAGAATCAACTGGAAAAATAAGAGAATTAGCCATTAATGCTTTATGTGTGGTACATGAAGAAATTAAAGTGACTCATGGAGTCAATACTTTGGTGACTCCTCCTGTAAAAGTCAGGATTTTAAAACAATTCAAAATTTATCCATATACTTTCCTCAAAAGCTTTTTCTTCCAGTGTTATAGACTCATATTTTCATTGCAGAAATTTTAAGAAAAAATATTACATAAAAAGGGAATTGAGGTTAAAAATGCAAAAAGATAATGTAAGAATTAAAAAGAAAAATCTTTGAATGTAATTATCCCCTCCTAAAGTATTACAAACCCAAGAAAAACAGACTAAGTTTCATTGAAAAGATAGCTCAGCATCTTAAGGCCCCTGATAACCTGACCTGTATCTTGTTCTGATGCTACAAAGAAAACAATTGAATGAATTTAATGTGCATTTCAAAATCACAATCTTCTAAACTAGTACTCTAAGTATTATTATGACATAGTTACAGTCATACTGAGTATTTCTTTCAAATTATACTCAAAAATATTTAAAAGTCCTGGGCAGCAGGAAACAGAAATGAACAAAAGGTAATAAACATAGGCAAGCACAGTCTAGTTACAAAAATCACATTCTGAAATATTACGTTCTTTACTGATAGAAACTTATTAAATCACATTTAATCTTGGACTGTAAAACACGAATCCCATCTGGAAGCCATTTCTAAAAAGGAGCAGCAGAACCTCTGTTATTGTCATTGTTCAGAAAATAACTGTGCAGATATTGTTAATCTATCACTTATTAACCAAAATAGTGTTCTGCTTTATTTTCCTTGAAGGTTTTCCAAGTAGCTGTCTCTTTGCCAGACACCCATGCACACCCTTGCATGCCTGTTTGCCCCTTCCACCAAGTCCCATTTGAAAAACTGTCTTTTCTGGTTTTGATTTTCTAGGGCCAAGACAGTGTATTGCACAATGTCCAATCCTTTAAAATCCTCACTGCAGATAAGTAGGCATTTTCTGAAGCACATAATTACTCAGAAAACAAGAGATAAGTAGATCACAACACAGAAAGCAAAGACCAGGTGAAAAAGAGAAAAAAGAAAATCAACAGATTCATCATGTCCTCTCTTTTTGCATTCTCATGCATGTCACCTGTTGAGATGAAACCCCGCCTTTCCACAAAGCACTACTACCCAATTAAAAAAAACACCAACAAAACCCAACAACAAAGGATTACAAGAATCTAAGATGCATAAAAATGTTTGTTAACAACTCCAAGCATCTAAATGGTGCCTTTGTACTGACACAGAATGAAATAAAAGCAGCACAAATGGATTTTTTTATTTCTCTTGCTAAGCTCTTTTCACCACAACAGTAAGACTTGGTTTTGTGAAGGACAAAAATATGTAAATTTTGCAACAAAGACAAGCTAATGAACAAAAACCCCCAAATATTATATCGTTTTCTCCTGATTTTCAACTTGTCTGACAAACTGACCGTGAAGCTGATTAGCTAAACTGCCATTTAATAGAAGGTGTAGCTGGTATTATTTACCTTTTTTATTTTATGTAAGCCTCTACAATTTTTTTTTACAATGAGTATTACTGTTCTGCTTTAGCAGTAATAATTTATGCCCTATTCTATAATAATATGAGGAAAAATATACATGAAAAATTGCTTACAATCTCTGGCTACAACTTTGAGATTGTAAAAAAGATTTCCAGTTGCCTTACACTCCATGCTAACAATTTCTTCATATTCCCCATTTCTTCCTGCCAGTAACAAATGATCTCATCTTTGACTATGCTCAGGCAAACATCTCACCTACTGTTTCATAAAATGTCTTTTACACTAAAAATGTAAAAATAACTTAGAGCAAAAAGTGACTATTACATAAATGTACTAATACTAGTTTATAGAATTAGCCAAACATGGTGCATATGCCATCTCTGGGCGGCTCCAGTTCCTGAATAAGCCACTTCTGAGAATACATTATAACTTTATTGCTTGGAGTTTTTTGCACGCTGATTTTGAGTCACCAAGATAATGCTTCCATATTTCTTTAACTGATTACTTTACTTAACACTCCAGCTTTCAGGCAAAATTTTCTTCTAATATAACCATTTGCACTCTTGTGCTAGTATGTATTAATAGAACTGATCAATCATAAAAAAGCAAAAAGTGGTATTAAATATCCTTTAGTCTAGCTAAGTGGGAGAGTTCCTAAGAGCTTATTTTTTAGTGATAGCTGACATAAGAAGGCAAGATTCCTTGTCATCCAAGGAAGATATGCCTGAATGTAACCAAGGGAATTACTCAAAGCTCAAATACTAATGCAAAAACTGCAGTAATGACTGGCTACAGCTGATCCATGTGCTTGCTACAGCTGAAAATGTGCAAAAATTACAGAGACTACAAGCAGGAACAGAAGTTGTTCATATCACTTAATTATTTCCAAGACCACAACCCTCTGTGAAAAATGATTAAAAATTTCTATCAGATTCAAAACTTATTTTGGAAAGAGAAAGGGAATAAGGACCAAAAGATAGAGACCACATGCTATAAATATTTCTTCAGAAATGGAGTTTGATTTTATAAGGGCAAACTGCAATATTATATGATCAAATTCTATAGAAAGCTAAAAACTCATCAGCTGAAAATAAAAGTGATGGATTGAAAATTGGTTGTATTATTCAATTGCAAGATGACAACAATCCCAAATGTGTAAACTGAATGCAATCCTAGAATGTAAGAGCTGAGGAACTTCCAGATAGATGAAGACTATTAATGCCATTGTAATAGGTCCTGGTGACATGATCGTAGAAATCGTGTTGAATCTAGTTAAGAAAAAAAAGCTCAGCCTGGAACACAGGCAAGTTAGGGATACTAAGATGGTAAGAAAAATTAAGAACTTGTCCACTGCATCTAGAGGAACTGAGCTGGTTTAGCCTAGCAAAGTGAAGCCTAAGACAAAATATTCTAAATCAAAACCGGTATAATATGGAAGAAAAGTAGGTCCTGAAAACAAAGTAAAGGACTAATGTTTGTACAAGAACAAATACACACAAACTTGTCACACAAATTGAGACTATAAATCAAATCAGGTGGTTTCTAGTCTTCAGCAGAGTTAGAGCAGTTCTTCCTGGGAGTACTGCAGTGCTACAAACTCTACATTTGCCAGCCATAAAAAAAGACGCAGAAAAGCCCCTCTGACTCTAGAGCATCCCTACGCCTTAACTTCTAATACCAAATCCCAGCAGCACTCCTCACCACTGGCTTGCAGGATCTGTTCTGCATTTTAGTTTTTTGACTTATCTGTCCCTACAGGAGGTTCCACTGGTAACTCAGCCTAAGCTGGTTACCAAAGCTCCTTTTATAGCCAGTAGAGATGTAATCTTCAAGGGCAAATCATCCCATTTATCTTTGCCACTGAAATATCTTTTCTTCTTGCTGTTCAGTGGAACAGAATGATCTCATTTAGGAATTCTATTTCTTACTCCACCGACTTCTTGCTTAAAATACTCAGCTCTGTGTGAAAACTCACTGTCTTCACTTCCCTTTTACTCCCTTTCACATTTTGCTGCTGGCACCTTCTGCCCATCAAAATCAACTTTTTAATAGCCATTGTTTCAGTAAAAAGAAGAGATTTAATCATTTCTGGAAATGTATTCATACATAGTATTCCATACAGAAAAGAAATTGCATTAAGTCTTTACCTGGGCTTTTTACTAAAAATGCTCTTTCAGTTTCACCTAATCAAATGATTCATTTTCTATCTTCTCTAAGTTATGCAGTGAAAATAGCTAATGCTATTCTTAAGTCATTACTGTGCAGACTGCATATACTTACCCATAGTTACTGCTTGAAAGTTTCAATAAGTGAAATGTGTACGAACAGTGATCTCTGTGAAAGCACCGTATTAATCCCACGCTGTTGTTTTTTGAGATACACTCCACATATATTCCATGACCTTCCTCATTATTAGAGGTTTCTTACCCAGCTGAGTTCCAAGCTGGTAGAACAACACTTGCCTATGTTAACTCTGTGATGTTGGGAGCTGGGTATTTCTGCTGGATTGTCCGTGAAGGACACGTATCCTGGACAGCTGACCATGGCATCCCAACTTCAGTCACTGTACAGCACGTAACCATTCCCTCCTAGTTCCAGTCTAAGTCTGGTTTTTATCATGTGGTGGCATTTTGATGGGCCCAGAGAACAGAACTGGAAGAGGAACTGGGAAGTGGAAAGGGAAGCTGGGGAATATAATTCTTGTCTGCTGAGTGGAACAAAAGATGAGACAGCACATGATGTGATGAGTGCAGTGGGAGGTTTGTAACTTACAAATTTATCCATAGCAATGATTAATTCAAAAATATATACATCAATTATAGGATTGGGGGAATAGTATTGATTTCCATTCTGTGTTTGGGGCTATTTGCACGTACGTAGTGTTGTGTTGTACTCAGTGTGCAAAAGGACTTTATTCATTGGTACTGCCCATACCTATGCCCTTTACTTCTTTCAAGAAACAATTTCACATTACACTTCCTTTAACAAAAAGCGTTTCAAGCATAATCAGTCACACTGCCTCAAGAACTAAAAGTGGTCAGTCCCAACCTTTATTAATTAAAGGCGTTTTCTTGTAACAGCTGACGGCGAGTGAAAGGTTTGTGCTGTAATGGCTAAAATTCAAGCTAAAAACCATTCGGTGGTCTTCCTTTAACCTCTGGTGCGAAGTCACTCCAGTTACTACATTATTTAACCCGCACCAAAGAACATAGATCCCGCTTTATTATTCGCTTTATTACTTCAAACCCCGCTGCTCTCCCGTCCCGCGGGGCCCGCCGCGCGTCCCCCCGGCAACGCCGCGGCCATGGCGGGGCGCGGCGCGGCTGCCCCGGGACCAGGTGCGGGGCGGCTTCGGGCGGGCTCCCGGCTCCCTCCAGGGCTCCCGGCTCCCTCCTGGCCCCTGGCCCCGGGGTCCCTGCTCCTTCCTGCTCCGTCCTCAGCCCCTGCCCCGGCCTCGGCCCCGCCAGGCTGGGCGGGCGCGTCTGACACCCGCCGCTTTCCGCCGTTCAGAAGCAGCGCCGGGGTGCCTGGCTGGAGTTTGTGTGTGTGTCTGTGTATCTGTGTGTGTGTCTGTGTGTCTGTGTCTCTGTATCTATGTGTGTGTGTGTGTGTGTGTATCTGTGCTTCTGTGTCTGTGTGTCCGTTTGTGTATCTGTGTATATGTGTGTATCTGTATATCTGTGTCTGTGTGACCATGTGTGTATCTGTGTATCTGTGTCTGTATCTCTGTCTCTGTGTTTCTGTCTCTGTGTGTCCGTGTGTCTCCGCCGGCACAGGGGGTTCTGACGGGAGGGCTCCTTTCCCCGCAGACAGCAGAGGCCTCCTGCGCGCTGCTCCCGTTGTTTCTATAGCACCCGGAATTAACTAAGGCGACATGAACTGTGTTTGCACACGACTCCCCTACTTCTTGAAAATCTGCGAGTTGACTTCTTCAGGTGCCCCTTCCCCACTTGGGGGCTTTACACGAGTTAGAAGACTCATAATTCCCACACAGGTTTGTTTCCCCTCGCAGCAGCGCTGTCCGAGTGAGCGCTCGGCCGGCCGAGGCAGGGACAGCCATGGGAGCGGCGCTGCAGAGGGCGGCTCAGCGCACGGCCGCGGGCTCCGGCACCGGCACGCTGGAAATCACCCCGCTCAACGAAGCGCTTCTGAGTCAGATTGTTAAGTTTGCAGAGGAATTCAGCACTAAGCATCCTGAGGAAGCAGAGTTTGTCTTCAGAGAGCCCCTTGAGTGGAAAACGCAGTTGGACTCTTCAGTATTTGGAGAGGGTTATGAGGTCAAGTAAGTGTGAATTGCAGTGTGTTTTCAAATGCAGAAGGTGAACTATGAAGCAAAATTGTGCTCTCTTAGCATAAAGAAAGCATTAGTGTATTTAGGAGACTGAAATGGCTAGAATTTTTATTGATATGTATTGAAAATGTCGAGCTAAAATTTGTAGTGTTTCTTTTTGAGAGTTTGAGACTATTCTGCCTTGGTTGTGATGCAGATGATAGGTTAGTGGTTTAGACAACTTGAACTATCTATTCCTAAGACTTTTCACAACGTGTACCTAACAGTGATTAACTGTGTGATCTCTCTTTGTCTTAGGAGTGGCTCCTGTGTGTTGGGTTGACCTTGGTTGGTTGCCAGGTGCCCACCAAGCTGTTCTATCACCCCTAGTACACTAGACAGGCGAGAAAAATACAACAAAAGACTCCTGGGTTGAGATAAGGACTGGGAGAGATCACTCACCAGTTAATGTCACAGGCAAACCAGACTGGACTCACGGATATTACATTTGCTGCCAATCAAAAGTCAGAGCAGGATGATAAACAAAACCAAGCCTTAAAACCATCCACCTTCCTCCCACACCTACCTCTTCTCAAGCTCACCTTCACTTCTGATTTTCTCTACCTCCTCACCATGGCACAGCAGGGATGCGGAATAAGGGCTGCAGTCAGTTCATTACACGTTTTCCTCTGACGCTCTTTCTTCCTCACACTCTTTCCCCTGCTCCAGTTTTGGGGTCCCTGCCACAGGACAGTCCTTCTCCAACGTGAGTCCTTCCCATGCACTGTAGGTCTTCACGACCTTGTCCAGCATGGATCCCTTCCATGGCATGCAGTCCTTCAGGAACAGCCTGCTCTAGTGTGGGTGTCCAGCAGGGTCTCAAGTTCTGCCAGCAAACCTGCTCCAGTGTGGGCTCCTCTCTCTGTGGTCCACAGGTCCTGCCAGGAGCCTGTTCTAGCACAGGCTTCCCACAGGGTCACAGCTTCCTTTGGGCCTATCCATCTGCTAATTTGCAATGAATGAATTGGTTTACCTTGAAAGTGCTTTGAAGTACAGTTCAAAGAAATTATGTGTGCTTTACCATGTAAAGCTTGAATAACATTCAAGATTCTTCTCAGTTAAAGTTCTTATTTTAAAAAGATGTAATTTAATTTTTCTAGTGAAGAAACTGTTCAATCTGAAGCCACAAGTAGAGATGGCCAACCATTGCTTCTCCTCTCATCATCAACTCTCAGAGTTCGCAACTTTGACCAGCTGTCCCATCTGCTACAAATTGCTAAGGATAAAAAGTTAAAGGAAGCACAGGCGTGCCTTGAAGGTTTTCTTTCTTCCTTTTTCATTTGTGTTTTTTTTTTCTGTTTGCTTGTTTGTTTGTTTGTTCTTTTAAAATCTTTTCTCAGTCTTAAATGTTTTCTGCAATTTCTGTTTATGAAATGTGCAGAAAGAAATATATGCTTTCATTTCAAGTATGTGAGAAGGTCTTCATTCTTGAAAGTTGGTAGAGGTGCTGATCCCCAGAACTTAATATATTAAGATTTTATTTCTTGTTTTATTCACACAGAAATTAATAACTGAGAAATCTGGAATAAAGTTAAAATAGTTGAATCTCATATACAAATTCATGTATACTGAGCAATATCCCAGCTATGACAGTAGGCTTAAACTTCAGAAAAAAAGGTCTTCTTTGAGGCTACTAACAGTTTTTCCTACATATGTATTTTAATATTCCTTTATATATCCTTAAAAAATAGCCAAAGAAAATATATGCTTAAGACATTCTTACCTGTAGAAGGTTCACAACAAGCACTTCCAGATTCCTTTTCACAATGGCTTTAAAATACAGGTACAAGCACTTCTACTGTGTCATCTTCAAGTCCTAGATTTTCAAACTGACAAGAAGACAGTTGATATGCTAAACTGGATGTCCTCCTCCTATGTGGAAGTAGAAGAGATCAGTGGTATTCTTTTGTAATACTAGTAGAAATGGCATCTGCAGTACTAAAATATAAATGCTCATACTGGATCAAGCTTCAGATCCATCTAATCCAGAGTCCTGTCACTGACAGTGATCAACCATGAATAATAGGCAAGAGTAACATGGCCAGTGTGTCTTGCAGAGCCCTTCACACATGGATGGAACTTCATTTGAAGGAACAGAGCAAGGTGGTTTTGTAAAACACATTAACATGCAGTTATGTCACTGTTTACCAAAAAGAGCAGCTGGCATAGCTGAGGAAGTAATGGGGCCATTGGGAATGCTGCTAGAAAAGCTTAAATAAGTTCTCTAACACTAAATCATATTTCCAAAATGATCAATTTTCAGTGAGTTAAGCCCATTGATTTCCTCTTTTGGGAATCAGCCAGGCATATTTTTGGGAAAAGGTACTGTTGATAAAGGGAACTATTTAATATCCACCCCTTGGCTGAATGAATCTTAATCTTTGCTGTGAAAAGCAGTCAGTTCATTAAGAAAAATTTCATTTTGTTCTTAATGTTATCATATTCTTAAAAGTACATTAAGATTGCGGTAGAGAAATATGAAAGAATACATCAGAGAGTAATGTCTGATGAGTAACTATCCCCAAGATAAAGTTCTTATTGGAAATTAATAGCACCAAAATCATGCAGCAATTAAAATAAAGGTGTTTGTCTCACCTAATAATTTTAAACATATTAGCACATTTCAAGATTCTGTTTCATATTTGCAGCTAACAGAGATCCCATAGTGAAAATTCTTGGCCCTGAACATGGGACTGTTGAAGGAGAAGATACGTCCATCTTGCATTTATTTGACAAAGTGAAAAGAGGTGATGACCCTGAAGCAGAGACAAAAATGAAAATCATTCTTCTTCTTCATCAGCTGGATTTGCAACTGCTTAATAGTTCTCTGAAACAGATTTCACAGTACGTGGATTTCAAATGGAAGCTGAGCATCTCAGCCAGTGCATTTTTTTTTTATTGTTAAATCGAATTGGTTTCAATCCACTGCATATGTTTTTGGTGTGATATAAGGAAATTTATGGAAATAACTTTCACTGTTCACTAAGTTATTGAAAAAACATTTTTATGAAGATTTTTCTGTAGGTGTGGGTATGCAAGTGTGTGCCCACAAGTGTGGTTTTTTTATTGCATATGTTTTGCATTAGGTTAGCAAATTGAAGTAATTTGTACAAACAACAAAGTTACAGTTAAATATTTTTCATGGAACTGTTTATTTCTTCATGGAACTGTATTAAGTATTACACTGAGTGTGTTTCATAGTTACAAGGACTTTGTCTTAGGTATGGAACCAAAATTTCACCAAACTAAGGTAAAATTTAGAAAAACTATGCAAGATTACCCACTTTCATATTTTTGTTGCTACTATTAAAACTCAATATGAAACACAAAAATCATGTAATATTCTCTTAATTTCTCTGAATACATCCTTTTAATGAATACATTTAAACCATTTTCTTTTAATTGCAGAGATGTAAGACTAAATCCAGCTGCTGTAAATAATGAAGTGAATCTTCTCAGGAATTTCTCTGGGAAAGGAGAAGATACAGTACTGGAATCACTGGAGTATACATCAGGTTCAGATCTGATCATATTTCATGTTTATGTAGACCTTTATTAAAGCGCTTGATTTCTGTGTGAAATTTTCTGGGTTCATTTCAGTAATCCATTTAAAGAGTTTATTTCTACCATAAAGTTATAAAGTAAATAAAAAGTACTTGCAGACATGCAATGGTGTTCTTCAGCCTTTACATACATAAATAGTGTCCCAGTTATATGAATACCTCCAGTGGAAGTAAAGGAAGTGAACTGACTCCCTGATCCTGAAAAGTGCTAAGCACAGTTACAGTTCTTGGTTGGAATGGGCCAAGGGTCACCAGAGTTTTGCATGATTAATACCTAACAGTATGAATTCTTAAGAGTAAGGAATTGTTTGGGGAATTTGATTTGTATACATGTTACATTAATCATCAAGCATAACTATTAAAAAATACTTCTAAACTACATAAAAACACTTTTGCTAATTGGTTACAGATTACGTGTTTGCTAATGGATGCCGAGCTCCTCCCTGGAGACAAGTGCATGGCGACATTTGTTACTTAGTCATCAAACCACATGACACTGATCCTTTGTATATCACTTGCAGCACAGCAGGAGTGTTTTTAAATGGAGTAAGTAATAATAAAGGGTATCATGCACTAATGAGTATTTTTATTTGCTAAAATTAAAACTCACTCAGATTTAGCGTAGTGATATTTGGGCTGCAGAGCTCATATTTTGGTACAGAAAGAAAAGTCACAGTAATAAATGTATGCTAGTTTTTCCATTTGTTTTGAGTGCTTTTCCTGTAAGTTTTATACTAGGAATGTATTCTGCACTTTTTGCTAATGATGTTTGATTGGTCTTTAAAGGTACTGTGAGACTTGATGCCTCATTGCTCTTGATCTGAGGTGTAATATTATTGCATGTGGCTAATAGGGCTTCTTTTGTCTTTTTATAAATAATAAGCAGTTCTTTGTCCTTTTAGTGGAAGCTTTTCAGAAATTATTTCTCTCTCTTCTCCTTTTCATTTTGGTTACCTTTTTCCTTTCAAGTGGATTTTATTTAGGCATATTAGTCCCCTACATGTGTTAAGCAGCAACCAGAGCTCTTAACATTCATTTTGAAGATAGGCTGATTTCCATTTGATTTCCTAGGAGTTAAAAAATCCAGGGAAACTTTGACTTGCCACATTTGAGCTCATAAAGCTCAGGCAGTCAAGCCACATTATTTTCTGATGCTTTTAGACATCTGCCATTCTGCACTGGAAGCTCATATTTGCCATAAGCCAGTAATTCTTTTCAGTGGAACCTCATATGGTACAATTAACCGAAAGTCATTGTCTGCAAAATTCTGTGTAAGATCTTGGTCATCTGTTGGGATCCATGGAGATGACCCATACATCTTTACAAGGCGTTGTTGGAGTTTGATGGACTCTGCTGAGCACGAGACTTCTGTGCCTAATCCGTTACAGACCTTTGTGCTCTTTAGCACTCTTGTGGTACAGATTAAATAACCTGTCTAAGGCAAAACTATTAATAATTTAAAATGTATTCTTTTTTTAAGGGTCAGCTAAAGGGTAAAGATATTGACTATGAAAGAAAAAGTGATGTATATAAAGATATAGTCACGTTTTTAAGAGAGAGATCACCTAGATTTGTAGAAAATATGGCTAAACAGGTATGTATTTACTGAGACTGGGTGTATCTTTTACTTTGTGCAAGTGTACATTGTTAAGAATTGCATTATAAACCTGTCTGAATGTTTATGTTCTTTATGAAAGATAAATCTATTATTAAATTAAGATTTTTAAAGACTGAAGTGCTTTTATTATTTTTTCTTTGGATTTGTTTTAGTTTCTGCTAAATATGTTTCTTTTGTAAAGAGCAAATAACACACCATTTCATGTATTGTTCTATCATACCTTATCATGGGGTTTGAATTACATGTGAGGTCAGCCTCTAATTTTGCATGAAATGTTTGCTTGTCTTCTGGTATTGTTCTCAATGGAGCACTGGAAATGTTAAAACAGGAAAATATGATATCCTTATGGAAAAGGTCAGCTTTTTATGACAGTATTTTTCTGCGATCAAAACCACTTACATTTTTATCTTCATTCTTTGTAACCCAAACATAAGTAATAGCCCAAGTTTATTTTACGAGAACTGTCTGATTTAAATATCAGAATGGAGAATTAAATCTCCAGCTTACACTATGTGTTGCTTCAGTCCCTGTAAAATGCAAGTGGTTTGGCTTTAATTTAGAGCTCTGTATCAGCTAGAATCACATAGTGCCACTACAGTTTTAGTTATTTCTTCATTCCTGATAAAAACTCATTTTTAAAAGATTTCTAGTGTGTTTATAACTGCTTAATAATTTGGTGGTAAAATTCATTACAGGCCAAAACCTGCCAAAGTTTTATTTTAGTTCTTTAGTTCTTTATAAGCAATTTTAATTATTGCAAGAAGGAAGTAATTAACAGGGAGATTTTCTTACCCATTTGTTCTGATTTTCTGTGATGTAATGCTGATTTTTGAGATACAGATATTTGACAGTTCTGAAAGAACAGAGCATTTCAAGTTGTACACATAAATACAGTAGATTATATTAACAGTAATGGAATTGAATTTGTGAGTTGTTCTATTTGAAAGGGCAATAAATCCAAAGTTTCTCATTTATCTCAGAGTTAAATGCTATACCTACATACTGGTTTACACTTTATAAATGGGATGGCATATGAATGTTTTTAGACATAATTACTAGTTTAATGTATTTGCAGTGATTTGGCTTCAATTGATGCTCATGAATAATAAAATATGGTAATATTTGAATGATTTTTACAGTTCTAATCCTAAATGTTAATGTAGATTAATGTTACTATTGATAGTAGAGATAATATATTTTTCTTTATTGATTTTCAATCTTAGAAAGATAATGAAACTATTCAAGAAATGTGTACACTTGATAAATAAAGTAAATAAATAGAATTTATCCAGTTTTTCTCCAATTATCGTACAAATCACACACTTGGTATTCCCTGGTTGTGTAAATGTGTTTATGCAGGAGAATATACATGATACCGTTTTAATGGTTTAGGAATATCGTGCCATCTTGCCATGCTGAAGAGCTGCTTTAGTACATTCTGCTTTCTAAAACTAGAATTTAAACAAGTTAATACTGTAGAGTTGCAGAGCATTTGTACCTGAGGAAAAATCTTTTCTGGTCTAGAAATTCCAAAAGCAGAGAAAAGCTGTGTTTCCAAGTTTGCCTGTGTAAGTAGAACATGTCTGGAAATAGTTTCTGAGGAGAGGAGAGCTTCAAAAAGCCTGTTACCTGCACATATATTGCAAACCAATTAACTTTTATAATACCTGCCTGGCCTTGTTTTCAGCTAACATTCAGAATTTCTGTTTTGGCATAAAGGGCTATAGGAAACATACTTTTTAATGTATGCTTAGCTGGTCTAGCTACAGCACCAGTTCCCTGGTATTTTTCTGGTTTATCAAGGGCTAAACAGTCTTGTCTGGAGTACATTTTCAGAATGAGAGAATTGCCATGAGTTAGTTTGGAATTAGTTGGGTTGGCAAGCCTGGAACAGCCGATTCACATCAGGGACTGGTCAAAACCAGACCATACTGTGACAGTCTCCTTCAAACTGCTCTGAATCAGATACATAAAGAAATGTCTTCACCTATCTGGTAGTGACAGCTGCAATAATAATACGTAGCAATCGTATGCTGTCTTTTCTGTAAAAATTGAATGTGTTCCCGTAGAGAATAAGGGTTGACAAGAGTCCTTTCTGTTGTGTATATTTTTGATCAGCCATGGTACTGGACACAGACAGCTGAAGGATTGGGAGGTGCCACTCAGCTCCATTCTTGTATGTGACTTGTTCAAGTGGTTCGTCCTGAGAGACAGAAGATGAAAAAAATGAAATGGAATGTGTTTACATTAATTCAAAACTATAGCAAATTAAATTACTTGGAACTGAAGTCTAGCCGTTTATGATAACCTGTTTTCAGTTTTATGTTCATTACTTTTCTGTGGGAATTTTTTGCAAATACAGGGAAATGCCTTATATGTAATGATCCACTGAAAGCAGAGTGATTTGACTTTGCAATTCGAGATCTTAAAACTTGTTGGGAATTAGGCTCTATAGAAGTGCTTATGTCATAAATTATTTGTAGTAGAAATTGAACAACACTAAATTTTTAAGTATTTTCAGAAAGTTCCAAATTTAGCTACTTCATTTATTTAAAAAACTTTAATTTGCAGATCGAAACTGTTATTAATGTTTTGTTCTTTAAAGATTATACAATTTTTTTGCTTAGAATCTAATTCTACATTTAATGTATGGAATTTTTAAGCACAGAATCCTAGAATTGTACTTATAACTTATTGTTTTAATATACGTTAATCATATAGCAATATGACTGACAAACCATGTCTCCTTTTATTAGGAATATAGTTTTTTTAAAGAACAAGCACATGAGAAGAATTCTCAGTACATGGAAGGTGCTGATGCTGAGGTTTCTGGACAATCCCAGAACCTTTATGATTCTACAGAAAAGAATGTAGGTGGGAAAGTGAGAAGTTCTGCAGCAAGGAGAAGATCCATTGGCAAGAAGTTACAACCAACTATGCAGTGGAAAAATACTGGGCCTCCAGCTTCCCACAGATAAGTAGTTTCCTTTATAATTTATTTTTTCTATAGATTTCTCTACACTGTGCTAATGATCAGACTGCATGTTGTAGGTTTGCATTATTACAGTAAACTAAGGAGAATGAAACAAAACTTGCTGCATGTTAATTTTTAAGAAAAGAGTATGGACTACCAAAGAGACTTCTCTGTTTTTTCCTGTCATGTGGCAACTTCAATGTTATTATATAATTTCCACAGCAAGGCAGCGAAATGTCTCGCGATTGTCTGCAGTACTGATACATCATCACAATTTTTGTGTAAAATACCTTTTACACCAAGACAGAGGAGAAAAATCTAATCTAAACCACACTTTCTGAGGGAGGCAAAAGAGACTCATGATGGAAAATCAGAATGACTCTTATTACTATCGATTTTTAAGTATTTCATTGTATGAGCCACTTTTGTAGCTCTGCTAAGCAACTATATTTACTAGTGAGATTATCTCAAAGTCAGAGTAGCCAAAGTAGAGTATACATACCTTGGATATGTGTCTTAAGAATTCAGAACTCCGCTTTGATTTCACATTTCCTGATTGCATGGTAATGGAGGAAACGGAGTATCTGAAGAAAAGCCTTTCATTGCTGTCCTACCAAAAAAATATCCAGTATCCTCTCAAGTCTGCCGTTTTGACATAGCAAGAGTCATTTTAAGAGATTTGGGATTTGACCTAACAGTCATCAGTTAAAAAAAAAAGGTTTTCCCATGGCCAGACCTAACCTTTTTCCACAGTCATTGTTAAAGTCTAGGTGTAGTGAAATTGGCTGTAATAATGAATATTATCTTTTATTGTTGTGACTTGAAAAGACATTTTGCTTTCACAACATTGTAAGTTAGGGACAAAAAAGCACCAGAGATTGTTCCCAGCTAGACCTAGGAGTCTTTTGTAATAGAAGGAAAGCAAGAAACACTGTATTTGGCATGATCAAAGCTGTGGAATATGTCGAAGAACTGGGCAAACTAGAGCACTTCTGCCTGGAAAAAAGATGACTGAAGAAGAAGAAGGGTACAGAACATCATGACTGGGGATGGTAAATAAGGAACAGATAGTCACTGTCTGTTTCAGGACAAGAGTCAAGGGCGTCAAATAAATGAAAATGAGCCAGTGAGATCAGTTCAGAACAGAGAGAGAGACTTCTTCATACACCACATAGCTAAGCACTCAAAGTCTTTGCCAGAGAATATTAATTTCATTTGTTTATGTGAGTTCAAAAGCAACCAGACACACTCATTGAAGAAGAATCCATCCAAAACTGTTAATGGATGGACAGTCAGGAGTTCTCTGAATCACAGTCTGATGAAGAATGTTCTGGAAAAAATTATTTCTGTTTTTTTGTTTGTTTGTATTTTTGTTTTTTAATAAACCCCAATCTAGTGGCAAGGCTTCAAGAAAAGATACTGATGAAGAAAGGAGTAGTACTGTCTCTCTGAAAAAAAAAAAGAAAGCCAGTAGCACTTCTAAATCTGTTAAAATTCATCGAGCTTCAAAAGGGTATGGGTTGCTTTTTTTTCTTCCTTCATTCTTGAATTTTTATTTTCCCTGTCTGTAGTAATTATCATCATACTTATTATGTTGTAATGTCAGTTGTATTTTTATATTTTTTTATTAGGCAGTGTTCTGACACCTGTTTGAAATGTGCTTGTCCATATTAGTTTATAGCTGTTTAAAATTGGTGATTCTGTTTATTTATTTTTAGTAAAGCATCAAGCAGTGCAGAAGATGTTAGTGAAAGTTCCTCAGAGGCTGAGGAGGACGAACAGCCTATACGTCGTCAGGAAGGAACCACTGATTTATCACCAGAATACTGGGGAATTCAGAAACTTGTGAAATTTGTAAAGGTAATTAAGAAATATTGATAAATTTTATAAAAAATAAAAAAGATACAGTTGAGGACACAGCTCCTCATCCTTTCCACCTTGTGTGTATTTTAGAATAGCCCTGTTATGCAATATGTTTAAATCCTGGAGCTGTGGACTTTCCTATCACACACTTGTTTTTTTAATCTGCTATTTTTGGCTTATATAGACCTTTAGATTAAACCATCTGTTCAGTGTTATTTAAAACCTAGGATGGTATAATCTCTATTAATTATTGGGTTTCTGTTTTGATTTTTGTATGAAACTTTCCAAGATATTTCTTTATGTGGATAATAACTTTCAAGAGTTTTCATTAAAACTGAATAGTTGCCTAAAGTCTTTCATCAGCTATGATTAATGCATGACTGAAGTAATTCTAACATGGTCTTGTGTCTGGATAGATGCTTTAGTGGACAAGAAAATGTATGATAAACAGGCATCCTCTTAAAACAAATGAAAAAACCCAGGTTTTTACGCAGACTTGTTGAAAATCTTTTGGAACCTATAAATATAGACAGTTAAAATTCTGAATATGTCTGAAACACATCAAAATCCCAACAACCCTCTACTATTGTGGAAAACTCTAATTATGTTTTTCCCTCAGGAGAAATTCCTTTACAAGTTTGCACTGGAATTTATGTTCTGTTAAGTTACTAATAAAAGCACTGGCTTGTTTATTTTTTTGAGTACAGAGCACACACATCCGCCTGATAAAGTGATGGTGCTGGAATTTTGTACAGCAGAAAGAATAAGTTCTCTGAGGAGCGGCTGAGACAGCTTGGGGTATTTAGTCTGGAGGAGAGGAGGCTCAGGGCTGACCTTATCAGAGTCTACAACTGTGTGAAAGGAGGTTGTAGCCAGGTGGAGGTCAGTTGCCTCTCCCAGGCAACTAGAGACAGGATGACAGGGCACAAGCTTCAAGCTTGGACATCAGAAAGAATTGTTTCACTAAAGGGATTGTAAAACTTTGAATGGGCTGCCCAGGGAAGCGGAGAAGTATTCAGGAAATGATGGGTGTGGCACTTCTTGCTGTGGTTTAGTTGATATGGTGGTGCTCGATCAAAAGTTGGACTCCATGATCTTGAAAGTCTTTTCCAACCTGCATGAGTCTATGATTCTGCGCTTCAGTGCTTGTGAGGAATAAGCAAAGCTTTGACTGCTCCCAGTCCTTTAACAACTGTAGGAGGGTAACTCAGTCTTTTAAACTGCATTCTGAGTACTCAAACTTCTTGTTCTCAGTTCATGTATGTGGAGCCTTGCTAGTGGTTGTAGGCAAAAAGACACAGATAAACATGGATAATACAAGTCTCTCTACAATTATCTTTTCTAGATTGGACTTCTATATTTTTGTCATTTTGGCTGGGGTAAAATAACCCTTTGCAAATGTAACTTGGTGTAACATTGAGCATGTAACTTGCTCAGCTACTCCTACTGCTGAACACACAGTGTATACATTTTGCATGTTTCTTCCTATTTGCATGTAATTACAGTTCAAGGTGCTGTTTTCAAATCTTTGTTAATAGCTTGCTTTGGTCTGTGTTATGCAGCACTTCTTTGTACTTTTCTGAGACCTCAGGGAAACAACCATGCTACTTTTAGGAAAGACTCAAGGTCCTCCTAGAGAAGATATTAAAAATTACTGTTGATGAACTCATGGAACTCTTTTTGTTGGCCCGTTTATGTATCACCCTCTTTACCGACCAGGCTCTTCTCTCCTGGTTACTTAATTCTCAAACTCTGTTTCCTCTCTACATCCTTCATATAGTCATGTTTAGGTTTTAGTATTGGACTTTATTCAGTATTGAAATTAGTATCTACACTTGCATGGAACCATTCTGAATGAAGATTGAGAACAGCAAAGAGAAAAATATATTTTTCTTGCACCTTTGTTTTAGAAATTGGTCTATTTTGCTCCAGCTGTCAACAAGCAAAATTACATAATGGTTTAGAATTAGAAAAAGAAAAGTGGAACATTTTTGCTCAAACTGTGAGTACCTGTTAAGTTTATAACCCAAAATTCTATAATAAGAAAAGTTTTGTTACGAAAATTCAGATGTATACTTGTTCATGTATTCCTGCACACCCAAGTCTTCAAGTAGTTATTTAAATTAGATATAAATTAAAGTATTTGAAGTTATATTTAAAATAGTTCTGTGTTGATTCTTAGCTACATAAAGCAAGAACTCCCTAGTGTCAGATAAAGCTAAAAATTGATGCCTCAGTGCCATGCCACAGACAGTGGTTGAAATGTTTTATTGATGGAGTGCTACTTTAGCTTGCACATGGAATTCGTTTTAATTCATGTATAAATACTGCACTTCTGGCCAGACTTAGGAGGTTTTTTTGGCATTCTTGTTGTTCATGTAGGCAAGTGTTCACGACACATGCAACGTAAGAGAAAATAAATTTATGACTGTGTTATTTAAGTATCTACAAGCATATTTATGTTGAGCCACAAATTTCAGAGGGCTTTCATGCCTTCAAAGGTTGTATACATTGTTTGCACATTTGAAAAAATTAATAAAATGCCTTAAATAATAGATGTTTGAGATACTGAGAAGATACGATAATTTGTAGATGCAACCATTTGTTGAGTGTCTGCTAAAGTAAATGTGAATCACAATTCTCAAGACTCTATAAAGATGAATTTTCAGAGAAAAAGACTTCCGTAAAATTTGAAAGATGTGTAGTTTTTATACCAATGTTTGATTGTCATCAAATGTTAAAAAGACAGTGCCCATGTGCCCTGGTGCTGCATAGTGGTGGATGGCTGGGAAGGGAGGACATGTCTCACATAACTCAGTCAAATCTCATTCAGTGGGCAAGGAAGAGGTACAAAAACTGCAGGATACACTGGGTGTGTTCAGGGCTTCTCCCCAGCTGAATTTTGGCAGGACCTTTGGAAGACTGCTGTGTTCAAACAACATTTCTGTAGTTGGCAGGAGGCCTCTCTGCAGAGGACTTACATAAAGATGGCAAACAGAACCAGGGAGATAGGAATGTACAGGAATATTCCTTCTGGCCTTTGCCTCTTTCCTTCTCTTTCTCTCCATTCTTTCTTTCTCTCCATTCTTTCTTTCTTTCTCTCCATTCTTTCTTTCTCTTCTTTCTTTCTTTCTTACAGTGTACCTACTGAAGGACCAAACATTTGTGTGCTTATTTTGCATGTTGTAATACTGCTCGAAAGTCTTTTGATAGTCATAGGAAAAGTCTAAAATCTCATGTTTATGGATATTCCTGAACTGTAAACTGCACAGGGAACTGCAAACAAATTTTCTAGTCTTGAAATCTGACCACATATGTGTAATTGATGCAAATGTTAATATCTAATGGCAGCAGGAGCAAAAGTACCTAATCCATGTAGAACATATATTGGTCATGCCACTTTTTTCACAATCTGTGGATAAGTTAACTTTTTTCTAATAATATTCTTATATTTTTCTTCATATTAGCAAGACTTGCATGAGATTGTGTTTTAGCTATTAAATACAAAATAAGCGTATATAAGTGTATTTAAAATATTTTTATAAAATAATTTTGTCACTGTGTAATGCCTTTTTTCAATACTGACCAACTTTTCATTTAATTTACCTGACTTTATTAGTGCAGTGTCTAGGAATAAATCTTTTCCCTTCCATGATGAAAGTATATGGTGGGTGATATGAAGGTTATTCAACTGAAGATGAAAAATAGGGTTTGCTGTAGTTTGACTAAGCAGTAGATTGTTATTTTTCAGAAAATACCAAATGTATCTGACATAATTGTGTGCCACTTGCTGGTGTTTCTAGGCATGTTAGGCTAACCTGTCAGCCTTGGCAAACCCATCAGCCTTCGTATTACTCTCTTTTCTACTGTTCAAGAATGTCTCTTGCTCCCATCATCCAGTATTGGCCGAAGTTTTATTTTAAAATTCAGTAAAGAATGTGATTACTGGGAAAAAAGGAAGTAAAAATATAGGAAAACTGCATATTATAGTTAAGATACGTATTTTCTAACAACCTAGATAGTGCTGATCATGGAAAAGAAATATTTTTATGATAAATTTACTAGGTAGAAAATATTGGCAAATGGTGAACTCTCAAATTATTATTATAATTGGCAACTCTGAAGCACTTGAATAGCCCTCATCTCAAAATACAGTACAAACAATCATTCCGCATCACAAGAGACATATAAAATTCATAACAGCCAGTTGAATTTTGACCATTAACACCAACTCTGATGAATTCTTGCATAGTGGAGGTTTAATTAATGTTCAGGGGGTCACACATTCCTGAGAGTTTCATAGCTGATGAGATGAAAGACAATTTAGAAATAAAAGGAAAAAAAAACAAACAAAAAGTAGAATTCAATAAAAAGAAGAAAGAAGAGATGGTATGTCAAAAATTATAGACCGAGGTAAAGAGTGTAAAATAACTGATGTTTGATTCTCCCCTTTCTGCAGGATTGTATTCTATTGTAAAAGAAGGTAATTAAATTAATGAGCTATGGTTTTGACACCATAACTACAGTACTTATAAAATCATAGTAAATTACCAGAACTGTCTGAATCTGACTGCAGGCTTTATATTCATGAAGTAGATAATCAAATCATTATCTTTCCTAAGGAATTAGAACAGAATTGGGTTCTGAAAGCTACAAAGAGTTTTAAGTAGTGAGAACAACATTATTCATTGTTTTTAGGTATTCCACATTGACTAGGCTCAATTTAATTACAGCTCCCTGTACACACAGTTATTTCAGAAGTGTGCCTGTGCTTCAGCCACGTCTTCATCGATATATTTTTCCTATGCTCTTACTAAGCCCTGTTTTTAAGTTGACTTTATTTCCCCAGAGGACACCCGTCTCTTTAGTTTTTCATAAACTATTACTATACTTTTGTTTTTCTTGCAAAATCTTTTTTTTTTTTGCTAGTTTCAAATGTAGTTTCTGTCTGTTCAGTGGTTGTAAAGTTTCAGTAATGTGTGAGCTCTCCAGTAGTCTGCAGAGGCACAGGTCCTGCCTAGTTCAACCTCATTCATTTTTCCCCTCAGATTCACTTCCACTGGTTTCCCAAATTAGTTGGATACATAAAATTAAAATAGCTGTAATAACATTAAGGCTTTTATCCTCTTTGTGGAGCCAAGTTCTAGGCAAAATTCAAATTACTTAGGCAGGTCTGACACAGTCACACAAGGTCAATAGTACATATGTATTATGGACAGCATATGCTTCATCTCCAAATCTCCAGTCAGAGTTTACAGTTTTAAAACCAATGTTAACAGTAGTGCTGTTTGGGCAGGATTTTTTCCTTTTAAAATTTAATCCCACACCCTTTTCCTATTCAATTCTATTTCCTTCTAATTTCAGCATGTTTTTTAAAAAACATACATTCTTTATTTTCCTCAGATGAAGTGTCTTTACAAAATTGTCCAGATGCAACTGGGGAAGAAATACACTCCTAAAGTGAAACTTTCACGAACCAATAGAAGATAAACTTGCACTGTTAAGATATTATATATTACCTTGGCCGAATTTTCTGTGGTTTTGGGGTCACCATTTCACTTCCTTCCAAGTTTGAGGTTTGAGAAGTTACTAGGAAATATATTCTATTATTCCTAGTCCAATGAAGTAAAAGTTCATATGTTTGCATATGAACTGTTAGGCGCTTACCTCCTCTATAGCAGAGTCCAATTACTATGAATCAGAAAAGGAAAGCAAATGGAGTGGATATATGTCTTGGAAGAATTTTCAAGAGAGAATCAATGGTTGCCTAACAAAACCTTCTGGTTCATGCAGAAAATAATAGGCTTATTCTTTTGTTTGGAAACTCTTTTCAATTTCATAAAATATGACAATTTGTACTCACTGTATCTGGGTCATGACAAGTATATCACTTCTGCCACTGTGCAGGGTCAGGGTCAAGATATTAATCTGCAATTAAAACTGCACAGCTTCTGTGCAGTGTTGTAGTCCAATGTGAATGTTTTGGATTTTGAGACTTTGTGATGCCTGTGATTTTCCACTGGCGTTACTTACATTAATCTGTATGGTTTACATGCTGCCAGGCTGCAGCTAAAGAATGCCAGAAGATTCAGGAAGTGGGTCAGGGAATTATTCCATAACTCAGTTATACTTGTCCATAACTCATGTCTTAACAAGTTGCAGCTTGTATGTTTTATAAACTAAAATGAAGAATTGGAACTAATATTTAAACCATAACAAAACTCGGAGTATTTAGAGATCACTAGCACAGAAAAATTGCCTTGCTCAAGCATACTGTACATATTGTACTGCAATACTCAATCTTTCATTATCTTTATCAACATTTATTTATATTTTGAATTACTTTCCAGCAGAAAATTACAAAAGGGTCTGTGATTTGAGAGAGTAGAGTTCAACAGAAAATAAAAAATTCACAAAGTGTTACACTAAGAAGTCTGTTTCATACTTTACTATTTATTTTGGTTTTCTTGTTTTATAAAAATGGCAATATTTTAATAACATTTTGAGCTGGGATTCCACTTAAACAATTTTTTTCTAGAGGTTTTGTTATTCAATTTATGAATTTTAATTAAAAAATCTCTAATATAACAATGAAGGTTTCTGTCATTTGAGTTACTTTCTTTTGGATATCACATTATGTTAATTTTGTTTGTCCAATATTTTCTAAAAACACATTAACTTAGTATTTTTGGTCTTAGTTTTGTCAAGTATATTGTAATTGCCACTCAGATTACATATACTCCCAGTTAAAACTGGGTATTATTATACAGAAGAATGACAAAACTGCCCACAAACAGCAATTTTCTTTCCTGTTATTCAGTGATAGGTTTGTTATCATGGACATGCACATTAATCTATCCATCCAGGAATTACTTAATAGAGTAAATAAAATAAACCTTTACTGTGGCAAAAGAAATTTCAGCCATAGGTTTAAACAGAAAAAAACTGTTCTTGACATTACCATAGGAAGCAAAACAGTGTTTCATAGTCTGGTTGCATTCATTCTTATTCTTTCTAAATCCTAATACAAATTAAATAAATTAATTAAACCCCCCTTCAAATAGGTATCATATTTATAGAGATGTTTGTGAGCCAAAAATTGTATAATTTTCTTTTTATTTAGTCTTGCTTTCTTTCGAGAAACTGAAACGCACCGTAACTTAATGTTTATGTATTTCCCTGCATTTATGTTCATTTTACTACAAACTGGGCATCAGATTTGGAATAACCTTCTTTATAATCTCGTCAGTACTCCAATAATGCCTTCAGGTGTCAGTTCAAAGTGGAGAATCAAGGGACTAGGAAAAGGCACCTGGTCAGTAGCAGGCAGGAATTTTGTCAAAGGACTCAAGGGTCACTGGTATCCTGAATCCAGGTGCATGTAGTGCCTTTCTCTTGGAACTGTCCTTTCCCTCATGACAGTCGTGACCCTGAGATTAGCTCAGTTGGTTAAAACTTGGTTGTAATAATGCCAAGGTCATGGGTTCAATCCCCTGGTATGGGCCATTGATTTAAGAGTTGGACTTGATGATCCTTGTGGGTCCCTTCCAACTCAGTATAGTCTGTGATTCTGTGAATTCTGAACTCTGATACAGATCTCTGCTATGTGTCGGTCCAAGTGGCCTAATGATGCCACTTAGGATATCAGAGGGTTCAAGCCGCAGAAACAGGGCAGGGAACGTGCCATGTACCAGGTTACACATCCCGTAGTCTCCTGCACATCTGCACAGGCTCAGCTCTCTGTAGAGCTAATGCTTCTGCCTACTGGCAGATCATCTGCAAAAAAACTTTCATGATGTTTACTCTTTCCACAGATGACTCTAGAGGAGATGTGGTATCTTTCTTTCCTAGCCTGCTGAACTGAGAGAATAATTTCAAAATTTAAAGCTTTGTATTGACTAGGAAGGGTTTAATTGTGATGGGACATGTGCAATTGAAATCTTAAGCCTGCATATTTTATTATCATGTCTCTGTATCTACAATTGTATTATCTATTATAGGTCAATCCTCTTTTTAAAGAAAAGGAAATAGTAAAACCATTTAATATTTATAAAATTCTGTGGCGGTAAAAGTTCACAAAAATTAAATAACAAAATAGGACTAGAGCAGAATGTAGGAGGTCACTGCCTCCAAAACAGCATCAATACTTTGTGTGTTTTCTGGACAGATACTTCTCTAGCTTTTCTGTCCTGACATGGAGATTTTAGAACTGCTGTAGGTAATATATTCAAGAATTCAAATATACTTAGCATTTTTTTCTTTTTTTTTTTTAACCTGGCTTAATTCAGCCATGGTTCCATTTAAACCCATTATTTGTTATCTTACCCACACTGGACCTGGAGAATTGATGATTGTAATTTTAGCTGTTCTTTAAACAATCTCCTTATTCTCTACTTCAGAGTAAACAGCTTCAGGTCCTTCCATTTTTCTGCTGAGATCATACTTTTGAGATATTTTGCTGTCCTCTGCTCTTTATCAACTTTCTCAGTATCTGTTTCAAAGTGTGATACCTTGAATGAACGCAGTACTTTATCAGTGCCAAACCTAAGAAGGATCATTTCTTGTATCTTACAGGCTACAAATCTGGTTATAAGTCTCTCGGTAAAGTTTTCTCTTTTGTTTGGCATCACTGTGATAGTGATACATTATGTTGTGTTTCATTGATAACAACAGATACATTCTACAGTTCGGCAAACTAGTCATGGCATCAGCCAATTCTTGCAGTACCATAGGGCAGAATCCTTTAAGCACATCTAGTATGAAAGCATCTAAGTTATCTAAGTACTTACTGACTTAGTTCTGTTCTCAGCATAGGCGTAGTGTTCCCTGTGCCATCATTGACATTAAGCAAACGTTAGTAGAATACAGTAAAGGTTAATGCATAAGAAAGACCCCTGCTTTTAGTTTGCTTGGTTTCATTTGCTGAAATCTTGCCATTGACTAGCAGGTATTTTCCTCTTGATTATTACAGAAGTATCAAACAAAATGATGGTTTGTAGTTGGGTGTTCCTCGGTGCCTGTGTTTTGGTTTGTATCCTTATTTGCTTGTGTTTTTCTTTTAATTCTTACTTGATCTTGCCAGTAGTTCTGTAATTCTTAGTTGTGAGCTCTGAGTATCATAACAGAGACATTACACTACTTTGCACAGAAAATATTTTACTGATAGTGTAACAGTGATATTGGTTTATTTTCATTTAATTTGTGGATATATATGTTATACCACTGTATAGGAAGAGAGGCACATTTTTAACTAAGTCTGTGTTTAATTTCAAGGCTTAAAATTGATTGTTGATCTGCCAGTATTTTGCATCCAATGATCAGATTTCAAATGGTATAAAACATGATGCAGATTTTATGTCAATTTAATGGGGAGGTTAACTATTTCCATACATGTTAAAATCTATGCTGTTACTACTGCATTACTTACTGTAACGATAACTTCAAGAAACAAAAAAATAATTGTTGAAACCATCAGTAATATTTCTTATTTTGTGGAACTGATGCTTCAGCACATATGAAAAGTATTTTATTGTGGTTTTACATTAAAAACACTTAAAATGGTGCATTCATTTTTGAAGCTAAAAAAGTAAAATCCATATATATATATACCTATATATATATACAGTTCTATTTTTTATTTAGTATAAGAAAAATAAAAGCTGTTTATTTTGTAAAATCTGGTCCATATTAAATACCATATGCCAACCATTATATGTGTAAGATAAGGGAATTATGGATTGTTACATTATGTATACTGTAGTTTCACTGTAGGAGAAGCAATTCTTAAAAGAAGAGACATCACTTTTCAGGTTAGCAATATTCTTCTGCATTCATGTAAAATAACAAAAAGACATAAAACACCTGTTGGAAAATTTCTATTATACAAAGCAAGGTAAATATCAAAGCCTAAGGCATGTGAAAAGACCACAAATTTCATAAAAGGACAGCTGTTAGGTTTTTTGAGCTGTAGAATATTCCATGTAGTTTTATAATAATATCTTACAGATTTAAAAAAAATATGTGTGGATAAACTCTTTTCTCTAGGAAAACATTTGAGAAATTGTTATACTATTTTATACAGTAGAACATATTTTCAAAGTAGATGAAAATATTACTAAAGCAAGACACATTTCATTCTTCTGAAGTCAAGATGATAACTGATTAAAAAAAGATAACTTATAAAACTTGTGGACATTGTCCTTTAGCACACTATATGTTACAAATGTTTAAAAATTATCTTTAAATTCTCTTTTTTTTTGGGGGGGTGTGGAAATTCTGTGGGTGTCTATTGTTATGAGATAATTTAAGTAAAAATTATGAAGCACTATCAACATACACTTTATTGATTAGCAGAAGTGTTTTGCCTGACAGAAGTTACTGGTCTGAAACTTCATGAAGTATTTCTCACATTCCCTTTCGATGTATTTTCTCACTTGCGATTCTCTCCTACATTTATCCTAACTGTTGGAAGAGCATGTTAAATTTAAATACTTTTTTACTGTATTTGTCTTACCATTTCTGTTTGCATTTAAGAAACATGCTTCAAAAGTTCTGGTTTTGCTAGATCTACTTGTTTCAGATAAACAGACATTACTCAGTTTTTCAGTATTCTGTTTCATTATGATGCCCACAACTAGAAAGGTTTGGCTAGAAGTCCTTTACAGATTCAAACCTGTCATTTAGAAGAGATGGGCTTGGGCAGCACAGTTAAGATCTGGATGGGATCCAAAGTTTCCCTGGAATCCAGAAGCGCGCAAGAAGGTCGATACTGTAGTTTGGCTTAGAAGGTATTGCAAGTTGTAATCCACGTTAGTACCAGTTGGCATTGTTCATGTGCTCCAGCTTCTGTTGCAGGTGCATGGTAGCTCAGGCCTCCTAATTTCCATGCATCTTGGTTCTTCCCTGATTTTATTAACAGTAAACCTCTATTATGCATTCAAAAGAATCCTTTGTCATATGGTTTAACTCTCTATGTTGTGTTCTTTGAACCTTTCCTTGCTTTCAGTCTGGCAGTAGTGACTGAAATAGAGTTTATTGTTTAGAAAAACATCCAGTCTTGACAGACAAATTTCCATTGATGGAAAACTTACCATCACTCTTAATTTCTTCCAAAGAATAATTAACCACACAATGTAAAACTTGCACTTCACTGCTCATCTAAGTTTTAGTAACCTTAACTTCAAATCATCACATCTCTGTGGTAGACTGTAGATTGCTCTGTGATCACGCTCCTATTCATCATAGATTTATTTAGTCACTATTAGGGATTAATACCTTAATTTACTCTTTCATAAGCTCAATAGTGTTCATGTCTCTTTTAATGCAACTATTTTCCAGGCTTAGAGTAATTTCTGATTTCTTCTCTGAATCATCTCCATCTTTTCCTTCTGGAACTGTAAAAAGGAAAATTAGACACAGAATTTCAGTAGTAATTGCACAAGTGCTTAAAAAGAGATAGTATGTATGCTCTTATCCACTTCTTCCAATTATATATCCAAAAATTCATCCTTTCAATTAAATATTACACTGTAATCTTAAATTTGTATCCAACATCCCATATCTTTGTATGTGCTCTGTTTCTAGGACAGAAATCTTCAAGTTATATGCTGTTTTCATTATATGTAAGTGTATGACCTTCAATTTAGACATAAACCCCCCTGTACTGGGTGGATTAAAAGACAGTGTATCCTAATAGCCTGGCTGCAACAGTAGGGGAGACGTGATGATCAGGGTGGAAAATTTCTGTGGTTAAAGTTCATATTTTGCATTCTGATGTGCTGACTTCTGATTTTCACAAATGTGGGAAACTTGGCTGTATAACCTGTGTGATGAAACACTGTTCTGACCATATTTTATCAAGGCATAAGAAACCCAGGAGCAGAAAAGATTGCCCAGGATGAAGTAAGAACAGGGCAAACACTGCTTTCTAATACTCTCCAAGCTACCACTTGTTTTTAACTTGGGATGTTGAAAATTGAAAGACATATTTATGCTTTTACTGGCGTTCAATGAAAACTTTTGACTTGCACAGAATCATTTCACAACTAGCTTCACTAGTCTGTTACCTCATTTGAAGAACCAACTCCCTGAATCCCGTCATATCTTTTTATTAAAAGAGATGGTATCTGTATTAAAAGAAACTTAGGACAGTCAACTCCCCTCTGTCCTACTCAATGCCATCCCTAACACTGTCTATCTCTATCATATTCCTTTAGGTGGCCCTCTTCTAGACTAAGAAAACTTTTTAGTCATTGCTGCTCTTTTCAGAAAGTTTTCCAGTGCTACAGTAACCTTCCTGAAAGGGAAGCTGCAGAATTGCATAAAGTTTTAAAGTTGTATGTGAACCATGGATTTGTACTGTGATACAGTGACATTATCTGTTCAATATTTTTGCCAAATGACTCCTAATACGCTATTAGATAGCCATCTCCCCCAGCCGCAAAGGTATCACTTCTAATTTTAATGGTCAGTTGAAAAACTATCATTTCATCTATGGAGCTCGAATTGGTTTTTTATGATGTGCCTCATTTCTCCTTTTCTCCTTTGCTGTTTATTGCCCTCTTAGTCTTTGTAAGTTTTCTATCAGTTTGTCACTTCAGGCCCTGAGTCATAGTAATTGTCAACAAGCTTTATCACTTAACTAGTCCTACCATTTCAGAGTGTTTACAAGTGTGTCGAATCACATAATTTCAACACAGATCCATGGAACTCCACTAGATCACATCCCTTTAATGAGCTGACTTTTTGTTCCTGTCTTCAGTTTTCCTATCCTTTAATCATTCTGTCCAATCCACATAATGGTCGTTCCTGTTATAATACAGTGGCTTAGTTTCTTTGAGAGTTTTTAGGGAGGGACTTTGTCAAAATCCTTATGGAGTGCACTTGGACATATCAACTGGATCACCATTGCCACTTCCTACTAGTATGAGTAGAAGTGGTTAAGTTCTATATTAAAAGCACTTTACAGATTGGTTAATTATTTGTTTTGTTTTAGGCAGGTGATCCAACTGCTACTGTAATTGCACTGTGTTCAATGAGAGATTTCAATATGGCTCAAGAAACGTGTCAGCTGGCTGTCAAAGACACCGGATGTCTTGAAGTGTTAATTAATTTACTTGATACAGAAGAAACTAGATGTCAGGTAAGTAGCTTTGTCAAATAGAGCTATGAATACGCCCTTTCCATTAGAGTATTTTTTCAATTTTCAAATTACAAAATGTAAATAAAATTAATTCCTTTCTTTCTTCATTCCTCTATTTTCTTTTTTCTTCAGATTTTTACAAAAATCAATTTCTCTGACTTTGTTTCCTTCTTTTCTCATGCTTAAATATAAAAGATAAAATGTTTTAGATAACCCAGCATTTTAAATTATGTTAATTTTTTTTGGTAATTAAATAATGTCTGACATCTGATGTTTCCAATTTTTTAGACTGCTTCATTAAAAATCCTGAAGGATGTCAGTCAGAATATACTGATCAGACATGCAATTGCAGATCTTGGGGGATTAGAGATCATGGTGAAAATTCTGGACTCTCCAGATAAAGATCTAAAATGTTTGGCAGCTGAAACAATTGCTAATGTTGCTAGATTTAAACGAGCACGAAAGACAGTAAGGCAATATGGAGGAATCAAGAGACTGGTAAGCAGACATTAAAATTTGTACCCTTGTCATGTGTGTGTTTCTGTTAAAACCTGTGTTGTATATGTGATTGTTGTGGTAGTGTTTACCATGATTAAAAGCAGTATAAGATCAAACTTCCCTTTAGTTATTAAAAAAATTGTGGTTTTTTTAGGTTGGGCTGTTGGAGTGTGTTTCAGTGGGAGCACCATACCAAACCAAAGATACTGAAATAGCACGCTGTGGGGCTCTGGCACTCTGGAGCTGCAGCAAAAGCACCAAAACCAAGAAAGCAATCCGTAAAGCTGGTGGCATTCCATTATTAGCTAAATGGCTCAAATGCTCAGATGCGAACATCTTAATCCCAGTAGTGGGGACACTACAGGAATGTGCCTCAGAGGTAAGTAAACACATATAGCTGGGTTATTTCTATGCATTAAAACCATTGGCTGCTAAAAGGAAATACTACATTTTAATGTCACTTAAATCAGGGCAGTTATCCCATCAGGAAATAGATCTTTGTGTGATCAAAGTGGTTTTGAGAAGGTCACAGCTTGTAATGAAGTAAAGGCCACGTATTTTTTAATTTAAATGAGTGGGAGTAGTATGTGAAAGAAAATAAGTAGAAATGAAGGGCATAATCAGTTTCATTGTTTTTATCATGCTTTGCAAGTTTGGCATCCTAAGATGGTATATTTTGGTTAATCAGTGCATTTAAATTCTACAAAGCCAACCTGCAGGTGTGGCCAAGAAGATCCAATGCAGTGAAGGCAGAGGGGTTTACAGCATCCTTGTGAATTGGGTAACTCCATGTCTGATCAATTGCAAATAAAGGAAAGTAATATATGTGATTTTATTAGAGACTCCCATGGCAGGTTTCACAATTTTGAGTATATTCAGTTTTTAAATTTAAATACAAGCATGTTTTCCTGTGGCCATATATGTGATGACATGACAGGGACAGTTCTGTTTAATACCTTTTCTATTATGGAGACAAGGGAATTGAGTGCACCCTCAGTGAGTTTCCAGACAACACCAAGTGGGGCATGAGTTGAACTGCTGGAGGGCAGGAGGGCTCTGCAGAGGGATCTGGGCAGGCTGCATCGATGGCTGAGGCCAGTGGTATGAAGTTCAAGGCAAAGTTCCCAATCCTGCCCTTGAGTCACAACAACCCCAGGCAGCAGTCCAGGCTGGTGGAAGAGTGGCTGGAAAGCAGCCCAGCAGAAAAGATGCAGGGGTGCCAGTCAACACTGGCTGAACATGAGGCAGAGTGTGCCCAGGTGGCCAAGGAGGCCAATGGCATCCTGGCCTGTGTCAGCAATAGTGTGTTCAGCAGGGCCAGGGCAGTGATTGTCCCTCTGTTCTTGGCACTGGTGAGGTCACATCTCAAATCCTGTGTTCGCTTCTGGGCTCTCATTTCAAGAAAGACATTGAGGTGCTGGAGCATGTCCAGAGAAGGGCAGTGAAACTGGTGGAGGGTCCAGAGCACAAGTCTGATGAAGAGAAGCTGAGGGAGCTGGGATTGTTTACCCTGGAGAAAAGGAGTCTTGTGGGGGACCTGATCACTCCCTCCAACTACCTGACAGGAGGTTGTAGAAGGGTAGTTTTTGTTTTCTGCTCCCAACTAACAAGCAATAGGAGCAGATAAAACGGCCGCAAGTTGAATCAGGGAAGGTTTAGTTTGAATATTAGGAAGAATTTCTTCACTGAAAGGATTGTCAAGCATTGGAACAGCATGCCCAGGGAAATAGTTGAGTCACCTTGAGTCACCATCCCTTGGAGTAATTAAAAGACATGTAGATGTGGCACTTAGACATGGTTTAGTGGTGGACTTGGCAGTGCTGGGTTAATGGTTGGACTTGAAAATCATAAAGATCTTTTCCAATCTACATGATTCTATGTTTTTATGATTCTATATTTCCTGTGTAGAATCATATTTGAAATTTAAAAAGGGAAAAAATATACATAAGTCCTCTTGGTGAATTTGAGACACAGAAAACATGATTTTTCAAAAGATTTTACATTATTGAACACTTTGTCTATTAAAAATTAGCTTCTTGAATTGCACAAATTTAGGCATGTTGCATGAAACACAAACCTGGCAGGTTTTAGTTTCAATAAGCCTATACTGAGAAGGTGATATTTTTGAGGATTTCTTGTCTGGCCCAACTAGAACACTAAATGCATCTCTTACAGAGATGTTTCCCTTTTCTTAAACAATCATCCCCTGTGAGAATGCCCATAGATTAAAATTTGGAAGAAAATACCACCAAAAGAATTTATTTCTAAGAACGTATTTTTCTAACCTTGTTCTAGGAAAAGATTTGTTCTTTTGGCTTCTGGTTCTCATTAAAGTGAGTGTGTACTTTTTGATCACATTCTGAAGCATCCCTTACTTCCTTGGCTCTGAGCAAGGGAGTCTGAACACCTTAAAGAATATTCTGCATTCTGTTTAAGCCACATGGCTACAAAATAGGCATTGCAGCACCTGGTTTTACAGGTGATTTGAAGAGCACTGCAGAGAATTTCTGTATTTGCTTACCTTTGAGATCATCAGGAGTGTTTTCAAGGCAATGATGACTTGCAGCAAAGTATGACGCTTCTCATTATCAAACCCTAGAACAGTAGCACTGTATTGTTACCATGACCCATTAACTATTATGTACTGGATTTAAAACATACAGTTTATCTTTTTAGCCAAGTTACCGACTTGCAATAAGGACAGAGGGAATGATTGAGAACCTGGTGAAAAATTTGAGTAGTGAACATGAGGAGCTTCAAATGCATTGTGCAAATGCCATATTTAAGGTAATTGTATTTCTATTGGTATATCAGAGCAAGCATTAGCCCTTTGGTTTCATGTGATTGTCAGTTTTAATATTTCTTAATTTCATTATTTCTCCAATATGTAAGAAATTACTTTACAAAAATGTTGTGAATATTTTAGCTGCATATTTAATATTGTAATTAAGTTCCTACTTGCTCTCCTTGTGTGAAAGCCCTAAATTGCATAGGTAGCTAGTGAAGAGAAGCCTCTTTGGATTTTTTATGTTTGTTTGCCCACAAAGTAGACAATGTGATACTATAAGCACTGCTGCAATACAGTTCCATTTTGCTGTTAAACTCTCATAGTGAGTTGTTAGTATATTCAGATGCTTTGATACAATATTTGTTTTTTTCTGTATTACCTTTTACTAGTTACAAGCTAGCTTTTGAAGACATAATTTTACACATTTTTACATAATGTATATATTTAATTGTTTTGTATAGTGTGCAGAAGATAAAGAAACACGTGACCTGGTTAGACAACATGAAGGTCTACATCCACTGTCTGTTCTGCTTGATAAGAGTGAAAACAAACAACTTCTGGCAGCTGTGACAGGAGCAATCTGGAAATGTGCAATCAGTATAGAAAATGTGTCAAAGTAACAATTCAATTTTACAAGCATTTATTACATGATTATGTTTTATTTTATGGGGCTCTATTGTTTTCAAAATTATTGTGTCATGGTTCTTCAAAAACATGCTTTATAATTGGGTGGACTTTCAACTTAGGTTTTATAGTACTTAAAAATTATCACTTAACCTCATCAGGGCACAGTTAAGTTCCTAGAATCTCAGGAGTCAATAGAGACAAGTGGTGCCTCTAAAGAATAGTTAAGACACAGGACACTGAGTCAGGAGGTGTACTAACATGTACTAAACATTTGACATGTGGCCATATCTGATATCCTTGCTCCTCTGTCTATCTTACAAACTGGAATCGCTGCTGCATGGTAGAGAGAGTACTTAGTACACTTAACTTTAAAATCTTACATCAAGAGAGACAGAGAGCAAATTATCTCATTCTAGGTTAGGTATCTAATACATAATAGAAATATACTGGGGGTTAGGATAATTGGCCTGGGTGCCACTCTTCTTGACTACAGAAGGGACTCAGAAAAGTAGCTTAGTCTGGACACCCAGCTTCTAAATGAGTGGAACTAACTGATGAGAGTCCTACCGTAAGTATCGAAAACTTCTCGGTACCAGGGCCCTGAGTAATTATCTGAGAATGTGACAGCAGGAGTTACCACCCTCCACCTTTCATGGAAGAGCTTAATGATTGAGAATACTCAACCCTCTCATCTAAAATTAATTTATTGTATTCATGCACCTTACCTCAAAATAAAAAAAAGCTGGTTCCACTGCATATGTGCTAGGTTTTCTGCTGAAGTTGTGCTGCTCTGTACAAAAGAATGCAAGATTCATAGTTTAGAAAGAGTATCAGTAAGAGGTGACCTCTTCCTGCAGCCCTCATTTTAGTGTACTTTGCTGGATAAGCATATATGATAGATAAACACTGATAAAAATTAGAAAGACTCCCACTATGGTTTTACATTCTGGCTTTTTTACTGTCCTGAATGAGTTCCCAAACCCATGGTCTTTACATCCTCTACTGCTGTCCTACTGCTCTTCGCATTCTTGATTGCACAGTAACCTAACTTTTCAGAAGGGTCTATCCTTTTCTCTGTGCTTTGGGTTTCTGAGGTATCCTGATTTTGGATCAATCAGTGATGAGACAGACTGAACAGCTGTCTCTGTACTAGTAAACTAAACAGGTCCAAATCTTTCAGGGTTCAGGCACTATGTTAGGTTTATCCACACTGTTTAACTGCCAGCGCAGTCCCTTACACAGTTTGGCCTGTGCCAGCAACCACTCTCCCTCCCAGACAATGCCCAGACACTTCTTGAGAATAGTGCAAGCAACAGATTGTTTCCATTAGGCAGAGTGGGCGAGGCCACCCTGAGTTGTGAGAAGGGATTTTGGCCTTATGGATGCTATGTTGTGTTTCTCGTCTTCAGGGCTAAAGAATGAGCCCTTGCCTGTTTTATTTATTAGTATAGCTGTAGCCAATAATTCTGTCCAAATGCAAACAGATTTTTGTTGGTCTACTCACATGTCTTTGGCAAGTGCTTGGTGCTTCACAAAGGTTACTAGCCAGGCACAGCTCCAGCTGAATTCATGTATCATGTAGTGCTGAGTCTGAAACATTAAAACCATGTCCAGACTCAAGATGGGAGGGCACTAAAGAAGAGGGAGTGAGGACAATATGGAAACACCCAAGTAGATCTGGAGGGATGAGCTTGAGTCTGGCATGGAGCTGGAACGAACAAACTGTGCTGGTTCCTGCAGGGGCACTTAATTACCTTTAAAGTGCTCCACAGTATTTATATAGCTGAAGTACAGTGCTGAGATGATGGTGTGCTGACTGAGCAATGAGCTGATACAGGTGCCTGGGCCTGTAGCTCAGGTTCCAGTTCACGTGCAAGGAGCCTTTCTGCTTCTGGAAACAAGATGGTCCGAGGCAGCAGCTCTGTCAGAGTGTAGCCTGCCTGTTGCACAGCCAGCTCCTATAATTCCATCTGTGAAGCAGCTGATATGGAACACAGAAAAAGTAGCCAGAAAAAATTATGTTCTGGTTTGTTTTGGTTTAGTTTTTAAATGGTTTACTTACTTTATTACTCTTTTTTTCATGCTGTTTATGTTTACATTTGAAAAAAATTATAGGGATGCTTGCAAGTTATAGTGAACAAAGAGAGAAATATTTCTTTTTAAGCAAAAGTTTGGATAACCAAAACAGAAAGTTTCTCATTTCTCAGTTACTTTAATTGTTATGCTGATAATCCATCTTGGAAAAATTAACTTTTATTGAAATAGTTCTAGTTCTGCCATAAAAATCTCAGAAATAATGATTTTTTTTCTTTTGTATGAAAGAAAAGTCACATGTGCAACTGATTCTTGGAAAACAGAGTTTTTGTAGCTTGAGTAGACACTTCCAGAAGGTATAGGCTGGGAGGGAAGCACAAATAAGAACTCAGTACCCTCAGACAAATTGTCTCTGATAATTAGATTACATACAGGTTAGGTCTAGGTTGATATACCAGAACTGTAAAGGTGTGTCAGAAGATGCATAGGAGGAAGGTACAGTACTTCAGTGGAAATAATCCTCTAAGTTTTGAACAAAACAAATTTAGGAGATAATTCCAGCAATGAGGGGAAAAGTCCTGTTCTGAACGATGAACTTCTGAGGTTTAGCACCCATCTCTTTGTGGTATAGGACCTCCAGGATTTTTGATTTTCAGTATCAAATGTTCTTTGAAGAATGACGAAAGTGTTAATATAGCAGTCAAGTCAAATTCTGTCACCTTATTTCTTAATTTCAAATTGGAATCTAACATAGTACAATAGAAGTGTACTAGAACTATGGGTCTGACCTTAGGAAAATGCAATGTATTAGGGCTGAACCAAGTGTAGAACTGCTCAGGGCAAAGTCTCTAAAGGCTCATATTTAGTGAAAAGTAGGAGTGATCCTTTGGTTCAGAGAGGTGGAGGAGGGTGTGATAGACTACTACTCTAGCTGTTGTTAACATAGCAGGAAAAAGTACTGAAGTTAGGATAGCACAGTTATTGCCAGTCCTCTGGTTTGTTTTCAGCTATTTGTAGATGTTGCATCCACATGTCAAGTTTTAGAAAACCTTCCAACCGCGCAAGAGATTCCTAGATAACTAAACAGAGAAATATCATGAGAAATGTAGGCTGTATGTCACACTTAGAATAAGTGATTGTACTGGTTTACCTGTATTAGGATTTCTTCAACAAGATGATTTACATACATACAGAAATTAAACACTGTACTTCAATAATAATGATACTTTAATTATAAAATTAAATTTATAATGGTAACATACTGAAAATAACAACTTTGGGTTTATTGCTGTCTTTTAGATTTCGGCATTATCAAACCGTAGAAACTTTGGTAGGACTGCTTACTGATCAGCCTGAAGAAGTCCTTATAAATGTCGTTGGAGCACTTGGAGAATGTTGCCAAGAGCGAATAAATCGAGGTACCATCCGCAGATGTGGTGGAATACCACCTATAGTGAAGTTACTGACTGCAACTGATCAGGCACTACTTGTAAATGTCAACAAAGCAGTAGGAGCTTGTGCAACAGAACCTGAAAATATGATGTAAGTTACCAATATACATAGCATCCTAAATATAAAAAGAATTCTAGTAATTCTGATGCAAATACAGTCAATTTTAATCTGACTTGAAAGGATATTTTACTTTTTCTTTTTTTTTTTTTACAGGATTGTGTGCATTAGTTACATCCTACTGTAAATGTGCTCTATAGAAAAATTAAAGAAATATATAGAATGTAAAGCTTTTGCATTTGGAGAAAAGCCAAATTAGCCTTTATTAAATTGATTTTTATTAAACTTAAAATTCAAAGTTATAAAGCACCATTTTGAAGTGCTGCATGATAGGTACATAATTTGCCTTGTCCTTTTACATCTGTTCTCAAAACATAAATAATAATCATAAAGGATAAATTAGAGAAAGTTATTCTGAAAGAAAATGTGCCAATTTACTGTCACGAAAATATTCTTAATTTTTTTGAGGGAGCGTATTACTTGTATTTTATATATTTGTCCCTCTCCATCGTTCCTTTTGGGAACTCAGACAGTTTTGGACCCTTTTCTCCCCTCTTATTCCTTTGCAAAACCAAAGAAGAAGACTGTCTTTTTACTGAAAGAGTTGTTCCTCTCTTTGATTTTGTGATATAGATTTGTATAATTTACAAAGATCCTTAAGTTTTATGACTAAATGTTCCAGTTAAATGTTGAGGTCAGCATTTACTGCACTTACTGTTCCCTTACAGGGATATTTACTTCAAGATTCTCAGCATATTTGCCTCCTTATACATAAGGGAGGTCAGAAAGAGAGTTTTATTAAGCTCCTCCTGTGCCGATTTGCATAGTTCACTTGATATTCATATAGTGGTGCAGGGAATTCTTTTCCTGAATAGGGCTTTTGTTTTCATGCTTTGGCTGTCACCCAGTGGCAAAAGGCTGGATGGTACACAACTGTAAACATGGGTTGTATGAGCAGTTAGCCATGTAGCATAAAAGTATAAATAAATGAAGTCACTTTCATGACATCTAACTAAAAATCAGCCTGTAGTGTAATGTATTAACCTAACAGAATTAGCATTGCAAATACTGAGAAACTTAAATGCCAAAACATATAAATTGATATTTATAAAACCCCAGACATATTCCATGCTCAGAACTGTCACTTGTATCCAGTCTGGATAGCTTCATACTGGAATGTGTTCAGTAGAAGTATAAAAAATAATACATTGCTGCTAAAATTGTAATAGAACTAAATCCATCTTGTTTTTAAGAAGGAGAGAGTACAGGTTGTTTGTGAAAAAAATTTATAGAGTTTTTGAAGAGTGAACAAAGGAATCAGATGTTGAATATGGTTCATTTAAAAAAATTCTCAACTCTAGAAGTGTTTTTAAAGTATTTTAAAACATTAACAAGTAAGCAAGATCTTAGATAAGAATCGAATATACTTCTTACTACTACAAAAAAATTGTTACACAAAATTTATTATTACTAGCAAGACTGTGACATGTCCCTGCTGTATTGTGCTAGTTAGGCTAGTAGCACTAGAAGAGAGAGTGCTGCTGTCTTCTCGTGAAGCACGATTCATCCAGGTGGGGATAAATTTGATACCAGCCCAGCAAAATTTTTAAAAACAATGCTTAGCTAAAACATTGACAGCAGTGTAATTGTTCACATGTTTAAACTATTTGCTTGAGTGCTCTGTCTCTCACAGAGGGTTTAAGAGCACTTAAAAGCAACCTCCCCATGCACCCCAACCTCTCTCTCTCAAAAAACAAACAAAAAAGACTAAATCCATTCCTCTCCCTTTTCCTCTTCTCAGATAGTACAGCAGAACCTGAAATTGTATCTCGTAATCCAAAGTGCTCTTCTTTTGATGAAGAATAAGTCCCCAAAGACATGAAGCATATGCTCACACAGTCTATAGTAGGACTTTTTTCCATTTACAGAATTTGGGCCCAAAGTGATAAGTAGCCACATTGGAAACTAGAGTTCAGAATCTTTCTGTAAATGTTTTCTGAAGTTCTTATGCAAAAATACATCTGTAAGTGATGAGAATTTCCCATTTTAGGTTGATACGTCACTGTTTATGGTCTTTCTTATTTAGATGGAACCCTGCTACATTCCTTATTTCATAATCACTTATTTCTCAGAATGGCTTCACAGGTTGTAGGTGATCAGTTCTTCTCTACTGTTTGCCTTTGTCTTGACAAATTTGGCTGGGTGGTCTTGAGGTATGTTTTTTTGTCCTCTGGTACAGACAGGCTCTAGTGTTGCCTCTTTAGTTTGACATTACAGGAGCTTTGAAAACTATGATGGTTTTTCTGAATTATCCTATCAATTGACTTTCATATGTACTCAAAACCCAGAAAAAGCAGAAAAATATAAAGGTAAGTTCTCATAACAATTGAGAATTTTCAGGTATATTCTTATATTTCCTTACCTGCATGTCTGTTTATCAAAATGTGGCTTAGAGACTAAATATTCAGTTGAGCAGCCTTCTATTCTGAATGCAGTTATCCTTGCAGCAGTAGGTGGAAACTGTACAGGCTAAGAGTAGAGTTCACATAACTTCTGTGAATGATTCAAGGATATGTAATGAAGAGGATGGGATTATTATAAGAAATAAAGTATTATTATGGATTATAAAAACCTGAGAGTGTTCTCTGAAGCAGTGCAGTTAAATTCTGAGGGAAATGCAGTACAATTCCATGGAGGAATCCTGCACTGACAAAGAGAGACTAGTAGATAGACATAGATGAATCTACATCTTCTACATCTATTTTGTGTGTTTTATTTTTGCCATGTTTTCTGGTTGACAATGTAAGTCCTACAACTCCTGAATGGAAAGCACACTAGTGTTATTTTTGTTCACCCGTCCTTTACTTCAAAGCAACCTCAAGCAATTAAATGATTCTTATTGGCTCTATTGAGCTACTTAAAATAAAGAACAGCAGCCAGCTTCCCTCACAGCCAAAAATAAGTTGACTTATCTTAAAAAAAGCATAATTGTGTGACTGAACTTCCTTACTCTTATGTGGACAGCATGAAGTTGTTCTCCATGCTCAGTCTGCCACACTCCCACTGACAGAGATGCTACAGTACAATTTTTTATCTTTTTGAGGAACTTTTTTACAGTTATTCCTTTTCTCTTACTAAAAACAAAGGACTAGTGCCTATTCTTTAACTGACAGTAGATTTTCTTCTGCCCTTTCCATTTGAAAACCCATAGACTTCATCACTAGCATTCAAAACTGAGCATTTAGAATCTTAGAAACTGAAATGTACAGTTATTTTAGCTGAACAGATGGAGTTTGAGTCATTGGTATATAATACTATTTATCAAAGCAGTCTGCAGCAACTGGTGAAGTTTTAAGAAAAATGCTAAATTGCGGTTTCAAAAAGGACGAGATTACATTCTGCCAGAGTTAAACCCTGTAATCTTACCAGCGAGTACAATACAGAGTCAGTATAACTTTGTTTATTTACATTTGTATTTGTGGTCTGAATTGGCAGGCAATTAAACTGGAGTTCTCAAAGTTCTGGCACATAACATTGAAACAGAGAAAGATGATAGATATGACAAACAGATGTCGGCTGTGTGTACGTATGGGTGTTTAAGCAATTCATGTTGATGTTTCTACTGGAAATGTTCAATATTAAATTTTAATTCGAAAGAGAAGTAATACTTTGGATTAACAGCTGTGGTAGTTTCAGATATATTAAAAAAAGGAAGTAAATGGCTAGAATTGTGACCCACATCTTGCTCATGATGTTCAATATTGTCATGATGTCAAGATTCTTAAATAATTTGAAAGACCTTTGCTAAGCAACTTTTGCCTGTGGACAGACAAAAAAAGTTATTAAAAAACTTCTTGTTAAGTTATCTGCTTTGGTCAAATAGCAATTCACTGTAACCTAAACATTCCAGTAATCTCTGAATGGGTTTGATTGCATTGAAAGTATTTGCCCACATGACCTATTCTCTATACACACCATACATCAACTGTCCTGTGTGGAAAGCAGGAAGGTGTTTTGGTCATACACCTTGCAGTTTCCTTTTGGTAGGAGTGATGCCAGCTGCATATCCCTCATTTCTGCTCTAGTCATGTCTGGCCAGCACAGGTGTTCCTCTTCACTCCAGCCGTCTCTAACTGCCAATGCAACTACTTCTGATTACTTTGAGGAGCAGAATAATTTACACCTGTTCAAAATTATATCATTGATCAAGTAAGGTCAGTCTGTGACAAGGTGTAGAGCTTTGAATTAGAAGAGGTGGTCCAGTTCTATTGTGAGGTGCCTTGGCTGTGTTAAGGAATAGAGCCACAAGAGTTCAGAACCTGGGCTCTTGTGTTTGAACTCCACATATTTATATATTGTTATGTACTTACAGTGAAGCACCAGACAGCAGTTACCTACAGTAAAGCTTACATTTCTGCTGTGGAGGAGTTTCATGCCTGTTAGGATTTTAACTATCAATAATAGTATCTTGTATGTTAGATATATTACATACATGCAGATCAGCTATTCTATAAAGCACTTAAATATCTGAATATTAAAGTATTAAATACTAAGATTTTCATATCAACTGAGTATCATTATTTCAAGTTTTATGAGTTTTAGCTTTTGAACAAAATGCTTTGCATTGTTATTAAAACCCCTGTATTTTAACAGTCTTGTGAGTGGTTGCTTAGTCCAGATTTAACTGTAGTTTAATTTTATCATCAGAATGTTGAGAAATAACTATGAAATATGTAATTTAAATGACTGAAACCAGAGAGTGAATAATGTGCTAGCTATGGATAAATACAGAACTGATTGCCAACCAGAGTAAATTTTATGGTATATTTGCTTGTATTTATTGTGGTAAGCAGCTTTATTACAGCATCTTGCGAATTACAGTAAGTTTTGAGGAGAAAATTAGATACGAAAACTAAATACAAGAGCAAATTGGAATATTATTATCATTAAGCCATTTTTAAGATTACAGATCTATTTTCCTCTCTCTTTGTTTATTTGTAAAGAAACCTGACGTGTATTTTTGTCAACTTTAAAAGGGAATTTTCACATAGGAAGGAAACTAATGTCTAAGCACTTTTATAGAGGAAACATTTTTCAGGACCATTTATTTTAGTGTTCCCTTTGCTCTTAAGGCAGATACGCTCATTCAGCGCCCGTTTTCTTCATTGCTGGATTGTGCAATGAAACCATAGAAAGATGAAAAATTAAACTCTTTAGCAATGCTTTCTTAATTGGCAAATATATATGCTCGCAGCAAGATGAAAATAAAAGTCTTTGTGCTTGCATGGTGATTACACAATAATAAATCTTCCAGAATGAGAATTTAGAAGCATCGTTCAAGTATGTAGACTTCTTTTTATTTGAGTTAATCTAGTGAAACTGTGAGAAAGCAGTACTCAGTGATAAACAATTCAATCTGGAGATTTTTTGTTTTGTCTGTATGTTTTCTGATTTGATTTTATACGTGTTGAACAGTCAGAGAACCACACTCAGATATTCTGAGATGGGTTCTGTTGCACCTAAGACAACTGGTCTTTCTGATCTTCAAGCAAAAGCCAAAACTCTTCTTCAGAAAAGGAACAGTAGAGTGAAGCTGGTTTACCTTGAAAAACTGAAGAGAAGAAAAGAAAACTGAAAAGGAAATTAGAGTAAACTTTAAATTGAAAAGGAAGCTTTAAAAAGTGGAAAGGAAAGGTGAATCAGCCTAGAAACTGCGTGTTTGAAGTGTGGTGGAAAAATCTAAACTCTGCACTTGGCCTCTGTCTCTTGATTTTTACATACTGGTTGGACCTGGGTCATTTATATTTAGCCCCTCTTGGGAGGAAGTACCTCATGTTGGTAAATGATCAGTACTCGCTTGACTAGAAGAGAGATTCATGGGTTCTTTTTTAATTAATTCCCATATAGGAAAAAATTCCTTGTGCTCTCTGAAATGACAGGAGAATAATGTTAAAATTGCTTAAAAGTCTTTGGCATTTGTAGGCATTTAAAAGCTTTTTTGAATCTTTTACTTGAATCATCCTCATTATGTGAACATATACGTGTAATTGTGTAGTTTGTGATTATACTCTTTTATTTTGTTAAGACTTCTGAATTTGTCCTTTGAATGATGATTTTCTTGCAGTTGAATTGGAGGTATGAAAAATAATAAAATTGGCAGACCTTAAAAAATTTACAGTGTCTTAGCTTAAGCATGGCTTGGTGCAAGAAGTATTATTTTGAAAAACGTAGTTTAATCTGTTTGCGTAAAAATGTTATTAATAAAATCCTGTCTTATATTAGACAGACTACATTTATTAATTATTTTTTCTGCTTCAGAAGGTGATAGGATTACGTAAGAAGTTTGTTTTATAATTACATTTAAAATTTCCTGTCAAACCATATATGATGGACACAAATGAGGTGTTTTATTTGCTGTTTTTAAGCTCAATCTGTATTTCAATTTCTCTTGCATTTGCAATTAAAGATGTAAACACATTGTATGCATCGCATTTTTAACTTTTGAGGTTAGACAATGAAGTTGTACTTGCTTTTCTTCATCTTCAGCTCATCTGCTTTAACAGCTTTTTTTTTTTTAAAGGTATGTTAACAAAGGCTATTAAGTATTGTTTGACCTTCCTTTCCATTTAGGGTATTCACTGGAACCTAATGTGAAGTTATGATCCCCAAGCCTGATCGATATGTAAACATAACACAGATGGTGTAGAGATGATTCTGTTGATAATTCATTTCTCAGCTCCTCATGAGGATACTTTGATTACAGTGTGTTTAAGTAATTGTAACATAGTGTTCAGTGTTGGTCTTGTTAGTAAGGAGTACATGGGAAACAAGTTACACCTTATTCATGGCCAACAAAGGATGCTCTGTGGTGTGACCATTTTAGTTTCTAATGCTAGATTAGAAACATAGTGTTTTAAAATATGTAATAGAGCAAGGTAAATACATTAAGCATAGACTGAATAAAAAGTTAAGTACATAGTTTTGGACATAAATATTTGTTTTGGAAAGTATTTGTTACTATATGAAAGGAGCCAGTATGCTCGAATTCAGATTTCACTTTGCATGCAGATCGTTAAAAAGTCAAATGCTTGTTTTCACGTTTATGAGTTCTGGTTATAATATAGTTTACTTTATCTTCTATAAGAATTTGGAACGATAGTGCTGGAAAAAAACATTCTGTCTTTACATCTTTTGTTCACACCCATCTGGTATAGTAAGCACTGTTTACTCATTATGTTGCTGGTGATTAGCTGACAATAAAACACAAGCACTTGCATAAAGCAAAACAGTATGTTAAGGCCATGCCTATGTTTGTTAAAGCAGTGTTCCAGGCTAACTGACGTAATTTGAGATTCAGCATTGTCCCCTCCATAATTAATTTTCTCTTTTTTGTTCTGTTTTCTGCAATAGGATAATTGACAGTCTAGATGGAGTTCGCTTGTTATGGTCACTGTTGAAAAATCCTAACCCAGATGTTCAAGCAAGTGCAGCTTGGGCTCTTTGTCCTTGCATTGAAAATGCTAAGGTAAGAAAGTATTTAAAGTAATAGTTTTGTTTTATGTAGACATATATGTCTGTATATACATATGCACATACAATTTTTTATATTTGGGTGATTTCCAGCCATACTTACACTCTCCTTGCTTCTTACACTCTCCTTATTTCATTCTGTTAACTGCTTCAAAAATGTATATATTCACTTTTCAAAAGTGAAGTCCTCCATCTAGTGCTCATTATATAATGTGTTTTGCCTTTACAGTGTTTACTGTTTTTAGAAAATAGATTTGAATACCTTATCAGGAGGTAAACTTACTATTCCCAAATAAAACATGCTGAAAACAGAAAGCATCTACTCACAGGCTGTGAATAGCACAAGTAGTTCTGGTTGTTCTCTGCTATGAGCTACTTCAGCTATGTTCTCAAGAGACCATCATTTAATTTCAGAGCTTATTTCAGACTTGGTGCCAATGTAATCCTTAGGTTTTCTGCTCAGACTGCCAACCAAAAGTGCCAGTTGTGAATAGTGGTGGTTGTGCAGGTCAGTTGTGCACGGAAGACTGAGCTATTCATGTTTTTCATTTCAGTTTCCAAATAGAGATAAAATGGTGAGTATAACCTGCAAGTCATCATCTGTGAATTCTCGCCACTGACCTGTGATGGAATAAATACGCCAGGTTTTGTTTCCCATTAGAAGTTTCCTAGAATAGTAATTTTATTCCCTAGTCTTTGTACAGTAATAGCTTCCATTTCTAATTTACTCTATAACTGATACAACTTTTGCGTCTTTTCTCTACTATACCAGAAATATGTATTCTTCCGGATATAATTTGAAATCCCGACTATGTAAAGAATGAAAATTTCTTCTAAGTGTCAATATCCTTAGCATCCTTTGCAGGCAGTGTTTGCTGTTTGGAATTGAGCACTGTATGGCTGCTATTAATTTATGTAGATTCAGATACATAGATAAAAGTATTGTGAGAATAGTTGTTCTTGATTTTTATAACTTGAGCATTTTATATTTGTTCACAATGATTTCTACAATGGCAACTTTCCATTTTTCAGACATGCTGGTTATTCTGAATTATCTTTTCATCCTTTTTTTTTCCCCTAAATGTACACTCTAGTATAATAAAGGGTTTTTGGTACCTAATGGTGTGGTCTGTACGTATCTCTTCTGTCAGGGTATAAACATATCTGCAGCTCTCTTGAACAATATTGCTGTAATTGAATGTTAAAATACTAATTGATCTCAGTAATACTGCGTGACCTGAAGAGCCAGAGTGGAACTGCACAGTGCTAGTTTCCACTAAAGACACTTTTTCAGAAACTAAGTGAATAGGGGGCAGCTACTGAAATTACAGATTACATGGATTTTTTTCATGGTTTTTTTCCCCAGGATGTTTGATGAGTGCAAGCTATGTACATCCTTAGTGTAGCTATCCTGCTTTCATCTCTCTTGGCTGCCTGCCCCAATGCTAATCTGTGACCCCACAAAGAGTTCTTTGTGTGAGCCTGAGGCCGAGTGGCATGCTGAAACAAACCTACCAATACCCTTTCCGCTGACACTGAATAGAAAGAAATATGTATAAAGCAGCAATTATAGCCACACTGTGGAAGTGCAGCAACTATTTCTATCTAAAGAAAAATTTTACTTTCATGGTTCAAAGTTAATATTAACAATTTACATGATCTTCAAGAGGCAGTTTGGTTTATTCAGTGCTTGATTGAAAACCAGTAATAAGTGTATGACATTAAAGGATTATGTGCATTCTGGCTGTTCGAAGCCTCTACATGGGACTGCAAACTGTGTTTCAGATACCTGTGAGCATGAAATCCAGATTTGTTTTCTTTTTGTGTTCTTTCATGAAAGCTGTAGTGGTTCTCTTCTGTATTATGAAGGCTCACGGATGAATTGAACTTGTTAATAGTATCAGAAACAAATTTTTATAACAATATAATGAAGCATCCATTTTTCCACACAGACATTTTCTGTACAACCAATTTAAAGGTTATTTTCTATATTTATAAAATCTTAGGGTGGTTATTGTCATAGTGTGTGAGTATGTGTTTCTCTCTTATGCATTTACTCTCTTCATAATCTGTTTAAGACTGGTAAGTCTACCATTGCTGTTTTGCCATTAGGGGATAAGACACTAAGGACAAGATTTGGACTTTCAAGAAGTTTAGATGTTTGTCAATTTTGATCTTTTGGGTCTAGTTTGCCTGCTGTTAGGCAACTAATTGCAAATAGAGAAAAATCCAAGTTCCCATAGCCCTTGATTGTGTATGTTGACAGTCACATTGTGGTGGTTGTTTCAGAGTACTTCCCATAGAATAGGCTTATATCAGTATGATAAAGCTAAGTGATATTGTTTGTTACAGTAATATGATAAAGTTTGGTGATATTTGGTCCATGACAGATCTGTGACTTTTTAAATAGAGGATATAAATTGTACACTGCAGTGCATAAACTTTTAGAGCCCTGACAACCATATATTGGTTTAATATCAATCATCACTTCATAAGGCAGCATTAGTCCTAAATATGTTTAGCGTGAAGAATTTCTTGTAGAGATCTTGTTGTTAGTGATATAATTTTTTTGTTAGAACTCTTCTGAGAAAACTTGCACGGGACCTGAAAGTGCTACTTGTGGGGTTTGACAAATAGGTCATGATTTTGGGTAAATTAGTTTATACATTTCTTTAAAATCTAAGACATAAAGAGACAAGGATGTAATTTATTCAAAGGAATTATCTTCACAGAAACAGATTCTTATTAATTAGTTCCTTACTTCCAAAAGGAAACATTACTACTGCAGGCACATTGGTAGTGAAAAAGGGTAAGTGCACTGTCCAAGAAACACAAATGATTATGAAAAATGGCTAAGAGAAGTCTACTCAACTCTGTTGATGTTGGAACAGCAGTATTGAGTTATGATGCCTCTTTGAAAAACAGTATTTCTAATGTTCTCCCAACATACATCAGCCCAAACAGAAACATTTAGAGAAATTCTACGAAGACATCCTTCGGACTGTTATAAAAATTATCAAAAGGCATTGTACTAGCTTGAGTTTGTATGAAAATACCTACTGCCTCACAGAACTTTGAAATAAATTAAAAAAGTTGTAGTGGTTTATTTTCTGTCCTCATGTTTAGTAGTTACCTGTGCAGACATTAGAATAGGAATGGTAATGTCCGGCATCACGTTTTTCTGTTCTTTTGTACTTGGCATATCAGCTTTCAACTTTTAGTTTTAGCCTTTTTATAGCTACAACTGCAAGGCTTTCTTAAAGAACTTCAGGAAGCCCTCTATGTATAGAGTCTGTCAAAGTAATTTAAGTAAACACTCAGCAACTGGGGGTTTGAGAGACTAGAAAGTTATTCTTTTTTCTTAAAATGTACTTGTAAAATGACATCTCACACTTTTCTAATAAATCGTGATTTCAGCTCTGCAGTGGAATATCATGGGTGTGATGAGAGATGATCAGCCATCTAGAGCTGTCTGTGGATTTCCTACAGAAGGGGAAAGAGAATGTCCTTGCTGACACACGAAAAAACAAAAACAAATCAAAAGTAAACCAGGTTTCATAGGGAAGGGTCATGAGATGGGTATGTGTGAAGGTCAATTAATCTTCAGTCTTGCAATGGTATTACACACTGAGGAAGTGACTCCTGCAGCCAGCAGTCTGGAGTTAACCTGTGGGTGGAAAATAATGCTGCTGCTGACCTATGCTATATGGGATGCTTACATAGATTTTTGCTTGTTATGGAAATTTTAACATAACCATATGTGTAAAACCACAGAGAGCATTTCTTTACTAAAAGTAACAAAGAAATGTAGTTGAACTTGGAAATTCTTCTGATGCAGAACAAAGAGTAAAATTATTTACTGTTTTAAAATAATTAAGATGCTTTATTTATGCATTTTACTAATTTAAAACTGTAGTGTATAAAGATAATCATGGTCCATACTGCACATTGCTGTTAATTTGGTTTATATTTTTAAAATATTACTTTAGCAGTACCAATACATTTCTGTTTACGTACCATTCTTTGGTTAGGCTTATAATGTCAAAATTCCCTACTTGCATATGTACAGCCTTTTCCAGTTTCTTTGTTTTCTTTACTATGCTTCTTGCAATTCCATACAGAAACCTTGGCAGTTTAAACGTAGTGCTTTTCCTGCACTCTTTCCATTTTCCTATTTGTTTTCTATAGAAGTATCATTTTGTTACATCAATCATACCTACTTCTCTGTATTTGCTCTCATTTTATGCAGTGTTTTGTCCCTGATATCTGGATTTAGACCTTTACAAATTATAAGAATTTGTTATGAACTAAACTTTGAAAGCATACTATAAAGGAGACAAAAAGGAATTTTTGGTTTGCCCCTCAAGCTTTCCAGAGGACTGAGGTCCTTGGAGCTTTGGGAAGCCCAGGAAGCCAGATGTGGCTTGCTGAATCCATAACTGATTGCTATGCCTGAAGGATGCATGCAAAATCAGCCCATCCAATGATCCTTGATACAGGTTGCCTACTTTAGTGAACCAACTACCAGGAGTTGTTTGGGCCTCCTGTAGATATGTTGGAGAACCTGAATGGACTGACATAAATTGCCCTGAGATCCTTAATGACTACAAATACAGGAGTCCAGTTTCTGTAAAACACATAACCTGAAAACTGTGAAGCAAAGGGAAACTAAGGGTGTAGCCTGTATCTCCCTCACAGAGGAGCCTTGGGTCCCAAGTTCTGTGCAAAGCAGCTGCCTGAGAGCTTGGAGACCATGAGAAGCCAAAAATCTTAGGAGCTCCTGGAGACCTGTCTTTCCAGCTGTTTGGCAGCCCATCAGGCAAGAAGTCAGGGATCCTATGAAAGCTAGAAGCCAAGCAGCCTGGCAGGCTACTCACCAGCCATCTGGCTGACAAGAGAAAAGATGAAGAGACACATTGGTAATTTAGCCTGCCTTTCTGTCTGGTTTCTGTCAAAACTTTTCAAGAACTTGTGTTCTTATGGAAGGTTTTGGTTCCATTCCATTAGCATTTTCTGATGGAATACTGCTCCACTGGAAAATACTTGACCAGCTTTTCTTGTAGCTTAGTTTACAACAGCTACACATGCTAGTCAACAGCTTGTCATGTAGCTTCTGTACTTTTAAATGAGGATCACTAATTGGATTTTAAAAATCTAGAAAAGGTTTAAACCCCATCCTTCTCCATTTTTTTCCATCTCTTTGTTTTCCTTTTTGTCTGTCTCACTCTTTTCCTGTCGTTATCCTCTCACTTGCTACATGAGACTTCCATTAGTTTTTAGGCAAGAAAAGAGCATGGAGATCATTGTGTATCATTTGCTGCATAATATAAACCAAAAAATTTCAAGCAATCATTTTATCTAGTGCCGAAGCTTTTGATTGAACCAGAACATATTTTGTACTTCATGGTGCTTGTTCAGATACTCAGTGGTCTGTAATGGTGAGTGGTACAATATGATATGATTGCCTTCTTATATACCACTCTATTTCATGGAATCATGCCAGTTGCAAAGACACAAACCATGAGTGTAACAACAATTTATTAGTTTGTGTTGTCGCTGCATTGATTATTTGGATAGACCATTCGCAGAACATTTCAGTAATGCTGTCTTGCACCTCTAAGATATAAAATACAATATTAATGATGACTCTCTTATAAAAATAGTAATAATGATATGAATTTTTCTTAGACATGTTTGAATTCAATTAAATCCAAAACCAATGGAAACAATCTTTAGTTTTTCCATTTAGTCAATTTTATTTGTTTCTCATACTTTCATTATTTAAATGCTTCTCAAGATAATCTAAAGCAATTGAGGACAACTGTGGCCTCAAGGGACTTCGATATTGGTAGCTTCACTGCTTCTGTGAAAAAAAAATTGGGATTTTGATATTTACCCAGGACTAAACTTAAGGTGTATTCTGCCAGACTGACAAGTAAAGAAAACAATAGACAGAAGGACTACTTAAAGTTGCATTAGTGACTATGTAGACATTTTCCCCCAACCATTTTTCAGACAATATACATTACATGCATTCTTGGGCTGTACACTTGGCTAATGGATTTTACTTTTGTTTACTGAAGCTGTCAATCAAAATACACTTGCAAAGTATTTAACTGTGGTATGATCAAATCCCTAAAGAGCCAGGAGTGAGGAATTCTGCTCTTACAGGCTATAGAGTAGCATTAGAGCCATGTTAAAGTGACTCTGTTTTGTTGCTGTGGCTTTAGCTGCTTCAGTGAGATAAAGAGAACGGGAACATTTCATTTTGTTGTCCACTCTTGTTTTCCCAATGCATTGCATTTGCCCAACACAGAGGAAAAGTTGCGAGATGTAGTGAAGTAGCCTTATCTTACAAGATGTTTCTTCATCTATTCTGCTGCTGTGGAAGCCTCCATAGCTGTATAAAGAGAAATAAAATTATCCTTTAAATATAAAGAAATTTGATGAATATTACCATTGAGTTATTTGATAAAAAAATTAATAGAAACTTGCTTTTATGAACTGTTTCCTATTTTCACTGAGCAGCTATAATACAGGAATTTCTGTTGCATTTCTTTATTTGAATTTTAAATTGGTTTGTGCATTAGGATGAGAAGTTATTCAGTTGGCAATAGTGAATGGAAATAGACAGCTTCCTTCATTAAAGAAAAGGTAGTTTAAAGATGGCTCTTGATAACTAAAGTTTGTTTGCACAGCCATACCATCACTTTTTTGGGCAAAAGCAACTCAATTTGACAAATTAACTTTGACACCTTAAACTTTTTAAGATGTTCTAAGGATGAAATAGTACTTGTTTTTAGTGGAGAAAGTTATCTTTCAAGTGGAGTATTTTTAAAGATAAACACAGTCTGGTTTTGTAATATGATGTTTAGCTTTAAATCTTTCAAATAAAGAAAACAGTATTCACTTTGGAAGAAATAAGAAAGGAAATAACTTAGAAAAGAATCCAGTAGTTCTTGTACAAGAGCTCTGTCTCAGCTTAAGACTGATGAACTTTATTTACTTAATGAAAATAAACAAAAAAATATATAATATGATGATGATAGAACTCAAAAATCTCAAATGTTCTCCTTGTGTAAATACTACAAAGATCAAGTGATTTTTCCAAATCTGTCTTTTTGAAAATACTGTAATGGATTCTGCCGCTTAATTTAAAAAAATGTGCAAAGCTGGTCTGTCTCACAGTATTTCTGCCCTTACAGAAGCCAATATAGAAATAAGTGAAAAGGGAAAGTTAACTAAATTTTGTTAATAGTCATGCAGTTCAGCAAGAAAAAATTAAATTAGAGTAGTGGGATGAGGCTTTTATGAGCACAGCAGGTAACTTTGCTGGCCTCAGCGTCTATGCCAGATAGATTTTTTTTTAATGCTTGAGATTGCAAAGTCCTCCCTATGAATCCAAATTTAAAATAGTATGTATCATACTTTCTGTTATCCCCATCTTCTTCAGCCACTTAAAATGTAATTTAATAATCCATGGTTTTTATGTCACCTCAGGTTAAATATTAAATTAAAAGGTATAATAATGATGAAGATTTAAAATGAAGTTATTTCCCATTAATACAGTAGTAAAGTCTTTTTCCCCCATTGAACTTTTTTTTTTAACATTTTTATTGCTTTATAAAATGTCTTTATGGTTGGCTACTTACTTTGTTCAGCTCAGGAAATATTGTTAAAACAGTTGCATTCAACCGATCATTAACACATGCACTCAGATGTATACAATAAAATTGTCTATTTTATTGCTTATCAGTGATTTTATCAATATTTTTCTCTAGCTAGACTGTTACACTTACTGTGCCATTTTTTTCCCCCCACCTAATTCTACTTGAGAAACCTTGTTAGAACAACTAAGAAGTAAGATTTTGTCACAATAGGTACGGGACGAAAAATGTACTGTGGATAAATACGAAATCTTAACACACACTGATAGTTGGAAATTACCAACCCTCTGGGTTGTCAGACAAAGTAAGTTGTTTGTCTATTAATACCGAAGGTGGAATTTAAGGATTGTGTTTATTTCTACTTGAAACACAAAGTTAAAAAGTATTTCCAAAAACTTGCTGTAGATTAGTTTTCTTCTCTTATGATAATAAAAAAGGTATACATGAAAATGCCTGAGAGATTTGGAAACTAAAATCACAAGGTTACTGTAGACTTTATGCTTTGAGCAGCTATCTGATCATTAGTACAAGTATACTCAAAGAATAGAGATTCGAAAGAATTGAGTCCAGACCTCTGCAATCACAGGCACAATTTGTATAATTTCTTCTTAAATTATATTTGAAATATGGCAATTGTATATAATAAATACATGTATTTCAATTTTTAAAAAGGTAGAAATTCACTGTGCAGAGCAAGTATGTGGTTTTGCTAAATGATACAAAAAACAGTATTTGTTGTTTAAATTTGTTTGAAAAATGAGAAATTTTTTACATAGTGCATTTTAAAGCTCTCATTTCAGTCCTTCTTTCTGCTCATTGTTGTTCAAATTTCTTGCCATTTTGCTTTCTCTTTGTCTTGCACAGACCACCAGACTACACCCCCAATCATATTTGGGAAAGTTTCCTGGCGTGTGGTTTCTGCAGTTTCCCTCTGCTTTTCATCATTGGTAGAAGGTTCTGTCTTTGTGTTTAGCTGTTTTCACAGATGATTGTTGAAACTCTTTTCTTTTAGTTACTGCTGCATTGTTTGTATATTATTCCATCACTTCAGTTGGACTATACTCCTTAACGAAATGTGGAAAGTATAAGCTTGTCAGAAGAGAAGTTTGATAAATAGGATTATAATCACCTGGAAAGAAAATATGTACAAGTAGGAAAATATAAAATGTACATATTGGTTCATGAAGATGAGATTCAGGCTATCTTATCTCTTCATGGAACATCTTTCAAAAGCAGAAATAATAATAATACACAGATATCTGAACTATTCAGAAAAGCAGAGTAATTTTCCAGGCCCCTTTCAAATGTTAGATGTGGTACTGTAGCATTTCCCTGGGGAACAGAGGCCTTTCTCATGTGTTGAGCAAGTGTTTATACGCTTGTAGTGACATCTGTGGTGACTTTCAAGGAATGTAAGTCAACATAAAATACCTCATTTTCTTTCCTTCTCCTGTGCCTGGTCACTTAAGCTGCCTAACCCTTGAATACATATAGGTAAGAAATTTGTGTGTAGAAAAATTTCTCTGTGACCTACAACCTTTGGTCAAATTTTAAAATTTCAAGACAACCGTGAAAACTGATACTAAGAAACACTGTTTGTATCCAAATGATTATCTGTAGATGCATTTACATTGTGTTATGCATGCACTAGCAATGATAGAGGAACATTTATGCTGGTGTATGCATGGGAAACCTGCTTTAAGCCCACCTGCCTGTATATGCAGCTTTTCTGAGCCACAAACCTGTATTGTCCTCCTTCTGCATTTAGATTCTATTTTGATTTCTGTAAGGAGTTCTATAATTTGTTCATTCTGGGTTTTTTAAGGACTTCAGTATTCTTGGATACTGCCCTTTTTCTGTATGCTGTGACTTCTGGTTTTTACTCTCACACTGCATGACTTTAACCACTCCCTTCCAGTCTCAAGATTTGTACTGCCTGTGATGGGAAATGTTTCATTTCTGACATGCCTACCCACTGTTTTGCTTTTTGTGAGAAGGAAACATCACAGCTAAGAGTTCTGTTTGACATTTAGACCCAGAACTAGAAAAAGACGAGCTGCAGCATCTTTTGAAACTTTTATTTACCAAGTCCATAAGCGATTTGATGGATTTGCTCAGTTGGACCCTACTCTGTATCTATGTTATAGTCAATAGTTCTTGTGCTTTTCTGAAGGATTTCTGTAGGAACAGAATACCCAAGTTAGCCATAATTATGGAATTCTCTAGTTTTTCTATTTATTGGACAAAGAACTTCAAGACAACTAGTCAGCTTTCCAGATCCACATCTGAAAGGCTGAAAAATCTAACAAAAAATGTCTGGCTAGATATGTTATAGATTGTAAAAAGAAGTTCTGATAAAGCACAGGTATCTATGCTTACTATAGAGCTCCACTCAACTATTGGCCCTTGCAAACAGAAATGGTGGTTTCTCCAGATTGCATTGCAATACTTGAATTTCATCCACCCCTTTGTTAATTACTGTGTTTACAATGAAATTTCTGAAAATGCTGCTGCATTTTTCAGTGTTGTCTTTCAGGCTCTGTATAACTAGGCATCCTGAGAACTCTTCCTAGATGGTTGTTTGCAATATGTTGCTTAATGTTACCCACAGATCGAATAACCATGTTACAAATCATTCAAAGTAGTAGATGTTTTCCAACTATGGCATTGGTTCTGTCTACGAAGAAACTGAAAAGAGATGTAAAATAATGTACTCTTAAATAGTGGAACATCTTACCAAAGAGAGAGATATATTTCTTTTCATGCATCTCTGTTTAACAGAGTGCAGTGAATCTTGGTGTACAGCATTGGTCAGTGACTGTGTAACTTGATCAGTTGAGAATCTGTGCTTAAACAAAATTTGCTTTTAAAGGTACATGAAGTACTGTGTGCTGCATGTCACTTCATCACATACTGTCAGTTCCAGTTTGCTTGAGGCAACCAATAGAATTTCATACCTGTTAGTTCATTTTCACAGTGCCAAAACTACTGGTTTTCTGTTTTACACGTGACATGTAAAGATGTGCTTGATAATATGAATTCACTAATAAACACAAGAGCATAAGAATGTGTCAGACCAAAGGTTCAGTAACACAGTATTCTGTTCCTCATGCTAGCCCACAAGGAATGCTTAAGGAAAAGTAGAACAGGACAAACTCATAGTCTTGGTTCCCATCCCAGACTGCTCTTGCACCTTCAAGAATTTGTGGCTCAGGAAATGTCTGAATCAGAGAGAATACTTTCATATGAATAACCCTTAATGGATTTTTTTTTCTGTGGATTTGTCTAACCTGTAAACTCCTATGAGCCACTGCAGTCCTGCTCCAAAGACTTCCAACATTGCAACTGTGCTTAGTTTAAAAATAACTTTGATTCTGAACATGCCACCTGCTAATTTCATCTGATGCTCCCAGCTCTTCTCTAGAAACAGAGAGCCCTTTCCATTCTGCTCAAGATCCTGTACACCTCTGCCATACTGCTCCTCCTTTTTTTATTGTCTGAGTGCCCTAGATGGTTAGTCATTCCTTCTCCAGAGCAGTTCTCTTGATTATTCTTGTCTTTCTCTAAACCTTTTCTAATTTTATTATAAGTTTTTCAAGATAGAAAAAATGGACCAGTAAAGAAGACTTGTTACCCTTCTGAAGTGACAGCTATACCTTGGGTATAAAAAGTTATAGATACCTTTATTTAAGCATTAAATTTCTGCCTATGTGGTGTTATGTAAAACAGCCGAACTCTTGTATGTCAATCAGAAGAGCTCTGAGTTGTAAATTAGCCATATTTCTTGGTGAAGGCAATGCAGCAATAGCTGCAGTTTTGAATAAATATGTCATGCCAATCTCTTTTAAAAATATTTTCATATAAATATGGATTGAATATTTTAAAACAACATTTATTTTCATTCTCATTTAGGATTCTGGGGAAATGGTTCGGTCTTTTGTTGGTGGTTTGGAACTGATAGTTGGTCTTCTAAAATCGAAGAATAAAGAAGTTTTAACAAGTGTATGTGCAGCCATTGCAAATATAGCTAAAGATGAAGAAAACTTAGCTGTTATGACAGATCATGGAGTTGTCCCTCTGTTGTCCAAACTAGCAAACACAGTAAGTAATATCTGTACATATTATGCAAAGTATCTGAATTTCTTATATCACACTGCATTATACCCAACTAAAAGGTTATGAAAAAAGCAGTAGATTTTGCTGCAGCTACCAGGAAGAGCTGTAGAATCCTTCTCCTATGAGATGTATATTGGACATGAAAACACTGTGTTTGATACTAAAATTACTTTGGAAGATGAGCTTCATTTTAATAGTTACTGTTGTGGAATATTGCTTTTGAGAGGTGCAGCTGTCATATGAAAAATCACAAAGGGCTGAGAAAACAACAAATCTAAACGTGCAGATAATCTCAGTGATGGGACTATATTTTACATTTTAATGCTATCAGATCTAATTTCCAGTCCGTCCAAAAGTACCTTTGAAATAATGTAAAAAATCACATCACTTCCTACAAAAAGAATATTAAGAGACTGTCATAGCTCTATGCCTTACAACTCTCTCCAGTTTTAATTGTACATGAGTTAAATTGAGATGCCTTAAAGATGTTTGAAAATACAATCCTGCTTTTCTATGCATTTTTTGTTCTCATATGTTAACTTTAATTTATTATGTTTTTATCTTCTTCAGAATGATAACAAATTAAAGCGTCACTTAGCAGACGCTGTTGCCCACTGTTGCATGTGGGGCAGCAACAGAGTTACCTTCGGAGAGTTAAAGGCTGTGGCTCCGTTAGTGCGTTACATGAAGTCAAATGATCCACCAGTTCAGAGAGCTGCAGCTCTGGCTTTATATCAGCTTTCAGAGGAGCCCAACAACTGTATCACCATGCATGAAAATGGAGTGGTGAAGGTGAGATGGAAAGTTTTTCTTAGTTGGGGTTCAAATTATTGAAGAGGTTTGGCCTTGTAAAAAAAAAAATCTTTAATTTGAAATACTTCTTGAGTGCTGCATGCTGCTCTGTGCCTCAAACTTTCCAAACTTTTTCCTAAAAATGTGTGTTTTATTAGTGAGTTAGTAAACAGAATTTCAGTGCTAAAGATATTTCAGTTGGGTTGTTGTTGGGAATGGAAGTATGTTGTGGACATTCAATTAACTCTGACCTAGTCTAGTAGGGATGTCACATCAGCATTTTGTCATTCTCAAGTGACATTTGCAAAAGAAATTGAGTTATCTTAATGGATAGCTGCCTAATATGGCAGAAAGTCACCTAGAAACTGAGTGTAACTACATAAATTAAAACTACATACCAATTAAGACAGAATAATACAAAGGCTTAATTCACCTGGAGCTGTTTCAGTGAATTCTGCATTTACTTATAAAAATTCTTTCTTAGGAATTAAGAATGAGCACATTCTCTAAAGACCTTACTCTAGAAAGAAGTTTTGTCTCAAAAAGATTTTTCTCACCAAGTTTTATCTCACCAATTGAAGCCAGAAAACCTGTTCCTTTGGCACAGGAGAGATCAGTATTATGGTTGTAAAGATGGAGATAGTAAGGGTTCTCAAATTTCATAAATTCCCTGAAAAATTAATTTTGTGCAGACTTTTCATTTTACTTGACGTTCAGGTAAATGTATTGATAGTAATAATTGACTTATGATGCAGTGTTAATGTTGATTTTATGCCTGCACTTATGGTAGTGCACTTTATTGTGAGCAGTTTCAGTTCTGGCACAGTTAATGGTCCTGCATTATCATAGTTATCTGAAGTTGGCTTTAAAGGATCCACTGGTCAAAAATATTTAAAGACTTAGTTTAAATGTCAGTACTTGACTTAGTAAAATCTAAGCTACCCTTTCAGTGCTCACCTTCCTATCACAGTTCCATTATACTGGTTAAACAGCATAAGGAATGTGTACTGTACTACTGTGCTGGTTTAAAGGTGAACCAGCAGGGAAAATGAACTCACCACGAGAGAGATTATAAGTCAGAGGCTAAAATTTAATAATAATATTACAATAAATAGACTGACACAAAGAGAAATTGCTTTCAACTCATAAAACCTAGCAGTATAACCCAGTGTCCTGGGGCACAAACTCAAAGGGGTTTGTTAGCCCTTGTGCTGAGACCCGTGTGGTTCCCTCCAAGTCCAAAGCAAAAAGAAGTGAGAAACCTGTTAGTGCAGGCGAGGACTGTGGTCTGGTCGAGAGTGGCAGTCATAGTCTAGTTGAGAGCGGTGATCTCCTCCTGTTGAGGTCCTGTTGCTCCTCTGCTTCTCAGACAAGAAGTTCCCAAGGTCTTCTTACCCACCGCTTATGTACCCTCAGGGAGCACCCAGTCCCTCCCCCTGGGCGGGGACTCACACAATGGGTGATTAACTCTGGAGCCAGGGGGTATTGTTGAACTGTTGATGGCCCATTAGCAGCCTCAGGCTGGGTGTGAAGGTGATAATGACTGCCTGGGCAGCTGCTGCTAATGGCCCATTGTCCTTGGGGAATGAATAGAGGGGGTAGAATACACAGCTTTGATCACCCACACACAGTCTTAGTTGGTCCCTCCCGCTGAACTAGGACAACTACAGCATTAGTGCTTGTTGACTTTTCAATGTTGTTCATCTCTCCATTCAAGTCACACAATCTGTTTTCTGACCTCCTGTCATCTGTTGTTTGCATTCATTTTATTATGCAGATCTTAGGTATTACAAGTTGTAGCATAATGAACAACATAAAGTCGATTCTGATGATGCACTTTTACAATAGTTCCATCTCTGTCTAGGTTCATCTTTATTTTTCAGTCCTAGTTAAAGTGTTTAAACAAATTAAAAACATTAATTTGCACTTAAAAATAAATGGGGATGTACAGAAAATATCACAAGTGTTTCATTTTTTTTTATTATCCACAATATCCTGGATTGACTATAATGTGTTAAGGGAGAGAAAACAGAAAATAAAAGAAAGAGCAAAATTTCAAAATAAGGAAATTTGAGTTAAGTTTTTTACATCTAAACTTTTTTTCCCAGATTTCACTTCTCATATACTTGTATTTTGTGGTACAGGGGATAAGTGTATGAATGTGAGTTTGTGTTTGGTTCATTGCAGAACCAAAGTGGAAGTGCCTCTCATCTTGTAACTGATGGATGGCCTGAACACAAGAGATATATGACTGAGTCTCATCATGTGTGCCAGCACACACATGTATTTGTGTCATACAAGCAGATGTGCATTAGTTGCATGACAGGAAGCAGCTGCATTTTTGTCCATTTTGAGACTGTCAGCCAGGGTAGCAGTTCTGCTGAAAAAGACCTGGAGTGTAGGTTAAGGAAGTTGAACGCGAGCCTAGTGCCCCGAGAGAAATGAAGGCTAACAGGATCCTGGGCTGTGTTGCAGGGAGCAAAGCCAGTAGGTCAGGAGTTCAGAGATTCATGTTAGTAAACCATGAAAAACCTATGCCGTGGTCTCTTCTGCCTGAGCCATAAAATGACAAAAGTGCAGTGAGAGCTCATCAGAGCTTTCTTGAGCTTTCTTACCTGTGTGGCTTCGGTAGGATGGAGATCAGTGTCACAGTGTGCCTTGTTCTAGTGCGATGACTGCAGCACATATCCATTTTTAAAAAATGTTGTAGTTTGGTTTTGCCCTTATTTTTCATGGTATAGAATTCTACCCACAAGAGGACAATACCTATGGTCATTTACAGTTTCTAACCCTAAATGAAGTCTGATTTAGTTACCAATTGCCCCGCTGTGATGTTTCCAACCACTTTCTGATGCATATGTGTTGTCATATACCTAGAATGGCAAAACAAAGTGAAGGAGCAAATAGACAAATACGCATCAGACCATTGTGACACAGTGTTTCCTATGAGTGAAACATGGTGGGCAGTCTGAGAAACTGTGTTCTGTTGGGCCTGTGACAGTTTCTGCAGACGTGCTAGTCCAGGTGCTTTTGTTCTGTGTTGCCAGAGCTGAGTAGATCACAAAGCAAATCAACACATACACGATGACAGCTGAGGGCACAGATGGCCAAAGCTTATGGTCTTGACTTCTGTGCAGGCTCTGTTGGAATTGCCATCAAGAATCAATTACTAGAGTTTCAGAAAGGCTAGAGAGGCATTCCCAGATGGCAAGAGAGTGAGTGGAGGTGTGGTTGCTCCAATGTGAGAGTCAGAACAGTGCTGAGTCTTGCCTGGTCTATTCAGTTGGTCTGCTCGGCGCAGGTGAGACAGTAGTTGCAGCACTGTGCCTGTGCTATTGGATATTTTTGCTCCATGCTTCTCAGTGATGACAGAAGGTCTGGGTGTTTTCATTCTTCTAGCCTCTCCAGTGAATAGTTGACTGAAAGCATGCCTTGTATTAATATCGGGGTTGTTATGCACAGGTTTTTCCAGGACCAATCAGTTTTACTGAAAAATTTGTTTGGGTTCCTTTGATATTTTTTTTATCCTTTTACCAGATATTTGGTATTTCAGTAATCATGCCCAGTTGGATTAATGTCACAGCTGTTGTAGTTCTGACTAGGTTGCAATACATGCATAATACCAGGTGTTCTTCAGCACATATTCATGGGCTGTGTTCACATGCACAGAAAGTCTGATGCTTCAGGGAAACATTTACCCTGTGTGAGTGACACAATTGCTGAGTGCTTGAACAGTTGGTCAGCGCCTTTTTAAAGCATTAGACTTTCTGACCATTCCCTATCCATTGTGTATATAAATGTTTTTGTTCAGGAAACCGGGAATAAAATTATATAGGGAAAGTAATTTCAACCAGATTCTCATATTTCCCATTTTGCCACCGCTTCAAACAGTATTTGATAATGACAAAACAACAGGTATATGCACATTTGTTAGAAAAAACCCATGTTCTATTTTTTTGCCTATTTGTAACTGCACCCAAAATGCATTCAGTTTTCTCAAGGAAGCCTATATGATAAAAGGCTTAGGAAATCACTGGGTTATGTCAACTGCCATGTGAAATTCTGATTAGAAACAGGGTGATTTTGGAGGAAGTTTAGAAAGGCAGTTTATGAAGTTTTTCCTTTATGTTCAGTTCCATGCTCAATGTTCTTATGACTGGGAATGGAACAATGGTTATGATCTGTGACAGATGCATCAATGCTTTCTTTCTACCAAACACCAGAAAATATTTCCTCTTTCTGAAGTAAAAATTCATGGCTGTGCTAGAAAATAGGTTTGTATTTTCAAAGACTCAATAATGACATGTGGGACACTAGATGGCAGGTGAAATGATGTTGGACATCAGACTAAGGAACAGATATCAATGTGAATCCAAGATTGGAGATAGCTGTCCACAAACCAAAGAAGAGAAATCCAGTGGGGATTTGGCAGTTTATAGCCAAGAAAAGTAGGAATAGCAGGCAACATTCTTCACACATGGAGTCTGTCACAATTATGAGGAAGAGAAATAGGAAAATTCACAAGCCATCACCACGTTCTTCATGGAAACAGGAAAAAATGTCCCCTAAAGCTGTTGCAGAGGAACAAAAATGTCCACCTATATTTGACTGCTGCTGAAAACTTAGAACAATCAGGTTCATTCATGAAAACCGTCCACTAAAGAGTACAGATTTTTCAATAGAGTTGCTCTTTTAAGATGAATTGTAGAAAGACTTTGAAGGAAATGGAAGACTGAGGAAGTGCAGCTACTTTAGTAGTGAAAAGATGAGTCTAAACATTTTTAAGGGAAGAATTCGAGTCATCTGAAGATACTAAAAAATATATAAATCATTGTCCTAGAGACAATTTGAAACAAATACAATGCTACTCTGTGCTACTGTCACTCTTTTTCTTGGTTATGTTGTCAAGCTGTAGATTAGAATTGCTCCTAAAGTGAGTAGGTGAGGATGCTGGTTTGTCTGGGATAGGCACTTACACAACTGCTCGTAAAGCATCTTCTAAAAGACTTCAGATATTAAAAAAGAGTCAAAGTATATACAAGTGAAGAATATGTAACTGATTATTCCTGGTTATTCTTCCGTTGCAAATGGAGAAAGATAAAAGATAATCTATTGTGGAAGTTAATTTCTGTTATTGTGGAAGTTAATTTCTGGCTTTTAAAGTGATATAAAATATTTATGTGGAATATCATTATCATATCTGTGTAAAGAAGGCCTAGAAATTTTGAATGGCCCCATCACCTACAGAGTTGAGGCCAGTTTTTTATTATGAGCATAATGAGACCTCTAAGGAGATTTGATGATGAAATGAACAGAAAGATGCTGAATTCCCACAGAGAGCAGGCACCAAGATGCATCGGGTAATGCCTCATCACATACCAGTCAAAAACAAAAAGAAGGGGGAGAAGCCTAGGAATGCTTCTGATCCACAGAATGTTTATGAAGAAATTATGTTTTGGTTTTTGTTCCCTGTCTTCTTTTTTTTTCTTTGTTGCTGTCTGAGAAGCAGTGATGCAGACTTTGAGGGATAGAGGGATGCCTCATTTTCCATGATTTGGCTGAAGCCACCACATATCACATGCCCTGGGAGTGCCTTTTCTCATTCCCGGTTCCCAGCATGGATTGATTAATTTGGCCCAGTTCTGGGTGCCATGTGTGACGGTGAAATGAATGTGAGAGCTGCTGGTACAATGCCTGATTTACTGACTGTTATGGGAGCACATACATGCCCCTGGAAGGGGACAGTAACTTGTTCAAATAATGAATCACCTTGCTTCTGCAGGGGGCATGTGCAGTCAGTCAGCTCCTCCCTTGGCAGCCTTGCTTCCTTCTGGGAAATTAAGTCTTCCAGCCAATCTCTCAGTTCCCTGTTACCTGTAAACCTTCACCTAAAACTGACCCCTACAGAGATTGTTATAGTAATGAAAAAAGTAAGAATGAGGGGAAATGAGCAGCCAGAGTCAGGCTGGGGAAGAACAAAATTCATCAAATTAATAATTTCTCTTAACCTTAAATGTTTCTAATTTACACACACCAAACTGAAATAGTCATTCCAATTCTTATCATAGTCAAGGAAGAGGAATAGGTTCTTTACTGTATTTTGTATCTCTTAATTTGGACCCTTATGCAAAGATCAGGCACCTCGGTTTCCACTGGCAATGTTTTCTGGTCTTCTTTGGCTATAATGGGGTTGTAGGTTTAAAGGTTAGATCTGTACATCTGCACTGTAGGTATCTTATGTTTAGTGGGCAGTGGAGAATGTTTTAAAATGAATATACAGTCCAGTTCATTATTAGATAGGAATGACAGAATTCTGAATGATAGTGCAATAAGAAAGAGTTGTTAAAAAGTTGATTTTTCTTTTCCTAGAAGAGTACAGATGAGTTGAATTTATAAGCTATGATGAAGATGAAACTCAATCTGCCCAGCAGTAACTGAAGTGCAATTTATGTATGATCTAATAATGCCAGATGTTTTGAATTAGTGAATCTAACTAACTTGAAACCAAGGATTTTGAAAGAGATCTTTGGAGTGTTAAGGATGGATTCCTTTCGTCTAACTTTGGCCATTTTTTGGTATGGAGTTTGAAGTAGTCTAAACTAAGGTATGTTCTGTAGTCCATGAAAAGAGAGAGACACCTGCAGACTAGCCCTAGCTGAAAATAGGTGTCCAAGATATCTGCAAGGAACAGACTCATGGAAGTGCCTAATTTTCTCCACTGAGTATAGAAAGGACCTAGATGACTAGCTGAGACTGAACAGCTAGCTTTCAGACAGCTGAATTTAAATGAATATCCTCCTGACTGTTGATTTTCAACAAGCTTGTGGTACAGAGGAAGTTGCAGTGCTGGAAGAAAGGTAATGTGCCAATATTTAAAATGCCCAAATAAGATTATAATTTAGTAAACTGGACATTATGTTAAATAATGATAGGTACATACATTATAATAGTAGAAGGATCAATTTAATGTCCTAGTCAGACTAGACTTGCTCACGCAAACCAGAGACATTGCTTCATTTTCTTCTCTTTGGAATAGAGTATATCTTTTAGAAAAACACTGACTCTTACTTAAAAAAATCCAGTGCTGGAAAATCCACCAGAGCCATCATAATTTCTTCTGGTAGTTAAATACCTTCCCCGTAAAAACATTTGCACCTTATTTGTAGCCTGAGATTTGTCTAGCTTTATCTTATGCAATTGCATGTATGATACTGTTGCTTGGGAAACTGAAAAGCCCTACATAACTTGTCATATAAATTCTTATTAAAAAAGATTGTATTTCTTGTCTCATTGTCATATTATTAATTAGCTAAGTAAGTGTAATCAATGATGAAATTTCTGTCTTTTAAATTCTTTAATTATATTTGTGTATCAGTTCTGAATTGTTTATTTCTGAACTTTCTTTTTGGATTGAATTGCAACATACTTCACAACAGAACTCAGTATTCCAGTAATATCTGTATGAATACTTAAACCAGGTAAAACAACTTCCCTGTTTGTACGTAAGCTCTGTCTGAACATCAGAGATTTTCATTATTCTGTTTGGCCACAGTATTGCCCTTAAAGTTCATATTGGCCAATTAGCTACTCTGATTTACATGTCTTCTTTTTGGAAATTGTTCCCCAGGTTAAGCTTTCACATGCTATAATGTTGGCCTTCATGCACAGGAGTAAAAATCACCAGTGAATTTAGACCTTGTGGTATAAGCTTATTTTTTTATATCAGATTTTAATTGTTGTCAGATGACTTTGTGAATGTCAGATGACTTAGCTCTCATTTTTGTAAGAATAATTCACAATTTAAAAGCAGCCACAAAATATATGCAAGCATTTTATTGTTTTAGAGGGAAAATTTTAAGAGACCAACATACTGACTCTTCTTGTCATGCCTTTAAAACAAAATATTGCCTTTCCACAGTAGAGGATTTCAGCCTTGGCAGAAATAAGATTCATTAGAAAACTGAAGGAGTTCACTGGCTGAGAAAGTGGTAAATACTTTTGAATTATGTAGACACAAGTGAATTAAGGCCTGTTAAAAGAATACCAGTGGCTTTGATTGTAAAGTGTTAAACTAAAAAATGCCAGTTCTGCCTGCCAATGAAATTGTACCTTTGCAAGTCCACAATCATGTGGTTCTAAAAGATTTAGGGAGAGCTTCCCAGTGAGGTGATTTCCAGAATTTTGTATGAGGATGTTTATATTTTGACTTAAAGTTTCTGCTTGAATTTCAGACTAATTAATTAAGAAATAGTAAAGGTATTAATTTTTCTATTTAGCATTTATGTCTGTGTACTGTGATGATGGTTAAAGGCATTGATCACAGATAAGTAGTTCACTGTGCTAGGGAGGGATGTGTACCTGCATAAGAAGAAGATAACCCCAACAAACTTTCAATTTAAATGTAACACACAACAAAGTGGAGGTGAACAAACAGATAGGAATGGAGTGGTAGAAAAAAATGTGTAAAAATATTTGTATTATTATATTTGATACTTCAAGCAAACCAGGATACAATTACTGCTAATTCATAGCTGCAGCTCAATTATGTAACGTAAAACATAAATATCAAATATTGACTGTAAGCTTTTTGTAAAAACATAGAACCACTGGATAGTAGCCAATGACCCAGACTTTAAGGCACTTACAACATATGGGAACCATAACTGGTGCTGTTGGCAGGTTTCTGTACTGAAGGCTACATGAAGTCAAAGTAAATTAGTCTCCATTGAGCTTTGCATTGTTCTGAGCTGCTTTTATTTTCCAAACAGATTTATTTAAAGATAGTATTCTGTGCTGCACTCTGAACAAGTCCATTTTCTCCTCTTCTTATTCCACTGTATATACAGAACTATTACTTCTGGGCTAGAGGAACCATTAACTTAATAATGAAGGTAAATACCTGAAATGCAGATGATCAGACTTCCCATTCATGTTGTGGTATTTTCTAATACTGAAGTGTCTATCCAACCTACCCTTGCATAGAATTGATTTTTAGCCTTACTTTGTGATCTGTTTTATGGTATCATTTGCCCAACATAGACGTGCTCTGTCTTCTTAATATTACAAAATATTAATAGATGCCTTCCAGAATATCAGTTGTCGTAGCTTATAAGATCATTAGGGATGCTGAAAACTGAATTTCAACTGCTTGGTACAGTAAGGTGGGCAAAGCAGAGACTCATGCTCTTAAGAAGGGGACTTGATTTGTGTAATCATAGATTTCAATATTTTTTTAATGAATCCATCAGATTATTCCTGGCATTTCATCAGGTTACAGCCTAAAGAGATGCCTGGGGAGAAAGATGGGGAGGGAGGGTGGGTGTGTTCAGTCTGAGATTGTTGGTTGGTTGGTTTTGTTGTTTTGGCAAAGAAGGCATAACAGCTGTAATGCATTTTCTGAATTCTATGTTGAATAAATAGGAGTTATTTGTGCTTTTTGAGTTCAGTTAAGAAAGGTTAGGCTCATCCATTCCCCTGTAGTAATCCAAGATAAAAAACCAGCTTGTTTAACCGTGATTTCTGAAAGTTATTGAGAAATGTAATTTTTATATTTGGAAGGGGTTTTGTACTTCTTTATAATGACTGTATTAAAAAATACATTTTCTCTAATTTATTGTGCAGAGCTTCCAGAGAATTGGTCATTGTTTGCTAAAGTCATAAATCCCTATGAGAGGTTTTGGCTAAACATTTTATATGCAAAGATTTTCATAAGACCATCTTTGTGAAATAAATAGATGAGAATTACAAAATACGGAAGACAATTACTACTCATTTCTACTGAAAACACTCTAACCCCAACCTTTTATCACATATTATATATATCTGGAGCATAGAAAATGAAATGCAAAAGCACTGGCACCAACTTCTTTAAGAATATTTGGCAATGGCCTTGGCTGTTTTCTTGTCGGGGGCCTTAGATGAGAACATTGTGTAAAGAATAAGGAGTTTTACATTATTAAACAAGGTTTAAGGTAATATCTTCATAAATCAATCCAAAGTATTTCATGTAATATCTATGCAATAGTATTACTGGGGTATAATAGTATGTTTTTGAAATTGACATATTTATATGGTTAATTTAAGTTTAGAAAACTCTCTTTTTAACTGTAATGCTTCACTTTATTCAGGCTCCACAGTTCAGGCTGGAGAATATGGTGTGTTTGGTACATATTCCTAGCTGATGCCTGTTGCTTTTTATAAATTAGTTGTTACAGTTCTTGGACTTCAAGAAAGATGACAAATCCCTTCACCCACAAATGTATTGATCACATCACACTTAAATTTTGGATGTAAGAGATTCCATAAACCAAGTCCAATACTAGCACATTTTGTTTCATTTCAAATGGATTCATGAAAATTGACAGTGTGACACCACTGCAATTTCTATTGTGCTAGCAACTGCCAGGTGTGAACATTTTTCTTAACATTTCAGCTCCAGGAAAAAGGAACCAGTAACCCTTTACCTTCATAATAAGCAGAATTTTACTATTCATAAAGTAGAGTCACTTACATGTAAAACATTTTCCTTTTGCACCATTGACAAAGGTAATGAAATTTGGCTTCAGCATAGATTAAGCCTCAGATTTTAGATTGTTTTTTCAAATTTTCACATTACTAAAGTTTATGATTTGTATCAAATGTTCTGTTAAAATCTGGCTGATCATGGATGGGAAATAACAGCAGCCTAAGGGAGATCAGCTTATCTTTGCCCAAACCGTGCTTCAGGAGATCTCTAATTTCGTAACATTTGGATAACAAACCTAGAGGCTGGCATAAAGCTCTTCTTGGCACATTTTAAACATCTTTTATTCGTATAAAAAGAAGCTTGTCCCGCTAAGCTGTAGGTTTGTTGGAGCTGTTTAACAGTAGCTGTGCCCTGCAGCTCTTTTAGTGATAAATGAGCCATTTCAAATAAGTGCAATTGCAGCCAACTGTGCAGAAGGAATCATTAAAAAAAATTTAAATAGACATTTTTGAAGCTTAAAAATGCACAAACAAAGTATGTTAAATCCAAATATATGCTGCTCCTTTTAATGGAAAAGATTGCTACTGGCTAAGTCTGCCAGCTTCAATAGGTGTGCCAAAAAGCCAAGGAATCTGGCAGAGTCCGCAGATAGCAGTTCCATCTTTCATCTATATTTCTTCTCTGTATTTATCTTGCTTTAGAAAATGCAGAGAATGTCTTTTCCTTCCGACTTGGCACTATTTCCGAACCACAGAAATACACAGAGCAGCTTCTTGCAATTGTTTAGCTCCCTGCACCGGTCCTTACCCTTGTGACTGCATGAATCACTTCTTTCTACTTTGGCAATAGTAAGAAAGAAGAGTATTAAAATATTTTTATGTTTGTGGAATAATATCTTAGCTGAACTGTCAGATTTAAAATTAGTTTTCTTAATTGAGAAATACTGGGCTTAATGTGTAAGGACAGAATGCCAGGTAATTATTTTTGACATTGAGCTGATCAAAAATGGTTTCCTTGTATGTAAGGAGCTATTCAAAGACGCTGAACATAAGAAGTACCAAGAACAAAGATCTTCCTGTAAAATCAATCACTCCATTCAGTTTGGCTTCAAACCCTAGTCATTGTAATCTCTTTTATGTTGCCATTTCAAAAACCACTCTGTGGTATCATTTTAGTAACCTGGCACATCTTAGTGATGTCATTTTCAAGGTAAAGATGCTAAGGAAAAGTCCATTTGCAATGCATGGATAATGAGATGGGCTCTGGTGTTAATGTTCCTGGTCAGTATTCTGCACTTTGGCACCAAGTCTAAAGACCTGGTGTGGGTGCCAGGCAGCACAAAGCTGATGAGAATTCTGTCCTGACTTGAGTGAGAGCAGGCACAAGTTATGGATTGCTGATGCAATTATGCTTATTTAACAATCAATTGTATGTAAAAGCTGATATGTATCTTCTTCTGGACTATGACTGCAAGTCCATACAATTTTATTTTCTTTAAAATTTGATTTTATTAAATTTTGCATTTATCAAGAAAGATAATTATTGGCTGTATCTATCAGCCACTAATCAGTGCAGAATTTCTTGCCATGGTTTAGGACAATTTTTGATCTCTATAAGCTTCAAAGAACAAAATGTAGTGTTAAAGTAAGGGAATATTAGGCAGTAATGCTATCTAGTTACCAAAGGAGTCTGATACACTCAAAATTATATATTATCTTTGGATTTAGGGAAACTGTAAAACTAGATAGAAAGTGTCTTTAATTTGATACTAGTCAAATCATTGCATTTGTGCTGAAAGTATAGAGATATAAAAAAAATATCTTCATGACATAAGATTGAACAAGCTGGGACTCATAAAGGTGCTTCCATACTGCCATACAGGTATGATAGCTCCAAATCTCAGGCTGAGATACATAATTTAGGGCTCTGTGGCAACACAGTAAAGTTAAAATTATCCAGAAGGTCCTTAGAACACCTATAATCAAAATTGCCCCTCCTGATGTCCTCTCTTTCAGCAATTCTTGCCTACTGTCTACCCTTACCACGGGTATGTGGGATGAGTTCAGGTTCATTTGCTCTTATATTGTATCTGTGCAATCTGCACAAATCCAGCCAGACTGGATTAGCTCCTTCTCAAAATTCCAAAAACACAATTGCTGAACTCCAGAGGCATTACAGGGCAGTGAAGTGTATACATGTCTAAAGAAGGTCTGTCATACTTTTGCACTGGATTTGCTGGACATTTATTGTATAGAGAATATCGTATTAGTCTTTTGCTCCTCAAAGCATTTTGTCTTTCCATCCGTTGATTATTCTATTTGTATGCAATAATCCTGTTGTTATTTGGAAGGGTGCAATTGATGGTGCTTGGATTTTAGGAGAGCATTCAGTAGCACACTTCAGAAAAAAACTCATAAAGAAATTGAAGTGCTATGTGATGAGAAAGTGAAGTCCTAGAGAGGATAAATAACTGATTAAAAATAAAGATTCAAATTATAGGAATTAGGATGAAGTTTTGGAGCTGTGGGATCTTGCCATTCAGTGTTTCATAAGTGATAATGGGAAGGGTGGTAAGTGCTAAGGTTGCAAACTTTGTTAACAATACAGTTCTTTATGGTAGTAGAGACAGAGACAATTGCAAACTGTAATTCCCAATGCTGAGCCATGGAAGTCAAATCTCCTGTGCAAATACATCACAGCTCAGTGCAGTTTTTCCTTTTCATGGGAGCATTGGATTTACTACACTGGACAGTATTGCACACTACATGGGCAGCAGATGCCAGTAACTGTGTGTTAGAACTGAAAAGATGTCCATGTATTTGGGTGAGGCAATAAAAGTCTCCAAAACCAATTTGGACAGAAAAAATTTCAATTTAACATATATTGAAACATGGTTACAGACACCCTGAAGGCCTTTGATTCTGATTGATCAGGCTCTTCCTGTTAATCTTTCTGCTCTTGGTCTCATAACCCAGGAATTCTTAAACCAGCTTCCACATATTGTTTCAGTTAGGTGGCAGAGTGCCCCAAACACACTCACCCAAGAATGTCCAACATGCAGGTAGTAATGTTCTCATCGGTGTCATGGAATAATATTTTTGGTAGCTAGTTAGCTAACCTTTCCAGTCATTTCATCCTACCTGAGAGGCAAATTAACTGCCATATGAGGTTTATAGTATTAATTGTGATTCTTTTTACCTTTTGCAGTGTTCAGCTAGAAGGTCCACATGATTTTTTCTTTCTATATTAAAGCAGAGAGTTGCACGGGTTTAGAAAATTAATTTTCACATCTTCCCCCGCATGCTTTAACCAGCTTTAGCAGAGCTTATATGCATGTGGTACAACCTTCACTTCCCCAAACACAACTATAACTTTCTTTTTATAAAACTAAAAATGTCCAAGCAAATGAATAATCCAAAAACATTTCCAAAACCTGAGGCTTGGATTTGAAATGGAGCAGTTAATAAAAAGGTTGAGGAACAGGATTTTGCTTCAATTACAGAAAAGTTTTAAATATAACTTTTATCAATTAATTTTTCATTCCTAACTTCACAGTTACATCTTTAGAGCAGGAAGGAAGCAGATCAAGGCCTCTAGTATTTCCTGGCTGACATACAAAAGTCAGGCAGGCAGGTATCATTATCTGCTTGCTTGCAGGCTACACAGCGTTTTTAAAAGTCTCTGATCTTACAAAGCTTCCAAAATCCAGCAGCCACTCAAGCACTTTGTGGCCAGAGTCCTTGAGTGGTTTTGGAGAGACTTTTTTCTTATTAAAAAAAAAAAAATCCAACTCCCCTCTAGATAACTGTATCCAAATCACACATAGGTCAGTTGAACATGACCTGAAGAGGCTGCTCGTTCAAGCCACTCCCTGTGTTTTCATCACCAAAACCCAGTGTTTGTCTGTCACAATAAGTGTACATGGTAATGTTTTTCCACAGACTTTAAAAAAGCACACAAATTTTCAGCACTTGTAAATATATTTTATGAGCACTGCATGAGACTCTGTTCACTTGAGTGACTCAGAAATTTGGGTTGATGATAGAAAGTTGACTCCTCAGTATAAATTAACTTATTCCTTATGTTTGATAACAAGAAAAAGCAGTTTAAGAATCTTGAGAAGTAACTGATAGCATACATTTAATTTTCTGATATACATTTAAATCTACCAGTATGAATGAACATGTGGACTATACGTGGACCTTTGCCCATGAACAGCCCCAGCTTTTTTCTTGCTTTATCAAATTCAGTTGCATATTTGTACGAATAAAGCTGAGCTGGGTTCATAGCATCTATAAATTTATTTACTCTCTGTTCTAATTGAACATTTTCTAGTACATTTACGAGTCTAAAACCAGACTATAAGTTGAACAGTATCACTCATCTTCCAGTTTATGTAAATGTATGCACTGTTGCAACCCACACATATCACAACATAAAGATTATAGAACAGTCTTCTTGTGTGCCACGAAAAAGATCTTTGAAATAGGCTGGCTCGTTATTTGAAATAAATTCTATTGTATGGGTCTACATCCTGCTTTTATCCCCAGACTTTGATATGTAAGGCTCACTAGCAAAAAACACCTCACTGGTTTTGATTATAATGATCATATGTAGGAAGAGAGACAGACACTTAGACCATTGGACCTAAAGCTATATTAGCTCTAGAGATCAAAATCAGTACTTGGAATTGAATGCAGAAGAGAGTTTTAAGTCAGTTCACACATACCACTAGATCTAACATACTTCTAAAACACTAGTACAGTCAGACTTTGTACCCTGTTCTCAGGATAAGATGGCCTTGCGATAAACACTGCAAAATTTGTCACAAGTCTGAAACTGTGGTGTCTCTTTACTGCAGTTCAGTGTTGTCTTCAAAGACAGACTAGTTAGAGTGCATTTTGGGAATATCAGACAAACCAGAGGAAAAAACACCCGAGCATATTTTCAGGGCATTCCTGAGAAGTTGGGCAGAACCCTTCAGGGTTAATGGACAGCTTAAACCTCATGGTTTTTTCCTCTGACTTGCTGCTGATAATTTATTTGCAACTGCTCCTGATTAACTTTCCTCTAATCTTTATATGATTGCTAGGGATAGACAGACAAAATATTCACAGTCATAGCAATGTTAAGAAAATTGAAAACCAAAACTGAATTAGCAATTCTTCCTCAATTTCCTATACTACCTTCTCAGTAATATTTGAGAAGAAAAGACAAGGTAAAAGTCATGATCCTGTAAAGTGAAAAGGATAGCAAAGTGTGAAAAAGCAGGTAAATATGGATAAGGAGCAGGAAATATAAAGATTGATCAGGCTGGCAGGGACTTAAAGGAAGAATAGTTCCCCAAATGTTACTGAGCCAAAGTAAATTATGAAAGGAAAGGAACACTGTCACATAAGTTTACTGTTTTGAATGTCCCTTACGTGTAAGTAAACAGGTTCATGTTTTAATCTTAATAAAATTGATTTCCAGTGACTTGAAAAAAAACTTCTTTGAGTCACTCTATTGAGATTATAAAGTTCTTTATTCTCTCTATCCCACCAAAAGCCTTTTATATGTTAATCTTCTTTTGAAAACTACAATGAAATAAAAATAAAATAGAGAAAGTGGTTCAAATAAAAGTATGCTGTGAGACCCTGGGCTTCATCACTTCTGGATTATCAGATCTGCCTATTGTTTTTTGTGGGATGAATTTCATATCCCATAGGACTTTTTGTACATTGGAATGTTTATGATGATTGAATTCTTTCTTAATATTGCACCAAAGATCTTACAGCTGAATGTAGATTCAAGTTGTCTGCCTTTAAGGACTCCAGTTGGTTACATATCTTTAAACAAAGATAAGAAATAAATTTTGTTACTAGTTCTATTTAGCTATATTACCTTTGCATTATATGTTTATATTTAGCTAGATTTACATCTGAAATTGTTTTAAATATTCCTCTGAAGTCCTGTAAGTTGCAAAGTGAGATGGGAAAAACTTTACTGCAAATTTACAGTTTTAAAACTATTTTACATTTCACCATTTAGCATTTTGGTAAATTTCTCCTTGTTACTGATATTCACAGTTCTTGGCCCATTTATTATGTCTTTGCACAGAAGGAGGGCATCCTTCTCTAAATAATTATATAAGAAACAGACAATAAAACAGATGAGGTGGAGAGAGAGCTGTAGGGTTTATTCATATTTTTAGCTATATAAACATTTGCAAGTATTTGTGTGTATCTTATTATAATTCCCTTTAGGCATTCAGGCGGTATGTATTTCTCCAAAGTAATGCAATGCAACATTTGATCTTATTGGATAGTATGAGAACTGTATTCTTACTTTGTATGTTATTATTGTGTGCTCAAGAAGATTTCAAGAGTGCTTCTCCTGTTCAGCTGTGTTGGAAAAATATGGTCCTTTTCCCAAACAGGTTTCAGTTTAGTTGTATATGGGAGGTGACTAAGCAAATTAGACAAAGTGGGACAGACAGCAGGTAGAAAAAATGAAAAAATGCAGCTGTACCCAGAAAGATTTTAAACTTCAAATCTATCATGGTGTAAATTCACTTGGAGCTGACTAAGCTGTGTATTCTAAAGAAATAGTGAACATCTTGCCATAAGGTACCTGTAATCATATGTTCAGAATACTTCACTGAATCTATCAAGCCCTACTCTTCTTTTTCCCATGTTTCCTAGCATTTTGTGGGATTCATCTTGCCAACAGACATTTTGTCACAGGCAGTCACGTAGGAAAAACAACTTGCCAAGGACAAGTCACCTGTTCTGAGATAGATAAAATGATTTAAGTGCACAACAAACTGCAGACGGGTTTGTTCTCATCCTGACTTTAAGCCCTGTACCTCTTTGCAGAACGTGCACAGGTTTTTCAGCTTGTGTACTCTTTCCCTGGTTTTCTGAGGGAGGAAGGGGAAAATTAGAAAGAAGAGGCAGTTCCCAGCCAGCCTGCTGGCCACCACCATGTTCAGGTGCAGGCCATGTTGCCCAGCCTGCATCCTTTGGACCTCCTCATCGCCCCAGCTATTCTTGAGTGACTCCAAGAGGTTGTTGTCCTTTTTCCATGGCTGCCAGAATGGAGATGTGTTTCATGGGAGAGAAAAAAGAGAGAAATAAGACATGAAATTGAAAATAGCCAGGTGTAATCTTCCTAGGATTTCTTCTACCACAGCTAGAGAGCTTCAGTTCTCACCTCTTTATGGTCAGAATAAGTGAATTAGGCTGCACCAGGGAGGAGAGACCTTATAAAAGAGGGAATCACCATGGTGTGTGTCTGCCCTGCCCATCTTTTTGCTGTTACTGGAATTTCTTGCTACTGGATTTTGTATGGCTGCTAGCTCAGAGTGTTCCCTGGTGCATGGGACTTTATGTCTGAAATCTCTTATCTTTGTGCCACCTGAGTAAAAAAAACTGACAGCAGACACCACAAAACTTAGATCAGCATCTTCTTTGTAGGAATCTGGATATGGTACATGTTGTCTTACGCTTTCGTTCAGTTGAAAAGAGGAATCAGGAAATTGGTCTGAATTTTAGTTTAGAAACAGTGAATTAGCTTAGCCTTCATTATGCTTTGATTGTAGAGTATTTTATTATTTATAATTTAATTTTATGAGAAGTATTTTCGTAGGAATATGTGTAATGTAACACTCAAACTAGGTGCTTTAATATTTTCCAGTGTGCAATATGGTGTTGAAAGTTAGAAAATGCTGGCTGGATCTAGACTGATACTTTCTTGGATAAGCTTCCACCATATGCTTTTATTTAAAGTATTTTTTCTTTTAGGTTGGATTTATAAAAAACATGTGAAAAATGTCTTTTTTGAAAAAGAAGTGTTACTCAATTAGAAAATCACAGCGCTAGGAATTTAGCATCCTCCAGGAAATGTTGCATGTAAAAGAAGTCAGATACTAAATCTAAATTTAAGAAAAAAAAAAGGCAAGTCCTACCACCAACTGGAAATGCTATGTCAATCTACAAGATGATGTACTGAAGCAAATGTCCTTAGTTCCAGGAATTTTAAGCTCTGTGTGAACTCTGACTCACTTTCCAGTATAGATATGAATCTTGTTGAAGGATTTTGTCCATATTTCCTTCTGATCAGAAAAAATCAAAATCTGTTTTACAGGGCAGAAAACCTAAAGACACCAGAACAAAAATGGGCATTAAATATTTTTTTACAGTTATTCTTTATTCATAATTTTCTTTCATGTTCACAGGACTCCAGAGTACTGAATAGGCTGATCTTTTATCTCTTTATTGAATAGGCTGATCTTTTATCTGTTTATGAGTAAGGAAACCTCTTTCTGACTGTCTTGTTTTACACTTTCCACTATTTTGGAAAACTTGTTGTAGACACATTGCATGACTAACCTCTTATTTAAAGATTATTACATGCAAACCTCTATTCTTTGTGAAAACATGATATCCTATGCTTCCTGCTTCCCACCTCTGAGTTTGGAAACTGCAATGACTGTGACTGGAGGAAAGTGAGTAATTCTAAGTTATTGTAACCAGTGCATGGATTTTGTCAGATTTAGGGTTTGTTGGTACAAAACTTACCTTTGCATTTTCTGCTTTCAAATCCCCTTGAGCCACTTCTTCTGTAGAAGAGAAAAATTCTAGAAAGACATCTTCATGGGAAAGAGAATTGCTAGTCCATATTTGTAACTGTCTTACTCATCCAGGGTAATGGCCCTTTTGATAAGTCCTTCTGTTGATGCTTGTGTTATCTTGTTTGAAATCACACTTTTTCGACTGGTTATTTTGTGATGGTAAAGATACTAAGTGGAAGAAAGATGTGCTATCAGACAGTGGGAGGTGATATCATTAGCCCCCAAGATTGTACTCATCCCCTTACCTCTTATTACTGCCCTGAGAAACAAATACATTTCTGTTCCTGTTACACCTTTGCTGTGCCAGAGAATGTAAGACCCAAAAAATAAGTTTGTCTTCAGAGCAACAATTGTGTGCCTTCAGAGCAACAATTCCACCTTCTGGTCTGGAGCACCATAGACTGCTCACCTCACAGTGGTCTCTGGGGACTTTACAGAGGGAGTGCTTTTGGAACCCGTTTCTGGGCACAAGAAGGAGAAGATTGGGAACAGTCAATTGTAGTTAATGAGTTGTACTCTACCTGATAGCTGGTGGTGACAAGGGTGGTGCCAAAGGGCTCTCTCTGCTGGGACCTGTCCCATTTATTGTGTTTGTCAGTAACCTGAGAAAGCCAATGGACTGCTTACTCACACAGTTTGCAATGACACCAAAAAATTACCAAGGGGGAAAATTGGGTCGGATGTGGAGTGGGGTGAGGGTGAGGGTGATGGGGGGTGGTGGTGATTTTGATACAATCAAGGAAAGGGCTGCCTTGCAGAAAGGCCTAGGCAGGGCTGGCATCAGCCAACAGCAACACTGGGAAATTCAGCAAGGACAAATGCAAAGTCCTGGAAAGGACTGGCACAAGTCCTTGAAGTGATACAGGCTAGAGACTGACTGGCTGAGGAGCAGTTTTACTGAAAACATTACGGGGATTTTTGTAAACAGCAAGCAAAACATTAGCCAGCAATGTGCCCTGTCAGCAAAGCAGTCGCAACACGAGGCTGAGTAGCAGGAGAGACGTGATTGTTCCCGTTAGTACTCATTAGATCACACCTAGAATATGGCATCCAGCTTTGGCCTCCAATGTGGGAAAGACATGGATAAACCATAATAGATTCAGCAGAGGACTACCAGGATGTTCAAGAGCATGCCTACAGGGCAGTCAGTCATCAAAAAGATTGAGCTGAGCTTTTCAGTGGCATGAGGCAAAAGGATGAGAAACAGGTGTGAACTAAAGAGTAACTGACCACAGGGAAAACCTTTCTCTCTACCAGGTCAGTCAAACACTGCAATAGGTTGCTGCAAGAGGTTGTGCCATTTCTATTCTTGGAGATTTTCAAGATCAGATTGTATAAAACTCTGAGCAACCAGGTCTAACCCTCATATCTGACTCTGCTTTGAGCATGATGTTAGACCAGAGACTTCCCGAGATCCCCTCCATTCTGAATTATTCTCTGATTGTGCAGGCCTAATATAGTATCATAATTTTGTGCTATTTTGAAGCTGGGATAGTAATAGCAAAATCTTATATGTTTTGAATATTCAAATGATTTGGCTGTGCATTGCTCTTGCTTTTGGAATGCAGAAATGCTACATATGCTCTGTACGTTCTCCAAACAGCTTGTATTTGTGCTTATTTGCTGGTATGACGTGCTAACTGTGCAAAAAATATTGGACCCTTGCCTTAGAATATAGATACCTGCCAACAGAAAATGAAGGCTACATGGTGCTGCAAATGCTTTCTCTGTCTATGGAAAGTGCCTTCTATGTGCCAGAAAGAAGCATTTATCCCACATGCTTTTTACTGCTTCTCACATCTGTTAACATTTACATCTGTCAGAAAACAATACCTGAACAGTAAAGGGAAGGGACACGTGAAGTTCAAGGGCATTGCATCAAAAAAAATGACATGTTATACTGCACTAGTGCATTGGAATAAAAAAAAAAACCAAAAACCAACAAATAAACCATTTATTGGACTTGTCACATATACCTAATATGTGGGTGTGGTTTCTGTATACTATCTATGAATACTTTCTCCTACCTGAACTGGATGACCCAAATTGCCAGTAAATTGAATTGAAATCATGAAAGGGTGAAGGAGTGACAGTCAAAAAGTGAAAGAATAATAAACATCTTCATAAAAAAAAAAGAATAAATTTTTATTTCATTTAAGACAGGATTTATTTAAAAATCTTCAAAGCTGGATTCCTAAATATAGAATTACCTAATTCTATAGAAATACTTTGTATTTTTGATAATCTCTTCAGCTGTCTTTTTTTTAGCATAAAAGGAATAGGTTAACTGACAAATGTTGCTGTATATCTTCAGTCCTTAGAGGCAGCTACTGTATTAGACACTGTTTCCAAGAATATTCCTTTGAAGTCATGTTGTGAAAATCTTGAGACACAGTTTAGTACAGGATTTTGTATGACGTGGCAATTCTTACAGATGTTACAACTGGCAAGTGATTTAGAAGAACAGCAAATTGGAGCACAACTGATCTTTGATCCTTTGAACTCAGAAGGAGAAAAATCAGTATTTTCTATCATTCTAAAAATTGTAGTTTGCATAGGTTGCCATGTGTACCACTAATTCTTTAGGCATCTCTTTGGGTATTTTGAGACAGTGTTGTGCGGCATTCTGTTCTTTGGTGCCTAACCCTGGTTTTCCAAAATGCACCTGCAACAAAGAGCACGGCCTCTCCCCTAAGCTCTTGTCTTTTTTTAATATTTAGCTCTCCGTGAAAAGTGACAGACGAACACCTATTTTCCTAAGTCTTCTGAGGTGATGGCTAGAATAAGACATAATCTTGAACGGAGTCCTACCTAGCATGTAGTCATAATAAAGACAAACGTGAATTTTTGCTTTTTGCTATATTCCTACTGGTTAATATATCTCCGAAACATAATTTTTGTGATGAACTTCTGCTCTTATACATTGATAATAAGTCTTACCTGAAATTACTGTTAGAAGCTAGAGTTTCACACTCACTACACTGAAAGAACCTTGCATTAGATCTGGGAAGTGAATAGTCAGTGAATAATCACCCAAAGCATACAGTTTCCTTGCCCCTAGATTTGAAATTTAGAGCTTAACCAAAACCACTGTATGAATGGTATGTTCATATATATTTTTGTGAATATATAGGGATATGAAGGATCTGTAGCGGTTTTATTCTGTGAATTACACAGGAAAGTTATGAGGCACCAAAAGAATCACTTGATAATTTAAGATGACAAGATATCAGCTCATGGCAAAAGGAAAGGAAGAAAGATCTTCATCCAGCAATATTTCTGAAATAAAAAATAGAAGTTAAGCGTTTGATAGACTTGCACTCTGGTCTTCGTGCTTTGTACAGCATCTTTATCAGTACACATAGAATCATAGAATCGATTGGGTTGGAAAAGACGTCAGAGATTATCAAGTCCAACCCTTGGCCCAACTCCAGTCCCTTTACCAGATCATGGCACTCAGTGCCACGTCCAATCTCAGTTTAAAAACCTCCAGGGATGGTGAATCCACCACCTCTCTGGGCAGGCCATTCCAATGCCTGATTACTCTCTCTGTGAAGAATTTTTTTCTGATATCCAACTTAAATTTCCCCTGGCAGAGCTTAAGCCCATGCCCCCTTGTCCTATTGCTGACATCCTCCTTAGTCTTAGGGCCACTTGAAGTCAGTGGTGAACCTTTCACTGACTTCTCTGGTTGCTGACCTTGGCCCAGGTTTTACATGCAAATGAAGTAGAGTAACATAAAATTTTCTCCTGTCATTTCTTCTCATGTCATTTTAACTCTGGCAAATCCTTTCAGGAGTGTTCATACTTGAAGAATTATACTACCTAGCTACTTGGGCCTAGACATCTCATTGCAGTAATGGAAATCATAAGAAGAATTGCTAGAAAAAATTATCACTGATGCTTAATTGACATAATACACTTTCTGACACAGTTCAGGCCTATCACAGGCACTCTTACAAGTTGCATGTAGGGGTTAGAGGGTGAAAGGTGACTGGCAAGATGCTTGTTTTGTACATTTGGCTAACACAAATACTTCCTCAAGTACAAAATGCTTTGATCTCTCTAAGCAAATGCCATATGTGTGCAGCTGTGGCCCATGCCTCGCAACTGCTGGAAGGTTAGAAAAAGATAGCATATGAATTTGATGTCTGCATTCAATTTATGCTTTTATATTTAGCAGTTCATAATTTTGTGTAATATTTTAGCTGTATGAAAAATATGCACCAGACTTGAGTGATAACAGATTTCTCTGTGGTTTGACTCAACATTGTTTGGGTGAATACAGATTCCTAAGTATTGCAGACTGAAAATACAGGTTTTAATTAGAGCTGTCTGAGCTTCAAAATACCTGAACGCACATTAAGCCTGGCAAATTTTCAGAAAGCTGGGAGTTGTGTGGAGCTGATTTAAGCTAAGCAAAGGTCTTTTCTTTTCCAGCTATATTGCATTTGCAGTTGCATCACTGACTTGCAACACACCGAAGTGAGATCCAAACCCATTATTAATGGTTTTCTGATATGTAAAAATGTTTTATCATCAAGTCCTGTCTTGTGTCATCCTCATGTTGAACAGTTTCTTACTCCCAAGGAATTTTCACTGAAAAATTTGAATGACTTCCAGAGCAGAGGATTTACTCCACATGACTGAAAAGCTGAATCAATTCCAAAAGTTTGGTGCCTTTCTCGAGCTTTTGGTTTTCACTTTTACTTGCAAATGTTTGAGATTGATATGCCCAGATCTATATCCCTCAAGCAGTTTAACTTGAGTGGTTTGCTGTGACAATAAAGAAACCCACTGCATTCAATGGGACACAAGGGTCCAGTCACATGGATCCAGTTTCGTGATCAAGACTGGAAATAAAAACTGCATGTCTTTGTTTATTAAAAATCTTGAGCATGTGCAATTACACTGGTACACCTTGGGGGAAAAACCGTGACTCAAATAAAACATGTGCAATTTCTACTTAAAATAAAAAGAATCCAAGTCACAACCAAAAGACAGACATGGTACAATAACCAGAATAAGATGTGAAAATACCAATTCATAGGTACAAATACGATAAAATATAAGGCATTGCACTCTTATGTGGATATTAATACATACATGTATACGAAAGTATGCATGTAATAGTATACATAAATACGTATATAATAAAGTGTTGTTAATATGATTGTTAGTATTTTATTTATTATGTATGTGGATAAATTCATGCAGTTGTTCCACATACGATTTGAATGTTATTGAAATAATAGCACACTTACTTGTTTTTCTTATGCTGCTTCTCTTTTGTATTTTTGCTAGCTCCTACTGGCTATGGTGGGCTCCACAGACGACCCTCTGCAGGAGGCAGCAGCTGGTTGCATTGCAAACATACGCAGGTTGGCTCTATTAATAGAAAAGGCAAAGTATGGCTGATGCTTTAGCAGCTTTTACACACAGTTGTTTAGCAATACAGCTACATTTAAATATATGATTACTCCTTCTAGCATCTGTATTTCATAGCAGAGCTCATTTATACCAGGATAATTGAATAAATACAAATCTGTGGAAACTTAGGTTTGTTTTTACATTATTTGTTTGTCACACCTAGGTTTGATAAAACACTCACACCTGATTTTGTGTGTCTTTTAGCATTACATCTTTCCAAAGACTGTCAGTTATGATATGTCAAAGACATTTTCTACAGTTAATATGCTTGTACTTTAATTCACTGTAGATATAATGTTTTTGATTATCTGTGACATTACAATAAATTTTCCTTCACTGCATGTATGGTTGTGCAGTGATTTGTGAATGTCTTGAACAGTTCCCTGCATTATAAACTTATCCAGTCATCCTCTCATTATGTTTTTTGCTTGTTTGATCACTTGTGAGTCATGGGAGAGAACAAAATGCAGATACATCTACCTCACATCTGGTGTTATATAAGGACTGCAAACAGCTGTAGCAATAGACATCACTCCAGATTTCCCATTTCTACTAATATCAAACAAAATAGTGCTTAATTTTCTAAGTAGCTGGTGAAATGTGTTTTAATTAACACGTTTTTAACTCAGATTAAAATTTACCATCTCTAAATGAAGACTGGGATATTTATATTCACACATTTTCTTTCTATATTTTTATCATTTTAAACTGGAGACAACATTGTATGGATGTAGTTACTTTATTTTTCTACATAAAATTATGTTTAGAATTAGAGTTGCTTTCAAAAAAGCACAGAAATTATTATTGATATTATGATTTACAGACCCAATGTACATACCATGCTCAACAAATACCAAGGCATTTTTTGAGAGCAGTAATGTCCTAATTACAAGCACAGACTGCTGACAAAACTGAAAAAAAACCAAATGTTTAAATAACTTGCATTTGTCAAGGACTGTCTTTGGAATATTTTTTTTACTTGATAATTAACAGTTTTCTTGGTTTGGAAGCACTTTGTAATTTCATTATTTTTTCTTTAAGTAGCATGACTTCTCAAGGCAACTAATTTTTTTGCTGACAGAAGCTTCTAAGGAAGATATAAAGCAAATCCAAGTTTTTATTTCCTTTTTTTCTGAAGCAGACATGAAGGTTCATTTAAAATTTCATTTTAGAAGACTCATGAAATTCTGAGAAAGGAGAATTGCATTGAGTCGTTAGCAAAGGTGTAGAGACTAGTTTAAAGGAAACCAACTATGGACAGGTGCTAAGAGTGTGGAGATCAAAATCCAAGTAGTATTTTTTGATCAGTGCGAACATCAACATAATCATGGGGTTGTCACAAGTTCCATAAGCAAACAGTGACCAAGCAAATGCTATTTTAAGTACTTTACAACTCTGCCCGACAGGCCTGGTATGTTATTTTGAATAAACATGGTTATATCATTATACTGATGTCATAGCTGTAGTAGTATCATATGCTTTATCACTATACCCAAAAATACTTCTAAAATAAATGCTGATTGCCAGATTCATTTGGAAGAGGAGAGGCTTGATTTTATTTTTGTCTTCTCTATGAGAGAAGCTGTAGATACAAATAGTTTATCGCAGTCTCACTCATGAATACCACATAAAATGGTGGCTTATTTTTCTTAACTGCTGAGGTTAAAAAACTCCCTGAAAATAACTGCTGTCCTTACCATGACCTCTCAAGGCACAATTGACTGTTTAGCATGGATTTCAACTGGAATAAGTTCTAAAGTAAGCTTAATTTTATGATACAGGTGTCAGGGCAATAAATGTCAGTTCCTGACAATGAAATGGCCTCAGCTTGCCACTCTCACTCACACTGGTAGCCCTTATGCCTCCAAGTAGTTCATCTGAAACCTTTTTTTTAAGACCTCAGACAGTTAATCCCAGACTTAAGCTGACTTACTTGTGCTGTTTTCTTTTCCTTTACCATGCCTGCAGTTTTTAAGTTCTGTACAAGGAGAAGAATTGTTGCAATTGATACAGATCATCACACAGGCAAAAGACCAGTATTAAAAAAATGTATCTTTTTTTGCCAGAACTGGTGAATTCCTTGTAATTAATATAAAGAGATTTAGTTGTTGGAAAATGAATAAATGAATGGGATCCCTGGCCCCTGTGAGCAGTGCAGTACAACGTGTACATTTGAAAAGCTTCCACTTTGTCCACAGAGCTGCACTGAGTTTCACAGCACTGCAGCCCTCTGAAAAGGGATCCTCACAAAGCTGGGTCCCACTTGCTGCTCACAGCCCTTCTGGCAGTGCCCACCAGCCTATTCAAGCCCTGGCACCAACTCGAGCAGCCGCTGCCACCCAGGCCCAACATTCCCACTGTGGATATCCAGGCACCAGCCAGCTCCCACTCCCCGGCTCCTGTGCCTGGAAGGGAAATGCCTTTACTCCTTCCACTTTCCACCAGCTGCTACTTGTCCATGTAAACCTGTAGCCTCTTAGGAAATACGGTTATACCAAGTGTGGGAGCTCAATATTATCTGCAGAGCAGAGCAATTTGATGTACAAATTACTTTAGTTGCAAAAATGTAGTGATTTAACAGGGGGAGTTGGCCTCTGCCCTGTTCATTTGCTGTAGTCTGCTCCCTCTATGCCCTTCCTCTCCTTTCACAGCCTTGTAATATGGGGTTTTTCCAATTTATTTACACTGATGTTGCTGTCAGCAGGGAGTATCCATCACTTTTCACAATTTCAGGAGCCAGCTCCCAGCTCTGCACAGAGTACCATGCTCCAACTGGCAGCCATAAAGCCAGGCCTGCTCTTCACTGGCTGTTCATTGTCAGCTTTGTTCCTCAGTTACATTAAAAAGTCAGAAAACATAGAGTCCAAGTAAGAAAAGCTGTCATGAGAAAGTGTTGTTTTGAATATGGAAATAGTGCAGTTGATGAGAATAAGAGAAGAAATCTTTCACCTTTATGCAATTATTTCTGGAACCTTAAAGGCCACCACATCTTTCAGTCTACACATCTGTCAGCAGCAAGATAGCTTTTCTTCTACCACTCCATGACTTTATGATTTATTGCTTGGTGACAGATAACCATTATCAATAATTTAATTGTCCCAGGATGTTCAAACTACACATTTGAAGTTGGGATTTACGTTCATTTCCTCTTATTCATGCTAATGATCAGTGCATGTGCTCTGACACACGATATTGTCTCCAAGTTGTTAGAGAAATATAACCTTCATGGCCTAGGTGCAATGAATCTGAGATATATTAGAGGCTTTGTTATTCTGCTCCATCACTGAAACTTTTCCTTTGGCAAATAAATGGTCTTGAGGCTCGTAGGCTGTCTCAAGATCTGACTCACTAATTTTCTTTAGACTAACTGATCACTCTGTGTGGAAATGTGGTACCTTTTCACTCCACATCTCCTAGAATGAGTCGAATGAGCTGCTGATGCCGGGAATCAGATGGGAATCATCACAGAAGGCTGAAACAGATAATATGTTAGTTTAAGAATTTCATCTCATAATAAATTAAATGGTTGTACCTTGCACATTTCCACCAAAATAACCTTCATTTTACACATGGCAGCAGGATTGTTGTGATGGAAACATGTAATGTGTTTCTTCAGCAGTGGAATTCAAGTTTCCATTCAGGCTGTTTGCAGAGCTGATTACAGAGTCAGAAGTTGACTGCTCCCCAACTGCAAATTGTAGTTTGTCTCTTCTTTAGCCACTTCAGCTTTGCCACACACTGCTCAGGATACAGAACAACAGAAAGAAGCAATGTTGCATCTTGGCCACTCCTCAGTACAAACATTCTAATCATGGACTTGGTGACCTGACAGGCCAGGACCAGCATGTTTGCAGCCATAACCATTGCAACAGCAAGTTACATTGCACCATTTCTGAAGGAATTAATTTTACCAATTACTGTTCCCTTCCCTGCTTAAACAGTGATGTTCCTCAGTGTTTAATATTTTGCTGCTTTGGCTGTTGAAGCCAGCCATTTTCATGAACCTTTTCCTGGGGTGCATTGTAACGTGTGCCTTGCTTAGTTATCAGTTCAGTAGTACGACTTGCTGGGAAGTATTTCCATGGACAACATCACCATGGCTTGTGTTTATTCTCCTTACTTGTTTCTGTGTTATCTGCCAGACACCTTTCAATTGGCAAGGTCCTTTCTCTTTTCCATTTGTTGTCATTGGCAAGTTACGTGTTTTTATCCTGGTCTATGTGGAGCACAGTACCCTTCAGTTTCTTGATCTTTTACAACTGCAATCAATTCTGCTTTGAACACAAATATTTTCTTTCTGAAAGGCTCATGAACGCATCAAGGAAGGATTGACTTTGGCTACCATATAATATAATGTGGCCTAATCCTGCTACTTTTGTAGTTCTGCAGTGACACAAATCCATCTTCACTAATTTCATGTGTTTTCTTCCATCATTTGGGAATCCTGATGTGGTGGCAAGATAGTATTTGGCTAGTCAAAACCTTTGCTTATTGTTACTTTGAGTGTGTGTTTGAGAAGGACCAGAAGAATGACATTATACTAGTGCTGAAGTGGGAAACAAGTGGTCCTAACCAGCAATTTTCAGTCAACTCCCCATTGCACTGGGATCCTGAATGCTTATAAAGCTGCTCTATTCTTCATGAGGTGAGAAATTGCTGAGAAGCTTTTGGGGGTCAAAATTGTTGTTTGCAATTGGTAGTGTTGGTAAGTTTTTGTCCAGCCATGCTGTGTCTCATCTGACTTCTTCAAGGGGCTTGTGAATGCAGGAAAGCAAATCTGAGCACCTGTGGTCCAGTGGGTGCATCTGGCAGCAAAGTTATACTTCAGTGGCCGAGCCTTGAACTGCACCTTCTAATACCCAGATTAAATAGCTAAGGATTTGTGTTCTGCTTCTGATAAAAAATGAAAAAAACTTTAATAAAAATGGTAATTAAAAAAATAGATGCTGATAAAATTAAAAACATATGATATGGAGTCAAAATGATTAAGTGTTGAAAAATGTTAGTTGATTCAGTAGTAGTTAAACTTCCAAATAACTTGTCTTGAACAAGCAAATAGTTATAAGTATTTGGCTATGTGTCTTTATTTATAAAAAAAAGTGAACAGAGATCATGTTGCTGGTTCCCTCTACCACTAACTGGTAAAGGCTGTGCTACAAAATTAGTGCAGTAAACCACTCATCTTTCCAGTTGCTGCATTCTCTTCCCCAGTTGACAGCCTTTTGGGGCCTCCTTGGCTCCTCAGCAGAAAGCACCAAGTGCAGTTCTGTTGCTCTAATGAAAATATAACAATAATGTCTGGGAAGCCATAGAATGATGCAATAACCGTACTGCTCTGCTTCCTTTAATGTGATGAAGCTTGCATATTTGCCTGGCTCCAGTGCTTTACTCCTGCCAGTATTGTACTGTAAAGAGACTTGGCAGAACATGTTCAAAGGCTGTTCGTGGTTTTTCACTCAGCATTAAACCTTCCAGTGACGGAAGGGTGGGGGAACACATATTGGGACAGACACTCAGAAAGTCAAAAAGAAAGAGGAGAAGGAGGCTGGTGGTGGATGGTCAGCAGTTACGTAAACCTTGGTTATGGGACTGGGGTTGATTAGGGCTGAGCTGAGACCCACTAGAGGACAACATCATGTATTAAACCACTGGGTCTTCTCTTCCCACTTTCCAAGCGGCGATCAGCCCAAAAGAAAAACAGCTCCTAATGTTCTGAGAGAAGAGATCAGTGTTGCTTCACTCTCATAACCAAAGTCGCTCTGTCCTTATAACAGCATTCAGTCATAATGGGTGCGATAGTCAGAGGCTCTGGGATTGCCATTTTCTGTGCTGTGTTTGCCCAGTATAGGGAAAATTTCTGTCCCCATGGCTGCCAGTCTTGGTCTGCAGATCTTCATCGAATTCACTTGTGGCTGACTTTTTTTTAATTGCATTATTTGAAAAGAAGACTACTTAGTCTTTACCCCTGTGTGAGGTTAGGGAGAAAAGTATTCAAGGTGGAGCTGAAGCAAATCTTAGAGATAAATAATTCATATGCATCTAAAGATGAGGGGCATAAATAGGTTCAGAAACAGAAGTTATGGTCAGATTGATGCCTCCTTCCAGCCTGTTCCACAACTGTCTGTGGTGGGGTGTCATGTAAAAGGAAAAATATTTGGAAAAGCGGACAGCTTTGGTATGCTTCCCAGAATGTAATGACTAGGTGAATGTTTTTCAGCACAGCAACTAAGGAATATAGGTGACTGCCAAGCACTGGATCTGATGTGGCGTGGAGAGGTACAAAACAAAGAGGACTGATTTGTCTGAAGAAACTAAGGCCTAATTATTTCCAAACTCAGCATTAAAAAAAGCAGCAAACCAAAACAGAACTCTTTTCAGTCCCCTCACGTTGCTTTTCAGATTTTTGTGTAGCTTTAAGATGCTTCCATTGTGTGGACATGCTCCTTTCACCAGCCTTGGGGTTTTACAAGAACGGGTGTAGACTCATGATTGCGAACGTTTCAGGATCAACAGTTACTGAGATCTATGTTATGCTTTTAGTTCCACTGGCAATTACTGATATCTAATTACAACTTAATCTGTTCTTAACTTTGTAGGAATGTGTAATAGAAACCACTATAACTTTTGCTAGAACTGAATTTGAACCGTGTGTCTCCTCTCTTATATGACTGCCACATCTACACCCATCATTCCAAAGAATTGAAATGCATTTCAGCTTTAAGAGGAAAATACTTTGTACTCTACCATGCATGTTCTTTCTCTGGGAGATGTGAAATGCACACACAAAAGTGCCTCACAACACCCTCAGAAACTCTGCAAGTTTCAGAGTCTCCATCAGAGAAAGTAAATGTGAGAGAGGACCCTTGTGGCCTTGGCACAGGTATTCCGTGTTACAGATAACCATTATAGCTAGGACAAAGCACTCCTGTGATGCTGGGGCATCAGTGCTGGCCAAAATGCTGAACTTCAGAAGCAGCTTTAGGGATATGAAGCACCATTTTTTGCAGCCTCAAGTATGTGTAAGCCCTGAGAGGGCTGAGATCAAGCACAGAGCCTCTCCATGGGGTTTACCAGTACCTCAGGCCCCAGTGGAGATGTTAGCATGCTGCAGCATTGGACAGGGGGCTGATAAGCAGCCTGGTCTCAGGGCTTCCACTGTGCATCTGGCAGAGTGTGCAGTAGATGCAGAGGCTTGTATTTTCATAGCAAATCTAAGTGGCAGTTTAGAAAATCTGACCCAGCCAAAAAAAACCTTGGAAAACCCCACAGAATGAATCAATAAAACTGTCTAAGAATTTAATCCAATGAGAAAGTTAGCAATTGTCAGAAGTTCATGAGATTTACATTTCTAAATTAAACAGGCCAACGAAGTAACAAGATTGTGCTTCTGTAATCAACTAGTAGCAGTTTTACAAAGTAGTAAGAAATGTGGAGGGAATTTCACTTCTAAATGTGGTTGCCACCTGCAGGTACCCCTTCAAGGTCAGTAAAGTACGTGGAAAAACAGATGAAATTTCACTTTGCTGAGACAGGTAACATTTTGCCTTGGCCAGTAGCAAGTGTGATTTGGGCAAACATGTCTTGATTAACTGCAAATAAAATGAAGAGCCAAAGGGGGCTACAGTTTCCCCCTGGAGAGCTCCCAACGTCAGAGGATCTGCTGTAAACCCATCCTGCTGTGACAACACTGTCCCTGGGCAGCTCTGGGCAATAAGTAACAGCACAAAAATTCCAAACATGAGTTATAGGATATCACCCTTGCCCAAGGAAAATTTAAGGAGAGGGATGGAGAAGTCACTTTCAGCGATTCCCACTGATGTGCAGGTACCAAATGGGCTCCAGCCCTGGGAGGACCATGGCAGCATGACTGCACTCACACTCTCTACTTCTCACCTTGCTCTTTTGCTGCAGCGCTCAGGTGAGTGCAGCTGCATCCTCAGCTGCAGGGGGAGGTGCTGGTGAGTCACATCACTGTGTGGAAGGAAACAAAGTGGAAAGAAAGGTTTTATTAAGGAAGGACTTTAGTAAGAAGCAAAGTTTCTTAGCCTCATAAACAGAGATTTGGGGATCCTGCATAGTGGAATGGCAACCAGACTGCCAGGATCCAAAGCCAGCCCTTCTTTTGGGAAGTCATTCTGGCCTACAAGGGGCATAAACCAATACTACATGCACTCAGAAAAGAGACATGTGCCTTATACACACTATAGTACCCTCATGCTGCTCTCCTTTCCATAAGTACTAACAAATACATGGCACCCTGCCATAAGAAGAGAGCTTCAAAATGCCTTAAGGAAATTTTTCTTGCAGTAGGGATCCCATCATGATCTGTGAGCCAAATGCCCTCTGTGTGTTATGGCATTAACTGAATTTTATGGGGATGCATCTCAGGAGGACAGTTCTTCAGCCTGTCCAGACCCTGCTGCAGTGAGACCTTGAGTTTGACAGCCTTGAAAATCAGCTGAGCCACAGGGAAACCAAGAGCACTTGAAGAATGGAATATGTGCACAGTCTGTCCTGCCTCCAGCTCACAATATTTCCTTCTGTCTCAGTCTGATAACTGTCCAGTCTCCCCAAGCCTTCTCAGATGGCTGCTGTCCGGCAGATCCCAACAGAAGCAGGGTGAAAGAAAGCTCACAAAAGGCTTGGTATCTTTCCGAGCAGTCTCCGTCTCTGGTAGATTAGCAATGCAAACAAACGAAAGCGTCTTGGAACTAGCCAGGGACTTCTGGCAAACCCATGTGTTTGTGACTGTTACCTTCATTGGAGACGATTGACATGACTGTGTCCTTTCCAGGCATTTCGAGCATTTCTGTATTATCAGCTGCCTGGTCCAGGGCTGCAGAATCCATCCAAGAGAGGACGGAGGTATGAGGACTGCTTGAAGCAGCTCCATGGGTAAAAGCCTTAAAAAGCTGGATCTTTTGTGTAAGAAATCATATTCTTGGATGGTTTGTAAATGCTCATAGCAAACTATCTGGTGCTGCTGCCAGACAGAATTACCTTAACTGGGACTGTACGGCTCAAGCCATGGAGAGTCTCCCACATAAACACAGGAAGAAATCAAAGTGCCTTTTTTTGGGGGAGAGAGCACTCCAAGTGAGCCCAGGCATCTCAGTCACAGCCTTTCACAGGGCAGTGGCCATGACAACATTTAAAAAGATCTCAGAGTTGAGTTCTCTGAACTACAGAGGCCCAGTGAGTGTCCTCCTCAAAGGCTTCTTCAGTAAAACCAGCAGTGTGTCATTTGTGCACTGCAAAAGGCCACTTGTTCTAACCCAGGTATCTGCATCCCAACAAATGGAGACATACTACAGGCCACTGAAGGAGAATCAAGAAATGTTGAGAAGGAAATCAGTTTCCTATTCAAATAGTTTGTAGTCAGGTGGTTCTAGGCATGTATTGTCTGTAAAAAGATAAACAGAAACCCCCTCTACTACGATTTGACTGCTCCAGAAGTGCCCTCTCAGTTTGAAATCCTGGGATTCAGAATTCCAGGACTGGATCTGCAAACCTAGAACTATATCCCGTAAATGGCCTGACATTTCTTGGCTTGCCAGGGAGGTATTTTCATGCTCTGATTCACCCATCTGGAGTAAGACACTAATATCTCAGCTGTTCTTGTGGAGAGTGTTCGCAAAGAAGTAGAGGTCTCCCCTCTTTGTATAACCATGACTTGACCCTCTCCAGCTAGCATCTGATCGGGTGACAGCTTTCCTAAGGAGACCAAATGTTTGAACCAACCACCTGGTGCTATGTGATGATCTGAAGTTTGCAGGTAGTGAGCAGATCAACTGAGATCTGGACCTTCACTGCTGCCCTGGGCAGTCCAGAATTCTGTTCTTTTTTCCTCCAGCTGGAGACTAGTTCATGAGCAAAGTGCCTGGCCTGGCTTTTCATCAAGACAGGCCTGCCAGTGGCAGCAAAGTTGTCCCTGCAGGTGCTGTATGACAACCTGCTCAGCACATCCCTGCATTTCCTTCCTTACTGAACTGGTGAAGAGAAAACACAGGCAAATAAGGGATGCCCTGGTCTATTAAAACAGGCTGGAATCTGTCTGATAGAGAAGGTAAAGACCAAAAAGGCTTAGCTGACCTCCTGTGTGCCTGGGAAGCACACATGTTCACACATCTGAAAAGGAAGGTAAGGACCAAAAAGGCTTATCTGACCTCTTCCACATTCAGACATCCAGAAAGCCTTGCTTTGCAGAGAGGTCTGTAACCCCACCTGATGCCACCACAACTCCAGTGTGGGAGGAGAGCTCCAGGAGAGGCCCAGCTGCTGTCTGGGCAGATCACATGTTTAGCCTATCAGTCTGAAAAGGGGCAGGAGCAAGTACTGTACAGGCACTGCCAGGAACAGAGGAAGGCACAGCACCAAGTTCTGCCCCATCCCTGCCAGGACTGTCAGCCCAGTGCACATCCCACCCTGGAGGAGCCCACGGGAGCAGGCTACAACCCTGCCTTGTGCTTGCACTTATTCCCAGTGTTTACCCTGGCAGCTGAAGCAGGTAATTTTATACCATTCACTACTTTGTGGAAAGACTGTGAAGTGACCAGCACCTGAGTTTGTTGACAGCTTTGAAAGAAACAATCTAGTTATGCAAACCTGAAAATATTCTGTCCTTATCCCTGGGGCATGTCCCCACTGATGGCAGTTGCTGTCTTCCCCCGGGCATCTGAGGGCACCTTCTATCCTGATCCAGCAAACACTAGAGGTTTAATACTACACCAATGAGGAATGCTTGCATAGCCAATGGGGTAGGCAGTGGGATAGCCAACATTTATGCGTACAATCAAATGTGCAATTTGGGTCTGAGCACTTTGTCATATTCTTGGCCTGTCCTTAAAAAGAAAAAGAAAAAAAAGATGAAAACCCACAAATCACATTTAAGCTAGCAGAATGATTTATTAAGAAAAAACACTGACGGATTTTTGAAGTACTGAAAGGGTTGAAATAGCCTGAATAGAATGAAAATTGACACAAATTTTTACCACAATGCAAAAGGAACTTCAACTATTCTAATAAGAGTTTGCTTTAATGTTCGTGCATGTCTTCACATCCTGATTTTGGCAATGGCCAGAAAAGAACTACTGAAATACTGTGAGAAAAGCTGTTCTCATGTTATTTCTGGCCCTGCTGTAATGCATGAAATCAGGGCATCTCATGAGAGAGACTGATATTCAAGATTTTCAGTCTATTTTTCAGATAAAAAAGTCTGGATATATATCTAAATTTCTGGCTTTAGTCATGGCTAGATCTCAAAGCAACAAGTATCCCTGAGGTCACAAGTCAAATAGTCAAAATCCAGAAGAAAATATGATAGTTATATTCAAGTAACTTGAAGGAAAAGCTTGCGAAGCCAATATTCACTTGCCAAGCTAAGGTGTATGGCTCCTCATTCTCAAAATAACCCTTAATGCCATCGGGGAATTTCTGAAGTTTATTCATAGGGTAGACAGGAATTATGATTAAAACTAAAGTGCTTGAAGACATGAGTGACTGTCATGGGCCTGATTTCATGCATGTATGTGGCTCTAATTGGTCTAAAAATCATTTTTGATAAACACCTTCAGGATCCAAAGAAATGAGGACTCTGAACTATATGTTTTCTGGTGCCCCTGCCAACTCTGAATAAATACACTGTGTGTGTAACCAAGGTCTTGGAGAATTACTTCCTGAAAACTACTTACTTTAGAACCAGAAGGAATTAATGAAGATGTGCCAGCTATTTCCTTCAGTGGGTTGCCTGCCTCAGCCCCACCAATAATAAATAGTAACAGTGTGTACATGAGTTATGCTGCTGCACCTCATGTTTTGCACCCTGCAGAACCCATCTATTCTGTACACAAGCAGGAAAGCACAGACAGAGTATGAGTTTGTTCCCTGTCCTTGGATATCCACGTTCAAGGCTGGCAGTAGCTATTACAGCCAAACTGCATTTTGAGTCTCTGGCTTTAGCCTCTGCTAAAATAGCATTTGTGTATTTTAAAGCTATTTGCAGAGGTTTAACCTCAGTTCTACTTAAAAGGAGATAATACAGCTATCAGCACTGGTTAAACAGATTGATAGGATTGGCCTGACTTTTTGATCTGCTTGAATAAACATATTTATTATTATTGGGCAACTTTCTGAAAACTTTAAATCATTAGAGATTTATAAATTATCAATTATGTAAGAGCTAGAGCAGCTAGGGAGATGTATGACTGCAAGCAATAAGGAAGGAGATTTTCAAACTCAGGCCAAAAACATTAATTGCAAGTCATCTTTAGAAGAATCTTCCAGCAACCTTATTGTATCCTCAGATTTTCTCAGACTTCCTTTGTAGGAATCCAACCCACCATTGTGTGACTCCTAAGCAGAGTCAGAGAAAGCAGATTCTGTGACCCGGAGGGAGCTCTGCCCAGGCGGCTCTAGGTGCCTGACCCCACAGAATCCTTAGAGAATCTGGCATTAACTTTGGGGTTTTCCTTCAAGACACAAAAATCCCCTCAATCACATCCATGTTGCCAAGGCAACACACTCCAACTCTGCCTGTCCTCTCCAGGACCTGATATCTAACAGAGGAACTTCTAGACAGAAAATCATCGAAACCCTGACTCAACCACACAAGGTTTAACACTGTATAAGCAGCCAAGAGGCTGAGGATAATTCAGAGGTTTTTTATGCAATAACTGGAGGCCCATCAAACTGAAGCATGTTATGACTACTTCTCCCTGTTTAAAATCCTAAAAGTCAGCCTGAATCTTGTATCCTCTCTGTCTTGTCTTCGGAAAATGCCTTAGATTTGGGGTTGAAAGTGAATATGCTCTGGGCTGACATGTTGGGAACTGCTACCCCGTGCAGAGCTCTGTCAGTACAAAGGAAAGAGGAAACGTTTCTTCTGGTATTATTAACATGTCAGTAGCAGTGATAGATTCCAACTGAGATCAAGCTCTCTTGTATTAGCCGTGTGCCAAAAGCAGAGTAGGAAGCAGAGAAAGGGGAGGAAGTGTTATTATTCCTGTGTTACAGCTGCAGGAGAGAGGCATGGGGATTGTGAAATCCTTGAGGTCGCACAAAGCCGCGTGCAGCTCAAGCAGGGAATGGAGTCAGCCCCTCACAGCTGCCCCTTCTGTCCCCTCAGTCCATGCAAATCTCTCTGCCTTGCCGGGTTAGTTCACGTTTTCAGGTATTTGGGGAGGCTTGAGAGTAGTGGCTGGTAGATTAAGTCCTAAGGGATGGGTCCCAAGCAGGTACCACATGAATCACAGTGACCTTGTACATTACTGGACCACCTTTCCTCTCACTTGGCACATCCTCTTCTCTTCTTGCCCCAAAAAGACAGACTTGAGCAAAAATTCCTCCTTGTTGGAACCATTCTGCAGACAGTAACTTCAAAACTATGGACTGATCTATCTGTACTATTGAAGAATACTGGTGGCAAAATTACCTGACTTTATGCTTTCCAGTCAAGCTAGAACAGGCATAAATAATAGAGAATTCAATAACAGTGTGATGTGTTTATTTTTGCACAGGTGACTGAAGAGTAATTAGATTTATAATTATTAATGTTTTTAGCTGTTGAGCATTTAAGCTTAGCTTTTCAAAGCAGTGATTTCTGCAATGCGACCTTCAGTGTTAATGTTAAATCCAAACAAAACCACATTTATTTTTCAAATGTAGAGAAGACATCATCATCTGAGATACTACATTGAATGGAACAGAGTCACTTCCTGGCCAGTAAAGACAGCAAGGATACAATTTTTCTCTGAGAATATGAAATATAGAATTTAAAACTCCATTAAAAGAAGCATGATTATTAAAGGAATAAAATATATAAAAGCATAGCAAAATTACTAATTTTGATTATGTTGATATATGTAATTAAGAAAATCATCCTCTTTTGGGATGTTTCAGCTGCTATTGGTACAGAAAAAAAGGGCTCATTCATATTTAAGATTGGAGTCTCTGGCTTCATATTCTTTGGGGTTAAGCAAAAAAGAGCAGCTGAGGACAGATGGTGCAGAGTGGAGCAACCCACATAGTTTTGCTACATAGAGGGCAGAGACCTGAAGGAACCAGGCAGGCCATAAGCACCATGAGTGGAGTCTCCTATGGGGGGCACACACAGGTCCCACCTGGGTCCTAAGAACATGAAATGAAGAAGAGCTCATGCACATAAATGAAGCTTAGCAACCAAGAGGCCTGATCTCGAGACACCAACTCTGTCCCAGGACAACCTGAAGAGCTTCTCCTGCTGACCACTTCTCCTCCTAATTAGCACTGCATTACACACAGTTTTCCTTCCCACCTCTATGGGAAGGGCTCTGTGGAGCCCTTCTGCCCTTTTGGCTTGTCACAGAGTCCTGACAGAACCTGAGCTAAGGGACGCTGGGGAAACACGTCTCCTGCAGTGGCTCTCCTCCTCCTTCTTGTGCCCACTGCACACAGCACCTGATGCACAGCAGAGGCCCTATAGAAAGAGTTTTGTTTTACATGGCCCAAGGGGATGGAAACCTAAAAAATGCAATAAAAAATGGAGGTGGAACAGAGCAGTGAGAAAAAAAGACCTTGAGCACCAGTCAGGAGATTGTTTTTCTGACTCTTTGGGGGTAGGTTCACATGGAAGTAGAAATAACTGAGATTATTGGTTAGAGACCTTGTTTTTTGTTTTGTTTGGGTTGTTTTAGTAATTCTTTAGACAAAACACATAAAAAAGATACAGAACTGGGTCTTCCACCCTTATAGATGAAGGAACAGCTATGTGCTGGGAGTTTTTAGATCTGCGGTTTGAGGGTGTCACCGAGGAGGCCACTCACGGGACCCTGTGCTTCTTAAAAGAAACAGGGACCAGCAACTGCCTGCTACAGCTCCCAACCAGACATCTGCCCCCTCATGTTTCCAAACCCAGCTCCCTGCCTTCAAAGTGGTCTCAATCCCTCCACTCCTGACAGCTATGACTAAGGCCAAGTTCAAGTCACAGCTTCTTGGTTAACCTCTTTCCGCAGCTGCAGCTCCCTGGCCCCTTTCCCCTTGCCATGCCATCACCCTGGCTCTGGGTTTCATCGCTGAATTAAGCTAGAAGCCACAGTGCAAAATGTGTTGTCATACGAGTCCTCTCTACAATCCAGCCCATCCCCTCAGCTTAAAAGCAAACAGCATGCAAACAGCATGCAACCCTTCCTGATTTGTGGAAGGCAAGAACAGAAGATCATCTCCTGCATTTGTACAAGTGGTGCAATTCTTGTTTTCGGGTTTCTTGTCAGGCTACATCTTGTCCACCTTTCTGCAGCCATTCAGCAGCCTGCAGACAGCTCCCTTAGCAAGCATCCTTCCTGGGTGTACATGGTAAGAAAATATCTGAGTAGTGGTGAATACTACACTGCAGCTGCAGTCCATCATTTTGTCTCAGTCCAGTCTTGCTGATCTGGAATTGAAACCAGGGTTTGGTTAATGGTCACGTCTGCCAGGTTTCAAAACATTCTCTTGACAACCTCCTCATTTCACCTTCCTGCTGTTGTTCTCCTCCGTGCTCACAGAACTTATCACAATCTCTGGCTCTGCAGTTTGACAATATTATCTGCTGCAGCATCACCACCAAAGCTGCTTTAGGAATGGTCACAGATCATGTGTTTGCTTCCTGCATACATGGTTCCATTTCAACACACCTTCTTGCCAGTTCCTCTAAACCAAATACCCATAAAGAAAAGAAATAAGCACATATTTTGTCTTTCAGATGCACCCTCACTGCTGTTGAGAGACCTTCCAAAGCTCATTTCTCCACAGGTCTTTACATGCAAAAAGCCTTGTAATCAGGTGGCAACTTACTACTGCTTTGTAGTAGCCCAGCATAATTATCTCTGCTCTCATATTTTGTATGTCTGGTATGACGACCTCACTGCTCCCAAAGATGGAGGACTGACCCCCCTTACTCTAAGCCAGTGGCTATTCTAGGCATTGATCCAGCAAAATCTTCAAAGGAGTCAGTTCTTCCTTCCTTAGGACTATACTTAACAAAACTCCACACTAGGAGATTTAACTTCACCCCCATGTTATCTCACCCCAGTGCTCTGGAGGCTACCAGACTAAGCATGAAGAGCCCCTGCTAAAGCTAGTCTGCCAGCTCAGCTCTGGCTCCCTTTAGAAGCAGAACAAACCCCTTGAGATATCATTTCAGCCAGCTTAGTTAAGCAGGTTCATCCTTGTCTACATGTGCCTCAGGACTTTGCTTAGCACTGATCCAGCTGCTGGCAGGGAAGGCAACAGGTCTCTGCAGCTGCTTTCCCGGCAAGTGCGGCTATTTTGCAGTTTAGATAACACTCCATTGTGCATCATCCTAAGCAAATTCTCACCCACCCGATTTCTCAGGCCCTTCAACATACATGGCCACAGTTATTTAGTCACTCAGCCTGCCATAGCACAGAGAGTACCAGGGACATGAGGAAATTCTTTGAATTTCAAATATATATGTTTACTGTGAAGGAATCTGAAGCTGGAGGGAGGAGCTGCAAGAATGCAACGCTAAGAAATGTTTGCTGAAAGCATTTAAAAAATAACCAGAGCACGATGCAAGGGACGAAATCAACATTCTATTGGAAGTGCAGACCAGAAATGGACTGGTTTTAGAAGCATAGATGGAACTCTAGTGAACTGAAGCTGTCAGGGGAGGTTTAGTTTAGATATCAGGATAAAGTTCTTCACCCAAAGGGTGATTGAGAACTGGAACAAGTGGTCACAGCACCAAGCCTGACAAGAGTTGAAGAAGGATTTGGACAACACTCTCAGTCACATGATACAATTATCAGGGTGTCCTGCAAAGGTCCAGGAGCTGGACTTGATAATCCTGAAGAGTCCCTTCCGACTAGCATATTCTGTGATTCTATGTTCTATGAACTGGTTTTGGATTGCCCTCTGGTCATGGCTAGAGAAGAGAGAGCAGACAAAGCAGTACTCACAGCCAGCCCCAGCGATGTGGTCCAGGCTTTGCAGGGTGCCTGCCCACCACAGGCAGGTCAGCTGGGGATGCAGCTTTTCCACTGTCTGGAGTGGGGCTGGCACTGAGAAGCTCCATCACTTGCAGCCTCAGGAGCAATTTCTCCTGTCAGCTTGACAGCATGGTTGATTTTTTCCTGGCTCTTCCAGTGAGACACATTAGGCCCCAAAGCACCACTTTTGGGCTCTTTCTGCACGATATCCCTTGGAAATGTGCCTTGCTGCCACTTTCTGGCATGCTAACCTGGCCTACCAGCTGTCTGAAGCTGGGCGCGCAAGCATGGACTGGGAGTGTTGCAAAGAATAGCAAGGATTGTCTTGCAGTTCCAGCCTAGCAGGTGCCTGAACTCCTGCTGAGCCCTGGGCCTCCACCCTACTGTGGGATGCATTGGAGCCGCAGTGGTCCCGTCAGTCAGCACTGCACCATCCCCAGGGGAGCCGGCTGCAGGCTGCAGTATGCTGCTAGCAGCTATTGACTTATTTTTCCGCGCATGGCCGGGTAAGTAGCCTTAATTAAAAACATGAAGCCCACAGTTTGTATCACATTCACGATGTTAAACAAGCTCTGGAAATAGAAACACTGTTTTCATTTAAGCTTTTCAACTGTGATCTAAGTAATAAAATATGGAGGGGGCGGGTGTGTGTGAGATTTACATGTGATGATTTGAGAGATCTCACTGCTTTAGAGGCTTGTAAGGCGCCGCAGTGCCAACTGCTCCTGCCACTGCCTCACCACGTTTGGCAACGGCTGTCCTGCACAGACTTTTGTTTTTTTCCAGAGCCGCTTTCCAAATGCTGATTTCTGCCACCAGCTCTTGTTGCTGTGATTTGTTCTGGGTGTGGGTGTGGGATCTGCCAGGCCCTCAGCAACCTGCTGCCCTGGCTGCCCATGCCCTGCTCAGCTCTGGGCAGGCAGGCAGGCAGGTGAGTAGCGCACGCTCCCATGCTCCTGGGGACCACGAATGTCTTTGAGGGCAGCCACAGCCCCTGGAAGCGCAGACAACAATCCCCCGAGCCCATGCCCAAGCAGCACCATCATCAGTAGATGGGAAGGATTATCTTTGCCTTCCCATAACCTCTGAGCCACCACATAGGGAAGGAGCATCAATTCCACCATGGTGGACAGGAAGAGGGGAGGGCCTTCCAAGGGCACTTGCTTAGTACCCTGACAGTGTATGGGCTGCCCCTGCTCCAGAGGCTGCCTCAGGCTGCAGGGCCCATAGAAACCTGCTGTGTCCCATCTGTATCTCCTCTCAGGAGGTGGGGACCAGAGCCTGTGCCTGCTCTGCCAGAGGGGTTGAGAAACCAGAGCGGGAAGACAACAGGGAAAAGACTTTTCTGAGGCTGCAAACAATTGAGATCACCTTCCCGAATCACTGGAGTGAGCAGGAGTCCTCAGGAGCTTGTTTTTGTTCAAACCTGTCACTTTCTTGGACTCCTTTTGCTGTGATATAACAATACTTCCCAGGTCATAAACTGTTCAGCTGGGCATGGCAATGACTGGAGCTGTGTGTTTTGCAAGAAAGCCCCTAGCCAGCAAATTAGCACAGACTAACAGGAGATGTTCAATCTGCAATGCTCCTCAATGTCCCCTTCTCCTCCAGCTGGTTCTGAGTGCTCTGGCTGTGAGACAGCCTTATGAGGGCTTTGCCCAAAGGTCTGTGGAAGTGTCAAATACATGGCCTGCGCAGAAGCACGCCCGTGGTCATTTACACCTCTCTACCCTTTGTTTTCTCGTCAGGTGGCTGGCATCAAATTGTTCATGGTATTTTCTCCCACCTTGGGGACAGCAATTTTTCTCCCTGAACAACAGGGTCTCTCTTCAGTCCATTGCACTTCTCCAACCTCCTTCCCGCTTCCCTTCAGCAAATGCAGAAATGAAAATCGGGTCAGTTATCGCCGACGACAAGGTGCCTCTCTTCCAGGGACCCTTTCCCCAGTGCGAGTGGCTGTGTGACGTCGCAGACAGCGTCCGTGACGTCACACTCCCGTGGGATAGAAGTGGGCCCCAGAAAGCACTCCACGGCGGGGCAGAAACGGTGCGGCAGAGCTCGGGGTGGGGCGCGGCGGGCGAGCGGGGGTCCTCGGACCGGATCTGCCACGCCCGCAGCAAATACCTGCGCCCTCCGTCCCTACTGCTCCAGCGCCGAGCCAGCGGAGAACCGCGCATCACTCCGTGGTGGCCTCTGAAGCCCAGGGAGGGACACTGCCAGGGTGATGGGAGGGGGCGGGGGATCACAAGTGGTACCAGCTATGCCGATTCAGGTCCTTTGGGGTCACACTTGCGGGGACAAGGATGGGGACAGCGAGGTGCTGAGAGCGTGGGGTCGCGGGTGGTGCGCGCACGGAGGGTCCGCGTCGCGCACGTCCCGCCGGGCCCGCGGGCGCAGACAGCTGCTCCCCGTTCACCCGCGGCGGTCAAATAACGTCTGAATTACATCCTTGTAAATATTGACTGTGGCCATCTTCTTCGTTTCTGCGCACAGAAAACCGAAATGTTAAGCCCGGCGGGGCCGGGGCCGGGCTGCTGCGCCGGAGGGCGGCGCGGGGTGCGGGGGGTGTGGAGCGGCGGGGCCGGGAGAGCCGGGGCACGTCCGTGGGAGTGCGCTGGGGTGCCCGCAGACATCGCGGGCAACAGAGCATCGCACCTCCGCGGGAGCGCGCCGGCCGTGCCGAGGATGCTAAAGGCAGCGGTCTGTCTCCTGGCTTGGGCTGTGGGCTAATTTATAATCCTTGGGCGGGGAGAACGGGGGGAGAGACGACACACAAGAGAAGACGGAGAAGCGTGGGACGAGATGTTTCCTGGTATGGCTTCATTGAACGCCAGCGTTAATGAGTGGCAACGGGCTGCGGTTGCGCCCCGCGTCCCCGACGAGGGTCTTTCCCGCGACCAGCGTGACACTAGCCGGTGTCCTCAGCCGCCTTCCCCGGGGGACGCCCCCATACAGACGGTGGACTGCCCAGCCGTGCACTGCCGCCCCCTCGGATGCCCCTGTCCGGACTCCTACCGCCCCTCCACGCACCGCCCCTCGACGCCGCGCTGCCCGGGCGGGGCCCGTGCCCTTGCTGCGGCTGCTGGTGTCCCCTCGCCGGCGGTGACTCCCCCCGGGGATGGGGAGCGGCCGTCCCTACAGTGTGAGTGGCTGCGCGGCGGCTGTGCCTCCGGGCGCCGTATCCGCGCATTTGGTGGTCGATAAAACAATTTGTTTCCCTCCCCGTTTGGGGAGGAGGGAGGGGGAAGGGGAAAATCACTCCGGGGGAGGGGAGGGAAGGGAAGGGAAAGGAAAGGGGGAAAAAAAGGAGCGAGAAAGAGAACAAGCGAGAGAGAAACATCAAACCCGACAGAAAACCTCACTCCGAACTATTGCGACACGGAGTGAGGAGCGCGGGGGAGACCGGCGGCGAGGTGCGAGTGGGAGCGGGCCGGGCCGGGGCAACGGACCGGGGTTGGGTGGGGGGTCCGTGGGAGCGGGCCGGACGTGGGAGGGGCGGGCTGCTCCCCCCCGTGGGTGAGCAGGCGGCGCACGGTGCCTCCGCGCTGCCCCCCCGCCGGTCGCGCCGGGCGGGACTCGGCGGTTCGGCGCGGCTGCCCGGTGACCGCTGCCGCCTGCCCGCAGCGCACAGCGAGCCCCCGCACCTCGGAGCCGGCGGCCAGCACGACGGCGGCCCCCAGCCCCCCACCATGAACACCATCGTCTTCAGCAAGCTCAGCGGCCAGGTGCTTTTCGAGGAAGACGCCAAGGAGCGGGAGCGGAGCGGCCGGCCCTACGTGGGGGTGGTGGAGGGCCCACACCACGCCGAGGTGCTGCTCCCCGACAGCCCGTCCATCAAGGAGAGCCTCAGCCTGCGCAACCGGCGGACAGGGTATGCCGTGCGCTTGTCTCCGCGCCGCGCACCAGCTTCGGGGGCGGCCCTGCTTGCGCTGCCGGCGCTCCCGGCAGCCGCGTCGCCGATTAGGGGTTGCGAGATGCGTTTCTAGCTGGGTCCTCCCCCACGTCCCCGGGTCCGTGATGTCTGGGACTCTTATTGCACAGCTGTGGTGGGAAATTCCGGCAATAGATGATACAGGGGCGTCCGATCGGGCTGGAATGTGCCAGACAGGGTTCTCCTGTCTTGCTGCGCTTGACTTCCCTCACTGCCTCGAAACAAAAACACCCCGGGCACACCGGGGCTCCGCGGCTCGCTCAGGCAATTAAAATCCCCAAAACAGGCGCCAGGCGAGACGTGTGAGACCTGGGGGTCGGGGCGGCGGTGTCGCGGCCGGGGCGCGGGCGCTGCGCGGCCCCGGCACTTGTTCCGCCGTCCCCGCGGGTCGCGGCGCGCCGAGCGGACGGGCGGGAAGGAGCGGCGTTGTCGGTGCGTTCCCAGGGATAGGGTTTAGAACGGACTAGCGCAATGCCAGTGAGGGTCTGGTTTAGGTGAATTAGGATCGGTTTTGCTAAAACGGCAGCTGAGGCTGAGCCGCCTGCGGCTTCTTTTTTTTCTTTTGCCTTTTTTTTTCCTTTTTTTTTTCCTTTTGTGCTGGAACAGGTGAAATAGAAGGTGATGAGAGGACGTGCGAGCTTCAGCGCGTTGTCAGCCGTAGCTCCGAGGGTTGAACTGGCGAGCGCTGACCAGACATTTCGGGTCAGTGTTACAAAGTAAAGACCGAGGAGCACAGTCAGGCGGCTCGGAAACCGAGGAGTCCCGGGGAGCTGCTTTTACTGCCGAATTTCCACCTTAGCGATTGCATCAGCGCTCGGTTTTGCCGGCGGTGCTGGCCGGGAGGACGCGTGTTATGTTTCACCTCAATGTTCTCGCAGCCGACCGCAGCGGAGCGGGGCTGCCGAGGTTGCCCCAGGCGAGGCAGCGCCCGCGGCAGCTCGGCCCGGCCTCGCACGGCCCGGCCCCGTGGCGCCCCCTGCCGCCGCCGCACGGAGCCCCCTCCGCCCCGCGCAGCGCTGCCGCCAGCCCCTGCCCGCCTCTGGCTTTTTTGCCTTCGGATTCCCCCGGTTTTGTTCGCTCGGTCTTTATTTTAGGCTGGTTTTTACGAAGAGACACCTTTGCAATTTTTTAACATTTTTTATTAAACGGAGCTCGCTTTTCGTTCCCCCAGTATACGCCGTTTCCCTCAGCGGGCTGCCTCGCGTCGCTGCCGGCTGCATTGGCAGCGGCACTCCGGCTCCCCCAGGAACACCCCTCGCCGCTGTCTCCGAGGAGAGAAATGACCCGGGAGCTGCTCGGTGCCGCGGGTATCCCTGAATATCACCGGCAGATAAATCCGGGAAGGATTCAGGCTCGGCTGGCCCCGGGGCAGCGGGCACCAGAGCCGTGCTGTGCGAGGCGCACCCTGGCCGCGCTGGAAGCCCCGCTGCAAACAAACCAACCACACACGCCTGGCAGGTGCCCGGCACCGCTTCGCACAGGCGGAGCCCTGGCCCCGCTGAAATCCCCGCGGGGCAGCCGCCCTGACCGGCAGCATTATCGCGGCCATTCACCCGCTCTGGGTCTGCTCTCCCAGACCCTCCACGGGGAGTTCGGGGGGCTGTGGGCATCGCGTTCTCCTGAGCAGCCGGCCGGGACGAGGGCTGCGGCCGTGGAGAGTCGCCGAGCATCCCGCAAGGATGGGACTCGGCTCCCCGGGACGGGGCGCACCCCTGGGTAGGGCCAGACCCGGGCAGGACGCACCCCGGGGCTGGGTCCCCCCGCGGACAGGGCGCTCCTACCGCGCCCGCGGCAGCGGCCGCACTGTGGAGCCCCGGTGCGGGCGGGGGGAGCGGGCAGGCGCCCCCAGCCTCGGCCCTCAGCACCCCTTCTCCGCGGCAGGGCGCGGCAGAGCGGCGGGAAGGTGCGACACAAGCGGCAGGCGCTGCAGGACATGGCACGGCCACTCAAGCAGTGGCTCTACAAGCACCGCGACAACCCATACCCCACCAAGACCGAGAAGATTCTGCTGGCACTCGGCTCCCAGATGACCCTGGTGCAGGTAAGAAACCGCCTTATCCCCAAATCAGAGGCGTTTCATGGATGGGACAGGGACAGCATCAGCCAAACTCCCCTGAGAGCTGAGCAAGGGTCAGTGCTATGTATCAAGGAGCACCAGTGCAGCCAGCAAGACCAGGGGTCCTGTCTGCATCCTTCCTCCACCCTTGCCAGGGCTCCCCTACCCCAGCAGGACTGTCTCTCCCAAGTAAGAATTACCGCATCTGATCTATGCTGGCAGGGGAAGTGCTAAAGACAACCAGCAAAAGGTTGCCCTCCTAGGAATAGATACTCTCATCCTTTCATCTCGTTCATAACTACAATGGAAATATTTTTGCTAAGTCTTTAAAAATCTTCAAGTTAAAAAAAATCAGTGATGGGAGATTTCAGCACAGAATAGGAATTGCTGAGGAAATTGTAGGGAGCTACTATCTTCCCTTTTGAAAATGCACTAGGTAAACACTGTTCCATTCTTCTGTTAATTGTCATCATCTGTTGCATAGACAGTGTTACCATTTGCACTGTGGGCAGCGGCTCAGCACACAGGGACTACGCTTCACAATGTTGCAGGAATTATCATTGTAGTGTAATTAGACATGGGAAGTAATTGTTTTGCTCTCAGGTAATACTGCCCTGAAATGACTGGTAGTTGTCTTGCAATAAGAGACAAGGTTTGCTGGAAGTGGTTATAAATCTAACTTCTTTGTTCTCTTTGCCATCTGGCACTCTGTTGAAATATGTGGTTAAATGCTATCGTTTGCAGAGTGATGCTATCTCAAGTCTGGATGCTGAAAAGATTTATGCATTGTGAATAATCAAATTTCCTTTACTGCAAGCTACTGCTAGGTGCATAAAATGAAATCCATGTGTTTGCAGGATTGGGTCCTCGACACTCTGCCTAACACATTATGTGTCACTTCACATAGGACACAGATCAAAATAGCGCAAAGTGTTAGAAAAAGCAGGTGGTAATTAACCATTATTATTTTGAGTGGTCCTTCAAAAAACCCTGTGCTATGAACTTCAATTCTAGTAATTGGAAAATGGGAAACTTACACTTTAGTACCTCACTATGAAACTACTACACTAGAAAAAACAGTATAGCTTTGACAAAAATAGTATTAATGTCTCAGAAAATGCCAGTTATAACTGGAAGATGTAGTTAAAACAACTCTTATTTTTAAAAAAATATACATAAAAGATTTGCTCAGAGTTTTAAAAATATAATTACATAAACACTATCCTTTCAATGGCACAATTCAGTGGGAATACTGTACTGGATTATGGCTTGAGGAGTTCTGCTATTCTTTTACAAATGCCTCAGAATGAACGGACAAGGGAAAAAAAAAACCTGGTGGGTTTTTGCAATATTTCTCTCATGGCAGCTTGATAAATCCTGATGGGGGTAAACTGTATTAGCCTCTATAAAACCATCAAGTGAGACATGGCTAATACTCCACGTAGTTGTATGATCTATGTAAGGTGTAGAATAAAATTAAAAAGAATCAAGACGGGTTACATTTACCTCTGTGAGACCTGCGTGAGTAGTGAATTTATGCTGAAGCTGAATTTGACCAACCTTGTTTCTATGTACTGTACTGTTTGAAAGAGCTGTGTGAACAGGCACACCTATCTTCATTTAGAGAAGCACACCATCAAAAAGAAACCCCAGGTGTTTCTTCTGTTATTTGGGTGCAATACTCTTTTAACTTAGGAATACTATCACATCTGTATGAGATACAAATACATATGTCTGGCAGCTGCAGTAACTCCTGAACCTGGAAGAACAAAACAACACATACTCCACACCTACTTTTTGAATGCCCAGAAAGAACAAGACTGTAATCCAGATCAATTTTTTTTTTCTCTGAGAGTAAGAAAGAGCATGGTGCGATCTCTGTCACACTGGGTACATCTGAAATAGCTTCCGTGAAGGCTGTACTCTTTCAGAAGAGTAGTATAACCCAGAGATGGCTGGGACTGGGCTTCAGTGTCGGTTGGAAAGTTTTGCTTCTGTCCCAGGAGGGGCACTTTGCAAGCATCAACCAGGGTTGCCCGCAAATTGCTTTTCTAATCTAGTAACATAGTTGGATGCTTAAGAGAACCAGTGTATGATGCTTTCTGTGAGTTACACCCTTTCATGTTCAATGACCTGGCCCATATTTCCTACTCTTTTTCCATTTTTCAGTGCTGTCTTGTGGCATTTGGCCCCACAGCTTTCAACTCGTGTGGAAGCAGTTGTCTGCTGACAGCTGCTACCTCTTCCCAGCATCCCCTGTGTGCTGACGCCTTGTCCTCACAAGCCATAGGGGATGCAGAAGGTAGTGTTCAAAATCCCTTTTCATTTCTGCCAAAATGTTGTTTAGAGAGTGAATGGTTGGGTTGTTTTGTTTTTCACCTCACTGATGGCCTTGGAAAAGGTGTTCATCAGCTCCCTGGAAGATGAGGTTGATCACAGTAATTTTGATAATACAGCTATGACTCTTCTCCCTGTGCTTTTCTTTAATCTAATGAACCTTACTATGGTGGTATGTGCTGTCTATCCAAAGGAGCTTTTGCAGGATCATGGCATACATAAAACCAATTCTTCTGTGAGACAAAGAGGTGAACATCCAGCACTGTTTTTTACTTTTTTTATTAGGACAGAATTTGCATGTCAAATCTTCCACAACTTTATTTTCATTAGTTGTGCTGTCACCCAGTTGGCTGATTTTAAATTAATTTATTCTACCTCACTAATACTTTGGCTTACCCTCCTGTTCTTGGGTGCAGTGGAATAGCAAGGGGACTGTTCAGCTGCATGTCCAACTGCAGTGCTGAAGAAAACTCAGACTCTTTCAAGGCGGTAGGATTTTAGAGGAATCATAATTCATCTTGTTTCTTAAGTAGTAGTAGCAAAACCTGGGGCAAATTCTGGGCCGATTTATTCCTGTATAGGCCAACAAGGTCTTTGGGAGTCCTCAAGGCAAATGTTATTGTGGATTTCAGTCCAACAGTCCAAAGTTTTCTACTTTCATAACTGCCAAAGCAGGAAACCAAGAAAGCAATATAGTTTGAAAAGGCATTTTATGTTTTACTCCAATTATATTCCAATTCAGAATCCAATATTTTGTCCTGCTAATATGCTGCATTTTCATTTGTATTATTACCACAGTGCTTGATTTATTTTATTTTAAAGTTTGGTTTAGGTGTTCTCATGAAATAAAAAAGAAAAATGGCTGTATATTCCTTCCAGAAAGAAATATGAATGGGTGTATTGTTGAAGAGGAAGTTTTTCAATATGAGAATTAATATATCAGTCATGTGCTGCTATGGATTTAATAGAACTCAGATTTATAAAGGCCTATCTGGAATACTGGAGGAGGAGAATCGCTTGATGTCTCTTCCTTTTCTGAAACTTTGGCCACTCTTAAGCAGTGAAGCAGAACAAATTGCAATAAAAATTAAGGAGTCTCTTCTGAAGTAAAGCCAAAGGGTCAGTATTTCATGATGCCGATATAAGTGTCCGATGCATTTTGGGAACAACTGAGCTGCTGTAAAAAAAAGAATGATGGAAAGAACATTTATTATCATTCCCCTAAGGTTTTGTCTTTTTACTTCTTGAAGAACTACTTGACAACTGCTCCTTTACCAGAATAGTGATTTTTATCATGTGTTTTTTTCAAGATACTTAGTTCTTGGAAGGTTTCTGTGACAAAGATTTTTCCCACTGGCTTGTTTGTAAATCATTGTTTTGGAGATTTTATTTTTTTTGGAGGTCACAATAGTGTAACTTGGAACTATGGGAAAGGAGAGATGCTTTTGGCAGCTTTGGTGGTTTCTCTTTGCAATGGTTTAGGTAAATGTACTGCAAATAGGTACTTGTTTTGAGTGGGACCTATAGCAGTAGGCATGCAACTTTTAAAAGAACACCTGGATAGACAATGTCACATTTTGAAATTAATGGAGAAATTGTTCTTAGCTTTAAATAAGCCATGAACAGCCTATAATAACCCAGTGATGACTGGTATGTAGTATATACCCAGTCCAGGTATATGAAGTTGCTGTCTGGTACAGCCTGTGGCCATGCAGGCTCTTCCAGTTCACATATCTGGAGATTGTCCAAGACTGAAGAGTGGGAGAGATTGAATCTCGTGATGTCTTAGAGCCCAGGGTTTTCCAGCAACATACACCAGTGCCCAAGAGCAGGAAAGCAACCAGGGATACCACATCATAGATTTAGCCTAAAAATATCTTAAATGGATTTGCCTAGCTTTTCTTCAGCATTAATGGGCCTTCTTGTAATTGCATTTGGGATAAGAGTTTCTGGGCTAAATTTGCTGCTTTGTCTTTTAGTAGAAGGCTTCTCTTCTAAAAGCTGACTTGAGATTCTTCCAGAATCATAGAATCCTTTAGGCTAGAAAAGACCTTTAAGATCATCAAGTCCAGCTGTTAATCCAGCACTGCCACATCCACTGCTAAACCATGTCCTTAAGCACTACATCTACACTTCTGTTAAGTACCTCCAGGGATGGTGACTCAACTGTGATGACTTCCCTAGGCAGCCTGTTACAATGCCTGAAAATTCTTTCTGTAAAGAAATTTTTCCTAATACCCAATCTAACCCTGCCCTGATTCAACCTAAGGCTATTTTCTCTTTTCCTACCACTGGTCACTTGCAGAGAAGAAATTAACTCCATCTGGTTACAACCTCATTTGATATAGTTGTAGAGAGCGGTAAAGTCTCCCCCGAGTTTCCTTTTCTCCAGTCTAAACACCTCCAGCTACCTCAGCCACTCCTCATCGGACTTGTACTCCAAACCCTTCACCTTCTCTGGACATGCTGCAGCACCTCGATGCCTTTCTTGAAGTGAGGGGCTAAATACAGGATTTGAGGTGTGACCTCACCAGTGCCGAGTACATGGGGACAGTCCCTGCCTGGTCCTGCTTAACACACTGTTGCTGACACAGACCAGTATGCCATTGGCCTTCTTGGCCACCTGGGCACACTCTGCCTCATGTTCAGCCAGTGTCAGCCAGCACTCCTGGGTCCTTTTCCACCAGTCAGCTTTCCAGACACTCTTCCACCAGCCTGGGCTGCTGCCTGGGGGTTGTTGTGACCCAAGCGAAGGACCGGGAACTTTGCCTTCATGAGCCTCCTACCACTGGCCTCAGCCTATTGATCCAGCCTGTCCAGATCCCTCTGCAGAGCCTTCCTGCCCTCCAGCAATTCAGCATTTTCCTCCAGCTTGATATGTCTGCAAACTCACTGAGGGTGGCCTCAATCCCCTTGTCCAGATCACTGATAAAGATATTAAACTGGCCCCAGCACTCACCCCTGGGGAGCACCACTGGTGACCGGCTACCAGCTGGATGTAACTGCATTCACCAACACTCCCTGGGCTCGGCCATCTGGACAGTTTCCTACTCAGTAAAGAGCACCCCTGGTCAAGCCATGAGCAGCCAGTTTCTCCGGGAGATGCTGTGGGAAACTGTGTCAAAGGCTTTACCAAGGTCCAGGCAGACACATCCACAGCCTTTCCCTCATCCACTAAGTGGGTCCCCTTGTCTCAGAAGGAGATTGGGTTGGTCAAGCAGGACCTGCCTTTCACAAACCCACACTGGCTGGGCCTGATCGCCTGATTGTCCTGTATGTGCTGTGTGATGGCACTCCAGATGATCTGTCCCACAAAGAGCGGGGGGGCAAGGTGCAGTATATTTGTCTCATTATGAAATAATGATCGAATACTACTATTTCCTTATAGCAAAGGACTTAAAATATGACTCATCTTTTCATACTGATATGCAGAAAGCAAAGCATTGGCATGGGAAGAATGAGCCCAAAATAAACCAAGTGTACCATGCAGAAATCACTCCTGCTAAATTTAATTGCTTTTATGTATGAGTCACACTAATACTACCCTATCTTTCTTCTCCATACATGGCACTTCACTGATGAAATATTTCAATATGTAATGAAATGGAGCATAATGAAATCTTTCTTGTGAGAGGTTGGAATGCTGTCAGTTTTGTAAAATGCTGCAGTAACTGCTATCATGTTCAGTGAGACCCTGGATTGATCCATCTCTATTGTTATGTACTTGATTTTAGAGTTAGATACTAAGTCATGTGGCAGCCAGGTAACTGCTGCTTTGGCTGAGCAGTCTGGAGTGAGTTTTTAAACAGCACTAGAAAGTACGCGGATTCCAGCCCACCCTTTCTCATTTACCATAAAAATTGCTGTGTCAATATGATGAATATAAACAAGTAGCCTTGGAAGAGAATGAAAATTACTTGCTCTGCCAGCCAAAGTTTTGGTCTTCTAACCTGTCATAGTAAACTACACGGCTTGTAAAATCATGTGTTTGGCATCTGAGCGCTGATCCAGGGCTCACTGTATTTTCAGTGGAACCCTGTTTCATATAAATGTGATTTTAAGTAAAATCAAAGTGACAGGCTTAAGGCACCACTGCTAAGTTCTGGATGGAACTCTGAACTGAAGCTTTGTTTTTCCTTTAAGCAGATAGTGCTTATTTTTCTCATAATCACCCTAGATGGGATTATTGATCCAGAATAATTATACAGATACTTCTGTGTGTTTTATACAACCTTAGCTACAATAGGCAGATGACAAAACTATGGCCAAAATCCAACACTGAGGTCTACAGTCTGTTAGCTGGAGTAGTATGTTTTGATAAAACATTTGTTAAATCGTTTTGCAGGTTAATGTAAATGAAACGGTATGATCATTCCCAGGTCAGAATACGACAGCAAGTAGTCTCTGGCTTCCTCTGCGTGCATGTTCACAATGCAAAGATGTGAGGGGTCTATAGGCTCCTGACATTCTTTATGTTCTCCTTTGCAAGTAATGCTTCTCTGTCTTGCAGAAGTCATGTCAAAATACACTTATTCCTCCAAGAAGTAGTAGCACTTTTAAGACCTGATTTATCATTAAACAAGTGTTGTTAGAATGTAGGTAGCTTGCCTCTGCTCGTGCTTGTAGTAAAGTTACAGTAATGTCACTCTGTCAGTATTTTCTGTATTGTATACTTTTAAGTTACAGTAGAATCAAAGCCAGTGTTTTCTTAGATGTGCTTTCATGCAAAGTCACTGCAAGTACATGCATCCTATTTGGTGGTTTGATTAGCACTGCTGGCACAGAAGAGTAGACTCTGCCTTTTGCTTGTTCAGTGCCTAAAAACACTGTGAAATCCTTGTGTTTGAGCCTGACTTTGCAGTAACCATGTGTGCTAACAGGATACTAACATACCCATTGCTGTGTCAAACTCCAGAAAATGCTCTGCAGCTGGGAAAGAAGGCAAACCAGGCTATTGTTTAGTAGTGACCTTTTGAGGAATCTGCACCTTCCCTGGGTTTATGGGTGTACACAACAAAAAATGTGCATAAAACCTGCTGCTCTGAAGAGCATGTAGTTGATTTCTGCAGTGACTTGAAGTACGTTGTGCTCTGTGTACGACTTTCTTGATATCCACTGCTTTGTCAGACATGAAGTACTGTTAAAGTACAAGGGAGATTCTGGCCTCATACAAATTCAGAAGGAGTTTTTCTGCTTAACAGCCTTATTGTAGTCTATATAAATGTCAAAGGAAATGACTGAATATTAGATACTTGTTTTAATTTAGGATATTAGTAGTATATTGAAGGTTCATACCGAAAGTTCAAGGCATCTTTAAAATAAAAAAAGAAAGATGAATGTAAAATTAATATTTGTGACTCCTTAATTGAAACCTTGTGCTAACTTAGCTTTGCTAACACACTTATGAAGGGTGGGAAGCCTGAACCTGCCTTCTTGTCTGAGGTTCCTGCTCAGCTCAGTGACAGTTTCATGGACATTTGTCCTTATTTCTCTTGTTTGCAGTTTCATTGAAGTGTTCATAAAATACATGAAAACTGAAAGGCTTGGATTTGTTTATTTGTGTGATTTTCATAGGAAACTAATACACCTATTTGTATGCAGGTATCAAACTGGTTTGCCAATGCAAGACGTCGCCTGAAGAATACTGTCAGGCAACCAGACCTTAGCTGGGCATTACGAATCAAACTGTACAACAAATATGTTCAAGGAAATGCTGAACGACTCAGTGTGAGCAGTGATGACTCATGCTCTGAAGGTTTGTTGATGATCTTTTTATCAATTTTAAACTGATTGAAATATGTTTGGAAAGTATCAGATACCCTAAGTTAGCTGTAATTTTTAATAAAAAAATGTCCTCAGTGGATCCACCTTTACTTTCATTGTGAATTAGGTGCCTTTTTTGGATCCCAATTACTATACAGCCGTGCAAAGCAAGTTTGTGTAAGTTATTCATGGTGGCAGTCTGGCTGCATGTTATTATATTTCATTGTTACTAGACAGATAATTGTTAGTTCATTAGATGCTACAAGCCTATTCCTTTAAAGGAAAAAATTAATTACATTTGTTGTATAAAGAAATGAGAAATCATTTGACTGTTGCTTTCCTTGATGGAAGGGCCATAGCAATATCACATCATTAATAGGAGAACCTGATTAAGAAGAGAATCTGATTAACTTTGATGGGCCTTATTAGATGGTAAACTGAATATCACTGTTATTTATTTTATGCATTTTGCCAGCAATTGTTTTTCATAAGACATGCACTGAAATTCTCTTTCTTATTCAAATTAACACATGCACAGGATTTTTTTTTTAAATATCCTGTATTTTTAATAGAACAGTTGTATTAGTTAGGTCTGTAGGTTCTTTTTTTCAGACAGTTGTGACATGGAGTTACAATGACAGGAGCAGATGCTGCAGAAAATTGTCAGAAATCTGTATGTGAATTTGTAGAAGAATATGTCTCACTTTGTACTCAGTTTCAAATATCTTTATTTCAATTTTGGTCTGCACTCACAGTTCTTTGGTATGCACTTCCCTTGAAAAGATTGGTTGCAGGTAAATAAAAGAGTACAGTTAAGCAAATGCACCTAAATATGATATGGTATTCAGGAGAACAAAATTTCAAGTTATGATAGTAAGAATTCATTTTATTTACACATATTTTTAAATGCTTGTCATTGATTAGAACACTTTTCAGTTTTTTTCTGCTTGCTTTGTGTTACTTGTGAACTAATTAGACTCAAAGACTGTTTTGTCCAGCTAATTAAGTTGGAATAGCTGGAACATCTGAGAACCATGGGAACTATTATGAGCAATATGTGAACAGAAGAAAAATAAAATTGGTGTCAAATGCTGAAGTTATTGCCTAGTTTTAGTTGTATTTATCACAATTCAAAACATGCAGAGAAAGCCCTGTGTTCTGTATTAGGCATTCAGTGTATTGCTGTGTCTTTGTTCTTTTCTTTTCAGATGGGGAAAACCCTCCAAGAAACCATATGAATGAAGGGGGATATAACAAACCAGTTCATCACACTGTGATTAAAACTGAAAGTTCAGTAATAAAAACAGGAGTGAGACCAGAAACAAGTGCCAATGAGGACTACGTGTCACCCCCCAAATACAAAAGCAGCTTATTGAATCGTTACCTAAATGACTCATTGAGACATGTCATGGCTACTAATGCAGCTATGATGGAAAAAACAAGGCAAAGGAATCACTCCGGTTCATTTAGTTCCAATGAATTTGAGGAAGAACTGGTGTCTCCATCATCATCTGAGACAGAAGGCAATTTTGTCTATCGGACAGGTAAGGGATTTTTTTCTGCATCAATTCTAATACAGCCAGCTTTAGTAGACAGTGTCACCTGGAATGCTAATCACATGATTGTGCCTTTTATGAAGCTTCTGTCCATCTTCTCTTGTGGCAGTGGGTAATTTCTGTCTGTCCTCTTGCAATGAGAGTAGGTCACTCCTGTCTGTCCTCTGGTATCAGGATGGATAAATCCTGTCCACCCTTTCTTTCTCTGGAGAATTTCTGCTTGCAATCTTACAATTAAGTGCTGTTATTGACCCCTGGTGAAACTGGTTTGCTTTATGAATGGAATAATGGGGATGATTTTTGAAATGACACAGAAATGTTTTTGTCAGCACTGAGACAAGCCTAAAGAAGGAGAAAACTCTTAAGCGTTCTGTTACAGTAAGAGAGGACTAGAGAGGGACTGAAGTACTCCATGGCCTCAGCTGGGAGGGAGAAGGCTTTGAAATTTCAAGGTGGCTGTTTGTGACATTTCCCCGAGTCATGTGCGCCTCAGTGGAGTGCATGTGAACACCTTCCCGTTGTACAGCACCTTTTCTGTCCTCAGAGTGCTTTTCCAGTATGTGGTCTTTTGCTGCTCATGCATCTCTTAGGAATACATGGATTAGTTTAGACTAATTTCTGCATTACTCACCTGACACAGTGCACTAAGCTAAGGAGCAACAGACCTGGCCATTGAATACCTTCTCTTGATGTTTTTCTGAAGGGTCACACATAGTTTATTACTTTAATCTTCTCAATAAAAACTTGAAAGCATGATTTAATATCATCCACTGTTACCAGTCAGAGGAAGGCACATGGGATGCCTCGTTTATGCCAGTAAACTGCTGTCAATTAGGGCAAGATCAGGACTTGCCCAGGTCCCTGTGGGACAGGGAGTGCTGGAAAGCTCCTCTTGTGAAGCTCTTATGTGTTTCTTTGGGACATAAGGCAAAAAAAAAATTCATTTTGAAAAAAATTAAGTTTTGCATCCCAGTCTCTGAAGGTCTCCATGAGCAACTCAGGGTTTCCATTCATTGCAGCAGTCCTACACGTTGTCCCAGTGCCTTTCTTGGCAGGTTATTCTGCCAGGGACCACCTCGTGGGCAGCATCGCTTTTGGGATGGATAGTGATGAAAAGTACCAGAGGAGTTTGCACTAAATTTAATACATATTTAGATTTTGCACTTGGTTTACTGTGGCTTCCCTGGCAGTCAGGTTCGGGTGCCTTTGCAACCTCTCAAGTTTGCGGCCTTTGCTCTCTCTTTTCTGGCACATTTCGTGTGATTTTTTTTTTTGTCCGTGCGGAGGGGCCACAAGGATTTTTAGGACGCTGCGTTCCATGGTGGAGGTCGGAGGACGTTTGTGCGTGCAGGTTGTCAGGGATGACCGAGGAGTGAGTGGGGGCCCCGTAGACAAATGGGATCTTGTGGGCAGCAAGAATAGTGCATGCATGATTAGTAAGTTTCAAAATTAACTCTCTTTGTTCATTTAACTTTTTTTTCCTCAACATACCAAATACATTTGGTCCACATTACAGGCATATAGCCTGCCAAGTTTTATTTTTAAGTGAAAAGTTACTAAAGAACAGATGCAGCAGCTCAGATATGTAAACTTATGTTTTTCTGTTCTTTATACTGTAACCTAAAAATGGACACAATGGACACAACAGCTTTTTTAAATTTGTAATAAATTTGCTACTAGATTAAGCTCTTCTTGTCAAGTTTCAGACTACACTGAAAAATATCGTCATTGATATGAATGCTGAAACAGGCACACTGTAGCTGTCTAAGTTCACAAGCTGTGCTGAAATTACTAAAAACTATTGTATTTGTCCTTAAAGTTCATAAGTGACATTCCTGGAACTCCTCTTGAGATTGTATTTAAGTCAGTTCCTAAATAGCTTCCTTAACATTTTGAAGTGCTACAGCCTTTGATGAAAACACAACAGCAACTCTCAGGATATAGTTTTATTGTGTTTGCGCTTTGAAAACAGACAAATAATAACCTACTTTTAGAAAGAAAAAGATCATGTGTATATACAATATTGTTTGCTATATCCTTCCTATGCATGTATGTACATTTAGGAAATAATAGGTACACATGAGCATTTTTCAGCTACAAAATTACAGTCCCATTAATGATTATCTGATGATATTGTAACATGCAGGAATTAAGCCCTTCATGAACAAAGCAGATGTTTTCCAGTTATCATCCATTTATGAAACCTATTTTCAAATAGATGAAATTATCTACGTGATTGTTAGGTAAGGAGAGATAAATAAGGATGATTTTATTTTTTTACCTTTTTTTTTCTGTGTAATTTGAATGGAATGGGAGTTCTCAGTGCAGTTGTGTAGCAGGAAGCAGTTAAATGCCACCCTGATGCCCGATCCCATCAGATCTCGGAAGCTCAGCAGGGTCAGCCCTGGTTAGTACTTGGATGGGAGACCTCCTGGGAATACCAGGAGCTGCAGGTTCTAGTCCCGAGGACTTCACTGTCACTGTCCACGCTCTCTCGGCCGTGGCAGATGAACCTGAGGAGTTCAAGGATGGGGCCAGTTCTGCGCATGCTGTGCCTCACCTAAAAAATCCACTGCGCAGGCTGGAAGGGAACACCCACATGGGGAGAGCCCTTCCCAAATCTTCCTTTGTGAATCCGAGTCATCATGTGTAGCAGGCCTGTGTCTGTGTTCTCAAAAATAGCAAAATAATAGGATATGTCTGACTGTACCACTCTTACCTTCCTGAAAGTGGCAAGTGTATTTTCAGAGATATTAGCAATTACAAGGAGTTCACCATGGATATTGAGCGAAACAGCTATTTTTTAACACAAAGGAGCTGATGCAGGCTTGTAAAATCCCAACTAGGTGTTTTAGTTTATGAACACATTTTAAGCAGTATTTCAAAAAGCATAGAGTGAAAACTGATTGACGTTTTATTTTTGAGAAATATTTGGCAAGGTTGTTGTGCTCTTAATGACAGGCAGTCATCCTTTGTTGTGCTTCCCTGGAAAAGTAAAGTTTTACAGCAGATCATAAGCACAGAGCTGTATCTGGTTCTGATTACTGATTTCAGGTACATCAGCGTGTCTGGAGCTACTTCGCTTTCCCAGCGCCCGCGGTCAGCGTGGCCACGTGTGTCTCAACAGCCTGTGCCAAATTAACAGGGTACGAGCGCAGTGTCCAATAACAAAAACATGAAATTGCAGTTTAAAGTTTATAAGGAAAATGGGTTGTAGAGTTTCCCATTTCAGTCATTAACATGCTTATAAACACAGGACCATATACTATTCCAGCTTCATGCAACTGGGAAATCCCACATAGAGATCAAGGACGGGCTTTATAACTGTCAGCAGAGCAGCCTCATTTTATACCTCTGCACAGTTGTCATGAGATCATGGGAAGCAGCTTCAGTGCTGGGGCAGGAGCAGCACACCCCAAGTTAGAGCCCTTGCAGGTGCAGTGCACACACTGCCGTCTCCCCCAGCCTCTGGCCTGGGGAGCCAGGGAGCTGCTGTGGGAAGGGGCACGGGCGGACAGTGCAGGGCGAACAGAGCAGCCGGGGAAGAGCGCAGCTGTACTCATGTATGAGTACATGTGAATGTTCTGTTGTAAGCTGATACGCTTCTGTATATAATATGACATACACCAATGTGTTCGATTAAGGCAGAAAATTTCAGTTCAGATTAATCCTACTGCAGGTATAATATATAAATATATATAATTGGTCAAATATGTGCCTTAAACTGACCACTGAAAGGCTTGGTTCAGTGTTTTTGTTTAGTTAAAAATCCGTGTTGTAGAACTAGTTTTCATTAACTCCTTGGCATGCTGTCACTCACAGCAGGCTCTCTGTGTGACAGGAATAACTGAAACCAGACTTGCCTATCTGTAATTGTTGTACAAATGCACACAGAAACAACAGTCTGACAGCAACAAGCACTCCAGAAATGTACCAGGAAAAGATCTAATAATGTTTGTAGTGAAGCTGAACATAAATCTAAAGCAGCAATGTCAGTCTTTGGTTTACGGATCACTAAAATGCTGACTTTTCTGTAATCACGCTGCAGTGCTCCCTGAGTACCCCATCATCAGTCATCTGCAGGAACAAAATGTTCTGTGTCATTATAGCACAAGGAAATGAAAAATGCCCAACTTTCAGGGATATTGTTGTCTAGTGAAGAAAGCAAAAATTAAACCAAGAAAAAGCGACGAAATGGCAGGACAGGGAGTCCTTTTTCTGTAGGCAGATTTTTTGTTGATTTCACTTTATACATTACTTAGCACAGTAGAAAAGCCAGAACAAATAAAAATGGTCAGAAAAGTAAAGACTTGCAGGCCCGGAAAGGAGGATGGCTTTTAAACAAACTCTTGAATGACTGGCTGATTTTTGAAGATGTTTGATCTCTGGTTTTGGATGTTTATTCTCAGGAGTACACTCTGTTTCTGATTTTTCAATACTACTGCCTTTTTCTTTCCTCTCGCCTTCCTTTCTTTCTTTCATTTGGATCCTGCAGAGCTGGTGATTTATAAAGCATGATTCTGGGTCGTTTATTGCAGCACACTAAGCAACTCTGATGAGACCCTCGGCACACTGTAGGATCAGGCCCACATTCCTACAGAGCACTCAGATGTAAGTGTGTAGCCATGCACATAAGTACTATACAGAGACACACAAGTTGCAGAACAGTGCTATGATTTTGTGTGGTCCTTGCCAACTTTTCCTTGCAATTTGACATTTTTAGAAATTAACATGTAATTTAAAAATGAGCTATAAAATTTGAAAGCGTAATATGAACACAGTGGAACCTGTTTTCAGAAACAACTCAAGGGACCCGCAAAAACTGCTCATACCAGTGACTTTTGCAAGTTTGATCTAAACGGGGCTGGAGTCCTTGGGGATACTTTGAAATAAATGGTAACCTGGGAGAGCTGAAGGGGGTCCTTGTTGCAGATCCTAATGTCATCCAGAAGTGAAATGGAAAAGGTGAATGTCAAGTACAGTACTAAATGCACACAGCAGCGTAACTGCAATTTGAAGGTTACACAGTTAAGATCATATTTCTGCAGGAATTTTATTATTACTTGACCTGATTCGTCAACACTAAAATAGCACGGAACTGAGAATTGAGAAGATTGTGTTTAATTTACTGTTCTGTTGTTTTTTTCTAAAGAAAGATTAAAAGTAAATGGCTTTACTACACGGAAAGTGTCAGGTTTAATATACCAGATGTGATAACCCAAACTTAGGAATTTTAAGGATCCTACCCTCTCCCCACTAGTTAAGTTTCGTTCACATTCTGCATTTCCTTCAGTTTGGGCAGCAAAAATCAAATAGGCTGTTTTTTAGTTCCCTTTAATTTCTCAGTTTCTCGGTATTTGAGTGGCAAGGGGAATGGGTCAGGATTATTTCTATGTGACCCTGAAAACAGTGCTTCATCAGAACTGAATTTTTTTAATGGGAAGGTAGCAGTTCCAACCTCTCTCATGTAAGGGAACAAAGGAAGAGAGAACTGGGTAGGCTGGGAACAGAGCACCCTTCCTAAGGCCTGAGCACCGAGGGACTGCCAGTGGTCAAGGAATAGTTTTGCCTGGAGTCAGCCATGCTGGGAGGGGAAGCGGTGCTGCCGGCAGTGTCAGCTTTTCTCTGCCATTTCTCTCCACACTCTACTTTTAGTGGTTCATTTTGTGGGAAAAGAGAGTATTTGTTTTCTCACAGGTGCTGGGTGCAAAATCTGTGCATCCTTGTTTTGTCTGTTTGTTTTCAGATGCAAAAGTCTATGAATGTTGGAGATTTTTTTTTCTTTAAACCCAAAATATTACAGATTCCAGAGACTGGGCTCTGCGCAGGCCAGATGTGCTTTAAGTAGCACCATTTTTGTGGCTATTCTAGAATTCAGGTATAATTGCTGTGGAGACCCCACAGAGCAGAGCGGGGGCTCTGGGCACCTTTTATGGTTTACTTCTGTTGATGTCATGGCAAATTTTCTGCATACTTCCGTAGAAACTGTCTTGAGCCAGTTGTTTGGCTGCAGAGGATTTTCTTCGAATCAGCCTGCTTCAGAGCAGCACGTCTCAGGACTCTTGACAGCTTTATCATCGCAGAGAATAAGATGTTTGTGCATGAATTATTTGAAATGGAAAAGATTACAGCATCTGACTGAAAAATCAGAAACACCAGAAAATCCAGGGCATCAGCCATGTTTCCATGGCCACATGTTGTCGCTGTCTGTGCTGGTGTAGCAAGCGTGCCTTTGTTTCTCAAAGACCATTAAAATTTTCCCAATGCAAATATTCACAGCAGCGGCCAAAAAAACTGCAGATCCCTGTGCTTGCCCAAGACCTCTCAGACACAGCAGGAAAAACATGTGGTGCTGTCACCTATTGCTAACAACTATATAGTTTTATCCTCCTCTTCAGAGTTAGTCAATGTTCCAGGCCTCAGCAAGGGCTGTTCCCTGGCAAGCCTCAGGCCTCATTCATTTAGTGAAGGTGTTTTCAAAGAGAAAAAAAATTTATCCCCATTTTCCTATTGTTCTAAATGTCTTCAGAATTATGCTTGATCTTAAAACCTGGGACCAGCCCAAATGTGAATGTTTCAGGAAATTATGTGCATGGAAAAGCATATGATCATAAATCAGACTGTTTCCCAGTTTCAGCTGTAGACTGCATGGTTAGTGATGAATATAATACGGAAATTAGTTAGAAAATTAGCAGTTAATTTAAGGAGTATTTAAAGACTGTGTGAAACTACAGCTTGAGAAAACTCATTTAGTGCAATGGATGTTGCCTGAGCAGGATTTTCCCCGGTACCCAAATTTGTGTGTTGATCAGTAACAGCAGAATTGCTGGGCTCCCATGCTACCTTTTGTGGTTCTGCAGTGATTCAGGGGTTCCCCAGCCTTGCAAATGCTGGCCAGCTGGGACCACTGCTGCTGCAAGTGGTGCATGTCTTGCAAAAGAAAACACTGCTCAAATGAGCAGGGCAAAGGAGGGATTGGGGGAGATAAGGGGATGAGGTAACCAAGCAATGGCCCAGCTTGAACAGAGCAGCGGAATGCTGTGGCGTGCTGGATGCTGCAGCCCTGGTGTAACAGTCCAGGATGGAGCAGAGCAGCACCAGGCAGGAGCAATGGTTTGCATCCCGTGGGTTGTCCCTGTAGCCTGTTTTGCCTCATGCTGCCTTCATGTGCATGCAGAGGGGTCCTGCCAGTGCAGCTGACCCCTAGTATGCTTCTGAGGGCACCAAGGAGGGTGTACTTGCTCTGTCCCCTACCCAGGAAACTCAGCAGCAAAATATGAGTATCAGCTGTTTGTGCCAAAGAGCGGGTGTAGGTCAATAAATGTGCAAAAATACAGCACGATATTATACCTGGAAGAGTGAAAAAGGAGAACAAAACACATGATTTCCCAAGACAGGAACACAGAGGTGGGTTCTGTCACCCCACCAGAAGTGGCTTTGAAATCACACATTTAACTTCATGTATCACTGATGGGGAAGTTGTGTTTGAGCACACAAAGCCATGGTTGGAGGCAGATCAGTGGGTTGCAAGGAAGGCTCCAATACTGAAATGTCCCTGTTCTGCTTCTTGGGGCTCACATGCGACTTCAGCTGTCTCTGCTCCTGCACTGAGACATCTGCCCATGGCACCTGCATGAAAAAGAAAAAATTACAGGGAGAATCCTTCTCCTTTTGCCCAGTGAATTACTTTTACATATGAAATGTATTATCTTCATTACTAGTAATCGCTGTCTTCAGTGGTTCTTACTAATACACTAGTCTATGTGCAGTGCAAGAAATGTGACCAGGAGGGGATGGGGTGCAGGCACAGATAGGATGGGCTATAGTAGCAGGAGGGAAACAAGGGATGGAGTTCTTGTATTCTGGGGCAGTAAACTTAAAGGAATGGCAGGCCCATAAAAGTTTCATTTCCTTATGGAAAAATATCTGAATTGAAACTTCATACCTGGCATGGGGTTCCTGCATGTCTCAGCCTCCTGCTGCTGGAGAGAAATAATGCCATTTTGGGTAACTCCTGGTAGATGCTGCTTGTCACACAGACTGTCCCCCGTGCAGTGTTACATTGCTGCTGTTCATGCTGCTGTAGTTAAGGCTGTACCTGTGTTTCCATTAGAACCCTTTTAATCTGCAAATTTATGACCCAGCTGTAAAAATTCAATCCAGACTGAAACTTGGCATGAACAGTGTTCATTCTCCCATCTGTGGAAAGGATTTAAACAGGTACATCCCAGTAACAACCATCTGAGTTAGGCTTGTAAATTTGGAGCATGAGGACTGGTGAGTAAAACTGTAAGCTTTTCAGTAGTCATGGAGTTTGAAATATTTTATGCCTGTAGTGAGATTACTGAAAAGCAACTTGTTTGTATGCAGTCATCTAGCTGTAAAAAAAAGAAAACATTTTGGGTCTTTCATGCAAAAGCACATGCATTTTCCTTACCACAGGAATATTTTGATATGTGTGTCAAATACTTGAAACTCTTCAGAGTCTTGCCCCAAAACAGTGTTTGTTGACTTTCAAGTAAGCTAAGAAACTGTATTTATGCTGGTGCAAATGGTAGAATTTATCTATTGATAGTAGTAGAAAAAATTAGGGAAGTAAGAAGGCTAGATTATTTTCTTCAGAGTGAGATTTTTTATTGGATTGTTCTTAAAATACTGTCAAAACTGATACAGTATTGAACGGCAAAATTAGTTTTATTCACTATTGCTTCCCACCATTTTAATTTTATTTTCTAGAAAGCTACACACTGAATGTACCTGACCAGATAGACTAGTAAACTTATCTGATCCAGCAAATCCTATTTCCCTTTGCAAGGTTTTGGTTTTTGAAAGTAATTATGTAATTTAAAAAAGCTCCTTTATGTGTTTAACGGATATTTTTTTGGTCATTTGTCCATGATGTGAATGGCAGAAACATAACAATGAAAGCAGTTTGGTGAGACCAGATTTCTGGTCATCCATGTTTATTCACAGAGGAGCTTTTGGGAGGGTTTTGACAAAATTTGAGAAGTGGACTGAAGGGATCTCTACATAGACTAGTGTTGGGTTATGGATGAGTTTAGATGCGCTGTTTGAAAAATGTCAGGAACCTGCAGGTATTGTTTGTGAATAAGATTTTGTCATCTTGATGGAAGAAGGGAAGTGCTTGTAAAAACAGCTGTTCTAGAAAACCTTCCCTCATGTTCATCTGTAAAGCTGAATTTTTAATTATCCAGAAAAGCAGGTTTGTATTTAGTTTTACTTAATCCACTTCACTGCAAAGTTAAAAATACCAGATGTGGAAATTACCAGTGATTACTAAAGACCTGTTTAGGTCTTTTATGCTTTATGGCATTAAATTGGCATCAGATCACTTTAGATCTGTTAAAGGAGAAATCTGTCCTACCAGTCAAAGCAAAAGGCTTGTATAAGTGAGTTTTATGTGAGCTACAAAAAAATAAAAAAAAAGAGGCAGCAGGAGTTTAAAGCAGGAAAGTAAGTTGGAGTGGTAAACTGCATTGTATAAAACCTGGGAAAAGTAAAAACAATTCAGAGATCAGATAAACAGCTGAAGCTGGAACATCAGAAAAGAAACACACAAAAATAGGTAAAGAAAAATTCCAGTGAGCCATGAAATCTGTTTTCCTTAATTTTTCACAGTGGCCTTGAATCCTGATGTTGGAGACTCTATCTCTGTTCTTTCACTGATGGCCAGAAGTTGAGGTTATGATGACCAGATTGTTTGGTATGGCACTGACATTTCAAGTTCAAAGCGATTGCCAAGACTCTCAATTATGACACTAAAATATACTGCTATTTCTAGGGCCAGTTTTCAGTCCCTCCCTCATGCCTCCACATTGATTTAGGCAACAGATGCATGAAAAGCAAAGCAACATTCAAAATAATCCCTTTACTGAAGCTGGGGAAAGGCTGGCTAGTGGGCTGTAGCCAAAATTCCTTAAATGTTACAATGTTTTACATTTCTAAATGTAAAAACTTTCTTTCCAGTGTGAGGTACCAGCCAAATGTCTTCGTTATGGTATCTCAGAGTGAAAACTGGCATGTGGCCTTGTGGTCATTTGTGGGTATTGACAGATTTACACCCTCGAAGATCAAGTTAAACGTTGTCGGTTTCTCCATCTCCCCTTACTTTTTCAGGGCTTTTTTTCTCTCTCATTTACTATTTGTCAACTTAAATCCAGTTTGCTGGAAAAATGAAGCCTCTTCACGACCTGGCTCTTCAGGAGCAAATTGCCTCAAATTCTTTCTGCTAGCCAAGGTATTTTGTAATGTATTGCAAAACAGCATCAGGATTGCTCTCCTTGCACTGGATGTACTCTGTGGGCTAGACACTGTGGGCAGTTTTAATGAGATCTTGGTGTGCTGGAGAATTTGTCTCACCCGTTGACTTAAGGGAGGCATTCATACCAGGTCTCTGATTGTCTAATTGCTGTTCCTACCCCAAGGAGGAGGGTCTAGCTTTGCCCCATTGTGGGCTACACCATGGGGAGTCTGTACTGTCAGCTGCTCAGGGACTGGGTTTTGGAGCTGGTGTGCAAATTCTATTGTCTGCTTCTGGCTGTTACGGCACCTTTGCATAGGAGGGGTGGTGGATTGTCCATTACATGGACACACTAAAATCCATTGTCCTACTTTTGTCCCTCTCATGCTGTTTAGCTGGTGTAGCTGTGGGTTACTGCATCACTAATCCATTTCCCCAGGATCACCTTCAAATAAAAGCTTCCTCCAGAAGACAACAGCCTTTGTTCCTGTATCAGGGAAAGCCCTGGGTCTCTGCAGCATTGTTTGTGCTGGCAGTGTCACTGAGAGCTCAGTGTAGCCTGGGAGACTTATGTCAGCTGGGGGAGCAGGGGTGCTGTGTGAATGAAGCCTGGAGCCCTTCTCTGTCTGCAGGATCATAACTGCAGTAGTTCTGGGCTTTCTAATTATTGAACCTCTGTAGTACTGGACATTTAGAGACACTTTTTGAAGTGAGGAGAACAAAAATAAGCTGTCCTGTTCTGGTCAGCATCTGAGACTGTAGTGTAGTTTGTAAGACATACAGTCTTTAATATATATATACATGCACACACATGTACAGTCGCAGTACTTTATTATGATGATGATGATGATGATGATGATGATATCTGTGGAATTCAAGCCTGCTGTTTTGCTGTACTTACTTCTTCGGCTCAGAGCTGTTTGATGGTTCACCATGGCAGTGAACTTTGCAAAGGCAGAGGAAAAGAGGCTTCCAACTGTATTGCCCACAAAGAGATACCTTGCTTTCAAATCTCATGTCTCACTGAGGTGAGACTTCAGATTGCCTAGCAAAGCTGAAAATCCTTTTCACAGAGATCAGCAGAGAAGACAAGGCTGACCTACAGGTATTGATCCCAGTGATCTTTCAATTTATGCAAAAGCTTATTTTCACTGGGCAAACTGAGGTAAAGAATTGCTTATTAAACACTGTAAATCTATAAAAATGACAGATGTCTTTATAAGCCTGTTTTCCTTTTAGTATTGTGTCACAAGCTTTTCTGATGCTATTTGTACTCTTCATCTAATCAGACTGTGAGCAATAATAGTTTCATCTGGCTACAAGTGCACATAAGCATTAATTTGGATTTATTACATTGCTGTGGATCTATATAGGGAAAAGGTCATTAGTATTTCTCATTCCTCTATACCTCATTCAACTCACATATTTACATCTCTGATTCTCTGCACTCTTATTTGAGAAGAGGAAAATAATTACATCTGATATCCAATTCAAAGTCCCTTTACCTTGATGGACAGGTACTCAAATATTTTTTAAAACGAAGCCTTTGGAAGTGTTTTATGTTGGACAAAGCAAAAATCCAATTTTCCAGGATCTGGTCTGTATTTTGAGTGTTTTGGCCCCAAAGCATGCTGCATGGTTTGACATGCAATGTTCATGTGTTTGCAGAGCTTTCCAAACTTCATTTGGTGAACTCCAGCTGCTTTCTGTGTGATCTTTGATCACAGATCAAAGACTGTGACCCTCAGAGAATGTAAGTGTTCATATTTGGGTACTGCTCATCCTTCATTCCTTGCACAAAATAGGAAGAATAAAGGCTATATTCAGTGCCACAGTACTGCTGCATTTGCTGAGGTTTGAGGAGATCTGTCATCTCTCTGTGAGCTTCATGGCTGCTCAGAAACACCTTGTCCCTGTCCAGAGCAGTGGCAGTACCCAGCCTGATGTGAGCCCACCAAAACCCTCTCCTGCCTCATGGTTATATCCTCTTTTCATCCCCTCTGGACAGCCTGCAGGCAGCAGTTCCACACTCCCCACAGGACCAAAAATCCTTTTACAGGAGGTGTAGGACATGGCTTTGCTGAGGTTAAACTCCCCATGAGCCGCTGGGTCCTGCCCACCCTCATACATGGGGAGCCTGTGTCCCACCACAGAACACTTCCTGCATGTGAAAAACCAGCCTGTGGCCCCAGCTGGGAACAGGAGGTCTGGGCAAAACGCCAGATCTGGGTGAGCCAGGAAAAGGGCAGGAGAGGAGTGCTGGAGCAAGGTGTCTGGAGGTGGTAGAGGGGAGAGGTGGATTTGTGCTGCCCCTCACGGTGCGAGGGACACCTGCTCTGGGTTATCTGGAGGCCTCACCTCCAACCTTGGCAAGCTCTGCTTCATCCAAGGATTTTGCTCCCTTAGCTCCTGCGTATCTTTACAGCTGGATTATGGGCTTAGGTAAATCAGATGCCCTGAGATCACAAATACAGGGTAGCTGTAGAGGAGAGGAGGGAGAAAATCAACAAACACCTTTGGTATATTGTATGTCATCTGTACGTGAGACTCCAAGACCTTCAAATACTTAAACTAAAAACCTAAATACAATTTAGTTAGTAAAAATATACCTTAGTTATAATAAAATGATAATAGTGGAACTTGGCAACAGAGCAGCTAATAAATACTACACTTCTGAAATGTGCCTGGGATCCAAGTACATACTCTTTTACTGTGTAGTTAAAGCATGTGGCAGGACATGCTAGACCAAGGTTTTCTTTTTGTCTTTCCAGTGGAAAACTAAAGTTCTTTGTTTAAGTGAAGCCCATTGGGAATTTCCTTAAGTAAAACAAGAAGCTAAAGAATTCCATTCCCTTTTGCCAACTTTTTTCCTCATTCAAACCAAATTATTGATTAACGGGGCATTAAATAGCTAATACTGCCTAGTTAGAATCATGCCCTTTTTTATTCTCCTTCAATACTTTATTTTTTGAAAAACTTTGGTGTTTCAAACACAGATGAATTAAAAGATGCTGTATTTTATTGGGAAAATACTACCCTTTGTAAACCTTTTTTGCCTTGTAAAAGTAAAGGTCACTAATCTGAGAGTCATTACATTTGCATACTTACCCCTATTTCTTTTTTTTTTTTTTAATTCTCCTTTAAGATCTTCTTCTTCCTGAGCTTCATTCTTTGCCTTCCTCATTAGCTGTCTCCATTTCGGTACCCTATCGTTTTGCCAGCAGTGCAGCCAAGTGAACGCTTGACCATATTTTTGTCTGGCTCTAGTGAAACCATGATCTGACAATAGAATACTTTTCTCTGGGTTTTCCTTCTTCCCCTAGGGAACCATACTTCAAGGGCAACCTGCTTGTCCAGCATATGAACATGTGGAAAATCCACTGCTATGCACTAATGATTTTCAGATGGGCAATTGTTGCTGAAAATCATCCCAAGAACAGCAGCTTCTCCATTGTAGCACCTAACCACTTTGGGATCGCATTGCTTCTAGCTGCTCTGGAATAAACCCTTTGCACTCATGTATAGGGTGGTGACAGTTGCTGCATCATACATATGTAGTAAGAAAATTTAAGGGAAAAGAAGGTAAAAATTATGGTTGTGGTTATTTTTTGGCCGTTGCAACATGCATCAAAATCTGACACTTATTTTAGCTTGAAAGTATAAATGTAGGAAAAAGTTGAGCTATGCCAAAGATCCACAATAGCAAGGCAGAAGCACCCTAAATATTGTCCACAATTTAATGGCTTTCAAACTTGTGTTTAAATATTTACAAGGAGATATGTCACATGCTTGGAGAGAGAGGAATAAGTTTTAAATTTTAAATAATTTCTATTACTGTTCTTCTCAGAATATGCATTCTTTTTAAACAACTTTCACTTTTAATTTGTAATTAAAGCCAAAGTTTTCTTTTAATTTTAAGAGCTTGTCCTTGGACTAAAATAACATGGAACATTTTTAAGCATTGATCCAAGCTGCTGTAGATACATTTTATTTAAACCACAGAGCCTCCAGTTGGATTCCTCACTTTGCCAGATCGGCTACAAACTGTAAGTGTGGCAGTAATGACTGTGGAGTCCTGGATGCTTCACTACAAGTGAAGAGGTTTGTTTTTCTGGAGTTGTTCCTCCCTTTGGGCCCTATTCATGAATGACTTAATCTCTGTCTATGATCAAATGTCATGCAAGTTACTGTGCACAGAAAAATGAAAGAATGCTTTTCTTCCCTACATTCCTTACATGGAATTGCTGTGCCTGCCCAGCAAGCAATTGGAGAGTGGTAAGGGTGGGAAGCAAGCAGCAACAAAAACCCCCATGAAAAACCACCAGAAGCAATATAAAAAGAGTGAGACAAAAAAAACATAGAAAATTTTAAAAGATCAGGTATGCAGGTTGGATTGGGTTGTGCACAGACAGCTTGCCCAGGCAGCACCAGCTGAAGGGGAAATGGGACTTTCAACTGGGGAGTGTTACCAGGAACAATACATTCACCATGGAAAACAAAAGTGTTGCTCAGTATTTTCTCTGCATTTTTGGCCTTCAAGATGATTTCCAGTGCATGTTTCTATTAGCTTGTTTTGTCTTGGAAAGCAAACATTTACTATTTTGATGAGCAGATCTCAAGAAGCTCAGGAAATGAATGCTTCTTAGTCTTTTTATCCTCTTGACCTAACTGCTTGTGTGGTGCAACTCTGTCCTTTCACAGGATGTTACACCACTTCATTTGAAGCCAAGAGAAGGACTTTCATTTCTAGTGATACTGATTACAGGATGCCATGCCATACAAGGAGCTTTTCTTGTGATGTTTCCGTATCTTGGGGATCCTGTAGAACACAGGGTTGCAGCGGTGTATAACTGACTCCATATTTATAAAGACCTCTTCCTTACTTTGTGCAACAAAGTTTTTGCATATGTTAGTGCTGTTCTCAGTTAAGAGTGAAGAAAGGATTTATATTATCAGAGTTGTTTTTCTCATCACCAACACCCTGTGGCCACTGCATGCAATTCTGTCTGTCTCTGCATGCCCTGGTGTGAGGACAGATTGGTATAGCAGGACTCCCCTGCCTGTAACTGGTGGCAAATGGGGAATAACTTGATTCAGGTGCAAAACTCCTCCAGCTGTTGATGGGAGTTAGACTTGTTTGTCCAGGACAATGACTGGAATAATCGTTTAGCTCTTTTTGAGACATTTTCCATCCCTTTAGTACTGACAGTGAACTTAAAAGATGTACCTCTTTTTTCAGGTAGGTCATGGCTGGAGTATCATTTTAGCTTTAGAAGGGAAAAGATAGAAGAAAGGATTGGGAATGAGGGGAAAAAGAAAAACTCACAGCTGGGAAATAAATACAGGTGGGAAAATAAACAACAGAAACTTACAGAAGATTGCAAAGAGAAGGTAGTGCTGGGAGAGAACGAGGAAAGGGCAGTGCAGGATTAAGGACAAGAACGAAAAGGAAGAGGAAAGAAAAGAGACCAAAGGGGTGAAGGTCAGAAAATAAAATACTGAGGAAGTGGATGTGGAAATAATGGTGGGAATCTGGAGGGTAACAAGGAAGGGCTCTAGAATAAACTAGAGAAGCATCAGAAATACTACCATTTTTCACAGTCAAAAATTAGAAGCCTGACATTTTCCTTTTCAAAGTATTTGAGAAACAAGGATAGGTAAGCATTAAAGATATTGTCACCCTTCTTGGAAGGCACCTTTGGATCTGATTACTATGTCTTGGCATTTTTTTCCATGTTACACAGGCTAAGAGCAAATACACTTCCAGAAAAAGGTATGACCTTGCTTAGAATACAAAGCAAATTAATCCAAACTGTTGCTCCACAACTTAGAGAAAAAACACACCTTAGTCTGGGACTGGGAAATACTCTAGTTCTGGTGGCAGTGGTAGTAGTGATAGGGAGGTGTGTGTGGTTATTAGTTTCCCAGTTTCTTGATGTGTCCACAATCCCTGACTAAGCTGGACACAAAAGTATAGAATACTTTTCATACCCGACCCAGACTTCGCTGATTTGACCAAGACCTGTTTTGAAAACTCTTAAGTAGTTTTCAGGCTACTGTGAGACAGTTTGGCCAAATGTGGAGGCTTCCCTGACCCTGCATTCCTGGAAGTTTGAACTCCTGTGTCTGCTCCTTTCTGTAAATTTTTCAGACCAGATACTCTGTTTGAAAATTTTTCAAGTCACCATCTGTAAGTTACAGAGGGACAATCTTAACCTACTGCACAGCTGGCTGAAGGCAGTGTCTTTGTGCTCCTCTGAGGCAAGCACCTGTCAGTAGTGTAGAAAGGACATCACCTGGGATGGAACGATAGTGTGATCGTGCATGTCAAAACATGCATTCCTATATAGTTCATGGTATACATGAACCTAACATATGTCACGCCAGATCTGATTATACATATAATTTTCAAGTTCAACAAAAGGTTTTGTTTCTTTTTCCCCCATAATTTTTTAAAGAAACAGAATTTATCTGAATTAAAAACATGATTGGTGATGGCGAGTGGGTGGTTCTGTTTACCCTGCCACATTATATAGTACCACTTTTACTCCTTGTTTGGATAGCAGTCACAAGACCCAGATATCAAGCTGTGAAAGTATTTTTCTTGCAGCAGCCTTTCTTTTTTTGGCAGGCAGTGGCTTTGGAGATGCCTCGCATTTTGTCATGTGATTGGACTGCTGATGAGGTTTCTGTGCTGCCTCATTTTCCTGGATTCCATCTGAATTAACTCTTCTTTGGGTTGCAGTTGTTAGCACACTTCTGAATGAGTAGGGCTTTGCATCATAGTGTAATGAGCTCTAATACTTAATCTCTGTGAGGAAACAGCCCATAAAGAAGGAATTTGCTGCATTTGTTCCATGTAACAGAAATCTGTTTTCTGTACCTCCAGCTGTCCACATTGAAAACACATTCCTTCTTCACAGTAATATTCCTTCCTGAAACAAGGGATAATGAGGGGAAATGACTTGTATATAATCGTTCCATCTAAAAACATTCAGCTTGGTCTTATAAACACATAAACTAGTTCTTTGTAAACAAGTATCTTAATTTTCTTTAAAGTGAGTATTTAGATGTTAAAGAGAAAAGCTGTGTATGTCAAACACATATGGTTCCTATTGCATCAGAGGCTTTCTTAATTTTGGTATTCTAATTGAAGAGACATTTTTGAAAGCGTACTAACTTTACAGAAACTAATCTGTCTGACTCTGTTGGGTCTAGGTTTTATTCTTCCATCTGTTACCACACTCTGAAAACATTTTCCACTTTAAGTGTGCAGCAGTAATGATGTCCCTTGTGGACTTTGAACTGCCCTTGATACTTCCAGTGCATGATGTGGAAGCATGGTCTGGGATAGTTGGTGTTGGGGACCTGAGAGAGGCTTAAAGGGGAGAGAATTAGGAAGAGGCATCAGGGAAGGAATGGGAGTTAGGATTATGATTTATTAATAAATTTTTGCTTTATTCCTGGACACAGAATGCTCAGGGCTTAGTAATACTTTTAACTGGACAAAATTTCTATACACATCAGAGAAATACTGAAGGTCTGCTTTAAAATATAAACTATTCTATAAATGTCATTAAACAACTGCTTCCCTTGGATAAAGCAAACTTTCAGTTTGGCATCAAATATGTATTTTCCCTCCTGCAAATAATAGGCAGAAAACCGTTAAGTTTACACTGAGGTAGGTACATTTGAAATAGAAAACATGTTTGTATGTCAGGCACTGTGTTTTGGTTTCTGCTGGTGTGGGTTTCCACTGCAGGTGTGTGCTTTGCAGGAAGCTGAGCAATGCACCTGTGCTTGCAGGTTGTGATGGGGTGGGATGTCTTGTAGAGCTGAGTTAGAGCTCCTCTCTAGCAGCACCCTGAGCCCTTTTCTGGGCTCTGAGCTGCTGCAGTGAGTGCACCAGGTTTGTCACTGACTTTGGCCTCAATTCTGTATAAATCCATCTTTTCCAAGCATACAGAATATTTAACAATTAATTGTATTTTTTTATTTCATCCAGGAACACGTACAATATAAAATCCACAAAGGTCATAGAGGTAAATTTATTTATTAAATGGAAATACTTGGGTCTAAAAACCATTATGAATCATTTTGGTGTTTTAAGTTCAGGATGCAGAGTAAATTATTCCAAAAATAATTGTAGCCAAATGTCATTCCCTCCAAACATTTGTGTAATATCTATTTATCTGTGGGCAGATGACTGCTATGTATAATCAGAGGCAGACTTTTGTCAAATTGAGACTAAGTAAACACAGCTGAACACAAGCAAGTTGGACTACAATTTTTTGAGTTTTGCCAGTGCTGTTATGACCTTGAAAATGAATGTTTCTTCAGAGCAGTCTGCTTTCAATATGGGAGAATTTTCAGTGTTTCAAATTAACAAGTGTTGATTGAAAATTTGTTCTGTTTAATTTTTTGTCCAAATAAATGGAAAGTGTGTATTTGTCCAAAGGAGGGCATCCTTTCTGCTACTTAGAAAGTAGGGACGTTTCATACAGAAATGTTTCTTGCTTGTATCTGTGAGAACGAGAATAACAGAGATAGGGCTGTAAACTCAGCTGAAACTTCATTATATAATGGGAGAAAACTTTCTATTGTTGTCTTGAAACATAAATGCCTTTTTTTAATGTTCTGTGCAAGTGAATGTGGCATTTAGGCAGTAGATTTTATGCCTCTACATACCTAGATACTGTTTTCGTTATCATAGAAAAAGTAGGACCTCCATTTATAAATTTTGCCCATTTTTGTAAAGCTTAGTCTCCTTCTAAATACAGACTCTCATTTTCTCTGAGACAGAAAAAGAAAAAAAGTCTGATTTTATTGCAAAACAGGAGTACAATTTAAACCTTAGTTTTCATATGTGGATTTTCTGTTTTTACGGTACCAGTCATTTGATCAGAGAACATTTTGCTCCCTTGATTTTAAAGGTCGCAGCATTTGGAGCTTGGAGAGGCTTTGGAGAGAATTCAGATAGGAGTCCTGATCAAAAATTTGTCTTTCAATGATTACAGAAACTGAGTCTCATCCATTGCCAATATCTGTGTTTCAAGGCACTTCTTTCAAAGGGATTATTTTTTTAAATTTTAAGTGCTGCATAGAAACCAGCTTACACACCAAACTCACGGGTAGGACACGTACCCAGAGTTGTGGCCAGGGGGAAATTTCCCAAAGTCCTTGTGCCTCATATTCACAAGCCATACTTCCCAATCTGCTTTTTTGGGAGGCAGCAATTACTGTTTTCCAATTTCTGACCAATTCTTACAGCAGCAACAGTTTAATGTCAGCAGCCAAACATACACAGCACCTTGTATTTGATGGGTTGCTACAGCATGACTTTGACTGTGCAAGCCAAGTGCCATCCCAACAGGCAGTCCTGGATGTTTTTTGAAATAACCACAGCAAAGTCTCTTCTTACTTCAGTTGTCTCTTCCCCTATCATAGTAACAAAAGAAAAATTAGGATTCATTTGGAAATGGGAAGGAAGTGGAAAAAGACAGAGATGATAGAAAAGAGGACAACAGGACTGAGAAGCAATTTTGACTGACAATTGCAATCAGGGGATATGGCTATCCATTTCTATATGTTCCTTTACTTTGTTCTCTCTGCTGAAATGCAGATTTCAGAAATAAGGTAGGAGGTTTTACTCCCAGGCCTATCTGAGCAATTTGGCTTCTTAACATTGACCAAAATTATGTGGAAAAGGCCTTGATACCAGGGATTTTAGACACTGTTGTTTCTTCTGGGCAGCTCCTGCTTGGAGTCTAAGGGTACAGACAGTCACGGTGTCAGTGCCCTGCTTTACATTCTGGGATTTCTGCTTCACCACAAAGGCTAATGAGACTTAGAAAAACAAAAATAAAACCAGAATGTGCCAGTGTCATCTAATCCCGCAAAATAGACTTCTAGGTGTTTGAAGGGAGGGTGCAATACAAGTATTAATTGCAAAGCTTAGGACCATCAGGCAGAACTTGCCTTGTGTTGTAACAGCTTGTGGTAGCCAGCTGTGTTTGATGGGTGGTCAGCAGCCTTCAGGGTGCATTGAGCAGCTCTCAAGATGCTCCTACCTGAGGTGGTAGTTGTCTAGAAAGTGCTGTCCAGAGAGTATTTAAAAAGATATGCTGAACCTGGAGTTGCTGTTTGGTAAATTAAATGTCTGCCAGCACTAGCCAAGCACTGGCTGCAGTGTTTGGTGGTTCTGTGCAGTCTGTTTGCCCACTGTTGGAGAAGGAGAGTGGGCAGGCGCTGTCTGCTTGTGGGATTTGCTGTGTCTGCTTTGCAGGCCATTTGCAGGTTTTCATAAACTTCACAAACTGTGATGTATAAGCTGTTGCTCTATGGGAATACTTTGGCTCACGAGCAAAAATAAAAAGTTCTTGCAAAATGAAAGAAAAAGCTTTTGTTGTTACAAAAGTGGAAACAGAAGTACTCCTAGTAATACCAGCAAGTTAATTAGAGAATATGCAACAGAACTTAAAGCCTTTGTGTTGTGTCTGCCTGGCTTGTGTGGCTGCTGAAAGTCCTCTTATCCTCCATGCAACAGCTCAAAGCCTAGAGTTAAACTGTGTTGGTGAGACCAACGGATCTCACTTTTTTTCACCATAGTTATTTCCTAAAAAATAGGAATGTTCTCTGTGTCTGGGACCATGACTTCCTGTCTCATTGATTTGCTCTATAGAACTGGAAATTCAGAATCCTAATTCTTAAAAGGGAGGTGAGCATGCAAGGCTATCTGTACAAGTACATGTTTTTTGCAAATGCTGCTCGGCCTTAGGAAAGCGTTTGAGCAGGCCAGGGAAAACACATTAAAAAAAAATGCCAGATGTGTGAATTACTCTGAGATACTGTTAATTTGATTGCTCATTGAACAAAAAATCTGCAGTAATTTTCAACTGCATCTGTGTAAGGATTTGCATTCAATGAATGCAGGTTATTTTCTGTATTTTTATTCACATATATGTAGCTCAGGTTCCCCTGATTGCAAACCCTGATGAGTGAAGTGGTTTGTTTTTTTAATATATGGTAACAGGAGTGAAGACTATTTATTTATATGTGCTGATAAAGCTTCTGAGTTGTTTTTGATCTGCAGAGCTTCCAAACTAATCAAAATTCTTATTTTTGAAGTATGTCAGTTGATTTAACCATAAATACCATATGGCTTTACCATAAATATGCATGTGTGTTTTAAGTCTAACACAGCAAACTGTTGAAGGAGAGAATTCCCTGACAGAAATCTCCTGACTTCCAGGAAAACATGTATGAGCTAATGTAAAAAAATTATGGAGGAAATACGACATTATTGCCTTCTGCACCTGTCGTACATATTTTTGAAGCATGTTATCTGTGCACCAGTGTGACCTTTTTAAGCAGTATTAACCTTATTTTGTGGAAAAATGTTATGAGAGTCTACGTTAGATAATATTGTCTTTGATGATAGACAGCAATTCGATTAGGTTTTAGAGGAGGCTGTTGGCTTTGACTCCTTTTAGATCACATCCACTATTGTGATTTGAGCTACACTGGTCAAGGTGTCAGTTCCTTTTGGGGAGAAATATGTTTAATACTTCTGGGCAGTACATTTTTCCTGTAGTAATAATACATTGTGCTTCAATAATTTATAATTTTGTCAGTACAAAGGGAACAGTTGACTTTTTATCACTCACTTAAAAAATGTGTGTTATTACTGTCACAGTTATTATTACTACTATTTTAGTGTAGTCTCTATTTAGGTACAGCTTGCAGTGGTCAGTGTAGCTTTTTCACGTGAGAGCTGTTTGCAGTGATCTCAGAGAACTGGAATCTTCACTCAGAGAAACAGCCTGGGCATATTGCCCGTGGTTCAAAATCGCTATTTGAAAGCAAATCTGTTTGTCTTGAAATATTGTGGCTTAGGGTCCTCTACAGCTCAGCAATTGCGTCTTTGCGAGCTGCTCTTCCTGAGATGAATGGCAAAGGGTCTGAATGAGCCTCGTTGTTATGCAGTGTGTCCTGCAGTTAGAGGAGCAGAATGGAACAGAGCTAATCTCTGCAGGATCATGGAGTGAGCTTCACAGAGGCTCTGTAATTCACACAGTTGTGCTACACCAAGAACTGCAGGCAGTATATCAAGGTCAGGATAGCTAGCAAGCCCTGTCTCTCCACACTGATCTTTGCTGTGATACAGGTCCATTAATGTGGTGCAGCGTTGCTGTCCCGGCTCAGGAAGTGCTCTCTGCCACGTGGATACACATGCCCTGCTCTGTGGTGGCTGAGGCCCTGAGTGCTGAGAAGTCTGAATCCAGCCCTTGTGTTCTTATCAGTTGACGATGCTTCCCTGCTGGGTTCTTGAAAAATCACTGTCTCCAAAAGCAGCAGTGTGTCTTGAATAACAAAACCCTTCACATTCAGACTCTTCAGGTTTTGGAAAAGAGCCAACATTCTTGAAGAATGATACAGTGGCCAATAAACATCTGTGAAGTCTGTAAGACTGTCAGAAACAGTAACATTGAAAGTAAAGATCATATCAGTAGCAATTCCCCTGGCCTGACAAGGCAGTCAGTGCAAATATTTGTTCAATTATCCCTGCTTGTTCCCGTTATCACAGACAGATTCATATGTTTTGCCAGAGCAGCAATTCCATCTTCTTCCACAAAGCGGTTCACATCCAAGGCCTTTGCAATGTTAAGTACTGGCCTACTACTGTTTCAGGACCTCCCATACGTGCTCCTTCAGAGTGCAGGAGCCTCATCTGTCTCAGGCAAAGACTCCGCTGTGAAGGGCACTTACAACTTGCAATATGTGAGCATCTGCAATTTTAAGGTTTTGCTGCTCCTTGAGGATTCAACCTTAGTCTGGCTGAGATGCTACACTGCACCAATCTCCACAAAGCCAGGATAGGCTTTGACCTCTTCTAAGTATGATTCTCCTGCAGAGTTACTGGGACTGCAGTGCATTAGGACTTGAACCGTTCTAAACACAAGATTATGTTTGGAGTAGAAGGAGGAAGTCTTTCTGCTTCTTCAAAGCTCTTGGCAAATAGGCACATCTTCCTGAATAACTCTGGGCATGCTGTTCTTCTGCTCCAAGAGCCTTCCCCGTTTTACGTGCTTTGCTCCACTGCCTCTCACTTGCTTGGTGAATAGGAAAACTGAAAACACAGCCCTTCTTGAGATACCTCCCAGTTTACTAGAATCTCTGAGGGCCTGTTTAGAACGTGTCTGGGAATATTTAGGTTTGGGAAGAAATCCTGTAATGGAAATAATAACAGTGCAAGTTGTGGTGAGCAGGAGTATGACGACTGCAATAGCTTCACAAGAGAAAGCAAAGGAAACAACTAAACAGTTGACTCAAAAATAATGCAATTAAACACTAAAATCACTTTTGTACAATTGGAGATGAGAGTAATCCACGGACAGCTCTTCCCCCTGCAGCTCACTCAGAAGTGTTTATTTCTGCTGTTTATTCTGCATATGGTCAGGGACGTGTGTGACTGCAGCTTTCTGTCCAGGTTACAATAACTCCTCAGGATGCTTAATAAAGGGATTCCTATCACATTTCAAGCTAGATGAGGGGATATTTTTCTGACATATGTGAGCTGGCCTGGTTTGAAAGATACCTTAAAACCCAGCTCATATCCTCACTGAGCACTCCTTGCTGCTTCTCTACCACTGAAACAGTAATGTGAATGCAGGTGGGCATCTCTGAGGACAGGATGATTAATTTCATGATGTGTTGTTCAGTGCCATTTGATACATTCCACGTGGTCCTTTGCAAACTTTAATAATGGTGTTTCAAAAGACATCTGTAGAATTTCACAAAAGGGGAGTCAAGGCACCAAACAATTACAATTTGAAGTAATGTTAGATACATAAGACCTTGTGGATGCTCATGATTTCATGGTTTTGTATGTGTGCAAAGCAATGCTCTTGTTGACCTTATTTGTACCTGTGAGCACTTAGCACTGCTGAAGTTGAGAGCCCATGCTATCCAGTAGGAGTCTAGGGACATGGGAATGTACTCTGGCCTCTGTGGAAAGGTCAGTGAGAAGAACTAACTGAGCCCCACACAAACCTGTAGCACAAGCAGAAACACTGTCTATCACTAACATGATTTACTTGATGGTGTTAAATCCATCTGACAGTCCTTTCTCTTCTTTTGTCCTGTTCCTGCAATAGCCTCCGAGCTGCTGTGCCATGGCACTGAGGTTGTGCAGGGAAAGATCTTACCTACTACTGTGGATTTGGCCCTGGCACAACTCCATCCTGTGCCTTTGGGAAGGAGTGACCACAGAAAATCCCTGTGTGATTGTACTGCTTTATCTCATAGTATGCTTAGTGTGTAGGCAGACTGCTGAGTCCTTTCCCATTTTTATGCACACATAAAATACAAACAGGTACAGGTATATATATATTTGAAAATAGCTCTATCTCCTTAGAGATATAAATAATTTTTAAAATTTTATATGTAATCCCTGGACTTGCAGGATCTGTTGTGCAACAGTTGTCTGGGTTACCATAAGGCTCTTTTGCAGCTTACAGCCATTTTTATGTTTGATTGTTGGAGCCCTGCTGATGAACTTTTCTTAAAACCTATCTAAATTTTTATTCTTGAAATCTCACAGAGCGTGTTAAGTTTGGGACATCACTTTGGTACCTGGGGTTTTGTATTTGCATATGTGTCAAGGAAAGTTTAGATTAGGTATTAGAAAAAGATTCTTCACCCAAAGGGTGACTGTGCACTGGAACAGGGTCCCCAGGGTAGTGGTCACAGCACCAATCCTACCAAAGTTCAAAAAGTGTTTAGATAACACTCTCAGGCACATGGTGTGGTTCTTTGGCCATCCTGTGCAGGGCCAGGAGTTGAACTTCGATGATCTGTGTGGATCCCTTCCAGCTCAGGATATTCTATAATTCTGTATTAAGCATTGTGCACATCTGACTACCCCATGCAGTGGGTGGATGTAGCTGTGTTTTAAGAGATAATATTTGTCAGTTGGTTCTTTATCTTACAGGCAAGTGAAAGAAACTGAGAATTTCCTCTCTCAGATGACTCACCTATTCTTTACTCCATGCTGCTGGCTAAGCACAGCATGGAAATAGGTTCTGGCATTAACTTAGAAGTTCTTCCACTTGCCTGAAAATACAGCACCTTGTAATTTAAATTGCCTTTTGTGCAGCATATGCCATGTCTGATCCTCCTTGGCTCCCAGGGGCAGAAGAGGAGCTGGCTTCTGCAAGTGGAGCCACAGGAATGGGGGACACTTCTCTAAATTCTGTGAGAGGCTTCTGAAAATATCCTGTGTGCATGCATTCGTATCATAATGTTACACCACATATGTAGGGTCTGCTCCCAAACCCACAGCCAACTAGCATAACAAAATCAGATTTTACTGCTGTAATGTCAGCCTAGGGTTGAAATATGGCTTTGAAACCCTCCCTTTCACCCCACTTTTTAAATGAAAAACAATCGTGCTGGAGTGTAATAGTGCTTATACTGGCTGCATTTGCCTTTAGCTTTTTATTTTTAAAGCCTTATTTTAGACTTTTAAGAGCTCCCAATTAAACTCTTTAGATCCCGAGTGAAAGCCTGAACGTGCCTGCCTGCACAACAGCAAGTTTCCTGGGGGGGAAAAGGATATTTTTGTATTAAAACTGAAGAAAATTGACACAGTGGTATGTTTTCTCCTTTTGTATTCTTTACTCTTCTTTTTCCTGATGAATCTTCATTTGCTGTTTTGTCATTTTTGTAAGATCTCCCACACTCTTCCCTTTATTTGTTTTTTCTCTTTCCCTTCCCCTTTCTCCTCTTTTCTTTATTTCACCCTCCTCCTTATCTGCTGCCAAACATGGTTTTCACAGTTAACCCCTAAAGGTTTGCAGCAGGAGGATGAACAACTTCATCCCGTCAGTCAGCACAGCGCATGCTGTAAGTGCCTTCCTAAATAACACATAAAAGAAAAGAAGCCCAGGTCAGATGTTCGTATATCCGTTGTGAAATGCATATGGGAGACTATCACCAAGGAATCTGACAACATTGCACTGCTAATTACATGCCAACTGAATGAGAAAAGATTTTATTTCAGTCGGCTTTGCAGCAAACTTGAAAAGAAAGTAATACCACATAACCATCAGTTCGTTAACAGCTTGCCTCAACACTTCCCAGCCCTGGCTCCCATTATAAGCTCTGCTAAGGTCTGACTGAGAAAACAAGTCTCACACAGGGCCCTGCATCACACCAAGGAGAATTTACTGTCACTGGTCATGGGAAATTTAGAGCCAGCCATGACAGCCTGAACAATAAAGTGATTTACACCACGTTTTAATCTAGTTTGCTAATTCATAAATTCTTACATTCTTGTGCATAGTTCCAGAGTGTAAGACTATTTGCACCAGACCTACTGTTATGTGAGGCTTTCAGTGCATTTATTAATACAAATATTAATATAGAAATTCAAACTCAGTTCTCTTTTATGATTTATAAAACACACCTATTGCAGTCTCTGTGGGCATGTACAATCATTTTATAAAAAATCACATATATTAAAATGTAACTAGATGCCTACTCCCACTGCAGCAGGCTCCAAGCTGCACAGGGTAAAAAAGTCTTTGGGTTCCCAGGTATTCAGGAAAAACACTTGAGTGGTAGCAGTCCTTCACAGTTAAAGCTTATATATGAAATTTTGGTGCAAGAAGCAAATTTCAATAAAATATTTTCACAGAAAAGTCTTGGCCCTAGGGCATGATGGGAAAGGGATATTTCTAACATTGTCAAGACCTAACCCAACCTGTGGGTCTCAATAGAAGACCAGGGCTGTAGCTGTTCCTGGGAAAAAAAACACAGGGTCAACAGGGAAAACTATTCACTCTAGCTGTCACTGTAAACATAAAATGTCATTATGCAGTTTGTTCATCTGAAAAGACATAACAGCTGATGACAGGTCAGTTGTTATACTTGCTGTCACTGTGAAGCCAAAGGAGTGAGGTAAGGAGGTTGTGGGGGTGACTTTACTACAAACTGCTCTGTAACCTCCTCCTGGAAGAAAGTTTTGCTGAAAGGGAGCTTTCTCTAGAGCCTGGGCCCAGAGCTTGTTCCTGCAAGTTTCTGACAGCTTTCCTCCTCCCACCTAACTAAAAGGTATAGTAATAAATCTTTGTCAGTAGAAATCCAGTACCCCCCTGAGATCGGACCAGCAGTGATCAGTATCATACACTCTCCCAGGTCACACTGCCTTGCTGTGTCTGCAGCCACAGGTCACCTGAAACTCCAACAGGGACTTTCATCCCTCCACCAAAGGGCTCTGCTGCATGAGCACTGCCAGCCCCAACAAGGCAGTTTCACAGAGACCTTCCCAGCCCAGGACCTGCTTTGGGCAGGAGTGGCCTCACAAGGGACAACACTGAACGGATCCCCTGTGGAGGTGGCCCAGGGTCTGCAGGAGGTCAGCCACCAGAGCAAGTGTGGGGAATATTTCTGTAGAAGACTCTGTGGTTTGGAGTCTCTTCCAGCATGAGCTTTCCTGTCTGCACTTCTCCATAATTCCTCCTTAATAGGTCTCTTGTCCCTGAGGAAACCTGGGAGGATGGGGCAAAAAGGAAAGGATTTTAGGAGGTTCAGTACTGGATGGGATGAGTCCTGTCTGTGTGTAGAAAGCCTGTGGTAGTGTGGGTTGCTGGCTGAGCAGTATCCTGGTTTAGAAACTCATTTGTCTACATCAGGCTCAGAACAGGAGCCTGCAAGTGTAAGCATGGGACAGCCAACTCCTGATTCCTCCAAGTCAAGCTGGAGAAACTGAAGTTTTCTTGTTTTTTTAAAGATGCTACAGTCTTTACACCAAGATTAAATGACATTTCTTATAAGAGGAAGGTACTTTGGGCTACAATTTCCCCTCCCTTGCATTGCTGAGCAGCCTTGCAATGCCTTCCCACATCAAATGTGGGTGAAAGTTAGTGGTGTTGTGTGATTCATGGTTTATTTTGGGATCCCTTCATGGGTAAAGAAGCTGCAGCAATGCAGACAAATACAGAAATATTAATTCGAATTAACCTAATTTTATTCTTAGAGAAAGAACTCTGAAAGTCTTTTGTGCCCTGAAATTGCAGTTTGGAAATTACTGGAATCAAGGAGAGGTTGTGTGTGAGTATGTAACCTACAGAAATACCTCATCTCATCACTAATTTACTCACGCATATAAACTTCATTTTTCTTTCAGATGCCCCAGTTTATTTTCTGTTCATATTTTTCCTCTTGTTTGTTTTGAAAATGCTGGTCAACACATGTTAAGCCAGTCTCCAAAACCAACAACAGGAAGTTCAGGAGAGGCAGCAAGATAAACAACTGAATAGTGTTGCCAATTTTAAAATGAAGATAAGTTATATGGGACCTTTTATTGAACCAGCAAATATTTTACAGTGTTCACCATTTGAGGCCAACAGTCCTCTTTTTTTGTCCTCCTCTGTTTTGAGCTAGAATAGAAGGTGTGTAATTCATCAGGAATCTGTACATGTTTAAGTAGCTTCAAGAAATACGAAGGTCATGTGAGACTGACCTACTCTGTCTTGACTTTAGTGTCCATTTTTTCCCCACTACATAATGTTCTATACCCTTTTCTCTCTGTCTCGTTCTCTCATTCACACATTGATTTCAAGCCATCTTTGCTTTGTCAGTGTTACTGGATAATACAAAGCAGGGTTTAAGCCAGTTGTTGCAGTTCACCTTGAGCTGGATATAAGAGCAAGAGGGGGAGCAATGTGGATGCTTCTTGGTCCTACGTAGGTGACCGGTGTTGCCTTCGCTGTTCCTGGCAGAGCCTTCAGGTAAGGTCAGTTCATCACCTCACACATACAATATTCTTAGGTCAGAATTCTTATATCCAAAGGATAAAATATAACTGTAATTAACATTTCTTAGCATACCTCTGAAGTTGTCCAAGTATATAAAAATTACTAATTTGGATGTGGTGAACAATAAGAACCTGAATTGTTCTGAAATATTTGAATGTGCCACAAGCACCATGTAGCCAGAGAGCCTTTGTACGTAGTAAATTGGAGGTAAGTGATGTTTCTGTGGAGTTAAAGGATGATTTGCCTTCAAGAACCCTGGAGTTCACTTTCTTTGAGTGGCCTTTCTGATAGCAGAACAACAAAAGAAAACATTTTAAATATAAGAGAAGTCCTTGAAAATTGTGTTGTGAAATGCCTTTGAAATGGGCAGAATTTTGCCTGTGCATGTTGACTTTAGATTTCTGAGGGTCATTTACATCTCTGCTAAAAGGGGATGCAAGCTACCTTGCAAGAGAGTTGTCAGGACAAGCTGGTGAATATTTATGAAGAAATTTCATAGTGAAAAAAAATGCCGTGTATATTATTTATAATTATGTGAGTCCTGAAAAATACCACGCTGTATTACAAAGCTGATATTGTCTGGTGTCTTCACTCCTGGCACTACATCCTACAGTAAACTGTATACTGAAAACTCATACTAATGGAAAGGTATACAGGATTCCATTGGTAAGTGATTTATAGTGACTTCCTATTATAAACATGAGGGAACAAATATCCCGCCTTGCTGGTTTCTTTGGGCGGATGTTGAGAGCAGAATGAGACATTCCTGGCCGGGCAAAAGCTGGTTCTCTGGATGCCTGAAACTGGGAGTGGAATGAAGCACCAGAAAGTGAGGTATAAATGACAAACCCTAAAGATAAATGATTGAGTTTCCATTTTCACAGTGTTTAAAACTTCCTGGTTGTAGAGCAAATGACAACTATTTAAGTGATTTCCAAACATGTAACAAAAAGATGTTTCTGATGTTTAATATTAAATAGATTTACTGTAGGTTCTCAATATATGCTGAAAGCCTACTAAAGTCCTTTGATAAGAAACATAATCCCTTCTAAAACAGAACAAAGCACCTTCAGCAGCAGCTTCTTTTGCCTTTCAATTGATAAATATACTATTGAACACAACTGTAGTTTGTTCAGGCAAGTTATTTGTGCTGGCTAGTGTTATGCTGTTGAGATGTATGTATGCATGTATGTACGTATGTAGTAGGGTAAATGTCATTGTTTATCCCATGAAATTAGTCCTGGGAACAGTGTGGAATACAAGAATTCATCAGCACTGGCTTTTCCTGGAGTCATTTGATACATTGATCTAAGCTTGACATATGTATAGGGGTTTAAAATTGTGTGACAGCTTGCCTTGTTCCAACTACTGAGATGGCCACATTCCTTCAGAAGGGACCAATGGTGGCTGCCCCTTCAGGCGTGTGAGATTAACGGGAACCACAGTGTTGGAGAGGACAGCTGTGGTGCATCCTTGATGCCTCATAGAAAGTGCTGCTTCTCATGTGTTACGGGTTTAGCTATGGGTGTATGTGTGTGTGTATATGTATATATGTGTATATGTATATATGTGTATATACATATGTATGTATATTATTCCATACCATAATCTGACATCACAGCAAGTATAAAAACAGGTGTGGAAGGGACTTCAGACAGGTTCCTTCATGGATGATGCTGAGTGAACATGTTATCACCATGCAGGTAGTGTTAGGCCTTGCCACCACTTCAAAGCTGTTTGGTTTGGGAAGAAAACATTTTTTGTCAATGTTTTTTTCTCCTGTCTTGCCAGGTGTCTTTTGGGGGAGTCTTTTGGGGTGTTTTTGTGGACTGAGGTGGTGGAGGTCTGTATTGTTGGGTGGGCAATTTGGTGGAGCTGTTGTAGTTGTTGGGGTTTTTTCCAGATCTGAATATATATCATACTCTGTTTTACATTTTCTCTCTTCTCTATAAGAAGCTTGCCATTTCAGGGTTTGGTTTTTCAGGGTTTTTTCCCTCCCCCCTTTTCCCTTGCAAGAAGGCTCTCTGACTCTCCGTGTTGGGTGCTTGGCATTTTGCAGAAAGAGAAAGCTCATGAGTGAAGTGCCCATCAGCATGTGCTTTGGGGTGAGTCCTTAGCTGAGGCTGTTCAGTGAGATTCAGCATGCTGCATCATTTTTCCATTCCTTCTGTCACCATTTCCAAAGTTACCCAGCTCCTGCGCCATTTCCTCATTGCATCAGAGAAGAAATCTAGGAACATGTTGTACGATAGTCAAGAAATTTTTTTTTGAAAATGCTGTTCTTTGGCTATTTTCATGAAACAATCTCACCAAAATGTTGCTTTACAGTTGAAATATACTTGGAAATTCTGGTGCAGATATGTAAAATATCAAAAGCTTTAATTAGTAGTTGAGGGTAGAGCAGATAGATTATGACATATGAAGAAAAAGAAAATGTTGGGTAACATTCACTTTCTTTTTGTTGTTACAAATTTGACAAAATTTTGTCATGTATGTTCTGTCTCTGGTGGGTGAGGAGCCAGGCATGACCAGACTGCTTTTCTTCCAGGCTGAGCTAAGCCATTAAGGCTGTAGTTATACTATCAGCATACCAAATATCTATACATAAATATAGATACGGATTGTGGATATACTAGATATCCAAAGGAGAGATACGGTCCTCCCCTCATCCAGCTCACAGCATATCCACATGAATGGTAATGCTGTCCAAAGGGAAAAAGTGCGAGGAAGTGGCCACAGAAGGCTTGCTTAGCCATCTGGCTTTGCAGCAGCACTCGGGGATGTTTGCCTGTGATGTGAGGTAGGTGGACTGAAGCCACTTCTTAAAGGACAGACATCTCTGTTGTTTAGGAGCGGAGTCTGGAAAAGTAGCCTGGATAAAGATACGTGACTTAGGAATGTGAGGTGAACCCCTCTTGTGCTTTGAGTTAGGTCAAGATGGTTTGACTGGCAAGATGTCAAGGAGATCGTAAGGAATGGTCTTTGTCTCTCTCAGTGTGGTTATCCCCAACCAAAAAATGATGGTAATAATTATTTCCTTCACTAAGGGCAGTTCAGACAGATGTGAGCTGCTTGGATGCTATGGTAGTGCAAACTGGGGTATGCTGTCAGAGGTTTGGTATAGCAGAATAGAATTTTTGGAAAGAAAAAGGGTGCCTGTGCTTTGAAACGATGGATTTACAGACTTCATTGTACTAACATGCTTTTACAGCAATTATTAACAAGAGCTTTGCAAATTATCAATGGTGCTTTTATTGTAAGCCAGTTTTGAGTTTCTTTGATATAAATTATTTGAAGAAAACATAAAAACTGAATGGAATAAGAAAATACTTATAATTCAGGAAACATCTTCAGCAAAGTTAAAGAATGGGCAGCTTTTTCCTCCTGGATTTTATTCTTTAGTTTTGCTACTGCTTTTATATACCATGGGCTGGCCACTTTCTTTTAGAGCACCAGTAAAACATATTTGCAAATACTCCTTCAAATGAATGCTGGAATTGGAATGTGTGTCACCATTCACACCTACTTTCCTCAGAAGTTTGTACAAGCAATTTTTTTGTTCATAGGAAATATTTTCCAACAGTGAAAGAAACTGACAGATGCTTGAGTGAAGTGTATTTATATCCAGGTTTGCTCTGGCAGTGATGTTCTCTATTACATGCCATTTCCATTTCTATGCCTACTGACCTATTCAGTCCAAACCTTTTTTTGAAAATTGTCTCTAACTAAAAAAACAATGAAGCAGAGCTGAAAAATTCTTTGTAGCTAAGTACAGTGTGAAGTCGACTAATTTTGGTGTCATTCAGTATCTCTTTCTGGATCAAATGTTTCTTTTTCTTTCACTGTCCTCTTCATAGATTGGACTTCCCCCTTTTGAATCCCATTCAAACATTGATCTAGGAGAGCTTAAAAGATACTGATGTAAGATGTGTGTTTTTGAAACAAAACTTAAACTTTAGTCTCCTGTGAACAATTGTTTATAAAGCTGTTTTGCTGAAGGATGGAAGACTGCTAAGTCAAACAGCTTGGCAAACAGCTTGACCTCTGAAATTACAGCTGGTCTCCATGCATATCTTTGGTGCAGCTGTGGTCTCCAGTGGTCACCCCCATGTGCTGGGCAGTGCTGAGTTACTGCTGTATGAGACGATGGACTGTGGTGGGCAAGGTTGCTCGTAAGTGAAGGGTTACCAAGGGTTGCCATGTGCTTTGGTACCTGTTCCACTGGAAGCTCTGTTAAATACCAGGTCAACTTTTAACTAATAATCTAATGGAAATCCAGCAGTCATGTTGATTTGTAGTTGGGAATCTGGTCTCATAAAGATGTGCATTAGCTTATGAGATTTATGCTGTGTTTAGAGGCTTTTGGGGTCTTGTAGCCATTAGTGCTTGTGCTGTTGCTGTTCCTTTTGTTTGACTTCTTTTTCTAGGTGTTGCAGTTGGACATTGGCTTCTTGCTCCTCTGTAATATATTTCTGTGTCAGGATAGCAAATCCACTGAATAAAGCTTATACATTTCTGCTTGGTAAATATTTCTGGCTTCTCTGCAATGTGAGGATTTATGAATGAACAAATGAGACTCTTGATGAAAATGTGTTGCTTATGCCTGTGATGCAGTTTCATCTTTGAAGGCTGTTAACCAGGTGTGCTTGTTACTTGTATCCTTCTCAGGCGGCCTCTGGGACTGAGGCACATCCTGGGCAAGGGGCACATTGAAACCCACACACATGGTGTGTGCACGGGTGAGAGTTCTATTTTTAGTGCATACAAGAAGGCATTCACTGAAGGGCAATGAAGCTGATGTTTATTTTTAGGTTTTGCAATTCCTTATGTCCTTGGGATTCATGTTAAAAACTGCTCTATCGCCCCGGAAAATGTAGGTGAACCTTCAAGACCAACTTTATTCTCACTATTACCAAAATAACTTTTCCCTTGACATAGACTGGTGTGGGATATGGTCGGCAGGGTCCAGCACCAGTTCTGCCAGTCAGGTCTGGTGAGGCTTAGTGAGGTTCTGCTTCACAAAAGCTTATTTTAGTAAAGGCATGTCTTGGGAACCTCTCCACAGCATTTTTAGTTGGCATGTGCTCCAAGCTCAGTGTATCTTTCTCGAGGCAGATGCTTTCATGAAGCTCATCCTTTATATGTGTCAAAGCAAAGATTTTATTTTAAATCTGGCAGCAATTTTTTAATAAATCTTGGGTAATTTTTCAACATGCCTATTCCCTGAACATGCTTGTTTTTAAAACTATTAAAATAAAATAGCCTTTTTTTCTTCCTGTTTTCAGAAAATCTGGAGAATGGACCAAATAAGTGTGAAAGGTAAGGGGCTTCGCAGTTTTCCAAAGTTATTGCTGTTATTACAGCTTTCCTGATATCATCTAGTTATGTAAGCTGTATGTGTAAATATTTGTTATTGCTTGAATCTAGTGCAGCTAACAGAAAAGGAACCAGCAAAGATGAAACATACTGGAAGGAGATCAACGCAGCTATGGCCCTAACGAACCTTGCCCAGGGGAAGGATAAACTGCAGGGAACCACCAGCTGCATCATTCAGAAATCATCACATATATCAGAAGTAAAGACTGTTAAAGTGCCATTAGTTCAGCAGTTTTAAGAGATGTGTCCTTTTTCATGTCGAATGGACATTTCCCTCACTGGATTGGTTTTCAGCAAAATCAGAGTCACAGAGATGAGGCAAATGTGGAAAACAGCTCCCCTTTTACAGAATGGTCAGTTAAAAAAAATAAGGTCCCTTTTGACTCAGACGTTTCCATTGTATTAAATGAAATGTTCAATTGCTTCTGTAAAAGGCATGTAAATTATAAAAAAACCTGTTTTTATCAAAACATTAACTTATTTTATGTTAAGCAAAGTGCGCATAAGATGTTTGCATTGCTATTACAGTAAGTGCCTTGCTTTGAAAAAATAAGCTATAACGTGGGCATAGTACAACAGTGTTATGCCTCAAAATGACAATGCCATAATGCTTAAACTTTGTATATTATTCCAAGTGGGCTTAAGCAGCCGAGGGCTAAACACATTACTGCTGAAAGCCCTGGAGAGTTGTGCTTATTTGACTTGTACAAACTGATGAATCTTAATGAAATTGTTACATCATTCTCTCTCTCTTTTTTAATCAACAGTGTTATAAAAATGTACAGTATGTTTTGTCAAAGTGACAATGAGGTTGTTATGCATGTTTCTTACTTGTATATGCAGTATATTAAAATACCAAAATCATTCCTTTGAAAAGTGCAATACTCTAGAACACAAAAATTTAGGAAATAAGTTTATTGTTCAGATTCTTTTGAACTTATACATATGCTCCCAGCTGTGTTGTTCATTAAAGATTTCTAGTTGAAAAGGTATTAGCCAGACTAGCTATAAATTCAAGTCGAATTTCTATAATTTTAAAGCTTTATTAGTGACTTACTGAAGTTTTGATATAAGTAAAATTGATTTGTTCTTCTGGTACAAAACTAAATCTATAGTGCCATCTATTATTTGCAGTGGAACTCAAAAATGTTTCCATAGTGAAACTTACTACTTTAATGTGGTTTAAACATTTTTATTTTGTGTGTACTGCATAAATGAGGATAGTTGATTGACATTTCATATTTCAGTGAGAAAAATCTATAATATAAACTATCAAAGCCCAAGCTAGAATCACAAATGAGAACTGAAAGATTGAAAAATCTCAGCATTTAAGGCAGAAGGGTTTTAAGAAGATACTAAACCATGTATTAAATGTCACGTCTCTAAATTTCACTGCTATTGAGTGTAATAACTAGCATAAAACCAGGTTTATTTTTAAATTTTATTTGGAGGTGTACAAGTTATTCTTAAGTCATATAACAATGGTCTAATGAGGTTTACAGTGCTTGAATAAACAGTGGCAAAGCCAAAATCAATATTTCCTAAATCGGTTATAGAAAACTGGAAAAGAGCTGATTGTTGCTAGGATTTGGATTTTTTCCTGTGGGTATCCTGTCAGGTTTTTTCCTACTTACCCCTTTCCTTGTTTCTCTTTTTGGTGAGCCGTCAAGGAACAAGATAAGACTTTAGTTCTGCTCCTGCTGAGCTTAATGGCAGAACTCCCACTTCAGTGGAAGCAGGACTATGCTAATGATGAAATTAACTTCCAAGTCGAGGCTGTTTCAGTTGCACTAAAGTAGTCAAGATACATTGCAAATATCAGCCTTGGTGTGACTTCTTAGAAAACTCCTTGATGTAACATAACGTTGTTGGGTTTATTTAGTGTACAATGAAAATTATTTGATATGAAAATATTTTGTACATATATATTTTTACTTTGTTTTCTAAATTGCTGATTTGCATTGACTTAAAAGTGCCAAGCAAGAAATGTATGTTGTGACTGTATGAACAGTTGAAGTATATGTTTTACTGACTTGCATCATTATGTGTCTAAGATTCCATGACATTAATTTTTTTATACTTTACTGGATTTTGACATAATAATGTGAGTTTATAACTAATAGCAGAGTTAATACTTCACTTTTGTTCATACTATTGTAAGTTATTCTGATATTAAATATTTTGTGACAATAAATTCATGGTTTTGACAAACTTTTCTGTTAGAAATATTCAGTGTTTTGTCTGTATAAATGACAACAAAATTTGTCATGTAAAAAAGGTATTTTTGGGGACTTCTCTGAAGTAAAACTGGAGAAGATAAGCCATTGTATAAACATCTTGTTAATTGTTCTTTTTTCAAATGATCAAAGCACAAGAATAACTGTAAAACACATCAAGTGGGTTTTAAATTTAAGAAATACTTGGCCTAATTTCTTGTTACTGTTTCCTTTAATTTATTTTTTCTACTGCTGCTTTAGAGTTTTCTGAAAACACAAATTCTAATGAATTATGTGTGTGTCTTTTTTTAAGTAACAAAAGTCATGATCAGTGCTGAGCCAACAGCTGATGAAAACTCAATAATTATTTATGATATTGGAAAAACAATCATTATTACTATTGCTCTTCTTTGTTTCAACATATGTAATCATTTTAGTAAAATAAATAACTGCAAACAACATCTTGCTGGTTTGAATTAAATATTCATTTATCTGTCCTTAGGCATTTGGATTTCTGGGTTCAGGGTTTCTCTGTGCTGGGATACCAGCATGTGATAGACAAAGATGAAACAGAAATATTTGTCTTCTCATTAACACACCTGGTGGTATGCAATTTTGTGAAGTGGTTGAGTGCATCCCTGATGAAAATGACTGCAGCAAGGTTAGGGTAATGACTGCTAATTACAACATGGCATGATGCTCATAAATCCTCCACACTGCAGCAGTGCAGAGGAAAGGCTTATCTAGTCACTGACCTGAATCACTGGTGGAGTTGGGAAAGACTTTGGTTATTTAGGGGATTTGGGGAGTACAGGCTACATTTGGCCACATTACCCTACGGTTCCCCTGCATACTCGACTGTGGACACTCTGTGGAGGAGATACAATCAACCCAGCCAAAAGCTCAGTGATCATAGTGGAGACCCAGTGCAAGTGGTCTTAACTTTTGTGCCTCAGCTCCGCTTGCATGGGAGGGGTGATAGCTGAGGTTTGGTGGGCAATCAGCACTTTGGGGCTTTATTTCTTGTTAATCTGTGGTCTTTGTACATGGCTGTAACATCTTCGGCCATCCAACATGTCAGTGGAGATCTGGATGTTCAGTTGGTATGTGAGTCCTGAGGGAATATGTACAGCCTGACTTTTGCTGTTGGGAACACGCTGAAACTCTCACATACTAATGATGCTGAGCTACTTGGCATCTACTTTGTACCTGAGTCTGCCATGAAGAAACCAACTCAGTCTGCTCCCATCTACTCTGTCACATCATTTGAAATAGCTGAGGACTCACAACATCTTATAAATCACTGAGACTAAGGGGAGCTCCAGTTTTCAGTTCAGTAGTTGGAATATACATTTGGATCAAGATTACAGTCTCCCTTCCCAGCTCTGTAGGAGATCTGTACTGTGCAAGGAAGAATGATTTAGCTTTGTCTAAGGGAAAGGTTATGTGGTCTTAAACCTCTTTCTTAATTATCTCTTTACTCAGATAGGTTTTGATTATGGTCTCTGGCTTTGATGAATTATGTTTTTATCTACCTAAACTATCCATCACTGGAGATCCACAACAATCTCAGTGGAGATCCACCAGTGGAGAACCAAATATGAGATACTATTAAAGGAAGCAGCTTTGATTATAAAAATAATCGTAAGCTTCTTGAATTTACTGTACTCTTAATGCTCAGAAAGTCCTTCTTTGTACCCCTGTGCCATCCCCAGCAATAAGAGAGAGTGTGGGAATAATTCTGCATTAGTGGCCTTGCACCAGGGAAAGCAGTTTGTGACTGCCCTGGGGATCTCTGAAGTTCCAGGCAACTGCCCTCTCTCCCTGTTTCACCACAGTGAGTGAATACTGGCATGAGAAATCACTCAGAGCCAGTCAGGGAGCATGCCAGTGAGGCACACCATATTCTCCCTACCAAGGCACTGCCAAGTAGTAGGACTGCAGCCACCACACTCACATCCTCCTTCATGAATCCTCCCAGAGATTTTCAGGATCCATAATGCCTCTGTTTCTTTCAGTCTTGAGGAAGTCCTGGGCCACGTTCCCCTCCATGGCTTCCAAGGGCTGGACAAGATGGGTGTATCTGCTGGTGAATCCCTTGTGTGGAGCTGAAGATGAGAGTAAATGTGCCTAGTCATCCAACTTTCCAAAGCTGCAAAAAAAACTTCTATAAATTGAGCTCCACGAGTTCTATACAAGTCTTATTCAGAATTTGAGGACCTCAGAGTGGCCCTGACAGAGCCGTGATCCCGGTACTGCCTTGAGAGAAAAGTAGAACAGCAAAGCTTGCCACTCTTCTGGGGCTGAGCACTGCCTCCAATGCCCCCTTGCTATATGGCAAAAGGAAGGGTACAGCTGTCTTTCTATCATGGCTGAGTTTCTGACACACCCCAGCATTTCTTCCTGTGAAACCCCATGTTCTGCTATGAAACCTTCACTGCAAGTGTTCTTCCACTCGGTTTGAATGTGCTTTTTTAAAACTGGGCTTGTTATTTGCAGGAAAATAGAGCCCAGACTTGGTACAGACTGAGAATACCAGATCCTCTAGTATTCCACAAGCAGATCTGAAGTCCAGTGTGCACCAATTTAGTAGTCACAGTGACAGCTTGAAGCATGTTAAGCCCATTTTCATATCTGTATTACTATGAACAATGTACGGGACTCTTGGAGAATCAGAAAGGACCTCATAGGGTTTCAGACACTTTTGAAGGTCCAAGGGCCAAGTCATGTTTCCATGGCCAAGTACTACATGCCTATTTTGAGGCATCTAGACAGAAACCTGGCCTGGTTCAGAAACTGGGTAAGCAAGTTTGGCATCAAGCCTTAACTGCTACACCAAGGTCCCCAGCAGAGCATGCACTGGACTCAGCATGGTGAGAATACGTCTGTGCAGTTTTTGGTTCATTGCTTATTCTATGCCTTCGCTTTTTCACTATGTCCACAAGTTTCTCTTTGCAGCATTTCAAAGAGGACAATAATAAAGCTTTGTGTGGCTGAGCTGTTGTGTGTAGGAGGACGTTGATATTTGGGAGCTGCTCTGTTTAAACACCCACCCTAGTTAGCTGGAGCAGGAAAGGGAGATGAAGCATGGTACAAAAGGCTGAATTGCATGAAAGTACTGCGTTGACACACTGCAGAATTGAGACCCAAACCCACAGCTTTCGTAGTGCTGGGTTGCTGAGCCAGTGTTCAGGTTTGGGCCCCATCTTGAAACTCCTCTTGTTTAACAAGAAGGGAGGTGGTTGGCTAAAATACAAGTACCTTGAGGGAAAAAAAATAAAAAGAAAAAAAAAGAAGTGGAAAAGAGACACGAATGCCTAATGCAACAGAGAAAAAACTCAAACCTTCTTAATGTTGCTGTTATGTCAGCTTGGGTTATTGGCAGTGGAAGTGGTTATTGGCAGCGGAAGTTAAACCTGGCTCAAAGCTAATATAACTTGTGCACCTGACTTTTTAAAAGGAGCTGAGATCTGGTTTCTTTATGGATGGGCTTTTTTTGTTCGTGGTGTTGGTCCCTTCTCCAGATTTTTTTAACTTTCGGCCTGCTTTGGACTTGACTGTCCTTTTATCTTTCTTCCTGACTGAAAAGTCTGCAGGCAGCAATGGAACCTTTCGGGCCAAAGCTCATTTTTCTCGCTATGCCATTTCTAGGGCTGTACAGGATGTATGACTCAACAAACTGGTGTTCAGTGACAAAGTCTGGTATCTCCCTTCTCCCACTCTAGGGCCGGTGAACATATGAAGCCTCAAGGGTGTGCAATAGATGCTCTTCAACCAACAAGTTCCACCATCTATCACTTCACTCCTAACTACTACTGCTTTTGGCTATCTTAACTCCCAAAAGGACTGTCAATTTAACCATAACTACCTAAGAACTGCCAAGTCTCATTTTATGAGCTGCTGTTGAGAGTTTAGCTATTTAAGGCTGATTTTAAACAATTTTTATTGGTACTTTGTGGCATGTGCCTGATTTACAGTGCTGTAAATAACCACAAATTAGGGACATTTCTTTACAGTAAAGACACATTATCTTGAGCATAGGAAAGATAGTTTGCTGGTGAAGAACTTTTCTGCTACAGGCTTCCTGTGTGACCCCAGAAAAGCCTCATCCTGAGTTTGGTCTATGCAGAAAAGCTGATGCTTCACTGGGAATGCTCTAAACACCAGGAAATGTGGGATGAGGATCCCATCTTGACATGTTCCTCACTGTCTCACCCCACTGCTGTGATAGGAGAGAGCAGTGCTGTTTTGTAAGTGGCACACTCAACATGATGCACTGAAGGAAGTGTAGGTACCTGATGCTAAGCATCATTAAAATTTCATCTCAGTCACATGCATCACCTTCTGCAGCACTTCCATCTTTTCACTGACTGAAGCAGGAGAATGGGCCACTGAGACCAGATGCCCAAATCTGACAGCTGAAGGGGAAGACAAACCACACTCTCAAGACACAAGCCATTGGGATCCACACCACAAAGAGACCTAATGGGCTCTGACCATCACTACCTGCCTTCCTTTGCAACATCAACTGAGGAGCACACTGACACATGTGGAAAACCTCATCCTGGAAACCATGAAATGTGTCTTTTTATTAAAAAGACTTCTTGCTGTCCAGGAATTTGTGGATATGCAAGTTCAGGTGTAAGATATGATGTTTCATTGACTTGTGACTTGGGAATGTTCAGCAAAGCTGCCTGATCTTCCTCATATTACCTGGTGTGAGGAGGAGAATCTTCACTCTAAGGGGTTTTAAGCTCCTTCTTGCACCTTTTAAAGAATTTTTCTACCAGGCCTGCAAACAAGAGAGTCTGCTCATCACGATCAGAAGAAATCCAGAAGTCAGCAGCACCAGACAACCCTGCCCTGTGCTGTCATGGTGGGAGAGGACAGCAAACACCCCACTGGGGTCTTCAGTGCATTCACTGCTCTGCACAGATGGGTTCCTCTGCAACGATAGATTTCCTATGCATGTTTGCTCTCTTCGTGTACAGAGAGAAATCCTACTCACTGGGTGGAGCAAGAGTGTGTAACTGAAGTACATGGCTAAATGGTTCAGGAAGCTCTTAAAATGTGAATCTTAACTTTGAGAATCTTGTGAAATGGCCACAAAATACGTGGCCAGATTTTAGAATGTTCCAAGTACTCGGTGGCAACCAGTGTAGACATGAAAAATGGTCAGCAGCATTTCAGCTAGATCTTTGTGAATTAGATGCCAGGTCAGCAAAGGGGAAACATTTTGTGGGTCAGGACAACTGTGCTTAATTTCTATGTATTTCTTTTAAGAAAGCTTGGAGATGATCAAATCACCAATTTTTAAATTTTTTTTAAATGAAGAAGTCTATTTTTTTCAGATTTACTTTCATTGTCTTGAAATGTAAGATAATTATAGTAAAAAAAGATTGAAATCAACACCAAAATAGAAATCACTGAAACTTACAAAAATATTGAGTTTTCCACATTATGTTTACTGACTTTTTAGAAGTCGTCTTTTGGCTATTTCTATTCATTTTTAAATGTACTTACACTTTCTAATCCATTTTAAAACAAACAAAAAAAGAGTTTTACCATCTCAAAAGTATCTACAGAGTGGAAAAATACACCTTCCAGAGTTGCATGGAAGAAGTTTTAATGCTTAGTGTCTTAAACAAGAGCACTTGTGTGTGGTGACCTGTGGATATAAAAGTCTGTATCTCAGTGCTTCAATTTCAGAGTATTAGTTTTCATGCTGAATCATTTCAGCAAGCACAGTGTTGCTTTTGCTGTAGGTCACCTTTGTATCAACATTCTCTTACCTTCAAAAAACATCAGGTTTAAGAGAAACTGTAAGACATTTGCTGCTGTCTGGGATACTGAAAGGAATTTGCCTTCAGATGGAAAATGAAAATTATGAGCACAGCATTTGCTAGTACTTCTCAGCCTTGGAGAACAGACACCCACTGTGGTAATGGAAGAACCTATGTGATGTTTGTTCATGCATGTTGATTACAAATAATAGAAAAAGCAAGAGAAAGAAAGGGTATCAGACAGAAGAAGGCATCCCCATCACTTAAAAAGAGACTGCAACAGGAATAATAAATGTATTTCTCTGTGAGCAGTATAATGGCAACCAGAAAACTCAAGAGTGCTCCAAGATTTGTGCCAACCTTTCACTGGCAGTGAAAACACAGGCAAAAAAAAGTTAACACACCCCCACCTCCCCAAAACAGCCAGTGGGGTGTCACCATGCTTCAAGATGTAGAGCAAAGAAAATTTTAGTAATTTCCAGTCTTTTAGACTCCTGACTACAGTCCTGAAGCTGACATTTGCTGAGAAGGGTGTCTGTAGATGGACAGCAAAAAGTTCTTGAGAGGAGCATGCCCAAACTGGCATAACCCCATCAGGCCTTGCCCAGGGCCAGATTGGAAGAGACTCAGCTGGAAAGTCTGGTGCTTTTGTCACTTTGAAGTATGTGAAGTGTTACAGTTACAAGTTATATTTATCCACCCTCTTTCACCTTTTTTTTAAAAAAGCTTTTCTTTATGGTCTGAGTTCCTGGAAAACCATCTCTCTCTTACTGCTATCTCAAACAAGGCTACTTGCAACAAGTGTTTACTATGAAAACAACTGTATAGGCAGTGCTGTATAGTGCAATTAATACCAAACACGTTCTTCTAAGAAATATCAACCAGAACCCCCTTCAGAAACAAAAATACGAGAAGGTTGCAGTCTTTTTTTTTTTTGAGATTTCCTAATGGGCAGCTGAGGTGGGAACTCTATACCCAATTTATAACATGAAATGTTCCCTGTATCTGTTTCACAAGGACATGTACCAGCATGAGAGTGGGATTTGGTGGAACCTCGATTTACAACTAGAAATTAAATACAGGCATGTGGAAACATTATTATGTAAACTAATACTGAGCTACTTCTTACTGCATTCCCTCAACAGCAACAAAATAGTAGCATGCAAACCAAAGGCCAAGTGTAATTTTTTCAGCTTGTTCTGTGAGAATAAAAAGAAAATCAATTCCATGTAGAACCAGGAGGAGTCATTACTTTTTCATCTGTGAAGTCTTAAATGTCACAGCCCCTGGGCTGAATTCTCCTTTCATCAAAACCAATGGAGCTTTGATACTGGTTTCCACTTGAACATGAAAAATCCCAGCCTCCATTTTTCACCTATTACTGAGAATCCCAGCAACGTGCTTTGAAGTCTTGATTTCAGTAATTTGTTTTGATGGCTCCCATTCCTCAGGTAGGAAGTATACTTCAGAGAAGCTGTAGCTCAGAGACACACTGAGCCCTCGGGTGCTGGTGATTGAGTATCACTCTAGCCTGAGGCACTGCTGCACCAACCCAGACAGGAGGGCAAAGTGCTCTCAGATGCAGCCAAGTCACCTTCATCTGTGTTTCATCCACTTCTTCAGCCCCTACAGATTAACCAGGAAACCACCAGAACAAACAGTTGAGGCTCACCTGTGCCCTGATCCTGGCCAGACTTTCTTCATAATAGCAGGGCAGTAAGAGACACAACTACTCTTGATCCTGTAGGACAGGATCAACAGTCCCATATCTGGCTGTTTGTACTGCACAAGGGTGTCCACGGATCCTTCAAAACCTGTGCTGCCCATCCATATAAGGGACAAATTGGGGATGTCTAGACAGTTGGCTGACATCTCAAGGATCTGCAGGAACAGCCAGTCAAGCTGTGCATAAGGCAGGAAAGTATAGAAAGTAACAGTCAGCATGGACTTATAAACAAATCACATAAACTGATTTGATTTCCTTCTGTGGCAGTAGAGCAAACAGCGTATGGAAGATTCACAGTAGATCAGACAGCTACTGGGACTCTATAGTTAGGCTTTTGGCAATGACATCCTTATAAATTAGCAGAGGAAATATCATGGAGCTGAAATTGCCACTGAGAGTGTATAAAACAAGTGGAAAACTCAGAGAAGTTATTAGGAGTTCATTGACAAAATTGAAGTATCCATCAAGGACTTCCACTGAGGTGTGTCCTTGGCAGATGGTGTTTGGTATTTGTGTCAATAACTTGTCTGAAGGAACAGAGAAAAGGTTCTCCAGCTGTACAATATGTTCTATTAGCTTTATACAACCAGCTCCTACAGTGCATGTAGCCTGGAAAAGGCCTCTGGCTGCTGCTGCTGGGGCGTGCACCCCCTGCCTGCACTGTTCTTCATGGTGGTCTTGAGCAGAAAAAAAGTGGAGCTCTTGCAAAGTAGAATCCTGTACATTTTTTGTTGTCAACTTGGTACTCCTTGCAAGTATATCAGAGGCCAGGGTTGGAATTCAAAATTACCTTGATACATGGCCTGAAGAATAACAGAATTCATCAACTGTATTGCAGGAACCTGTGAATAAAAGGTATGAACTGCACAAAGCATAGCGAAGTAGCCAGGAGTTCTGCAGATGATGAGTGATCACAAGGTGAAGATGATCCAAAACCATTCTGTTACTGTGAAAAAAGGACACACTGGGTTGTATGTGTAGGTGTTGGACTATAGGAAATGAAAGTGAATGACTTCTGCTCTGTTGAATTCTGTTGGGGCTGCACTTCAAAGACATAAGGACCAACTTAGTTGGACCCACTTATATTACATTAGGAGTAACCATGTCCTGTAAGGGAAAACTGATTGATCTGGGGGTTTTAAGTATAGAAAAGTTAATGATCTTCAGTTATATGTGGTCAGCAGAGACACAAAGAGAAAAATCTGTTCTTTGTACCATAGTACAGATGAGGAATAATGAGTTTTAATTGCAGCAAAGGAGATGGGAGGTGAGTTCCTGGATAGAACATGCCAAAACAAGAAGGGGGATCAGATAGGGAAGCACTGGAATATGTTGTCTGCATGGGTGGTAGACTTTCCATCATTGAAGCCTTTTTTAAAGAACAAGTTAGAGACATATTAATCAGGAATTAAATAGGTGTAATTGATCCTACTTTGAGACAGGATGGCCTCTCGAGGTCACCTCTCCACTCTGATTTTCCATTTCAGGAGTCTGCCTTATAAACATGGCATGAAGGTTTGTTGCTCAATAGATGGTTAAAAGAGTGAATAGCAGCTGGTTTATTCCTCTGTTTTTGTGAGGTGTGTTTACATTCCAGTTGTAAGAGTGGAGGGGAAGGACAGTGAGTTCTGATCCCATCAGCCAGCCAGCAGAGGAGACCGGGCAGCCATCCATCGGAGGCTGCTTAACTTTCACAGCCTTTCAGAGTCCAACATAAAGGACAAAGATGCCTCCCAGATGGAAGACAAGAGACTTGAAAAAGGTGGAAGCTGACAGAGAAGGATGTACATTTAACATGAAAGTTCAAATTGCCAGAAGAAAAAAGCAAGGAAATTTCCAGTTAGGTGCAATGGAACAGCTCCTGAAGGATCTGTAAGTGCTTTTGGCCTCCATAGAAAATACTTGGGCAGAAACCCTCCAGAAGGTATGTTTGTTTTGAGCAGAACCTGGAGTTTCTGCAGAGAGCTTTCTGAAGACTGTGTTGCAGGATTAGCCCATATTGCCTCTACTCAATGTCATGGGAGACTGAATGTTTTCACTGTTTTCTGGAGCCTGACACAGGCAGACAGACCACAAAGAAAAACACGGGAACAGATCCTATAAGCTGCTTCAAATAACACTTGCTCCAGAGCATCTGGTGAATGCTGAGGAATTCCAGTTTCACAAAAGATGCCAAAAGGGGAAGAAACTATTTCACAGTTTGCCTCAAGCTTCAGAAGGGGTTGCTGAACATCTTAACCAATGCCCCTTTTGACAGGTTTGCAGTCGCTGCTGCTAACAGGAAAACAAATGCCTGTTGTCCGAGCAGGGATTCACACTCTGTGCAACAAAACAAAGGAAATTGCTGCTGGAGAATCCCCAGAGCTGCCCTATGAGTGCATGCAGGCTGGCAGGATGTGTGAAAAAACATCAGGAATGTTCCTTACATGACAAGATAGATCATTCAGATGGAAGGCTCTGCTGGAAATGTACAGACTCGGTATATTGACTCCAAGGGACACTTTGAATACATTCCTAGGAATGAGTGTCTCACTTCAGAAAGAAACTAGGGGACAGGGAAATGGGGAGGCAGGAGTGGGAGGCAAAGTCAGGCTATACACAAAGATGGAAACTGAGCCAGAAATAGAAAGAAGGAAAGTAAAACAGAATTTAAGAGTCTTGCATACATTCACTACAGTAAGATTCTATTTTTTTATTTTTTTCTGCAAGCACCAGCAACCATTAGCCAGAGATACACAGTCACTTTTGATACAAAAGAGACAAGTATTTTGTTACCATCATATCAAATCCAGTGACAACAGCAAATTCAACCCCCTTCCTCTGCCAGCTACATGATTCACAAGGTGTTCACTACTGAGACTGACAGCGGCTATTGTATGTGCCGAAAGAGCTATTCTGGATGCAAAGAACTTGCGTATCTGGACAGAAGTGTTCAGGAGGATGATGAAACCTGAAACAGATCCAAGTACAGCATGATAGAAATACACTTTGGCTCTCAAGGTAGGAAAGAGGAATATCTGCTAATGGGAGCTGGTTACTGAATTAAACTACTGACTACCAGAGGATGGAAATCAGTCTTATATCCTAAATCTGCAAGATCTGACCAACCTAATACATTACCTGTTATTGACAGAATATGAATTTCGCCCTTTATCTTCACCTGGTGTCAGAGATTGAAGAGCCCCTGATTGTCACTTGCCAATATTTCAGTGAGACTGCAAATCTAGTTCTCTATTTAGATCAACAGTTATTTTCTTGGATTAAGATTCTGCTCCTTTAACAAGAGTTGGAAAAACTGACTTATGAGAACATACTTACCTAAGGAAATGGCAGAAAAGTCTCATGAGACCCTTGCAGGAGCAATGCATAATACTGATAGTGTTGTCTGTTGCTTGGCACCAACCTATTTATTTATTTATTTATTAGATTTGCCTAGAGAATGCGGTATTAACTCCATAGTCAGAGTGAAAGAGCATGAAACACCCAAAATTATAACTGGTCTTTTAGGAAATTACAGTCTGATTGTATGTAAAGACAGGTTTTTTCTCTATTTCTTGGAATTGCCAACTACCTATTTTTCAAATTACCAGCAAAAGCAACACAGCAACGGATGTTCCATTTTCTGACAATGATTATTATTAATTATTTTCTTTGAACTGAATTCAAATACAAACTTCATTCATCAGTTACTTACAGGTTGGAATTAACTCTGCCCTTTAGACCAAGGGAAAATGTGAAGTCCGAAACCATCACAATTGATTTGTCTACAATTTTTTTCCCTCCTTCCTTGCACTTCCCAATATATCCTTGCCACCTAGCAGATGAAGCTTTTCCCTGGATAAATTGACTTTTAAAGGGCCTGGCTCCATAGAGCACAGGACTAAAGGGTGGCTTCTTTATCACAATGTTTATTACTAAAGAAGAAGCAGCTACTGAATAAGAATAATCTTATAGGGTTTAAGCCCACTTTGATCTTGATTTACCAAGGCACTGGTTCTACCACGCATTTCCATTGAGGTGAATCTGCATTTTATGTTGGGGTAGAGCTAACACTTCTAAGACAAGAAGCTATGAACTGGTGGATAAGCAGCTTTGCATTTTGAGTGCTGCTATATTTGTGGACAAAAAGATGGTGCTTTGCAGATAACACTGGCGTTGCAGAGAGGGCCTCAAAACATAAACCCCAGTAGTGAATGGAGCCTTGAAACATGAATCCAAACCCACAACCAGAGTTCACAATCCTGCTGAGAAAGCCTTTTTGTTTATTCTTCTCTGCCATTGAGAGCAACAATTCATTTACTTCTGATATATAAATACATACACACACAACACCAAGTAATATCCTGCTGATCCAAAATGTTCCCCCAGGCCTCACACCCTCCCTACTGGCAATCTCCCCTCCCAGCCGGTTCTCCACTGCTCTGCAGTGGCACAACCCTGGGGTATGTAACTGAGAACCCTCTGCTTCAGACAAGGGAGAAAGCTTCATGAATCACCAAACAACACTTTTCAGGTGGGAAAAGCACATTCTTTGTTCCTCTATGTGGAATTAGAAAAATATGTGTAGAAGTAAAGCCCTGTAAGCCCCAGGAGAGCAATTGCACTCTTTCTCTTTCTTGTTTTGGTTCTGTGGAACTTGTGAATTTTGGGGTGGTTTAATTAAAGGTCTTAAAATTCTTTAACACTAGCATTCAAATGCTTCATATTTTCCCCCTAGACTTGCAGAGTTTCCGTCCTCCTCTTTTTCTTGTGTCACTTTTAGTCTGCAATAAAACAATTGAATCACACACTGGTACATAAATATTGGCAGATTTTTAGATTTGCACTTTTTTTCTCTCAACCTATTGGGCAAACAGCCTAGAAAGGCTAAGTTGTTTGCCAGAGTTTGGATTTCTGGCAAACAGTGCAGATCCAGTACAAATCTCAAATCATATTTTAGGAATGCTGTGCTTCTACCACACCTTTCCAACTCTTCTCTCTGTGCACTAATGACTATTATGGGGAAATGCGTTCCAGAAATGTGAAAATCAATGTGGTGGGAAATGTACCAAAACCACCTTTTCGCTTATGCAATCTCAGTTGTCCAAGAAACACAATTAATTAGTGTTATTGAGCTGTTTAGCTCCACAATAAAAGCTTTTTGAGTGATTATATGAAGAACCATTGGTACTGGAGACTTCATACTGAAGTAATTGATGGAAGTTGATTATATTCTGACAAGTTAAACACAGGTTTGTTTGATACTACACACACATGGAAAACACATGCGCTATTGAGCTTAGTACCTAGGAGTTTAGATTAATGGTGTTGATGAATTATGTGGAGATTATATACTTTGCAGACATATAATGGACCTGATTTTGAAACGCAGGCTCTCATTTTGCTCCTGCAATTTCGAGGGTGTGAATAATTGCAGGTGATTTTCTAGCAGCTAGACATCTCGCTGCCTGTGGAATTCCTTTGGGCAGAGGTCATGCCTGGTTTTGTGCAAGGCACAGAAGGCACTGGGACAGCACTAGCAGACATTGGAGAACAAACCTACACTAATGCTGCACACTGAAACCACAGTAACCAGAAAGGACAACTAGTTTCATGCACAGCCATGGCAGCTGAGTTGGAGCTTTCAAGAAATAATTTCTCTGTCTAAGTTCAGGGACATGTGGTGAACTTGAGGCTCAACACCAAGACAGGAAGGAGGAAGTTGTCACTAAGCTTTCTCTTCCTGCCAGGCAGAGGCTGGCAACAGACCTGACACTTAGCCCTGAGGCCAACTGCTGAAGCCATCTGTGTGGGACGTTACTCGGGTTCAGCCTAATATCTTAGCCTGTCATGTAACATCCTTCTCTTGAGACTCTCCCTAAAGGCAACTGAATGTCATTGGGATGAGGACAGAGGTAGCAATGAATGTTAACTTTTAAGGTTTGCAGAAGATAGCTGGAAGTGGAAGGCCAGATTCAAATGAGTGGCTTGATCCAGGCAGGTAATAGACTCAGATTTTGGTCTTAGCTGAACTAGAGTGCCGTGTAGAGCAGCCTTCACAGAACAGTCAACCCAGATCTAATCCTGTCCGATGTTGTTTCCCTGCAGGAACATATAGAGGTGCCACAGCCAGTACTACATGGCATTTACTGGGTACTTGGAGCACCATCTGAGCAGTCCCAATTAAAAATACAGGCTGGGCAGAGAATGGGTAGAGGACTTGGGGGTGCCTATGAATGAGAGGCTGGACTGAGCTGGCAATATGTGATTGCAGCCAGAAAGTTGTTCATATCTTGGGCTACATCAAAAGAGTCACAGCCAGCAAGTTGAGGGAAGTGATTCTGCCCCTCTACTCAACTCCTGTGAGACCCACCTGGATTACTGCATCCAGCTATGGGGCCCCCAGTGTAAGAAGGACATGGACCTGTTAGAGCAAGTCCAGAGAAGGCCACAAAAATGATCAGAGGAATGGAACATCTCTCCTACGATGAAAGGCTAAGAGCACTGGGTTTCTTCAGCCTGTAAAAGAGCAGGGTCTGGGAGATTTCCTAGCAGCCTTCCAGTATGTAAAGAGACCCCTGCCAAGAAAGGTATAGAGAGACTTTTTACAAGGGCATGTAGTGATAGGACAATGAGGAATGCCCTTAAGCTGAAGGACAGTACATTTAGATTAGGTATTAAGAAGAAATTCTATATTGTGAGGGTAGTGAAGGCCCAGAACAGGTTGCCCAGAGAACTTGTGGATGCCCCATCCCTGGAAGTGTTCAAGGCCAGGTTGGATGGGGTGCTGAATAACCTGGTCTGGTGGAATGTGTCCCTGCCCACGGCAGGGAGCTTGCAGCTAGGAAAACTTTAAGGTCCCTTCCAACCCAAACCATTCCGTGATTCTGTGAAACCCTGGATAGTGCTGCTGTGACGCAGGAACTGAGCCACAAGAGAGCCATGGCCAGGGACAAGCTGCTCTCTCTTTGTCCCACCACATGGAAATAGAAAACTTACACAGCGGCACTGGAGTGGGTTCTTTATACAGTTTATTTGACTATATAGACACTTAACCCTTTCCTAAGACTCTGCTGCTTTTATCACTCACCTAGCTGCAACCATATGAAAAAAACAGAATTGAGGCTTAATTCTGCAATTATTTGCTGCCTCCAGGAAAGAGCAATCACTGTTGGGAAAGGGCTTTTAAGTCTCCCCCATGCTGACAGCCTGCTGGAGTCAGTGGATAATCACAGAAGCAAACCCCAGTTCTTGCTGTGCTGGAGGACAGGAAGCAGTCCTTTCTGAGCAAGGGGAAAGACCTGGCTTCAGCCTCTGCTTCTTAATTAGCCACTGCAGGTGGAGAGCTGTGCAAGTCCTTCACATTGCTTCTATAACTATCACATCTTTATGTGGCTGAACTGGTTTTTTCCACTGTAACTTGGACATTTTTGGAAGAGAAATATTTTGGGTCACGTTATCAATTTTCCCCCCATGGAAAGCTTATGAAAATTAATCTATAAGCAAATTGATGTGAGGAAAAAGTTAGCAGAAATGTTTTCAAATGGGTAACTTTCAAAAGATTTGATCTCATTCCATTTGAATTACAAAGTCAGAGCTTTCATCCAGCCACTCTTTAGTTCTCCACCCCTCTTTCCCCACCATACTACTTTGCATCACACTTGAACAGGTCCCCAGTGAGTACCTTTTTGCTAATAATTGAATTTGTCATTTGCAGAAGTACCTTGATAGGCTGTTCTTGAGGCTGAAGGCTCCATTTGCTGCCCATAGCAGGCACAAGAAACCTCTGAGCTGCCTTTAGGCTGGTGATGTGCTCATCCATCTCAGACAGGCAGGTCTCCAAGACCTACATGTTACTGTGACTTCTTGTTGATGGTCCCAAGACAGCTTCCAGTTATAGCAGCAGTTTGCAGACAGCAACTAACTGGGCTAGACTAAGGCCACCATAAAAATACCTGACTGTGTGGTAATCTTGTGCCCTTTTAGTTAGTGCTAAACCAAGTTAGTGACACTGGGACTAAATGGCTGTTACCTACAAAACGCCAACCCCACCATTTCTTGAAAGTGAGATGCCAGTTGCACAGCCAGGCAAGCACTGAGATTGTCCTCATCAGAGTCAAGGGTGCCTATAAGAACCACCATCCCTTTGGGATAAATTTAACAGACAAAAGCCTTGAAGATGCTTTCTGTAACCAGAAAAAGCGAAGTGGCCTCTGTGCAGAGACATGCATTCCTGCTAAAATAATATGAAGAAGTAACCTCTACTTACAGGTGTCTCATATCGCACTAGTTATTAGTTTTGTGTACTTATGGAAAGGAGGCACAGCAGACAGGAGAAGCTAAGAACATAGCCTAAACATCAAGATTATTGCTCCAAGAACACAGACAGGTTGGGAGAGGAGAGAGATTTTGTCTAAGCTGATTAAAAGACAATTGTAACCTGAAAAAAAAGCAGCTCCTAGTTCCTCCCATGTCTGGGGACACTGCACATTCCTTGTAGACAGAGGATCATAATAAAAGAAGCCTGATTCTATCATCACCTCCATCTCCTAACCAACACAGCCCACAGTACTCTGAATTTTGGTGAGTGACTTGGGGTGCAAAGCATTACTGTGCATGTCAGGAGCAAGAATCAGGCTCCAAGAAGAGAAACTGAGAAGATGAATGTGCACAGGCTCAAGAGAGATAGCGTAATGGAGATGCCTTCAAAACCAACCATGGCAAAAGCAAATCTGAAAGCCAAGTGGGAATCATGAGGTCACAGGCTACATCTGGTCTGCATCTGCATTCTGCAGAGTCTATGGGGAACCAAAGTCCTTGCTCTACCCCCATCCCTCCATCTCACCCTCCGTGGTGCTTCTGCCTCTTCCTCTCCCCATTACTGCTCTCTCCCTCCACTGTCATGGTGCCAAGTGGCAGAAGGACAGCTCTGTTGCATGTCAACCATGTGTCCGTCATTGTTGCCTGTGTTGGTGCCATGGTGCTCGGAAAGGACTGGGACAACCCTCAGCATGTTTGAACTCATTCAACTTTCCCCATGAAAAAGGACTCTGTTGATCTAGAGCCAGCAGCGTGAGGCATCATTAAGGGAGAAATTATCAAACAAAAAAGAAAGAAGGATCCAGAAAACTTTTGATAATGGTGGAGAGATGACTTGTATGTGGCGATGGAATTGCTTTTGGAGCAACAGCTGCACAATGTCTAGCCAGACTGGGAAGCCCTATAGTTGGAAGCATAGACCTGTCTGCTCTGCATGAGGAGAATTTCCGTGGAGCCAGGGAAACTGAAGGATGCCTTGACAACACAAAACCTGCTAATAGACATGAGCAGCAGCAAGGAATGACAGATCTCAGAAACTGTGTTGAGAAAGCAATGAAAGAGGCAGAGGTCGGAGCAGACCTCACTCAGCCACCTGGCTGCACAAGTGGGTTAGCCAAATGGCCTCAGTAAAACTATTTTCTACTCCATTTGTAACCCTCAGAGGCCACTCAGAGAGAAGGGAGATTGTCCAGTTCAAATAATTCAAAACCTGATTTCTTTGAGACAAAACTCCTTAACAGGCTTCTTGGCTCTGCTCAGTGTCTCACCCAAGCAAGTGGCTAGTAGAAGGAATAGGAGACATTTCCAGCAGGCAGCCTGCACGTGCCAGCTCCATCCATGCTACAGAGCAGCCCATGGCAGACAACCAAGTGCTCCAAGTTTGCAGGAGCTGTTGAGAAGTGGTGCACAGGCAGCCATCAGACAGAAAGAGACAGATCAGAAAATCAGCAGTAAGGGGAAAGCTGAATCCCCTGGCCTGGCTGAGGACTGGGCAAAACCTGCTCATGGTTTAGTCAGGTGCAAACAAGGACTCCCAGGATAAATGGGCAGTGGAACAACTTATACACATTTAGCTGGATTTCAACTTGCTGGGCCAGATCAGCGAAAGGGAATTTGCTTGGGGAATTTGCCCCATCATTTGAGTTTTTCTGTGCAACAGCCAGTCAGGAAAGGGAGCAGCTGCTAGCAAGATGGACATTAATTGTCATGAACCCCACAACGACAGATATGTCAAATGGAAAAGTCTAGTCTGGTCTGTGACATTTTGGAACAGTTAGAAAAAGTGATAGATACGGTTTGTAAAACAAGAGAAGTTGTCAATAATGCATAAAGGAAAGAAAGCAGTTAAATGCTAGTACAGAGAAAAAAATGCTATAAAATGTCACCTTCTTATAATAGGAGTCTGGGCCAGAACAAAACATCACAAGAGGCTAGTAAAAAGCCTCTTTCCCAGTCTTAGAGTTGCGAGGACACCACATTAAGTCACTGAAGCCCAGAGATACACAAATGAGGCCACAAGTTTTTGTTCAGACCCTGAGTAACTGAGGAGAAGGTTCTCCTCAGAAGAAGGAAACTGGTTACAAATCATCTGGTGGTATCTGTGAAATGCATGGAAAAAGTGGACACTGCCTAAAGGATAACCATCAATAGAGCAGACATGCTAAAAATAGTAAGAGGTAGACTGTCCAAATGTGAACCAACTAATTGGTCTCAAATGGAGACAATGACAGGGAAACGTGCATTTGTCCAACAGTTGGGAAAGTTTGGTTTGCAAATTGGACATCTGGAATTTGAGCTATATTTCTGGGTAATCAAGATAGTGGATGAGCTAATAAACAGTTTGGATTTCATTACGCCTAATAGCTGAGTAAGTGCCAGAAAACCATGTCTTACAAACCCTGCTTGTGAAAATTCTTTAAAAATATGGATCACAGGTGAGTAAAATGACATGTAGACAACTGGTTTGCAGAGAGCAGGGAATGGCACCATTACAAGTAACATACCATGGGAGCTTTTCAGACAAAGAAATCACTTCCCAGAGGCTGAAACTGGCCTAGGATCTCAAAGGGATTTTAACTGCTCAAATGTTGGTATATGGGAAGTAGGAATCTGTTCCCCCTTGTATGCTAGACATTTCTAATGAGGAGCACATAAAACAGGAGAATGGAGCTTGTGAGCCAGAAAGCAAGACTAAGTAAACAGATGTAGCAAATAGACAAATGAAAACTAGCAGGGAAAGAAGAGTGGAGACAAGTGCAGGAAGCTTGCTGTTCAGTGCTGAGAATGGCTTACAAACCTCTGCTGCCGAGGCTTCTGGAGTTGTCCTTCCGCTCCTTGCCAAAGCAGCACAGAACTAAAGTATAGAGAGGTGGTCTTGGAGCACTGCTTAGCTGAAGTGTGTACAAGAGATAATCTGGGGAGCTGGGAATTACAAGAAGGTGAGAATGAGTTGTCACATCACCTTGGGTGTCACTGGTTGTTCAGAGGAAAAAGGGCAGCCTCACATCCTGTTCAAGGCTGCAAGGACCTCTGCAGGCTAGTTTTCCACTCTGGATTTAACAAACATCTCTTGAACCTCTATAGAAAGATCTGTTTCACAGGGGCAGAATGAAGCCCTCAGTGGCCACTGAATGCAGCTGCTTCCCCACTGTCATGGGGCAAGGGGTTATACCTTGAGCACAGCTATGCAGAGAATAGTCAAACTGCTTTTAAGCATCTCAACATGACACTGGCACATGGATCTTGTGGGGACATGCCCTGAAGGAGCTGTCCCCCTAACTCCTCAGCAGAGCAGTTCTGCTGCACACATCAAAAGCCATGGTCTTTACCTCGTGGGCTTATGGGTGGCCTGAGACAAGCCTAAGTCTATCAGGCTGCAAGAAAACTCCCAAGAAAGGGAGTATTTCCTAATGAAAAAGCAGTTTGCTTTGGGCAGATTTGTAGTGAAGGGAGAGTTTCTGCTGACACAATGACAGTGGAGGGGACCTGAAACAGCTGCTCCTTCTGGATATTCAGTATCAGGGAGGATTTTAGTTCCCAACAAGAAGATTACTTCTAAGCTTGCAGCTACTGCATAACATCAGCTAGATTTGGTGAGATTGTGGCAGAAAACCATTGTCACCAGAGTATAGTTTAGCATTCCTGGAGTTACAAAGGCTCTTATGACCATTCAGAGTTTGCTTTTCTGGATTTTAAAATGTTTTTCATATGGGAAACAGATGATAAGAGACATTAAACTTCTAGTTTAGAGACTCTATTGCTACAGCAACATAAGGGATTTGAAAGTGTGCTGATTGCAGCAAAAGTTTCAGGCCTTTTAGATAATTTCTTGTATTACAAAAGCACACATTGGGGTAAAAGTTTTATTTATATACTTTCAAGACTGCTTGAATGGGAATAAAATAATTGTAGAATAGAAAAATGAAAATATTCTGACAAGAGGGAATTGCATAATTATGTAATTATACTTAAACTATAATTGCAATAGATGCCATTTTTCTGTTTGTCTAGGACATACTCTTTAGACTACCACCACTGTAGACTCATGACATTGGTGAGAAGATGCAAAGGTGCTTTTAATGGATTAAATATAGCTGCTGCCTCTCACCTGGAAGGAACTGTCTTTTTGTGGAACTCAACCTCAACAGCCTCAGTATGAACCACAGACAACACTACACTTGTATCCATGGAAAGATAAGTCTTTCTAGGTCTTATTTTGTAAAAGTTGGGTGTCTGAAGTAGAAACAACATATAGCAGAAGAGCAAGAAAATCCGTATCTTGACCTTACAAGCTTGGTGAAAAGCTCAAAAGAAGACAAATACTTAAACCAAGTGTCCTGCAAAAGGGAAAAGGAACTATGAGCAGAATGCTGTCCCCTTCCTCTTGAATTCCTCCTGTGTTGAGGAAAAAAAACTTTGGATGAACACTATGATTAAAGAGGCTAGCCTAAAACCCATATTATTTAGGGAGCATTTTTCTTCCTAACAGGTTGAACCTACAGGACTGTGAGTTTGCAACCACTCAGGTTAAAAGGTAATAGTCCTATTTTTTTCTTAAACCTTTTGAGAGTATCATTAACATGCATGAACTTCTCATGCAAGTATTCAGTAGACTTATTTATAACATTGTCTTTAAAAGACCCTCTTCAATTACATAACTCAATGTCAAATTCCCCCAAACCAATTAATCTCCATTATAAAAATAACTGGTTGCTGATAGCACTACTACTAATTTTTTCCCCATCAAAAAGAACTGTCAAACCCTGTTTTCTGTCGCACCAACAGGCACAAGGCAAGAACCTGTCCTTGTCCCAAATGAGGTGATGTGCATCTGCATGCTAGCAGTAACTATGTTATCTAGAAATTCTTTCAAGCCACTGAAATTCTTTCAGCTCTTTTATTTCCACCTTCACCTCCCTTTCCTTGTACCAAACCACCAAATGACAGAGATCCTTTAAAAAAATAAGATACAAACTTAAATATTACCTTTGTGCCGCTGAGAGCTGTTTTGTGCTGTAATATGTGACAAGCTCATGCTAAAGCAAAAGGACACTATCCATGGCATACTCATTATTCTTTCCTACTGAGGAACTGTATCACCTGCCCTCTACAGATTCTTTATGCTTCAACAGAGATGCCATTTCTGGCCAGCACAGCTCCTATATAGGGTCTTAGCTTCCATAGATGTGTAATCACTTACACCTGTACAAAGTAGATGTAAACTCACTTTGCACTCACTTTACACAGGTGCAAATGACTGCACAAGGTGAGAAGTAGTAGAGAAGCGCATAATGACTGCAAAGTGCTTAAGCAGGGTATGATGGAGACTGAAAGAGGTACATGGGATACAGGGAGATCAGTAGGCAAGCAAATGTCAAAGGCAGTTTTGGGAGTGTGTATTATTTGCAGTGGAAGTTGTGTGTGTGTGTGCCCAGCAGATAATAAATCAGCTGCTGTGTGAGGACCACTGGCTTGCCTGCTCTAGCTCCCCCTGGTACTGCTGTTGAGCTCTGGCTGTACCAGGAAACCTGTGTTGTCACCCGGGTGGGAAGATGCTGGGTGGCTGTGTGGTTGTGTGATCAGTTCATGTGGAGAATCAGGCTAAGCCCTGAGACTTTGGCTTGGTTTAGGGCATATTTCTTGTTGTGAGTTGAACAGCTTATCCAAAGCCCTCACTTGATCACTGCTGAAATAGTACAGGTGCTCCTAGTCCTTTTTTATATTGCCTCCTAAAGCTGCCTGAGAGCTGGGGAGTGCAAGAGCTTTCAAAGGAAAGTTTACTTTTTATGAGCTGTTGGACAGAACAGAGTAGACAGATCTAAAATTAATCTGCTGCCCTTTGTCAGAGCTCTCTGACCATAAGGCTAAAGACAGTAATTACCACAATGGGCTACTTGGGAGATGCTGGAGGAGAAGGGAGAGAAATTTTTTCATGCTGACTTTTTTAGCTTGAAGATTAGGGTTTATATAACAACTGTGCTTGGTAGTCTGAAAAAGATCTTCTGAAATGTGTTCCTCTTAGCCTTACACCTGCCAGCTTTCTTCACTTTTCTTTCCCTAGCCTACTAATAGTGATGGTAAATGCATCCAGAGAAATACGGTTGCTATAAAGTACTGAAGTTTCTGTGTAGCGTGACATAAAATTTCTGAATCTGAAATAAAGTATGTGTGTCATTTTTCCAAGGGACTTTAAAAATGTGCCTCTGGATATATGTGCAATTATAAAATACTGCTCACAAGAAATTAAAGCAGAAAGCAGACGCTTGTGAAGGAAAACTATTTGATTTGTTACAGGTATCTTTTCAAGGCAAAGCAGTCACACCCTGTGCATGGCAGGCTGGAAATCTACGTGTCCCCACTGATTTTGCTGTGTTTGTAGTACCTGGTGTGAGAGAGGGCTGGCCATCAGTGCAGAAGTGTTTTCTCATGGCTACAGAGCTCTGCAGAGTTGGCACTTAAGTCAAGCCCAACATTCATTCACATCGCATGACAGTCAGACTTAATGATTCACAAGAAAGATGATGACAGCCAGGACAAGGGATCATTTTTGGTTGTAAAACTAGCAATTTTGAGCACAGGATTGTGGCAAATAATCCAAACAGTTTCTTATTTAATGAAAGCTCTTACCAATGACAGCATCAAAGATGTGGTGTCAGTGGAGGGTGGTTGAAGGGAGGGTACTGACCCATTGCAAGCCCCTATGGGCTGGGAAAACCAGACTCTAGAAAGAGAGGACTGTCTCAATACTTACATTAACAATAGAGTGAAAGAAGTCTTTATTTCCAGCAACAGGCTTGTGCAGAGGACTTTTACCCTCTATTCCTGTTTTCATAGTAAGTTATGAAAGGTTTATTTACCCTACATCAGGTACCCCCAGTGGCTTCCTCTGTAATGGACTTTCAGGTATCTTTTCAGCAGGAGCTAAAATTAACAGAAAGAACACATTCTCTTTAGGTAGAGCAGGAGCATAAGGGGTGTTTGAGGACCTCTGTCCCTCAAGTGACAGCAGTGCAATCAGTGCTGCCTGAGCTGGTTTTTCAATGAGGCAGCACACATGGAGCCAAGAGTGGGCCCCCAACCCTGCCCTGGCACTGGGCTTCTGGAGCCTGCCAGCAGTATCCCACCACATTACCTCACCCACTGGTGTGGCTCACACTGCAGCCAAAGTCATAGATAGGCTGCAGCAGGAGAATGGAGGAGGGCAGGCTCAGCTTCTCATGGTTGTGCCTGGAATCTGTGGTATGGTGTAAAGCCACCACTTAAGGTTAAAGCAGCTGCTCAGAGGGGAGCTGCAAGGGCTTGAAGTTCCTTCAGCCACTCTACTTGCTTCATCTTCACCCACAGTCCCAGATGCAGCACACAAAGTTGCCACAAACATGGTTCTCTGTAGTATGGGAACAACTGTGAAGCTTCTGTGCCTGGTTGTGTTGAAATTCCTGGAGGCAGCTGGCATAGGATGTGGGCTACTTCACCATACTTGGCATTTGTCGTAGGATCCCTTCATTACCTTTCTAGTGGCAGTTGGCCTCTGGTACCTACTGTAGTGTCCTACTAGTCAAGGTCCATGGTGTGCACAGTTTTCAGCTTCTGTGAAGGAAGTCACAGTATAATACTGTGAGTAGATCCTTGTAGATTTTTTCATTAATCTTATAGGTCTACTCAAATGCCATAAACTATAAAGGCAGGTTGACACCAATCTGGTTTCAGCAGCATCTTCTACTGCTGCTGCTATGAAACCATTTTCTTCTTCTTCTACTCAGCTGCCATGAAGTCTGCTTGTATTTGCTGAAGGTGTATTTAAGGTACCAAAAAACTTTTCCTTTTAAGTGTTTGAGTATTTTTTCACTGAAACACTTATCTAAATCTGTGGTGGATTCTTTATTACTTTATGATTTTAAAGTCCAAAGCCAAAGAAGATTTAAATAGCTAAGTCTAAAACAGAGTGTCTTGAAAATGGTCCCATATTAAGACAAGACTCCCAAATTACCTAAGTCTCCTCTTCAGTCCCCACTTGGTTTTTTGGCACTCCAAGGAATATATGTTTGGAATCAATTTAGGTCAGTCCTACCTTATACCTAAGACCACTTCGGACTCCAGGTTTGAGTTTTTCCTTTTTCTAAGTCCCCAGGGGATTCAGTTTGCTCTCAGAGCACATATGCACTCTAGGTAATGCATTAGTACAAAATCACAGAAAGCCCTTTACTTAAAATGGGTCCAGTGGTATGAGCCCTCACACTCCTACCTCACCCAGCAGTTAGAGCACTTTACGGGGGACTATAGGACCAGACTTCAGAGGTCTCACATTCTCTCCTGTGAGTATGCAGGGCCACCAAGAGCGCTCTGTGGTCACCCTACTAGGAAGATTGCTCTGTTCATTTTGCTGAAATGGAGCATTTCTGGTGAGAGAAGGTGTGGACAGAGGTCTGTGAAGGAGAGATGCTTAAAAGTAGGAGGGAATGAGAGCAGAAGAGAGTGCGCAGCTCTGGGTTGAAGAAGGTTCAGGTTCTGTCCCTAGAAGCTCCTTGTAAGGCAAGGGTGGGAAGACCAAGTGCCCTTCTTCCGAAAAGTTGTCCCATCCAGTGCTGGCAGCCTGCACTTCCCCTGTGGGACAACAAATGCCTCAGAGAGGATGTTCCAGATGCAGAGCCTCATGCAGTTTCTCATGCCAGGACTGTCTGACAGCCTCTTCGGAGCTCCCCACACCACTGGGAACTGCTCGCTGCCACTGCCTTCTGCAGTCCCACATCTTATCTACTTTATCATTCATACATTTATGTATACTTTGTATTTTAACTATGAAAGCAGTTCCCTCCTTCCTGTCATACAGTTTTCTTCTACAGGTTTTTTCCCCACTCTTGAAGTCTGCTATAGCATATTAACAGACCTATCTTCAAGTTTTTCTATTTACATTTACCCAGAGATAGACTATAGGGGAAGCATCCAATATACCCATAAAGCACAGTAGAGTGAAGAGTATTGCTTCTGTGACCAGCTCCTGTGTAAGAACAGATCTGCTTAGTCTGGAATCATCAACACTGACTTCACCCAACACACATAGGCTACCACATACCTTTGCTGTCTGTGTCTGCAAAAACCGGGACGGGGGGGGCCTGTCTAAAACTTTGTACTGCTCTGTTGTGCCTCCTGCCTTCCTTCACTCCACTCTGAAAGTCACTCAGCATGAACAAATGGCCTTTTCTTTCTCGATGGGTTCCTTGTTTCTATGTGCCAATGCCACATTTTCAGACTAAAATTTCTGAAAAGCTTTCATAAACCTGAAGCTGAGCAGATCAAATGGAAACCATTGAACTCTAATGTGTCTATCAGCCCAAACAGCACCTCTTTTTCACCAGTCTCCTACCTGTCTTAAGACATATTTTTACAAATGAGTGCATAGTCACGCGTGGATGCAAAGGCAAGAATGCAGCCTGAGACAAACCAGCCCCTCTGATCCTCAGCTTGACTGCCCCATCATTTAGTTGCACTTGTACTGCCTGGTACTAATCCTATTTGGCTCAGGCTGATCTGAAAATGCTGTCCTTTATTTTTTTTAAATCAAATTCACTGCTAAAGTCCAGCAATCACTGACATCCAGTGGCAGCCGAGGATAATTACAAACGTTTGTTTTCTGCTAGATTTGTTTGCTACCTGGGGAAAATCCAGTAATAATGAAGGTTTATGAAGGTTTACTTGGGAGCTCTTCAAAAGGAGGATGAGTCAATTGAAGTACAGTATTGCTTTTATTAGGTGGGAGAGGGCAGGTATCTGAGAACCAGTATCAAAAAGCATCTATATGTCCTCTGCACAAAGGGGCTCCATATTTGACTGTGCTGCTGTACAGCTTGGGAGTAGCCTCAGATGGCAAACTGAGTTCTGCCTTTTGGAAACTGCAGTGAGACCAGACCTGAAGTTTCCTGCCCCAAACAGTTTTGAGTAGAATAAAACTATGACTTGAGCAACAGTGACCCCTCTATACTGGCCTAATAAAAACACTGTGCTGCAGAGCGAGCCCTTCAGTTCCTCCTCAGTAAGGCTCAATATCAATTAAATCCTCTGGTGGGTGATCCTGCCTAAATAAAACAACATTGCTTAATTCCATTCAGTACAGATAATTAATAATTGCTTTATGCTTGTAGGAGGGTTGGGAGGGCATTAGGTACCTTTTTATCATGGTCCAAATACTACTTGTTCCTAAATACTTGTATACTCTTTCTTTTTGTATAAAAGTGTATGGGCTATGGATGGCACAGCCTGTCCTAATTACTACAGAAGGAAATGTCAATTGATAAGTGAAAGCACAATATGAAACTGAACTTCTTTACAGGACTTCTTTGATGGGTTTTTTCCTCCTTTTTTTTGGGGGGGGGGGGTGGGGAGGGGGAAGAAGGGGGGGCAGGGGAATAAAACCAAAAGAATATAATCATCTTACTTTTATTTTTATTTCTATAATTCTTTCAAGTGTATTGGAGCAGAAAGTGAATTTTGGCAAGCATGAAATACATCCAGTGCAGCGAACTTTAAATGGTTGCTGACACCATCATAATTTAAACCTTGGGCCTTTGTAAACAGTTTGCACAGAATGCCTTGTAAGCAATCTGAGCTCATTGCAAGGGCTCCAGCACTTTCTGAATGCATGTCTTCATCTGTCTCTTCCCCTTCAGCCTCCAGTCCTTTACTGTTTCTACCCCTTCTGATACCCCTTGCAGAGAGAATATTCTCAAAAAATTTTGGCAGCCACCACAGGCCCCTTTTCACTGACATGTATGACAATAGTATCTCTTGGAGCTTTGGGCATAAACCACACCCCATCACAGGGCATTAGTTTTTTAACAGATGGTCTCTGCTGCAAGGGATTCAGAGGTGAAGGATGTACCCAACAAAAGGGGTTCATTAGGTCCTGCTTATGTCTAGCTGGATTTTGAGGCCACTTTCACCTGTGTGTGAGATGCTGCCCTTAGGAGCAGCAGAAAAAGCTGGGAGGGGAGAAGGAGCAGCACATCTTAAAGTGACAGGCGTAAAAATGTAATGAAAAAGAGGAATTTCACTTCCTTCTCTTGAGTTTCATAGATTTTATTTTGTGCCCTCTGCCCATGTGGAGAGGGAAAGTTTTCTGGTTTGCACTGTATGGAGTGCCAGACCGAAGAGCCATGGCTGAAAAAGTGAGAGAAGGGAGTGACAACACCTCCCTTGCATCACACAAGACCACCCTTCCTGGATCATCTTGGCTGACAGTGCTGGGATGTGAGCAAGGGCTGTCATCTCCCCCTGCTCTGTCTCACTAACAGTGAGAGGTGTTTCATGTTCATGAAGAGCATTAATAGAAAACTACAATAGAAAATAGAAAACTACCCGGGACGTGCTCAAGGAGCTGAAGGAGCTGAACTTGCTCTGAGGCTGATACGAGTTTCCACGCAGCATCACTAATGAAGGATTGCTCTGCCTGTAACTGGGGAGAAAGCCAGAATTTCTTTCCTGATACTGAAATAAAGCAGTTCCCTCTCAGACCAGTCAGGAAAGTAATTGTTCATTCCTCAGGTCGAGCCACACATATGCAATCTCTTTGTTAAGTAGCTCTCAAAAGTTTTGCTCCTTGGCTCTTCCAGTCGCAACCTGTGTGATTGCCAGCCCCGAGCGTCGGCCAGGAAACCCCACTCCCAGCCCAGAAGGGGCTAATGCAGCACACGGAGCTTACAGCACAGACACAGCTATAAATGGGCTGCTAGTTACAGCCACTGGAGAAGCAGTGGGGCAAAAGTCCATGCTTCCCAAATACAGCTTCTAAAATTCAATACAGATCCTCTGCTTCTGAAGCACCCAGAAACCTTAATTCTGAGAGAAGACCAGTGTGTGGGAAAGGAAGGGAATTCTTTGGTGGCTCCTGCTGGCAAAGCAGAGGTGAGATGGACAAGCTGAACACTTTTTCTTACAAAATAACTGTTAGCCTGAATGTCATCATGCTTTAGGTAAACATGCCCAGGCAAAAAGCCCAGCAGTGAGAAAGAACAGGGTAACTAGTTCAGATAGAAGGGAATTAAATTTGTGGCAAGCTAAAACCAAAGCCAGATCTCTTTGCAGTATTGAAATAGCTTTGCTACTGCCTTGAACATCAGCCTTCAGAGTGGAGGGGTCAGAATGTGCTGGGGAGGAGACTGGGTGTCTGTCCCTCTTCTGCCTGGTCACATCCGCAAAGTGGCAGTCTGTTTCTAGGATGTGGAAGTGTTATTTAGTTATCCAAAAATCTGGTTCTCATCTAACTTCAGCTTGCACAATCACCATATATTTGTGCAGTTTTGATATAAAACACCACCATGCCAGCAAAATAATATTTTATATAGGCATAAGGGCTTCATAGACTTAGACGGAGAAGAAAGAAAGGGTAAGAAGTCATTCTCCTGTATCGTTATCAGTGTGTTGAGAGTCCTGGACTGGAAGCAGGCAAACAGCATTGCTCAATTCATTTCCATTAGACATTGAATGTGTTTCCACATTCCTGGACAGCACATGACAGGAGGTATTGGCTCATAAGGAGTTAGTGTGCAATTTAACCATGACTGGCTGAAGGTCTTGGAAATAAGAAGTGTTTTTCCGCATGGGCCCTATTGAAACGTGAGCCTGAATATTTGTCCAGCCAACAGCTGGGATTCACACCTTTCTTTCTGTACCTTTATATCTTGGTCCTGCCAAGAGTGGGTATTATCTGCCTGTTTGATAGCTTTAAGACTGGAGAAAGCCTTGTCTAAAGTGAGAGGATCTGTCTGCAAGCAAATCATAATATATCAGGGTTAAGAAACAGGCAACTTTTTTTTCTGGTGCTCTACTCTCCAAGACTCATCTCACTGCTGTGTGCTGAGTGTCCCAGGCCAGTGATTGAGGTACCAGGCTGCTACATGTCACATTAAGGACCAGTAGAAGGGGCCAGAGAAAACTTTTCTGCATGATTCTTCTTCCTAACATAATGTGTGACTGATTCTTGTCTTTCGTGGCCACAAAAAGTCCTGTTCAGGTTCCCAGAATCTATTACTTTGAGAAAATCTAAAAATGTCTTTCTCAGGATGAGAAGATGGTTATTTTATATTTTATATATGAACAGAAAATATGAGCTTGCAAGACCTCTGATGCAGAACACCAGTATTGAGGCTATTTACCTACTTTGAGGAAGACATATCTAAGGCCCTATTCCTTCTCAAATAAAGGGTTTTGAAGTCTGCCTCCTTCTACTGAGCAAGAGAATAGTTGCTTGCTGGCTAGTTACTCTTATGAATGGATCCACAGACAGGCACTCAGCTTGCAGCTTGGCAGTTGGGTTTTAATCTTTACTCTAGTTAATCCTTAAACAAAGCAGAACTGTTTTATTTGCAGGTGATGAGCATGAGAGTGAGCAAATCCCAACATTTCTGGCAGCCAAGTACTTGTTTGGGATTTGCACACAGATGAGCAACTTGAACTTTCCTCTTCTGGAAGTTTAACAACTATTATGCCCTGCTGAGCTCTTTTGAAATACAGCTGCCTGCCTCTGACCAGAAATTTTGTCATGGCTCTTAGAAGACATCCCATGCAGTGAGAGTTTTCCTCTTGGTTTTTCCCAGTGCTGCTGCTCTGGGTGAGTGCTGTTAACACTCAGGACTCGGGAGTGGAGAATATTCCATTCCTGCTGTCCTCGTCAAGACCACAAAACTGGGGTTATAATTAAATAATTTGCTTAGGCTCAGACCTGGAATTCCAATATTTCTTGAATTTTCAGCAAACCAAGGACCCTACACTGATTGATTGGATCATCTTGTTTCCCTTTGTGTTTCTTAAAAGAGCACCATTGATTTGCCCACAGACACATGCACCCTTCACAGCATATGGGATGTTACCTCCTCTGCATCAGCACCCAGAGCAGAAGGCAGGGGGTTTATATGGGGAGGGTGCGGGGCAGGGAAGGAAGCAGGATTTTACATCCCCATGCCTAAATCAGGACAGGTTTTCCAACCAGCAGGTCTGGGTGCAGCACACCCTAGCCATGTGCCATAGGATCAGTGGGGGTAGAGCACTTCCAGAGTTCCCCCCTTCTCATATTTGGCATATACAATTATGTGTCTGTTGGAGGAGGAAGACTTTGTGTTTGCCGTTCCCATGCCCTTGGGTTGTTTGATGGGACAAACCAGCACACACAAACCAGCTGGCAAACCTTTGATGCTCTCAGTTCCTCTGCATGAAATTTACCTTGGAAAATTATCTTACCACTTCATAGCGCTAATTCTTTTGGGTTGACAAAACCCATTGTGCTATTTTTTCTCTCTGTTTTTTTCTTCTTTTTCTCAAATAAATGAGGTGTGGGGAGGGGGAAAATCCCTCAGCCTACTACTTATGACTCTACACACAAGGCTGGAGTAAGATCTGGAGGACAAGCAGTGGGAAAGACCATCTCCACTGACACACATAAATGGAAGAGTGAATACATATGGCAGAAGGCAGGCTTTCTGTTTTGTTATTTTCCTTATGACTCTACTCAGAGTGACTATATTCAGTGTCTTATACTAAGCCAGGCCTGGGGGGATGGAAAGAAATCAAAAGGATCCTCCATCTCCTTGGGGTTGGGAGACAGCTTGGGGTTTCTGTGGGCTTGAGCTCTGTGGTCTGACTGGGGCAGCATTCAAAAGGTTTCGGTGGCTTTGCATGATCAACTTCTTCAGCATACTAACTTGCATCCACTGGCTAGTCTTTATGAAGCATTTAATTCTGTAGTTTTAGAGCTGTTGAAAAAGCAAAGGAAGATTTATAACAACATTTGGTAACTCTAGGCCAACTGGTTTGGCACAGGAAAGAACTATGTTTTTCAGAACAGCTTTTCAACATTCCACTGTTAGCTAAAATGTATGAAAATTACAGTTTTTAAATGGCCAGATGTTTTCTCCGAGAAAGAAATAGATGGCCTGAAAGGGGAAGATGAGGCCTGAACTCAGGCTTCTATGCTACAACTGTCAGCTTTTCAGCTAATGGATGACCTACTACTATCTAAAACTACTAAATTTGTGTGATTAATGCTGCTAAATTGTAGCCACAGTATATTTATAATTTTCTCTGTCAGCTTGATACCATTTGTGCAGCATCACTATAAAAGGTGAAGAAGAGAAAAGGCGATTAATCTGGTGTCCTTGTACAGAACAATATGGCATAGCTCTCCTCAGAGCAGAAGCTTTCAAGTGAATTAAACTAATGGTTTCATCTGTTTCATTTCCAGCTCTATTTTTTTTTAAATCGAGAGCAGCAGATCCTTTCCATGTCGTCTGCTTCTCTAGACAGAAACTGAGACGAGAAATGTTCTTGCTTTTGGCTTCAGTTTGCTCACTACAGCATGACCATCCAGTATTTTATTCTTGTGACTTATCAAGAGCATGGGGATTGTATTTTGGCCACACATAATAGTCTAATTGGACTGGCCAGTGTTAAAAATCTGTGCTGGGTTGATGGGATTCTTCAAATGCTTTTCTTATTGCTCTGTGGAGCAGTTACCAGTCCAATGAGATTAAGAACGAAGAGAAGGACTCTGGAGAGAGATGTGATGGTGTTGGGTTGCAAGCCTCCTCCTCGGCTTTATAGCCATTGTTTAAGGAGCCCAATAGAAAGCTCCTGACAGAAAATCTCTTTTTACCTTTTCTCCTTCAAAGCAGACATTTGTTAAGGGGGGAATTAAATGAAGCTGAAGATGGTGGAGGAATTACTGAAATTACTGTTACTTTTGTGCAATGTTTTCCTCCCTTAAAAAGGAGGCAGTTCACTTGCAAGGCCCAGCTGGCTGCCTCCATGCCCAATTACCAGAGTTCTTGCATTGCCACTATTGCACTATACATGAGAGTAGGAGCAACCTGGAGCTCCCTTACCAACCCCTGGGAGGTCCTGATCCCACTGGGTGCAGTTCAGCATGTGGCAGGAGGAGCCAGGGTGAGTCAGCGCCATGGGGATCAAGCTCAGAAAGCCCCTGCTCTGCTCCTAAAAAAGTATCATCAGCTGGCTCTGCTCCTCTTCTAAGACAGTTGACAAAAAACTATTTAAAAATCTGTTTAAAATTACGTATTCTCTGCTTGAGGGTTTGCTAAGCTCATTATAGAAGTGGAATGAAATTCCACAGCACACTTAACATTCTTCTTGTTCTTATTTTCTGAGGTTTTCCAACCTAATTGAGAATGACTGATCCCACTGGTGATCTGAGAGGGACATGATGGAGGAATCACAGCAGGCTGAGCACCATAGCAATACTGTGACTACCAGTTTGGCTACTTCATCGTGCAGGCTGATCCAAGGAGGGATTAAGAGGATTTTGTTTTCCATTTTTTAAGTTGAATGGGCTGGGATGAAAGCTTTTTACTGCATTTCTGAACAAGTCAGGATATTTAGAAAAGCGGTAACAATGGACTGCACCAGACTTGGACTTTGAGCTATATAAAATCATTTACCAGAGGAGACTGACTGTATGAAACCACCCAGCTTCGCTGCCTTTGATCCTTTAGTGGTCACTGATGACCTCCTGTCTTTCTCTGTTCCTTACAGCCTTCTGCAAGGAGCCACCCAGCCGCTGTCTGGCAAGTAATGGGGAAAATGCAGCCCTGGGACGTCTGATTGCCAGGATGTATTAAAGTCTGAGGGATATGTGGTGGTTCAGATCAAATACAAATCAACCATAAGCCATGGCTTAAATTTAAGTTGACCTTCACCCTCTGACAGGTTTGAAAATGATTGATTGGTTTTTATTTGTTCCACTCCACTCTACCCCACACACTCCCACCCCTGATTCTTAATTAAGGACAGAAGAAAAGGGAACAACTAATTGTTATCGCCAGTTTGAATTTTCAGACGAAGAAACATCAGTTCAGGGATATGGTGTCCAAATGTTTTGCTAAACTGACCCTCAGCCAGGAATTTTCAACACTGCGCTCATTGCTACCCTATATGCATCAAATCATACATATTTTTCTCTTTTAGCACCTACCACATGTGCCTGAGGACCGTTCAGGTCTTGACAAAAGCTTCCCCTGAAATAGCAGTATTTGTCTTTTCCACTAGCAAAGGGAGTGCAGGTGAGGAGGGAGTAAGCCTCCTATTTAATGACCAATACCTCCTTGTGGATTGCTGACTTTTGATCCCTGCCAGCACAGCCAGCTGCAGACTCTGTTGACATTTTTGCAAAACCAAGGCCTCAGTACCTCAAATATATTAGCTTTTGTGACCCTTAGATAACTTCACCCATATACCTGCTGCTTGATACGTACTTGGTCTATGCAATTAAAAGCTTTGCAGTAACATCACTTAAATTGGGCACAGTTTCACAAAAACTGTTACCAAGGCTGTACAAATGGCTAAGCAGGAGCTCAAATCAGCAGATTGCAAAGGAAAAATGAAGCCGTTGATTTGAAGCAAGCAAAACAGTGCCAAATGTGTGATTAAACATCTACTGCAACTACTGGCAAGTTCCACGGTAGCATCAGCACCTGTGGAAGAGCAGGTTCATCAGCTGGCTCCCAGAAGGAATGAGAAGGTGAGTTTGTCTTTTCCTCCCTTCCCCTCTCTGTAGCCCAGCAATCATCTCAGATGGCTATGTTACAAATGACCCAGCTTCAAATCTTGCCTGTCTGATTTGGAGGGCTCTAGAGGCTTACCCGGACTTTTAGCTTCTCTGCAAGGAATACCAGACATCTATACCTAGCAATTATTTTATACAGTTTCCCTTTAGGTCATCTTGCAGCAGGAGGCCCACACTGGGAATCACTCCAGTCTTAGCACACAGGGACTCTCAACAGGCCAACACACTGAAGCACTGTTTCTGCTTTAGGCACTAGCAGCAACAACCTGGGCCAATAAATCTTCCATCCTTCATAGATGTAAAATAGTCCAAAAAAATCTGAATAAAATCTTATCTCAAAATAGGTCACCACTAGGTTGATTATCAGATAGAGTCCATTTTTCTGCATAATGTACTCATTAGAAATCTACCAGATTAAAAAAAAATAGAAAGTTCTTTTTTAATATGTAGGTGGGAAAGGTGTCAGAAAGACAACAGATACTGCCAGCAATCACATGTAATAATTTGGAAGCACATTACACCTCTAAATGAAGCATGTCTGTTAGCATTCACACACGTAACAGTCTCTGAGTTTATATTTAAAGATCATAAATAATTACATAGCCAAAGTAATAAAGTACATGCAAGCTACTAACCTAGAGACAGCATGACTATACCAGTCCAAACTGTCAGGTATAGTTTACAACTTTGCACAATTTTGGAAATAACAACTGTGAAAACTGGCTATCCACAAGTAGCAGAAATTTCTTCTGCTGGCTGAGATCAAGTACAGAGTTGAATCCCATATGTGCATTTCTCTGTGTGTCCACAATACAGATATATATGCATGTGTACATATGTACAAATCCTAAAACCAAAGGTATTTTTTAATTTTGATATTTTCTGAAGATAATTTAGATTTTTCTCTGGTGTAATGAATAACAAACAAAGCAGTTTGAATCATTAGCAAGATAATTCATTACCATTCACTTTTGATTAATATTCATAGTTTTAGAACACATTTAGCAAATTATGACTGATACACTTAATTTAATCTACTGGTCAGTACACCTGGAAGTCAACTGATATCATACAAATGAATAGCCAAGGAATACAGTGTAGGTGGATTACTCTCTGTGAGGGAGATAGTATTTATAAATCACATGCGTATATGTAGTTAAAAGACTCAACAAATTCCGTCAAAATCTGAATCTTTTTTTACATATTCTTTGGAACAATCCATAGAAACTTCAGTTGTCAGCTTGATATCAGCCAATGGAAGAGATTTGTTGATAATCTAAGGTGGACATTTTTCACCATTCTTGTTTCCAAACTTCTACAAAATAATAAATCACACCTGACAATTACTAGTTACTTGCTGTAGTTCAAAATTACTTTGTTCAAAAATCAAATTAATCTTGTGGAGGTACAACTGTATCTTGTCATTTGTTCATATTACAATTTTCATGTCAAGCATTTATAATTGAGTGTTTTGGGTGATCACTGGTGTTTAATTGTATGTGTGATAAGTAAAACCAACCAGATCCACAACTGACTGTGGTTCTTCTGAAGGCTGAAGCCAGTGGAAGGTTCAAAATATTTCTGGACAAAGTTAATCATAAACTTAGAGGTAATTCCCTAACATTTTATTGGTTTGGTTCTGTAAAACATGCATTAATTATACCCGTTATCAGTATTAATTTTAAGACTTCAGAATATGTTTAAATGCGTATTTATGTGTTTGATAGTTTCAGTTTCCCTTGTTTCATACCTGAAGCCCTTGGCTGAGATTTTGAGGGGAAAGACTAATTCCCATCAGCTACTGTGTTCTTTTTTCCTAACAAAAGGACAAAATCCCCTGCCCTCTCAAATCACTGATGGTTCAGCTTCTAGGCCAGAATCTCACAAACAGTGTGTTTGATGTTAATAACTTTCTCTTGGGTCTCTCTGTTAATCTATTTCTGTTTTAGTCAAGGGGACAGTCATAAAACAGAGGCTTGCCTGGTGCTGTCCAAGGTGATGGTGTCCTGCCATGCTCAGCTGCTCCCAGGGCTGTTCCATGACACATCCCAACATGACACAACTCTGTGCCACACTGCTGACACAGCCAGGAAGAGCACTGCTTTCTTGCAAAACCCTTTCATGTTTTGGGAACTTAAACAGCAAAGTCATGACTAGAACTTCTTCCTCAGTTCTAAAGGCAAGTCAACATCCATAGATTGAAGTGATGCCTTCTTGACCTCTCTGAATCTCAACAGTCCCTCTCAAAACAACCCAAAATAAGAAAAGGTTAGTATCTGCATTTGAAGAGCCTGTGCAATTTTGGCCAATGTGTAATCACAGTAAGTTAAAATGCATCTACACTATTTTAGGTTTCTTTAAACTTCCCAGAAAATACCTCTTTGCTGCCTCAGTAAATCTGGCAGGTTTGAAAGCAAAGTCAAAATTTCAGGGACACAAAAGCCACATTTTTAACAGAGACTGCATGCAGTCACAGAGATCTACTTGGCAGGGAGGCAGAAAAAGAGATCTGTGTGTGTGCTTCCATACACCTTCACTGTTTCAGGCAACGTATAATAATTTCCCTTGTGAATAAGTATAAAGTTATTGTAGCATTAAAGCTGGATAGACCTACAGTAATGGTATTTCCTGACATTTTCAAATGTTAAAAGGTCAACAAAAACAGTACGTATGGAAACAATCTCTTGTCATTACATTCTATAGCATATGAATTAAATAAACATTTCCTATTTTTTTCTCCATTCTCCTGTCATTGAATGTAAAAATCTAAACTATGCCATCTAAACAGCATGAAGCCAGTAAGAGCTTTAATTAAAGAAGAATTCAGTAAAAGCAATCTATTCTGTTTCAGTCAGATCCACTTGTTCTTCACTTTTGAGAAGTTAATGAAATTACAGCCGTGACCACTGACATAAATATGAATCTGTCCAGAGAAAGTCTTCCTCAAAATGAAATTTTGAGTAGCAAGAGCTGCCTGTCCCCAGCCAGTAAACAAACTGGTGTCTGCCAAGGCAGTCATGTTTACTGGCTTTGCTTTACACATTGTGCAAGAACACAGCTCCCAGTGAAGCAGTTAAGTTCATACATTGTCTTGTGTGTGCTGTCAAACCCATTAACAATAACTTTTCAACCACTGTTGAAATCAGACTGGATTCCAGCTGCTCCTAACATCAGCCTTACTCTGTATAGGTCATACATTAATAGACAGCTCAGTGTTAGAACTCTCAGTGTTGCTGACACTGCCCATAGAATCATAGAATGATTAAAGCTGGAAAAGACCTCCAAGACCATCAAGTCCAAATTTTTATCGAACACCACCTTGTCAACTAAACCACAGCACAAAGTGCCACGTCCAGTAATTTCTTGGACAGTTCCAGGGATAGTGACCTCACTATCCCTTTCCTGGGAAGCCTGTTCCAGTGCTTAACCACCCTTTCAGTGAAGAAATTCCTCCTGATGTGCAGCTTAAACCTCCCCTGGGGCAGCTTGAGGCCATTTCCTCTTGCCCTGTCTCTAGTTGCCTGGGAGAAGATGCTCACCCCCATCTTGCTGCAGTCTCCTTTCGGGTGGTTGTAAAAAGCAGTAAGGTCACCCCCTGAAACTCCTCCAGGCTAAACAACACCAGCTCCCTCAGTCACTCCTCATATGACCTACTCTCTAGACCCCTCAACAGCTTTGTTGCCCTTCTCTGCACACTTTCCAGCACTTCAATGTCCTTCCTGAGTTAAGGGGCCCAGAACTGAACACAGTACTTGAGGTGCAGCCTCACCAGTGCCAAGTACAGAGGGAGCCTGCACATCTGGCCCAGGAGAGAAATGCAGCTGTAACAGCCTGGAGACTCTGCAATGGTCAGAAGCACACAGATACAATGTGCAACCTATGTGAAGAACTACAGTAACTAGAACAGATGAGGTAGAACATACTTTTAGGAAAACCCTTCAGTTTGGGCCACTGATATCACTATTTCTTGTGTTTGCTGAAGTTCAGGGCGAAAGAACCAGGCTTCCTCTGGGTCAGCCACAGAAGTCACTTAGCTCCTTTATGGATCCATGTAAAGAATCTCACATCCATCACTTGTCTATTTATTTGGGCTTCCATCAACAATCCTTTAATACCCTGTTTTGGTTGTCATTATCCATTTTCCATCCTTCACTCTTGTTTGACCTTGATTTGTCTGAAAATTATGACAATATTCAGGCAAATTCACCAGGAACACTTGCAGGTACTAAGTCTCCTGAATGAGATCCCCAACACAGTAGTGCTTTGTGCTGCAACAGTGGGGCAAGGGCCTTGGGACCAACAATCCCATGTTACAATGGCACCTGATGATAACAACCACCCAGGCGATGTGATTTCCTGACAAAGAGATAGTAACAAACTGAACTTCTGGTCAAAGAATCAATGCTATGAGAGCCCTAAAAGAGTATGACCAAAGGAGCAGGCAGTTCTGTCAAAGGCAATAAGTGAGACTCAGAGATGTCTTCTACTGCCATTTCCTGAAAGAGTTTCCTGTGCATTCTCTTCATCTAAATACATATATAAATAAAAGAAGTTGGTTTGTACCAAGGATGCTCCTCATTCTATCATCAATTTCTTTCTACTTCAGGGAATAACCTGGTGAATCCCAAGTCAAAAGGAAGATTTCTAACATGGCACTACCTCCTCTGTGCTGCCCATAGTGTTCCCCCCTCTGTCAGTACAACCACACCAATGTTATAGTCCTTAAAAATAACCAGCTGTCTCTGTTGGGGAATATAATGTGTTGTTGCTCAGCTTTGATTCTGTTGGGAGACCAGTTTACCACAGGTGCTCTTGGTGCAGCTCACCAACTACATCTGGAGAACAGCCTATGCAATACTGAAATCTACTTTGTTCTCATGTTTTATGTGGATGTGACTATAACTCCTCTTGTGCCTCTCTCCTTTCACAATTAGTGCTGCTTCTCTTGTCCCATGTCTGAAATAGGACCTAAAAACTGTACTCCTCCTTAAAAGGAGGCTATTTGCCACACTGTATTAGACACTTCTTGGCCTCCTAGACATCTGCTAAATGGTTTTCCATAGATAGAAAATACACAAACATATGTAGTGGTTGCAATGTGCAGTGTTATCTCTGTTGCCCTCTCTGTCTTAGGGTAATTTTTGATTCCGGGGGACAAATTACCCTTGCAAACAAATGCAGTAAGGAACTCTGACTATTTAGGCCCACTACTTTCAGCTGCACAGTAGCACACACCTAGTCTATGTGCAGAGGATGACACTTTTCCACCTTTCACCAGACATGTAACCTCGCATACAAAATGGAAAAAGATGAGGGTCTGGTAATGTAACAGTGCAGAGCATAAATGCTTAGTTAGATCTTCAAACACACCTCATACTCCTTAGTTTAGAGGAAGACACATGAGGCTCTGAGGACAGATTAGGGTCAACTACAGGAAGTTCCATCCCAAACTTTCTTTCCAGGACCTGGACCCAGAATGAACACAATAGGAAAAGCCTCCCTAATAAGTCAAAGTCTTTCTTCTTTCACTAAATAAACCAAACATTTTTCTAACCTGTATGGTTTCTGGCTCTGCTCACTGCTCAGCCCCTTATTACAGCTTACTCCAAAATTCCTGACTGGGTGTTTGGCAGAGCAAGTATGATCTATAGTGTGACCTTGCAATTCAGTGCACTGCTGTCTTTCTGTATAATGCACTGTAAAGCACAGCTTTTATTGGAAATGAAGCTGCATAAATAAACACTCCAATGTGAAGTAAAACATTTTGCATTACCAATGTGCAGATTCAGGTTGGGAGAAATTAGTTACTAGAGAGCCAAAAGTCAAGCAGCAATGTGCCTATAATATTTTGATCCTTTAAAAATGTAGCCAGTGTCTAATAATTCTATTTCAGGTTTGTAGTCTTTCATTAGGGGGAAGATTTGTTTGCATACTATAGAGAGCTGTATGAGATTAAACCCTTCTCTGGGGCTCTTTTCATCCTCTTGAGCTCCAACCGCAGTGTCTATAGACAGACACTGATTGCATGAAGTAAGGAAAAAGTAAAGTAAATCCAGTCTTGCAAACCTGACCAAAGATGAGTTGGGCTTTAGTTATCTACGTAGAACCTCTTTGTTTCTACCACAGTAGCTTTACTGTTCTTACATATGCTGGCTGACAGCTTGTTGAAAAACAATCTTGCTAATGCATGCACTCTAACATGCTTTAATTTTGGGCTTTTTCAGTCCATTAATTGAGCCATCACTATTTGTTCAGAAGTCAAGGCTGACTGCGTCCAGTGCACTTAAAAACATACGGGCAAAATTCATAGACATCAGCTTTGCATACCATACAGCATGAGAGGTGACAGTACCAATTATGTGTCTGGGAGGAGACACCCCAGTCAGGCTACAGACAGTTAGCTAATGTTATTCCAATGTGTCATTTTGAGAGGGGATAAACCTGTCCTGGTCATCAGCTGTGTAAAGTACTCTTTGGATCATTAGGCTAACTCTGGCAGTATCTTGCTGGTTGGGTTGGGTTTTCAGTAATAATACTCACAGTCATTCAGTCAAATACTTGTGCCAGAACTTTCACACACAGAAAACGCTTCTCTTTTATGAACACCTTGGTGCCTCACTTAACAGGTTGCAGTGTCACATCTGACACTCCTTGGAGAGCCAGCACCAGGAATTCAACCTAGTGTCTGCAGTAGACCATTACCAAGGAGGTTGTTTGCTCCAGAAAATATAACCCAAAACAAAATTAAGGGAGAACATAATGAAAGACACAGAGCTGCAGGATAGCAAATACAGCTGTTTCTTTCTTTCTCCATTACTTCAAGGCCATCCCTGCAATATGGATTCCATTTATGGCTCAGGGACAACCCTGCAGAATTGCACGTTCAAGATGTTACTGAAAAAGCCATCCCATGCCTTTTTATATGGGGGGGGGTGAGAAGAGATTTTTTTTCTCCTTTTTTGGTTGGTTGGTTGGTTGGTTTCAATATAATTTTTAAAAGCAACTTATAAAAAAGTGATTATTTGGTGCAGTGGAACTGCACTGGCAGCAATTGGGCTGAAAGTGAATACATGCATAATCACATAACCAACAGCAAAGACTTTCTGTGCAGCTTTACCCAACAACAGGAAAAAAAGAGGCATACGTATGAGAGGATCAGGGTCAGTCACTTCATCTCTACTTAGATACGGATTGATGGAGCCCCCATCCTCTATTTATAATTTTCTACTAAATCACATAAACAATTATTTCACAGTGCCATCATATTTGAAAGTCAGCTACTATATAACAATAAATCGTAATGATGTCAGACAGGCTGATGTTAGTAAACTATTAAAACACAATCTTTACTTTGAGAAATATATGGATTTCACCTCAAAGTGGGCTTTCAACTTGGCCAGTTATCAAAGTTTCAGATATATAAAACAATTACATGAAACCAGAGTGGAAAAAAGATAATGCAATTCTGAAACTAGCTCTAAGACACTAGCCTCAGTGCTGGCCTTGCAGCCCAAACCACTCCACTCTCTGAGCTGAGGCTGGCTGTGGTGGCAGCAGGGCACCAGTGCTCAACCCCTTTGATCACCCAGCCTTAGCTGTCACTGTGCCCTGCTGCACTCCCAGAGCTCCAGGACAACCAGATCTCCACCATTCAAACAGGTGTTTTTTATCATGGCTGGGAAAACAAAATAATTTTACAAAGTCTGAATTTGCTAGTTATGAAGAAATCAGCAAATTTACGTTGCTAGTTTGAAGTGGCAGCAAACCTGTTACTCCCCAGTGCACAGCAGGAAACCATGGTCCCAGCTGAGCACCCCCTGCCTCAGCCCAGCTGCCCTCAGCCTTGCTGAGGGGACCCTGCTTCTCCCATGGAGCATGCAGGAAAGCACAAAGGGGCTGCCTGCACCTCTCAGCCCCCTAAAGAGCTGTTCATAAAAAAATGCTACTGGATACATCACCTGAAATGAAGAACAATAAGAAATGTTTCTATTTATCTATGGCACTGCTGCTGCCCAGAACAAATGACATCCCATGTTACACCTGCTGAGACAGGAAAGGACCTGTCCAGTAAAATGTTTAGTCTCTTGCATTGTATCTTCAAAGATTAAAAAGTGAATTACGAGGCCCCTACTCTAGAGTATATTTATGTATAAATACTCTAGACTAACATACTCTATATATGCATGCCATAACAGGTTTCCTTGGGCATTTGTGGTGAGTTGTCCTGGTACTACTTATTAAACACTGGATACTGAAAGTCTGTTTATGTCTTCTCACACACTACTTGTATTAGAATATTAAACTCATCCCTTCAGTCTTGCGTTATGTATTGTTTACCAGGGGTTTTTTTAGTTGTTTTTTCGTGTGTGCAAAAATCCCCAGACATATGTGCAAATTAGGATTCCTGCACATGCCTTGTTTACAGGCTCATTTAAAAATGTGAGTCTTGTCATTTCAATCTACTACAGCAGTTTATCTCTAATGTGGAACTGGTGCCGGGAGTTTGAAGGGTTATTTTTCTTCTCTGTGGACAAACTGCTGTACTGTAGTGGTTACCTTCCTACTTAATAGCATGAAGCCACTTAAAAGAGTTAACCTGCTCTAGACAAAATGTTAACAATAACAATTTTCTCATAATACCATTCTACTTCAAATAGAAAATCAACTGCTGCTGTTACAGAAATATGCAGATACTCTGAACCATGACATGATGGTAGAGTGCTCTTCTGCTCATATCTATGTCATAGAAAAGCTAGACATGAGCTGTGAAATAACTAGTTTAGTCTGGATATGTTTGTAAGTAAAATGAGCTTACTGTTAGGTCCATGTAATTATCTCTCACAGCATTCCCCATTCTTTTCCCTTTCCACAGTATCACAGAGAGCAACACAGGAATCCAGTACTATGCACCATGGCTAAAGGAGCATCAGCAGCAGACTTGGAAACAGGCAAAGAGCTCTGAGGTCAAAGCAGAGGCCCAAGGCATACCAAAGGGTAAGATAAGTGCTGGCAACTGGGTGCCACATCTGGAAGATGTAGAACTTCATCTTGCAGATCCTGAGCCGAGTGGCCAGAGCAGTTGTCTTCAGTTATGGTAAGAGCCAAAGGACAGAGGGAAACAAAGAGGTAACGAGAACTAGACACTGTTCTGCCAGCTCCTGAAAGATTATATGTTTATTCATTTAGTTACCAAAACACTAAACATTTTCAAGAGAAATCTAAACTTTGTACATATCTGGGTGCAATACAAGTGCACAAACTAATCTGCATCCAAGATGGTAGTTAATTACAGTGAATGGAAATTATACTGATGTTTGTTTATTATTTATAATACCCTCTTGGTCAAAATCCAGGAATCTGTCATATGAGCTGAGACATTCTGAAATTCCCCAAAATTATCATCATGAGCAACTTAGAGTTTATTATCTGCAGAGCACCCAAGAATGGGCTTTGTAACACACAATGTCCTTGTCCTAAGTGCTAAAACTCCTGCTTGAAATGTCATTTGTCAGGAGAGAGGACATTTGGCAGGGAAGGTTTTAGGTCAGTAATGGCATGATTTATTGTGTAAAGATCATAACTCTGATAAGGAGACAACTCTTAAGAGGCAACTCTTCAGGAAATATTGATTAAGTGGTGAAAAGCTTAGCTTTCTTCTTTGTGGAACAATTCACTCTAGCTGGGTTCCTCATACTGAAACATACTGTATATGAAGCAAATGACAGGCAGAGGACTTTGACTGAGGCACACAGGAGACTTAACCTGTGTCCTCACCATGTCCTGATTTTAGCATTACCTTAAGCCATGCAAAACATCCCTTTGAGGCACAGGCACTACAGATACAAAAGAAAACTTAGACTATTTTTAGTTCTGGACCTGCAAGTCTCCACAGACAATGCCATTCACAGCTTCCCTTTCTGCACTGCCTCAGGTTTAAGTGTAACTTATTCCCAGGACTGTGCCTCTCCCACTGTTAGACCTTCTGTCACAGGGCATCATCCCTCTCTTCCTCCTCTCCCTTGCCAGGTTTGGGTCTGAGCCACTCTTCCAGAGATGCTCTGCCACCACTTTTCTCAGTGCAACATTGCCAGAAGGCCAGCTACTGCTCAAGGCATTCCAAGGAGTCAGACAAGAACAAAGCTCTATCAGCCTGTAGGATTTGTCTTACCCTGCAAGGGCAAGTTCTACTGCTGGCACACAAGCATCTTGTGATTAATGATTTTCCCTTTACTAGATTAGGTCTGCTTTAAGTTGTAGATGTTAATAGTTGACACTACCCTTTTACGTATAATCTAAGGCACCTTGAAAACTCTGAGTGGCATTAAATAACAAAGTATGTGTGATAAAATAAATGGATTGTATATACTAGTAGGATAACATTCTTTAAATAGTTAGAATCTCAAATGACGCATGAATAAAAAGCAGCATAACACCTTCGGAGAGGACAAATCTGAACCAAGCAGGGCGTGGTGGTACTTGGCTCTTCAGACATAAGAAATCAGGAATTTTATTTGTCATAACCTACAGTAGACTTTGAATGTTTTTCTTGTTCTTTGACTAAAAGAATAAATCAAAGAAATTCATGGTGTCATACACAAACGAAGATACTACCAGTTCAAAATAGAAGGAGGACAGATTAAGGCCTGGTTCTCTGAAATATTAACCCTTTAAATATTTTTAAAAACCCAAACCAACAAACAAAAAAAAATTATTGGTATGATTAATTTTGCTACCAGTTCCAGCAAAACATGGACATAATAAATTCTAGAGAAGAGAGAACTATGATGCTTCTATCTGGATATCCATCTAATGCTGTAAGCAGCAATGCTGCAAACTGTGCCCATAAGACCCAGTCTTCTGTTGGATTGAGGGTCTTTTGTTAAGCCTTCAAAGTTTCAAAACATGCTGTTCTAAAGTCTACAGCCTTTTGAATCAATGGTTTGTGAAAATAATTCACCAACATGCACAATGGTTCGAACACCACAGTATAGGACACAAAGTACTGGCTGTATCAACCATAGCCTTAGTGTTGAGGACACTGTGAGTTTAATATAAATCGTTTGCCAAGGAGAACATTACCTGGAAAGAAGAAAGGCTACATAAAGTTTTTCTTCCAGATCAATGAATGTCTTATGTTTGAAGCTTACTACTACCACCAAGTTGTTCATATGCGCAGGGGTATAAAAATTCCCCCATTAGAGTTCAAGAGGTTTTTAAAAAGCAACAGGCAAAATTTTAGCCAAAGACATACTTTATCTTTACAGACAGAAATTGGTAAACTAAGTTTCACATTTTCCTCAATCAGTTTCTGCTCCTGATGGAATAAACAGATGATAAACACATGATGGTGTTTAAAAGATGGCTGTCAAAGATCCTTACTTTTCTGCAAACATAAATATAGCCTGTGACTTAGCAAATGAACACAATTTCTTATGTTTTTGCAGCTAATTTTTCTATGTCTAACTATGATGCAAACTTTGAACAACTAATTCATAATTTATACCTGCTTCATGTATAAGCAATTTGCTAGAACTGTTAACTAGAAACAGTATTTATTTCTCCCTCTAGCTCCATCCTATCTTATTTACAATCTCATAATCTGGTTTAAAATAGTTAGCTTATAGATTTATAAGAGTCATATGTGGCCAAACAAAGAACATGGCCTTTAAAATGTATATTTGAAGTACTGTCCCAAAATAATAAGTTATGTTTATTTACCTAAAATCTGTCTCACACATGCAAGGTATCAAGAGCCATTTGAAACATAAAGATCCATAATAAAGTTCTGAGCAAGAAAAATAAAGGTTATGAACATGCCCTTACAACCACTCTGTAATTATCAACAAGGCTTTCTTTATGAAACTCTTGTTTCTCTTCATTGCTGCTTTAGATAAATCCACACAGGACCACCGAAAGGGAAACATCTCAGTTCCTGTAAAATACAATCTTTTCCCTCGATGGCAAGAGGCAAATCATGATGCATAAGAATTCTTTAATATATTTGCCTTTAGAGTTTATTGACTTTACTTTCACTGGTATTCTACCATGTAGGAATAACATTTAGTTACCAAATCTGAATCCTTCCTGACTTAAAATTCCATCCATTCAACTGCATTTTTGAATGAGTTGTATTAATTTAAGCAGCATGACGCTAGCTGGACAGAGAGCACTGGGTCAACTAACTACATTTTAAAGGTTTTCTTTCTTAGAAAAGGGGGAGGGAAAAAATCAAGCCTAAAAACATGTACCATAAATCAGGATACAGTGACTGAAAGGTGGAGCAAACATCCCTCTGGGATAATAAATCAAGTTAGGACTTGAATTTGTATCATCTTAGAACATCTTTCAAATTTATTTATTAGGTAGCTGAATGATTTTATCTTATCCATGTGTAGTCATGTCGTTCTGCCTGTATCAAGCTGTTCCAGACGGCATCTCTCTGAGCAGTAGCCTAAACTGTGTTGGAAAGAGGCTACCAGTGATGAATATGGTTTTAATTTTGGAAAAGTGAGCTGTCTGTCTTTATCATGGATTAAGGTATCATTCGAAGGTACAGAGTACACTCAGCTTGGAGTGGGCCAAGGTAGTCTCTACCCTTGGCAGCCAGGCTTTCCATCTGGTTCTCATAACACTCCCCAGCTACATTTCATCTTGTAAGCTGAAGAGATGATGCTAGATTAAAAGCAGGCCCAGCAGAGATAGCTTTCAGAAGTAGGAGCAGGTATTCTAATTATGTAACACATGTAGTCATTTCTGGTACATAAATTGGCTTCTTACTGGTACATATTTTATTGGTACCAGTTTCTCCAAGAAACAGAATTACATCAGCCTGTACCAACCCACAGCACAGGGAAAACTTCTGTTCATTTTGCCTCCTTAGTCCACTTCTAACTACCTTTTAACTAAATCCTAGAATACTAGTAAATAGCAACCTGCTTAAACCCTTGCAGCCATAAAGCTGCCATGCCCCTGGGCAGGAGATGCTACACAAGGACTCGTGTTTTCTGAACTCCATCCTGTCACTCCATTTTCAACACTGAAACCCCCACTTTGCAAGAGTTCACCCTGGTGCAGATCCTCAAGCTCACACAAAACCTCCCAGAGCTCAGGATTCAAGGGCTGTGAGCTTCCTAACAAGCAGATTTCTATTGCAGCAGTGGGGACAACAGTACCACAAAGTCTGATTTACAGTTGCCATAGGTACTATTTCAAGAGCAGTACACAAACCCACGTAGCAAGCACTACACTTGCTCAGTAATATCCTTCTGTGTATTGTTTGAAGTTACTTCCATTGTTTTTGAAATTAAAATAATTTATTTAGGCCCATGTTCAGGAAAGCATTAGAGTACAATTTTAAATAAAATAAGCTAGATATAGAACAAAATAAATCATCTGAAGTACATTGAAATATCTCCCATGGAATTTTTCTAAACCCTTTTTAGTAGGTTTCTGACATAGTTAAAACAGAGCAGAATTAATGAATATCCTAATGCAAGGAATTACATAGCTTCTCCCGTAAATAAAAGGTAAATAGCCTCTCTGAGTTAGAACTGACAATTTTAAAACACAGCTTCTCCGAGTTGAATACTGGCAGTTTTAAAACACAAACTCTCCAAAATCAAAACAAAGTCTATTTGCTGAAAGTGGCTTTGTTGTAACACCAGCCAGCACTTCGTGCTAATGTCATGCCAGGATCTGGCCACAGGAAGAGGTATATTTGTACCAAGTGCCAGCCCTGGCATATAGCCCTTCAGGCCAACCTATTTTAAGGCTATTGATCAGTTCCACAACTTCTTTTCATCCACTCCAGGAACAGCCAGTGAACCAGCAAATTGCTTTGTTACACAGCAGAATTGAAAGCTCCCCAAGTTACCTCCATCCAGGAGGAAGATTTCAACAGATTTATTGGATTTCTCATTCTTACTTAAACCACTGTGCCAATAAACAGAATGCCTTCATGCTTGATATGAATTTCTTGGTATCCATTTCTCTTGGACTGTACTGGAATCCTGAACTTCCACCTGACATGAAAGGAGCATTTCATAGAATTTACTGTTTAGTGGAATTTACCCCACCAGACACCTTTTTTTTCTTACCCCACAGCAGGTGAAGGCTTCAAGACTGTTGAAAAAGTTCAGTAGGTAACAGCATTATACACAGTCTGTATGCATTGTATCCCTATATTTAAGAATAGATTTAGTCACAATTTATTTCCATGGCCTGTTTTCTTTTTCAGCCTGTGTGAGTTCTTTCAGGATGACATTAAATCACTCAGCTGCACCCATTGTGTTAGATTCAATTTAGAATGAACCAAAGAATGGATAGGTCAAATGCTGCTCTGTCTCTTAGGAATTACATGCTTGCTAGCAGTAAATTATGTTGCATTATAATACAAATATATTGACATGAGTTATTTGTGGCTAAACACCAAAACAGAGTAGTACATGGCAACATCTGATGCTCAATCGACTTAAAACTATTTGCTCCAAGGAATTAGTTACTAAAATTATTGCCACTAACTTGTTCTGTAACAAAACTTTGTAGGAGAGAAAATCAAAAGCACTTTATGTGGTCATGAAAAGCCCCATCCTTAGGCTAACACTCAGCTAAATGTTGGGCGGTCCGTCTCAGCCTCATTCACTCCAACTGCACTGAATAAACCAGGCCCTTCACTTTGAACTTGGTGTTCCCCATCCAGGTTCCAACTCTGCATCAATTTGCTCCTGTGCTCAGTGCCACAGGCCAACTCTGCACACCCAGTGTTCCTCATACACTCCAAACTGCTCTCATTACTTTTCATTTCACCCATTTTGTTTCCCCAAGCCCTCTGGAGCCATCCTGACCAGAGTTTTTGGATGCTATCACAGTGAAAATAATTTGAGGTGGAAAAGACTGTTCTGAAAGTGAAAGAAAGTGGAGTCTTGGGTGAACCTTTCTAGAAAAAACACATTTCAAATATTATTTAAATAGCTTGCTTTCATCTCTCTTTTTATTTCTTTAAAGTTAATTGGAAAGAAAGAAAGAAGTCACCAGGACACACATTCCAGGAGTCTCCTTGGTATAAATCAGGCAACACACACACTGCACACCAGTAACAATGAAATGACCCCTTAAAATATTGCATTTCTTGCCAAGTATAACTTCTTTGAAGACTTTATACTTCACCACTGGCCAAAATTTGTGAGCTCAAAGTCCTTCTTTTCCTAGTTCAACCTGGGGCACAGTTCAGAGGAAGAAAAAAGGAATAAAGCAACTCATTTCAGCTGATGGTTTCAGTAGAAAAGCAGGACCAGTGGTTAAAAAAGAGATGCTCCTGGCCTTTAAACACCCAGGTTCTGCTCCAAGACCCAAACTGTCAGACTCCTGTCATTAGTCATTTGGGCACATTTCTTTCCCAGCATGTCTGTGGAAACCACCAACACTTGCTTTGTTTGGCCCATTCACTTCCAGACAAGATCCAGCCCTGGGGTTCTCACCAAGCCAGAGTATGAACTAGAGGACAGGGAAGCAACATCAGAACTGGCTCATGATGGACCCCCTTTGGACTGTACTGCAACACACCAACACACAGAAATCAGAATCATGAAACTTAAATAGTTTAATGTAACAATAAATGAAAGACAAATACCACAGTGTCTTATTCCTTCCACTCTTCAAGTTTACAACTTTGTTACTGTGACTCCTGACTGAACATTTGATAGATTGGATACTAATCGGCCACAGGAAATCAAAACAGATGACCAACATTAGCCAGTATGGAACCAGGGAAAGCAAAACCAGGCTGCTTTTGACTCCTCCTGTGTTATCCAGCTATTCAGAATAAGTACAAACACTGAAAAAATTATTCATAATTTGCACTTAAAGAGAATCTTCTATTAGTGGGTATCACAGCAGTTTATGACTGTTAAGTACTTGGTTCTAATGGGATAAGTGTCTGACACTCATGTGCAGAGAAAAATGTATGAAAGAACAGGAGACAGTCCAACTGCACAAATGTATTGCACACACCACTGTGAGTGTCACCGAAACGTGGAAAACATTTGGAAGGGAAAGTGAAAACAGCAGAAATATAAAATCCTTTTTGTTTTAAGACTACAGAAAATAGTTCTTCCCAAATGTTTTTCCTTCCACTGTTTTCTGTTAGGAAAAAAAAACCCAATCTCCACAATCTCCCTCTTCAAAAGAAAAAATGTGTGTCCAATTCCACAGTTCAGTGTCATGAAACTGATCTCCATATCTTTGAGGAAAGAAAATCTCAACTGTTTTTCTACCTCTTCTGTTCACAGAATTCTTGCTTTCTGCAGTTATTAGCAAAATAACTGCACAAAGTGAAATACTTAAACATCAAAATAGGTCAAACAACCCTGTCACTCTCCCCACATCCTGCACACTAAACCCTTACAAGTGCAAAAGTGTCATTTGATACTAACAACTCTCTTGGTGAGTTTTCCTCTTAGCATCTGTGTCTGCATTTAGAAAAAAAATAAGATAAAATCACCTCTGCACCAAACACCTCAAAAGAGATTTGCACATAATCTGTTGTTCACAACAGATGTATACTGGGACAATTATTAAGGAATGTGTACCAAGCGAAGAGAGTTAAAGCTTAATACTGAACGCCTGTCTTGCAGAGCTTCCAGCAGGTACTCTCACATCAGTCTCCCATTCCACTTCACAAAATAAGGTGCTGCCATCTTATGGAAGAGACCTCGAAAAGCACTCGGTCCAAAAACAATTCTGCTCTTCCTCCCTTCCTGCATTTCTCCACCTCCCTTGGTTTACTCTGTAATAAATAACTTTTTTTAAGAATTTCTTTGTCTTACAAAAGTCTGTCTATTGTGGTGAGCCACTCTTTGTGGAAGTTACTTTTTCACCTACGGTTTTATGGTAATTTTCAGAGCATCCAGGAAGTCAGACAGAGGGAGTAGCATTCCGAGAAAGGGAACAAACCAGCCAGGCTGTTAATCCTGACACTGCCTCAGACAGATTCTTGTACGATACAACAAAAACCAGCTGGAGCCATTCAGCCACTATAGGATAAAGTCATCATTCTTGCCCAGTTTTAAAGCAGTTATTTAGCATGCTCCATCTCTGGCCTTCTCTATGTGACAGCTTGAACCAGTTTAACTAAAGGTGTGATTTTTAATATGCTAAAATAGATGAAAATATGTCATCTTAAGCCTGAAGTCAGCACATACACAAAGGTTCTATTTTTCCATCTGTAATGAAAAAATAGGTGCATTTGCAGAACATGAGGGAGCTTAGCTGAGAGATTTTACTTTTGTTCTGTAAGGGAAATCCTTCCACAAGTTCCTGTGTTTTGCTTGCTAGAAAATCAAGAATTCAGATAAGGACTGCCTGTGAAAGGAGAACAATCAGCAAGGCCAAGACACTGCATTTGTGTGAACACAGGACGTCTGCAAGTTCACAACGCTTGTCATGACCTAGGACACAATATTCAACTCAAACACCTAAATCATCAGATTTCAAAAACCATAAACATTTTTGGAAGGAGTATGATCAGCATGAAAGAAGCCAAGTGTCTTCTGAGTCTCTCCCCTCCAGCAGCTAACACTGACACTCTACCAGCAAGCCTGAGCTCCACAGCCCTCTGGGGCTTGCACCAAGAGGTAAAATATGATCACTGGTCAAACACGTACTTCCTTTTATCTGACCTGACTTCTTCATTTTTCTTTCTCCTTATGAAGAAGTTTTCAAACCACTAGTAACTAGGGAGAACATTAAAAAATTCCTACTAGGAATGAACCGTTACAATGCATTAAACACACAATTTTAAACTATACTAGCTAGGTTAAGGTAACTTGCATCCAAGGATCCGACAACAGTTAGCTTAGATGACGTCCGGTCATTTGATAGCTATGTCTAATAAATACTGAATTCCACTGAAACTCCACAAAGTAGAGAAGTTACAGTCCTGTATCCATATTCAAAAAGCAAAGTATAAGATCTGCAGCTATAAGATACTAATCCTAGACAATGCAGTAGAAAGATGATACAGTATGTCATTAATAAAGAATGAAAATATAATTTAATCACTGTGCTGATAGGAAACGTGAACGGGAAAGCAGAAACATGCCAGCAACTGAAAGGACTTCCAAAGACTTTTATAGCCTCCAGAGATGTGTGTAACTGCACAAAACGGTTTGGGTGAAGGATAAATAAATGGCAACATGACATGACTCAAGAGCGTAAGTCTTTAAATGAGATTGGCCAAAAGATAGAATAGCTGGCAGCTATTCATTCATTGGAAACAGGCCTCATGAGGAAAATCTACCTTTCTTCTTTAGGGCAAACACAAAGTAAGTGGAGGGGGAAATGGGGCAGTTTTTAGCATTTCAACATATTATCATCAGATAGACTAAAGAGAAAGTCTGCACTACATTGTATCCATAAGCACCACACTCCATAAATTAAACTAACATTGCTCACCATTGAAAGCACACATACATACAGCACATGGTCTCTAGATCATTCTTTCCAAGACCAAAACTGTAATTGAAATCTTCTCTAATCCAGAGGAAGCATTCCCAAAACCAATAGTACTAGAACAACAGTGCACAGCCAGCTCTGGGTACACAAACTATTTGCTCCTAGGTCAGGCCATAATCCCTATTTCCTCATATGCCCAGTGCACCTAAATGAAATTTATATAAACGAACAGTGAGCTGTTCCAGGGAAGCTATAACCACTGAGCTAGGGGGAAAGAGCTGGTTGGGATCAAGGACACTAAGTGGAAAGTCAGGTATGTTAGTTCAAGCTGCAGGTTTCTGTGTCCTTGTGAGATTTTATACAAATAATTTGTGCCTAAATACCCAATGGGAGTTTGCCACCTAAATGCTTCTACAGCAATCAAGGCCCATCTTGCAGTGCCTCTGCAAGCCTCTCTATAAGCAGTGCAGAGAGCCAACGATCATGGAGAGCTCACAAACTATGGCAGCTGCAGGTGCCCAAGACAAATACAATATCTTCTTTCTCTCATATCAGCTTGAGAAGTCTCATTTAGCAGCATTTCTTAGTTATGACTAAAAAGATCTTACTATAATGTTCACATTGGCCTTTAAAGAAAAATTCCAGCATTTTCATGGCCCCTTATTAACTGAGAGATATAAAATTTTAATAAGGAGAGAGACTGTGGTTTCAAGGGTCCGCTTAGTCTGTAATCAGAGCATAAAATAAAGACTCTTTTTTTTACATATATATATATAAGATATGAAAACCAGCTTCATTTAAAATGGTCTTTCTATAGTGCCCAGTGTTTTCTTTGGCAAATTTGGAGAGCTGGGTTTGGGGATAAAAGTAAATTACACCATAAGATGAAAACAGGATCAAAAGATTAGACAAGACTTCATAAAAATCAGTTGCATACACGCAAAGGGAGACTTTTTCAATAGGTCATTTAAAAGATAAAGCTCTGGAGAATTCTGCTCGGTGGCAAACTCATCTAACTCATGCAAAGCCTACAGGAGAGATTGCAAGGTAGGCAGGAGTTACAGAGCATGAGAACACACACGAACTCTCACATCTTAAAGCTATTTTACACGATTAGGTATAATTTTTCATACAATGCACACATGCACTTGAGCAATGGCATAGTCCAGAAGAAGGACCTTGACTTGCAAGCAGTTTGGGGGGAAAAGAAGCAAACAGGAGCAGATTCTCTTTTTAACATTCACAGGCCTACTTTTTCATTCCAGAATGTGCTCCCATCCCCAATTTTCTCCCTCACTTCCCCATATTTGTTAGGCTGTATAAATACTTAAGAGATCAAGGGAGATGAAGAGTGTATTCTACTACTTGCAAGGATGGCCACAGACTATTCATGCTCTACAGACATAGGTCAAGCTCCAGAGCACTTCTTTTCCAGCCCCTCTGTCATCACTGATAGCTCTAACAGTGTTGGATGGATTTTTGCCTCTTCTGTGGGAGGAGACAACACTCCCCTTCAATATGGTACACATTTCTAGAGCATTCTTTGAGCAGCAAAACATTCAGAAGGTCCATAACCCCTTGCTAGCAGACAGCAACAGCTTTATGCAATAGATCCACTAACGGAGATACCAAAGTAATCCTTCTTGCAATGTAGACAGTGAGTGCTTGCAAGAAATTATAAAATATCAGCAGGATCAGCTGCCATTAAACTATGTTGCTGTCTCAGCACCATGTAATTTCTTCCCCTCACATTTTCAGCCATGCCTATAAGACTAAATTGGAAATATTTAGGGGTGTTTAATCTCCTTTTATTACTAAATTAACATTAGACCGAGAATTTTCCACTAAGTGTAGGGAAACCACATCAATATTAATCACTTGCATGTGGTCCCTAACATTTTAATAACAGCCACTCAAACATTTCAACTGCACCACACTGCACCGCCAGGGCTAAACACGGCAGGAAAGCACACTGGAGTCAGCAAATGCAGGTCTGAGTCAAGACAGAAGTATTAAAATGGAGCAAATGAGAAAATATGAATTTAAATAACTGAACTGAAACATTATTATGTGATTACATGATTTACTTGGAGATAGAAAAAACAAACACCATCTGCCAGAAAAATTAGGGTCTCTTTAGCATTTGTTCTTCCCTTAATGTGCTTTCATACACTTCCAAGTCCTCTGACTTGATTCCTGCTGTGCTGCAGCAGGGCACAACTGGGGATGATCATCCCCAAGGCTTTTCTGCAGCTCAGGAGTGGCTACTAACAATAATACAGTCTTTTAGGACACACATTGAAGAGAAAACTTCAAGTAGACATTCTGAAATATGTGGGTTACCAGGGGTCATTAAACTAAATCTCATGTTTTAGTGAACAAAAAAACCTTAGTGTTTTACTATATAATACAATGGAGAGACATAGAGCAGCTAAGCAGCTGACCTCAGAGCTACACCAAGAACTAAGTCTATTACTAGATTTAAGCTTTTGGATCTGGTTCACTTCCACAGACTATGATGTATTAAAAGAAGTTCAGGCTCAGAGGGTGCCTCTTGCTACCTCTTGTGTGTATAATACCCAAAAAGAAAAAAAAACCAAACAACATTGAATAGGCATCCCTTGACAACAAGTAGCTATCCTGTTCAGCAGGAAATGCAACTGCTTCTTTGTTTTACATCATAAATGAAACCATCTTCAGCTTGGTTCGGTTCCATTGGGCATGTAGGCACCATCTGGTAACCACAGGTGTCAGTAAAAGCCCTAGCTAAGGGAACACAATCCTATCACAGCAAAGGAAATCAAAGTTAAACACAAGGGCAAGCTTTCCATTATTAAGGTTCCAAAAATAATGGAAGATGTTGTTTGTAGCGGCCATAAAATCCTCATTGTTTCATTTCTTGTAAAACTATTTTAAATGCATGAATTTTTTGAGCACACTTGATCCTTTCTTGGGGTAGAGAGAACTACTACTGTGGTATCTTAGTACTTTCTTGCTCTGTTTTTCAAGATTAAATCTGGAAACAAAACTGTGTTCAGACTTCAGGCTAGTGTGATAAAACATTTCAATCTGTACACTGTCAATTAATTATGACTTCTCTGAAGGGCACAGCAAATGCATTTAAATGCTTTTATTGCTTCTGACTACCATTGTGAAATATATAGCAAATAATTGCCCCTATTCTGAGAAGACTGCTACTCAGATTTTCAGCCTAAGAGAAAGGAAGCACATCCTTACAGGCCTTCAGGTATCATTGCTGTCTATCTGCAACATACAGAGGAAACTTCATTGCACTTCTTTTTCATTGCTAAAGCCTCACACAGCTTGCCTCTCCTCTCTAGACAAAAGGAAATTAGAAGATCAACAGATAGTTTTTTCTTACAGTTTAAAGGGAGAAGGGAAGCAGACAGATATTCCCAGCTCACCTTGTGGCTCAGTCCACATAAATCTGTTAGCCAGTCTATTATATTTCACCACATTTGCCTGTGAAACAACAGAAGCTTCCTTTGTTCCATTTGCCAGTTAGCCCAGTCCTAAGAGAAAGAAATAATGTGGCACGAATGTGCTCCTGCTCCCAGAGTAAGATCAGACAACCAACCTCACAGTCACAGCAGGTCCATCCTGAAATACACTCTCTGCAGCACCAAACCAGAGAAGACCCAGGAAGCAGCCTTCTTCCTGGAGGGGCACAGTCAGCGACCAGAATCTGCATTGCCTGAGCCAGACTGCCGCCAGTACCTCACCTGTAACACAGTAACTGCACCTCAGTAACAGTCTATTGATGATGCTTTCCACACCCTCACTCATTTACCATCTTTCTACCTGGACTGCTACACGTGTAGAGGGAGGCACAGGCATTCAGATCTGACATGAAAGGATACTGTTACATCTTCTGGTTCACACCAAGAAATGCCAAAATGCTGCAATAGCAGTGTTATTGCAGCCATTTCACAGACCTGAAAAAGGATTTTTGTGTCTTAACACTGTCCCAACTACATCTGCTTATTTGGTAAGTCTTCTCTCTCCCTCTCCTACATGCCATAACTCAAACACTGCAAGTTACAGAAAAGCCTGAATGAGTAATGGCTGCAGTCCTGAAAACCAATTTGTTAATTCAAACATTCTTGACAAAGCTTGAATGCTGTCACTGCTCCAACAGATTGTGCTGGAAGCTGATAGACCATTATTAACACTCCCTAAAAAGCTTAAGGTCCTGCACTAAGCAAGTTTGGCTCTGCAACTTCCTGGATTCCTCCCTGTGTTCCCTATGACAACATTTAGTTTGCTACCCATTAAGACATTTCAGCTCCCAGGTCATATAGCCCAGGTACCCTCCAAATCCAGCTCAGGATGAAACCTGGATCTCTACCTTTGCCTCATACCAGGGATCCTGGCAGGAGACCAAGGTATGCAGGCCACACAGCAGCTGAGTACCATCCCATTTAGCTCCTGAGGGGAGCAGCTGGAGGAGTAAGACCCCAGTGTGCACTATGGGACAGCTTTGAGGCACATGGTGTAGACGCCCTAACAGTACAGCTTAAAACACCAGAGGAAAGGAAAGCAGCTCACTGTCAAACTCCTCACTAGGAGAAACCATCTAATGCTGCTGCTGAAGGAAGTTCTTCTACACCTACCAGTTTCTGTCTCTTCAAAACAAAACTGCTCCAACTCCTTCTAAGTCCACATATCTTCCTATGCTTGCATAGCCCAGTGGCAGGAGCACTTCACCAACACTGTAAGCAGCACTTCTAAGCACAGCCTTGCAGAGATTAAGCTTCCTAAGTTTTTTAAGCAATTCAGCCATTTTCAACTCAACATTTTGCTGTATATACTTCACCAAATGAACAGCAACAACAACAAAAGCCTAGGATATTAAAACAGTTTCCTTCTGTCAGGGAACCAGACATAAACCAAGTACAGATTCACTAGATGAACAGAACTTGGCTCCTGTCAGGTATCTCAGTAGTTCATATCCTCTGGTTTCCATCAATACATAAGGCCACGCAGATCAGAAGGTTCCATCTTTTCCTGGCTGGTGAATGACAGTAAAAAATACATATGCCCACTACACACTGAAGTTATCAGCACTTTATTTGAGGCATGAAACTTAAAAATACAAGTTTCACCATGAAATCTTCCCTGTTTATTTAAGACCTGTCCAACAGCTATCTCACCTCTAATTGACAGTTCCCAGAGAATTCTACAGTCAGCATCTTGGGTGTCTCTCAATCCATATTCTGAAGCATGCCTCTGTTTTGCTTTAATTGCATTAACATTCCCATGGGTACTGCAGGGCCTTTCTGTACCTTTGGCTAGAGAAGCAGTGATGTTAACTCACCTCGGAACCACCAGCAGACAGCCTGGCACACGACCCCAAGCCCTCCTGTCAGGAGAGAGGCAAGTGGTGAGGAACAGCTACTTCAAATCAAAAGGATCTCCTCACAGGAGATAACAGCATTTCTTCCCCCTGTATTCTGACACAGTAACACATCAGGTTTGCTGCAGCAGCGTGCCTGCAGTACCAGCCTGTCGCTGTTCAGCACACACAGCACTGATCAAACACAATCATGAATTCAGCTCTCCTGAGAAGGGTTATGTATCAGTCTCTGTGGCGCAATCGGATAGCGCGTTCGGCTGTTAACCGAAAGGTTGGTGGTTCGAGCCCACCCAGGGACGGAGGAGCTCCCTTTTAAAGGCCAGTAAGAACCTCATACAGACCAACAAGTAGAAGTGCCAAGTCCTGCCCCTGAGAAAGAACAACCACAGGCACTCAGCTGCACATTAGCAGAAACAGATCTGAGGGTTCTGGAAGACACTGAGTGAACACAAGCCAGGAAAGTCCTCTTGTGAGAGGGCACACACTGCCAGCAGGGTAATGGTGACAAATCTTTGCCCTGTCCTCAGCAGTGGTGAGGGCACAGCTCAAATGCTCTGTCCAGTTCTGGGTTCTGTAGTGCAAGAGAGACATGGGTATAGTGGAGAGGACCCAAGAAAACAGCCATGAAGATGATGAAGGGTCTTCCATGCTGTGACTGTTCAGTCTGGAAAAGGCTCACGGGGAATATTATTTTTGTATATAAATACCTGAAGGGACGTTAAAAAGTGGGCAGACCCAGGGTCTTTCCATTGGCGCTTAGTGGCAGGACCAGAGGCAATGGGCACAAACTGGAACAGACAAGGTGCTAGCTGAGGATCAGGAAACTTTTTCACCATCGGGTGACTGAGCATTGACACCAGTTGCCCAGGGAGGTGGTGGACTCTCCTCTCCTTTCTTGGAGATACTCAGAACCTGCCTGGACACCATCCTGAGTAAAGTAGCCGTGCCTGAGCAGGGCAGTTAGACCAGATGACCACCAGAGCCTCTGTTCAACCTCAACCACTCTGTGTACAGCATTCTGTTTAGGAGAAAAACAGAAGTCGGATCACTGATCTCTAGCATCCTGAGTAGCCAACCCATCCAGAACTTCAGCTTTGATTTCATACCAACCTCTGGCATTGTCAGTATCTAAGGCTCTTCACAGAATATTCTGAGTTGGAAGGGATCCACATGGATCATCGAGTCCAATTCCTGGCCCTGCATAGGACAACCCCAAAAGTCACACTAGGTGCCTGAGAATATTGTTCAAACACTTGTTGAACTCTGTCAGGCTTGGTGCTCTGACCACTCCCCTGGGGAGCCTGTTTCAGTGCCCAACCACCCACTAGGTGAAGAACCTTTTTCTAACATCCAGCCTAAACCTACCCTGACACCTCAGGCTATTTCCTCGAATTCCCTCCATCTTACTTCCATAAGCATCCTTATATCTGTCCTCCTGGATGACACTTGCCCCACAGGCTTTGTATCTTTCTCATACCTACCCTGAATTAAAACAATTATGTTTAAAGCTGCAATTCAGAATTACATATAATCTCTAACCAATATATTTATGCATTTACAAATTTTGCATTTTATTAAAGTATATGAATAAAGTATGTTTGATAGCTATATTAAATATGCTTACTATACTGTGCATTATAATTCTATTTTATCTTTTGTGTATAAAACATATTACATATTAACAAAACTGCCTTCACAGTCTGGAGGGCTGCTATTGCTCTTCCCTGAATCCCTGTTTACAGCTTTGGTCCCAATCCTACAGTAGCTAGATCTGGAGATTTTCATTACTATGTTAAAGAACAAGTTTTATGCTGTCAAGAACATCTGGATAGACACATTCCTCAGAAAGTCCAGTTGGACAAGCATTAAGAACTGGGAACGAAACGCTCCTGTCTTAAGGATCCAAGCAGATTTATTCCCAGAAGCAAGTAAATTCAGAGCTGGTGATACACAGAAAACACTAAAAAAGTTTTCTTCCAATCATGATTTGACACTTCCAGTCTTCTTCTGAGTTTTGGGTTTTTATAAAGAGCCAGAGCCCAAGAGTTTTAAAATTTGATGGGAAATTTTGCTACCATGTATATAAAATGTGCATAGATGTTACAGAAACTAAGAGCATGAGAAAGAAAATATTTAGTTAATCACCACTATTTTTACTCCTACAGAAATGACCAGATGTTACTCAGACACAAGGATAAAGACAAAACTTCTTCCTCTTCAATTAAAATGAATCACAGTACATAACCATGCAGTAGTTTGGAAACACAACTTCACAATTCTTTGTCCATATAAACCTTAAAAAACTTTCATTAAGGTGCCACAGGTACTTACAAAGGATATGGAAACCTTACAAAACTTGGAAGTTTTAATGAAGAGCTTCTCTCTTTTTCCCTAAAAAGCTAATTCTGTGGGAAAGTGACCAGAAAAACATCTTGTATTTTGCCCTTAGAGGCTAAAGTAGCTCTGAAAACTATGCCATGATCTGTCTGGCAACATGGAAAAGCACTGGTAAGGGTGCTTATTGACACCTTCATGAAGGACAGCAAGACACAAACCTACTATGGGAACTTTGGACAATATGGCATGTATGGGCTGGATGCAGCACTGTGAACATTTGCATCAATCCTCCAATAGAAGGATTATTTTAGTTCATTATGTATCAGGTTATTGGCAAACAAGGAAACTGGATATGAATCACTGTGGCACTCAGTGGCAGCAAGGTCACCACTGTACTCCTACGTTCTGTCATGGCTGACGAGACAGACATTGTTATTGCCTGTGGACTCACTGAACTGACATTTTCATTTAGTCAGGCTTTGAGCCAGCTGTTGATCTCACTATTGCAGCAGGAGAATGAGAAAAACAATGCTGTAGTTTGGATAACAGCCACACTAGCAGTAAAAGAACCCTGCATCTTGAAATCTCCATCAGAAGTCTGTCCCACTTCCCTTTTTAAAACAGCAGCAGCAGAATTACAAGACAAAACCCTAACAACACTTAGTAGTATTCTCAAGTGTAAGTTTAAGGAGATTCAAGCACTGTGCCATATTCTTCCAGGCTAGTGTTAAGCCTACAGGAAACATCTGCCAGCCACGAGTACTAAACTGCCTATCAGCACTTTATTGACTAAACAAACTGGAAGCAACTTCAGTTTTAACAGCTTTTCATAATCCTGTAAGATTTCTTATTCACCTCATTGTGGTCTAGTGCTTTGTGTAATGGAAATGGACACATTCTCATTACTTGTTGAGCAAGCAACAGCCATCTCCATTAGCCCTCAGCCACCTACTGAGGTAGGGTGAGGGATCTCTCGTGCATGTAATACTGCAATACACCACTATATAAGAGGTGTAAAGCAGTTCTGAGCAGAGGTTATGATACAGCTTGTAATAATTTCACATATGCTTGCATTACAACTACAAGGGTGGAAATGCACTCGGAGATCATTTGACTTACAAAGAGAGAAAACAATTTGAAAAGCAGGGGAAGAGACTTATTTGAAAGATGGCAGCTCCATTCCCCACCTTCCATCAAAAAAAAAAAATTGGGGGAAAGATATAAAAAAAATGTAGCAGAGTAAGAATAACCACTGATACCTTTGCTTTAACAAATACTGGAAGCACAGAAACCCAGCCTCCCAGTGCACAGCTTCTTGACAGAGCAATGATGAAAGGAAAAACCAGTCCTCAGGGACATAACCAAACATGCGTAAAAGATGAAGACAGAAAAGCTAGTTGCAAGTCAATTAGAAAACACCAGCTTGAAAAAAAAAGTATATCTAACTGCTGTCAGTCTCACTAAATACACTATTTCAGAATACTCCTCTCCCCAGAAATATTTTGCAACGAAATAAGGAGTAAATGACTTAATTCTTTTGCAGAACAATACCCGCTATTCAGAGTGCCCTGCCGTTCCCTCTCTCTGACAAAAGCTGTCAGATCTGGCAAAGACAATAAAAGACGAATCCAGGTCCCACAATAAAAGGACCTTTTGTGAGAAGCTGAAAGTTAAGTCTCCTCTCAACATAGGGATGCACCCAGACTAGGGGCGAAACAAATACGGAAATAAATTACAGTCATCTGCCAGCATGACATGACTTGCCAACTATTGCTGAGAACGTTATTCAGAGCTTTAATGCTTCTGCAACTTTCTTCTGCTGCTAACCTACATAACCCAAAATCCTATGACCTCAGTGCTAACCAAAATGATTTACTCAGCCCATATATTCTGCATGAAACAGAAATGCAAATCTAACATTTTAATACAATATTTGTGTATATTTAATATTAATTACATTTACATATATAAATTATGCTACTACATTAGCAATGTATTTGGTAAAAACAACTAGTGTGATTAAGTCTGCAAATTTTGGTACTGTTTTCTATCCAGTATAAACCAGAATAGAAAACAAAGTTTCCATGTGAAGAATAAAGTCTATTTTAAGAGATGCAGCCAAGATCTGTTGCAAAACACAGATCATGTATGCTCACATTTAGACAAAACCTTGCAGTAATAGAAGGTACTGTCATTCAATATTTTCACAAGAAACTGCTTAATAGTTCAGTTACCAACTGCACTGTAGTGATTATTTAAAAAAAACACAGACACACACAATACAGCACCCTTGCCTTGTCCTTCAGAAACAATTTGTAGGTAAGAAGTGACTCTTTAAACTATACATGCTAGAATATATACAATTCTGCAATAGGAAGAGGTTAAAAAAGTTGAATACTGTGGAAAAAAATTTATTAAGTCTATACAAGTCTTCTGAAACAAACCATTGGCTTTGATACAGTAAATTCAAGTGAATACTCATTGCAATAGTACTTTTTCATACAGAGATCAAGAAGCCTTATAGCTTCCCACTTAGTGTCTGTGACAGGAAGTTTTATTTCTGAACAAGTAGCTGCACCAAGCAGACGTGATTGAGATCTCACAGCCACAGTGAGCTACAGTTGAGATAAACTTATATTACAAACATTTCAGAAATTAAGAATCCATACTGAAGTGTGGCAAATTGATTCACAATGAAAAAACAAAGACATCACTCGGACCCCTTGCCAATAACGAAGACTTTCTGCAGCGAGTCTAGAGTAGAACGCATCATAAAAAACTAGAGTGCAAGAGTACCACAAATTTAGCATATAAATATCACAGGATTAAAACTCCAGTTAAGCCATCAACTGAAGTGATGATTAAAAGGAAAACATGGCGTTCCCCAGCTTTGCAAAGGAAGCTTTCAAAGCATTTCTTCAAGAAGGTGCTGATACCAACTATGGCCTGTGCCAATTTGTATTTTAGACACCTCTGCTGAAAGAAAGAAGTTCAGCAGATTTGCCTAAGAACTGTATAATCCTGCTGGTTTTAATACCTAAAAAAAGCATTTACTAGAAGAAATGAAATGTAACATTTATAGCTCACACTGTTTGCAAGATCTGTGCACACTATATAGTTCTATAATTTCAATGGAATTTAAAATAAAACAAAGAGCAGACAATGCAGTAATGTGTTTGTTAGATGGATTTGTTTAGAATAGTTACACAATAATGTATACAGTTGTAAAATTTTTAGTGCATTTGTTCTTGCACATTATTTATGCTACTTATAAAAATCTGAAGATTGCAAATTGGGCATGCTTACCATAACATTTTCAAACTGGGAAAGCTGCAGAACATTTTTCCTACAAGTGTTCACTGCCATGATACAAAACAAATATGTGCAAACTGCAAGGTCCCTAAAAATAGCATTTAATGACTTCATGTACAGAAAGATGTCACTATCTGTTTAAATATGCAAAGAATAAGCTTCCCCAAGTTTATAACATAGAACAATATCCGCCACATGCTCCTCCTCCTCCATATCCTTCTTCCTTGTTTGATAACTTTACACCTCTGTTTTGGCTTTCACTCTCCCACAGTCCAGGAGTCTGAATGATTTTTTCAACAAGTTCTTCAAAGGCACACTGTACACCATCGCATGTTTTTGCACTTGCCTCTGGAAAGGGAAGAGAAGAAATGAAGTGTTAGCATAACTTTACTTGTTTAGTATTTCTCTTTCAGTTAAGTCTCAACCTATAACCTACACTTACCACCTTCTACAACATACTCTGTAAGAACGTAACAGTGCCAAAATTAGCAGGTATGCAGATTAACACCACATCAGGCAGCACTTCAAAAGATTTTTTAATAGAAGAGCTTTCAAGTTGTACTTCACCAGAGTATATGGAGACAGCAATGGCTTAGATTTATTTTTCTGTGAAAAGCACTCCAGTACCAAAACGGAGGGCTCTCATCTGATCAACCTGGTTGCTGCTCTGTAAGTCAGACCTGCAGTACCACCACAGTGTAAGAAGCAAGGATCCATACTGGGCGGTTCTGGGCCGGTCTCCACAATAAAACTTTTCTGATAAAAAGCAATTAAGGGATCTCATTTCTTCTGCAATTAGCAGAATTCCATGTAAATTCACTCAGGAGCCTTACTTAACCAAGCCCATGAAATCCGCTCACAAGTTATGTTATGACAGCAACAGACACCATCACAGTCTAATTTTCATTTTCCTTTTCATCTTTCATGCACTTAACAGCTTATGCCTCAACTTAGAACTTCTATTTCCACATCTGACACTGAAGCTGAAAAGAAACACAGCACAGTACTAAACAAAAATGTGCCATTAGTCAAAGATGAAGAACATGTCTAAGTACAGGGCACATCAAGGAACTGCTTTGCTACTGGAATCATCCTATAAAATAATCCCTAAATATACGCATAAAGAGTTACTTCATCACCCATTTTTAAATTTATCATTACAAGGCTTTGTCTACAAGACTCATTTCATTTTGCAGCAAGAAGAGACCAACATACTTGCTCCAGTCCTGTCATTATCCAATCCTACACACCATTTGTAAATTAATCATACACCTTCCTTTTTTTTTACATCACAGTTCTAATACAGATTTCTGTCAAGTACCAGCTATTTTGCTATACTGAAGACTGGCTACTGGTACCAGCTTTCCCTCTTTCATTTTGCTTCTGTTGTTATTTAGCAAGTTGGGTGGAAAAAGAAATCAGACAAAACCCCAAAACTCAACACAGGTTTCACCAGGCTACAGCAGAGCCAGTATTCTGTCCTTAAATCTTCAAAAATTTCAATATACCTGTTCACAGTTAGAATAGGTATCTGGACATATTCAAGGACAATTTTAACAAACAGGAATACCCATTATCTTTGTACCTACAGCAGCTGAGAAATAATATTAACTGAACTGTATTCAAAGACTACAGCTCTACAGAAGTGATACTTTTCATTATGTAACAAAAATCAAATAAGATCTCTGCAAATGCCTATAACATACCTATGAACAACATGGAATGTTTCCTTGCAAATTTGAGGCCTTCATTTCTGTCAACTTCACGGTTTTCCTGTAAGACAACACAGCATTAATATGCATTATTAACAAAATATACCAACAGATTACTTCCTGCAGTTGAATTTGGTTTACCTTATCAATCTTGTTTCCAACTAACATTTTCACTATGTCATTCCTTGTGCAGTACGTTTCCAATTCATTTAACCAGTTATCCAGCTTCACAAAAGTATCTCTTCTCGTGACATCATAAACTGAAAGATATTAGCCATATCATTTACACAATATTTTTCCAAGAATTATAGCTTACATTACAAAAGGAGCAAAAATTACGGCTTTTTGAATTAGAAAACTGAAGGAGTCCCAAGGATTCCAATTTACCTTCTATACCACTAACTCGAAAAAAGAAGTTGGACATCCACCAGCTCAAATTACTGATGCAGATCAACTCTAGCATTCAGTCAATTACTGACCTTAAACCAATTAATCTTGAGACACCCCAGCTTACAGGCTGAAGATTCATTCTTCAAAGAACTCTGCACCTGCAGACCCCAGTGCAGGATCTTTACTAACATCACTACACCATAGCTATGCAAAGAGGATGGCACGACTTCCAGCATCAAGTTAATTAGTCATAATTAAGACTTGTTTTAACACCAGTGCTAAGCTCCTGATTTAGCTAAAAAAGTAAACAGATCAGCAAATCCTCACGAATACCAGAGAATTACTGAGTTTTCGGTATTTTGTTGTTTTAAATAATTTAGTGTTTGTGTAGAATATAAGCAGTAAGACATGCTAAGGGCAGAAGAAACAAAAGTAGACCAAAATCTAAAATCTACTACCCAATAACTATCTAACAGCTAACACTTCAAGCTATGAAGGTATTTTTCCTTCATTTTCACATCCCATGTGGAGACAGGCATAAACAGTTTGTTTCAATCAAGTCTGTAACCTGGCTTGCATTTTTAGGAAGCCACATAACAAAGAAATAGTCAGGAGGTATTTAATAAAATGGAAGAGCAAATCTCAACATCACAGTCTTGTGGCTCCCAAACAGTACTTGGGAACTTTCACAGCTTTCAACCATAAGTGGTAGTTTCAGTGCCAGCAACTAAGTGACATAACAAGACATGCCTTGACAGGAAGACAACGCAACTCAGACTTGGGAAAAGGTACACACAAAACAAACCCTACCAGGAAGATACATGACAGAGGTTAATAAAGTCAAACGATTTAACTGGACACAGTATCTTATACCAAGATTCTCTCAAGTCAGAAGCAACTCCAAAAAACTGAAACTTCCCTGCCCTTACTTTAGTCAGCTTCTCACTTCTAGCACTGGAGAAGCAGAACTTCAGAGCTCAGTGCCTACATAACATTTCCATATACAAAGGAAAAGCAACTGAGACTTCACTGTGAAGCTGCAATTTTGGGTTTTGTCTGTGTTTCTCACACACAAATTGGCCCTTTCTATATGCCCAGCTAGTCTTTTCTAAGTGATTCTGACTGTGTAACATCCCATCAGTAGGGAGAAAAATAACAAAAAATCCCAGCCAGACTCCACTGTTTATATTAATTTCATTACGAAAAAAGAACTCGGAGAAGGAGAAAGCTGTACACATACTGATATACAGAGAATACACAGAGGAGATTTTTTTTTTTAACACTGGACCTGGTAAACACAAGCAAAAATAAAAGACAAATTTCAGATAGCACAGGGACCACAGCTCCAAGCCATCCTGTTAAATAGCAGTAGCTTTTAATCTCATGCAAAAATCAGAGATTCTCAAGTCGGTCAGACGGACAACACAAGAAAGAGGTCAGACATTAAGATCCTTTAGTATGAGTTGTTCAATACAGGCACAACAATTTTTAATATCAGTTAGATATTATGTAAAGGATATATGAGTCTGTGTAACTCCAACACATGAAAAACACATTCAAAGTAGCATGCAAAGCTTTACTTACCTAGGATAACACCTTGTGCACCTCTGTAGTAACTGGGCGTTAGTGTTCTGAACCGCTCCTGACCTGCAGTATCCTAAAAAGCCATTCAAGAAAGGTCCATTATTCAGAATTTGAGCAGAATTTAGTTCAGCTTTCAGGTATTCTGCTTCTGATCAACATACAGAATAAGATTTACAGTGTATTTCGCTACCAGATTAGCTGACTTTATTCCATTTCCTCCTGTTTTACTACACATTAACTTTGTTACCTTGTCTGCCCTGGGAAACACCTTTTAACAGTCAGATATAGCAAGTAACTGCTCTATATGGCAGGGATAGCCATCTCTGCAAAGCCTGTCTGTTCTGCATCTAGTACTGCAGCAACCAGCAAGAAAGCAGCATAGCTGCAGTACTTACTAAGATTTTGTAACAACCCATGGCAACAAAACCAGTTCCCTCACTTCAATCACTTGGTCCAATTAAATTTGATGGAGTACCAGGGTAAATGCTTTAACACGCTATGACAGAGCGGAAGTAGAAATAAGTTTTTCGGAGTTTAACTAAAGTTGAGTTTATATCCTCAAATTTAACGTGCCAACAGCTCTGCAAAAAACTCCCTAGATTATTAAAATGTTGTTTTCTGTACCTGTTTTCTTAATCTCTATCAGAGATTAAGTTATAGGGCACATTTATCACAGACTTCATACATAGAATATTTGAACAATTTACCCCAGGTTAGAAGTGACACATGAAATACTGGGGATTCCCTGACAAAGAACCTGAATAACCAAACCAGACTTCCAGCATTCTACAAACCGCTTGGTCCATCCTACACATCTTAAACTGGTTTTATGGTGTAACATTTACAAGCTTTTCTTTTCCACTTTACCTCAGGATTATTTCTTTATATTTACCAATATGAAAAAAAGAAATCCCTTAGTTAGTCCTACATAATATTTTCCATCCCATTATCATTAACCATTCTGCTATTAGTCCAGTTTTCCTCCTCCATGTCTTTTTTTTTCTGTCAAGTTAGTTCAGTTATTTTCCTTGTCATTTTATGATCATTAATATTGTAATCAAGACATAAATCTTGTTTGTTAGTTGAGATACGAACCACCCTCAAAGCAACGGAAATACTGCAATACATATTTCATGTTCCACTACTACTTCTCAAGGAAGGAAAAGTCCAGTATCTTGCTTATATGAGAAACAAGGTTTTATTCTTGCTTCCTACAAGACAACACAACCAGGTCTGCATATTCAACGCATAAGGGTGGAGTGGAGGCTGGTTTAAACGACGGAGAATATGCTAAAAAAGCTTGGAAATGCTTTTCTTTTTCCGCTTGTCAAATTTAGAAATTCTACTTTTAGCTGAAGTAGAAGTTGAATACTCTAAAGCTGTGAGTACAAACACTGCCTTTCTTTCAGATGATCTGCTACAAATAACCTCGAGCCTATAAATGTCTTTGTAAGAGAGCTATGAAGTTTAGGCTAAACATGGTTTTACAGAGGTAACATTTGAACATGCAACAGTAATTCTTAACCTATGAATACACAAACTAATGTTATAGGCAAAATTTAGTAAGGAAGTGCACCCTTTTAAAATCTGTCAAATACAGATGAGCATAGACAGGGATGTCTCAGATGAGTGAAGGCTAACTCTCTATAACAATTAATTACTCATTAAAAATATCTAGGGATGGGCACATTCACTTTTTTCAAGTCTGATTGATTTAATACCATTTAATTCCTTCTCTTTACTTGTATCCCAACCAGACCTGTAATCAGTGCTGCAGAAGTTCAAGGCAATAGAACCACCCCACCAGCCAGCTGTTCCACAGTTCACTCCACCTTCTGAATGGTGCAATATTAACCTCCCACTTCTCCAAATCACCTTGATATTAAAAGAAAAGGATTCTATACAAAATGTACATTATACAAAATATCACTATTCCTAAAGCAACACAACATATTAAAAACTTAGGACAGACTTACCCATATTGCCAGTTTAGCTTTGTTTCCATCAACTGAAATAGTTTTCACCTTGAAGTCCACACCTACAGAAGGAAAAATATTTTAGTTCTTTAAACATACTACAGCTATTTTTAAAAGAAAAAGTAAAGGATAAAAAAAACCCTCAGAAAACAAGTTGTGTTTTGACATCAGCAGGAAGAGTAGGTTTCATTAGCTATTTATGAACCTCGCTCAAAATGCAACATTTATTGCTGAGGGGCTTTTGCAAAAGCCTAAGAGCCTTTAAGCCATTGACTCAAAATATTTTAGGGAAGTAGGGCAAACACTACATTTCCTGTACTAAACAAAATATTCCTGAGAAATTTTCAAGTTGGTAATTCAAATGGGTTATCTTTCTTTTCATTACTCACAAATGTGTTCTCCTTGGATTCAACCCTGGCCTTGAACAATGGACTTTAAAAATATTGAAGGAAGCTGCTTTCAGGTGGCTATTTCCTCTGCTTCCCTCTCTCAAACACTCTGTCCAAGTCCCATCAAGCTTGGTGAACCGTCACAGCCAGAGACTCATCCACTAAATGATTGCTAACCCATGAGAAATAATGTTACATTATACTGCCAGATTCTGCAACTGGGACAGGGCATCCCTGTTCGTGTGCATAGACTGGGGAAAGAGAGGCTGGAGAGCAGTGTGTCCTAGTTCAGCAGGAGGGACCAGCTAACCCTGTGTGGAGGTGATCAAAGCTGTGTATTCTACCCCCTCTATTCATTCCCCAAGGTCAATGGGCCATTAGCAGCAGCTGCCCAGGGAGCCATTATCACCTTCACACCCAGCCTGAGGGGGCGGAGCTGCTATTGGGCCATCAACAGCTCAACACCCCCTGGCTCTCAGAGTTAATCACCCATTGTGTGAGTCCCCGCCCAGGGGGAGGGACTGGGTCCTCCCTGAGGGTACATAAGTGGTGGGTAAGAAGACCTCGGGAACTTCTCGTCGGATCCAGAGCAGCAGCAGGACCTTGACAGGAGGAGATCACCACTCTCGCCCAGACCACAGCCCTCGCCTGCACCAACAGGTTTTTCTTTTCCTTTTGCTCTGGGCTTGAGGGAACCACAGGGGTCTCAGCACAAGGGCAAACAAACCCCCTTGGGTTTGTGCCCCAGGACACTGGGTTATACTGCTGGGGTTTTGTGAGTTGAAAGCAATTTCCCTTGTGTGTCAGTGCTATTATTGTAATGTTATTATTAAATTTTAGCTCTGACTTATAATCTCTCTCGTGGTGAGTTCATTTCCCCTGCTGGTTCACCTTTAAACCAGCACACAGTGCCACAGAAAGGGCCCTGGGGGTCCTGGTGGATGGCAAGTTGAATATGAGCCAGCAGTGCCCTGGCAGCCAGGAGGGCCAACCATGTCCTGGAGGGCATCAGGCACAGCATCACCAGCTGGGTGGGGGAGGGGATTGTCCTGCTCTGCTCTGCACTGGGGCAGCCTCGCCTTGAATATTGTGTGCAATTTTGGGCACCACAATATAAAAGAGACATTAAGCTATTAGGGAGTGTTCAAAGGAGGGCAATGAAGATGGTGAAGGGTCTGGAGGGGAAGCCATATAAGGAGCAGCTGAGGGCACTTGGTCTGTTCAGCCTGGAGAAGAGAAGACAGGGGAGACCTCATTGTAGTCTTCCACTTCTGCAGAAGGGGAAGCAGAGGGGCAAGTACTGATCTCTTCACTCTTGTGCTCAGTGACAGGACTCAAGGTAATGGCATGAAGCTGACTCAGGGGAGGTTTAGGTTGGATATTGGGAAAAAGTTTTTCACCCAGAGGGTAGCTGGGTACTGGAACAGGGTCCCCAGGGAAGTGGTCACAGCATCAAGCCTGACAGAGCTCAAGAAGTGTTGGGACAATACTCTCAGAACACATGGTGTGATTGTTGAGGTGTCCAGCACAGGGCCAGAAACTGGACTCGATGATCCCAATTGGTCACTTCCAAATCAGCATATTCAACAATTCTATGATTCTATAAAATGTGTCAAATAAGCTTTGGATTATTTCAACAGACAGTACATCTCTCACAGGAATTTCAGCAACAAATCAGCAATACCATTTCTCAGTGACCAAGAAAAAACCAAACTGACAACTGCTGTTCACTCATCTGAACCCAACATACAAAAACTCCTCTGCCTCCATGTGTCCTCCCCCCTGCAGGAACTGGCAGCCTATTACTCGCTCAAGGACAAGCTGCACACAACTCAAGCCAAGAAGGACAAGATGTTAGTGGCTGTGCAAATTTAAAGCATAAAGCAACACACACCAGTGTGAGAGGCTGAGTGCAGTCATGACCCATTATGCCGTAATTTAATCCTTAGGTTACTAATAGCAAGTAACTAACTGGAAGGACGTTTCAGCTATTTTGGAGCAACTTTCACTCTCCACCAGGCAACAGCCTTGAAATGAAGTAGCAGTTTGGAAAGTTGATACCTTGGTAAGAACAAATTCCAAATGCAATAGCAACCTTTTTACACTTTGAATTAAAATGGCAGCCATCACACTCACTACCAGAAAAAGAATTTATCTATTCTAATACAAAATGAGTATGGCCTCATGATAAATGTGCTACACTTATATCCCTAAGGTCATGCAGATTACACACAAGTGCAAACAGGTGCCAAAATACGTTCAACCTAAAGTCACAAAGGGTATACAGGATGATAAGAAACTGTACATTATAAGCTGATTTAAACTTTAGTTGCACTGAAGTTTGAGTTTTAGATTTTAAAAAAAACCAGAAACACAACTTTTATTCCAGTTTCACAGCTTCAGCTCACCAGTGTTCCCTTAGTGCTAAGTGATTTTCAGACCACATTCTGCACTGGGAGAAACTCTTTATTTCAAACAAAAGTTTTCCAAAGTACATCAGCTTTTGTAGCAACTGAACAGAACTTTGTTTTTTTTCAGGGACTAAGATCCTTGTTCCTAACTTAGCAGTAATATAATGCTCAGTGCCATGCACAGGGATGGCACACTATTCCAGAGTTATCTTCACAGAAAAGAACAGTGGCTGTTAACTTTATTTTAAACACAAGTTCTTGGAACTTTACCTAGTTCATAGTACACTGCTACAGTAGCAATTTGACACAAATGGATCCTAAAGAACATCCTGTCCTGTCCACTTTTCAGCACTCAGCAGTAACTTTTAGACTAATAGGATCTCTCTCTTCTACTGTAATAGCATAATTCTTCCCCTAAACTGCAAAAATCACCATTTGTTCAGTCAGCACATCCACGAATTCACAGTGCACTCTTCTGTCCATTAGACCGGAATCAAAACCTGTAACTGCAGGTATTGCAAGTCTATCAGATACTTAACAAAGCAAAATATGTCACAGTAGTTTCTAGAAACAAAACTTTTTTCCATGGGATAAACTATTAGGTGTATTCTGATGCCACAGTATCCTTCTCCATTCAGTGAGCACATTCAGTACCTTTTGCTTTCACAGCCCAGCAAGTTCATTTAGTGGAAGGTGTACACACAACACCTTTCTGTCAGCCTTGCCGCTGGCTTAAAATTTAATTTTCCATGAGTGATACAAGTAAAATAAGAAACTAAAATAGCTAATAAATTGCATGTTAAACTGGCAATTGAAATGCAAAAGTACGAAAATAAACTAAAAGCAAACCAAAATATACCCTTTAAAGGGATCAAGGTATGTCAAAGATACTTCCAGAAAATCAAAGAATTCAACACATATAAAAGCAAATGAACAAAAAGAAAACTTTTAAATAATTAGGGGTTTGATTGTCATTCTGCCGTAAAAGAGGACAAGTAGAAAAAAATACAAGGCTCAAGAAAATCTTGTTGAATTGAACAAACAGAATATTTGTGTTCTCTACCTCAGTGAAACACAGACATATTTGTGACAGGTGTCAGTTTTGAGCTTGCAAGAGTGATGTTTCTACCCTTGACAGCAGAAAGCTGACACTGCCTTCCCCCAAGCCTTGGAAGGCAGCCAGAAACCAGACAGCAGTACCAGACTGTACTCCTGGGCATTAACACCTCCTGCCTCACCACTGCACACCAGCATAGCATGGACTTACAGTCTGCAAGGAATAGCTCTGTCACTGACACTGCTCTCACACAGGCCAGTGTGCCAGGCTGGATTTACAGGAAGTGCACAATGAGCTGAAGTGTGGGATTTGTGCTACGGGTAAGTGACAAGTTGGACAGCTTAGAGTTGAAGGACTCCAAATGCAAGGAAAGCTGAGAAGTTACAAGACATCAGATTTGTGCAATACATCACCTCATTTATGAAACAGACTGCACTGAACAGTTATCTAGAATCTCTCATGCAAAGAGGAAGCAAGTAAAGACAAGCATGAGAAGAAGTAAGGACAACAGAAAATACTGGGGTATATATAGTCTGACAAGATCCAAGTGATGAAGCCCAGTGAACAATCCAGCTTCAAGGAATGCAAGGAGGACCCTGAGATTAGCTCAGTTGGTTAAAACTTGGTTGTAATAATGCCAAGGTCATGAGTTCAATCCGTTATGTGGGCAACTGACTTAAGAGTTGGACTCGATCCTTGTGGGTCCCTTCCAATTCAGAATAGTCTGTCTGTGATTCTGTGACAGGTGAGGTGCTAGGTTCAATAAAACTGATGCTATTTGCCCAAAGCAGCTTATTCTTCCCAGAATATCACAGGATTTTTACAAAGTTCTGAAGAGAACCCCACAAAGAATAATCATTTCGTGTTTCATTTAAATTGCACCCAGGAGGTCTGTGACATCTATAAAGATAAGGTACATCTCAACAGGTCATTCCAGGGGACCAACTGTACTGCACTCAAGGCTTTCCTCAGTATTGTGGGTTTGTGTGCAGTTCTTGCTGTATGTTAGAAAAAAAAATAAGCAAACCAAACACGTTATCACTTTGTTTTCTAACCCAAATAAAAAAATATAGTGCCTTTAACCAGTTCAGCAGTCAGCACATAGATGACATTAAAAGATGCCATTTTCTGTAGTCCATTCATTTTGGAAAAGCACCACATTCTTCAGCTGCAACAAGAAAGGCTTAAAAATCTCCTCTGTCCCCAAACACAAAACAAATAGTGTTTAATGAGCACAAAAAGAACTCCAAGTTGAGACTCACAAAGTGTTCTGACATTTCACCATTTTGCAAGTACCTGAATTTGGCATCTGGGATCTGTCTTTATGCAGCACAGAACAGTCACCTCTAAGAGCTCACTCCAGTTGCTATATCTACATGAACAACAAATCCTACTCTGAATTTAAAGCTGCCATATTGCTTCTTAGAAATGCATTCACCAGAAAAATGGCAATGCCACTGCAGGAAACAAACAAAAAAAAAGAACAACCCAGATTCTGTATTTCCCAGTTAAGTGGAAAAAAAAATTAATCTGCTATCCCCTATGAGTGCTCCACACACCTTTTTGTGTGATTTTCACACCCAGGGTCACAGTAGCTCTACTACACAATACTATAAACATCAGTTGGAGGGGCAGAACAGGGTGATCCAGGCCAGCATTTGCTCAGTCTCTAGAAATTGACTTTTCCTGCCAAATGACTGCATTCATGTATTTGTTTCAGAAATCAAACTCTACCTGAAGTAATGTTCACATTGAGTACTCTTCCTCTTTTTCCACATCAGAAACAGAGCAGGGTAGGACCTGCCAGTAATAGGATCTACTGCCAGGGTAGGATCTGCCTGCCAGGGTAGGAACTGCCAGCAGGAAACCTTGAATTGTTGCTACTTAACAACCAGTGATTAGCTACCACACTTGCTGTTGGGCATTTTGGCAAATGCACAGAGGAAGAATTACTTCTGGAAATAATTCCTTAGTTTCTCAAAGAGCACACAGATGTCAATTTTCAACACTGGTAAAGAATATTATATGCAAACAGCAGAGATTAAAAAAACAACAGATAAACAAAAAAATCCCAACAATAAAGATACCCACATTGAGACTGCACCAGTCTACTGATATCCAAAACATCATGACAGCTGAAGTAGCTATTCTGCACTAACTTCCTGGCCCACATGATTGACTTATCAGGAAAGTAACAGGATCCAAAGTATATACAGTGCCAAAACTCTTAGATTAGAATACAAGATTGCCATCTCCACCACCTGATTACATTCCTGTTCCCTTCCATGCTATCCTCCCTCATAAACTGGGGTGGGGCTACTTGCACAATTTCTTTTGGTTTTTTTTACAAGCAATGAAATGAAATTCCTTCCCTTGGCTGCTCAGTGCTTTGTGTGAAACAGCACTCTTGTATAGTATTAATATTAATGAAAAATTGATCAATTTATTGAGTTCTTAATTGATTAGAGCTGTCTGTTTACCAACAGTTGAACTCAAAGAAAAAATTTACATACATTCTTGAACAGAAGTCTTCCAAAAGAGAAAGCAAAAATGCAACTGAAATGCATTGTGTGGAAAAGTATCTCAATTTTTTCATTATTTTCCATATATCATATTTGAAATATTAAAACAAATACTTAAAATATAATCTTTAATTGCAATATATAATGCAATATATATTTTACATAATAATTATGTTTGAAATATGTATTTAGGATATCTAATATTGAAAATACTATTTAAGTATTTCTATTATTTCATTTATTACTTTGGTACAGAGCTGCTTCACATTCTTAAAAGTTTCATTTTGCTCCTTTGACAACAAACCCACATTCTGGGCCACTCTCCTGCAGCACAACTGACCTACACTGGTGGGGATCACACCAGCACAGCAGTGACATCTCACTGCTTTTGTCCCAGCAGCTCAAGGTGCTTGGCTCTCTTCCACTTTTCTTAGGAGTCTAGGCTGGCAAGGAATTGATTAATAAGTAGAAGAGAAAAAGCCACATTGTAATTTCCTTCCTATCGAGGGAAATCAGAAGCCACACAGAGCACAGTACACTTGTCAGAAGTTGCAAGAGTTAACATCCCCTACTGAAGAGTCTGAAGATAGTTATCATGTATCATATTGCGTAGAACAAAAGGTCTGGACAGCCACATTACTACTCAAACAACTTAACAGCCATCTGGCACAGATAAATCAGAAGGAGACATAACAGTAGCTCTTACCTTTCCATTTTAGCCCAAAATGCAGCAAACAGTGAACTGGAGGTAGTTCCACTGGAGCTTTTCCCTGACCATACCTATGACTTCCATTTGCATGGTGACAGGTGTCACTCATACCTGCTTTTTTACCCAAGAATAAATTTTTATATAAAGAGGACAACTACAGACCAGTACAGCCAATTCCCTACACCAAAGAGCACCACACAGTAAAACTGTGTCCACATCATTCTTGCGTTAAGGAAAGGCAGACGTGTCTGAACTTCAGTACACACGAGGCAAGTCTGAACAAACTGCAATTTTCCACTGAAAATTGTCTAAATTTTTCTAAGGTAGTATCATAACATACTTACCAATTGTTGCTGCAAGTTCTGGGTCGAATGTATCATCTGTGAACCGCAGCAGGAGGCTATAGGGAGGGAAGAAAAACAAGAGATACTATTACTGCAGCACAGCCATAGCTTGCTGGAGACCCACAAATTACAAGTCTGAGAGGGAACAGCAAGATCACACAGCTAAGTAAAAACACATCTCATTGTTTTTTTGTGGGAGAGATATTACAGAAAAAAGAAGAGAAACCTGGAAAGAATACAGCAGACATGCTCTGCTACCTGAGCCCACGACTCCTCACTGTGTATATTACCAAGTATGTCTCTTTGAAAACAAAATAACACACAAGTTGCCAATCAGTTACATGAACAGTCACATGATGTGCTTCGCAAAGCATTTTACATCTACCTTGTTCTATTTTAAGTCTCCCAGAATTCACCACAGAAGTAGTATTTTCTTGTTTAGTTTTCATATTGCCTCACAGTATTTCTGTAAGCTTGAGAAAAAAATTCCAAGTCAGCTTTTCATCCCAGAAATAACTCCTTGAACAGCACACACAGAAGAGTAGTAAGGACAACACCCACCAGAAATAAAGAAACAGAAGTCAAAGAGTAGAATAAGCTCACTATTGTTTTACAATTTTTTATCTTTTTGTATATAAGGCTTTTGTATGTAAGGCTTCCACACAAACGTTTCCCTCTATCCTGATAAATGTTTGCTATCAACAGAAAACCAGTTGCAACTAAGATTTAATGATTTATCACACTGTAGTAAAGTAGAGTCCCTTAAAGAAGTGCCCATAATGTCACTCTACTTGTGCCAAATGTAAATATTTTTGCAGGAGACAAAGATTCTCAGCATAGTTTCTAAAACCATCAGACTTATGTATCTGTGACAAGTGCCTACTACTATGTGGCAGCAGCTGTTTGCTATGACCCAACAGCTTCTACTCATTTCCAGGCTGGAGAAACAAAATAAACCTTATTTACTTTTTAGTCTTCCCCCCAAACCTGTTCTTTTCTTCTCTCTTCTCTTTTTGCATGTGAATTTAGCAGTCAAGTGCTGTTTAGCACTTGGACACAGTCCTGCATTGCTAAAAAAAGTGACTACTGAAATTCCTTTACTTCAAAGATGCTGGGTAGTACCTCCAAAGTTAACCATAGACTAACCTTTTTTCCCTTACTCCAGAACCCCAAAACCAAATGGTAGCTTTATTTACCAAGGAATAACTAAAATAAATCATAGAACATAGGTTTTTACCAGTACCTTCAAATAGCTGCATCAGGGTGCTATTTAAAAGATGCTATTTTTAGTTAGAACTAATATCATTCAAAACAGACAGAATATGGAATCCTTATACTGCTACTGGAATAAAAACATCACTCCACCAGTCTTGCATGCCAAGCCCAGCCAATTTCTACCTTCCCCACTACTTTCATATGTAGCTATCACCTTGTACGAAGTCCAGCACAATCACCAGGACCAGGTCTAAGAAAGAATTTGTTCAGGAGTCAGGACTGACCACTTACTACACTCTGCTAATACCAGTTTAACATCTGATCTTCCCCAGTCAAGTGATAGGTAAGGGACACAAATTCGGGAACAGGTCAATAGTAAATTCATGGACCTCAACAATCACATTTATATATTTAATACTAATTTTATTTCCTCTACATAATGCCTCTTTTAACAAGTTTTCTGATGTGAGGAAAAATAGGTATACAAAACCACTGCATGTTTTATCTGCCTCAGGAAAAATTCTTCCATATGGCGACTCATTTATAAGCGATGATCTCAACTAAAAGAAATTTACCCAGATCATGTCTGTCACCAGAGGCCTACTGTACTAATTATCAGCTCGGTCACTAACTCAAACGAGTGACTAACAGATTTTTAACAATTAGGAGTTTTTTTCCTAATCAGCAACTTGTACGTACTTTGGGCCATGGTAGAAGGCACAGATTATCATCATAAAAACCAAATCTAAAATTACAGGTGTGGCACATTCCCAGATGTCCTCCTGCAATTATATCCCCTATAGCCTGTGACAGAACTACTTTGCTGCCTCCCCGTGCTTCCCTGCACGCTGGGTCTCTTGTAACTCTGCATGTAAACACTATGGACTAGATATTAACCCCAAAGCGCTATGGAGATGGACAAGGGCACCCATCTCCCCACGACACACCGCTGCCCCTGGACAGGCCGGTAGAGTCCCCGTTTCCGCTGTGTGGTCAGCTGGGCCGGGCAGGCAGCGGGTGACAAGCCCTCGCCGGGCGGAGGGCCGGCCGGGAAGGGGCGAGGGCGCTGCCCCCGCGGGCCCCGCTCGGCGCAGCGCAGGCCGCGCCCAGCCGGCGTTGTGCGACGCGGGGCTTCGGCCGGGCCCGGCCGGCCCGGAGAGGCTGTGGGAGGCGGGCACCCCCTCACCTGGACTTGCCGACGCCGCTCTCGCCGATGATGAGGATCTTCAGGGTGGTCAGCACGTCCTCGTCCATCCCGGCGGCGCCCCCGGCCCGGCCCGACCCGCCGCTCCCTGCGCAGCTGCGGCCGCTCCGCTGCGCCTGCGCGGGGCCGCCCGCCGCTTGTTTACAGCGCGCAGGGGCGCGCCCGGCGGTGCGCGCGTGCGCGGGTCCTGCTCGGGGCCGTGGGGGCTCGGGCAGAGCGGCCCGAGGGGAGTGGGGGGTGTCCGAGCTGTCCGTGCCAGGGACAGAAACCAGATACAGCGGCAGGAGGGTGTTAGACGTTGGAATGGGATGCCCAGGAGGGTGGTGGAGCCACCGCCCCTGGAGGTGTTTAAGGAAAGACTGGACGTGGCACTCAGTGCCATGGGCTGGCTGACGCGGAGGTGTTCGGTCATAGGTTGGACTTGGTGATCTCCGAGGCCTTTTCCAAGCTAATCGATCCTGTAACTCTGCTCGCTGGCGGCTCGCCAGGGCCCTGGGCCGGAGCGGGGCCAGCTGTCACCTCCAAGGAACTCAGCTGGTCAGGAGCCCGCCACCAAAAAATGAGCTCGTTTGATCACAAAACACCAGCATGGGCTGGCTTGGACATGACACTAAATGCTTTTCAGCCAGCAGAATCTTCCATTGTCCATTAAAAGCCCAAAATGTTCTAAAGCTGACTGCTGTGAGAAATTCCAGCCAGTTCAGCTAACGTTCTAGTATGGCTTGAAAACTTCCTCAGGCCACGTGTAAGCAAGTGCAACTCTGCTAAAACAAACAGAGTACATGACAGATGTGGGTCTGAGACTGTCCTTGGCCCAGGTGGGCAGCCTCTGGGCCGTCCAGAGACTGACTCCATCACACATAAAACAGCTCAGGCTCTTCCACAGTCACACCAGAGGTAACCATGTCAGCACCAGGCAGGTGCACTGGAGAGGCTGTGGTGGTTTCTCTCAATGCTGGCTGCAGAGGGCACGGCTCCTCCATCAGAGTCCTCATTTTGCCAGGCAGTTGCTTTCAGCTGGGTTCCAGGGTCAACACAGGAACCGTTCCCTTGTGTTTTTGTAGTAAACCTCTTTGGTGCCTGGCTCTTCCCACTTACAGGAGTTGCTCTCCTGACTCTTACCTCAGAAAAATAACTCCCAGGATGAGTATAATAACAGTAATTATCCTATTAAATTATGTAGACATATTCTATAATTAAACATGTGCAAATGGCTGGCTGTGTTTACAACAAGACTGTGCCTGTTTATTAGGCATAATCTGACATTTGTTGAAGGTGCAACTTAGTTTTTGTAGTTTGGATGGTGCTTTGCAGTCACACAAGAAAGTAGTATGCCTATACTCTAGTTTTTGTTAAGTGTACAGGAGCTGTGGGGTCTTAGCATGGAACGGGATGAGGATTTTAATTTGGAAGGTATATGCAAACAGCAAAGTGTTCTACTCAGGCTACTGAATCCCTTGAAGTCAGAGAGTATTTGTATTCTGGTATTTGACTTTTTCCATTGAAGCCACAGAATCAAACTATTCAATATGAATATTAGTCCTGATTCAGATTATTATTCTATACCTGACTCAGAGTGAAGGGTTGATCAGGATGGCATTCAGATCTTTGACCTTAATGATTAGCAGATGCAAGAAAGGAGGCAAAACCTGCCCTAAATGAACAATTCCCATAGCTCATCCTATGAATTCTAGGATGCTTGTCTTTTTTTCTTGCTTGCTTTTTAGTACTCATCAGAAGTCCTCGCTTAATCATGACAACTAACCCAATCCCTTGAAAAAGATTGGAGGGTTTTCTCTTTTATCATTCTTATCATTTATCATTTACTATCCCATTTGATCCTGACCTCAGATGTGATGTCAAGCCATAGCAGCTTGATGAGCCCTCCCTTTCTAGAAGAACACTGGGGATTTTATTTTTTTTAATGCTATGCCTTTCCTCTTGATTTCTTCTCGATGATCTCTGCATTTCTAAGAATGGCACCAAGCAGATCAACCTGACTGCATATAATATTTGTGAATAAATATGCGTACATACTTTCCTTATTCTGTATACACTGCTGAGGGAAGCAGCCTGATGGTGGAAAACTAGCATAACTGGTTCCAAGGCAGGTCACTGCTGTATATGAAGAAGTGTATGTATATAGAGAGATGAAATTTGCACTTCAGCATTTCCCCTTACATCTTTAAAGCCTTGCATGAAGGCTACCTCATTCCTGGTCTGATACAGAGCTGAGAGAAGTAGAAAAATGTCAGTTCTACCTCAGCTCAGTGTCCCTGAGCTTTTCTTTACTTCAGGGCTGTGACAAAGAAGCAAAGACATCTTGACCATGATAGCTCTTGTATTCTCACCATTAAAATTCCCCATCCACTTGGCTATATCCTTGACCATGTAAACAAGCCATTGGGACTGAGTAACTGTGATTACCTTTCTCAAAAGATGGGAAATTATTGACAGTCACTCCCTTAGGGCTGGGATCTATAATGAAAGGACTATTGCCCTCGAAGGGCTCTAGACCAGTTGCAAAGTGCAGTGCCCTTAGGCAGCCACTGAGAGCAAGTGAAGGCCAGAAGGACCTTCATCCAGTTTGTTCCTGCTGAACTAGCTGCAGTGTAACCTTGGCAACAGAGACAAGCGTGTCAGTAATAATAAGTCAGTAGCACAAGAGATAACTTTGAATAAACAACAAATATCTCGCTCAGTCTTATTCTGTGCCTGAAAGACACCTGGGAGTCTTACACCATCTGCCTTAGCTTCCATGGGTTAAATGTGGGGACAATGGTATTTACTATAGAAGACTGCAGAAACAGCAAGGGGTGATAGGCCAAGGGAGCTAAGGGGTTTATGTTTTCTTTACAAGCACTGCCTAGTTTAGCATAAGCTGTGAAATTCCTGGTGGAAGACTGTCCCCTTAACCACATGGCTATCCTCCTGTCTCTCTATGCCATCACAAATAAAAACAGGCCTTGAAATGTATAGGTTCTGTTTAGGTACACAAAATTCTCAGGAGTATGCACCTGTCTAGTTATCAAAGTCCTTAATTTATTTCACTTCCAAAGATTTTCTCAATTATGCCAACCATGCACAATGTCCAGCAGAAGGTGAGAAGTTCAGCCATTTCAGAGGGAAGTTGACAGCAATCTACAGGTCTCCTGTTGCAAAGACTAATCCTGCTGTCCCATTTCCAGATTGTGAGGATAACACCCATGTGTTATTGTGGCAGTGAGTAATGAGTCACAATTCACAGTAAAACAAGCATGATTTCTAAACTCACCAGTCCCTCCCAGCAGAAATGACACACATACACACACTCATTCTTTTGTGCTGCTTCATGCAACAATTTGCAGTGTTTGTAAAAATGACACTACATGTGTCAGATTAAGGGAGGTTCCTTTTCTGTGTGACATCCTTAAACACAGTCAGCACATCCATAAGATTTCACATTCAGCAAATAAAAGCAAGGAGTGAAAATGCTGCAGCAGTCCCAGAACTCTGGGCAGAATTTCTCTGGAGTTCACACTGCAATGTAAATGATTCTGCTGTGACTGGCCACTCCTTTTCTAAGGAATTGAGCCTATTTTCATGAAGAAATGACAAATTAATCTTTTTCTTCCCTCTTCCAACAGCTGCCAGAGCTGAGCACTCCCATCTGTGGATCCTCTCAGTGTCTGCTTGGTTTCTGTAAACACTAAGGGGGATTTAAGACTGTAAGCACATTAGCTCTGGGCAATTCAAATACACTGCTTGTAGTCAACACAGTTTTAAAAAGTGGATTATACACAGCATTGGGGCTGTAATCAGCTCTTTGGGGAAGAACAAGAAGAAAACTATTTTTTCGGCCACTCAAAAAGCCATGGTTGTATACGAGAGTGATATACCAGTATTTTTCAGAGAAAACCAACATATATTTTGAAGCTCATTAACTATGTCTTGCATAATGATCACGAGTAGAGTCATGATTTTGTGCTAGCATAATGTGATTGGTGAAGATAATACAAAAATCTTAGTTGCATAGTTTGAAATTTTTTTTTACTAGATATGAGGTGTAACTCTCAAAAGGCACATCTTCCTTCTCTGCTGGAAAATGGTGAAAAAGGCTAGTCTACTCCTACTTACATTGAATTTATTCAGATAAATTGATAAATCGTTTAATCCCAACTAATGCAAGCAGTACTCTTAAAAATAACAGCTTGTCTTTATGCATTTCATCATGAACCTTTAAACAAAGGACAGCTTTTAAGACTGGATGACCTAAATACTATTTGTAAAATGTTTCTAAAGCAACCATTGAAATCTGTGAACAATAATGATATAGAAATAGATTATTGTTTAGGATTGTTAGATTCCTTACAAAACATTGATTACATTTTAAATAATAAGTAAACAGCTTTGATACTCAAAGTAAATCAATAATCTATTGCACACCAACAATGAAAAGGGTGAGGCAATAGATTTCAAGGGGCACAGTAAGAACTACAAAGTTTTTTTCATAGCAAGTGTAATTGTATACAGTGCAGCACAATATATAATATATTCACCACTGAGATCACAGAAACACTTAAGTTGGAAAAGACCTCTGAGATCATCAAGTCCTACCTTTGACTGAACACTACCTTGTCAACTAGACCATGGCACTAAGTCCAGTTATTTCTTGAACACCTCCAGGGATGGTGACTCCACCACCTCCCTGGGCAGTCTGTTCCAAATGTTTAACAACCATTTCTGTTAAGTAATTCCCCTTGATGTCAAACTAATCCTCCCCTGATGCAGCCTGAGACTGTGTCCTTTCGTCCTGTTGCTGTTGCCTGGGAAAAGACACCAACCCCCATCTGGCTACAACCTCCTTTCAGGTGACTCTAGAGAGTGGTAAGGTCTCCCCTGAGCCTCCTTTTCTTCAGGTTAAACAAATGCAGCTCCCTCAGCTGCTCCTCATAGGTCTTACCCTCTAAACCCTTCACCAGCTCTGTTGCCCTTCTCTGAACCTGCTCCAGCATCTCAACATCCCTTCTGAACTGAGGGGCCGAGAACTGGACACGGTACTCAAGCTGTGGCCTCACCAGTGCTGAGTACAAGGGAACAAGCACTGCCCTAGTCCTGCTGGCCTCACTATTCTTTATACAAGCCAAGATGCCACTGACCTTCTTGGTCTCCTGGGCACTCTGCAGGCCCATGTTCAGCTGCTGTTGATCAGCATCCCCTTTTCCACTTGGATGCTTTCCAGCCACTCTGCCCCCAGCCTGTATTGCTGCCTGGGGTTGTTTTGACCTAAGAGCGGGACCCAGTACTTTGCTTTGTTGAACCTCATACTATTGGCCTTGGGCCATTGATCTAGCCTGTCCAGACCTCTTGGCAGAGCCTTCCTACTCTTCAGAAGATCAACACTCCCACCCAACTTGGTGTTGTCCATGAACAACTTGATCCCCTCATCCAGGTCATCAATAAAGACATGACTGGGCCCACTGGGAAACACCACTTGTGACCAGCCACCAAAATATCACAAAACAAAAAAAAATCACAAAAAAAAAAAAATTAAAAAAAAAATCACAAATATTTGACAGATCAAGTTCATATGAAGTGTTTCCTCTCAGTATTAATGAAATAAAAAGTAGTAATACAGACTTACTATTGCCACATTTGTTCCTCAGCCTTTCAAAGGCCACTTCATGATTTGCTTTGAACTTCCTGTGGGGGAGAGTTAAAGATGCATTTTGTGAATACAGTACACCTGCTAAAGGAGACACAGTAAGAATGCATCTGCGTGCAGTGCCTTTCTACTTTAGCAATATCTGTATTTCTCACAAGAAAGGCAACTCAGCTTCCTTCTCAGGAAGCAGCTGCTCTGAAAGAACTCTTCTCATTTTCAAAGAGGGTATACTTTATCATTTCAAGGAGGGGAAATCTGGAAAGGATTTACTTACATTTAATAAAGAACTTATTCATTTCTCCTTCTCCAGTTGCTTTCAGTACTTATATGGTTAATGTTAAGGGAGAAGGAAAGGAATAACTCCTTCCCTGCTGTGAGACCCTCTCATCCATAATCCCTCTGAAGGGATAACATACCTCATCTAGCATTAGGTAGCATGTGCCATGTGCCTGTGGGATTAGCTCTTAGAAAGGGATGGAGTGGATTGAGTAACCACAGTCATCACTATCTTGCTCTTTGCATAACATTGTGCGAAGAAATCCTGATAAATCAGAGAATCTGGTGGGCAAGGGGCAGAGACATAACATCAAGTAACACTGCCAAGTAAGCTGAACAACAATTTGTATTAAATCTAACCATCATTGGAAGAAATGCATGCAGAAATGTAAGTTCAAATGGAGACAAATCCAGCCCTAGTATGGCAACCACTTTTACCAGGTCCGATCAAAGTCCATCTGTCACCAGGGGCAGTAGTTTTGCCTAGGCAACACTACTGGACAAGCATGAAATAGCACTTGCCCAGAATGTTACTGCAGTCTTCACCAGTTTGTGACCCAGGGCCTTTTGAGCCAATCAAGATGGTGTCTTGATATATGATAGCTGTAATTCTCTTAAAAATAGCAGTATTTTTCTTCATGGAAGAGCATTTCTCATCCATATATTTTTAACCCAAAATAACACATAAAGCCTTCTGTGGCAATTGCACAGATTAACTACATATACATGCTGATTCATATTTTATACTTTCTGCCTATTGCCTTTGTTTGATTTCTCAGATTACGCACAACTGTGAGCAACTGTCTATTTGCTTACTCTATGCCACATATAATTTTGTAGATCTCCAGCGTACCTTCCTATAGTTCTAATTTTTTCAACCAGAGGAATCTGTTTAATCATTCCTCATATGGAAGCCATTAAAATTTTTAATTATAATATTTTCACTTTGCTGCACAGTTGCTTTCCTGTTGTATCATTTTTCAGATGAGGAGACTAAACTAGAGAAAGTACAGAAAAAATGGGTGCCCTTAGAGCTGAGAATGAGATGTTTTCTGGTTTATTCTATGAGAGATTTTAATATTTTCTAGCAGTCTATTTGTTTTATTGGTTATCAGTTAGCCCTGAGCTATTATTTTCATAGACCTCTACATTATGTTTTCTAAATCCTTCCTTTCTTTATTTATTCCTGTCCTTTTACTCCTACAGTTTAAACAGTATCTGTCTGTTTGAAATCCTACCCTCTCATTCATTCTGGAGTGGTAACAGCCAGGTCAGTGCTCTTTATTAAAAATGTACCTTTAGAATGTTTTTAAAACAGGATCACAGAAGGACAGAATTTTGTGCATTTTCATTTGTGCTCATTGCCACTTGTCCTGTCAGTGGACACTGCTGAGAGTCTGGCGCTATCTTTTTTACTCCTCTCCCATCAGGTGTCGATCCACATTGATAAGATCTAACCTGAGCTGTCTCTTCTCCAGGCTAAACAATCCCAGCGCTCTCAGTTTCTGTTCATGTGACAGTTTCTCCCAGGATGAAGTACTTTTCACATGCTGAATTTTGTCTAGCCATTGTGTCTTCCAGTGTCTCAGTAGTACAAGATCCTTCCAACTCTTTTTTATTCCTTGTCTTCACTCTTCTGAACAATTCTGCAGCAGTAGAATTAAATTACATCACCTTCTGTTGTCCTTCTCATTTAAAAAAATACATGGTGCATCCCAGGCCTCAGCACCATCTTCCTTCTCAGATACCACTTGTAGATCTGCACTCCCTATAATTCCTATCCTTTGCTTTCTAACTTTTAGCTAGTTAGTTGTCCACCTGAAGATCTCTCTCTTTCCCTAGCAGCTTAGTTTCTTTATGATCTTTGAAGAAGGCTCTTGGTTACAGCTATTAAATGCAAAGTAAAATGTGTCAGCTAGATGTGGCATTGGCTTCTCAAAGAATTCTGATGTGTTTGTGCAGAATAAATTAACTTTACAGAAACCATTATTGTAGCATTAATGTGGCAAAGAGAAGCAGTGGAAATAAGGTTCCAACCTTCTGAAGAATCAATGGCGTTGGAAGGGACCTTTGGAGATCAACTAATCTAACTTCCCTGCTCAAGCAGGGTCAGATAGAGGAGGTTGTCCAAGACTACATCCAGGCAGTTTTTGAATATCTCCAGTGATGGATATTCCACAACTTCTCTGGGCAACGTATTTCAGTGTTTGACTGCCCTCACAGTAAAACTAAAAGTGTTTCCTGCAGTTCGAATGGAATCTCATTTGTTTAGTTTGCCTGTTGCCTCTTGTTCATGGAGAGGAGCCTGATAGCTTCTCCTCCATTCCCTCCTATCAGATATTTATACATGTTGGGAAGATCCTCCTGAACCTTTTCTTCTCCAGACTTAAAGAGTTCCAGGTCTCCTAATCTGTCCTTATATGAAAGAAGCTGCAGTCCCTTCATCATATTCATGGCCCTTCACTGAACTGTTTTCATTGAGTCAGAATTGTTCTGATAAACTGGACCCAACACTCCTGTGTGGTCTCTACCTGAGTAGAGAACTATCCCCTGGCTTGACCTGCTGGCAATGCTTTTCCTAATACAAGCCATAAAGCTATTGGCCTTCATTGCCACTAGGGAAGCCATGAGAGATTTTAAAATCTCCTATATCTTGCTGTTTACCCATGTTGCCCTGAATCATTCAAAAGCTTCTACTGACAGGTGGCTTACAGTTACACTGAACTTCCAGTGTGGTGTCTGTAATAGTCTGCATTTTGCCTGCCTTCTAACCTCTAGTCATCTTTAAAGCACTCTTCATATTTTTGTTTTTTAGGTGCAGGATTTTTCTGCTTTTGTCATTTCTGCAAGTCAGATGAATGTAATCATTACTGTAAGACTTTTTCATAGTTACATTTTGATTGTGGACCCCTTCCAATTCCGGACATTCTATGATTGTATCATTTGTTCCCGTCATCCAGGACAATATTAGTAGCTGTTCTTTCGGTTGTGCTGAACTACCTGTTTAGAGGTCTGGTGGTGCATTTCCCTTCACCCTCCTTGGGACCACTCTAAGATCTCAGGAATTCTCATTAGGCCTTGGCCTTTGTGGTAATGAATTTGGTGGTGAAGTGTCATTCACTGCACTAAGAACTCTTACAAGGCTGACATGGGGGCAGCACTGACCACACCAGGTACTTCTGCTGCCTGACAAAGATGGGGAATGAGAGTTAATCCATCATCCCCTGACAGCCTTGGAACAGTCCATACCTGATTTGTAGCCTGAGCGGAATGGTACCATTGTTACTGGACTTCTGAAAATTACAGTAACTACTGACCTGTACTGGAGCCAGGATGGAAGTTTATTAATGACTAAGCAAGTCATCTTGCATCCCTATAAACACTGGTTCTAGGGGAGATTCTTTGAGCTCTCTTGCACCTCAGTGGGCTGTGAGCAGCATCTCCCTTCAAGTGGGACATCTCTCAGATCTCACCAGCTCTCAAGTTTACAATACTTGAAGCACTGCCACCAAAAATCAACAACAGGTCCTGTGCTGATACCCCCACCACTCCTCAAGGCTCAACTCTCACCCGTTGAGAAATACCAACATATTGGATGTATTTCAAAGGGAATTTTTAAAAGGTATATCTTAATTTATTTAGATATATATCTTTGAATGCATATGTATGTGTAAGTTGATTTAAATACCCTATAGCAAGTGTAGTATGAATGTTGCCATCTCAGCTCTATAATTAAGTCACTGTTGTGATTGTAGAAAATCCTGTTGACTTACTTTGTAAATGTGAAATTAATCTGTGATTAAATTCTGCTACATCCTTTAGATATAAACCACTGACCTAATCTGAGACTACAATTTGACCTAGCTGCACTTAGGCTCCAACAGCAGTTCAGGAAGAAAGGGGTCTACTCTGAACCTTGTGCCTCCATAGGAGAGTCTCCCTTACCCATTTTCATCCATACCATTTTGCATCTCTGGTCTCCATGGAAACCATTCTACATGGATTCTAATCCAATTTTCCTTAATGTGCCTCAGCTGTGTAGTAAGTAATAGAGTGATCCTTGCCACTGAACCTTTGTTAAGTTGCACTTTCACAAACTCATATTAAACCTGCTTTTGCTAATAGCTTTGATGGTGATCCTTTAAGTGATCTAAACCAGTCATTCCCAACAAGTGGAGAAGTTATTTTTCTAAATTCAAACCTTCATTCCTAGAACCATGTCCAGACATGATATTTTAGGGCTAACTGTGGTTTTCATTATTATTTGAGTTTCTTGTCCCCCCTGCCTCTCTGACAGACTCACCATGGCTGAGATGCTCATCCCCTCATTGTTCCTGTGATCTCCTTGGTCAGGCAATGTGTTGCACACTCCTAATCCTACATGGATATTGTTTGCATGTAAAGCAATCTGTTTCCAATCAGAAAAATAATTAATACTAATAGTAATAATAACCATATGGTTCAAACACTGCTCTATCACACAGGACAGTTGATAAGATAGGACCTTAAAAGCCTATAAGAGAAGCCACATAGCAATTCCTTTATGGTAATGTGAATGTGGCAAAGGGAGGCAGTGGGAAGGGGCATCTGGCACAGGATGTGCTATCTGTCTCTGCCACTATCTGCAGCAGATGGTTTGGGCTTCACTGTAAATGCACGGGCATTAAAAAGAAATACAACACAAAGAATGTGACATTCTTCTCTCTTTCATGAGCACAGTTTATTTCACCCACCAACATACTTGGCAAAGGACCCTTGTTTCTTTGTCCAATAGAGATCTTATGCCAAGGTTAGTGTAATTTGCCTTTGGTTTAAGCACATTACTCACTAGGTGGCCATGGCAGCATGATAACAAACATTGTGCATCATTACATCTTCTCTTATAAAAACTGCAGCACATCAGGGTTTGGGAAGGATTGGCAGAACTCTGGTTGAGTAGCTCTTTTGCACTTTCATCACATTTCTGTTGCACTTAGAATATGCTAATATTATGAAACATTTTGTTGAGGCATGCTGATAATCTAGTGCAAGTCCCTTTTAAGAAGAGGTGTAGGTAGTCAGTTCTTGCTATCAAGTCTATAATTAAAAAATACAGTGATTATATATTTGTATAATCCCTTTTTCCTGAGTGTTATCTGTAAACTTTGTAGGAGGCTCTTTAACACCCATTGAAGTGTAGCTCTTTAGGGTAAAAGAAATTTGTGGGACACATCAACCTTGAGACCAGTTTAGAAGAGAAAGCAAGGCAAAATACAATCTCAAATTGAAATTGAAGCCAAAATGCAGATGGAACAGTCAGTGTAGTGATGCTAATAGTACCCTTATAGTGTTACAAAAATTGCAATAGGAATCTACAGCTCATGTTCATAATCTTTTTCCTTACTTCTCATCTGATACAAAACAGTGCCAGTAAATGAGCAAATCTCCTTAATACCAAGCTGAGGTACTGATTTCCTATTATTTCTATATTTCCACTGCACAAATGCCTGGAGACTTTCATTAGAATAGATCCCAACTGTAATCATTTCTGCAAAATCACAGGCTTATTAAATTGTTGAAAGAGAAAACTAGCCCTACTTATTCAGGCAAGAATTTTCCCTATAACATATTGAGTTTTTCTTGGTGATATCTGTCTTCAAATAGTGATCAGGCTTTATGTCCTGGATAGCAATATTAAGTATAATCTGCTGTCATCTTGTGATAACATGTAAGCTAAAATACTTGCAAAAAAACCAAAATATTTTCTTCTGGATCAGGAGTTTGAATTAGATGACTGAATTTTCCTGGCATGAAAGGATTATTCCTTGTCTTTCACCTAATCCTGCTCTGTTATACAGTATATATAGTTACACATAGTTTTTGTTTCCCCTGGGTTTGAAAAGATTACTTTTCCACTGGGTTTCCTGCATCCCTGTAATACTTCCCCTTGATTCTCTGGTTTCATCTGCTCAACTCTGTTTATGGAGTGTCCAGTAACCTGAATGAAGTTACAGTTTTTAGATCTGTCATTTAGTCTTTGCATCTATCACTAGAGGCCCCAAGGTCTTGTATTCAACCTTTAAGATCTTTTGTTCCATCATCTGCCATCCATTGTGGCAAAGTAGTTTTTCCCACAGGCATTTCAATTATCAATTGATGCTTAGTATTTGCTTAGGACTTTAAAGCCTTTGGTTTCCATTTGTCACTTGAGCTGTCCACCTCAGGTCCTAGAAGTGCACTGAAATTTGGAAGCATTTTTGCAGATCTTGTGTATATTTGATCCTTTGATCTTAACTATCCCTTGCATTCGTAGTTGTTTTAACAACATAATACAGGTTTAAATCACCTCAATTACCATTGGAGCTGGTGAGGCACAGTATGTTCACTCCAGTGAGCAGCAGGAGATTCTGAAGTCCTGTGATATGAGTAATTTCCTGTTTTCTGTGACTTTTGAGTAATCTGTGCAACTTCCTCAAGCAAAATATTTTTTTCAAGATGCAATACCTGTGTCCCTGTCTTGACTAATACTTGACAAGGCACAAGTACCTATTGCTGCTATTGCATTTCACTAAACATGTTATTTGGCTTTTCTGTGGGCAGTTGGGGTTCTGAACTTCTGTGAACTTTTGAGTTTGTTTTGCTGTCGTTTTTTTCCATGACTTTCATGCCCATAGTGTTATAGCTACTAGTAGGCAACACAGGGGTGCTTTTTCATATTTATTGCTGAATATAAATAGTTCTGATAACTTCATATTTTAGCTTATTTTCAGCTCCTGTTAAGATCAGTGAAATTAGTCTCATCTTCACCAAAATGTCAGCAAGATGAAGTTCATATAGAGATTTTTACTTGCAAATAATTGCTAAGCTTTACAGTCTGTTTCAATTCATTTACATGCAAGTGTAGTTGGTGAATTTAGAAAAATTCTTCACATGGTATGAAGAAATTGGTAGATTTTTTTTTCTCATGGGGGAAAAAAGCCTTTCATGTTTAATTGCCTTCCAGATATCTGGCAACTTTTTATAGAGCTATTTAACCATTAGCTTTTGTTATTTGAGTCTATACAGGTAGTAATATCTGAATGCACACACTGATCACAAGAGGATGTAAATTGTTAGCAGTGCAGTACCAGACCTCTTGTTTTTATTCACTACCCACTTATACAGGGTTTGGTCCTACAGAACTAATAATAAATTTCACACAGATTTCTGCATAAGCAGAATGAAAGCATAATGGTTTCCTCTCATAAATCATGCCCTCTGCTTCCTTCACACTCTGAAATGTGTTCTGTTGGTTTTCTCGCCTTTTTTTTTAATTTGATCTCAGCTGTGATTTCTCAGTGTATCACCTTATATTGCTTAGTTTTTAAGACTCACTGAACAAGCAATTGCAAGCATATATTTTCAGTAAGTTTTTGTTTATTTCATCTGATTAACTATGTGTTGTGTTGAATGGAGCATGTTCAATGCTATACATAGGGAAGAAACATGAATGTGGTAAAGAATTAGTGTAGAGCTGTTCTCAGGGAAGTCTTGGCAGAGCTTACCTAGATGAAGGAGTCTTGGAAATGGGAAGAGCTGTGATCTGAGGGCAGGATATAAGGGTGACCGTGGAGATCAATTTTTGGAGAGGAGATAGAACAGAGGAGGCCAGTCAGGAAACCAGACCATGCTTTTCAACCACATGGAAAGGTTTGAAGAGATCAGAAACTCCTCCCACCTTGAAATCTAAACAACAATCTAATTTCTAGCCAAATAAAGAAGCACAGCGTCTGTAGTAGTACCTTTTATATACATGTGCAAGCCAACAGCTCTTAAAATTGCTTAGAGCTTATTATTTTACCCTTTCTGTTTAAAATAAACAGTCTCTCTCTGAGCATGGCTACAGGATGTTTCATGATATACGACTTCCCATACAAACAAGAGGTGTACCACTCTGGCTGAGTACACAGAGGCAAGGCCCTGTTACACAATGGCTAGATCACACCATGGTGATTTGATGCCCAGGATGCAATTTTGAGGCAGTTGGTTGGATGAACTATTAAAATGTCATCATGTATTTATGTTATTGTCATCTTCCTTTCTTCATCTGTAAATTCAGTACAAGAAAATAAGGTCCTTTACAGAACATTTCTAGTGATGGAAAGCATCATGAAAGAGCTAGACATTGCTATAGAACCACACTGTGAGGCAGAAATAGTGTGAAACTTTAGCTCTATAAGCTGCATTGTGTCTTACAAAGACTACAAAAGCACAGAAAGTTGGTATTAGAGAATTTCCTTTTGACCTTTAGACACCATAAGCTTTCTGCTTGCAGGGCACATTGGCAGATGGCTATGAGCTGACATGTGAAAGGCAATTCCTGTATTGCAGACATAACCAATACTGGCTACAGCTCCAAAGTTTCCTTTTATTCTAAAGTTGCATTGTCTGCTAAGATCATATTCCAGTCAAACTCAAACAGGTCCTACCTCTTCCTTAATCTGAGCTGAAGGCAAATCCTGCTGTGCTTCCCATGATATCTGAGCTACAGCAAAAAGAGATTGCACATGATCTCCGTGCTTTGGGGCAGACAGTGCAGAGGCACGCTCTGCCACTTGCTGTTGTTACAAGGGAGAACAGGGTAGCCCAGATCTGCCAGCCATTCCCTCACAGATTCCATGGAGTGGCAATGAATTAGCTGCACAAGCCAATGTAACCCTGAGACTGCAATAGCAACATAAAAAAGATCAATTTTTTTTTCTCCCACAGCTTCTATGGAAAGTCCCTTGCACCAGGATGAGGGATCATGTTGAGTACAGGTTTCAGGGTTTACCATTCCAAGAAACAAAATTAGAGGGGTTTTTTCTTTGGCTCATAAATGTCTGCTAAATTAAGATATGTGCCTATTATTAAAAATACTCTATTAATTCAACTGGTATAAACAAAATAAACCTCATCCTGCTTTGTAATTCAGATATTCACATGTATCATAAAAGGAGCTGGCATGCTCTGGATGTAACAGGGAACTACAGGCTTTAAAGGGTTATAGACTCAAGCAAAAACTAAAGTATGGTTTAATTATTAACTTGTACAAGAGATTGACCAGGCCTGGGGCAAAAGTTGAGATTATAACCATCTATATTTTAGGCAGCATCTAGTGTTATTATTCTCTCACCTCTGAAAATGAAGGCCTCCTTCCTAATCCATTAATACTCAGCAGCGTTTTTTCAGGAAAGAAATATACTTGCCAATAAAACAAATGAGTTACATGATTGAGAGGCTACAATATAAGGAAGAGAGTTCACAGAGCTTCTACAATCTTATTTTGACTGAAGCTTAAGGGGGTGGCTTTATTAGCCACACCAGCAGTGTCATATTCTCCACAGCACAGACATCCACAGAGCACGCAGACTACAGAAACCCACAGATCACACTGCTGCCAAAAGCAGGGACTTTATTCTCACTCACAGCTGCATGGTCCCATTGCTGCCTGATCACAAGCAGGGAGAAAGCTCCACTTCCTAACTGAAAACAAACTGTGCAGAAAGGAGGTTTCTGTCAGATCAGCAAGTTGCTCTCACTTCCCTGTGCCTGCACTATATGGGCACAGCTGGCACAGGTGAAGGGGCAGTAGCACATAACCAAAGGGTCTGAGGGGGTCCCCCCACAGTCTTAGACCCACTTGAGTCACTCCCACAGTCCTCACTTACTATGAAGTTAGACAATTTCAGGTTATGCAGATACCAGGACACTGGTAAGCTTTATGTCAGTAAGAAAATACTTTCATTTCCACTGTAAGCTACTGTTAGAATAGCTTGCACTTCTCCATCTTGATATATAAATGAAGCAGGGAAAAAGGGACTTTTTATCTCTACCCTTTTTCTTCCATTTTTAGTTTAGCTTTATTTCTGGGAAAACTTGTGCTAATATTTATACAAGTAAAAAAGTACCACCAAGATCTATCTCGATTCATAAACAGAACCTGTAAGTCAGAATTTGTCTCATAACATAGAGGATAGCCATCTACTTGGAGTAAAACCTTTCTGGATTCTGCAGACAACTGAATAAAACAACTTTTTTTAATGGGAGATATTAATTCAACCACACAAAGGGAATTTCAGTCTAGGAATTCCAACCTCCAACATTATGAACACAGGATACAAAATTGCAAACATTACATCATCAAAATTATATTGTCTTATAATGCCCTTGTGTACATGATACAGGAACTAGCAGCTTTGGATAGGGGTTGACATCTTCTGACTTCACATATGCTACTGGGCTCATTGTGGTGTCCTGGGAGTTCATAACAATCAGATCAAATATCCACACGTGATACAATCTTCCATTGTTTTTAAATTACTTTGTGTGTATATACAACTCCAAGCTTGTTGTCTGGTTTAATTTTTCTTGGGTGGTGGTGTGGAGATTGATACAATCCAAGTCAAAACAGGATTACTTAAGGAAAGAAAGAAAAGTTTTTTTAAAAATTGCTCAGAGATTGATAAAATCTTATGACTTGCTAAGAACACAGATACTTCTCACCACTGTGAACTAGATCATTAACTGTTGTTTTACTAATAGATGTCAGAAGCAGAATTTCACATTGAATATTTCAAGTTTAGGAGGCATCCAGAATTCAGAAACTTTGAACTAAAAAGCCTCTGTAAAGGATCTCAGATTATTTTCTGCTACAACAGGACCCCAAGAGTATTAAAAGTATAGAAATTGCTTGAATGTTTTGAACTCCTGAGGGAAACATTGAGGAAAAACTGAGGAATGGATAAAAAGTAAAATAAGCATTGTCATCTTCTGGTATTGTCATATTTTATTTATTGTTTTTACAGCTTTTGGACTCCACACTTTTCTTCCAAGGCTGGTTCAACATGCATGTGGATCATGCCATAGATGAGATGTCTGAGATGAGACACGGTCCGTATATAAATTCTTAAGCAAGCAATCGAGGGCTGGATGGACCTCTTTCCATAGCTCCTCTAGTTTCCATAGTTTCCCTAGTTATTACAGATTAAATGGAACACAAAATATTTCAGTAAAAATACATGGCCTTTTCCTCCCAATTCTGTAAAGTCTGTGATACTTCTTTTTATCAAAAACATTGTAATGTGTGCTTTTCTAACCTATCTTTCAAAAGCCTGACTTTCTAGTCTTAGCTTATGAACCTTTTACTGTATAAACAGCATCATGCTTTATTTTCTTTTTCTTTTTCTTTTTTTTTTTGGTCAATGCCTTAAACATTTGCACATCTGAAATCCAGCTGCCTGGCACAGCACCTTCCATCACAGCAAGCAGTGTGTATACATCTGTTGGTGAAGAAACCTGACCGTGTATTGTATGTGTACTCAGCATTCAGTCTAGTGAAAAACAGAATATAATAGGTCCATAAATTGTTTCCTATGACCTAAACTGATCTGTCTAAATTCTGCCCTTTGGGATTGTGTTATAATTGCTGTCTAGAAGCTTCTTTCCTGGTTGCTTCCTCTCAGCCCTGGCACAAACCCCATCTCCTGACAAGTGTCCTCCCAGCAGAGAAACACTGAAGAGTGTTCCACCTATTGCTCTCAACTTCATGCTGAGCACAGGAGGCTGGAGGAGGCTATTGAGGAGCAATAAAAGCCCTTCCTTCCCCCTGATTGTGTCCTGTTCTTATGGTACTCCCTGTGGCTGGCATCCGGGAAAAATCAGTGTCTCTGCTGTGCATCACAACTCACTGGTGTTAATACTGAAATTCAGCTACATAAATCTAATCCCGTGTCACTGAGTTCATGTCCTTTTGTCTGCAAATCAAGCTAGACTCCTGCAGACATGGCATACTCACAGTGTAAGTACAGATAACCTCTGAACTCGTTTGCCTCATTACCTGTGCCTGGTTTCACACTGGCAGAAGCTTAGAATCAATTTACTGAAGCTAAACAGTTACTAAACAACAGCTGAAGAGGCTGCTGGGGCAGCCACAGGAGCTGTCTGCTCCTGTGTGGAGGCCACAGTGAACTGCACTGCACTGGGGTTCCAGACAACCTGTAATACCTGACTCCAGATGGCTAATTGCCCCCTACTGCAATCTCAGCCTGTATTTCCATAGATCAAAATTTTTCTCTATATTAAGCATTCAAGCCTATGGGCAAAAATTCCAAACGTTCTTTTTGCATGTGCTGGGCCCTTTGCCTTTTGGAAATTCATGATGCATTATGAAATTGCTAGCAGAAACCATCCAGAATCAACAGGAATGACAGGTGAAACTCGCCATTTCCCTTGTTTTACTGGTCTCTTATGATCTCTGCTTACTTTGATAATTACATTCCTATTGATCTCTCACTGGCTAGCATGGAGAAAATACCACTGGAGCTGTCACTTTCAAGTGATGTATTTGACAGTCTGCCAAAAGTTTTGCAAATAGAGTAAACCTACTCTATTTGTAGTGTAGTACTAGCCCATACCACATCAATGGCAGGAACATTAGGAAAACAGGAATGATAATACTAGGAAAGAGCACTGGACACTAGTATGAAAATAATTTTTAGGTCACTTGCCTTTTCTTCAATCCAGTTTTCAAGAACCTCATCTGGTAGTAGAGGGCTCTGGTATTGCTGCCTGCAGAGCTCAGTGATGACAGGGAAGTGGTGGAGTTCAGCAGCTGTGGGTGCTGAGGTCACCTCTGCAGTACTCGCTGAGTGGGTGCCCTCAGCCTTCAGATAATTCTGGTTACCAGATGAAACTTTGCCAGGTTTTTCTTCTTATACTACATAGCTGAGCAAACCGAGGTGTGTGCACTGACTTTCACCCCAGGTTTTCCCTACTGCCATCCTTCTGGAAACTCAGAATCAACTGACAAGTCCTTTTGTAGGATTGGAAATTCAAAGGTCTGTTCCCATGAGTCTCTGTTCTCTAAACTCCATAATCTGAGTAGGAAGGAGCTGCTGACAGCACCTACACTGTGTAGGCTGTAAAGCAAGTGCCATGAATGCAGAAAGGTGCTGTTGGAGCATGTTTTCAGTCACCGCTTTTTGTCTCCTCGTGATTCCCAGGACTGAACTCAGTATCTCCCATTTCTTTCCTACGTTCACTTGGGCCCCAGAGAAGCTCTTTGCTCGGTCAGCTGTGAGATCAGGATAAGGCTTTTTACACTTGATTCCCCATCCTTCTCTGTTGAGTAGCTAGACACTAGTTCAAGTATTAAACAAATAAGCTGAAAATATGTCTCATTATCACAACCCTCAATAGATTTTCAGTATACAGTAATGTTAGTGAAGTGCACTGTAGAGAAGAGGAATATGTGTGCCCTTTTGTGTCACCCATGGCAAGCTGAAAGAGATACCCAGCTGGGTGATTGAGGACTTTTTCTTTCTTTGATCAGCAGTGTCTTAGACAGCTCCTTCCACCACAACCTCTCTTGATCAACCTCTCCAGCTACATTTTGATGGTAAGAGTTTGTTATGGCTGACAACTGACAGAAATAAATGAGGAGAGGTCTGTGGAAAGGAAAAGCCAGACAACATTTTCACAAAACTTTTTAAGTTACCTTCCTCATACACTTTCAACATTGACAAGGATCAAATCTGCTCAAAACAACATCCAGCTAATACCAAAAAAAAAAAAAAAAAAAACAGCCCAAAGAACAACCATTAAAAGAGAGTTTTAGCCATAAACAGCAGTCAGAGATTATAATTTTTACCATCATACATCATCATCATAATACCTCCTAGGATCTTAGAAATATAAAAGTCCAGCAACATCATAGAAATCTTTTTACCACAGTGACAGGAAAATTGTTACTAGATGAGTGCTCCACAAGGCTCTACAGACCAACTGCTCCAGTATGCAATAAAAGAACAGTACTTACTAGAGGAGTCTTCCCCATCAGGGTGGACTGCTGAGGTTAGGGCTGACTTCTCTTTCTGCTGTAGACTTTGTATCAAAGATGTTCTGGTAAGGCACGAGGTTCTGCTGTTATCAGTCAGTCTCAGTGCCTTTGATAGCTTTAATGGCTTGCTGATGTCAGCATTAAAACATGGTATGAGAGCGATTCTGCGAATTCTCCAGCCTATTCCAATATAAACAGGTGGCTTCAAAGCAGCCAGAGGTCTGGGTTTATCTTTGACTTCCTCAAAGCATGAGAGAGCCTTCACGTTGCATGGATTTCTGTACCAGGTCTGACATTCCTTGGCTTTTCTTTTCATGAGTTCAGTGGTTCTTCACAAAGGCATTCTGAATATCCACTTTTCCCAGAAGGCAAAATGTGCCTGGCCCCTCCATTGCTGTTGATAGAGATAAGTGGCATGGCAGTCCTTAACAGTGCCTACTGAAAGGTTGGAGTGTGCTCTCATGCAGCCCTATAAACAGCCTGATCCTGACCATCCACCAGCACTTAAGTAGGGGCCTGTCATCTGGTCAGCCTCACCTCAACGGTCCCTGTGGGTCCCTTCCAACTCAGAATATTCTGTGTGAGTCTGCGATCATCTCTCAGGGCAATGTTGGGCATGGAGGGTGAACACATGGGCAGTCCTTGGGCAGTCCTGGCAGGGTGAAGCAGCAGTCTGGAAATGCATCTCCTGAGCCAGGAAAGTTGCAGTGGCCTTAATGTACTTTGAAAGAGCAACATCAAACACCTGGGGCCTTGCCAGCTAATGGCATGGTGGTGCTGCGGGCTTATTTCAACACAGCAAAACTAAGCTGACTAAACCCTCAGCCATGCATGAGGGAGAGCTGAGAAGGTTGAAGTTTGAGGTATGCCCTGTAGAAGTTGTAAAAAATTGCATCTGTGGAAAGGTGTAATGGATTTACTGATTATCAGCCTGTTTTGATGTAGTAATAATTTGCATGAATTTTTGTGTTGTAGCAGACACTAATCAAGCCCTAACTCTCACAATTTGTTGCAGACTTTGTGATCAGCTTGTGGAAACACCCAGCTCTGTAACTTGGTTTTCCTCAGGCAACACGTGGAATTACAACAAAGAGGGTGTTGCTGATAAAATCTAAGGAATGATGAACTTGCAAGATCCTACATAAATGTCTGTAGATAGAAATATATTGGCCTGCAGCAGGAAAACTTTGCTTTGTACTGCTTTATTTTTTTAAAATAGGAATAAAAGCAGTATTGACCCAAGAAAATCACACTGATTTATTTGGAAATATGATGAAATTTAAATTTGGCTTTCCTGGGGCTTTAAAAAAAAAATCCAGCATTTTTATCCTTTCAGTAGGTCTTGATATTCAACCAGAGAAGACCAAGACCAAGAGATCAAGCCACTGAATTAATTCTGTACAGACAGACTTTTTTACCATAGAATATAGTTAGTTTGCTTTTCATAGAAGTTACTTTCTCTTTCAGGTTTTTTTTCTCACTATTTCAGCTCCCCTATAAATCAACTTTATTTGCCCAGTATCATTGATATTCTGCTAGTTATGAACTTGGCCACAGTGTTTTTTCAGGAATAGCAGGACACTGCAAAATTCTATTTCGGATGTACAAGTATGCAGAAGAGGTCTAAACCCAATAAAACCTTTTTGTATTTTAGTGTTTGGACATAGCTCCTATAGCTATCATAAATTTTTGATCTTGCAAGAAACAGCAGCTGTTCTAACTAAGTTAGAAGGGGAAAATATTGATGCAGACTGACTTTATAAAAAGATGATGTGAAAATTTTCCTGCAAGCATACACAGTGCTAGGGAATTTGCTGTTTTCCAAGTGGAAATCACATGTAAGATGCAATACATGATCTGGCCTCTGTTGGAATCTGAATTTTGTCTATAAGAAGTGAACAGACACCTTTCCTAATGTCTACAGAAGAATAACTCAATTTTCTGACAGTATTCACAAGCCCTTGTGATCATAAGAAGATACTGATTTCCAGCAGGACCCTTTAAATCCTAGGAGTTCAGAGAGCCTTGAAGCAGAAAGATGTGGGCACCAGAGCACAATTCACCCTGTCAGGACAGTCAATTAACCCAGTGTCATAAAAGCTCCTATTTCATGAAAGCTCATGACTTTAAAGGATGACTAGCACAAATATAGGCACCTACACCACAGATGTTAAATCATTTGCATTCCCAGTGCCCTCACAAGCACGGCTGTGGGGTGTGAACGGTGCTGAAGCACTACGTGTGCCACCCATTCCTGAGATGGGGCTGTGACCCAAAGTGGGGCTGGGGCAGTCTTCGAGTGGAGTCACAAGCCTGACAAGACAGGCAGTTGTTCATGCTGATATTTTTTGATTCTGAACCTGGTAGTGCAGAGGGAAAGGTTGAGTACTGCAGCTGTGGTCCCACAATAGTCAGTTACCCTCATCAAACACACTTGCTTCAGTGAGAATAGAAATTCTGTGGCTGTCTCAGGAAACAAAGGGCCCTCCCTCATTAGGTTTTATTGTTGTCCACTTTGTTCCTCAATGCTTTTGTGTTTGTATATTAAATGGAAAGAAGAAAAGTGGGGCACCAAGATGTGGATGGAACCTGCTGTATAAAGGAAAATGCCTGCTCACTAAAATATTCACACAAAGAAAGGGGAGGGAGGCATTTGAAAACACCCAGGATACCCTGTACGTAGAATAATGGGACATAAATGGAAGAAAGAAAAGCCAAAGCTATTAAATTATGTTTTGTCTGTCCTTGATGTTAAAAATTGTTATTATTCAGCAGAGCCCAGTCCGTGTTTGTTTTGTTTTAATGTCTGGAATACTTTGCATTTCACCCTAATAATCCACTCTGTTCTAAATGTTTATACAGCATGATTTACTACAATGTGGATGTGTAATTATAGCGATGATTAGACAAAACATCTTTGACAAGAAAGGAAAACAGTAGTTAATAATGTTTTCCATCTGTTTGGTAAAACCTCACTTAAAAAGAAAGAGCCCCTTAGCATATAGCAGAGTCCAAGGCACCACCTATGCAAGTACATGACAGCAGTATAAATGCCTAATGAATTCATTCTGATCATTGCTCACACATTTTTGAAAGCACTACCATCTGTTTTATACATAAATATTACAGTAATTAATGTCAGCACATGTTTATATTATATCATTTCCAGAGTCTTATTTTAGAGTTAAGACCTTTTTCTTTTCGGGCAGAATAACGTCGTATTTTAAGCTATTGGCAGGAAATGCAATGTTATTAGGATAAAATGAGTGAATTTCAGTAATGGCTCGCTTCTTTATTGGAAAACTTTATAGCATTTAATGCTTCTGTTCTTCATTAAAGGCTAAATACTGGGTCAGTGCCTACTCATGGAAAGCCCAAAAGAAACTTAAGCACTGCTGAATGAGGTAAAACTATAGCGAAAAATACCATGCAACCTCTAAGCTCCTGAAATTGGTATTTTAAGTCCCTGTGGCAGCCTCTCAATGACTGGGCATTGAGGGTTCATTAGTGCCTGGCACTGGGCACTCTGGCTCCAGATTAGCAAATGATTCAAGTTTAAATTAAATGGATGAGTTAGCTCTGGTCGGATTACCTCCCTCCAGGGCCCTACTGTTTCTTGCTGTTTATAAGGTTGTGGTGTTGGTTTTGTCACTAGCAGTTCATTTGCCTCATGAGCACTGGAAGAAAGAAAAATATTTTAATTAAATTGTTTCTGCTTCCCCAGCCAAAATGCTAGGAAAGGTGTCCACAACAGTGCAAGCCAAAAGTATTACTCTGATTCTCATTTAAGACTTCTGCTTACATGGTGTGCCAGTCACAGGCTTGGTGAAAAACCCACTGAAGTCAGTTTGAAGGCTTCTGTTGAGTTCTTTGGGCTTCAAGTGAGTATTTATCTTTACCTGTGCTCCCAGAGAAATATGTTCCAGATGCACAAAAAAATGTGGATGACAGTCCTGAATTGTAACTGTTTTCACTGTGCTCATTGAATCAATAACTTTCTCTCCTTCACAGTGAAATTGAGTCACAGCGGAACTTTTCTTGTTCTGTTGCCAATATCCCATGCACCTGTAGAGGGACCTGCTATTTGAAAATCTTTGCCTAGGGACTGATATTGGTGGAATTTGTTTCTGATATGATTTAAGTTAGGCCTCTTGTTCTCTTTCTAGATTCAATACTGCCAGTTTCACCTTTCACTTGAGTATCAATATTGCACTTCAGCATGGTTTATTAGTATCTTACTTTTCTTTGACTTTTATCTTTTTTTTATTCTTTTACTTCTTTTTTTAACAAGAGCTGCAGCAGATGCTGTGGTTGTCGAATCTAGTTGAGATTTAAGCATCTCTGGAGAGACTTAAATCTTCTAACACTACTCAGTACAATCTGAGCCACCAATAGATTTTCCTGGATGTCTTCCATCATAGATTCCACTTAAGCAAGGTTCCTAAGTATCCATCTGAGTTTCCAACCAACTAATTGTTGCTAAGGATTGCTACTTCTCCTTGCAAAGAAAGTTACTCCATGTTTATTTCTATTAGAAATAAAGAAATAACTGGAAAGGACAAAAGAATTGGGGACAAAAAGGGGAATGAGAAATAAATACCTGCAGAATGAAACTGTTTTCCCCTGAATATTTGTTACGTGAAAGCTAAAACTCGTATTTCTGCTTCTTATTTCAAATCATAGAATCACAGATTACGCTGAGTTGAAAGGGACCCATCAGGATCACAGAATCATAGAATCAGTTGGGTTGGAAGAGACCTCCAAGATCATCAAGTCCAACCCTTAATCCAACCCCACTTTGATTACCAGATCATGACACTCAGTGCCACATCCAGTCTCACCTTAAAAACCTCCAGGGACAGAGAATCCTCCACCTCTCTGGGCAGGACATTCCAATGCCTGATTACTCTCTCTGTAAAGAACGTCTTCCTGATATCCAACCTAAACCTCCCCTGGCAGAGTTTAAGCCCATGCCTTCTTGTCCTACTGTTGGTTGCCTGAGAGAAGAGACCAATCCCCAACCGGCTACAACAACCTTTCTGGTAGTTGTAGAGAGTGATAAGGTCTCCCCTGAGCCTCATCTTCTCCAGACTAAACAATCCCAGCACCCTCAGCCTCTCCCCATAGGACTTGTGCTCCAGTCACTTCACCAGCCTTGTTGCTCTTCTCTGGACCCGCTCCAGCACCTCAATATCCTTTCTGAACTGAGGGGCCCAGAACTGAACACAACACTCAAGGTGTGGCCTCACCAGTGCTGAGTACAGAGGAAGGATCACTGCCCTTGTCCTGCTGGCCACAGTATTCTTGATACAGGACAGGATCCCATTGGCCTTCTTGGCCACCTGGGCACACTACTGGCTCATGTTCAGCCTCCTGTCAATCCAAACCCCCAGGTCCCTTTCTGCCTGGCTGCTCTCCAGCCACTCTGTCCCCAGACTGTAGCACTGCAGGGGGTTATTAACTACCAGCTACGAGCTTCCTGTCTCACTCTTTCTCTTCATTTCCATAGTGGTGATGGTGACTTTAAAAGAATAAACTCCAGAAAGACTGAAAAGCTACTCTGTTAGGCAGGGACTTGTTGCAGAGGTACAAAGAAAAAAAAATTAAATTGAAGATAGGTTTATAGCCAAGGCAATGTGATGTGGTTGTCAGTGACGCCAAGGAACTGGATTCTGCAGTGACCAAACCACAAAATTCACACTCGCACCTAGAACTGACCTATTCTGTCCTCTGAGGGAAGAGAAGGAGAAATGTCAATTTTTCAGAAAATTTGCTTGTATCACAAGTGTGAGTCTCCTGCAGAGTTCTGCTTGAGATTTAAATTACTGCTAGCCATGAGAGGCATTCACCTCTGGAGCTCTGGAACAAGCTTTTAAATACACATAGATTCATCTACTCCTCCATGGCTTTCTTTGGTTCCTTCTTTCAGAGGATGCTGAAGGATGAAATGTTAAATGTTACACAGTAGTCCCAAGGGCTAGGGGTCCCCCTCCAAGAAGGACCACAGTGGCTGCTTAACAATGAATGATTTTGAATATGAGCTGAGAGTTGGAAGTAGGGAAGGGTCTCATATAACTCTGAAACAGCTGGGAATTTAAGGAAATGGAAAGTAATGACATGTGTGGGTCTTGATCACAGTCTTAGTGTTGATACTACAAAAGTAGTTTAAGCTCTCTGCTGACCCCAAGCAGTGAGGGCCTCAGTTTTATTTATTATCTAAAATACAGTGAATGCCTTGCTCAGAACAAGGCTTCTCAGTATAGAACTGAGATGCTCATTCATTCTGCCCTGATGGTAGAGCCCAATCTATTAAATCCCCTGTGCCATTTCCTAAGCTTCTTCTCTAGAGGTTTTCCAGTCATGTAGTAACTTGGATTAATTCTGCCTGTTGAAAGAAGGACTACTTAGAGACTGCATGTAAGGTCCTGTGGTTACAAAGGCAGTGTACTTTGTAGCTGATATAAAACTATGGCATGAAAAATGTATTACAGTGATCAAAGAAAACGCTGTGGCCATATTTTGCAAACATTAGTGTTCACAAATTGAACAACTGGTATAGTTTTTGGCATTCCTATGTTACACTCGCAAAATGTAAAACAGCTTAGCTTTTCTGACTGTAGAATTTTGAGCATCTCTAATGCATGAAAAAAGGTAAAAAAGCAGACAAAACAGGGGATGTACTCAAATTGTACAGAATAAAGGATTACTTCTAGAAGAATATACACATATATTTCTATAATTATATACAAACATATTAGCCAAACATAAAGTCTGGACTAGAAAAATCCAACATTACACATACAGATCCTGGAGAGTTTCCAGTTGTTTTGCCTCCCTGCTTCTATTTCAATATTCAATTTCTCTCTCTCTCTCTCTAAGAAAGTAAAGATCCAGGATTGGAATTCTAAGTCAAAAATCCCATTTAACAAAAAAGTCTTAACTATGGAAAACATGAAATTCAGCCCAAATAAGTTGTCATTTTGTTATTTCATTTCTCAAGCTAAAGAATGACAAGTGAATGATCCAGCAATTTCAGGTTACCATTACCAGCTCTTCCTGTATCACAGCTGCTCTCTGTTATTTTCTGAATAGGGTATGACTGTGTGCCTATTACTGGTGTATTTCTGTATAAATCTGTTGATTTAGCATAACAGCACTGGAAGAATAAGCAGACATATGACAGCATCTGAAGACTGCAAATCCACAAGACCACTGACAGAAAGGGTATTCTCTTGTGTGTTTTCCCCTTAAGCCACTGCTGAACTCACTGGAATAGGTTTTCTTGCGAACACAGCAGAAAGAGATCAGCAAGTTGATGAACACAGCAAATTCCAAGGACATGCTATAAGCAGGTGAGAAACTGTAAAAGGCAGGCAGAGCCAGAAGAATGGGGCAATTTGGAGCAGGGGAACAGCCCACAGTCTTTACGGAATTGAAGTCTGCTTGAGATCAGGATAGCAATGCCCCCATGTGATAGAACGCTCTCCCTACTCAAAAGCCCTTTCTCTTAGGTGTTATCATGCTGCTCTTGTTAACAAAAAACAAAGCTTCTATGAAAGAAAGTTCCCTCTGTTCCTCACAGTTCCTGCCCAATTGAAGGGAAGAAGAGAACTGAAACCAAAGGCACTGCACCCTAAACCAAGAGTGAGAGAAGAACAGAAATTCCTCCAGCTGGAGGCATTCAAATCCCCTCTCCAATATATGGTCGCCAGTGGTCTGGAGCAAACTAGGAGGTTCTCCAGGCAGAAAAAGGCAGGCACAGAGTAGGGACTGCTTAAGTTTTAACCTGATAGACTGAGTTCAAGTGTCTTGAACTCTGTAATCTTAAAAAGACCTACCAAAGAATGGCTAACGAGACCAAGAAGACAATGGAGTTGCTTCTGAACATGTGTAAATACATTGCACTTATTTCTCAAAAAATATGGTATGTGTCCTGCTAAATTCATGCTGTCCCTAGCTCAGCTATCACTGACTTACTGTCTGTTGTAAGAGTTGATGAACTTATTCAGTCTCTTTACTCTCATCTTCCCTGAATGCAAAAAGATATTCAGCACTTAGCAGGAGTTAGTATGTGTCTAGTATTTTAACTGATCCAAATAGTATATTCAACACCTCTCTCACAATCTATATGTGTGTTTTTGTCAGCACTTTGATCCAAAGGATAAGAAAGCCAAAAAAGCACAAACCAAACCAAAATGAAATGGAAAAAAACCCCAAAACAAACAAACAAAAACAAAATAAAGCAAAACAAACCTCCGACCTGAACAAAATAAACAAAAAACAACCAACCAACAAAAACCCCCAGACCCCAAAGCCTTCTCTAGAGGAGGCACAGAGCAGGCATGTTCTGGAGATTGGAATGAGCATTCCTGGAGCCTGTGTTCTCAGAAAGATGAATAGTAAATCATTTAAGCCATCAAGAGAAGAGCTGGGCCAACTAAGTCAGTCTGGATGGTAATACTCCTATTAACAAGCAGCCAAGAAACTATAGAAGATCGTGATTAAGCACTTGATGAGTAATTTTGCATCCTTCATAGTAAAAACAGATTTTTGAAATGGTGCTTTTCAAAACTTGTTTTTCTGGTAAATTATTTTTAGACTGCACCCTGTAAATTTTCATACATTTTCAGACTGTTCCTTCTGTTAGTGGAGATACCTGAGCAGCTGCACACATATTCTCTTAGTTCTCAGAATCAGAGTGTCCAAAAGATTTAGATTGCCAATATTAGCAGTGATGTATTTTTTTCCTCTTACACATTTTCCAGTTTTTCTTATGAGCAGTTAGCATTCTACTCAGATCTATTTCTTCTGCTAGGAGGATAAGATTTAAGATAAAAGGGCTTAGGGTATTTTCATTTTCTGGAAGTCACTTCTTTAAAAAGACTTGAATCTGACATGACTTTAAATTGCATGGAGACATTCAAGTAATTTGTAGGAATTATAATCAGAGATAGACCTGAGTTTTGAGAAGAAAACCTGCATTATAAATATGCAGTCTTGGTTCAGGGGTGCTCTGAGCATCCAGAAATAGCAGAGAGAGCTATGTACCCTGTGAGTTATGCAAACATCATGTACCTTCTCTGACCTCTGACACAGTATACAATACCCTATTTAAAAAGCAACTAAATTATTTAAAATAAAAATATGGCTTTTGAGAAGATTAAGAGTATTAATGCTATCATTTTTTTAAACTAACTGGTTGCTTTCTTTGATTTTCCATTATTTTTACAGGCCTCCTGCCAATAAATCATCAGAAATAAAAAGGAGGAACACTAGAAACTGTACTACTATGCATCTATTTTGCCACTGTGTAGCAAATAGGTATAATCCATCATCTCCAGTACTCCTTTCAATAGTATCCTTCATATTTTAAATAATTTAATAGTCCAGTGACAGTCTAATTCATTCCTTTGATAGCCAAGATGTTTTCAAAGGTAAGGTTTTTTTCCCCAAAGTAGCACTTTCTGGATTCTCTACTAAAACGGCGTTTAGATGCAAAATGCTTTCCCTTGTTTTTGGCCAACTTGAGGAATGTTGGAAAGATCTGGAAAAGACATTTTCATTTTTCAGTTCTGTCCCAAAAATCTGCACAATCTTCCTGTCATTTCCTTTTCCAATCCATCTGACACTGGATCCTCATCAAATGCCTGAAAATATTTAGGTAAAATGTTTTGTCAATGGCAACCTCAAGACAGAAGATTGTGGGCTGAGTCTCCTGCTCCCTCCTGGCAGGTTCCATTAATGGAAAAAGAGTATTTTTCCTAGTAATGGGCCATGTATGACTTATTTGATGGAGCTGAGTGCCATCATCCTTAGTGGGATGAGCATGAAATAATCTCAACATATGACTGCATGTTTGAGCAGTGTCAGTACTTCTGTATTGCAAAGTCTTCCCTGCTAGTTTGTACTAATAACACAAACCCCATTGCTTAGTACTAGGGTAAACAAAGAGGGAAGAGCAAAAATAATTTAACAACAGAGTATAATTAAATCATTCAACAACACAGTTCATGTCACCACTTCAACTCAGTCATAGCTTATGCCTGTAAATTGGCCTACTTGAAGCATCTGAACAGGTCTGTGCCAAGAAGAAAAGCTGACCCTGAATCTGTTGTTTGTAACCTCAGTGTAGGATGGTTTAATCAAGTGTGTTTGTAATTGTGCCAACAGTACAATTGCTTTGAAATGTTATATGTGTCTAACACTCGAGGTTCAACACTGGTACCCATGGGACATATAATGCTAAATACTTGTCATTCTCTAAAGGAAAAGCAGACACATCAGGACAGTATGTACTTCCCATCTGTGCCTCAGAGTGCAGCTGCTTTTCTCTATCAATCAGCTTTCCTATGCCTAATATACCAATATATTTTTCTGTTCTTTACTTAGGCATGGTGGTGATTGCAGCAAGCAAGAATTCAGTAAGAAAGGGAGAGATTCACATCTGTTGCTGTGGCACTCTGTGTAGCTCACCTTTATCATCATTGTACTGCTGTCTAATGGGGATTTTACGTGGGAGCTCTTTCTAAATACTGTGCTGGAAAAATCCTATGTATCCTATTTGTCAAGACCATTTTCTTTCTGCATCTGTACAGCATCAGTGATCCAACTGCAGCAATTGATGTTGATAGGGCAGCACAGTGTATAGTATTTATATAATATTCATTCACTCCAAGAATCCAGATGCTTCTCACAAAGAGGCAGCGAAAGGAAAGCATTGAGAATTGGTTTTGAAGTTACATAAGTGGTCTGAATAAATAAACCCTTTCAAGAAGGATGAGCAGTGCTTCTAGTATCAGAAAGCAAAGCATTCAACGGGGCAAGAAGTTCAGCAGCAGCAGAAAAAACATTTGAAAGGAAAAACAGGAGTGGAAAATATTGCTGGTTGCCATGTGGAATAGTATTACTATGAAGACTGACACTTTTTCACCTCTCACTTGTAAGCTAGGAGCTTTGGATTCAATCTTAGCTTTTCCATTTTGAATTCCATGCTTTGTCGAAAGAAAAGAAACAAAACAAACAAATAAATAAAAATAAAACAAATAAACAAAACAACAACAACAAAAACTCAAACAAACCTTTCCCTCAGAATAAACCTTTATGCCTGAGGAACTCAGGGTCCTCAGAATTGCTCCACAGCTATTATAATATTCTTGCTAATATTTGCGTGCTATCATCCTTTCCTTCATGTCATTCAATAGCCTATTAAATTACAGTACCCTTTAAAGAAATCATTATCAATCTGTGTTTTACATTAACCCAGCACTTAACACGTTGCCCGAGCAAGAGCTTCACAACAGGGTCTGCTCAGGGTTTTACACCATCCTTGGCAAGGAAAAAATTGCTGCAGACCTTCTAACCAGCCATAGCAAGGAGTTCCCCAGAGCCCGGTTGTTTCCCAAAGACAGTATCGCAGGTGGCTGCGAGACCCAGCCCTTGAAACGCTGGAGTCACATCTAAGCTGGGAGAGAGCTTTAAGGTCATCAAGTCCAACGTAAACCTGGCAGGTCTGAGCGGCAGCAAAACGTGCTTACGACACCATCAGCACTGATTATTATCCCCAGCTTTGTGATGAACACGTCCCGGGTGCTCGCACGCCTGCGGCAGCACCTCCCGGCCGGCGCTGTTCCGGAGGGATGGGAGCCGGGAATGCCGCGGGAGGAGAGCACGCTGGGCCGCGGCGGCGACCGCGGGGCGCGGGTGCCCCCTGCCGTCCGCTGCTGGTACTGCAGCGCCCCGGGGCGCGGCGGCAGCGCCGGTATCGCTGCAGGGGATGTGAGGCAGAGCCTTCCCTCTTCTCAACGGGCAAACTTCACTGTTAAAGGATACTATAAACGGAATAGTTATATACAACATTTTCGTGTCCAGAGAAGGGCAACGAAGCTGGTGAAGGATCTGGAACACAAGTCTAGTGAGGAGCGGCTGAGGGAGTCTGTGGTCTTGAACCTTGGAAAAAACGAGGCTCAGCGTGGATCTTACCGCTCTCTACAACTACCTGAAAGGAGGTTGTAGCCAGGTGGGGGGTGCTCTCTTCTCCCAGGTAACCAGCAATAAAACAAGAGGAAATGACCTCAAGTAGTGTCAGAGGAGGTTTAGATTGGATATTGGAAAAATGTCTTCACTGAAAGGGTGGTCAGGCACTGGGACAGGCTGCCTGGGGAAGTCATCAAATCATTCATTGAGGTGTATGACAAACATGTAGATGTGGCACTTGGAGACATAGTTTAGGGTGAACATGGCAGCACTGGGCTAATGGTTGGACAGAAAGCATGTGATGGCCTTACAGAGTTGACCAGACACTTAAAAGAAGCAAAAGAAGAAAGGGGAGAGAAGATAACAGTGTTCAGGAAGAGCATCAATGAGAACTCTAGAAAGGGAATTATTCTTCCCCACAGCAAGAAAGTGAAGGGAAGCCTTTCCCTTTTACAGCTCTTTTTTTGTATTCAATTCAGAACATAAATTAGAATAAACTAATGCTCAAAAGGAAGCTCAAGACTGTGATATCTCCCTTGCTGTAATCTGGCAGACTTTTAGAAAAGCACTTGTAAGGGAGCAGTTCCTGCAGATAATCAAACCGACTCTACTGTTGGTGGCACTTCTGTTTTCTTTCTCTCTGAGCATCCGGGAATGGGAACCACAGCTTCCTTCTAAAATAGCCCAGGAAATAAAGTGAAATCTAGTCAGACAAATCATTTTGCTTTCACATGTATTTCTTATTTCTTTTCTCTGTGTCAGCTCTGCCTCCTGATTTTCAGTTCAATGATGTGATAGTGGCAAGGTTTGAGGTGCCACTGTCACTGGTCTGTGCAAGCGGGGGGCAATAACACCTTCATCAGGTGAATTAGAAAGGCAGGGTGATGGACATATATGAAGCAGAAAGTTCCTATTTTCAGAATTTCAGACTTTTGGACGACACAGAATTTCTTTTCAGCTGTCAAAAAATTGCAATTTTACAGTGGAAAAGCACTTTAGAGCTTCTGGCTTGTAAATTTTGTGACTAGTTCAATCCCAAAAGATTATTATACAATTTAGTTAACTGGAGAATTATAGGATAAGTTGAGAAAGAAATATTTTGACTTTGAGACGAGGCATGAATGATAAAGGGAGAGCCAAGAGCTGTGAGAAGAGGAGCTGAGGGAGACTGACTGGTTACAGCAGAATAAGGACATGAAGGTCATCTGAGAAGAAAGTGCCATTTAATGTAATCTTCCACAAAACCAGGTTTTAAAATGAAAGTAAATACATGATTTTCAACTAAGACTCTTCTCTAAGTAAGTGCTGCCAAACAACAGACAAACAGTTTCTTCTGTAAGAAGGACTGGGATAATTTTCCTCAAACAGCTAAAAGGAAGCCCAGAAAATTTGCCATTGATAATTTATTAATGTTTAGTCACTTTAAAATAATCTGTAGTCATTATTTTATTCAGCCTTCTATTCACTGCTCATGGACAGTTTTGTTTGGTTTTAAGAGGCTTTCTTTAGTATAACTGCCAAGTTGACTTCAGTTTCAAGTCAGATAATTTGAGTTGAATTCAAAATTTAACAAACGGCAAAGAAGGTGGAATGATGCATGGAGAGAAAAGGAATGGACAGTTCTCTGTCTCCAGATCCTGGGGGTTTCCTAAATTATAGAACATTTAAAAGCTTACACGTGTTTTCCTGTAAGTATTATAACTGCTGTTGAAGACATCAGCCAAAGAAACCTCAGTATTAATCATGACAACAAATTATGTATATTTTCCTAGGAGTTAAAGTGAAGACACCCCCCCCCCCCTTTCCATTTTCCTGTCTTTGCTGCCCCTTCATTGTATATTACTGCTACTACTCTTACCAGTACATAGGTTTGAGAGTGATTCCCCCATCAGAGATGAATAGACAGCTCAGTTGCTTGCTTTTTTTCTACCATCTACACCTCAAAATGGCTTGCATTTTTGTGTTTGTCCATAATGGCCATTTATAGGGGCTGAATTTGTTACCGTTCACATGGTGCTCCAGGAGCAAACATGGGAATATCTGCTAGTGTAAATTCTTATGTAGACATATGTGAAGAGTATGGTGGTTTTTAAATCTAGCCTGAGAAGCTACTCCTCAGCCTTCTCTCACTTTCCTTTGGAGACCAGCAGAGAAAAACTGTTCCTGGTAGATTAGTAAATATTAGTTGCTGCATTTTTCCAGAATTTTTTTCTGCCTTCAGACTAAGGGTTGGATTGTCTTTGTTTCTATATAGAAGAATAAGCAGTCAATGGGCTGAGAAATAACAGCTCTTTGTGTGCATGAGTAGGTAGCAGAGAGAGCAGGATGCCTTACTTCATGTGTCCTTACAGACATTTTGTTTAAGCATCACCAATTTGACTTTTATAATTACATTCTGATGAACTGTTATGGCAAGAAGCCAGGCATTGCCATGACTGCTGCCCTGATCCCAGGAAATACCCCTGTATATTTGGGCCAAGTTCTGTGATGGGATTTGTGCTTGAAGTTAAACAAGCCATTTTCTATTTTAATCACAGGCCATGGTGAGCTGTTTATGGATTCTGTCGTCCAACCGTGCTGCTGCCTTGAAGGGCTTCGTTGTGACTGCTGACAAGAAATATATTGAAAAATCCTCAGATGATCAGTTCACAGGAGTGTTTCCTCATCACATGCACTGGTACTGAATTGACTACATCTGGTCTAATTTACACTTCCAGCAATTCTGGTATAAAGCTACATGAGGACAAAATTAAGAGGCTTGATTCAATTTAAGGAGATTTATTTTTTTTAAGTAACTTTAATTAATTCAAGATAGGAAATTCTTTCTCCTAAGTGAATGTTTGCACATAAACTTACACTGAAGTATGTGCAGCTGTGAAAGAAAGCAGATCCAGTTACTCTTGGAAAATAGTTCAAGACAGTGTCAAAGCCCACTTCTTGCATCTTTGCTAACAATCCCCAGCACTTTCCTTTCCTACTGGAGGAGCTTACCTGGGGGGACTTCAGGCACTGTGGCATGGACTGGGAGGAGGAATTTGAAGACAGTGAAGCTGAACTGTTTCTCCAGCTGCTGGTGTCAGCATCCCCTCAGACCCAGCTGAACCTCTCTGTGTTGGCCCTGGGGCTGCCAAAGGCACCAGCTCTGTGGGGCCATTAAATCAAGATAAGGCTTTGATGGAGTCAGTTTGCTCTGTCTTAGCTGCCACCTGGAGCTCATGCAAGTTCCTACACCAAATCAGCTGGAAAGCCTTTGGGAAACATTTCTTGAGAGACACTGTCCTGCCAGTAGGCTGGATTATCTGAGAAATATCTCCTTAGTTGGCAGGAAAGTGCATATATTTCATCAGCTTAGTGCAATCAGAATCTGTTCGCTTGGAGAGATTTCTGTAAACAAATTACTTAGGCACCAGGAATTAACAGGGGAAAGTCAGAAGTCATTGTCCCAAGACATTCATTCTTCTCACTATAAATCTCAGAAAGAATTAAGTATTCCTTTATGGAAGAGATGGATATGTGTGCGAATTTCTAACATTACTCTTGCCACTGAACTACCACCATGCACACAAAATAACTCGACAGCATCCTAAAAGATGGATCAGCTGAAAGTTTTGCAAGGATGTATCTCCTTGTCTCTTGCCCTTTGGCATGTAGAAGCACAGACAGACACTAAGTGACGCTGAATGAAACAAGGCATAAGTGCCTTTGCCAGTACAAATGCACATCTCGAAGTCAGTTCTGGCTTAGGGCCCCAAGTCACTTTGGCATAACTGAAAACATTACTCAAAGATTTACCACTGTGTGTGGAAAGCTGAGAGCTGTAGCTTTTGAGCAGTATTGGCACAGTGGTTAATAAGAGCAGAGCCCTTAGCCATCAGATGGTCCCTTAACAATATGGCAGGATTAGGACTGACAATAACAAGTAGCAGAAAGAACACTCAGCCCAGTCATGTTGCTTATGAAGTCATTGCAAAGCCTGGAGGACAGGAAAAAAAATGGATGTTTTCTCCCCATGCTGGACCCAGCACCCTCTAGCAGACAGTAGCATGTTCATTCCTTAATGAACTGATGTGGAAAGTCCTCTGATTTCAGTTTAAGCTGGCAGTGATTTAGGTCCTTTCCTTTAAAGCAGAAGCATCAAAGCCACTTCCTGCACATTTAAGGTCATGATTCACTCCTCTTTCTATTTGAAAGTAGGCTTCCTGCCTCACCATAAGCAATTTCCAGGTATTTCCATGTCCATCAGAAAGTAGCATATTTAGACATTTTCCATGCTTTTTTTTTTTTTTTGCTTTTGGGAGCCAACTGCACGGAAAAGGACCAACATTCTCTGTTTTGCTCATGTAATGCCAAAAGGAGTGTTTTGCTCTACTTTTTAGAAGAGGACATTTTTAAAATTTCACCTTGTCATTGGGGAAAAGAAGACATATCTGCTCCCACCTTTTTTTAATTTTACTTTTTTTTTAATCCACAGAACAGTAAAAAAAAATACTGATTTCTGTTGCTTTTGCTCACTGTGCAGTAAGTATATTTGCTATTTCTTTGATACATCAGGATGAACATCTGGTTTTGGTGCTCATCAGTCAGCCAAGTCGGGAAGCTTTGAATATTTTGCCAAATCATTTACCCAGTCCTGAATTTATAATCAATATCATGAAAATCACTAGGGGAAAATGTAAGCATGTGTGGACTGTGTAACAGCCAAAGTCAATTTTTAAAGGATACTTTTTACTGTATTAATTTTATCAATGTGGTTCACAGACGGCTGCCTCCAGTTCATAGCAAAATATTCATATCAATGAGCAGCTTTAAAAATATGCAACCCAAATAGTTTCATAATGAATATATATTAGTGAAATAATGTGGGGAAATTTAAATGGATTTGGGAATGAGTCATCAGCAAGTGATAAAGATGAAACAAACCAAGTTGCCTCAGAATTTTAAAAAACCAAAGAGAGAGCTTCAAAGCTTCAGAAGAGCTACATAAAGAAAGAACCAAAGTGTTCCATGGAAACAGTCAGAATTACAGCAAAGAGAAAAGTATCAAGGAGCAGTGCAATGCACCAGGAAAAGGTTTCCTTACACTAATTGTAACAAAGTACTGAAGGGTGCTGTGGAATTGTCATTGCTGGAATCTTTCAAGAATCAGGCTTAACAAGTATTTGCCAAGAAAGGTTTCAGGAGCATACATCCTGCTTTGTGTTATCTCTTAGCATCTTTACTTTGATTTTGTTCAATATAGTGAAGAGAAATAAAAATTCTTGAACAACTCTTTCCTACCTTCCTACACACTGTCCAGAGGTAACTGCTTTCACTTAGAGCTTTCACAGTTGTAAGCCTCTGTCAGGCTTCAGTTTTGTTTTTGCTTCCCTGGTTTTGACATTTCCGATCTCAGCCAGCATTTCAATATTTACTTTTCATCTGGCTTGTGTGCTCATGACTGTTAGTGCAAACTTGAACCATCAGATAAAACACTGCCAAGGCTTCAGCAGCAAATAAACATGGGAATTAAAAACAGAAAATGAGGCTTATGGAAAGAAAAAAAGGGTAAAAAGGAAACTGAGCAGGCTGCTGACAGCTGAAATGTTTTCAGGAGCTGTGTTTCCTGGAGCCTGCACTTTATTGTTCTCCCACTCACCTGTCAGGCTCCCAGACTGGTGCCGATATGAGAAAGAAGTGCAGAACCATCAGACCACAGCAGGAGCCAAGCAGGGAACACAGCAATGACGTTTCCCCCAATCTGGTCTCTGTGGCAAGGCAAGGGAAGCATAAAAACAGAAAGGCATAAAAGCACCATTAAGTAATCAACAAATGTTATTATACTGCTTAGATGTCCTGCACCTGTTTTTTTCCTTTATCTGACATATGTAGTAATGGAATTAAAGCTGAGAAAAATGCCAGGTTTTATTTAGCTTTTGTATTTTTGTTGCTGTAGCCTCTGCCTTTGAAGTCCAGAACTTGCAATGAAAGAGCCTTTGGCACCTCCAGATTCAGAACTTCTCAGCAGCAGAAATGTCCAGACAGGCCATGAGTTTCTTGTGATCAGGTGGGTACCGTGGAACAGGCACTGGGACACTCAGATAAATGATTCAGGGAAAGAGCAAATGATGCACAGAGGCACTGCCAGACTGGATTACATCCCAGGGCAAACAGGCTTGTGATATCGAGTCTCAGTGTGCAAGGAGGAGTAATCCTTATTTTCTACAGAGTATCTATTATATATCATGAAATTTTGAGGACATGTTTACTCTCATTTTTTTTCCTATTTCTGTGATACTGCTCGCCTAAAAACAACACAGCTTCAGGTTTTCTGTGCATTGCTCAGTGACCTCTTCTGCAGAAGTGACAATACCAGGTAGTGATGTATCCGCTTCTATTTCTTTAAATTATGGGGGTTTTGCCATGGTTTTTAGTAGTGGATTCAAGCTATAGAATCCAACTGTAACATTTAAAAGATGAAGACAGACATTTGTTCTGCTAAGTGCTAAAGCCAAGTGTTTCTGAAAGGCACCAGGAAACTTGATGTTCCTATGGGCAGATAACTTGGAAAGTCCAGAGAGAGCAATTGATTTCCTGCATTCAGCTGCTTAGCTGTGTTTACCATTGTCAGTTTGAGGCACTCATTTCAGTAGTGGCCCTACACAGTCCCCCATTCCTCCATTTTTTTCACATCATACCCTATCTGTATTTTCCAACCCCAAATCCTTCTCCACCAGCAAACTGACACTTTCCGCCTCACGTGCCTCTGGGATGTCTGCTTTCCTGAGACACATACTACCCCAAGTAAGGCACAGTTCTCTTCACAACTGCACCCCTGAGGCCACTAGTTGCACCTGTGTACATGAAACTCACACCGCAGCTGCAGTGCTTGGAGTGTCAGTCATGCATAATGAACATCACCTAGGAATCTTTACAAGGTCAATTTGCATATACTCAGATCAGCATTTATCTTCCACTGCACTTTGTCCTCAATCAAGAAGTTTGTCTCACAGGGAATTGGAAAGAGTCCTTGGTTAAAGAGGAAATTATGGCTCTGTTCCAGGCTGTGTATCTCCTTTAGTCTCTGAACCATACTGCCTTTACTATTCTGAAACAGCTTGTTTGGGATTACCTGCAACAGCATTCTGCATGTTGAAATCCACAGTATCTTTCACATTTTGTCTGCCAGACTGCAGTCTGTCATAACACATTGCGGGGCTCCATGTCAGGGACATACACGACTAATGTGAGCTGCAGATGATGTGATTGAGAGACTACTGGCCTCAAAGATTTTCTACAGTACAGTTTTTCATGTTTTTTCTGGGATAGGATTTCTTTTTTTCATTTTTTTGGGTAGGTAATTAACTTTGCACTGAAGATGTCACCCTTTGCTAAACCCATCCATGAAAATAATACAAGCACAGGTCAGCCTCTTTCTTCCAGAGTCACATGCTGTTGTCAAAATCATCAATATTAACATTGCAGCAGAAAAAAAGCAGCCTGACTGCTCTGTGAGATGTGTCAGCTATTCTCACCTGTGCTAAGGATTTAAATGTTTAGGCAGTTAAATGCCACCCTGACATCCAATCCCATCAGATATCAGAAGCTCAGCAGGGACAGCCCTGGTTAGTACTTGGATGGGAGACCTCCTGGGAATACCAGGGGCTGTAGGTTCTAGTCCTGAGGACTTCACTGTCACTGTCCAAGCTCACTTGGCTGTGGCAGATGAACCTGAGGACTTAAAGGGTGGGGCCAGTTCCACACATGCTGTGCCTCACCTAAAAAATCCACTGCATAGGTTCGAAGGACACACCCACATGGGGAAGAGCCCTTCCCAAAAAATTTTCGTTCACCAAGCCAAACCATACATACGTACATACATAACTGGTTTATTTAGTAAGAAAAACTGAATATATGAAGTCCCTTTCATGCTTGCACTGGGGACAGACAGACATGAAGAGCTGCACTTTATTGCACTTTCAGAGTGGGCAACCTGAATGGCAACAAATATTTGCCATCTTTCATCTGAATACTATATGAGCAGGGAATGTTTTCCCTTCAATTCTGAATTAAGCCTTGTTCCAGGATTACATTCTGACTACACTGTCCATCCACATCACTGGCAGTGTCAGGCCCAGTGATGCTGTGTTGGAATACACACATTTTGAGGCTAGTGAACCCAAGCCAAATTTGCAGGTGCAAGCTGCTGAGATAAAAACACAATTTGTCTAGAGACCTTGACCTAGTGCAGAAGTGATAGAAGAAGCCTGCAGAAGCCCTGCAGAATAACACATCTTAAGAGCTCTTTTTATAAAGTTAAAAATATTATAAATAAGACTGCTACATATTAGTTAACATTTGGCTATAGTTGTGTGATGTTAGATAGTTTACATGGTGTGTGTAGGTTTTAGAATTGTGTGTAACTGTGAAAATATAGTCCTGTGTAAAGCTCTTCTTGTAGTTAGTATATCCCTATGCAGAAGTAGATAAAAAGTGTTAATGTAAACATAGTCAGGGCTTCGAGCCTTCTGCTCGTTTCACCATTCCTCAAGTAACTGTAACCTATGACAAAGAGGACTACAAAATAAACTACTAGAAAAAAAGAAAACCCTAGAACCAGACGCAGTCAAGTGTTTTATTTAATGATAGAGGCAGAAGCCTCTTAAAGCCTCACTAAAGGCACATTGTAACTGTGTCTGTGGAGATTCATGTGTCATAATAATCCTGTAGGGACTCCAGTTTCTACTGAGTAAGGTGTATTTATATTCTGATTCCAGCTGTTTTTAAGACAATCTTCTGCGCTCAGAATTCATGTAGTCTGTCCTGATAGATATTGTCCACAGACTCTATGAACAGAATATAGATTTTCAGGGAAGCAGTCATGAATTTTAAGTCTATCTAAAGGTGTCCTCCAACTCAAACCATTCTATAAATTTCCTGAAGAGTCCTTAAAAGTTTCCCTCCACTTTGGACAAATGAGATGTAAAAAGATATGTATTTTTTAATTAAATCAACTATGTGGTTAGCAAATACTTCCCAAAGCAAGCATAAATATTCCTTAGTATAAACAAATACTTTTCAATTCACCTACTGTACTATTCTTGCTCTATTTCATTCCTCTTGGAAATCCCAGTAATGCCATTGGCCTGTGTCTAGGAAAATGTTATTTGTGTATAGAGAAGATTTTAAAGTATATCTCTTTTATGGAGAAGGTTTACCACTGAATTTAATTTACATCATAGGATTTAATACTACTAGCATATCCTGTAGGAAAAGATTAATCTAAAATAATTATTCCTGCTTGATCAAAGACATTTCTAACTTCTCCTGAGTAATGCAAAGTACTCTCCTCACTGCAGACTTACCTTGAAATATTTGGTCTGAGCTAAAGAAACTAACTAAAGAGAGTCTGTGTTTGAAGCAATAGACAAGACTGTCATCTCCTAATGAATTTCAGGTATTATATGAAGTCACAGTTAATGATTGCATGCATGGAATCTGTATACTATGTTTGACTTCAATGCACAGTATTTGCTGTACAATTTTGATGGAAGATGCTTTCTTACAAGTATGAAAAAAATTATTATAGTAAGATTTCAAACTGAATACAAGGCTCTGATTTTTAATCATATTACATTTTAAAGTATGTTGGAGTTTCTAGAATTAGATCACTACTGCATAAGTATCGGTAATTTTTTTAATCGGCTTTCAAATTGTGAGGTAGGTCTCACTGGAAGAAAATAAGGACACATGTTAGGATTAGGGAAACTTAAACTGGGGAGGGAAACCTTAAATTAAAGATACACTTCATTTTCCTTTTTAAATTCTTTTACTATTCCTGTTCATTTTGGCTTTCATAAAACTGGTAAATTAATAAAGACAAACAGTTGCTTTACTATATGCTTTGACCTGGTAAATTTTTAATATTTTTTAAAACATAAGGAAAAAATATAGTTTCATTTTTTGAGAAGAAAGCTTGAAATTTCCAACATCTAACATACTTTCAAAAAGGAGCCAGTATTTATACACATTTCATAATCAAATTCATTTGATAATCAAGTTAATTTGATAATATTTAAAATATATATATAAAAATAGAATAATTATGGAAAAACTCTTGTGGTACTTTACATATTTATTCATAATTTAGAGTGCAAAAAGTAACAAGTCAAACAATTGACTGAGATTAATACAGCTAGCATGATGACAGAAGACCCTGGTGTGAGGTTTTCAATGATGAAGGGTACATTCAGCATCACCAAATGTTCTACCCCATCTGCAATGACATATTCTGAGATGCTACAAAGGGTCTGCGTATCTTCAATGTACACATTTCCTGAATGAGAAGATTCCTACAGCCGGCTCTCATTTTCTGCAATTTCAAAAGCAGCATTATTCTTCTCAACTACCCCATTTGCACTGCTTGTTTCTTCTAAAACTACCACTAAACTTGACAGAGTTGTGTTTGGATCAAGCAGTTTCACAAGAGGTATGTCCACCTTTCTCTCCTGAAAGACACGGTTCTGAATTGTCATAGCTAACATAGAGTCTATGCCCAAAGATGAAAGTGGTGTATTCATGGTTAGTTCATCTGGGTTCAGTCTGGTGAGGTCACTCACCAGGGAGGTGATATAGTCTTCAGATTTGAGAAAGGCAGTATCTGGCACTTGAGTTTCCTCAGGGCTTTCAAGCTTGTTCCTGAAATCTTCTGACATAAGTGATATGAAGCGACTTTTGAGTGAAATTATCCGAGAGAAAACATGATGATACAGAGCTTGAAAGTTCAATTTGACAACAGCTTGCTGTGGGTTATTCATAAGTAAGCTCTTCCTGAGATACTCATGAATTTCATGCACTTGCAGAATGTCTATGCCCTTGGATCCCAGAATGCTCTGGATATAGTTTTGATTGAGCAGAATGCCAAGGTTCAGAGCACCCCAGTTAATAGATTGGCCTGAAAGCCCACAGTTCCTCCTGTAGAGGCAGAAGACATCCAGGAAAGAGTTTGCAGCTGCATAGTTTGTCTGGGTGGCATTGCCCAGAAAGGAAGTAATGGAGGAGTAGCACACAAAGTAGTCAAGCTCCTGGCCTCTAGTAGCCCAATGAAGATTTAGGGTCCCTGCTACTTTGGGGCTCAGCACTTTCTGAAAGTCAGCCAAGGTCAGAACTTCAAGATGCCCATCGTGTAAAGCAACAGCACTTTGAAACACACCTTTGATCGGACTCCCCGCAAAGGTGTTTGCAATGGACTTGAAGGCTTTCTCAACATCACTGGTCGAAGTCACATCGCACTGCACAAACACTACTTTGCTCCTTTTGTACTGCTGATGCAAAGCCTTCAGCTCTTCTTGCTTCTCGTTGCTCGGAGTTCTCCGGGACAAAATTGCAATACACCCTCCTCCGTTCTCAGCTATGAATTTCACCGTTTCAAAGCCAAGCCCAGTGAGCCCTCCCACTACTACATAAACAGCATTCTGCTTAAACAGCTGCTTCTGGGGTTCATACAACGGTATATCTGAAAGCATGCTGAGGTCCTTCTGCCTTCTCAGTACAGCAAGGGGGACAGAAGTGCAGGTGAAATAGGACATTGCAGAGTTCAGCCTTTCAAAGTTCTCACTCTGCTGAAAAACAGAACCTGAGAGATGTCTAAACTTTTTCATATCCATGGAACAGATCCAGGCATATACAGTCTTTTGCAATTCCTTTAGAGGTGCTTTCTGGAAAACACTGGAAAGGGCAAGGATATGAAAGCTGATGTTTTCATGATCAATTTCACTGACATTCTGGATACATTCGGACTGTCGATTGCCACACACCATCACCACATCTTTAAGAAAGTACATGTGGGCCAGATCCTCCCGAGACAGTCTGCTGACTGGAGGAAGGACAACAAGGGCATTGCATAGGTTTATATACTGGAACTTATCAGGAGTGGGCCTTGCAAGGACTGTTCTCCAACCCATCTCTTCTGCCGCTGCAGAAATAACAAGGCACAAAACCGATGATGGGTCTGCAGTAATAATACCCAATGTTCTGCCATGTTTCCCTTTGGGTAATCTCTGAGTGAGGATTTCCCATGCAATGATGAAGTATGACACACAAGGGACATTCTGGAAGAATGGGAATTTCTTTGCACTGAAACAAACTGTTCCCGGAATCCGAACCCTGGATGACGCAGCAGTGGGATAACATGAAACCACATGATCTCCCACTTTCACTTTTTTCACTTCACTTCCTGTTGCTGTTACTGTGCCACTGAAATCAAGAGCTAAAAGTCTGTGTTTCTCTCCTGCTTGCGAGTTCCAATACAGTGTATTACCAAAGTTGCAACTAGAAACGCTAATGGGAAAATAATCTTCTGAGTGGACACAGATTTTATCCACTTGAATTTCAACACTCTGTTTGTCAAGCTGAGCAGCAGCGTTGGTGGATAATTCACCAGTCAAGTCTTTCGCTGTGTATGGATCAGAAGTGTACAAAGTGAATGTGTGTGACTTCTGGAGAGCTCTTACAGGTTGGATGTAATCTGCATCTACAAAAGGTGTGCGTCTGATTTCAGACACATAAATTCTTCCTTGGCTGATGCAAACTTCTGGATAATCCCCATCTTTGTATTTGACAAGAACATCTGCTAGAACTGAGATGTCCAGGGAGCTGGAAGAGCCGAGGTCAATCAACTGAAATGTGATTTCTGGAGCTTCAACCATGCAAGTTCTGGTCATGCCATACAATGCAAACCCACAGTTAACATGGTCTACGTATCTTTCTGTTGTCCTGTAGGTGATCACTCGGACTGAAGAGCGGGACTTTTTCTCTCTTAATGCCACCACTACTTGGCGATAGGCCTCACAACACTTTGCCAACTGGTCTACAACTTTCCTTGGGAAATCTTCATTTAACTTTTGAATGCCCCACAGGAAGAGAATTTCATCATAATCCTCAACCTCAGCTCTCATTTTATTCTGTGTGTGGCCTTCCCAGAGGGCTTCCCAGTCTTCATACATAACATATTTCGAAGAAGGATGCAGATACGTTTTGAGCTGCTCAGCTATCCCAAATTTATCTGCAAACACTAGGAATCTGGGCTTAACACCCAGATGTACAATTGTCTGTGAAGGAGAGACTTCTTTCCACTTGTTTTCAAACAGGAACTCATTGTCTCTGGAAGATGCTTCCTTCATGAAAGTGATTGCAACCCGCTTGAGTTCAGCCAAAACAGAGCCATGTTTGTCCACAAAACATCCACAGACCTCTAGGCAGTTCCCAGTGGACTTGCTTGTTCTCATATAGATCATCATTTCTTCCTCCAGCGGCCGGAGCACCACAAGGCTGCCTATTCCTGAGGGAAAGCCTGCTCTGGACTGAAATGTCCTTGAGGTCAAGACAGCAGTCATCTGCAGAAAACAGTCAAGCAGCACTGGGTGGATACAGTAGCTGTGCATCTCTCTGATGGTCTCCTTGTTCACCTTTATGCTTGTTATAGCTTCCTTTAGTTCCTGGCAATAATGCACATCACTGAGCTGCCTGAATATGGAGCCGTACTGAAAGCCAACCTGAGACAGCGCTTCATAAACCTCCTCTCTGCTAATCACTGACCTGCATCTTTGATAGATGTCTTGGAAGGAGATAGTGCTCTCTTCCACCACAATTTCAGGCCCCTTTGCCACTTGGCCAGCAGCATAAACTGCATTGGAGGGAGAGAGAATCTCAAAGGCTGTCACGGCTTTCTGGGGACTCAGCTTGATACTCAACACTTGGGAACTCTGAGAGAGAACGCACGGTGCAGAAAAACCAATACTCAGCTGGCAAGTACTCAGAGGCACTTTGGGTCTTGAGCTGCTCATCACAGAGGCCAGGCCGAGCTCTGCATAAAAAGCACCAGGGACTAAGGCCACCCCATTGTTCTTGTGCTCGTATAAGTACGGTGTTGTGTCCTGAGACAGCAGGCAGCCAAACTCCATGTCATCACTGTTTATACTGTAAATCAAAGGATGACTGGAACTGACACCTCTTTGTTTTGCTTGTTGATGGATATCCAGACAAGCCATGAGTTTTTGGCGATCAAACTGATAGCGTGGAATGGCCACTGGAACACTTTGATATGCATTATAAATGTGCTGCCAGTTGGGATTATATCCCAGTTCAAACAGATTTCCCACCAGTGTGAGGAGCGTCTGATGTTCTGCATCAGTTTGCAAAGAGGAGAACACCTTTGTGCCTTTTCCTAGGGTTTCCCTTATGCTTCGCTGCAATGCTCGGTGAGGACTTATTTCCACAAACACCAGGTTTTCCCTGTCTCTAGCTGCAGTTTGGATGGCTTGCCTGAAAGCCACAGGCTCACGAGTATGCCGGGCCCAGAATTTACCCTGAGCAAAGTCATTTTCAGATGCAGCCACCCCAGTCAGCGTTGAAATCACTTCAATTTCCCCCTTCTGCTTTCCCAAAGGCTCTATCTTCTCTTCCAGCTCCCCAAGGATCAAATCCATGCTGGGGCTGTGGTATGCAGCTGGGACATTTAACACATGAAGAAAGATGTTTCTCTGTCTGAAAGCTTGAGCTAACTCTCTCTGGACAGCTTCCACAGAGTCTACATTCCCAGACAAGGTGCAGGAAACTGGGCTATTGAAGGCAGCAATGCACACCTTTCCCGAGTAGGGATGCAGACATTCAGCAATCTCTTGAACAGGGATGTTCCCAACCACCAGCATTCTGCCACTGGCAGTCTTTGCCTGCAGCCTGCTCCGGTGATAAATCACTTTGACTGCATCTGCCAGGGAAAGGTACCCAGCAATATGCGCAGCAGCAACTTCCCCCACCGAGTGGCCAACAGCAGCAACAGGCTTAATACCCCAGTACTTCAGGAGGGAGGCTACGGCAACCTGCAGGGTAAAAATCAAGGGCTGGGACAGCTCTGGGTTCAAAAAATCCTTTGGGCTCTGATCCCTTGCTGGCAGGAGGCTGATTGCAGTGTGTTGCTGAAAAAGGTCTTCTATTTCCTTACACTTGTCTCTGAACACTGGCTCTGAGCTCAGCAGAGTCTCGCTGAACTCCTTCAGTGTTACGCCATTGCCACAGAACACAAACACCAGCTGTGGTTCCCCCTTGGACAGGGCCGGTTCAGTGCTCACTGCAGATTTAAGCTCTTGCTGCAAGTGTTGAAGGGAATTTGTGACAAACGCTTTGCGATACCTGTAGTTGGCATGGCTTCTTCTACAGGCAGAGGTATAGGCCAGGCTTGGGAGAGTTATGGAGTTTCTTATGCTCAGCTGCTCAGCTGTATCACCCATGGTCATCTGAAGGGACTTACTTGATGCTGCTGACAGCAGAACTAATTCAAGGGGCCTCTTAAAGGCAGGAAGAGGCTCTGGCTGCTTAACCTGCCTGACTACAACGTGACCATTTGTTCCTCCAAATCCAAAGCAGTTGATGCCAGCTACTCTTCCATACTCACTTGATTCTTCCCAGGGCTCTACAGCAGTAGCAACATCAAGGTTTAATTTCTCCGTATCAATGCTGCTCATCTCCTTTGAGTAATGCAAGGATGGAACAATCTTTCCATGATGCATCATCAGTAGCACTTTGATTAATGCAGCTGCTCCAGCAGCTGATTCAGTGTGTCCAATATTTCCTTTCACTGAACCAATTTTCAGAATGGAAACTCGGGAAGACCTGTTTTTACCAATGACATTACCTAGGCTTTCAGCCTCAATAGGATCTCCAGCAGCTGTTCCTGTACCATGTGCTTCAATGTACTGCACAACCGAGGGATCAACACGACTTTCATAAATGCTGCGCAGTAACTTCTCTTGCTCTGTTAGAGATGGTCTTGTGATTGGAGTTGTGGACCTACCATTCTGATTTACTGCACTGATGTTTATCACACCCCAGATTTTGCTGTAGTCTTCCTTTGCCTGTTTTATAAAAGATAAAATTCTCTTTAGTAATACTAGTAGTCCATTGGTTAAATATGTCACCAGGAAAGTTCTAAGCCTGGTACCACCCACTGACTACTATCCGTTACTGATCTTCCATTGGAGGGAGAGAGGAAATGGCAATACACAGTCTTAAGGCAAACAAAAAAGTTTTCAGGGCTTTGGGATGTTTGCTAAGGGAATTAGAGGCACAAGTTATTTTCTCCTCCATACTCCAGTTGAAAGTAGCAATATTGAAAGAAACAGACAGGCTGAGTCTATTTATACCTGACTCTGCAGCTAGTGTCACTACCAAAATTTTGGGATTTTTGACAATGGTATGGCCTAGGCAGGCATGCTGGCACCAGAGGGGATTCATCTTTCTCAGTGAGGAAGGAAAGTCTTTGCCCAGGAACCAAGAAGACTCATTGGCAGAGCTTTAAACAAGATTTGATAGGGGACCGGAGCAATATCAGGCTTGTCCCTGGCAAACTGAGGGATAGTATGATAAAGTTAAGAGGGACAGGGTACATGTGAGGGTCCTCTGCAGGTGACTGTGAGATGTACCAGCAACATTGGAGTACACCTGCAGTTTTACAGAGGTGAGCCTGGGACTCCTGAGATAACAGAAGACAACAGGGAAACATCACAGAAAGACCTTAGTAGCAAAAGAAGGCTTTGCGATTACGGAGATGTGGTGGGATGGCTCACATGACCGGAATGTTTTCAGGAAGGGCTACACACTGTTCAAGTGAGGGAGACCAGGAAAGTCTATGTGAGGCAACACCTGGAATGTATTGAGCTCTGTCTTGGTGAGGATTATGAGCAAGTCAGGAGCTTATGGTTAGGGTATGGGCACACTGGTAAGGGTGACATTGTGAGGGGGGTGTGCCGCAGGCCCCTGATCAAGAGGAGGAAGTGGATGAGGTGTTCTACAGGCAACTAGAAGCAGTCTCAAAGTCACAGGTCTTGGTTGTTGTGGGGGACTTTAACTACTCTGACATCTGCTGGAGAAGCAACACAGCAAAGCATAAACAGTCCAGGAGGTTCCTGGAAAGCATTGATGACAACTTCCTGTCACAGGTAGCCAAGGATCCCACAAGGAATGGTGTATTTTGACCTAATAAGAGAAGGCCTTGTTGATGATTTGAAGTTTGGGGGCAGCTTTGACTGCAAGTGACCATGAGACTGTAGAGTTCAGTAGTGAACAGTATCAGGACAGTGAGCAAGATTACAATCATGGCCTTCAGGAGAGCTAAATTTAGCCTCATTAGGGATCTTCTTGGAAGAATCTCATGGGAGAAGACCCTGCAAGGAAGATGGGTCCCAAAGAGTTGGTCAGTATTCGAGGTTTACTTCCCCCAGGAGGAGTGGCCAATACCCCAGAGTGCTGTGCAGCCCTTCAGAAGGTCCTTGACAGCTTGGGCAGAGAAGAACATTCTCAAACAAGGGCAGATGCAGCGTCCTGCACCTGGGGAGGAATAACCCCACGCACCAGTACAGGCTGGGGGCTGACCTGCTAAAAAGCAGCTCTATGGAAAAATAACTGGGGGTCCTGGTGAACAAGCTGTCCAGGAGCCAGCAGTGGTCCTGGTGGCCAGAAAGGCCAATGGAATCCTCGGGTGCATTAGAAAATCACTGCCAGCAGGTCAAGGGAGGTGATCCTGCTCCTCTACTGAGCCCTGGTGAGGCCACATCTGGAGCACTGTGTCCAGTTCTGGACTCCTCAGTACAAGAGAGACACAGAGCTCCTGGAGCAGCTCCAGCAGAGGGTGACAAAGATGATTAAGGGACTGGAGCATCTCTCTTATGAGGAAAGGCTGAGGGAACTGGGCCTGTTCAGCCTTGAGAAGAGATGACTGAGGGGACCTCATCACTGTCTATAAATGTCAGAAGCAAGGGTGTCAAGAGGATAGAGCCGGGCTCTTGTCAGCAGTGCCAAGCAATAGGATGGGAGGCAACAGGCAGAAACTGATGCATAGGAAGTTTGACCTAAACATGAGGAAGAACTTCTTTACTGTGCAGGTGATCACACACTGGAACAGGTTCCTCAGAGAGGTTGTGGAGTCTCCCTCAGGGGAGAGATGTAAGAACCATCTGGACATAACCCTGTGCTCTAGGATGACCCTACTTGAGCAGGGAGGTTGAACCAGACAATCCACTGTGGTCCCTTCCAATCTGACCCATTCTGTGATACTGTGACAGTCCCATACTTTCTCTGTAGAGGGCAGAACAAAACACCGTGACAAAGCAAGAACAGACAGAGTACACTGCTAACTTTTAAACATGTGATCCCTTTCCCATGTAGGGAAAGAACATAAATGCTTAATGTTTCAGGAATGCTTCATTGATCTTAAGCTTGACTTGGAAAATCTTCTCTGGAAAAGTAATCATTAGACCTGAAGATACGAGACACAGGCAAACAACCAGTCTTATTTTAGCCTGCTTCACAAGCAATCATACCTTTTTCAGTGGTTTGAGGAAAACAACACCACAGCCTTCTCCCCTTCCATAGCCATCAGCCTTGCTGGAGAAGGGTTTGCTTATTCCCTCCGGAGAGATCATTTTCGCTTTACTGAGAGATACAAAGGTCCGAGGATCTATTATGCAGTTCACTCCAGCACAGATTGCTGCCTCACAGTCTCCTGGAGTAAAACAGAAACATGCTCATGTTGAGATGGCCCAGGTGATAGACAGAAACAATCACAATCCTGAATTCAGTGTCCAGCATCTCTTCACTCCCATTACCTGATTTAATGGCTCGCAAGGCGTAGTGCAGAGCAAAAAGAAAAGATGAACAGGCAGTGTCAATAGTCAGGGATGGTCCAGTCAGATTAAATGTGAATGAGACCCTGTTAGCAGCAATACTCATTGATGTTCCTGTGCCATCATAATGATTTATTACACTCACTGCTCTGCTTGTTACGATTTCATAGTCTCGATTCATAAGTCCTGTGAAATATAAGATACATGTCAAGTTAACCCAAGCCAACAACAGGGATGTACAGCTCTAAACCTCATGGAATGTTTTGGTTTGTAGTTTTAATAGTAAAACTGTGTGCCATCAATGCTCCTATGGGGAACCTTTCCTGCAACACAGGTCAAAGGCAAAACTCCCACCAATATCCCCTGGACACAACTGACACAAACATACCTAACACTTGAAATTCCTACCTGACCAGTAAATGACAGGCCTTTCCTGATGGCTTAGCTCACTGTAGGATGCAGCTGAGCTCCCTGTAGCCTGCTTAAGTCCCTGTGTCTCAGTTTGACAGTGGTTGTTTTGGTTTAGCTAGGGGAATATACATCAGCAAGTTACACAGAGGGTAGCTGGGACATAAATGTACAAGACATTAGCTTCAGTTCCTCACATGTACCAAGTTCAAGGTCACAGCACAACCTACATTTGGTGCTTTTTTATTTTTCTCACTCTGTGAACCAGTAAGATAGAAATAGAAAAGAACAGAGCCTGTGAAAGCAGCTGTGTCCTCTTCCTGTGAACACACAGGCTTGAGGTACCATGGATCCCCAAATCCATGGGCATGTGTGGAAATTGCAGTATCTCCTGGATATTGAAACCAGGACACTGGCGACTTTTCTTTTTTCTTTTTCTTTTTTCTTTTCTTTTCTTTTCTTTTTCCTTTTCTTTCTTTTCTTTTCTTTTTTCTTTTCTTTTTTCTTTTCTTTCTTTTCTTTTTTCTTTTCTTTTCTTTTCTTTCTTTTCTTTTCTTTTTTCTTTTCTTTTCTTTCCTTTTCTTTTTTTCGTTTCTTTTCTTCTCTCCTCTCCTCTCCTCTCCTCTCCTCTCCTCTCCTCTCCTCTCCTCTCCTCTCCTCTCCTCTCCTCTCCTCTCCTCTCCTCTCCTCTCCTCTCCTCTCCTCTCCTCTCCTCTCCTCTCCTCTCCTCTCCTCTCCTCTCCTCTCCTCTCCTCTCCTCTCCTCTCCTCTCCTCTCCTCTCCTCCTTTCCTTTCCTTTTTCCTTTCCTTTTTCCTTTCTTTTCCTTTCCTCCTTTCCTTTTTCCTTTCCTTTTTCCTTTCCTTTTTCCTTTCCTTTCCTTTCCTTTCCTTTCCTTTCCTTTCCTTTCCTTTCCTTTCCTTTCCTTTCCTTTCCTTTCCTTTCCTTTCCTTTCCTTTCCTTTCCTTTCCTTTCCTTTCCTTTCCTTTCCTTTCCTTTCCTTTCCTTTCCTTTCCTTTCCTCCCTTCCTCTCTGCCTCTCTCTTTCTCTTTGCCTCTATTTCTTTCTCTCTTTCTCCCTCTCTCTCTCTCTCTTTCTATTTTTTTTTCTCTTTCTCTCTCTCTCGCTCCCTCTCTTTAATTCATCTCTTCCTTTCTCTCTTCCCTTTCACCCAACTCCTTTATCCAAAACTATTGCCACAGGCTTATATAGTAGGGCAGGGACTATCACACCAATTTCCATGCCAAGTGTGTAATTTACTAAGAAAATTGAATGATTTTTTTTTGCAGACTCCAACATTTACAAAACTTGGGGGTTCTTTTCCCCTTATGGGTGGGACATCCCAGCCTGTCTTGGGAGTATCATTCTCAGGAAGGCTTGGGGGTGCAGCTTAACTGGTTCCTGCTTCAACTTCAGTGCTTAAACACAGGAAGAGGAGCACCTAAGAGAGATACAGCAATTCTATCATGAACTTCCAGAGGAGCCTAATAATTCCTACCAAAAATAACCAGCAGTGCCACAGCACAGTAGCCTTACATCTCCAGTGCTACATAGATGTGCAAAGTTTATGAAGGAGTGCTCCAATCTTTGGGACGTTCAAACACACTTTCTTTGACATGAAATTTTCATCTTACCAACAAAAACACCTGTTTTGCTGCCACTGACAGCTTCTACAGGGACTCCTGCATCCTCCAGGGCTTTGTATGTGCATTCTATCAGTAACTTCTGCTGAGGATCCATGCGTTCAGCTTCCATGTTATTAATCCCAAACAGGTGGTTGTCAAATGAATTAAATCTAAAATGCACAGAAAATGGTACATCATGTATCAGATACATTTACTTCTAGACTCACACTACATATCTTTTGTAATTTCATTAAAAGTAAAGCAAAAAATGGGTTTTAAGCCACAATTCCCATTTATGAAATGCAGAAGGAAATGTGCTTAGGCCAAGGATATTTGATGTCCCACCACAAAATATGTATTTCTAGCAATGATTCTGCATTTCACAGGTAAGAGCCATCACCTAGACATTTTTATTTGCATGGTCATTCTCATCAGATTATGAAATGGGCAGAATGAGACTCCCTCTTTTGCCAACAAGGTGAAAAAATATTGTCTTATACATTACTTTAAGCCAATACAGACTGATGCTTTACAATTTACAACCAGTAAGTAGAGGATCAGCTCAGCTGTTTCCAAAAGATACCTATACTTCTCCAACAATAAATTCAAAATACTTTGTGTATATGTCTGTGGTTATCTTTAAAAACATCTTCAGAGTAGGCCCAAGCTTACAAATTACCAAGTCCAACCTTAATCTTATATCCCAAGATCAGATTTGTATGGCCTTCTATCATCTCTTGGTTTCAGTGCAGAATTCAGTATCTGCACTCAAGTAATTATGGGTCCTATCATTCAACCCTGCCAAGTATTAATCTCAGGAGCCAATAAGATTTCTTTTCTGCATGTGAAGTTCTCGTTTGAATAAAGGTCTACAGCCTGAGGATTTAAGGTGAATGTGGAATTCAAATAAAGGACATTTGTGTTGATCTTATTGTAATTTCCTATTCTTCTCATAAGTCACAGCCCTCAAACATTTGCACCCACATCTCTGGGATAATTTGACATGAGATAGGAAGACACAAGTGAGAGGATGCATCCTGCAGTTCCCTCCTTCAGACTCTCTCTTCACATTATCTTTACCTGATACTCATACATATATAGCCCCTCAGTATTATGGAGGAATGACTCAGAATAAAGACAAAGTTTCTTTCTTTAAAGCATGACAGTATGAGCCCTGAGAAAAGCAAGTTTGTTATGCAATTATGAATAGTTCAGGTTTACAAGCAAGCATAACACACAAATTAAGCAGGAGATCCCCTTCTTTACCAGCTATCCAAACCAGGCTTCACTATTGTCTCTGAATTACCACACCTGCACACGAATTAGCGTTACTTGTCCCCACAACGACAGGATTAGGTCCCAAGGTCCAGCAAAGCAGGTTGATCTGCAGGAGGAAACTGAAGGAGACCCACCTGGCCCTTCTTACAGCTTCACCACCTTCCTCTGCAGTCCATACTACTAGAGACAGTACTAATTATCTGACAGGCTCTCACTCTCCTCAGATCCAGCCTACACCCCCTCATACATAGTGCATGTCTGCTTCTGTAAACCCCAAATGCAGACACCACTGACACACAGCAGGCAGGTGACATCTCAACACATGCTGAGTGTGTACAGACACGTTGGATTGTGCAATCAAAGGCCATGTGTGCTCCCAGACATGCACATAACATGCTTGACACAGCCTGCAACCAAATTTCCTCACCGATGTCTCAGACCAGAAATTCCTGTAGTTGGATAAACCACCTGCTCCTCATGTCAGATAAAAGCAAGTCAGTTCCTAGGTCCAATTTATAGATTCTCCCTGTGCTTTGCATTCCCTCAAAGGATTAGTAAGTTAGTCTAAGTACAACAAAACTTGGTGGTGCAGCAGAGTAACAGACTCACTCATCAAGAAGAGCAGCTCGCGTTGTACATATTTTTCCTGGCTTGTTATCATCTGGATCATACCACTCTTTGGCATTAAATCTCTCAGGAGGGATTTCCACTGTGCAGTTTCTGCCTTCCTCCAGCACCTTCCAGAAATTGTCAATTCCATCTCCTGTTGTACAAAGTTTTTCAAGTAGATTAAAATATGTTCTCCCCTGCCCCACGCAGACTCAGAAATGCACAATCAGCCACAAAAACTCCCACAGATAAATCGAGTCTGCTCACACAGAATTGTCAGACAAACAACTGGTCATTCTTTGGTGAGATGAAACTGAAAAGCTTGACTCGCCCCTTCACTGCTTGTCTAAAAGCAAAGGAACCCCACAAAATCCATAGCCACCTTCTCTCCCCATTTCCCTTCCATCTACTGCATCCACAGTATATACTGTCAAAAAGCAGGAAGTTTTCTTTCAGCAAAATCCAGCCTATTTATAGTACAGGCACAGCTGGTGATATTGTCCTGCCCTTGATCTGTCCTGTCCCTATTGGATGCAGATTCCTGCAACAATGTACAGTCCCCCTGCCAGTGCACGTGAAGAAAGTTCAAATCATCCCAGACCCATCCAGTTCATTTGTAGGAGTTGCACAGGCAGCTCAATCCCCTGCCCACAGCCAGCACTGTGAGTCAGTTGGTTGGTCTGTCTGTCTGTCTGTCTGTCAGCAGACAAATTAGAACTAACTGGTTTACACCACAGCACAACCTTTAAAAAGATCCTACAAGTAAAAAAGCAACAAATTCTACTAAGGGAGAAACAGGTTTTATTCTGTTTCAACACTCATAAATTACTTCACTTTTCAACGTTCACTCACAGCCTGCTTTGCTTTTACCCCACACTTACCTCCAGGAAAGTTGCATCCTATTCCAACAATAGCAACTTCATCTGCAGTCTCAATCTCCATCTCGTGGGCTGCACAATACAGATGTAGTATCAGCCAAATCAAACAATGATGCATTTACCATTGCATAAATACCAGGTTAAAACATGAACTTCCCACAAACACATATACCACATACACTTGTTCAAAGCTTGTTTCATCTGGAATGACCTGTTGCTTGCGATGACAATGACACTCCCCATCAGTGACCAGAGCTGTGCTGTATTTTTCTTTCCGTCCCTACCTTTGGAGGGAAATCCCCATTTCATTCTCCAAACTCCTTCCTTCAAAGACTCCTTATTGTTTAACCTCTGCTACTCCTGCCAGTTGATCTGCTCTTGTGCCTTTCCCTAGATTAGTTCTGTGTGTCTTCTTGTGTACATAAGTGAACACAAGGCCCATTGACCAAGGCACTCTTTCAGCTCTATAGTCTCTCTCCTATTCACAAAGCAGATCTCCCAGTCTGCAAATTGACAGTTTAAACCAGACCATGTAAACCAACGACAAGCTGCTGAAGGAACAAAAGGTGCATCTTCCACACTCCAGAAAAGTGCCTGGAAAAAAACACCTCGTTCCCTGGATCCCAAGACTGCCTAGCTTTTGTCTAAAGCAGCTTCAGGTGAAGAGCTTGACCCCCACAGACCATGCTGAGAGCCACATGATCTCACTGTTCCTCACAATGCACAGTCTCCAGGTAGCCCCACTACAGCCATACAAGTAACTCCCTGTCAGCTCATTTGCAGCTCCACAGGGAAAGATTTTTCCTGGGAAAAGACTCACAATAATCATTGAATAATAATTTTTTCAAACAATTAGATGGCAAAGAAAAGAATTCTGTGGAATCAAATTTAATACCCCAGTGTAGAATTGACAGATGAGGGGGTTTCCCTTAATTCTGGGAAAGAAAGTTGTCAGACAAAAATCAGTTCAATTGAACTACTTAGAACTCACGAGGATGCCCACCTCAGAGGGTGTAAGTCCTCCTGGAGTTGATTTAACCCACAGAGGAGAAGATTCCTGTTGAAAGGTTTGGGAGGGGATTCTTGGCAGTAGGGATAGATTCTCATAGCAGTGAGACCACAGTAGGTCCCAAAGAGCCCTTCTCAGTCACTGACTGACAGCAGTGAAGCATAGATGAGGCCTTTTGACAGCCCCACACATCATTCAGAGTTACCATTTCTTGGAGATTTGCTTTGAAAGGTGAAATTAAGAATAACTGCTCAGGTTCACACTTTGAAAAATTTACTTCCTGGTTCCATTAACTAAGACTGAAAAAGCTAAAAAGCCACCTAGCAAAAATAAGGAGACCAAAATCTGGATTTCCAGGAGTAAATTCTATTGTACTGATAATATAAATTCTGAAATGCTATAACAATTGTTTCCTTTTAGTTCCTTCAAAATTGTCTATGATTTCTATGTTTCTTCCATTCCATATTTTTATGTCATTGCCAAGCTAAAGCTGCAAATCCCAACAAAAATACTTTTAGCACCAAGGTACTTTTAAGCATTGTTCCTAAGTTAGCACTTAAATAGCAAATAATAATAATATAAAGACTTTCTGGTCATAACATAAAACATGTCTTTGGCATCTCTAGAGTCATTCAGTGAGCTATGTAACTCTTACCTTATAATATCCCAGTAGGATGGAGTAATAGGCTGAGTCTGTGGAAGTTGTTTATATAGGAACCTGTGAGGCTTTTTATCCAAAGATACAAGTTAACGCCTTTTAAAGAAATGAAACCAAATGTGATAGACAGTGGCCCCAACCAAAGTTCAAAACTACTTCCCTGTAGTAGTAAATTTGTAAGCTATCACTTTTACATCAGGGCAAGAGTAATGTCTCTGTCTTAAAATTAGCACAATTACTTGGAGATGTCCTGTCATGAGTCATAGAATCACAGAACGGTTTGCATTGGAAGGGACTTTAAAGATCATCTACCTCCAAACCCCCTGCCATGGGCAAGATGTATTTGTCTAGACCAGGTTGCTCAAAGTCTATCCAGCCTAACCTTGAACACCTTCAGCGATAGGGCATCCACAGCTTCTCTGGGCAACCTGCTAAGAATTTCTTTTTAATACCTAATTTACAACTACACTCTTTTGGTTTAAGGGTATTGCCCCTCTAAAAAGTCCCACTGACCTTCTATAAAGTCCCTCTTCAGCTTTCTTATAGGGCCCCTTAGGTATTGGCAGACTGCTGTAAGATCTCCCCAGACCCTTCTTTCTCCAGGCTGAATAACCACAGCTCTCTCAACCAGTCTTCACCAGAGAGGTGTTCCAGTCCTCTGATCATCATCAAATAGTCCAGTAAAATTTTATGATCTTGAGAATATGATTTTAAAACTCTGTCTTTAACATAACAACTTGATATGGTTTGCTTTTAATATCAACAAATCTGAACGAATGTTTAAAGATCCATTTATTTGTTGGAGTAATAATTTCTGAAAGTACAAACTCTCTTACATTCTGAGTCTGATGTTTAATTCCATAGCTGTATCCTTTTATCAGGCAAGACCATTTAAATGTGCTAGCATAAAAAGCCTTATCAAAAGACAAAAAGTCCCCAAAATAGAACATTAAAAATAACATTAAAAAGAACATGGAGCTTTTGTTATAAAAACTGCCATCTTCTTAAAAGCCAGAGAAACAATGGAATATCCAAAAATACCCTCTGAAGGGATCAAGTCCATTAGTCTCTGCTAGATACTTTTTTCACTCTCTCTCATCTGATTTACCACCAAACTCACCAAACTCATCTTTCTCTTCTTCTGACTTTGTAAAGGAAACACAGTGTTGCTTTCATATACAGTTAACATTTTCGCTGGAGAGGGGCTTAGCAACAGCACCTTCCAGCTCCCTCAGCATCCGTGGGCACATCCCATCAGAGGCCATGGATTTACAGGTGTTAATTCTGTCTAGCCAATCTCTAACCCAACCCTCTGTGACCAAGGCAAAGTTTTCCTTTCTCCAGCTGTCCTGGTTCCGGCCCAGATCAGCATGAGGGTGCTTGGTTAAGATACTGTGTTATTCCATACCATCTTGACATTACTAGCGGCAGGGGAAAGGGACACACACTCTCTCCCTCTCCCTCTTTCTCTCTCTCTCTCTCAGCTGGGGCAAGGTGGCAGGCTCAGGGTCTGTCTGCCCCTGTTTTTCATTGTCTCAGGCCTGGTGAGCTTTTTGCATGTAAATCACCTCTCTTTGCACACTTTTGTTATCAGTATTGTGGACGTTACTCTTAGTTTTCTTATCTCATTTCTGTTTCCAGTAAACTGTTCTTATCTCAACCCGTGATTTTCACCCTTTGTGCCTAGTTCTCAATTCCATCCTCTGGGCAGGGATGGGGAGGGAAAGAGGGGGGACGCGAGGGAGCAGTGTCTGGTTTGCGAGAGTCTCAGTGGGGGCACTGAATTGGTGAGTATTATTGCTAAACCACAACACCAGCCTTCTCTTACCTCTGAGGTCTGGGACTCCCGAAGGCTGTCCTCAGCAGTAAAGACTAAGGCAAACAAGGCACTCAGTCTGCCTTCTCTGTGTCCTCCAATACCAGGATTGCCATCTGATTCAGCAGCAGCCCAACATTTTCCCTAATCTCCCTTTTCCTGGTGCTGTACTTGTAGAACCCCTTCTCTTCTAGAGCCCTAAACCAGGGGATTCCTCTAAGTAGGTATCTGAACAGGCTGAAGTTAGGTCTCTGAAAGTTTAGTGTTCTAGTCCTGCTTACTGCTTTGCTTCATGCAGGATCCTGAGTTCAATCATCTCATGGTCACTACAGCCAAGGCTGCCCCCAGCCTTCACCCCTTCAACCAGTGCCTCATGGTTTGTTAGTAGAAGATCCAGCAGCATATGTCTCTGGTCAGTTTAGGTCAGCTGTCCCAGCTGTGTCCCCTCCCTGTTTCTTGTCCACCCCCAGACCACTCTGAAAGGTAGAGTGAGAAACACAAAGACCTAACCGTTACTCTGAAGCATTGCTCAGCAATAACCAGCCCCTGATGGCCACAAGTCTAATACAGCCTGACAGTGACATGTGCCAGCACAGCACAAGGGTCTGCCACAGAACACGAGGACTTTTGGACAGAAGCAAGATGGGTAAGTAAATGCCTGCATGCAGCTTTGAGATGAATAGTAAAGATGAAGTCTCAGGTGCCTCCCTGTTCACATGCGTAGCTCAGCAGTCACCCTGAGGGAAGTGGTCAAGGGGGTCTCAAGTAAGAGATGAGGCAGTTCTGCAACTTCAACTTCTGGCATTGCTTGTAACCATGAATCCTCTTATGGCTCAGACCGCAGCTGATACTGGTTTTACTATATACTGCATTCCATAAAAGGAAAGAGCCTTTGGCTTCTGACAGTTCATTTTAAAGTGAAAAATATGCTAAACTTAAAATTGCCCATGACCATAATTATAGATTTTAGACTGAAGTCACATAGAATAAAATATATTATGGAAAACATAATTGATTAGTACTTCCTCATTATAATGAAATATTGAGCAAAGTTCAAATGATTTATGGTTTCCTCTGAAAAGCTTCAGTGTCAAGTGACATGGCATTTCTTTACACCCTGCATCATAGAAAATTAACCTAGAAGGAATCATAATCTAATATCACATGCATATATTCTGCATGATCTAAAAAACATCAGCAAAAATTCAAGGACAATCAAAACCACTCCTTAGAACCTTCCAAATCACAGAGAAGATCCCATTCAGAGACAGATAGCATGTTGCTCCAAATGAAATGATAAAGAAAATGAGACACACTTGACCCGATATGCTTCTAAGGGAGAATTACCTCAGTTATCCTTCAGCAGGGCACTCTCCAGCATCATTATGTTATCTCACTTAACAAGAACTCTCTGAGTGGACAGTCACAAAACTGAGAAAGGAAGACAGGTAACTACAGATGTTCAAGGAGACTTTGGGATAGGAACAGCAATACACTTCTGTACATGTCTTCTCCATAGAGCTGGTCTGACAGCCTGTTGAGGTTCTGTTCCACATCAACTAACAGTCCTCCTTATTCAAGAAGAATGGGTTTGTTTGTTGCTCTTCTGCTTATTGATTTATTTTGTTTTAAACTCCGCTAATTCAGAATAATGTATGATACATTGTAGGGATTTGCAATAGTTCCTGGCAATTTGTCTCTCCCAAAATTTTGTTTCTAGAATCCCGTAACCTTAGAATAAGCCAGAAGAATCTGGACAGCTGAACATTTGCTTTGCTGCTTTGCTGGCAGAAAAGGCCTTTAGAAGACATTATTCTTCTCAACAGACTTCATGGAAATGGTAGACAGGCATGTGAACTGTGAGGAGGGAGTCTGCTGCAGATTTAAGTACTATATACCCATTCATGCTACATGGTGACAATACAAGCATCTGCTTCCATGGGAGATGAATGTCTGAGTGCCTTTAACAGTTAATGGAGGTCTGGGCAATAAAGGGAATGGAGCACTGCAGAAGGCTGGTTGTCAGACCAAGGCAGGTGGTCACTGCACTCCCACCCAAGTGAAAGCAACGAACATTTGAGCAATGGCCTGGGAAAAGGGAAAAAAAGACTCTTTCAGCTAGAGGATAATCCCTATCCTGTGTTTTACAATTAGTCATCTGAGAGGATTGCTGACTCAACAGGACTGATTTCCCTGGACGATATTCCAGTAGGTAACCAGCGAGGAAAATGAAGAGTGAAAAAAGATGGAAGTTCCAGGGGAAGACCAAAGTGGAACCAGAATGCACTCCAGTTCATTTATGAAAGCAATATCTAATGTGGCTGTCACCACTCAGGGATCAAAGAGGTCTATTCTAAGAATATGCAGTCTCTGCCAGTCTTCTAGGGAATGCACTGCCAACCTTACAGGAATCCAAGAAGCCAAAATTCTCTACAGGTTTCTGGTATATTGTATGTAAAGCAGGTTACCCAGGTACTGACATCTCCACAAATATTCTGGCTCCTCAAAAATACTGTAAAGACACATGTTGCTAAAAATACATAGGCACAGACAGGGCAAGACAAGCAGTTTCCATGTTTGCACAATAACAGAAGATATTACCCTGATACCCACACACCCATAATAAATATAGATAAATGCCAGGAGAGCCTGGATTTCCTAAGAAGGAGATAACTTCTCTAATATCTTGTTGGCACAGAAACACCAGAGCAGATGGGCAATGATTACATAAGTTGTGTGATTGGCAGAAAGATTCCCTCTCAAGGAAGTATAAAATTTACCTTCCAGTAAATGAAATGAAATGAAATTTGAAAGGTCATCCCTTCCATAGATAACAGAATAAATGCTTGCATTAGTTCCTGGAAGATCTTTGTCGTGTATCTGAGCTCCAATGAATTAAAGTTCAGTTCGTGCTCAGATCAGTATTCTCTGATATATAAATATTCAGAATAATAAGGTAGTGTTTGAAATAACTAAAAAACTACAAACAAAGCTCAAACAGACATCAGCTGATCAAAGCAGGAACAAAAGAGACATACTGTAGTTTTACTCTGTGGTTTTTCTCCATAAATAACATGCACTTACAGTTCCTGAAGATCACTGAGACCTGACTGAACAATTTATGAGGAAGCTTATAAACATGCACACAGAAAATAAGCAGTCTACAAAGGTAATATACTCCCTATTAATAACACACAGATTAAAGAGATAAACTTTTTCCAGTTCTATGGAAGTAAGTTAGGAAATCATTTATGTACATGAAGGAAAGTAAAATGTTACGAACCCTTTATGAGGATGTGCAAGTACAAAAGTTAATTAGGTTGTTTGGTAGGTTCATTTTACATCACACTCATAGAATTCCATGGAAAACTTCATGATTCTGAAATCTTTTTGGTGACATAATTTCTTCTTTACATCAGCTGGGAAAGAAATATTCCTGGAGCTAAAGTAATAAAATCTGACAGCTCACCTTGCCTCTCTAGTATCTTACACTGACAAGATTAAATTCTGTTGATCGTGATAATACACAGCCAGTTTCTATCCATAGTATCACCCAGACAGTGAAAATACTTAGCAACTCTTCCTAAAAACAAAAATGAAAAATCAAATGAACACAGACATCAATCTCATCATGCAGCAGAGGAGCAGCAGCCACTCGTCCTGCCAGCACTTAGAGGGTGGCGGTTTCGGTGTCACTGTGCACTCCCAAAGAAAATATGAATAAACATCTTTAGTTCCGGGTCCTAGTGCCAGAATAATTCCTCGGTTTTCTTTGGAATCATATATTCTAGACAGACAAGTCACTCTAGAGGAATCCAGGAATTCACCTCCCATGTGGCTGCCCTCATCACCAGGCCATCCCCATCATTCCTTTGTGGGCATTTTCCTGAAGGCCCCAGGGAATGTGACTCTGTCTTGCACACTGGCCACTGAAGGCACAGAGGGCACATCTCCCACCTGACAGCCCCCAGGCTGACAACTGGATGGCTCATTTTGGATACAGGGGTTTGAAGCGCTGTATTTCCCACATCATCTGCAGTCAGGTAACCTCAGGGCCACCAGCTGTCACTGCCCAGCACAGGTAACAAAGTCCTGTTGTTTCAGCCAGGCATGCAAAACAGGCAGTAGCTAAGCAGCCCTTAGAGTAGCACTGCCTCATCAGATAGGATGGGATAGGATAGGATAGGATAGGATAGGATAGGATAGGATAGGATAGGATAGGATAGGATAGGATAGGATAGGATAAAGGGTGGGGCCAGTTCTGCACACGCTGTGCCTCACCCAAAAAGTCCACTGCGCAGGCTTGAAGGACACACCTACTTGGGGAGAGCCCTTCCCAAATCTTCGTTCGTGAAGCCTGGCCATACATACATTGGAAAGCTTAACTTACTGGAAGTCCTGTAGACCAGTTCTGGCCATGTCCCAAGGAGCATTGCAGATTTTATCTTATTAGAAATTAATATAGAGCACATAAATAGACCAGATAAGAATCCAGATTCTGAGAGAAGACTAGTGTGTACTACTTCAAGTCCATTCTGAGTTGAGAGTTGGTGGAACCATTTTCCCATTCTCTAGGTCAGATGCCCAACCCTCAGAGTTAACCTAAAGGCACCGACTTGTGGCCAGTGTACTGGGTACCCTTACTGGGTAGCTCCTGCCACCAGACCAGTTCCTGCCTGCTAAGCATTACCACAGCTTGTGTCCAGCTCCAGAGGAAGCAGAAAGAAACTGGCTAGGACAAGTGGTCAAATTTTATTTGGAGTCACATTAATTACAACTTAGATTTCAACAACTTAGAAGCTACAGGAAATAGCTTCTAAGTGCCCATCTCCCACGGAGAAACTCAGAACTGACACAGCTGTCACAGAACACCTGTGCGTGGAAAAGGGAATCACCAGGATCCAACCTGCCCCAGATGCTGAGCACAGCCAGACACACACAACACTGCTCAGAGCCTGGCTGGCTGTTTTATGCTCGCAGGTGCCAAGGCTGTCTGCTCACGATGGGAGAGAAGAAATACCTACAACTTTTCTTGGCAAGTACTGGGAGGAGAGGAGAAAGTTGCTTCTTTGAAAGAAAGGCAAGGACAAGAAGGGCCTGCCTGTGATGTATTAACTCATTGCCTGGACACCTCTCCAGCACTGTCACATCTGAGACTAATGTTCTTCTCATCCAGAAGCCACTCAAATTACTGTCACTTACCAGTGTCAAAACACCAGGCTGCAGGGTATTTTATGGACTTGGAAAGATCATTTCTATCATTGCTATTGCACAAAGGTCTGGTGTATCACACCAGTGATATTCTTAGCACTTGCCAATGGCCCCCACCAACCCTTGTTTCAGTCTTTATTTCTTCAGCTCTTGATCCCATGTTTTACCTGTTAACCAAGAGAGCAAACACGGCAAAATGTACATCACCACTGTCTGTGTTTTGCTCTCAGATGGAAGAATAGTCCTTAGTGGTGAAATAACAACTGTAGCAGATTCAGGGAAAACAAAAGTCTAGGTTTTCTGATCTCTGGTACCAAGTGGGAATGCCTTGCAGGTTCCTCTGGTACCATGGGCTGGCTGAGGTTATCCTGCAGGCATAGACTGTTGTGAGGACCACAGTGGGCATGCAGCAAGCACAAGTTCACTGCCATGTGATCTCCTTAACTCCTTGATATGCAATGGTCTCCTTCTCTGGATCACTACACCTCATTTCTCACCTTCTAATTCTGCAGCCTGTTTCTTACAACATGGATGTTAGCTCTGTATTTAATAACATCAGTCTGATTAACTCCATTACATACTGTGGAAGACCTTTCCCTATTCTTGTTCTCTATGCACATACCCAAGGATCATAAGTCCTGTTTACTACAGGCAATTCAAGGCACTAGATCCCAAACGGTAGCTCCACATTTACTTCTAATCCCAGCTCTCCAATACATGTGAGCTTTCATGAGACAACTGCATGACACAGTTTTGATAACCAGTTATGCTCTTTCCTCCTGCTATACCTGGCTCTTCCCCTTGCAACAGGCCCAACACTCACACGACTCCTCAGAGTTTGCTCAGCTCATTACAGAAACAGAAAATCTCTTTTTGCAAGATAACAGTGCTGTGGTAAACGAGGGGCCGGAAGACAGGAGCACATGGGTACCCGAGACCGGGGCGGGACACGGCGCGTCCGCAACAGCCTTGTCTGCCCACCTGCCCGTCCGGTGAGTCCGTGAGTCACGGAGAGGGAGGGCGCTGGGCGTGCCCTGCGCTGAGAACCGCACTCTCTCTGAAAACCGCGCGCTCCCTCCGCGGCCCCGACGGGGAGAGGGCAGCTCTCCACTTCTCTCCCTCTCCGTTCCTCTCCCTCTTCTCTGCTCCGGCGCAGGCACAGACCGCACCGCCGGACCCGCGCCCGTGGCGAGGAGGGGCAGCCTCCGGCAGCCCGTGCCCTGCCTCGCCCATGGCGGGGCCGCGGGACCCCGCGGAGCGCTGCTCCTGCCGCAACACTGACTGCGTGGAGCGGCCGCTGCGGCGGCTCTTCGAAGGGCTGGCGAGCGGCGTGGCCGCCTGCCCCTGGCCCTTCGTGCTGGTGCCGCTGCTGTTGTCGGGCGGGCTGGGCGCCGGCTTCTTCTTCCTGCCGCAGCGCCAGGCGAACGACATCGAGGGGCAGTTCACGCCCACGGGGGGCCCCGCCAAGGCCGAGCGCGACTTGGTGCGGCGGCATTTCCCCACCGACGACTCGGCGCGCTTCTCCGCCCCGCGGCTGCCCACCGAGGGCGCCTACGCGGCCCTCATCGCCGTGGCGACCAACGGGACCTCGGTCCTGGCGCCGGCGGCGTGGCAGGAGGTGCTGCGGCTGGACGAGGCCGTGCGCGACCCCAAGTACGAGCAGCTCTGCGCCCGCAGCGATGGCAAATGCTCCAGCCCCAACCCGCTGCTGTCGCGGAGGGGCGATGAGCGACCGCCCGCCCCGCAGAGCCTCCAGTTCCCCGTCAACAACGGCGACTTCCTCGGGGCCGCGCTGGGCGGTGTGGAGACCCGCGACGGGCGGGTGCTGTCGGCGCGGGCCCTGAAGCTGCTCTATTACTTGCGGGAGGACGGCCCCGAGGCGGAGGACAGCCGGCAGTGGCTGCAGGGCTTCCTGCGGAACATCTCGGCGAAGCTGACGGACTTGCATCTCAGCTCCATTCGGGTAAGGCAGGGCCGGGTACGGCCGTACGGAGCCGCAATGTCCGGCCAGCCCCGTCGCGGAAAGAACAGCAGACAGTGCGGGGAAAAGGCGGGTGGCCTGCGGCTTGCGGCGGCCACGGCAGTGCTCTGCTGCCAGCGTGAGCTTTAGCCTTGCCTGGGCGTGTGTACAAAGACCAAGAAAACGAGAAATGCATCATCCTTTCTTTCCTTGTTTTAACGGCAGGTGACTTACTTTACTTCGCTGTCCAGACAGCAGGAGTTTGAAGGAAATACCAAGAGCGTGATCCCTCTCTTCTCAGTAACATATTTCTTGACAATAACCTTTTCAATCATCTCTTGCTTAAGGTAAAATACCCTCTAAACTATGGCTCCATGAGCAGTGACCTCTGCTCTTCTTCACCTGCCTCAATTGGTTTCTAGTCCTGTCGAGTGAAGGTGTTCTTAAAGCTGCAGACCGTAACATTTAATAATGGGCAAAAGTGTATTTCTTTGCTCTTTCTTGTCCACCTGTGCATTTTTCCCAACTGCTTGGATGGGGCTCATGATAAGCACCAGATGAATGCATACACAAGCATTCAGGGCAGACATAACCAACTTGAATGCTCACCTCCTAGAGAAATTAATCTTGTCCAGTGCTAACACCTTGAAGCTCCGCTAGCAGCTTTCATTAGGAGTTCTCTTTAGACAGGGTAATGCTGGTATCTGTCAAATATTTGATGAATAAATTTCTTGAAATGTTTTCAGACTGAGCTGTATAAGAAATAATGTCTGGCTTGCCTGCTGTGGCGTGGTTTCTGCCGGCTTAGCTGTGTTGAGCAGCTTTGGATTGATGCTCTTCTGTGGAGCGCCGTTTGTGGTCACTGTAGCAAACGCACCATTCCTGATTCTGGGTAAGTAGAAAAGTGAGTCTGATTCAGATACAAAGACTAAAGCAAAGTTAACACAACCTAGTGGTGTCACTCTTTCAAGATGTGAGCATCAGATCCTACAACTTTCTGAGCTGCAGCGAGGGAAGGACATACCTGGAGGTGCAGCCTCCTCAGAACTCCTCCAGGAGGGTGAGCCCCTCAGCTCAGCTCAGCTCAGCTCAGCTCAGCCTGGGTCGCTGCCATCCAGTAGTACCTTTTGACGTGCTGCTTGCTTCATCTTTGCATGTCTACTGGCAATTACATCTTCGGGCAGCAGGTAGTAGTTTCATCTATTCTTTTATGCTTGGCTAAATCATCTATGCTCACTTCTCTATTCATGTGGTCTTGCTTTCCCTTTTCATGTGATAATTTTTGGGAAAATGGAAGAGCCTTTGAGCACATTGGCAAAATACTGAAAGGTCTGTGATTAAAATATTGAGATTTGGCAGAGCTGAGACAAGCACATTGGCACTTCCTTATTGAACTTTGGTTCCCTCACTCTGGCTTCAAACCCAAGCCCAGGATCCAGTCTTCCTGGCAGGGTTTCCCAGGACTCTGGTGGGTAATATTTTTCAGTGCATGAGTATAAATGTGAAGATAAATGAATAATAAAATGTGAAAAAGGGCTGAATGATAAACTGGAGAGAAGTGGAGGAAAAAGAACATTAAAAAGTGATCCAGAGATCAAAAAAGTGACCCACTGGAAAACTGGGATCACCATTATCCCCTGTGATAACAACTGCTGTACATGTGTGCTGATGGCAGAGCAAGAAATCATTAGTCTAAGTTGCTGCAGTGATGAAGAAAAGATTCCAGAGATAACGGAATACATTTCCAGTGGTAAGGATAGTTGAACATCAGAACACATGATGCTTTGAGATCTGTGTCATCTACATGAGTGGACACGTGGACAGCAGGTACAAGACACTTTTCAGAGATGGAGTAGGTCTGCTCAGTCCTTCAGCAGAGTAGGGTGAGGGGTCACCACCCCATCAGGTCACCAAGAGTTTCTGAAAGGTAATACATTCAGCTACACATAAAGGATCTGTTTTCCTGATTCTATTATAACTTGCATCAGCACTAAAGCCATGTTAATGGCTTTTCTTTTTCAAAATTTTGTGCAGACTTAGACATGATTAATGTTGTAGTTTTGTTGGGTGTTAGTGGAAGCTGCTGTTTTGCAGTGCAGCATTAACTTTTTCTCCCCTTGCAGGAGTTGGCGTTGATGACATGTTCATCATGGTCGCTTCCTGGGAACAAAGTTCAAGGAAAAAAGAGAAATCTGATGTTAAATCTCTGCTGGCTGAGACTTACTCAGAGGCAGCACTTTCTGTGACCATCACCACTCTCACAGATGTTTTGGCGTTCTTCATTGGCACCTGGACTGCTTTTCCGTCTGTGAGATCTTTTTGCCTCTATACGGGCACTGCATTTGTCTTCTGCTATGTATACACCATGACCTTCTTTGGGGCAGTTCTTGTATTAAATCATAAAAGGGAGCAAGGCAACCGACACTGGCTGACTTGTATGCGTGTGGGAGTAGATCAAGATCAGGCAGAGAACTCCTGCCTGTACAATGCTTGCTGTATCGGCAACTGTTCTGGGCAGTCCTCTGAGCCAGAAGGTGAACATCCAATGAGCATATTCTTTAAAAAGTATTATGGGCCTTTCGTTACAAATAAATGGATCAAGCTACTCGTGGTGTTGCTGTACGGAGCATATTTGGGTGCCAGTGTTTATGGGTGTACTCAGGTCAGGGAAGGCATCGATCTTCGAAATCTGGCTAATGATGACTCTTACGTTATTCCATACTATGATGATGATGAGGAATATTTCTCGACATACGGACCCAGGGTCATGGTTGTCATTACTGAAAGTGTAGACTACTGGAATCAGACAGTTCGTCGTGACATTGAGAGCTGTGCACAGAATTTAGAGAACATTTCCTATGTAGATAAGAACCTCTCAGAGTCATGGCTGAGAGTATACACAGTATTTGCCGAAAGCAGTTCAATAAATATAAACAGTAAGGCTCCCTTCTTTGATAATTTACCGATACTATTCAGAATTCGTTCCAGTTTTGAGTGGGACATAAACAAAACTCAAGATGAAATAGAAGCTTCACGTTTCTTCATCCAGACCGTGAACGTGACCTCAGCTGTTGATGAGAAGAATCTTCTCAATCAGTTAAGAGAGACAGCCAAGCAGTGCAGTATTCCACTGAAGGTGTATCACCCAGCGTTCATCTACTATGACCAGTACCTGGTAATAGTTCAGAACACCATCCAGAACGTTGCCGTTGCTGCCGCTGCAATGCTCGTTGTCTCCCTTCTGCTCATTCCCAACCCTCTGTGTTGCTTGTGGGTGACTTTTGCTATAGCTTCTGTTATAGTTGGTGTTGCTGGTTTCATGACATTTTGGAATGTCAATCTCGATTCTATATCCATGATCAACCTGGTCATTTGTATAGGGTTTTCAGTAGATTTTTCTGCTCATGTTTCCTATGCCTTTGTTACAAGTAGAGAGTCATCAGCCAATGAAAGGGCAATCGAGGCTCTGTCCCTGCTGGGTTACCCAGTATTACAAGGTGCAGTTTCTACTATATTAGGAGTTGTTGTCCTGGCTGCCGCAAAAACCTACATCTTCAGGACCTTTTTCAAGATCATGTTTCTTGTCATTTTGTTTGGGGCTCTTCATGGTCTTGTTTTTATTCCAGTGTTTTTAACATTTATTGGAAAACTTGGCAGGTCACTCCATAATACGAAATCCAGCAAAGGATCACCTCACAGTACCATGTCTATAAAGTTAGAACACAGATTTAGAAATGATAAAGACTGTCCGTGAATGTTAGACGTAAAATATTATATATTTATTATATATAGATTCAAATGCAGTGACTGTCAGGGAATATAAGATATGATGAAACAGGGGAGAAAAAATTACATCAGGGAAGCAAAGACTTCAGAAAAGCCAGGCAAGAAAACAGAACAAAATGCACAGAATGGATTTGCATTTTCTTCTTGTTGTGTGTGCTTGTCTACCACCTTAATGTTGTTCATTTTCTATTTTGTGTTACTTGTTTACTGAGTTTATTAAAATTATTATAAACACTGACCGTTACATCAGCTTAATGGACCACAGTATACATTTGTCAGGATAAGTTCACAGCAGGAAAGAGTAACTTCAATTGGTTTGCATTTCCTGCCTATTTCCCTTGAGGCTGTAGCTCAGCCCAGCACTGAGCCAGAAGACAAGTTTTGCACAAGAGACTCAAATCTGGATGTTTTACAGCAAAACTACAAGAGGTCAGGACTGTCTCAGACTGCAATTACTCATAAACGTTCAGGAGATAATGTTGCTAATGCAGCATGAGAAACCGTTGGGGAAGACAAATGGACTCACATTTTCTGTTCAAAGACTTCTTTTTTTGGTGTTCCATTTTCTAGCTAAGATTAAACATTTGGTACCTTTAAGAAGATTGTGTGTAGTTTCTGTTGGCTGCAGTTTGCAAAGGGATATGCTGTAGCTTATTGAACTTTTGTGGACCTTCTGAGTAACCACCATGGAAGATGCTGTGCCATGGCACGACAGGGCAAGAATTCACTAGAGAGAGTCATGCCCTGATTCAGGGCGGAGTGAAAAAGCAACTCAGGTTTAAGCAGGTCAGTTGTAAAACTTCAAACCCTTAGATTCCGCTGTGTTCACCAGTGATAGCCCCTCCTGTAATGTGTCAGTTGAGCAGAGGAGCTTTTACTGAATAAGAGCTAAGAATATATGAGGTGGTCTTCTAACCTGTAGAGACATGAAAAGTGAAAAGTCAGTTCATAATTTGTTGCCAATATAATGAGTAACCCACTGGAAATTGAATGATGGTAACTGATGTTTGTAATTTTGGAAAAATTGGTATAGTCTGAATCTAGTATTGTGGAGGATTTCTTCTGAAAGATTGAGCAAGTGGGAAAAAGCCAGGGTCTCCCTCTATTCCATGTGGATTTCTGGCCAGTTGCATGAGACCCAGTAGGCAGAGCAGAATCCTATTTCATAGAGTCACAGAATAGTTTTGTGTTGGAAAGGACCTTTTAAAGGTCGTCTAGTCCAACCTCCCTGTGATAAGCAGGGACATCTTCAACTTGATCAGGTTGCTCAGATCCCCGTCCAACCTGAGCACTGATGTTTCTGGGGATGGGGCATCTACTAGCACTCTGGGCAACCAGTTCCAGAGTTTTACTGCCTTCATTGGAAAAAAAGTTCTTCCTTGTATTTAATCTGAATGAACTGTCTTTTTGTTTACAATCATTATGACTTGTCCTACTGCAACAGACCCTGCTAAAACATTTGTCCCCATCACTCTACAGATCTCCTTCTCCCTGGAGTCATCTCTTTTCCAGGCTGAACAACTCTGTAACCACCTGTCTTCATAGGAGAGGCGCTTAGCCCTCTCATCATCTTTATGGCCCTCCTCTAGACTTGCTCCTGCAGGTCCATGTTCTTCCTATACTGGGGGCCCCATATCTGGATTCAGTACTGCAGGCGGGGTCTCACAAGAGCACAGTGGAGGGGCAGAATCCCCTGCTTCGACCTGCTTGCTGCAGTTCCTTGATGTAGCCCAGAACACGGTTGGCTTTCTGGGCTGCAAGTGCACATTGCCAGCTCATGTCCATCCTCTCATCCACTGGCAACTAGGTCACTGCTTTCTAGCAGCACGATGGCTTACAGCTCCTCCTGTCGCCCACACTGCATGCAGTTGTCCAGAGGGACTTCAGCTGGGCTGTTGGCCGTGTCACCTTGTCAGAGGGTCACTCCTTAATTCCTCTGAGATATTTTCTTGGTGGTGCCTATTAACTCAGGAGCCCCTGGTTCATCTCCCTAAGATTTCAAGTGTGCTCCAGAGCCGTCAGCAGACCTCAGAGCCACTGGCAGAGCGCCCTGACTAGCATCCCATTCCCCCTAAGCTTGTCGCGTCGTCCCACAGCTTGTCAAAAGGGAAGCCTGGCATCACCTCCGTGCGCCGCTCGTCTGGTTCGGAGCCCTCCCTGTCCTTGACTCCCTGCCGGGCTGGGAGGCCGCGCCCCCTGCTGGCCGCGCGCTGCCACTGCCGCCCCGCGGGCACCGCGGCCCGGGCAGGGCGGTGCGAGCGGTCCTGGGGAGCCCAGGGGACTCAGCCGTCCTGCAGAACGGGAAAGAGGGGTCCTGGGAAAGGGGGTGGAATTGAAGGAGTCTTGGGAACAAGTGACGAGTGAAAGATAACACGGAAAGTTGAAGGAAGACGGTGACTCCTGGCCAAGCTGCTGAGACACCCGCGCACGGATCTTTCCAGGCAATTGGGCTGGAAGGCGGAGGTGGCTTTAGCTGTGTTTAACTTGGCTCACCGTATGAGCTGTTCTAATCATCCGTCTGTCTCCCCCTCTCTCACAGACCTGCCCTCCTATTACATTCTGAACATTTCATTCTGTGAGGTGTGTTCTTTCCAAAGACCCAGTGAAATACATTTTAGACAGATAACTAACATATTAAGACTTCTGATACAAAGCATGTTATAAGAATTTGCCTTTTCTTGCACAGCAGCCCAGAACCATACAGGAGTTAAAATCCTGCAGTGCCATGGAGAATATGTGAATTCCAAGGCTTCCAGAGTAGTTTTCCTGGGGTTTTATGGGTAGTTTTACTGAGGACAGCTCAGCAGAAAGTAGTTCACCAGCTGGTGTCCAGGAGAACAGCAGAAGCCTACAGAATTTCCCAGATGTATGAGGGAATCCTCACAGTTGGAAGGGAAGATGTGCATGGTTGAGTGCATCACATTATGCTCCTTTTATATTCCATGAAGAGAAAGAAGAGGTTTTGTTTCAAGTCCTCTGCCTATTTGTGTTCTTGGACTGGACTTTATGTGTGGGTGGTTGTCACAGAAGCTATCTCTCATGCCCTGAAGGGATCTGGAAACCTGTTTTGGATGCAGATACCTCTGTTCTTGGTCAGATGAGCCCATCAGGCCCAGGCAAAGCTCACTCATGCGTAAGACCAGTGGAGAGGAGTGGGGAGGGGGCACACAGGCTTTGGCCCAGAAACATGTAAGGCAGGAAGCTTGGAAGTGCTGCTGGCTCTGGCCACATCATGGGCCGGAGTAGCCACAGTGCACAACCACCTTTGTCAGATCGGCCTGTAGAAACCCCAAAGGGTTTCTTCGTTACTTGTCACCAAGCAGTGAGTGAAGAATTAAGCTGCATGACTAAGCAAGCTTTATCTGAGGAGTTTATTTTTCCCTCCTGCAGCCCATTGCTCAGCTCCCATGGAGAAAGGACTAACACCTGGGGTGAGCTTGAGGGTACTCATGGGGCCAGGATTGAAACTTTGAGGGTTCAAAGACTTTGATCCACTGCAGTACTGCATGGACTTCCTGTGGTCAATGGAAACAAGACACTGTGCCCAGCCCTGGAGACAGGGCAGGATGGGCAGATGGCTGGTTACAGTGCTTGGCCCTGCCCAGCTGCCCAGCGTGGGTGTGGGAGATACCATTGCTGAGAAAAGTCTGGTATCGGTAGCTCCCCACTGAGAGAAATGGGGAAGCTTGATACCTTTGGAGTACAAGCAAAACCCACTTCCTTGTTCTACCCTTCCACAGAAATACCACAAATACAAATAAAAATGCAGTCTGCAACTCATTGTACTAACTGAAAGAGAAATTATACTTCCACTGCTTTCTGTTTTGCTCTGTATACAGTCCTGTGCCATGACTAGTAAAGCTGGTCCCTCACAGTACAAACCCTGGCACATGAAGTTAGGCCTTAGCCTAACATGTCATGGTTTGTTCCTTGTCAGCCTTTTTTGATACTGTGACAGCCCTCTGGTCTAGTTGCACTGTGATGTGAACACTGTAAACTTGCAGGGGGAAATAAAATTTTCAAGAGACAAGTGTAGGTGATGCTGCAATTTCTGGCAGTAGTCACTGTTTTTAAAGTTTCTGCTCTATTTCATAAAAGCATCCCTAACTGTTTAATAAATTTTACTTAAATGATGAGAAAATATGCCAGTTTTGGCTGAGATAAGAGTTTATTTTCTTCACACAAGCTGGTATGGGGCAGTGTTTTGGATTTGTGCTGGAAACAGTGATGATAACTCAGGGATGTTTTAGCTATTGCTACCAGTGCTTACACAGTGTCAAAGCCTTTTCTGCTTCTCACCTCATCCCACCAGCGAGGAGGCTGGGGCTGCAAAGGAGTTGGGAGGGGACACAGCCAGGACAGCTGACCACAATGGACCCAAGGGATATCCTGTACCATATAGTGTCATGCTTTGTATATAAAACTGGGGTAAAAAGCAGAAAGGGATGAAGGCATTTGTTCTCCTGAGCCACCGTTACACACGTGATGGAGCCCTGCTGTCCTGGAGATGGCTGAACACCAGCCAGCAATGGGTAGTATTGAATTAATTCCTTATTTTGCTTTGGTTGTGCATGCCAGGTTTGGCTTTACCTATTAAACTGTCTTTATCTCAACACCCAAGTTTTATTTTGCCCTTCCAATTCACTCCCCGTTTCCATGGGGAGTGAGCGAGTGGTTGCGTGGTTTTAGTTGCTGCCTGGGGTTAAACCGTAACAGATATCCTGTTCTTTCTCTTTATTTGACAAATATAGTAATGGAATTTAAGTGGAAAAAAATGCCAGGTTTTATTTAGCTTTTTTTTTATTTCTGCCACTGTGTCCTTTGCCTTTGGAGTCCAAAACTAGCAATCAAAGAGTCTTTGAAAGTTGCAGATTCAGAGCTTCTCCACAGCAGAAATGTCCAGACAGGCCATGAGTTTCTTGCAATCAAATGGTTACTGTGGAACAGGCACTGGGACAGTCAAATAAATGATTCAGGGAAAAAGCAAATGATGCACAGAGGCACTGCCAGACTGGATTGCATTCCAGGTCAGACAGGCTTGTGATACTCACTGTTAGTGTGACAACTGTCTATGTATCACTTAACTTCTTTCGGAGGACACGTTTCTACAAACTTGTTTTTTTCTCCTATTTCTGTACTACTACTTTCCTAAAACCTACACAGCCTCAAGTATTTTGTGTATTGCTCAGTGGCCTCCTCTGCAGAAGAAGCAAACCCAGGCAGTGTTGAACCTACTTCTGTTGGTTCAAATTCAATACTATTTTTTCCTTGGTTTCTACTAGTGGATTCAAGCTGTGAAGCACAACTGGGATATTTAAAAGATTAAGACAGACATTTTTTCTTTTGTGTGCTTGTCCTGGTTTTGGATGAGATAATTTTCTCCTTAGTGGCTGTTACAGTGCTCTGTTTTGGATGTAGTATGAGAATGAAGTTGATAACAAACTGATAGTTTCATTGTTTCTTCTAGTTCTTACTCTAATTCAAGGACTTTTCAATTTTCAGTGCTGTCAGTGAGCAGGTACACAGGAAGATAGGATGGATCACGGCCAGGAGAGCTGATCTGAAATAGTCAAAAGGTTGTCCATACCCTAGAACATCATGCTCAGTATATAAATTGGGAAGATTGGCTGGGAACTGCCGATTGCTGCTCAGGGATGGCAGCTCAGGGATGGGACAGGTCAGCAGGTGGTAAAGAATTGCATTGTGTGTGACTTGTTTTTCTTGGATTTTATTCCTCTCTTTCTCTCTGACTCTCTCCCTTTTTCATTACTATTGCTATTAATTACATTATTACTATATTTTACTGTATTTCAATTATAAAACTGTTCTTATCTCAACCCACGAGTTTTACTTTTTTCTAACTCTCATCCCCATCCCTCCGGAGAAGCGAAGGGGATTCAGCAAGTGGCTACCTGGTAGCTGGTAGCCAGCTGGAGTTAAACCATGACAGTGCTAAAATCAATCATTTCTGAAAAACACCGGTTTGACATTTCATGGGCAGGTAACTTAGCAAGCCCAGAGAGAGTAAGTCACTTCTTGCATTCAGCTGCTCAGCTGTGTTTTCTCTTGTCAGTTTGAGGTATTCCTTTCAAGTGGAGAAAAGAGAAATAATTCCTCTCCTCCTCTATAGGGAGGGGCAGTCTGCATTTGCAAGCCATCTGAGACCTTGTTTCTCATAAACCTATCCCCTCTCAGCCCTATGCTTTCCCAGACTCACCAGCTGCTTCTCATTTGCGTAGATATGCTGGAAACAGGAGGTTTCACTTCTTCATAATTCTGCTGTGCATACATTTCAGGAGCACAGATATTGAACAAGCTCTTCACTGATGTGATGTAAACATCCTTTGAAGCAATTTTAATTAATTCTGATTGATTTTTAACCAAGTCAGTCTTACGAGTAAGCCCTCATGAAGACTGCTCAACTGATGAATCATCAGTTTGGTTAATAGACCAAGTGGAATCTTGTTTGAAAGTGCACTAGGTTTGCAACCAGACTATGGGCTATCTGTTCTGATTTACAACATTAGTATTTATACCACATATTTGGTGAAATACAGCCATAATACTCCCTCATAAATGTCAATAAGCATTATAAAAGCTGTTCCTACCATGATGCCTTTGACTTTAGTGTTCAATAACTCTACTGTTTCCATATATTTTAAATCCTTCTATGTACCTGAGGGAATACACATCTAAAGTTGTAGGAAATGGCTGTCTCTCACCCTGAGTCTGCTGACTTTATGACTCCCAAAATACTTTTATCTGTATGTTCTGTCCCCATGTCACAAATTCCAAATGTCTTCCTGCTTTGTGCGAAAAATACAAGACTTCTACAGTATCTTCTCACCAGAGACTGCTCTGGGAATCACTGCCTATTCGTTTCTAGTCCAAACACTAGCTAATGAGGAGCTCAGCATTGTCAGAAATCCCCTTCTGGAAAACATAACCTTGTGTTTGAAGACCTGGGCTATTTTAATCACTATTATGGTGCTGAAGAAAAAAACTCAAAGCTTGTTGCTAATCACAGAATATCTCTTGTGTTTTTAAAACTTAGGGGCCATCCCAGGGAGTTTTCACTCACACTATTAGCCGTGAGTAAAAATCTATTAGCTTTCAGCAGGTCTAACCAGTTTAATTAAGGGCTTCAGTTTGCTGGAATGCAGCTTCAGGCAGCAAACTGTAAACAGGTTTTTGTCTAAATAGCATTTAAGGTGAGACAAGTCCTTATTAATTGAAATTATTGGGAACAAGTGTTTTTGGCAAAAAATATTTCACATACGTGTACAAGTTCTATCTTGAAAACTTGTCTTTTCTCAGATTTGTCTCCCTTAAAGCAATGCTGACACAGCAACTATGATGCCACTTTGGGGGTGATGTCTTGATTTGGAAAATTTGTTGCAGCATCAACAACTAAAAATTATATGTAAGCAGTTTCCAAATAAACAGATTCATTTTGCTGAATTTGCTCAGTGTGATCTTGGCCACAAAGGAATTCCACATTGTCCTCGTAGTCACATCCAGCCACAATGGCCACTGCAGAAGGTGAAGCCACAGATAATGGTGGTCTGTGCCCATCTGCCCTTGTAACAGAGCCTTTTATCAAATAACACCTGAGAGGTGAAGAACTGTTAATCCAAAAATGACAGTAAAAATAGATGAGGAAAGTTTCTAATGTGCAAACTGTCCAGGTTATTACATAGAGATACAATACAGTCATCAACACTGCTACCTATGGTACTTCCAGGATGTAAAGCCAAAAAGATTTACAAGGCAAAACATGGGCTAAATTCCTGGAAACCAAAGGACCACCTGTATGCTTACTGGGTAGGCTTTCACAACTTGTGAAAACCAATGTTATTTGCTTCATGGAGAACAGGATTAGAATCTCCATGCTAAAAATCTGATTTCAGATTGCAGTAACATCCTCAACAAGAAGACAGCTCACACTGTGCACATTTTTCCCTGTGTACATACTATTTTGATATCACATCTTTCCAATAATATTTCCATCATATTAATATTGTCTGTTCCCAGAAATCATCAGTTCCAACACCTACTGTCTTCATTACTTAATAAGCAGAATAACCTGTTATTTTCTCCTCTCTTCACCTATGGAAGTAAAGGTACATTATGTCAATATGAAACGTTGCATTATCTGGATTTACTAATGGTTTGGCAATAAATTTTATCAATGACAAGACATTGTGTTTCTGTGCAGGAGCCTCTTCTTCATGTTCTTAGTATTTAAAAGAAGCCCATCACCTGGATAAAATCTTCCTTTACCCTTGTATGAAAGATGCAAGGGTGTACTTCTAAACCAGTACTGAAGCTCAAGTGGTTTCACTAGTTGTCAGCTGTGATACAAGCATGGGCAAGGTACTCTTCTGCTGTGGGCTGATACATATGGACTTGATGTAACACCATAATAAATTTTTTCTGACATTTCCCATACTCAGCCCTGTGTCCTGTTGCACAGACTTCTGCCAAATATAGGCCAGAAGGATACAGATTTTTCATCCACACCTGTACAGGTTGAATTTCTTTGGATATTCAACAAAATAAGTTTGGTTGTCTCCAAGGGAGCGTTGTGTGAGCCAACCGCCCTAGGTTACTCCTGCTACCAGTGGTAAAGCACGTATTTTAGAGAGGAGAGTCATCAGGCCTCATTCGAATTTATTGAGTCTTTGTTTCTTGGATAGGATTTATTTTTTCTTTGTGTATGTGTTTGTGTGGAGTGTGTGTGATTAACTTTGCATCAAGGATGTCACACTCTACTAAATCCATCCTTGAAAATTATAGAAAAACAGGTCAGCTGCTTTCCTGAAGGGTCACATGCTGTTATCAAAAGAGTAAAACTAACACTGCAGCTGTGAAGAGCAGCCTGTCTGCACTGTGAGGTGTGTCACTATTCTCATCTCTGCGAGGGATTTAATAAAAAATACTGTTCTCACTCTAGACTAATGTAGAATGATTTGATCTGAGCTGAAGAAACTAACTGAAGAGGGTCTGTGTTTGGCGCAGTAGATAAGACTGTCATGTCCTAATGAATTTCAGGAGGTATATAAAGTCACAGGTAATGACTGCATGGAACTACATTCTGTGTTTCATGCATAGGATTTACTTTTAAATTTACAATAGAAAATGCTTTCTTAAAAGTATGAAACGATGTCTTATAGCTAGATGTGAAACTGAATCTGATATTCTGTTTTTTGACCAAGATATTTTTAATTGTACTCTGAAATTTCCAGAATGGACTTCTGATACATAAGAATCATTAAATTTGTCCCTCTGGGCATTTCTTTCAAAAGTGTGGGGTAGTTCTTTCCTTAGAGCATGAACAGGGGTCAAAAGGGTCATAAAGGGGAAAGAGGGAGATAAGCCACAGGATTCTGAATTGATCAGGTTTTTTTACAAGGCTCTTTAATGTGGTAGTGTCAAACATTACCCAGGGTTGGAACTGATGGAGGTGATCAAATATATCTGCCAATGGATCTCAGAATCACAGCAGGTTGGGAGAGACCTCCAGGGGTCATCTGGACTAACTCCCTGCACAAGCCAGGACACCTACAATCTGTTGCCCAAGACCATGGTCAAAGGGCTTTTAAGTATCTCCAAGGATGGAGAGTCCACAAGCTCCCTGGGCAACCTGTGCCAGTGCTTGGTCACCCTTACACCATAGGGAAGTGTTTCCTGGTGTTCAGAGGGAATATTCCGTATTTCAGTCTGTGTCTGTTGCCTCTGGTTTTATCACTGGGCACCACAGAAAAGAGCCTGGCTCTGCCCTCTTTGCACCCTCCCCTCATGATTTTACATCCATTAATAAGATACCCCTGAGCCTTCTCTTCTCCAGGCTGAACAGTCCCAGATGCCTCAGCTTTCCTCATATATGAGATTCTTCAGCCCCTCCATCATCCAAACAGCCTCAGGTGTCTGAAGAACTTTGCTGTAGCTTTCCAAGGATCCTGCAAAATGTATGTCTTGTTCTGTTATTAATGTCATCATTTCTTATAACTGCCTCTGAGATCACAGGTGTAAACACTAAGTAGCAGAGCACCATAGGAATAGCCTGTTGAGTAAGGTGTGTCTTAATCTGTTGACTACATTAATTAAAACATTTACATGGATCCATTTAGGATACAGCATTTTTGCTTTGCAGTGATAATCAGTGTTTGGTGCAGTTCTGAGATATTACTGAGGGAAGCCTTTAGCAACAGCATTGCTCCTATCAACTGAATGCCTGCTTCTCTGGGATATTATCTGAAAGAAAACAACTGTTGTCTTCATAAGATCCTGGGGTTTGGCTGCCTAGGCTCAGGGCTAAGGCAACTCAAATGGGACCATGGGGAGAGGCTCCCAGAGGCACTGTGGGTAGGCCATGGCCACAGCCAGCCTTGGTCTTGGGGAAATCACCTGGCCCCTGCCAGAGCTATAGCCATCTCTGTGTTCTGGTCCAGCCACAGGCTGGCTGTGACCCCTGACCTGTGTACAGAACACACCTGCAGGCCAACATGGATATTATCAGGCATTATATGATCCAGGCAAAACAAGAAACAGACATTGGCTTACTTGAAGGAAAATTAGTGTATTAGTTTAGCCTTCAAGCTCCTATTATGCAACAGGAGTATGTTTTGATGAAGTGCCTGAGCAAAAAGTCCATCTGTGAGCACATTTTCCAAACAAATATTAGGGCTCTTTTCCATTAATTCTGTATTTATGTTGCTTCTGTTTAGAACATATCTGACTAATTGCATTTAGGGTTATACTCAGAGAAGGAGAGACAGGTGTTTCAGCCATTTGTCTAAATGTTGTATCACCTCAGGCTCTAACTGGAAAAATTAATAGTTTTCCAAGTACTGTGCCAGTCATGATTATCTGATTACTGAATATGCAGCCTGCTAATGGGATCCTTCCTCTGATAACAGCACTGAGAGTTTGGAGACTGAGGGCACAGAATCATTAAAAATACCCCTGTGTAGTTAACTATCTAAGATTAATTGCAAAGACCAAACAACATTGTCACTAAAAGCCTTCTGTTAAACACAGATAGAAATTTTTTTCAGAAGTAATTTAGCTAATTGCAGTTTATATTTGAGCAGAACATCATTTTTCAGGAGGAAATAATAGCTACAGCTCTCTTCAATCATATTTGACATCAGCTGATGAAAGAAAAAACCCTTTTAAACCTATTTAAATTAAACTGGCTGAACACCAGATCCCACAGGGTTATAATTAGTGACATAGGGTTCAGTTGGAGGCCTATTACTACTGCTGTCCCCCAGGGTTCAATATTGGGCCAAGTATTGTTTAACTCATTCATCAATGACATAGCTGAAGGGGCAGATGCCTCCTTAGCAAGTTCACTGTTGACACAGAGCTGGGAGGAGTGGCCAATACCCCAGAGGGCTGTGCAGCCCTTCAGAAGGACCTTGACAGCTTGGAGAGATGGGCAGAGCAGAATGGTCTGAAATTAAACAAGGGCAGATGCAGCATCCTGCACCTGGGGAGGAATAACCCCATGCACCAGTACAGGCTGGGAGCTGACCTGCTGGAAAGCAGCTCTGTGGAAAAGGAAGTGGGGGTCGTGGTGGACAACAAGCTGTCCAGGAGCCAGCAGTGTGCCCTTGTAACCAGGAAGACCAATGGAATCCTGGGGTCAGCAAAGCCTTTGACACTGTCTCCCATAACATGCTCCTGGAAAAGTTGCAGCCCATGGCCTGGACAGGGGCACTCTCTGCTGGGTTAAGAGCTGACTGGATGGCTGGGCCCAGAGAGTGCTGGTGAACGGAGCTGCGTCCAGCTGGTGGCCGGTCACCTGTGGTGTGTCCCAGGAGTCAGTGTTGGGCCCAGTTTTGTTTAACATCTTTATTGATGACTTGGATGAGGGGCAGTCAAATGCCTCCCTGATGCCTGATCCCGTCAGATCTTGGAAGCCAATCAGGGTCAGCCCCAGTTAGTACTCAGATGGGAGACCTCCTGAGAATACCGGGGGCTGTAGGTTCTAGTCCTGAGGACTTCACTGTCACCGTCCAAGCCCGCCCGGCCATGGCAGATATGAACCTTAGGACTTAAAGCATGGGGCCAGTTCTGCACACGCTATGCTTCACCTAAAAAATCCACTGCGCAGGCTCAAAGGACACACCCATGTGGGGAGAGCCCTTCCCAAATCTTTGTTCGTGAAGCCGAGATATAGGTATATAGACAAGGGGATTGAGTCCATCATTAGCAAATTTGCAGACGACACCAAGTTGGGAGGGAGTGTTGACCTGCTGAAAGGCAGGAGTGCTCTGCAGAGGGACCTGGATAGTCTGGAGAGATGGGCTGATACCAATGGGATGACGATGAACAAGGACAAATACTGGATCATGCACTTTGGCCACAATAACCCCATGCAGTGCTATAGGCTGGGGACAGAGTGGCTGGAGAGCAGCCAGGCAGAAAGGGACCTGGGGTTTGGATTGACAGGAGGCTGAACATGAGCCAGCAGTGTGCCCAGGTGGCCAAGAAGGCCAGTGGGATCCTGGCCAAGAATAGTGTGGCCAGCAGGACAAGAGAAGCGATCCTTCCCCTGTCCTCAGTGCTGGTGAGGCCACACCTTGAGTGTTGTGTTCAGTTCTGAGCCCCTCAGTACAGGAAAGATATTGAGGTGCTGGAGCAGGTCCAGAGAAGAGCAACAAGGCTGGTGAAGGGACTTGAGCACAAGTCCTATGGAGAGAGGCTGAAGGAGCTGGGGCAGTTTAATCTGGAGAAGATAAGGCTCAGGGCTGATCTCATTACAGTCTATAACTACCTGAAAGGGGGTTGTGGCCAGGTGGGGATTGGTCTCTTCTCCCAGGCAACCAACAGTAGAATAAGAGGCTTAAGCTCTGCTAGGGGAGGTTTAGTTTGGCTATTAGAAAGAGATTCTTTACAGAGAAAGTAAACAGGCATTGTAATGTCCTGCCCAGAGAGGTGGTGGATTCTCTGTCCCTGGAGGTTTTTAAGATGAGCTTGGATATGGCACTTAGTGCCATGATCTAGTAATCACAGTGGTGTTGGATCAAGGGTTGGACTTGATGATCTTGGAGGTCTCTTCCAACCCAGTTCATTCTATGATTAGCCCCCTGCACCTGTTCTGCACGAGACAAAGACCCACAGCATTACAGGCAGGGGACTGAGTGACTGCAGAGCAGCCTGGATGAAAAGGACTGCAGGGGTCATGATGGGCAGTGGACTTGATGCCTTAGGACTTTGTATATATATCTTTTTATAGTTGTATATACATGTATATATATTTTATATATTTGTAAATTTTTATATAGCTGTATAGCTTCTCATATTTGATGTAGCAACTAGCAGTTTTTACCTTTGTGCCATATTCCTGAATTTCTCTGTTAAGGGTCCACATGTACCAAGATTAGAGTAGCAATACATATTATAGCCAAAATAAGATACCATTTTAGTCAAAGCAATAGAAGGCCTAGAAACCCAGAGACTTTGGAGAAGCTCCAAAGGAGGGAACATGATGTGAAGATGATGATGGTGAAGAAGTAAGAGGTCTTGAGAACTCTGACTCAATTCCAAGGAGGCGTGCCAAGGGGCAGGCTAGGGAAGGTTCTGAGGGTGAACAATTCTTGGGTTGGATGCAACCTTTAGTTATGGTAGTTAAATGGTGTTATAAAATTAGCAAACCCCTATACTGCTGTGTGCATCTTTATACACTGGGGAGGGCGACGTGGCCAGAGCGGGGTCCCACCACTCCCTGCCCCTCTCCTCTGGGCAACCCATGAAGAGCCTCAGGTCCTGCCTGAAGAAACATGAGGCCATCTTTGGAGGCAGGGTGCATCTTTCTATATTTGGTATATTGAAAACTCTCATTAAAGAAGTGCTCTTTATTTTTCCCAAACTAATGTTGTCTCAAAAAGTTTTCCCTTGATTTTAGAGAACAGACTAAGCACGAGTTTACCATGCACACTGAGTGCGACGAAGGGTAACAGCCAATTGGGCTGTATCAACAGGAGCATAGCCCATAGATGGAGGGATTCTACATCTCTCTGGTGTAATGAAAACAACTAGTACACCACAATTTACTCATTACACCTCATCTAGAATCCTGATCCAGTGCTGGGTGCTCCAGTAAAAGAAAGACATAAATAAGCCTGAGTAAGATCAGCAGAAGGTTGTCAAGATACTTATGGCTGGATCACCAGAACTAAAAAGAGAGACTAAGAGAACTGGGTTTGTCAGCCTGGAGATCAAATGGTTTCAAGGGGACCTCATGGACCATGGATACTCCATGCACTGGAGAATACTATCAGGACTGCAAGGGACGTCTCATAATAACTAGGGATAAAAGGAAGAAACAATACGAGGACTCTATTCCCATATTAAGACAATATAAACAAAGTTTCCTTCAGTGTGTTTGGGGAAAAGTCTCTATTTTCTCACTGGAGCAAAAGCAAGACAGATATTAGGCTAGGAGAAACTTAAACTAAGACAGCAGATGAGGAACAAAAAATTTAAATACAATAAAGATACACTTTAGTGTTGGATTTTTTAAGTTTTTCAGTATTCTTTTTTATTTGGGCATTCATAAAAATTGGTTAATTGATAAAGAAAAACATTTGTTTTACTGTGTGCTTTGCAACTGGTAAATTGTTAATGTTTTTGAAGACATAGGAAAACATTGGATTTTTGAAAGGCACAACATCAGAAGTCATTCAAAAAGATGCCTGTATTTATAAACACTAGGTAATACTAAAAATATAGTGATAAACTAATACTATACTATGACAAAAATGGTGATAATCAGCTGCTGCTTTTCATGTATATTCACCACTTACAGGTGCAAACATGCAACTTTCATCAAAATTGAATATACTTAAAAAAATGCAATGTGCATTGAACATACAAATTCACTAAATGAAAATGTGTAGCTATTAACCTACTTATTTTCAGCTAGAACTATTGATAATCAAGGTTAAAAAAGTATCAAATGCAACAAGGTAAACGATTGAGATTTTACCATTAGCATGTTGACAGAAGGGTACATTCAGCATCACCAAATGTTCTACCCCATCTGCATGACATATTCTGAGATGCTACAAAGGTATCTTCAATGTACACATTTCCTGAATGAGAAGATTCCTACAGCCGGCTCTCGTTTTCTGCAATTTCAAAAGCAGCATTATTCTTCTCAACTACCCCATTTGCACCGCTTGTTTCTTCTAAAACTACCACTAAACTTGACAGAGTTGTGTTTGGATCAAGCAGTTTCACAAGAGGTATGTCCACCTTTCTCTCCTGAAAGACACGGTTCTGAATTGTCATAGCTAACATAGAGTCTATGCCCAAAGATGAAAGTGGTGTATTCATGGTTAGTTCATCTGGGTTCAGTCTGGTGAGGTCACTCACCAGGGAGGTGATATAGTCTTCAGATTTGAGAAAGGCAGTATCTGGCACTTGAGTTTCCTCAGGGCTTTCAAGCTTGTTCCTGAAATCTTCTGACATAAGTGATATGAAGCGACTTTTGAGTGAAATTATCCGAGAGAAAACATGATGATACAGAGCTTGAAAGTTCAATTTGACAACAGCTTGCTGTGGGTTATTCATAAGTAAGCTCTTCCTGAGATACTCATGAATTTCATGCACTTGCAGAATGTCTATGCCCTTGGATCCCAGAATGCTCTGGATATAGTTTTGATTGAGCAGAATGCCAAGGTTCAGAGCACCCCAGTTAATAGATTGGCCTGAAAGCCCACAGTTCCTCCTGTAGAGGCAGAAGACATCCAGGAAAGAGTTTGCAGCTGCATAGTTTGTCTGGGTGGCATTGCCCAGAAAGGAAGTAATGGAGGAGTAGCACACAAAGTAGTCAAGCTCCTGGCCTCTAGTAGCCCAATGAAGATTTAGGGTCCCTGCTACTTTGGGGCTCAGCACTTTCTGAAAGTCAGCCAAGGTCAGAACTTCAAGATGCCCATCGTGTAAAGCAACAGCACTTTGAAACACACCTTTGATCGGACTCCCCGCAAAGGTGTTTGCAATGGACTTGAAGGCTTTCTCAACATCACTGGTCGAAGTCACATCGCACTGCACAAACACTACTTTGCTCCTTTTGTACTGCTGATGCAAAGCCTTCAGCTCTTCTTGCTTCTCGTTGCTCGGAGTTCTCCGGGACAAAATTGCAATACACCCTCCTCCGTTCTCAGCTATGAATTTCACCGTTTCAAAGCCAAGCCCAGTGAGCCCTCCCACTACTACATAAACAGCATTCTGCTTAAACAGCTGCTTCTGGGGTTCATACAACGGTATATCTGAAAGCATGCTGAGGTCCTTCTGCCTTCTCAGTACAGCAAGGGGGACAGAAGTGCAGGTGAAATAGGACATTGCAGAGTTCAGCCTTTCAAAGTTCTCACTCTGCTGAAAAACAGAACCTGAGAGATGTCTAAACTTTTTCATATCCATGGAACAGATCCAGGCATATACAGTCTTTTGCAATTCCTTTAGAGGTGCTTTCTGGAAAACACTGGAAAGGGCAAGGATATGAAAGCTGATGTTTTCATGATCAATTTCACTGACATTCTGGATACATTCGGACTGTCGATTGCCACACACCATCACCACATCTTTAAGAAAGTACATGTGGGCCAGATCCTCCCGAGACAGTCTGCTGACTGGAGGAAGGACAACAAGGGCATTGCATAGGTTTATATACTGGAACTTATCAGGAGTGGGCCTTGCAAGGACTGTTCTCCAACCCATCTCTTCTGCCGCTGCAGAAATAACAAGGCACAAAACCGATGATGGGTCTGCAGTAATAATACCCAATGTTCTGCCATGTTTCCCTTTGGGTAATCTCTGAGTGAGGATTTCCCATGCAATGATGAAGTATGACACACAAGGGACATTCTGGAAGAATGGGAATTTCTTTGCACTGAAACAAACTGTTCCCGGAATCCGAACCCTGGATGACGCAGCAGTGGGATAACATGAAACCACATGATCTCCCACTTTCACTTTTTTCACTTCACTTCCTGTTGCTGTTACTGTGCCACTGAAATCAAGAGCTAAAAGTCTGTGTTTCTCTCCTGCTTGCGAGTTCCAATACAGTGTATTACCAAAGTTGCAACTAGAAACGCTAATGGGAAAATAATCTTCTGAGTGGACACAGATTTTATCCACTTGAATTTCAACACTCTGTTTGTCAAGCTGAGCAGCAGCGTTGGTGGATAATTCACCAGTCAAGTCTTTCGCTGTGTATGGATCAGAAGTGTACAAAGTGAATGTGTGTGACTTCTGGAGAGCTCTTACAGGTTGGATGTAATCTGCATCTACAAAAGGTGTGCGTCTGATTTCAGACACATAAATTCTTCCTTGGCTGATGCAAACTTCTGGATAATCCCCATCTTTGTATTTGACAAGAACATCTGCTAGAACTGAGATGTCCAGGGAGCTGGAAGAGCCGAGGTCAATCAACTGAAATGTGATTTCTGGAGCTTCAACCATGCAAGTTCTGGTCATGCCATACAATGCAAACCCACAGTTAACATGGTCTACGTATCTTTCTGTTGTCCTGTAGGTGATCACTCGGACTGAAGAGCGGGACTTTTTCTCTCTTAATGCCACCACTACTTGGCGATAGGCCTCACAACACTTTGCCAACTGGTCTACAACTTTCCTTGGGAAATCTTCATTTAACTTTTGAATGCCCCACAGGAAGAGAATTTCATCATAATCCTCAACCTCAGCTCTCATTTTATTCTGTGTGTGGCCTTCCCAGAGGGCTTCCCAGTCTTCATACATAACATATCTCGAAGAAGGATGCAGATACGTTTTGAGCTGCTCAGCTATCCCAAATTTATCTGCAAACACTAGGAATCTGGGCTTAACACCCAGATGTACAATTGTCTGTGAAGGAGAGACTTCTTTCCACTTGTTTTCAAACAGGAACTCATTGTCTCTGGAAGATGCTTCCTTCATGAAAGTGATTGCAACCCGCTTGAGTTCAGCCAAAACAGAGCCATGTTTGTCCACAAAACATCCACAGACCTCTAGGCAGTTCCCAGTGGACTTGCTTGTTCTCATATAGATCATCATTTCTTCCTCCAGCGGCCGGAGCACCACAAGGCTGCCTATTCCTGAGGGAAAGCCTGCTCTGGACTGAAATGTCCTTGAGGTCAAGACAGCAGTCATCTGCAGAAAACAGTCAAGCAGCACTGGGTGGATACAGTAGCTGTGCATCTCTCTGATGGTCTCCTTGTTCACCTTTATGCTTGTTATAGCTTCCTTTAGTTCCTGGCAATAATGCACATCACTGAGCTGCCTGAATATGGAGCCGTACTGAAAGCCAACCTGAGACAGCGCTTCATAAACCTCCTCTCTGCTAATCACTGACCTGCATCTTTGATAGATGTCTTGGAAGGAGATAGTGCTCTCTTCCACCACAATTTCAGGCCCCTTTGCCACTTGGCCAGCAGCATAAACTGCATTGGAGGGAGAGAGAATCTCAAAGGCTGTCACGGCTTTCTGGGGACTCAGCTTGATACTCAACACTTGGGAACTCTGAGAGAGAACGCACGGTGCAGAAAAACCAATACTCAGCTGGCAAGTACTCAGAGGCACTTTGGGTCTTGAGCTGCTCATCACAGAGGCCAGGCCGAGCTCTGCATAAAAAGCACCAGGGACTAAGGCCACCCCATTGTTCTTGTGCTCGTATAAGTACGGTGTTGTGTCCTGAGACAGCAGGCAGCCAAACTCCATGTCATCACTGTTTATACTGTAAATCAAAGGATGACTGGAACTGACACCTCTTTGTTTTGCTTGTTGATGGATATCCAGACAAGCCATGAGTTTTTGGCGATCAAACTGATAGCGTGGAATGGCCACTGGAACACTTTGATATGCATTATAAATGTGCTGCCAGTTGGGATTATATCCCAGTTCAAACAGATTTCCCACCAGTGTGAGGAGCGTCTGATGTTCTGCATCAGTTTGCAAAGAGGAGAACACCTTTGTGCCTTTTCCTAGGGTTTCCCTTATGCTTCGCTGCAATGCTCGGTGAGGACTTATTTCCACAAACACCAGGTTTTCCCTGTCTCTAGCTGCAGTTTGGATGGCTTGCCTGAAAGCCACAGGCTCACGAGTATGCCGGGCCCAGAATTTACCCTGAGCAAAGTCATTTTCAGATGCAGCCACCCCAGTCAGCGTTGAAATCACTTCAATTTCCCCCTTCTGCTTTCCCAAAGGCTCTATCTTCTCTTCCAGCTCCCCAAGGATCAAATCCATGCTGGGGCTGTGGTATGCAGCTGGGACATTTAACACATGAAGAAAGATGTTTCTCTGTCTGAAAGCTTGAGCTAACTCTCTCTGGACAGCTTCCACAGAGTCTACATTCCCAGACAAGGTGCAGGAAACTGGGCTATTGAAGGCAGCAATGCACACCTTTCCCGAGTAGGGATGCAGACATTCAGCAATCTCTTGAACAGGGATGTTCCCAACCACCAGCATTCTGCCACTGGCAGTCTTTGCCTGCAGCCTGCTCCGGTGATAAATCACTTTGACTGCATCTGCCAGGGAAAGGTACCCAGCAATATGCGCAGCAGCAACTTCCCCCACCGAGTGGCCAACAGCAGCAACAGGCTTAATACCCCAGTACTTCAGGAGGGAGGCTACGGCAACCTGCAGGGTAAAAATCAAGGGCTGGGACAGCTCTGGGTTCAAAAAATCCTTTGGGCTCTGATCCCTTGCTGGCAGGAGGCTGATTGCAGTGTGTTGCTGAAAAAGGTCTTCTATTTCCTTACACTTGTCTCTGAACACTGGCTCTGAGCTCAGCAGAGTCTCGCTGAACTCCTTCAGTGTTACGCCGTTGCCACAGAACACAAACACCAGCTGTGGTTCCCCCTTGGACAGGGCCGGTTCAGTGCTCACTGCAGATTTAAGCTCTTGCTGCAAGTGTTGAAGGGAATTTGTGACAAACGCTTTGCGATACCTGTAGTTGGCATGGCTTCTTCTACAGGCAGAGGTATAGGCCAGGCTTGGGAGAGTTATGGAGTTTCTTATGCTCAGCTGCTCAGCTGTATCACCCATGGTCATCTGAAGGGACTTACTTGATGCTGCTGACAGCAGAACTAATTCAAGGGGCCTCTTAAAGGCAGGAAGAGGCTCTGGCTGCTTAACCTGCCTGACTACAACGTGACCATTTGTTCCTCCAAATCCAAAGCAGTTGATGCCAGCTACTCTTCCATACTCACTTGATTCTTCCCAGGGCTCTACAGCAGTAGCAACATCAAGGTTTAATTTCTCCGTATCAATGCTGCTCATCTCCTTTGAGTAATGCAAGGATGGAACAATCTTTCCATGATGCATCATCAGTAGCACTTTGATTAATGCAGCTGCTCCAGCAGCTGATTCAGTGTGTCCAATATTTCCTTTCACTGAACCAATTTTCAGAATGGAAACTCGGGAAGACCTGTTTTTACCAATGACATTACCTAGGCTTTCAGCCTCAATAGGATCTCCAGCAGCTGTTCCTGTACCATGTGCTTCAATGTACTGCACAACCGAGGGATCAACACGACTTTCATAAATGCTGCGCAGTAACTTCTCTTGCTCTGTTAGAGATGGTCTTGTGATTGGAGTTGTGGACCTACCATTCTGATTTACTGCACTGATGTTTATCACACCCCAGATTTTGCTGTAGTCTTCCTTTGCCTGTTTTATAAAAGATAAAATTCTCTTTAGTAATACTAGTAGTCCATTGGTTAAATATGTCACCAGGAAAGTTCTAAGCCTGGTACCACCCACTGACTACTATCCGTTACTGATCTTCCATTGGAGGGAGAGAGGAAATGGCAATACACAGTCTTAAGGCAAACAAAAAAGTTTTCAGGGCTTTGGGATGTTTGCTAAGGGAATTAGAGGCACAAGTTATTTTCTCCTCCATACTCCAGTTGAAAGTAGCAATATTGAAAGAAACAGACAGGCTGAGTCTATTTATACCTGACTCTGCAGCTAGTGTCACTACCAAAATTTTGGGATTTTTGACAATGGTATGGCCTAGGCAGGCATGCTGGCACCAGAGGGGATTCATCTTTCTCAGTGAGGAAGGAAAGTCTTTGCCCAGGAACCAAGAAGACTCATTGGCAGAGCTTTAAACAAGATTTGATAGGGGACCGGAGCAATATCAGGCTTGTCCCTGGCAAACTGAGGGATAGTATGATAAAGTTAAGAGGGACAGGGTACATGTGAGGGTCCTCTGCAGGTGACTGTGAGATGTACCAGCAACATTGGAGTACACCTGCAGTTTTACAGAGGTGAGCCTGGGACTCCTGAGATAACAGAAGACAACAGGGAAACATCACAGAAAGACCTTAGTAGCAAAAGAAGGCTTTGCGATTACGGAGATGTGGTGGGATGGCTCACATGACCGGAATGTTTTCAGGAAGGGCTACACACTGTTCAAGTGAGGGAGACCAGGAAAGTCTATGTGAGGCAACACCTGGAATGTATTGAGCTCTGTCTTGGTGAGGATTATGAGCAAGTCAGGAGCTTATGGTTAGGGTATGGGCACACTGGTAAGGGTGACATTGTGAGGGGGGTGTGCCGCAGGCCCCTGATCAAGAGGAGGAAGTGGATGAGGTGTTCTACAGGCAACTAGAAGCAGTCTCAAAGTCACAGGTCTTGGTTGTTGTGGGGGACTTTAACTACTCTGACATCTGCTGGAGAAGCAACACAGCAAAGCATAAACAGTCCAGGAGGTTCCTGGAAAGCATTGATGACAACTTCCTGTCACAGGTAGCCAAGGATCCCACAAGGAATGGTGTATTTTGACCTAATAAGAGAAGGCCTTGTTGATGATTTGAAGTTTGGGGGCAGCTTTGACTGCAAGTGACCATGAGACTGTAGAGTTCAGTAGTGAACAGTATCAGGACAGTGAGCAAGATTACAATCATGGCCTTCAGGAGAGCTAAATTTAGCCTCATTAGGGATCTTCTTGGAAGAATCTCATGGGAGAAGACCCTGCAAGGAAGATGGGTCCCAAAGAGTTGGTCAGTATTCGAGGTTTACTTCCCCCAGGAGGAGTGGCCAATACCCCAGAGTGCTGTGCAGCCCTTCAGAAGGTCCTTGACAGCTTGGGCAGAGAAGAACATTCTCAAACAAGGGCAGATGCAGCGTCCTGCACCTGGGGAGGAATAACCCCACGCACCAGTACAGGCTGGGGGCTGACCTGCTAAAAAGCAGCTCTATGGAAAAATAACTGGGGGTCCTGGTGAACAAGCTGTCCAGGAGCCAGCAGTGGTCCTGGTGGCCAGAAAGGCCAATGGAATCCTCGGGTGCATTAGAAAATCACTGCCAGCAGGTCAAGGGAGGTGATCCTGCTCCTCTACTGAGCCCTGGTGAGGCCACATCTGGAGCACTGTGTCCAGTTCTGGACTCCTCAGTACAAGAGAGACACAGAGCTCCTGGAGCAGCTCCAGCAGAGGGTGACAAAGATGATTAAGGGACTGGAGCATCTCTCTTATGAGGAAAGGCTGAGGGAACTGGGCCTGTTCAGCCTTGAGAAGAGATGACTGAGGGGACCTCATCACTGTCTATAAATGTCAGAAGCAAGGGTGTCAAGAGGATAGAGCCGGGCTCTTGTCAGCAGTGCCAAGCAATAGGATGGGAGGCAACAGGCAGAAACTGATGCATAGGAAGTTTGACCTAAACATGAGGAAGAACTTCTTTACTGTGCAGGTGATCACACACTGGAACAGGTTCCTCAGAGAGGTTGTGGAGTCTCCCTCAGGGGAGAGATGTAAGAACCATCTGGACATAACCCTGTGCTCTAGGATGACCCTACTTGAGCAGGGAGGTTGAACCAGACAATCCACTGTGGTCCCTTCCAATCTGACCCATTCTGTGATACTGTGACAGTCCCATACTTTCTCTGTAGAGGGCAGAACAAAACACCGTGACAAAGCAAGAACAGACAGAGTACACTGCTAACTTTTAAACATGTGATCCCTTTCCCATGTAGGGAAAGAACATAAATGCTTAATGTTTCAGGAATGCTTCATTGATCTTAAGCTTGACTTGGAAAATCTTCTCTGGAAAAGTAATCATTAGACCTGAAGATACGAGACACAGGCAAACAACCAGTCTTATTTTAGCCTGCTTCACAAGCAATCATACCTTTTTCAGTGGTTTGAGGAAAACAACACCACAGCCTTCTCCCCTTCCATAGCCATCAGCCTTGCTGGAGAAGGGTTTGCTTATTCCCTCCGGAGAGATCATTTTCGCTTTACTGAGAGATACAAAGGTCCGAGGATCTATTATGCAGTTCACTCCAGCACAGATTGCTGCCTCACAGTCTCCTGGAGTAAAACAGAAACATGCTCATGTTGAGATGGCCCAGGTGATAGACAGAAACAATCACAATCCTGAATTCAGTGTCCAGCATCTCTTCACTCCCATTACCTGATTTAATGGCTCGCAAGGCGTAGTGCAGAGCAAAAAGAAAAGATGAACAGGCAGTGTCAATAGTCAGGGATGGTCCAGTCAGATTAAATGTGAATGAGACCCTGTTAGCAGCAATACTCATTGATGTTCCTGTGCCATCATAATGATTTATTACACTCACTGCTCTGCTTGTTACGATTTCATAGTCTCGATTCATAAGTCCTGTGAAATATAAGATACATGTCAAGTTAACCCAAGCCAACAACAGGGATGTACAGCTCTAAACCTCATGGAATGTTTTGGTTTGTAGTTTTAATAGTAAAACTGTGTGCCATCAATGCTCCTATGGGGAACCTTTCCTGCAACACAGGTCAAAGGCAAAACTCCCACCAATATCCCCTGGACACAACTGACACAAACATACCTAACACTTGAAATTCCTACCTGACCAGTAAATGACAGGCCTTTCCTGATGGCTTAGCTCACTGTAGGATGCAGCTGAGCTCCCTGTAGCCTGCTTAAGTCCCTGTGTCTCAGTTTGACAGTGGTTGTTTTGGTTTAGCTAGGGGAATATACATCAGCAAGTTACACAGAGGGTAGCTGGGACATAAATGTACAAGACATTAGCTTCAGTTCCTCACATGTACCAAGTTCAAGGTCACAGCACAACCTACATTTGGTGCTTTTTTATTTTTCTCACTCTGTGAACCAGTAAGATAGAAATAGAAAAGAACAGAGCCTGTGAAAGCAGCTGTGTCCTCTTCCTGTGAACACACAGGCTTGAGGTACCATGGATCCCCAAATCCATGGGCATGTGTGGAAATTGCAGTATCTCCTGGATATTGAAACCAGGACACTGGCGACTTTTCTTTTTTCTTTTTCTTTTTTCTTTTCTTTTCTTTTTTCTTTTCTTTCTTTTCTTTTCTTTTTTCTTTTCTTTTTTCTTTTCTTTTCTTTCTTTTCTTTCTTTTCTTTTCTTTTTTCTTTTCTTTTCTTTCTTTTCTTTTCTTTTTTCTTTTCTTTTCTTTCCTTTTCTTTTTTTTGTTTCTTTTCTCCTCTCCTCTCCTCTCCTCTCCTCTCCTCTCCTCTCCTCTCCTCTCCTCTCCTCCTTTCCTTTCCTTTTTCCTTTCCTTTTTCCTTTCTTTTCCTTTCCTCCTTTCCTTTCCTTTTTCCTTTCCTTTTTCCTTTCCTTTCCTTTCCTTTTTCCTTTCCTTTTTCCTTTCCTTTTTCCTTTCCTTTCCTTTTTCCTTTCCTTTTTCCTTTCCTTTCCTTTTTCCTTTCCTTTTTCCTTTCCTTTCCTTTCCTTTTTCCTTTCCTTTCCTTTCCTTTTTCCTTTCCTTTCCTTTCCTTTCCTTTCCTTTCCTCCCTTCCTCTCTGCCTCTCTCTTTCTCTTTGCCTCTATTTCTTTCTCTCTTTCTCCCTCTCTCTCTCTCTCTTTCTATTTTTTTTTCTCTTTCTCTCTCTCTCGCTCCCTCTCTTTAATTCATCTCTTCCTTTCTCTCTTCCCTTTCACCCAACTCCTTTATCCAAAACTATTGCCACAGGCTTATATAGTAGGGCAGGGACTATCACACCAATTTCCATGCCAAGTGTGTAATTTACTAAGAAAATTGAATGATTTTTTTTTGCAGACTCCAACATTTACAAAACTTGGGGGTTCTTTTCCCCTTATGGGTGGGACATCCCAGCCTGTCTTGGGAGTATCATTCTCAGGAAGGCTTGGGGGTGCAGCTTAACTGGTTCCTGCTTCAAGTTCAGTGCTTAAACACAGGAAGAGGAGCACCTAAGAGAGATACAGCAATTCTATCATGAACTTCCAGAGGAGCCTAATAATTCCTACCAAAAATAACCAGCAGTGCCACAGCACAGTAGCCTTACATCTCCAGTGCTACATAGATGTGCAAAGTTTATGAAGGAGTGCTCCAATCTTTGGGACGTTCAAACACACTTTCTTTGACATGAAATTTTCATCTTACCAACAAAAACACCTGTTTTGCTGCCACTGACAGCTTCTACAGGGACTCCTGCATCCTCCAGGGCTTTGTATGTGCATTCTATCAGTAACTTCTGCTGAGGATCCATGCGTTCAGCTTCCATGTTATTAATCCCAAACAGGTGGTTGTCAAATGAATTAAATCTAAAATGCACAGAAAATGGTACATCATGTATCAGATACATTTACTTCTAGACTCACACTACATATCTTTTGTAATTTCACTAAAAGTAAAGCAAAAAATGGGTTTTAAGCCACAATTCCCATTTATGAAATGCAGAAGGAAATGTGCTTAGGCCAAGGATATTTGATGTCCCACCACAAAATATGTATTTCTAGCAATGATTCTGCATTTCACAGGTAAGAGCCATCACCTAGACATTTTTATTTGCATGGTCATTCTCATCAGATTATGAAATGGGCAGAATGAGACTCCCTCTTTTGCCAACAAGGTGAAAAAATATTGTCTTATACATTACTTTAAGCCAATACAGACTGATGCTTTACAATTTACAACCAGTAAGTAGAGGATCAGCTCAGCTGTTTCCAAAAGATACCTATACTTCTCCAACAATAAATTCAAAATACTTTGTGTATATGTCTGTGGTTATCTTTAAAAACATCTTCAGAGTAGGCCCAAGCTTACAAATTACCAAGTCCAACCTTAATCTTATATCCCAAGATCAGATTTGTATGGCCTTCTATCATCTCTTGGTTTCAGTGCAGAATTCAGTATCTGCACTCAAGTAATTATGGGTCCTATCATTCAACCCTGCCAAGTATTAATCTCAGGAGCCAATAAGATTTCTTTTCTGCATGTGAAGTTCTCGTTTGAATAAAGGTCTACAGCCTGAGGATTTAAGGTGAATGTGGAATTCAAATAAAGGACATTTGTGTTGATCTTATTGTAATTTCCTATTCTTCTCATAAGTCACAGCCCTCAAACATTTGCACCCACATCTCTGGGATAATTTGACATGAGATAGGAAGACACAAGTGAGAGGATGCATCCTGCAGTTCCCTCCTTCAGACTCTCTCTTCACATTATCTTTACCTGATACTCATACATATATAGCCCCTCAGTATTATGGAGGAATGACTCAGAATAAAGACAAAGTTTCTTTCTTTAAAGCATGACAGTATGAGCCCTGAGAAAAGCAAGTTTGTTATGCAATTATGAATAGTTCAGGTTTACAAGCAAGCATAACACACAAATTAAGCAGGAGATCCCCTTCTTTACCAGCTATCCAAACCAGGCTTCACTATTGTCTCTGAATTACCACACCTGCACACGAATTAGCGTTACTTGTCCCCACAACGACAGGATTAGGTCCCAAGGTCCAGCAAAGCAGGTTGATCTGCAGGAGGAAACTGAAGGAGACCCACCTGGCCCTTCTTACAGCTTCACCACCTTCCTCTGCAGTCCATACTACTAGAGACAGTACTAATTATCTGACAGGCTCTCACTCTCCTCAGATCCAGCCTACACCCCCTCATACATAGTGCATGTCTGCTTCTGTAAACCCCAAATGCAGACACCACTGACACACAGCAGGCAGGTGACATCTCAACACATGCTGAGTGTGTACAGACACGTTGGATTGTGCAATCAAAGGCCATGTGTGCTCCCAGACATGCACATAACATGCTTGACACAGCCTGCAACCAAATTTCCTCACCGATGTCTCAGACCAGGAATTCCTGTAGTTGGATAAACCACCTGCTCCTCATGTCAGATAAAAGCAAGTCAGTTCCTAGGTCCAATTTATAGATTCTCCCTGTGCTTTGCATTCCCTCAAAGGATTAGTAAGTTAGTCTAAGTACAACAAAACTTGGTGGTGCAGCAGAGTAACAGACTCACTCATCAAGAAGAGCAGCTCGCGTTGTACATATTTTTCCTGGCTTGTTATCATCTGGATCATACCACTCTTTGGCATTAAATCTCTCAGGAGGGATTTCCACTGTGCAGTTTCTGCCTTCCTCCAGCACCTTCCAGAAATTGTCAATTCCATCTCCTGTTGTACAAAGTTTTTCAAGTAGATTAAAATATGTTCTCCCCTGCCCCACGCAGACTCAGAAATGCACAATCAGCCACAAAAACTCCCACAGATAAATCGAGTCTGCTCACACAGAATTGTCAGACAAACAACTGGTCATTCTTTGGTGAGATGAAACTGAAAAGCTTGACTCGCCCCTTCACTGCTTGTCTAAAAGCAAAGGAACCCCACAAAATCCATAGCCACCTTCTCTCCCCATTTCCCTTCCATCTACTGCATCCACAGTATATACTGTCAAAAAGCAGGAAGTTTTCTTTCAGCAAAATCCAGCCTATTTATAGTACAGGCACAGCTGGTGATATTGTCCTGCCCTTGATCTGTCCTGTCCCTATTGGATGCAGATTCCTGCAACAATGTACAGTCCCCCTGCCAGTGCACGTGAAGAAAGTTCAAATCATCCCAGACCCATCCAGTTCATTTGTAGGAGTTGCACAGGCAGCTCAATCCCCTGCCCACAGCCAGCACTGTGAGTCAGTTGGTTGGTCTGTCTGTCTGTCTGTCTGTCAGCAGACAAATTAGAACTAACTGGTTTACACCACAGCACAACCTTTAAAAAGATCCTACAAGTAAAAAAGCAACAAATTCTACTAAGGGAGAAACAGGTTTTATTCTGTTTCAACACTCATAAATTACTTCACTTTTCAACGTTCACTCACAGCCTGCTTTGCTTTTACCCCACACTTACCTCCAGGAAAGTTGCATCCTATTCCAACAATAGCAACTTCATCTGCAGTCTCAATCTCCATCTCGTGGGCTGCACAATACAGATGTAGTATCAGCCAAATCAAACAATGATGCATTTACCATTGCATAAATACCAGGTTAAAACATGAACTTCCCACAAACACATATACCACATACACTTGTTCAAAGCTTGTTTCATCTGGAATGACCTGTTGCTTGCGATGACAATGACACTCCCCATCAGTGACCAGAGCTGTGCTGTATTTTTCTTTCCGTCCCTACCTTTGGAGGGAAATCCCCATTTCATTCTCCAAACTCCTTCCTTCAAAGACTCCTTATTGTTTAACCTCTGCTACTCCTGCCAGTTGATCTGCTCTTGTGCCTTTCCCTAGATTAGTTCTGTGTGTCTTCTTGTGTACATAAGTGAACACAAGGCCCATTGACCAAGGCACTCTTTCAGCTCTATAGTCTCTCTCCTATTCACAAAGCAGATCTCCCAGTCTGCAAATTGACAGTTTAAACCAGACCATGTAAACCAACGACAAGCTGCTGAAGGAACAAAAGGTGCATCTTCCACACTCCAGAAAAGTGCCTGGAAAAAAACACCTCGTTCCCTGGATCCCAAGACTGCCTAGCTTTTGTCTAAAGCAGCTTCAGGTGAAGAGCTTGACCCCCACAGACCATGCTGAGAGCCACATGATCTCACTGTTCCTCACAATGCACAGTCTCCAGGTAGCCCCACTACAGCCATACAAGTAACTCCCTGTCAGCTCATTTGCAGCTCCACAGGGAAAGATTTTTCCTGGGAAAAGACTCACAATAATCATTGAATAATAATTTTTTCAAACAATTAGATGGCAAAGAAAAGAATTCTGTGGAATCAAATTTAATACCCCAGTGTAGAATTGACAGATGAGGGGGTTTCCCTTAATTCTGGGAAAGAAAGTTGTCAGACAAAAATCAGTTCAATTGAACTACTTAGAACTCACGAGGATGCCCACCTCAGAGGGTGTAAGTCCTCCTGGAGTTGATTTAACCCACAGAGGAGAAGATTCCTGTTGAAAGGTTTGGGAGGGGATTCTTGGCAGTAGGGATAGATTCTCATAGCAGTGAGACCACAGTAGGTCCCAAAGAGCCCTTCTCAGTCACTGACTGACAGCAGTGAAGCATAGATGAGGCCTTTTGACAGCCCCACACATCATTCAGAGTTACCATTTCTTGGAGATTTGCTTTGAAAGGTGAAATTAAGAATAACTGCTCAGGTTCACACTTTGAAAAATTTACTTCCTGGTTCCATTAACTAAGACTGAAAAAGCTAAAAAGCCACCTAGCAAAAATAAGGAGACCAAAATCTGGATTTCCAGGAGTAAATTCTATTGTACCGATAATATAAATTCTGAAATGCTATAACAATTGTTTCCTTTTAGTTCCTTCAAAATTGTCTATGATTTCTATGTTTCTTCCATTCCATATTTTTATGTCATTGCCAAGCTAAAGCTGCAAATCCCAACAAAAATACTTTTAGCACCAAGGTACTTTTAAGCATTGTTCCTAAGTTAGCACTTAAATAGCAAATAATAATAATATAAAGACTTTCTGGTCATAACATAAAACATGTCTTTGGCATCTCTAGAGTCATTCAGTGAGCTATGTAACTCTTACCTTATAATATCCCAGTAGGATGGAGTAATAGGCTGAGTCTGTGGAAGGAGTTTATATAGGATTCTGTGAAGTTTCTTATTCAAATATGCATGCTAAAATGTTGACGCCTTTTAGAGGAAAAAAAGCAGATGAGTAATGTGATTAGTCAGTGACCCTGACAAAAGTCTAGAAGTACTTCCCTGTAGTAGTAAATTTCTTGGTCATCAGGTCCCACAACAGAACACTTGTAAAATTTCCATCTTATGTAACTTTTTACAGTTAGCAAAACAATTATTTGGATATATGTCACCATGAAACAGCCCATAAAAATTTTATTATTTTAAGACTATTATTTAAAAGACCCTGTCTTTAAATTAACAACTCAGTTTTGTTTGCTTTTCATATCAGGAAATCTGAACTAGTCTCTAAAGCCCTTCCCATTTGTTGAAGGCATCATTAGTGAAAATGAAGCACAAACTCCCTGTAAACTTGTCCAGTAGTTGCTGCTAGATGCCTTTTTCACTCTCTCTCTCATCTGATTTCACCCCAATCACCCAAACTCAGCTTTCTCCTCTTCTGACTTTGTAATGGAAATACAGGGTTCCATTCATATATGGTTAACATTTTCCCTGGCTATGGGACCCAACACTTTACAAAAAGACTGCAAAAAAACCATTGTGCTGAGAATAAAGTTTATTTCACCACTGAATAGCTTCCTAACCTGATCTGAAAAGTTCAAATTCTCCTCTGCATTTCATATCTGAAAATCTCAGTCAGTCACTTTGCTGTATTCTGAGGGTTTTGGAAGTTATTTAATGATTTCTTAACTTAACCCACTTCCTTGATATCAATTTTAAGGCTGATTTACAAGATGGCTAGTTTGAAACTGACTTGAGACTCTCCATATTTTACACATGTCTAAAGAACCCTCTTGTTAGTGCTGGCACCATTAACATCCCCTGGCAGAACAGAATCTGGGTTCTTCAGGAGGACTAGGAATGCACTGTGGAACCTCCATCGTCATTTCACTGTTAGCAACTGAAAACAGTAGATGTTAAGCCATATTATGAGGTATTGGTTAGGTACTGGGAGAATATTGAAATGAATCCAGCACATCTGTGGCCATTAACTTCAATGCAAGCTAAACCAATCTGATCCCCAGTGATCCAAATATAGTATCAACAATGCAACCATTACTGCAGGACTGAGAAAGTGTTGTTAACATCATTGGTTCAGAATGTAAGACTTGTTTACATTTGCTGGTGTGTTGCCTTAGTACTGATGACTTGCACTTGTCTTATCATAGCTGGAGTTTATTAATAAACCCAAACGATTGCTCAATCCTTTTGAGCAATGCCAAAAGTAGATATAGGAAGTAAGGATGGAAGCACATGTAGGAGTAATTGATCGAGTCTGTTACTAAGGTAGCAAGCCCATTTATAACTGAATTTTAAGTTCATTCGTCATCAAGTTTCATCACATTTCCTCTAAATGTTACAGTAGAAAGTTCAAAAGGGAGACAAAGACCTGTTATATGGTAGGCACTACATTTATTTTGCTTCCCATGCCATTAAAGTATCCACCTCTGAACCAAACCTTTCATTTGTTCTATCCAAATTTATGTTTGATAATTCCAAAAGGACAAAATATGTATGCATTTCCCCAGGTTTTCAAACCAACTGCCAGGACTTCGATATAGGAAAATAGCTATTTAGCTGTCTAGACTTCATTATTTCAATCAAGTTTCTTCCATCTTTTCATGGGAAAATATGCATGAGTGAAGTACCTGTGGGACTGGATTTCTTTCAGAGACAGCACAGAGAAAATTAAAAAAAAGGTTTTTGGAAGTTTTTTAGTTCCAAGTAGGTAATTAAAATACTTGTGAGTTCCCCATTTCCATCAGGACACAGGAAGGATTACTACACAAATCACTACAAGTTATTTCTTCACTGAAGCACTGCTCTCACAAGCTAGGAGGTGGTAACACAAATATCTTATTCTGCATTATCATGAAAACCTAGTAAGAAAAGGTATGTGTCTTGGGCAAAACATTTCAATTTTCAATCAGTCAAATCTGAAAAATTAACTTTGTACATAATCACAATTAATGAATATTTGTTGCCATTGAATGAGGGAGTAATATTTACCTTTTTCATACTGCAGCTATGAAGCTTTCTGGTACACTGTTATCATCCCTGGTTTTGTTGCTGCTATAGCAATAATAACGCCACCAAGCACAGCAGGGTTGTGCTACACCAGGAGCTACACTAATCCATAGGAATTAAAACAGTGTCACCACCAGAGTAATATATGTGACAACCCCAAGTTCTTTTCATTACTTTCCAGTGCTCTGCACTATGGGGCTAGACAGGAGGAACAGAAGCAAAGGGAAGAGCAACTTCTGACATCTAAATTATTTTTCTTGGATTTTTTTCCCCACTTTAATAGTAATCTCATGTATGATTGCAAAAACAAGCCTTCTATAGACAGTAAGTGATGCAAAGCTGTCTGCATGAGTTTGCTGAGAGCCTGAAACAATAAAGTGTCCAGGCCCTGCCCCATTCAATTTAACTGTGGAGAGTCTGGTGCCATTGCTCATAGTTTGAACATGGACAAAAGCAATTCTTTTCCTGATGATCAACAGGTGGAAGAGAAGACATGGCATAGTAGTATGAAGATCTTGGCCTAATTTTCCTAAAATTTGAACAATAAGAAAAGGATGGAGTACAAGAGGATTTCTCTTAACTTCCTAGATGTGGAATCTGAAAACTTTATGCCTTGGGTAAACTCTGAACACCGCTGGTCCATGATTAGGGTTCATCTCATTTAGCCTGAACTACCTAAATGTTGGGCACATTGTCTGTGCTAACCATCTAGCTTTCTTCTCCAATGACAACAGAGAAAAGCCTGCAGTGGGAAAATCAGATCAATTTAGATGGTTAAAGTTATATAAAACCACTTTCACTGACAAGAACAGTGGAAGAATAATTTCCCTATACCTACTCAATATTCCTTTTTATGCAAGAAGGGATGCCATTAATTCTTTTTAGCATACACTTAATCTGAGATGTGAAATAAGATGGTTATCTAATAATACTTTCAGTTTCCTTTCCAGCATTACAGATTCTCATAAAGTAATACAACACCCTGTCAAATCCCCACTTTCTCTATTCCTTATTCATGATCTTGCATTTAGCTATTGCAGAATTTTTCCCTGACAATTCCGCAATTGAGTTACTGTATCTGGCTTAAATTGAGGTGTTTAAGCTGTTATTTTTTAAAAGATGGAACATAACAGTGCATAAATAGATATATCTAAAAAAAAAGTACCATTGGGAAAAGCCATGTGTAGCTGTTACAGTAAATATAACAAGGATTTTCATAGAATACCAGGTTGGAAGAGACCTCAGGGATCATCTGGTTCAACCTTTCTTGACAAAAGCACCATCTAGACCAGACAGCTCAGCTTAAAAGTCTTAAAAGTGTCCAAAGTTGGCAAAATCACCACTTCCCTGAGGAGATTATTCCAATGTGAAAAATATTTGTCTTGTGTCCAAAAGGAATCATCCCAGCAGTAACTTGTACCCCTTACCCGTTTTCTGTGGTTTTGAGCATCTCTGAACAATTTCAGTTTGAGCTGAGCTTTTGCTTTTCTAACTGCATCTCTGCACACCCTGGCAATGCTCTTGTAGTCCTCAGTGGGTATTCATTCACTTTTCCATCTCTGGTATGCATCTCTTTTGGTTTTGAGCAAACACAGCAGCTCACAGTTAATCCAAGGGGGTCCCTTATCGCACCTAGTTTGCTTGCCTTTAAAGGGGAAAAACTGCTTTTGTGCTTCCAGGAGAGGATTCTTGAAAATCTCCCAACACTCACTCGCTCCTTTATCCTCCATGGAAGCTTCCCACATAAGTCCTCCCAAATGAGTTCTGAGTGAGCTGAAGTTTGCTTTTCTAAAATCTAAACCTTTTGTCCTAGTACTAACCTTCAGCATGCTTGACATGATCCCAAACTCCACAATATGGTGATCACTGCAACCAAGGCAATCACCAACATTGTAATATAACAATAAAACTTTACAAGATATTACAAAGCAGGTTTTCTTGATTTGTGAGTAGCAAGTCCCGCAGTGCCTCATTCCTTGTTGGCACATACTACATTTGTATGAGGAAGCAGTCCTCTATGCATTCCAGGAACGTGATGAATGGCATGTGAGCTGCTGTATTCTCTTCCAACAAACATCTGAGCAGTTGAAGTCACCTGTAAGTACCAGGTTCTGCTGACCTGAAGCTTGCTTAAGTGACCCAAATTATGCATCAGCCTTATCCTCCTGGTTTGGAGGTTGGTAGCAGATGCCAACAGTAAGATCCTCCTTGGAGATGACCCCTCTGATCTTGATCAGAGGCATTCTATAGGACTTCAATGATTGCTGTAGTCGACTTCTACATATTCAAGTTCTCCTTATCATAGAGCATGACTCCTCTTCCTCTTCTTCCTTTCCTGTCTTTACGAAACAGCCAATACCCATCTGTCATAATACTCCAGTCATGTGAGTTGTCCCACCAGGTTTCAGTTATTCCTATGATATTACAACTTTCTGACTGACTCATGGAGTTCAAGTTCCTCCTGGTTGTTTCCCAGGCAGTGTGCATTTTTAAAACCAAACTTGAGTTGTGTGGTGACTGTCTTCTGGTTCTTGTCTGGACTGTCAGATAAGGGATATTTGTCACTGCTCCAGTTCACTTGACTTATTCCCCCATCGTTTGCAATGTCATGAGTCTGGCCACTTTGAACCCCACACTCAGAGTCCTCCAGTTTAAAGCCAACCACAACAAGTTGTCCAGCCTGCTATCCAAGACTGTCTTCCCTCTTCCAGACGGGGCAACCCTAACCCTATGCTTAACCCCTCCTGAACAGTCTATAGTCATCAAAGAATGTTCTACTGTCAGGCCAGCAGAGGGGTGCCTCAATACCCCTTAACGGAGCGTCACCCACTGCAAGCACTCTTCATTTCTTTTTGTAGTATCCACTGTGTGCTGTTGGTAGAGTTTCTCCTTGCAGACCTTGCTCATGCTACATCTGTTAAAGCTTCATATCTGGTTTTAGTTGTTATGCTGGAGGGTGGGGAATGAAGCAGAGCCCGATGTTTGTGGGTCACCACCATGAAAGATGCCTCATTCTCTGTAGTGTCCGTGAGAGGTGTATGGTTCTGAAACCACGTATCTATCCCCATCTCAGCCCCTTTAACACTGTGCAGCCTTTTAACCACTTTCTGCAACTCAACCACCTAATGGGACAGATCATCAGCCTGTGCACATCTTTTCACTGGAAGTAGGATGTGGGCACTCATTGCAACCTCCTGTCTATACTGAAGTCTCCTTCCTTACCAATTCCATCTGCATGAAAGCATCAGACATCTCAGGGACTTTCTCTGTATGAACACTGGTTTTATATCTGAGGCAAGGGCCCACCATTATGGCAGAGACCTAGAGCACTTCCCTGGGCTGTGGGCTTACAATCAGAGTGCACAGCCCTTCTCCTGTGCCCATCTGTGCAAACTGCTGCACTTTTTCAATCCCTGTGCTGCCCCCTCTCGATCCCCATTTGCCCTCTTAAACCCCATCTGCCCATCCTGGTTGCAGCGCTCCCCAGAGTCATTTCAATCTCCCACAGTAGCTCCTGGCAAGGCCTGAGCTGCATAAGCCTCTCTCATGAGAGCTGCTACCTGCAGGCAGGAGCTCTCTGTCCTGCCTTGTGTCCCTGGCAGCAGGGACCCCCTGTACCCTTTGATCCACACTCAGCCATGGGACTTACCTTTGCTGTCGCTTCATGCCTCACTGATTTTCCTGAATATTCAAGAGTAGATAATTTATACTTTCCCCAGCATTAAATTATCAAACAATTAAGATTTTTAATGCAAAAATAAGTTGTGTACTATTTAATCTAGCCAGCAACCAAAACAGTAATAAGCAAAACAGAACCTCTCTATTTGACAGCTAACGAATTGTAGCCTGAGGTCTCGACTAACAGCTCAATAAACTCAACACTATTTCTTTAAGAAAAGCTGGTTTTTGTTAGCAGCCCTCAGCTGCAGATTGTCAGGCTGTTACAGGATAACAGACGGCAAACAAGTTTTTGCAGAGATTGCATCTTCTAGCAATTTGCAAGGGCCTTATGCAAGCAGCGAGACAACCACGTAACTCTGTTTAAATATATATATATGTATTACTGAAGGGAGTCTCTAACTAGCCAAATGTATAGGTTGTTTTGTCAGTCATGTAAGCAGCAGTAACATATGTATCTATTTTAAGAAACTTCACATACATTCACGCACAGAAGAATGCACACACACCCAAAAAAAACCAGATCACGAAATGCGAATGGCTAATGTTAGCCAATAGAGAGATAAGTAATACCAAAGGAATTAAATAATCCTTGCTAAAGACAAAGGAATAAAATAACCCTTGCAGGATCTCAGATACATCAAGTACACACACTCCTATTTTCAGTTAAAAAAGCAATCAGTCAACATATAGATGGCCACGTAGATAAGCACTGCGTAGCAGAGATACATTTGGGACTAAGAAGTGGCAGACTAAGAGACAGAGCTTCTCACTAACAAAACAATTCCTGAGATGTACTATATGTTATAGGCTCCTAGCAAAGTAAACTAAGATCTACCTCAGATTTTGCAATTCAGGGAATGGCTCCAGTAATTCTTAACAGCACTATCTCCAACACAAGAAACAACAACCCAGGGGAAAGACAATTGGTCTTTCTGCCCACCTGTGTGCTTGCCTCTCTAATTCCTTCCTTCCCTGCAAGCATTACTAATTGGCACATCAACCAAAGTTGTGGGAAATGCGAGTTTTCATAGAATCACAGATTCGTTCAGATTGGAAGGGATCCCTGCAGAAGATGTAGCTCAATTCTCCTGCTCAAGCAGGAACACCTAAACTTAAAGCTTGTCAACAGAGTTCTGTGAAAACTAGAAAGCTGAAGTGAGGCTCCAAAACACATTAGTAGTTGGAGTAGAAAAAATTACTAAATAAGTCATTCAAAGGTGTAGATACAATGAGTTTTATTTTCTGTACTCCGTACTGCACTGCAACAAAGATTATTTTTGTTTTCTGATTAAAAACATTGTACAAAGCATGCATTCATTTACCATTGGCAACAGGAAGACAAAACAGACTATATCCAAATAAAGGTTTCAAGATCTATCTCAGGATTTCAATGAGTGTTTGGGACTTAGCAGACTGATTTGATTAAAAACAAAGCCAAACCAGCAAACCACAAAACCCAAACTTGCTTACCCAGCAGTCTGTGAGGTGAACTGACAAGATACCTCTATTTTCAGTTTAGAAGATCCCTGAGCTCCTGTTGCTGCCATCCTGTTCACACTCAAAAGTAAGCTGAAAAAGTAAGCATCACCTTCTAACAAGTCTACGAGGTTCTAGAGAAACACACTGGACACTCCTATGAATTCAATCTGGTTTAACAAATTCAGAGCACAAACAACATGTGTGGATTATTTCAAAACACAGCACTGATAACATTAGTTTAATTTAGCTTTGTGGGCACTGAAGATAGTGACACATATTTTCAGCCATTAGCTGGAGCTAATAAATTCTTCACCATAATGAGGTGCCAAGTCATCTAGGCATCACACATCTAGGCATCAGGGAATCACTGGGAAGGGTTTGTACCATCTACATTCAATTACTTTGCATTGGAATCCATAGCTGTTTCAGATAAAACTCTTAGTCTTGACTCAGAGCCAGAATCAATCATTTTCACCTCACAAATGAATATCCTAGCTGCCAGGCTGCAGAGCCAAGCTCCTTTGTGCTTGCCCTCTTGGCATTGTCCCTTTATGAAGGGACTCATGCCCACACTCTACCCCTTCCTGGATGAGGCTGTGACCAGTAAGAGGTTATTGAAGAAGTTGGCACCTCTTTACCTGATTGCTGTTCACACTTCTTTTTAACTCCAGGTACATAGATGCATCCACCTGCAGCCTGCAAAACATGAGATGATCAATGTCACCCAGGGTTGAAATTTCACCTGTTTACTGGTAGGTAGGACTTCTTCCCACTCCTTAATCTCTCCATTTTTTGTTCAGCCTGTTGAGGCTCCATTTCCTCACTTCACTGTGCGACTACAGCCACCAACCTTTAGCTTCTGGATTCCCTGCTGAAGTCTGTAAACCCATCAGCGAGGTGAGTGTCCACCATCAAAGTCCTAAAGTGCACCTTCCCACCAAATGACAGTTTATGCCTCTTTCTGCCTACAGTCTTCCTTATAAATCCATAGTTCTCCCCACCAAGCAATTTCAAAATGTCAGGTCCCAAAGTTTTTTATTTACATTTCCCTTTTCCCAGTAGAGTCAGTAGGAGTTTATCAACAGAATTCAGACACTGCTGGGAATACTTGGAAATTTCTGCTGAGCAGTGCTTACACAGGATCAAGGTGTTCTCTGCCTCTCACACTGCTGCACCAGCCAGCAGGCTGCAGGTGCACAAAAATCTGGGAGAGACACGGCTGGAACAGCTAACTCCACCCAACCAAAGGGATATCCCATATCATTAGATGTCATGCACAGCAATAAAAATTGGGGGGAGGTTGGTGGCAGGGGCTACTGCTCAGGGACTGGCTGGGCACTGGTCTGTTGGTGGTGAGCAATTGTTTTCATTTGCATTGCTTGTTTTTCTTGGGTTTTATTTTCCTGTCTCTGTTGGTTTACTTCTTTTTTTCTTTTCCTTACAATTTTTTAGTGTATTTCTAATCATTAAGCTGTCTGTATCTCAACCCACAAATTTCTTTCTCACTTCTACCCTTCCTGTTCTCCCCACCATCTCACCAGCAGGAAGTGAGCTGGCAGCTGTGTGGTGCTGAGTTTCCAGGGGTTAAACTACAACATTCACACGGGAAAGAACCCAAAAAAGAAGTGCCTGTCTTCTCACTGAGTTCTTTCAAAAAAAGGCTAGTAGCAGTAACTTCTGATTTCTTCAGCAGTGATACAGACACAGTTTATCCTACACTGTGGGAGAGGAATGAACTACTGACCAAAGTTCCTTCCGATCCTGTGATGGTCTGACAATGGTCAAACTCAATGCATTTCAGGAGTGAACAACAATAAAGAAATATCTCTCTATGACACATTTGTAGAGAGGGCAATAGAACAGAATGGCCCAACTGTGCCCACCACAGTCTGAAATTGCAGAGATAATTCCTTCTGCCAGGCAAACCTGGACTAATTTTTCTTTAAGACTCATAAGCTTCACAATACAGCCTGCCAGTGACATGCACCAGCACAGCACAGGGGTCTGTCACAGGGTACAAGGACTTTTGGACAGAAGCTATACAGGTAAGTAAAAGCCTGCATGCACCTTTGAGGTAAATAGTAGAAAGGAAATTCCAGGTGCCTCCCTGTTCGTATGTGTAGCTGAGCAGTCACCCTGGTTTTACTATATAGTGCACTACATAAAAGAAAAGAGCTTACAGCTTCTGACAGCATCAGAAGTTCGCTGACTATTTTCCCTCCCAGCCTGTGGGGGGGCTTTTTCTGGAGCAAGCCATGCTTATGGATATGACAGAAGCTGAACCGAGAACAAGGACTCCCCCTGCTACATTCAAATCCACTAAGAAATCACATTATGATGCCTTGAAGAACTGGGTCTGCCCTACGTTAAAAATTATTCCTCTTTGAAGATAAAAGATTCATAACATTCAGTGCTGATACAGTTGGTTTTAAAGTGCAAAATGTCATAACCTTGTAGTTGCCTATGACCAAGCCTACAGACTTTGGACTGAAGTCACAAAAAACAGCTTCCCAAAAAGTTATTTTCCCTTATTATACCAACATATTGAGCAAAGTACAAATTATTTATGATTTCTTCTGAAAACTGTAGAAAAGTTTCCAAGTGTTAAGTGAAATGGCAATTCTTGACAACCTGTCATAGAAAATTAGCCCAAGAAGAATCATGAACTAATATTAATCTCTCACATATTTTCTCAAATGACAAAAATAAAAAAACCTGCTTCAAAATCACAGAGAAGATCCCATTCAGAGACAGATATTATGGTCTAAGTGACAGCGTAAAGAATACGATGCACGCTTGATCCAATTTTCCTGTAACAGAGAATTACCCTGTTTATCCTTCACCAGGGCTGTGTTCTCTTCCATATCTTGTGCAACAAGAATTGTCTGAGAGGGCAATCACAGAAATGAGAAAGGAAAACAGGCAATTACAACTGTTCAAGGAGTCTTTAGGAGAGGAACCACAAAGTACTGCTGTACCAAAAATGATTGCTCCTTTGGTCTGCTGGTCTCTTGAGGTTCTCTTCCACATTAATTAACAGTCCTCCTCAATAAGTAAGAATAGGTTGGTTTCTTGGTCTTTTTTTATTGATTTTTTCAACTCAAGCCATTCACTTTAAGCATGAGATGTCAAATTATTTGAAATAGAATGGTCTGGGTTGGGAGGGATCTTTAAAGATCATCTAGTCCAAGTCCCCTGCAATAAGCAGGGACATCTTCAGCATGATCTGGCTCCTCAGAGCCACATTCAACCTGACCTTTATTGTTTCCACAGTTGAGACACCTAACACCCCTCTGGGCAACATGTTGATGTGTTTCCCCACCTTCATTGTAAAATGTTTCTTCCTTATATCTAGTCTGAATCTATTCTCTTTTAGTTTAAAATCATTATGCCTTGTCCTTTCACTGCAGACCTTATTAAAAAGTCTGTCCCAGTCTTTCTTATAAGCCTCTTTTAAGTATTGAAAGGCCTCAACAAGGTCATACTGAAGCCTTCTCTTCTCCAGACTGAACAACCCCAACCCTCTCAGTCTTTCCTCATAGAAGAGCTATTCCATCACCTTCATCTTTTTTGTGTCCCTTCTCTGGACCCACTCCAACACATTCATGTCCTTCCTCTGCTGAGACTCCGGAGCTGGGTGCAGTATTCCAGGAGGGTATCACAGAATTAGTGATGCACTTCACTCATAAAAGAGAGATAGCAATATGTTTACTGATATAAATTAGTAATTTAACAAAGTCTGATACTAAACGTGACAGTGATTTAACAAGATTTAATGAGATTTTTTACTGCACAGAGAACAGGGTCAGACAAAACTGTCAGGGACACCATCCTGTTGAGTCATGATGTTCAGAAAGGACTCTCTTGCTTTTTAAACTCCTTTATGAGGGGAGTTTAAGTGTAGCCAGATCCAGACTTAGTCAGATTTGATCAACAGTTTACGTCTAGAGGATTATCTGTGCACAATCAATACTTTATATTACTTTATGATTTCAAAGTTTAGCATGCTATTAATCACTTACCAAGAATGTGTTGCAGCAAGCAATCTCTCAGCCATGAGAAGTAACCTTGAGAGCCATTTCCTACTCAAGGGGAGATCCTGGTACGCAGTCTGCTTCCATGCAGGACAGTTCAATGGGCCCTTGGCTGTCCGCTATTTATGGAATAAGATGATTGACTTATAGGCATACTTACATGCCAGCCATATTTGGCGTTGTTGCATGCTCAACTAGCCCTGAGCTGTTGAGCAAGACTTCCTGCCCTTAGCCCTTGAGTGAGATTTATGGTCTTCAACTATTGTGTTGTTATCTGTGGGCCAGACAAAAGCATCATGACCACCACTGGTGTCTATTGCTCAAGCAGAAAAAGGTAGGGTGGGGAGCACATTGTCACAGTGGTGTCTCACAAGAGCAGAGTAGAGGGAGAGAATCACCTCTCTTGGTCTACTGGCCGCACTTGATGAAATACCTCTTCTTTTTATGCAGTCTAAGATACAGTTGTTTTTCTGGGCTGCAAGTGCACATTGCTGGCTCTTGTTGGTTTCCATCCACCAGTACCCCCAAATCTTTCTCGGAAGGGCTCCTCTCAATCCCTTCATCCCCCAGCCTGTACTGGTACTGGGCTTTGTCCCAGCCCACGTACAGGACCTCACACTTGGCCTGTTAAACCTCATGAGATTCCCGTGGGACAACTTCTCAGTCTTGTCCAGCTCCCTCTGCATGACATCCAGTCCTTCAGGACTGTCAACTGCACCACTCAGCTTGGTGTCACCTGCAAAGTTGCTGAGGGTGCACTTGTCTTCATTGTCTATGCCACTGATAAAGTTATCAACAGTACTGTTTCCAGTTTGGAACACTGACACCACTCATCACTAATCTCCATCTGGACATTGAACCATTCACCACTACTCTTTGGATGTGGAAATTTAGTTCTTCCTAAAAACTTGTTTCTGTAACCCTACAGCCTTAGAATAAGCCAGAGGAATCTGGACAGCTGAACTTTTCCTTTACTGGCAGGACAGTTCTTTAGAAGACATTATTCTTCTCAATAGACTTAATGAAAATGGCAGACAGGCATGTGAACCATGAGGAGTAGTCTGCTGCAGATTTAAATAAGAAATCTGGCACACATAAATCAATGCTCCCTTACCTAAAACTGCCCACCAGCTCTAGATGGTGACAACATAAGTATCTGCTTACATGAGAGATGAGTGTCTAAGTGCCTTTAACAGTTTATGGAGGTCTGGTGTGCTGTTTTTGAATGGGGTAGAGTTGACTTTCTTCACAGTGGCTGGTATGGGGCTCTGTTTTGGATTGTGCGGAACACAGGGTTGCTAATAGAGAGATGCTTTTGTTACTGCTGAGCAGGGCTTACACAGAGCCAGGGCCTTTTCTGCTTTTCTTCCTGCCTCGCTGGTAAGCAGGTTGGGGGTGCATGGGCAGCTGGGAGGAGACGCGGCCAGGACAGGTGACCCACGCTGACCCTGGGGATATTCCACACCATATGACATTCTTGCTCAGTATATAAAGCTGAGGGGAAGAAGGAAAAAGGGGGACATTTGGAGTGATGGTGTTTGTCTTTCCAAGTAACCATCACACATGATGGAGCACTGCTCTCCTGGAGATGGCTGAACATCTGCCTGCCCATGGGAAGCAGTGAATTAATTCCTTGTTTTGCTTTCCTTGTTTGTGCAGCCTTTGAGCTCCTTATCAAACCTCATTCACCTCAGCCTCTGAGTTTTCTAGCTCTTACCCTTCCAATTCTCTCCCCAAAGCTGCTGGTGGGGAAGTGAGGAAGCAGATGCCTGGGGCTTGATTTCTGACTGAGGTTAAACCACAACAGACCTTTTTGTGACTCAGCATGGGGGCCAAAGGGTTTGAGCTAATGACAGATCCAATTGGGATGTGCTAGGTTGAATTTATATCTGTAAGTGTTGCTTAGCTACAAATGAACAGGTTCCTGTGCTTGCCATGGGGCTCACTCTTCTGTCTGTATATCACAGTCTAGTGCTTTTTAGTGGCCGCTTTTTCTTTTCACTACTTCCTGTAGTACTATACAGCTTATCACCTTACTGAATTGTGTCTGGGAACGTTTTGATACTGGACAGGCTGGAACTTCAGTCTGACCTTGAGCTGAAGCTCAGAATGAGCAAGTGTCCGTGTGGTGCTTTGTTGCCGGCTGGGATTAAACCATGACATCTGGTCAACAAAGGCAATAGTGTTGCAGAGAGCTGGTCATTGGACCAAGGCAGGTGGTCACTGCATTCCCACTCCAAGTGAAAGTAAAGAACAGTTGAGGAATAGTCTCAGAAAGAAAGGAAAACGACTCTTTCAGTCAGATGATAATTCCTATCAAGAAAGGGAAATGGAAAGGGAAACAGTCAGGATTACATTTTTCTTTTACAATTAGTAATCTGAGAGGATTGCTGGCTCAACAGGATTGATTTCCCTGGACAATATTCCAGGAGGTAACCAGTGAGGAAAATGAAAAGAGTGAAGAAAGATGGAAGTACCAGGGGAAGACCAAGATGGGATCAGAATGCACTCAAGTTCATTTATGAGAAGCACTATCTAACATGGCTGTCACTACTCAGGGACCAAAGAGGTCTATTCTCAAGGACATGCAGTCTCTGTGTGACATGTCAGCCTCCTAGAGAATGCACTCCCAAGCTGACAGGAATCCAAGAAGCCAAAATTCTCTACAGGTTTTTGGCATATTGTATGTAAAGCAAGTTACCCACGTAATATCTCTGTAAACATTCTGGCTCCCCCAAAAAACTGTAAAGACACATGTTGATAAAAATACATAGGCACAGATAGGGCAAGACAAGCAGTTTCCATGTTTGCACAATAACAGAAGATATTACCCTGATATGCACACCCGTAATAAATATAGATCAATGACAGGAGAGCCTGGATTTCCTAAGAAGAAGATATTTTTTTCTAAAATGCTGTTTGCACAGAAATACTGGAGTAGATAAGCAATGAATACATTAGTTGTGTAGTTGGTAGAAAATTTCCCTCTCAAGGAAGTATAAAATTTACCTTCCAGAATATGAAGTGGGGAGGGGTTTGAAAGGTCATCCCACCCATGCACAGCAGAATAAATATTTGCATTAGTCCCTGCAAGATCGTTGTCATGTATCTGAGCTCTAACGAATCAAAGTTTAGTTTGTGCTCAGATCAGTATTCTCTGATATATAAATATTCAGAATAATAAGGTAGTGTTAAAAATAACTAAAAAACTACAAACAAAGCTCAAACAGACATCAGCTGATCAAAGCAGGAACAAAAGAGACATACTGTAGTTTTACTCTGTAGTTTTTCTCCATAAATAACATGCACTTACAGTTCCTGAAGATCGTTGAGACCTGACCGAACAATTTATAATATACTCCGTATAAATAACACAGTAATTAAAGAGGTAAACTTTTTCCAGTTCTATAGAGGTATGTTGGGAAATCATTTATGTACATTAAGGAAAGTGAAATGTTACAGACCCTTTATAAGGATGTACAACACTGATTAAGTTCTTCAGTAGCTTCACATTACATCAGAATCATTGCATTCCAGGATTTTAAAAGTATAACTTAGAGCAGTCCTAATGGAAAATCTCATGATTCTGAAATCAAAAACACAAAACTGAAAAATCAAATGAACACAGACATCAATCTCATCATGCAGCAGTGGAGCAGCAGCCACTCGTCCTGCCAGCACTTAGAGGGTGGAGGTTTCAGTGTCACTGTGCACTCCCAAAGAAAATATGAATAAATATATTTAGTTCCGGGTCCTGGTGCCAGAATAATTTCTGAGTTTTCTTTGGAATCATATATTCTAGACAGACAAGTCACTCTAGAGGAATCCAGGAATTCACCTCCCATGTGGCTGCCCTCATCACCAGGCCATCCCCATCATTCCTTTGTGGGCATTTTCCTGAAGGCCCCAGGGAATGTGACTCTGTCTTGCACACTGGCCACTGAAGGCACAGAGGGCACATCTCCCCCTTGGATACAGGGGTTTGAAGCACTGCATTTCCCACATCTTCTGCAGTCAGGTAACCTCAGGGCCACCAGTTGTCACTGCCCAGCACAGGTAACAAAGTCCTGTTGTTCCAGCCAGGCATGCAAAACAAGCAGTAGCTAAGCAGCCCTCAGAGTACTCCTGCCTCATACAAATGCAGGATAGGATAGGATAGGATAGGATAGGATAGGATAGGATAGGATAGGATAGGATAGGATAGGATAGGATAGGATAGGATCAGAGACAACTTCTCTGTTACTGTCAGGTACTATGGTGGGCATTGTAAAGATGAGTTTAATCAAATTTCCTTCAGAAATGGCACAGGCATACCTGATTCTGCATGAGAAATGTTATGAAAGACTTCTTGATGTTACTTTTCTTTATTTCAGAGTCTACCGTGTCTCACAGAATTGGCAGAGAACTTTCAAAGGCAGCCTGGATGCACTTGGAAATGCCCCTCTGTCCTGTCATTCCAAGGAGAGGGGCAGAAATAAGCCATCCCATCTCTGACTGAGAAGTTGAAATTGCAAACTTCCATTCCTGGTGTAAGAACAAAGCTCTGCATTTTGAAATTAAAATACACAGTGCTTTCTCAGACTTGGTTGTGTCACACTTTACCACAGAGCAGGAGTCTGTCCCTGAGCTCAAAGACTTTATAACAATAGACAAACAAGAGGAATTCAGTTCTTAGTTTTTTGTGACCAAGTCTGGGCCATAGTGACATTCATGGGAGATTTTATAACTTTTCTAGATTATCTCTACAGTAGTAAGATTCAAATCAACACCTTTTTATACTTAGGGTTCTCAAGTACTGGAATAGGTTGCCCAGACAGCTTGTGGAATATCCAGCTCTGAAGATGTTTCAAACTGAACTGGACAATGTCCTGAGCAACCTGCTCTAGTCGACCCTTCATCAGCACAGGGTGGACTGGATCTCCAGACAGCTCTCCAACCCAAACTATTCTGTGAAATTTATTTTACTTTAAAATTAATAACAACATTCCAATTTCCCAATATTTTTATGAAAGCAGACAACTGAGAAATGAAAAATAATTTTTAAAAATTATAACTTAAAGCACAGAAAAATTGTCATTTCTCATTTGTAAGCTAACCTCTACAAACAATAGAACCTATAAGCTAAAATTTCTGACTATGTTTTCAAGAAATTGGGAAAATCTATATGAAATGCTGTCTCATGGCATTCTATAAGAAATAACATGATTGCAAAAGATCTTTGCAGTTGTATATGGAAACTTCTTTGGGCTACAGGAATCTGTGGAAAGGACAGAAATCACAGAGATATTTTCTACCTATGAAACACAGCACATTTGGAAAGAATTACTCGTGGAGCTCAGAAACTAGAGTGCTAAGGTTTTTTGCATCTCCTCCACCTTATTTCCTAAGAATTTACACGTCAATTTTATTTTAAGTCTATATTGACCACCCACACAATTAACCACGAGTGTGTAAACATGAGTCAACAACACAACCTTGTGGTGGCAACCGCCAACCACGTAGGGGGCTACATAGCAGGAGTGTAGCCAGCACTTCAAGGGAAGTGATTATATCCTTCCATTCAGCACAAGACCTCATCATATGCTCAGGGCTGGGCTCCCAAGTGTAGGAGAGTTATCAGCTTACTGGAGTGAGACCAGTGAAGGGGCACCAGGGCTGGGTCCTGGAGCACCCAATGAACCAGGGCAGGGGAGATAGATCTCGTCCAAAGAGGACCAAAGGTGGGAAGCATTTTTGTACTGTCTTCAGACATGTGATGGGAAGGTAAGGGAAGGCAGCCAGACTGCTCTCAGAGATATCCTAGGAAAGGACAAGGACCAACTGTCACAAATTGTATCAAAGAAATTCCAGCAAGATACTGTCACAGGCAAAAAATGTTTACTCCTTCAGGGAATTTTCATTAATTTAATTTATTTGCCAACTAACAATCTATTAGTTACAGATTCTGGTATCAAGGGAGACTGAAAAATCCAACCAACCCTCAGGAAAAAACTCTGCTTTCCTTCCTACACCTCTTCCCCCTGCCATCCTTCTTGCTCCTCAGTCCCCTCACCCCAGGGCATGTTCAGCCCCTTTGCTGAGGCAGTAGCCAGGGCAGGAGACTGACACAGCACGAGTGCTGGTTCCTTCACTGACAGTGACCACTCAGGGCTTCATCTCTCAGCTTCTGCTCTGCAGCACCTTGGCTCCAGCCCCTGCCCAGGTGTTCTCTTCTCTCTTCCTTCCTCCTGCTCCAGTGTTGATTTTTTTCCCTCCTTTTCCTCCCACCCTAGCCTTGTTTCTCCTTTTCCGTAGTGTTTACCATCCTTGCTTTAAGACAATTTCCCAGAGGTGCCACAGACTCCCCTGATGGTCCCAGTCATGACCTAAATTGGATTCTTTGAATCCAGTCGGCCCAGACTGTGACCAGATCACGGCAGCCCCAGCCCCTCCTCACAGAGGCCACCCCTGCAGCCCATCTACAAAAACATCGACATTGATGAGGGGACAAATCACCATGAAGTAGTCAAACACTGGAACAAGCTGCTTAGGGGCTCTGGAATCTGCACCCTTGGAGGCAACTTCAAACTCAGCTGGACAAAGCCTTGAGTGACCTAGCCCAACACCCACAGCAGCCCTTCTCTGAGCAGGGCACAAGTGAGACAAGTGCCAGAGGGTCTTTCCAATCCAAGTTATTCAATGATTCTACAAAACTGCTGGCATCGCTCCCAGGCTCAGTAAATGTTCGGTGGATTTCTTGCACATGGTGATGAACAGTAATCAAAGTCTTTTGTCCATTTACTTGTGCTTGCTTCAATAGCACCTTTCTTATCAAGGTGAGATTCATTCCAGTAGGGATAGGCTATAGATCTTATGTCAGCATATAATTAAATTATAACAACAGATAAGATATAACAAGAGCTGAATACTAAAATCACATCCCAGAATTTCAACAAGGTTACAGACTCAAATATGTATGATTACTTGAATCTACAATAAGGTTGTCTACAAGTACAAAATCAAAGAAGTTCTGATATAGGCACATCCCTTCCCTCAGGCCCATACTCTGGGAATAGAGTGCAGCTCTGCTGTGATTTAATTTTGACACAAGGATTGGGTGGATAGTATATACCAAAGCATTGTGTCTCATTAAAACAAAAACTATGGCTTTACAGTTGGTGGGGTCACAAGTGAAATTAACTGGTTATCATCAAGAGTGGAATTCCCTTTTAAATTTAGTTGCATTATCTCAGGCTACTTTTTGAATTTCAGTGGTCAAATTGCTTTCATCTCCATTATAATTTTTGCTGCAGTAAATTGCACCCACAACTGAGAAACATGTGTGATGCAGAGTGTACTATAGTTGTCATACTGATTATCATAAATAAAGAAGTGAGGGTCTCCACCCTGTGGGTTGAGCTTATTGATGTGTGAACCAAATTCAGTTCATGCTGGCAATGATTGCTCTTAGAAAAAGGATAAGCAGTCCTTAGATGGTTAGCTTGATCTTCGGTGGGGATGCACTGGCATCACTCCCAGTATCATTCCCGAGAAGAGAAAACATTGTAAGTTTTGAAGGGGTTAATTCAGAGGGTGGCTCAAGTTGTGTAACAGTTCAGGGTAGTAACAAAAGTCCTTTATCCCACTCAGAATATCCCTATTTTATTTCTTTAAATGCAGTTGAATTGAATAGTAAAGATCTCTTTGGTCAGTCAGGGCCAGTTTGGCCATGACATTCCTCAGGTGGAATCTTAACTTCACGAAGTGTTTGCCATACTGCCATTGCTGCTTCCCTACCTTTTCAAGGGGGTCTCCTGCAATTAGAACTGTCCTCCATGAGTGGGATGCTCTCTGAATTTGAGTTACTAGCTCTGCAAAATATAGCACAGCAGCAGTTAAAGGTGTGGTATCAGCATTCAATTGCCTGTAATAAAGCGTAAGTCATGACTGTCTGCCTGGCTCTTTCACAGGCCAGACAGGAGAATTAGAAGGGGAGTGTGACTGAGCGATAATACCTCTTTTCTCCAAATATGTTGCCACCCTGTCAAGGTGCCCAAGCAAGTGACTGCTTGTAGTGTGGCTGTTAGGATTGCTGTTTTCTGTTGACAAACAGTACCAGTGAAACCATCCCTCTGCTGTAGCTAATTAGACCCTAAGCTATCTCTCCTCAAGTTAAGGGTCTTTCCTGGTTCCCTTGTCTAGCTCCTCTTCCTCTCTGCAGTTAACTCTCACCTCAAGCAGTTCCTGTAATTGTGCCATATAGTTTTATTGCATCTGGCATACCTGTTATGATGGGAGACATCCTATTTGAAATGGCAACCAGTGACATAGGTGAGGGCTGTCCTGGAACACACCATTTATTGTTCATCAGTTGCAGACATGTTGCCTTCTGTACACTCTAGATCACATGATCTATAGTTGGGGGTCTCGATCATAACCAGTTCACCCCTCTGTAATGGATCCAAACCTCCTGTCCAAAAGGCAGCCCGCTTAGTTAAAGACCACAGTTCTCTCTGGTCAGACACCACCAGAAACATTTCTGGCCCCCAGAATCATTGACCCTCTGCCTCTGACAACATGATCTGATCACCACCCATCAGGGGCACTCTCCTCACATATTCAGTTTCTGATTCTCATGAAACTCTGCTATACTTTTCCCCGACTTCTGAAATCTTGGTTGACATATATGGCACCATTTTAGTAGCAGTTTGCTGACCTTGACCATCTTGTGTGGTCTTGATCGCCCCTATAGTCCATGTCAACTTCTTGGCCTCATTCCTGTGCTTGTACAGTACTGTGTTTGCTTATCTCCAGGATCTAAAACTAGGATGTTTGTCCCAGAAAAGTGTTGCCCTACCTCTGCATGGCCCCCTTCTCCAGCTACATCTTGTTCTTTCTCACAGCATGTTATTTTCAGCAATCCTTGGTTATTACCAACAATCTTTGTCTATTATTGCCAACAATCTTTGTTTGCCTCCTGTTTTGGTTTAGATTGGCAAAATGCTAACTGCTTAATTGCTTGTCAGAGCCCTCTCCACCAAGGGAAAGGGACAGAGGAAAAAAAAATAGAAAAGGAACTTTAAATGGCAAGGTTTTCATATTCACACAGAAGAAAAGAAAACTAAAAACAGAATATGATAAAACACGTATATATACAAATGTGAAAAGGGGATGGTAACAAGGCCTAATCTCGGTAGAGGCAAGGCAGTGCTTCCTCACAGGTCTAAGGTGAAGACCAAAGAGAGACAGAAGTTCCATCTCCCTCTCTTTTATACTTGTTTTGATGTCAAATGATATGAAATATCTCTTTCGTTGCTTAAGTCAGGTGATGCTTGTCCCCTCTAACCTACATCAGATTCTCTGAGACTGCTAAATTGAGGCCTACCTAAAACTAGAGCCAAAACCACCACACCTCCATAGCCATCTGACTATTGTTGTTTCAGACATACACATTAGCCTCTTATCTTCTGGACTTCTGCATGGCTTTCCTTGTCACCATTTCTTTAGAAATGGGAAACACACAGTGTGGCACTGTGAGTATTTATCTACAGTATGTCCAAACAGTAATTCACTGGAATCTCACTTTGAAACTTCCAGCAATGGGAATGTAACAATGGGGGGAGAAAGATTGTGCCTTCACCCAAGAAATACCATATAGATTCGCTTGCTGGAAGTTATGTGACCAGTTCCTGGCCCTACCCCAAGGACCATTTCAGATTTTATCTTACTAGATGTTACAGTGCATGAGCAGGTCAGGCAACAAGGACAAGAATCCAGTCTCTGGGTGAAGACTGGCACATACTACCTGCTTGAAGTCCATTCTGAGTTGAGAGTTGGAGCCATTTTCCTGTGCTCTAAGTCAGATCTGGGCAGTCCCATGGTGTAAAGGAGAGCACCCTGGACTCTGAATCCCAAGGTCCTGAGTTCGAGTCTCAGTAGGGACTGTCCCCTGGCAGTTCAACGCCTCCCTGCCATCCCATCCCGTCAGATCTCGGATGCTCAACAGGGTCAGCCCCGGTTAGGACCGGGTGCTGTGACAGTTCCGAGGACTTCACTGTCACTGTCCAAGCTCGCTTGGCCATGGCATATGGACCTTAGGACTTAAAGGGTGGGGTCAGTTCTGTGCATGCTGTGCCTCACCTAAAAAATGCACTGCGCAGGCTGGAAGGGCACACCCACGTGGGGAGAGCCCTTCCCAAATCTTCGTTCGTGAAGTCTGGTCATATACAGATCCCCAGACCAATGTACTAGATACCCTGATTGGGTAGCTCCTGCCATGAGGCCAGTTCCTAGATTTCAACAACTTAGAAGCTACAGGAAATAGCTTCTAAGTGCCCATCTCCCACAGAGAAACTCAGAACTGACACAGCTGTCACAGAACACCTGTGCGTGGAAAAGGGAATCACCAGGATCCAACCTGCCCCAGATGCTGAGCACAGCCAGACACACACAACACTGCTCAGAGCCTGGCTGGCTGTTTTATGCTCGCAGGTGCCAAGGCTGTCTGCTCACGATGAGAGAGAAAAAATACCTACAACTTTTCTTGGCAAGTACTGGCAGGAGAGGAGAAAGTTGCTTCTTTGAAAGAAAGGCAAGGATGAGAAGGGCCTGTCTGTGATGTATTAGCTCATTGCCTGGACACCGCTCCAGCACTGTCACATCTAAGATTAATATTCTTCTCAGCCAGAAGCCAAATTACTGTCACCAGTGTCAAGAACACCAGGCTGCAGGGTATTTTATGGACTTGGAAAGATCTTTTCTATCATTGTTACTGCACAAGGCTCTGGTGTATCATACCAGCGAGATTCTTAGGACTTGCCAATGGCCATCACTAACCCTTGTTTCAGTCTTTGTTTCTTCAGCTCTCACTGCCCCGTTTTGTAAACCTGTTAACCGAGAGAGCAAACACGGCACATCACCACTGTCTCTTTTGCTCTCAGATGGAAGAACAGTCCGTAGTGCTGAAGTAAAGGCTGCAGTAGCCTCGGGGAAAACAGTACAAAAGCCGATGAGGTCTAAAGGATGAAATGCTGGAGCGGCGCCGGAGCGGAGGGGTAGAGGGGACCCGGGGTGGCCCAGGCGGGGCGGGGCGCGCCATGGGGAGCCTGTTGAGCCCGCCCGCACCCGCGGCCCGTCCGGGACGGCTGCGGAAGCCCCGCTGAGTCACGGCGAGGGCGGTTCTGCTCGTTGAAAAACCGCTCGTTCCTTCCGCGGCCCCGGCGCGGACAGGGCGGCTCCCCATCCACTGGCCTCGCAGTCCACTCCGTTCCTCTCCCTCTCCTCTGCTCCGGCGCAGGCACAGACCGCACCGCCGGACCCGCGCCCGTGGCGAGGAGGGGCAGCCTCCGGCAGCCCGTGCCCTGCCTCGCCCATGGCGGGGCCTCGGGACCCCGCGGAGCGCTGCTCCTGCCGCAACACCGACTGCGTGGAGCGGCCGCTGCGGCGGCTCTTCGAAGGGCTGGCGAGCGGCGTGGCCGCCTGCCCCTGGCCCTTCGTGCTGGTGCCGCTGCTGTTGTCGGGCGGGCTGGGCGCCGGCTTCTTCTTCCTGCCGCAGCGCCAGGCGAACGACATCGAGGGGCAGTTCACGCCCACGGGGGGCCCCGCCAAGGCCGAGCGCGACTTGGTGCGGTGGCATTTCCCCACCGACGACTCGGCGCGCTTCTCCGCCCCGCGGCTGCCCACCGAGGGCGCCTACGCGGCCCTCATCGCCGTGGCGACCAACGGGACCTCGGTCCTGGCGCCGGCGGCGTGGCAGGAGGTGCTGCGGCTGGACGAGGCCGTGCGCGACCCCAAGTACGAGCAGCTCTGCGCCCGCAGCGATGGCAACTGCTCCAGCCCCAACCCGCTGCTGTCGCGGAGGGGCGATGAGCGACCGCCCGCCCCGCAGAGCCTCCAGTTCCCCGTCAACAACGGCGACTTCCTCGGGGCCGCGCTGGGCGGTGTGGAGACCCGCGACGGGCGGGTGCTGTCGGCGCGGGCCCTGAAGCTGCTCTATTACTTGCGGGAGGACGGCCCCGAGGCGGAGGACAGCCGGCAGTGGCTGCAGGGCTTCCTGCGGAACATCTCGGCGAAGCTGACGGACTTGCACCTCAGCTCCATTCGGGTAAGGCAGGGCCGGGTACGGCCGTACGGAGCCGCAATGTCCGGCCAGCCCCGTCGCGGAAAGAACAGCAGACATTGCGGGGAAAAGGCGGGTGGCCTGCGGCTTGCGGCGGCCACGGCAGTGCTCTGCTGCCAGCGTGAGCTTTAGCCTTGCCTGGGCGTGTGTACAAAGACCAAGAAAACGAGAAGTGCATCATCCTTTCTTTCCTTGTTTTAACGGCAGGTGACTTACTTTACTTCGCTGTCCAGACAGCAGGAGTTTGAAGGAAATACCAAAAGCGTGATCCCTCTCTTCTCCGTGACATACTTCTTGACAATAACCTTTTCAATCGTCTCTTGCTTAAGGTAAAATACCTTCTAAACTATGGCTCCATGAGCAGTGACCTCTGCTCTTCTTCACAGGGTGGGCCGCCTGGTTTAACACTTGCATCAAGCATCGTGCCCGTCAGAGCATTTCTTGGGGAATCCTTGAGCCAGCCCTTAGGGGTGTCTTGGCAGAAGGCCAGTAGCCTATCTGCCTGCTGAGAACGTTTCTGTACATGGCACTTACTGCCTGGGAGGTGCTTCCATATTACACTGATGTGCACCATGAAGAACCCATGTACAAGCAAAGAGCTTCTAAACAGTTACCATTTTTGGGGTCACCCTAAGTCTAGCCTCAGTGGTGGAGCTTACATATCTTCATTTTGCCAGCTCTCTTGTTATTGATCCAAAGATCAGTACACATCTCTTCTGAACGTAGCTGACCAGTAGAATAATGCGTATAGCACCTCCCAGATAAATTAATCTTGTCCAATGATGACACCTGGGAAGTCTCCTAGCAACTTTCATCAGGAGTTCTCTTTAGACAGGGTATCACTGGTATCTGTGCACTTGTGAAGCCACACACTTTGCTGAAATATCTGACATGTAATTAAGATATTCCTTGAAATGTTTTTAGACTGAGCTGTATAAGAAATAATGTCTGGCTTGCCTGCTGTGGCGTGGTTTCTGCTGGCTTAGCTGTGTTGAGCAGCTTTGGACTGATGCTCTTCTGTGGAGCGCCGTTTGTGGTCACTGTAGCAAACGCACCATTCCTGATTCTGGGTAAGTAGAAAAGTGAGTCTGATTCAGATACAAAGACTAAAGCAAAGTTAACACAACCTAGTGGTGTCACTCTTTCAAGATGTGAGCATCAGATCCTACAACTTTCTGAGCTGCAGCGAGGGAAGGACATACCTGGAGGTGCCGCCTCCTCAGAACTCCTCCAGGAGGGTGAGCCCCTCAGCTCAGCTCAGCTCAGCTCAGCCTGGGTCGCTGCCATTCAGTAGTACCTTTTGACGTGCTGCTTGCTTCATCTTTGCATGTCTTCAGGCAGCAGGTAGTAGTTTCATCTATTCTATTATGCTTGGCTAAGTCATCTATGCTCACTTCTCTATTCATGTGGTCTTGCTTTCCTTTTTCATGTGTTTAATTTTTGGGGAATAGGAGAGCCCTTGACAGCATTGGCAAAATACTGAAAGGTCTGTGATTAAATTAATCTTGAGATTTGGCAGAGCTGAGGCAAGCACATTGGCTCTTCCTTTTTGAACTTCCACTCGCTTTGGAATCTTAGCAAAAACCCAAGCCCAGGATCCAGTCTTCCTGGCAGAGTTTCCCAGAAGTCTGGGGGGTAATATTTTTCAGTGCATGAGTATAAATGTGAAGATAAATGAATAATAAATTGTGAAAAAGGGCTGAATGATAAACTGGAGAGAAGTGGAGGAAAAAGACATTAAAAAGTGATCCAGAGATCAAAAAAGTGACCCACTGGAAAACTGGGATCACCATTATCCCCTGTGATAACAACTGCTGTACATGTGTGCTGATGGCAGAGCAAGAAATTATTAGTCTAAGTTGCTGCAGTGATGAAGAAAAGATTCCAGAGATAACGGGATACATTTCCAGTGGTAAGGATAGTTGAACATCAGAACACATGATGCTTTGAGATCTGTGTCATCTACATGAGTGGACACGTGGACAGCAGGTACAAGACACTTTTCAGAGATGGAGTAGGTCTGCTCAGTCCTTCAGCAGAGTAGGGTGAGGGGTCACCACCCCATCAGGTCACCAAGAGTTTCTGAAAGGTAATACATTCAGCTACACATAAAGGATCTGTTTTCCTGATTCTATTATAACTTGCATCAGCACTAAAGCCATGTTAATGGCTTTTCTTTTTCAAAATTTTGTGCAGACTTAGACATGATTAATGTTGTAGTTTTGTTGGGTGTTAGTGGAAGCTGCTGTTTTGCAGTGCAGCATTAACTTTTTCTCCCCTTGCAGGAGTTGGCGTTGATGACATGTTCATCATGGTCGCTTCCTGGGAACAAAGTTCAAGGAAAAAAGAGAAATCTGATGTTAAATCTCTGCTGGCTGAGACTTACTCAGAGGCAGCACTTTCTGTGACCATCACCACTCTCACAGATGTTTTGGCGTTCTTCATTGGTACCTGGACTGCTTTTCCGTCTGTGAAATCTTTTTGCCTCTATACGGGCACTGCATTTGTCTTCTGCTATGTATACACCATGACCTTCTTTGGGGCAGTTCTTGTATTAAATCATAAAAGGGAGCAAGGCAACCGACACTGGCTGACTTGTATGCGTGTGGGAGTAGATCAAGATCAGGCAGAGAACTCCTGCCTGTACAATGCTTGCTGTATCGGCAACTGTTCTGGGCAGTCCTCTGAGCCAGAAGGTGAACATCCAATGAGCATATTCTTTAAAAAGTATTATGGGCCTTTCGTTACAAATAAATGGATCAAGCTACTCGTGGTGTTGCTGTACGGAGCATATTTGGGTGCCAGTGTTTATGGGTGTACTCAGGTCAGGGAAGGCATCGATCTTCGAAATCTGGCTAATGATGACTCTTACGTTATTCCATACTATGATGATGATGAGGAATATTTCTCGACATACGGACCCAGGGTCATGGTTGTCATTACTGAAAGTGTAGATTACTGGAATCAGACAGTTCGTCGTGACATTGAGAGCTGTGCACAGAATTTAGAGAACATTTCCTATGTAGATAAGAACCTCTCAGAGTCATGGCTGAGAGTATACACAGTATTTGCCGAAAGCAGTTCAATAAATATAAACAGTAAGGCTCCCTTCTTTGATAATTTACCGATACTATTCAGAATTCGTTCCAGTTTTGAGTGGGACATAAACAAAACTCAAGATGAAATAGAAGCTTCACGTTTCTTCATCCAGACCGTGAACGTGACCTCAGCTGTTGATGAGAAGAATCTTCTCAATCAGTTAAGAGAGACAGCCAAGCAGTGCAGTATTCCACTGAAGGTGTATCACCCAGCGTTCATCTACTATGACCAGTACCTGGTAATAGTTCAGAACACCATCCAGAACGTTGCCGTTGCTGCCGCTGCAATGCTCGTTGTCTCCCTTCTGCTCATTCCCAACCCTCTGTGTTGCTTGTGGGTGACTTTTGCTATAGCTTCTGTTATAGTTGGTGTTGCTGGTTTCATGACATTTTGGAATGTCAATCTCGATTCTATATCCATGATCAACCTGGTCATTTGTATAGGGTTTTCAGTAGATTTTTCTGCTCATGTTTCCTATGCCTTTGTTACAAGTAGAGAGTCATCAGCCAATGAAAGGGCAATCGAGGCTCTGTCCCTGCTGGGTTACCCAGTATTACAAGGTGCAGTTTCTACAATATTAGGAGTTGTTGTCCTGGCTGCCGCAAAAACCTACATCTTCAGGACCTTTTTCAAGATCATGTTTCTTGTCATTTTGTTTGGGGCTCTTCATGGTCTTGTTTTTATTTCAGTGTTTCTAACATTCTTTGGAAAATTTGGCAGATCACCACATGGTAACAAATCTGAAAAGCCAGAACTTAGTTTGGGAAATTATAAAGATGCTTCATGACTATGTTAAATGTATTCTATTTAATATATATTACAAATTGATTAAAATGCACTCACTTTCAGGGAATATAAGACATTAAGAAAATGAAGGACAGAAAAATAAATACATCAGGGAAGCAAAGGCTTCAGAAAAGCAATGTAATAAAAATAACAGATGAAATGAAAACTGACAGAGTGCATTTGCATTTCTCATTTCTGTGTATGCTTGAGTCAACATCCTAATGTTGTGGAGTATTTTTTGTGTTTACTGAATGTATTAAAATTACTCATAAGTGTTTAGGAGACATAGTCTGTTTATGCTCCTAATGCAGCATAAGAAACTGTTGGGGAAGACAAATGGACTCACATTTTCTGTTCGAAGACTTCTTTTTTTGGTGTTCCATATTCTAGCTAAGATTAAGCATTTGGTACCTTTAAGAAGATTGTGTGTAGTTTCTTTTGGCTGCAGTTTGCAAAGGGATGTGCTGTAGCTTATTGAACTTTTGTGGACCTTCTGAGTAACCACCATGGAAGATGCTGTGCCATGGCACAACAAGGCAAGGATTCACTAGAGAGAGTCATGCCCTGATTCAGGGCGGAGTGAAAAAGCAACTCAGGTTTAAGGAGGTCAGTTCTAAAACTGTAAACCCCTCGATTCCACTGTGTTCACCAGTGACAGCCCCTCCTGTAATGTGTCAGTTGAGCAGAGGAGCTTTCACTGAATAAGAGCTAAGAATATTTGAGGTGGTCTTCTAACCTGTAGGGACATGACAGTAGGTGAAAAGTCGGTTCATAATTTGTTGCCAATATAATGAGTAACCCATTGGAAACTGAATGATGGTAACTGATGTTTGTAATTTTGGAAAAATTGATGTAGGACTTAATAAGCATTGAGTCCAAATCCGCTTCTGTGGAGGGTTTCTTCTGAGAGATTGAGCAAGTGTGACAAAGCCAGGGTCTCCTCTATCCCCTGTCGATTTCCAGCTGGTTGTATGAGACCCAGTAGACAAGGCAGAATCTTGTTTCTTCCATGATGTCTCTGTTTATGGGGACCACAGTCTGAAAGTCCAGTCATTCAGAAACTGATGATTCCAGGACAAATGGGAAGTACTGATTATAATTTTTGGAGCAGTGAAATCATAGTCTCCAGGCATTTCCATTTAGAGTTAACTATGAAAGCTACATAACAAAGCTGAAGATAAATCACTGACAGCCAAGAAAAAATGGTGGAAGCACTTAATAGTCACTAAATCTGGAATGCAACAAAAACATTTATGAAAGAATAATGGCAACTTTCTGTCCAAAACCCATTATTAACCAAGTTCCTACAAAAAAAGGAAATTAAAAATCAAATGTCAAGACCTCAAAATTTTTTAGTTCTGTGCACACCCCAAATTGGAAAAAAATGCACAGACCACATGGAGTTTACCTGCAACTTTGCTATGAATATATGAATACTTCCTTTTAGTTGCTCAGATTTAGAGAGATACTGATGAGGCCACACCTCAAATCCTGTGTCCAGTCTCGGGCACCTCGCTGAAAAAAGACATTGAGGTGCTGCAGCATGTCCAGAGAACTGCATCAAACCCAGTGAAGGGACTAGGTCACAAATCTTACAGGAAGCAGCTGAGGGAGCTGGGATTGCTTAGCCTGGAGAAAAGGAGCCCATCTGCAACTGCCTGAAAGGAGGTTGTAGGGAGGTGGAGAGTCAATCTCTTCTCCCAGGTAACAAGTGACATGACAAGAGAAAACAGCCTCAAGCTGTGCCAGGGCAAGTTTAGTTTGGATATTAGGAAAAATTTTTTCCCTGAAAGGTGATCAAGCATTGGAATAGGCTGCCTAAGGAAGTGGTAGAATCACCATCCCTGGAAATGTTGGACATGGGTTAGTGGTAAACATGGTGATGCTGGATTAATGGTTGAAGTTAATAGTCTTGGAGGTCTTTTCCAACCTTAATAATTCTGTGGTCTGAAGAGTAATGACTACACTTATCATTAAGACATGTCCTAGATCACTTTGTAAAAGCAAAATGAAATTAAGCATGAATCAAGGGGGTTTTTTTAGGATTACTTAACCTGCATAAAACCAGAAATGCATTTCAGCTGCTGCATCTTTCCACGTCTGCTTTTACCCCTGGGTGCTAGAGCTTCTTGGAGATTGATTTGGCTTTTTTGCTTTTTGGAAACAGGAACAAATAAAACCACCACTCACTCTACCACCCCCCCTCCTCCTCTACTTATGACAGCTTGAGAATTTTTATACTAAATTCTTTTGAAAAGGTGTCCTGAACTTTGCTGCAAATTTCTCTATTCAAACAATGTTATTTCCTTCTCATTTCAGTTTTCCTGAGGTCTTTCTACCTGGAAAGATAAACTAAATCTGGGGGCGTTGTTTCATCACAAAGGCAGTCGAATATTCTGCAAAAGTAGCTCTGTAATAATGGGTAAATGTTTATTAAAAAAAGAAGTTGGTCTTAAAATGGTCTAGAGTTCAAGAGCAAGTTTTGTTCCTAGAAGAGGAAACAGTTCTTGAAATAGTAGTCAGACTAAAAACTTGCATTAATCTTAGAAGAAATCTGCTGCTGATTTCAAAGTCAAAACCCAGTGCTACTACACAGCCCACATGGTATATGATGAAATCTCAGAATTACACTCAGCAGCATTAAGTTTCCAGGACAGGCCACTCACCACAAAGCTAGATTTGGGGAAAAAACAAAACCTCAGCCCCATTCACCAGAATCCCCTCCTCTCCCATGAAATGTTTAATTGTCCATATTAGTGCTTTTATTATGGCAAACAATACAGCCATTTCTGCACTAATGATGCTGTGGAAAGAGCAGATGATGCACTCACACATCATGAGATGTTTGCCAACATGAGAGGAAAGCATCTTAATATAACACTGGAGCTTGAGTCATACTCTTAGAAAAAGAGAATGGAATCTAGGAAAGTAGTGAGAGTGACCTATTTAAAGTGAGCACTCTTCTCATCCTGATGTTTGGCCATATTTTAGAAGCAAAACCAGCTCTCCTTGCTTCTAGCAGAGGTTTCCAAGCAAATCAAGAGAACAGAAAGCTACCAATGGCTTGATTGCTTTAATTTCGCAGCCAATTGAGGGGATAAAGATTTAGAAAACTTTTCTGACATTTCAGCTGACTCAGTGTAGGAATCAACTCACAGTATCTGGAATGGAAAAAGTCCTGTCAGAAGTGGACTTGTGAAGAAGATGAAGATAACCCTAATGCCCTAAAACCTGAGGTTTTTACTGTTGTTTAAATGCACAAAATGGATTCCATTGTTCTTTTTTGCAAAGTCACCCTTCTCTTTCCCAAAATCCCCTGAGATAACTGTTATCTCAACCCTTAGGAATGTATTTGGTGGTCTGGAAGGAAGTTTCAAGAAGTTTTCTCATTGGATGTTATTTACCCCTTTCTATTGCTTGTTAATCCTTGATTCCTATTGGCATGGAGCCAAATCCCCCTTTGGTTACTATTTGTAGTTTTGTGATCCCTCCAAAACCCTTATAAACCCTCACCCTTGAGCAATAAACTCTCTCTTGTTCCTCTCCTGTGGTCCCTGTGGGGTCTTTGCAGGCTCCCTGGGGGCCATGTGAGGGATAGGGCGGGAGCACATCCCCTCTAGGTAAGGGGTTAGCTCCGGAAACCTAGAGCCTCTCTCAGCTGTTGCAACTCAGGTCATCACAGAGTAGGGAGCAGCCAAAAAGAGCAGGCCACATCTTTCTCCGGAAGTTTGCATTTTCTTTGTATTAAGTTTGATGACAAAATTCTGGCATGCCACCCTCAAAGAAAATCCAGAATCATGTCCAAGTTTTATGTGCCACCATGCTTGTGACCAGTTTAAGGGTATTTAAAAAGCAAACAGTCCATCTAAGCACCTCTGACTGATGTCTGGAAGCTGTGTGTGATTGTGGGGGGTTGACCCTGGCTGGACACCAGGAGCCCACCAAAGCTGCTCTATCACCCTCCTCCTCAGCAGGGCAGGTGAGAGAAGATACCAAAAAAGGCTTGGGAGTTGAAATAAGGGCAGGAAGAGATCACCAGTTACTGTCATAGGCAAAGCAGACTTGACTTGGGGAAATTAGTTTATTGCCAATCAAATCAGAAATAACTCCAATCTTAGAAACACCTTCCCTCCTTTCCCTCCCCTTCTTTCTGGTTTTCACTTCACTTCCACGTTTCTTTACCTTCCCCCTACAGCGGCAAGGGGAGGGACAGGAAATGCACGGTGCAGTCAGTTCATCACACATCTCTTCTTTCCTCAGGGGGTACTCCTCCCTCTCCTCCCCTGCTCCAGAGTGGGGTCCCTCCCATGGCAGACAGTCCTACACAACATTCTCAAATGTGGTTCCTTCCTACAGGCCGCAGGTGTTTCACAAACTGCTCCAGTGTGGGTTCCTTCCACGGGGTGCAGTCCTTCAGGAACAGCCTGCTCCAGTGTGGGTGACAGGTCCTACCAGCAAACCTCCAGTGTGGGCTCCTCTCCATTAGTCCACAGGTCCTGCCAGGAGCCTGCTCCAGTGCACAGCCTCCTTTGGGCAGCCACCTGCTCTGGTGTGGGGCACTCCACATGCTCCAGGTGGATCTCTGCTGCCCTGTGGAGCATCATGGGCTGCAGGGGGACAGCCGCCTCACACTGGTCTTCACTATGGGCTGCAGGGGAATGTCTGCTCCAGCACTTGGAGTACCTCAAGGACCTCCTCCTCCTCCTCCTTATTCGGGGACCTTGGTGGCTGCAGTTGTTTCGGTCCATATCCTTGCTCTCTGCCCTCTGGTTGAAACTGCTCTTGCACAGTAACTTCTTTCCCTTCTTAAGTGTGTTATCCCAAAGGCATTACCACCATGGCTGATGGGCTTGGCCTTGGCCAGTAGTGGGTCCCTGCTGGACCCACTGGCAGTGCTCTGCTAGACACTGGGAAAGCTTCTGGCATCTTCTCCCAGATGCCACCCATATGACTACCTCACTACAAAAGCCTTGCCCCACAAACCCAACCTCCTACCTCTGCCCAGTGTTTATGAGGAGAAATTTCAGCTCCTAGATGTAACAAGAACACCAGGGATTAAACCCAATGCCTAAACAGATAAGTTTCTTTGAAACTCCACAGCTGTTACATGCACACAACCAACCACAAATGACAATAAACTCTTTTGTAATACCAGTGCTGTTGAGTTGGTCAGAAAGCAAAAAGACCTTTTACACTTTATGGCTAACCTTGTAACAATCTTTCACATCCCAATGAAATACCACTTTTCTACTTCTATGCATATAGGAAGAAGCTTTTGAATGAGAAAAAGAAATAGGACTTAAAGGAATTACCCCTCAAACAAGATCATTCAATAGAGATTTTAGTGACTTCAAACAAGAAAAGTTTTTTTCCTTTTGTTTCTGAATGCAGATTCACATTATTTAACTGGAAAAGTTCCCTTTCAAATCCCACTACAGAAGCAGCAACTGAAAAAAGGTCTGAATTTCTAGGGAAAACATTGCCTAGAGATCTCATTATTAGAGTGCAATTTGGCCATAATTCTCAAATTTATTTACAACTTTAAATGTGTTATACACCTTAATTTACACAGTAGGGAACTTGGTATTAAATTTTATAGCAATTCACAAGGAATACAAAGAAAACCAATATGCATAATTAAAATTAACCTTTATTACTTCAAAAACAGATGCCAAATATGCAGTATATTTCTGTTGGCATATTTCTGAAATACAAGTACAACTGTAACTAGTCAGCCTAGACATTTTGTATGCTGTTTTATAACAACTGGAAGTTCTCCCACATGGAGTGGGATGTCACTGTAGTAAGCTGACAAAAACAGGCAAAAAGAAAGTCAATCTGGTTTTGAAAGGAAAAAATATGCATGTGCTCCTATTTAAAAAACTAGGTTATAATCAAGCATTACACTCAGAAAATTCTAAAATACTATGTTACTTCTACTTTTAGGTGTAGCTACCAGTTTCCACTCACATTTATTGGCACCAGCCCAACTATTTTAATGTCCAAGTATGGTAACCTTCAACATTAATATGCTAATACAGGCCCTCTCTGCAACAGAAGTTTATAGTCCTTCTATAACTGATTGTGCAGAAAGATTATGATCAAGATTTGTTATTCATAAGAACCAGTTCCATGAGATCAAAAGAATACTGGCATATAATTGCTAGCAGTCACTTTCACTTGATTGGAAACTGCTTTTGTTTTCAAAACCTTTTTCTTATTTTCTTAGAATTTCCAGAGGTTTCAGTAAGAGTTGAAAGGAAAAGTTTTATTTCCCTACTTCTACTGTAGAACAGAACTGGGAATGTTATTTGAAAATGCTTCAAACACTTTCTGAACTATCCTTCAGTGAGCAATATTGCCCTCTTTGAAGAAACTACCTGTTGGATTATCAAACGCCCATACACAATATTAGTAGAAACTCCGGGATCTCCAGCAGTGCAAAAGCACTGTCATCAAAGCACTGTCATCCATTTACTGCAGCAATAAAAAAATTAAGAATCTTGTCAGCAGCACATCAGAGGTCACAGGTATTTTTTTTTACTCCTGCCATGGTTCTGCCCAAAACAAGGCCCAAAGAGGCTTAGACACATTTAGCCTGTTGGTTTTGCATTAAAATTTTTGTCCCAGCCACACACGTGTATTATAACCCCAAGAGTGCAGGAGCATTAATGTTTCTGTCTAACATGGAGCTCCCACAATGTAGCTACTTCATTCTTAGAGATATTTTGTTACTTTTCTAAATAAGGTCTTTAATAGTGGTCTCTGGCCCCAGAGTATAAACATTTGTTACTCTACATACTACTCTCTTACATCTCCCATAGCACACATTGTGGGCTATCACTTCAAATGCACATGTAGCAGCATGGCCCAGGACGCTGTGTCAAAACACACCAGTGTATCTGCATGATTTTCTTCTCAGCTTCAACACCTTTGATTGAACCAAAATACTGAATTCAGCCCTGAGATTAAGCCTTCTGAATAACTTCTTGTGCGAAGAGTATAGGGAGCAGAGGATGAGAAACTTGCTTTATTTTGTGTCTTTTTCTGATCAGACACAACAAATAGATGAGTAACACAAGCTCACAAGAGACAGAGTAATATTAAGTGACACTAATGCCATACGCACATCAGGGAGAGAAAAAAGGCTATGCTGCGTAAGACTACTGCATTGCTAGATGTACATTCTTCAAATTATCAGTTACATATTCCAGAAGTTATCATCTTACTTCTAGTTTTTTCCCCTCCAGAACAATTTGGATTTCTTTGGCATCCAAAGTCTCATATTTCAATAAAGCTTCTGCTAAATTCTTGTGTTCTTTTGCATGAGTCTTCAGAATGTTCTTCGCTCGCTCATATGAGTCCTAATTTTAAAAACAAGTAGAAGGAGATTTTAAGACTTTAGAAAAAAACAACAGCAACATTCCACTTCAAAAATGGTTTCCAGGAAATACAGCTTGAAATATTTAAAGTTGTGTCAGGCAGTCAGCAATAGGACAAGGGGGCACGGTCACAGGCTCAAGCTCTGCCAGGGGAAATTTAAGCTGGATATCAGAAAAAAATTCTATACAGAGAGTAATCAGGTATTAGAAACCTGACATAAAGCATGAAAAACTATCAAACATTTTATGCCACCTTTGCATTTTGTATAAACAGGACTAAAAATAAAATCCTGAAACAAACCATAATATTTTTACACATGACTTAGAAAAGACTAGATTTGAAAATTTCCTGATTTTCTGAGAAAGTGTATTTGGTTTTGCATTAGGAGTAGAGCTACAGCATTCACAGATTGTTCCTCAAAGCCTAACCTTTTATAAAGCTTGTAAAACTCCAACTATTACACATTTTCAGAATGCTACAGCTACTGAAAGTTGCCAGTGATTCAAGTAGAGGCACAACACCAGCATTACCAGCTTCAACTCATGGTTCTACCTCAGCAGTTCTCACACGACCAGGTCAAAATCAACTGCAGCAATGTTCATCATTTAAATGTTACAATGTAAGTAATTTTCCTGCCTGCACTAAACTAATTCAGATTACCAAAGAGCAATTGTGAAGTTCAGTGATTACCAAATGTTACAAAAATCTCTAAGCATCTGATACTGATCCCTGTGAGGAACAAGATACTGAAGTCAACTCTCTGATCTGGTATGGCCACCCATGTGATTCTATACAAAGTTATAGTTCTAAAACTATTTACAGCCATACTTTTCCCCCTATTAACTGCATAGGCAAAATACAAATCCTGACAAAGTGTAAGAGGAAGTGTTAAAGAGTGCATTAAAGAACCCAACATCACCAACTTGATTCATGTTACTTGTGCATGGCCATCACCAAGAAGTTTTGACATGCACAGATTCAAAGTTGCAGCTACATCCACCTGTACATTTTCACCATTATACATTATTAAAATTAATAACCAAGCAAGCAGATATTCAACTCATCTCAAAAGAAAGGTATCAGAGTGGAGAGGGAGTGACTTACCCGTAGAAGTGTCCTTACTTCCTGTTCAATTGCTGACTGGGTTTCAGGGCTGACTTTCCCAGTATCAGTGTAGGTCATAACACCAAGCTAAACAACAACAAAAACATCTTTATCTTGCCACTGTTGCAGTAATACATGTAAAACACTGCACAAGCTTCATCACCTATTGCTTCCACATGCAAACAAATAAAATCATGAGTCAAATGCTTACTGAAGTGCTTTCAGCAGAAGCAAAACAAGAAGCCTGTTCATTGACTATGTAGTAACTGCAGAACTCTGCTTCAATAGGTCACAGTACAGATCCTGGTTAAATGTTTTCTTACAGAAAAACCAGACCAAAATCCCTACACTGTTTACACTTGATGAGTAATAAACACAACTAAAGGCGCTTCTAAAGAATGTATAGAAAACTCAGCGTTGTTACCCCAGTCACCCTCCAAAACCCAAGGTTACCCTCAATTTCAAAATGTTTGGCTTTATTATAACTATTTTCTGAAGACATTAGTAACCTTCAAGGCAACTTTGAGGTGAAAAGACTGCCAAGTAATTTTTAAACTGTCAAATACACAGGTTTTCTAGCTGAACTCCCTCTAGGCCATGTCATAAGGCTTATTCTTTTTGTTAAAACTACTTACACTATTCTCAGTGATCCCTGACACCCAAATAGGCTTTAGTTACAGAACAGAACTTGTCTTTGTCCTGTATAAATATTAAAGGACTGACGATACTACCTTCTCACTCATTCCAAATCTCGTCACCATCAGTTTTGCAATTCTGGTAGCATTGTCAAAGTCACTGGAAGCACCTAAAGAGCAAACAGATCTAAGTTAGGTTATTGAAACCAAATTAAACATGCTAATCCACAGCCCTGATCAAAATCTTTTTGAACTACCAATCAGCTGACCTGTTGTGATGTGATCACTCCCAAATATGAGCTCTTCTGCTACTCTTCCTCCCATACAGACATCCATCTGTGCAAGCAACTGGGATCTAGTTTCACTCCATCTGTCATTTTCCGGGAGCAAAGATACCTATAAGATACAGAACTGTGGTCAGGCAACAAAAAACTGAAGAAATACAGAAATAATCTTGAAAAAACAGCCAAAGCAGATACAAAGGCTTTTATGAAACACTTTAAATGCTCTGGGCCTCCTCCATGTCTATGCACTCATCAGGTTTGCTTGGAGGGTCTTATTCTAACCACCGAACAGCCTCCAGCAGACCACGAGCACCACATCAAACTGAGCAACTTACACCTACCACCAGAAGAAACAGAACAATCTGTTCTATCAATTTCTCCCTATTCCCTACACTCAAACTGAGTACAAGAGTCAACTTACCCAGCGGATTCAGGCCAATGGTTTTCATTAACTGAACACATTAACTTGAAAAAAAGTTCAACACAAACAGAATGTTATGGGTTCACCTAGGTGGGCCTAAATTTGGGCTCTGAAGTTTGGACTAGGCCGAAGCTGTCGGCTGACTTGAGCTGGGCTGAGCTGACAGCTGACCTCTTCTAGCCAGTAATTTTGTATTCCATATCACATAGAAATATATTTCTGTTCAAATGCTTGGCAGCTAAAGGCAAAATAAAAAACCTTAGAGATATCTATGCTAAAAACAAGATAGGTAACCAGTTAAGTTTAGAAAAGCCACATTGGACAAAGTGTTAAAAGTACAGCTGAGCTATGCTTTTACTTACTATTCCCTTAGGCAAACCCAGGTTTTGCTGTTGGGTGCTATTTTATTTGCAGCAGAATCAAACTTACATTTCTTTCCTTGTACACATGAATTGTCATACTAGCATATGCCAATTTGTCCCTAAACAAAGGAAGAAAGCTTTCTATCACGCAGAAAAGATGACCAATGGGTTTTCCAAGAGATTGCTCATAACTGAGTATTTCAAGAGACTAAATATGCATTATGACAATCACAACAACCACCATTGTTGGCAAACTTCTCAACACCACAAAACCAACATAAAAATAAAACTAAATAAAGAAATACTAATAAAATAAATAGAATTAAAAAATACTAATAGAAGTAGATGAAGAAGCACTCACGTGTCCCAGTGTTGTTCCTCGTGTCATGATTGTGGCCTTGTTGATTGGCATTGCATCCTTCGTATAATACGCGATGATCGCATGTCCCGACTCATGGTAAGCAGTGATGGTTTTGTTTTTCTCATCAATTTCTACACTTCTACGTTCAGGTCCTTAAGCAGAGGAAAATAAAATTAACTTTTTTGTGCAGTTAATCACCACAATCCACACATTGCATATACTCAGAGCACAAAGCAGCTCAAAGCACACTCATTAACTGTAATGAGCTGGATTTTAATATCTAAAAATGGACTGTGTCTCCCTCTAGGCTGAAGTACCACAATGCAGCACTTTTGATTTTAAAACCAGTAACAGGTATCAAAGACTGTATTCCACACTAGATTTTACATACTACTCTCTGGTCTCAAAAAATGTTCTATTCAAAAATAACTAATAGGAGATGTAACTGTTAAAAAAAAAGTCTTCATTACTCAAGAAAACCTCTGTGTACAGTAACATACAAGTATGTCTTTTGTATAAAATCATACCCATTAGAATTTTGTCCTTGGAGAATTCTAGTTCTTTCATGGTTACCATATCTTTTCCATCAACAGCTGCCTTCAAGGCAGCTTGATTTACAAGATTTTCAAGCTCTGCTCCCGAAAATCCTACTGTGCCTCGTGCAATTATTTCTGGATCAACAGCTGTGGGGGGGGGGGGTGGGGGGTGGGGGGTGGAAAAACCAAACAAATTTGTCATTAGAGTCTATATTGCTCCTGAAATTGTAAGCAAGAATCATGTTCTATTAAAAATTATGCATTAAACAAAAATTTTCAGTTTTAGAAAGGGCGAAGCCTATTACACTGAATCAAGACACCATGAATTCTTGTGGACTATAAAGAAATGATGCCTCAGAAAACTGTCAGACAGTTTATATTAGACAATTTTTGTGTTTTTTTTAAGACACCGTGTAAAGCCACAATTGCCAATGCAATAAAGGACTAACAGATGAGGGGGCTGATCCAGTATCAAAAACTGTTACACAAAAAGACATTATAGTAAAGTATTTACTTACATGGATCATACTTGATTTTATTAAGGTACCACTTCAGAATTTCCGTACGGCCTCTTACATCAGGCTTAGGAACAGTAACTTGCATATCAAAGCGACCAGGACGTATCAGAGCACTAAAGGAAATGACAATTTAGTACAGTGACTTAAAAATGCTGCAGTAAACTTACTAATGTATCAAGGAACAAAAATTAATTGCTATTTCTAAAGACATCTACAAAGACTATGTCTCATGCACAGGTGCAAAGAATATGTTTTTCTGTCTGTAAAAAGATAGAGGAAAGATATTTATTGACAAAACATTTTAAAGGGCTTTTTGCATTTGAAAATTTTGCATTATGAACAAGGAATGCAGCTGGTCAAATTTTAAATGCTTAGAAGCATGTTACTTATTTCTCCATATTTAACTTTGCAACCTATTAAATGCCAAAAACTGGTCACACACATCCCCTTTTACGAGGGGAAAAACCTCAGCCATAACACTGTAATACCTGAAGATTAACACAAGCAAGTTTGTTGTTGTGGTAGGGGTGTTTTATTTGTTTTTTATGTATTCTCTGTAAAAATGATCAGTGTATTATACTCACTTATCTAGTGCTTCAGGGAAGTTTGTTGCACCAATAATAACAACACCTTCATTTGGTTTAAATCTGTGTGGACAAAAGGGTGAGATTTTTTTTTTGACACAGAATTTACAATTTTGTCCATATATACTTCTGTTACTTATTTCACATGACTTCACTAGCCAGTCAAAAATATGCCTTTACACCACAGCATGTGATCCAAGAATTACGAGATTTAACCCAGCAACAGGTTAAAAACATGCTCTGCTCTGACTTGAACTTCTTCCGTTAAATATATAACCAGGCTAAAAAAATTGAGAAGACATTCAAATAATTGCAGTTACTGTGCAACTGCAACTCAGAAGCTTCTATATTCTTTACAACAAGGCCATTAATGCTACTGTTGGCAGTACTAGAAGGTAGTCATAAAAGCGGATTAAATTTATATCCTTAAAAGAATTACAAACAATTATGTAAAACTTCAAAGCTGTCAAGGAGTAAAAGTTCATCCAAATTACCAGTCAGTCAAGCACCTTCTGTGCCCTGAGGAATCCATATACCTACCCATCCATTTCAGCAAGAAGTTGATTAATGGTCTGTCTTGAATAGGGGTGCATTGGAGATTCAATTCTCTTCCCACCAACTGAGTCCAATTCATCAATAAATATAACACAAGGTGCATTTGCTTTTGCTTCCCCTGACAAAAGGAAAATAGCAGGAGGACCTTGAACCACACAAAGGAACAAACAGTGTATCATGTAATTTAGGATTCTATTTCTATTATTCTTGGGTTATAAAGTTTTCTATTAGACATCAGCAGAAGTGTCATGATTTTAGCTTAAAAAAAGGGAATGTATTTTTGAAATGGAGAGCTACAGAGAGAAGCAATGTTCTTCATATCGTTATCAGATTATTCATATCATGCTACAAGAAATCACCAGTAAAATAGATTAAGAAATTGTTGTATTTTGTATGAACTCCCTACAAGAGTTTCTTTCATAGGCTTGGGTAAAGAACATTTGCTTATTAAACAAAAACAGTACAAAATACAATGGGTCTCAACACTAACTTATTTTAATAGAGCCCGCTTGTTATTTAACAGGGAAGGGCTCACACGCGAGTTCACAGGTATTAAAACCACAAAAATGCAGCGATAAACTTGAAAACCATTGACTGGTAAGTGGATACTCGGATGGAACTCGTTCACCCAGCCAGACATACCTGTAACATCAATATCAATGTACAAGTCAGTCATCTAAACTTCTGTAGTCAACAGAAGGAAATGCCTTTTTAAGGTACTAAACATACTGCATTTTGCATCTCTTCCACATGAAGCAAGTCACGTTCCTTCTACAAATGCAAACTACTTTGTACATTGTATATATTTGACACTACCAGTTTCCCATTTAAGAGAGAAGCTGGATTCCCTCTCCCCAGTAATATTTGCATACTTGAAATAAAAAGGTTCTTTTGCTATAAATCTAAACATTATAATGTCCTTTATTCTGAGCCTGTTGATGGGTGTGAGAAAGGAAATAGCAGCTTATTGCTACACTGTGATGCCATAAAGCTCGAATTTAGATTAAAAAAAATAGAAAAATATGAGGGAAATAATTGATAAGGTTAATACTAATTTTTCATTTTAAATTACTATTTCAAATACTCCATTTCATAGGACATTATATTTCTATTTAAATTACTTTTTGTTTCTGGGACTGTTGTAACATCACTTATAATTTTTGCTACAATTTCATCTGATGACTAGGAAGATTCTACAGTTGCTCACAGAATTCTAACATTTACCTACAGAGGCTTTATTTATTAACCTCGAATTGGAACCGAATACTGAAATCTCCCACATGAAACAATTTCAAACCCCCAAATATTTAACTTACTGAACAGGCTTCGGATGCGACTTGCTCCTACACCAACGAACATCTCATCAAACTCTGATCCAGATGCATAATAAAATGGAACATCAGCTTCACCAGCTACAGCCCGTGCCAGAAGCGTTTTACCAGTACCAGGTGGTCCAACCAACAGAATTCCTAAAGGAGAAACAAAACAGCCAAAAAGCAAACCCACCAAATCCACAGACTTATACAGGTAGTTTCTTCCATGCAGTAGAAGAAATAATTTACACTTGGCTTCAAAATGCTGTTAACATCCCATTTCAGACACTGCTCATTACTTGCAGTCTGAAGAAGCTTCCTGTAACAAATCCAGATACAACCTGATCCACATTTAAGCAACAACAAAGACTTGTAAGACTATCAATTAGAAACAAACCTAAAGTATTCTACAGAATTACTAAAATATTCTAAAGAATTACTACAGTATTCTACAGAATTACTATTCAGCTTAGCAGCTGAATCCTTAACAGTGTTTCCTTCAAACTGACATCCTCCTGTCTGTTTCTGTGGAACTTTTTTTTTAATTAAATCATTCCAAGTAATTGTCTTTAAACAGTGTACAGCACTGGCAAGAAACAGACTTACTAGCTTTACTTATTTCAGATGCACTTGGACTTCCACTGTGATAAATCTTAATCATCCTTTTAAATGCAAACATCTGTTTCTGAGCTGTCTAAAGCAATTAGCAAACACTAAAGGTGCTGAAAGCCATAAGGAAGAAATAAAGGCCTTTTAAGAGCTCAATTACATAAACTTCCCCCTGCTTTACAGGGCAAGGAACTACTGTTCATTAGTTTTATAAATAAAGAAGACACAGTAAATTTTGTCTAACTTCAAAATATTCATTTGCGTAATACGTGAAAAAATAGTACGAAATCAGCATGTAAACAAGTCACTTGGTATAGAACAAGCAACACAGCCATGGCTACAAAGGTTTTTCACTTCTGCTGAGCAAGGTTCTTACCTTTTGGAAGTTTACCTCCTAACACAGTAAATTTATGTGGGTTTTTCAGAAATTCCACAACTTCTTGCAATTCCTGTTTAGCTTCTTCAACCTACGCATTAAAAACATGCCACAAATATAGCCAAGCATTTATAAAATACTGAATGTTTTTTGTAGGTGAGTTTTATACAAGAAATTAAGTCCCTAATTGTGTATTGATCAAAAATACAAATAGAAAATTATAAAAGCGTACCACAAAATTTGTGTGCATACTGACTGGCCATCCATTTAATTCAACGTATCCTAGAACTACTCACAGAAATCAGTAAACATTAAAATTAGAAACAATGAAAGAAAAACCCAACAGCTCAAGACCAGATCTGACCAAAAAACTAAAAACAAAATCAAAAATTCTACACCAAGATATTAGTCTAAGTAATTAAAAAGAGATTAATTCTATCTATTTGTCCAAGGGGAAGGAAAGGGGGAGGTCCTCCTTTTGTCACTGACAGTCAAAGAACAATTGAATAGAAAAAAATTAAGCTATCCCATAAGCAGTGCCATGCCCAGTTCTTTCCGGGATTCTTTGTATCTTCTGTCCTAATTATCAACACCCAGAAGAGATGGTACTAAGAAATAATCAAATGGCATTATCATCTTCTTGTACCCATCAACTTCTGAAAATAATAGCTTAACTTGGATATTTATGGTCTGTCTTTTGCTGTTCTAGCCTTTAAAAACATCATTCAGTAAGTGGAGAGTGCACCTTTAGTAAGCTACTAAATGCTACAAAAATATAAAGTAGAACAAGAGTGGTTCAAGTCTTCCTTCGCCTTGGAGTGGCCAATATAAACAAAGCTTCAGTTCATGCAAAGAAATTCCTTGAACAGAGTAAGACATTCTTCAGACTCACAATGATTAGTTAAACAAGAACTTGCAGACATTTTACTTTTACTCTTACCCCTTTCACATGTTCGAAGGTGACATTTTTCAGCTGGATTGGATCAACTGCTGCATCAAAGATACTTGATGTTCGAAAGCGTACTAAGAGCAAACAGCACATGACGAACAACAAATTTACACACAAAGCCATTTCATTCCAAGACTGAATTTTGCAATTGAATGCACACCACCACCACACTGACTCAACACCTGCCCTTTTAAAAGGGAATGTGTTCATTTACAAGTGTCTGGCAAGAAGAATTTTTTAAAAAAAATAATTCTTTAAAATACTTGCAATTAATTCACTGATGTGCTTTTTAGTCATGGGTAGTATAGAAAGCTCTGCGTCCAGAAGCACATAGACAGCTAGAACTTCTCCCTCAGATGTTTCTGCATATACCCTAACTTGCTTGAGACCCAGGTGATAACAGCATAAAGCTGAGCGACATTAGCTCAGCCTTTTCATTGTTCTGCTATTTCCAACAGATCTCTTGAGATGGCAATTTGACAACGAGAGTTCCTGGTTGCTATAAATTAGGCTGTAATTACAAATTCAAAAAATCAAACCATTTTGCCTATAGCTGATCTGGGTAACACACCACCCAAATTCAAATACATAACTGGTACACAGCCTGACTTCTCTGGTTCCATGTAACTGCTTCACCAAAAAAAAAAAAAATACTAATACACAACTTTTATGTCTTCATAAACATTTTGTCACACTGTCATCTGAAAGGCTGTGCCAGAAGCAGTAAATAACTTTCATTAGTACACTGAAATTTTGTATTTAATTTATGATAAACCTGCTGGAAGAAACAACACAAGTGTAACAGTGGGGGAAAAAAGATAACTAACCAGCATCAGAAAAGGATCCTTTCCCAGGTAAAAACGATGAATATATAGCAAGATAAAAACAAAGAATGAAGAGAAAGAAAGAAAGCAAACGTGATCTTCTCAAGGAATCTGTAAAAGAAAACAAAAACATATTTAATCTGGGCTGAAATAAACTACTTTCTGATTGCAAAGACAAGATACATAAACTAAAACAACTTACCAAGTGTTTTTTGTAGGAATACCTGGGCTTTCAAAAAGCCTTCTGCAAAACCAGTTTTAAAAGCATCCTGGTGTGCCTCTGGGATGTTTTTCGTCTTCATTAGCGCATCTAAGTTTTCAACATCAATTCGTCGCTTTCTTAGGATGAAGCTCTGAAATATTTTCCAAAGCACTGTTAGTGCACACTAAGCTTTGACACACAGTTAACTACCACCTGGCTCCCATGGGTGGCAGGAAAAAGATAGAATTACAAAAGCATCTATGGGGTTACTTAGATGACACAGGGCAGTAGCTCAAACGTGGAATCCCAATCGTGTGAGCAGGAGCTCACATTTTTGCTGAGCAGTTTCAGCATTCCCTCAGATTCCAGTTCCAAACAGGAAACAGCCTAAGGCAGATCTGGACAAAGCCAGCTTTGTTCACTGGATTCAGTGGAAGTTATTAGCTTAAGCTTTTTGCTTTATCTCCAATTGCGAAATATTTTTGTAAGTATAGTTGTGATGGAACTTCAGCAAATACACCTCACACACCTATCAAATTTATGAGAAGTGCAAGGAGCTACCTCTGGTTTACCTTCATCTCCAGCATACCCAGTCCACAGATGAAATAAGCCACATATGCCAAAAAGAAGGGAAGAGTTCAAAGATAATTTACACACATAGTAAGATCAAAGGCCTTAATTAGCCCGACTTCTGTACAACCAGTTAGAAGCAAAGAATACCTGGTTAACTTGGTTTCTTCAAGTGCTTGGCTACCCTAAACCTGGATAGTTATCTGCTGACTTGAAAACACACATTCCGCTAACATTAAACTAACTGTACTTCTGTTTAAAGAAATAATTAATTTGACTCAAAGCTATTTTTAACAAAGTCACAGAAACAGAATACAAAAAAAAATTCTAGAGTTTAAAACCATATTTATACTCTGTAACTATTTGCCTAAAAATTTAAATAATCTTTGTATTGGTTATATATGAAGCAAATACGAGTATTACTAAGAAAGAGAAATATATATTGCCATTAGCTTAAGTTTTAGAATGAAGAAATTCTTTCATACAAGTGAAAGAAAATATCTCTGGTAAATTGTGAAGGTTCATTCAAGGGAAAGAGGTGGTCTGAATAAGCCTAAAACAACTTCATAATGTTACTCATATTTACCTTCAAAAGTGAAGAAAGTGAACTTTTTGTTTCTGTGAATTGCTCAGATGTTGACTGCAGACGTCTTGCTCTTGATCTCAAAGTCTTAAAGTTCCGTGTCTGTATGTAAACTTTAAGTAATAAGAATAAATAAAATTAAAAACTACTCATTACTACCACTATAAAAAAAGTCTAAGAAATTTCAGAAACTCTTGTATGAAAGAATACACAATATAATCTTCCCAACATATCCACTGTACTGTAAATGGATAGTTAGGTGATAATAAACCATCTTTGTAATCTGAACTTGCAGCAAACCACTTACTGTTTCGCATAAAATTTTATGTTAAAATAACCAGAAGTTCATGATGTGAATTATAGATAAGAGGCCAACTTGGGGAACAGAAGACATTCAGTTGAATTAAATCCAGGCAGGTTGACAAACACCTTCTGCAGCTGACCTTTGACCCTTGGTCAAAACAGTCTAACTTCAACATTTGACCACGTAGCTCTGGACCTTGTCCAGCTCAGTTTTGAAAATCTCCAAAGATTAAGATAACAAAACTTCTCCAACAATCCGTTTCCAAACTTAGCCATTCTCCTTATGAGAATTTTTCAAGAGGAATGTCGTTTGCTTTCACTTCTGATTGCTGCCTCTTCTTTGAGGTGTAAGGCAAAAGGAAAACTGATACAGCTCCAACAGCAATTAGGCCACCCCTTGCCTTCTATTCTGCAAACTACAACATCACATCCTTCAGCTTCCCCCATATATTAAGTGCTTGAAAATCTGCACCGTTTCTTGGCGCCCATCACTGTTGTCTACATCTCTTTCCTACAGGATAGAAACCCAGATCCTGTATCCAGATGTAGCATCAGAAGAACGGAATAGAGGACAATCCCTGAATTCCCTGACCTCCTGATTAATTTCACTAATGCAGCCCTACTACTACCCATCATCCATCCAGGAGTACCTTAAACCACTCTCCAAAGCCCTCAGAAAGCTCAACAGGAGGAGTACTGGATTCCACATATTTTTGATTCAAAAACAGTCGGTTCACTTATGATCTTTAACAGAGTATGATCCACAAATACTGACACTTTGAAACATGATTCTATGGGAACATGACATTTACTAACTTAATTCTGCGAACATACTCCGTGAGTGCAAAATAACGTCATGATTTGAAGTGTTAACATCACAAAGTTCCTCCTGGAGCTTACTGGTATTTCCTGAGTAATGCCTACACAATAAATGTAAAAATACCTTCTCAGACTAGAAAAATACTATAGAAATTAAAACTTTATACCTGGCCAACACCGAACATCTGAGCAGAAATTTTGGAGGGGATTGGGATGTTGTCTGTACAAACAAGATGAGCGTAACACACTGAAAACATCCACGAAACCTGTGAACAGACACAGCAAAGTGTAAATACACCCTACTTTAAATGGCAATTCAATATTACTTTTTGCATAGTTTGTTTTTTTCCTTTCTTAAACACTACAGTCCTTCAGGCATCTTTAATTAAACAAATTACCAAAACATCTATCAAATCTTTGAAGCATTTGCAACTATTTTGTTCACTTTCAGGCAACTGTCTCTGGGCTATTTTTTTTCCATATCTCACATCACAATGCAATCTCATACTTCTTCTCTAACAGCAGCTCTGTGGTATTATTCTTAACACTCTTTCTCCCTACTGCAATACTATATAGGCAGTATATTAAATGTCAGGGATGTGCTTCTTTTTCTAATACATTGTCAGCATCTGCAATGGCCTTACTGCCTGAATTTTAGACTAATTCCGACAAAACATCTTTAACTGTAAGGAACTGTTCTTGGTTTATTTCAGATACAAAATACTCTACCTGGATTGTTACCAGTTTGTCAACCTGAATTCCTAATTAATCTTTGCATAATGTTGCTTCAAGCAAAAAAGGAATAACAATGTAAACTGGAGATGTTTGTGACTCTTACATTAGTAAAATCTAAGGCCTTGGTGAAAAAAACCGGGGGAAAAATTCTCAGCTCAGATTCATCATTAAGAGAAATGCACTTTTACTACCAGCTGAGTTCAGACAAGTTTTAACAGCAGGCAACTTCAAATTTGAAGAAAAAATTCCAAAATCTGTGTTGAATTTTTCTAGAATTTCCAAGTTTCAAAAACACCACTCTAGAGACCATCTGTATACAATTAAAAATACATTAATAGCCTTTTTATTAAGTATTTTTTTAACTATGGATTATCTACAGCACAAGAGACTAAACTAAAGAATAACTGTATTCCCCTTTACAATTTAACTCTCACCAACTCTCATGAGCATTCCATTCAAACATACCATGCTTATTTTCAAAGAAGGACTGGGCAGAGACGTACGACGTGTGCCACTGCGAAGGGGCTTTGCTGTCAGCACAGTAGCCGGGGAGTAACCTGTTCACCAGCTCTCTGAACTGGGTGGGCTTCAAATCAGACAATCCCAGGTCTCTCAAATTTTTAAGTAAAGACTGAAAAATAGAAATAAACGTTCAAAGTTTATGTAACATTGCCTTAGGGAAAAGAACCCCCCGGTAGCACCAAAAGCAAATACAGATCCTCACAGAGATAAAATAAAAAAAACAAAGAAAAAATGATGGAATCAAAGCACAGCAATGAACAGTACAGTCCATGCTGACTCCCGAAGTTCTGCAGTTACTGAGAGACTCCATGTTTCTCTTCACAAAAATTTTAGTAGTTGTAAACCTTGTTATAAGAAATGAGTTGAAAGAGAAGTGGCAAAAGCTGATACTAGTTTGCACTTCCCATGTTTTAATTTTCAATGTCAAGGGCAAGAAATACCTAACAATAGATATTTTAATAGGAAAACTTAAAAACATACAAATCTGCTATTTAATCTCTGAAAAACCTTCAACAAATCTTTAGTTACAGTCCATTTTCTCACAAGCAATAATGAAAACGTTGCTAGAACTCAGAGTGAAAAGACGACATGGGGTTTATTAACAGAAAAGTTACTGTCACTTTACAGCAAGAAACATCAAGTTGAAAGTGAAACCAAATCCTGTCCTCATTTGCAAATTACTACTGAGTTAAAAGCAAAACATCACTTTTTCTAAAGCTCTTTAGTACCTCCGTCGTCTGAGGATCGTGCTCTGGGGAGGTGTCCCTCTGGACAGGCTGTAGGGATGCTTTGCTGGCAGCAGTGGTGGAGCTTTTTGGTGAATGAAAGGCATTGATGAGGTGACTCAGAGGAACAGTAGCCTGGGGAAAAAATCAGATAATGATTTCAGCTTGTTAAAACTACTTCAACATATTCCTATTCCAAACCCTGACTTATAATGGCATATCTTGTATTCAGGCTTTTAACTGAGGATTCAGCTTCAACACCACAGTGTTAGCTGACACATTTATTTAAAGGAAAAAAAAGTTTAAGTGCACATGAGAGATTAGAGGCTCACAAAACTTGGAAAAGGAAAAAAAGCCCCTAAAGTGGGCTGTATTTCCTGGTTTAAAAACATAAGCTTTGTTTAAAGAAAATCACTAGGTTTGCAAATGCAGAAGCAGATACAGTTCATCAACACTCAGGAGATACAAAGACTGCCCTCAATGTGTAGCTACAAAAAACCAAGAGGCCTCATCCAGCAGGTTCCCCTTGAAACAACTTGAACAGAAAGCTCAGGGGCAGCTTTTGAATACCCTTGACTCATGAGGCTTTATCAATATTTTACTAAGGTAAAAATTGCTGTTCTTAAGCACTGCTGATTCCTGTGTTGTTTTCCAAACACCTATTTTCATCTATAAAGTAATATTTTCATAACTTGAAATATCTGTACTTTTCCTGCATTTTACATTATTCCCAAAAGTTGCCTTTATGATTTCTTGCTTGGGATCCCACTTTAGCGACACATGTAACACACAAAGAAACACTCAAATCTGCAACCAGCAGCACTCAGGTGACTCCACCTTATGGATCAGTCCAGTTGCCCAGGTGCAACACGTGCCAGGGCTCCTCCTCTAGCACATGACTACATCTCTTGTGAATATCTGGTACAAATAATTCCAACACTCCTCAGGACACGTCACTAGAACAAGCTGGGGTGCGACTATGGCTGCTGGAATGATAGCTGACTGAAGCTCAACTGGGTGTATCTGTGAATGGCTTTCCGCAAGAACTTCCATCTCTGTTTACTAGACAGAAGATGAAGAGAAGCAATGCTGCAAGACATAAAAACTGCCTCATAATTAACTGTCCAAAGTTATAATTAAACTCTGGGAGTTTATGGGAAAACCATAAAGTGCCCAGAGGTCAAAGCCAACATCCCAACCACTAACCAAACTTTCCTCATGCATTTCTCATATGGTGAAATGACACTTCTAGAAACAGACAAATTCTTCCACCTCACTACACTAACAAAAGCTATTAACACATTCTCCACAACTGGAGAGCACAATCAAATCCCATTCCGGAATAAGACTACCACATACTAATCCCCCTAAGACAAAACATAAACGTAAAACCACTGGTTCAGATCAACGTCCACAAAATCCAACAGTCCCATCAGACTCACGGTCTAATAAACGATGACTTCGCGCGTGCATTCAGACTGTTTTATGCAACAAATTATTAACGGGCCTGTCCTCCACTAACCCTCCTAAGCGATTTCCTTCTGGTTTGCATGACAAGCCGCGACAATTACCAGCAGTTTAACTTCTGCTGTGGTAACACACACTACCACCCCTCGCTTCCAGTACAAAAACGGACACTGAAAACCGCGATCTGCGGTTGTTTCTTCACTTCAGAACGCTGGTACTCTTTACAAGCTTTTACTGTATCTTCCCCTCTCTCCTCCATTTACTTTTTTCCCAGTTGCGGATCCCAGGCCGCCGCTGCCCGCCCCGCCCTTCCCCAAATCCCCGGGAACGTGGCACTCGGGCGGGATGTCGGCTGCTCCAGCCGAGCCCCGCAGCCCCGGCCTGGCCTTCCGAGCGCCCCGCTCGCCGCAACGCGGGCCCCGCCAGCCTCACCTGCGGCTGCACGGTGGAGAAGGAAAACATTGTCCTGGCGGGCACCGGCGCCGCTCCCTCCTCCCCGCCGAGCGCAGGAGCCGCCGCCAGGAGCGGGAGGGCCGCGGCTCCGCTCGGGAAATGTCCGCGCCCACCGCCCCGGAAGCGGCGCGGCAGGAGCGGCTTCCGGGCAGAGCCCCCGCCCCGGAAGCGGCGCGGCAGGAGGAGCTTCCGGGCACAGCGCCGCGCCCCGCCCCGGGCAGAGCGGCCCGCACGGGCACCGGGGCATGGGAGCGGCACGCGGGATGGGAAAGGCCCACAAATAAAACACGTATTGATAGCCAGCGAGTTGTATTGCTTTAGAAAAGGAGCCTGTGCAGCAGTGGGGCAAAATATTAGGACTTCGGAGAAGAGCAACAAGGCTGGTGAAGGGGCTGGTGAAGGGACTGCAGCTCAAGTCCTGTGGGAAGAGGCTGAGGGAGCTGGGGCAGTTTAGTCTGGAGAAGAGAAGGCTGAGGTGACTTCATCACTCTCTATAACTACCTGAAGGAAAGTTGTAGGCAGGGTGGGTTGATCTCTTCTCCCAGGCAGTCAACAATAGGACAAGGCACGGGCTCAAGCTCTGCCAGGGGAAATTTAAGCTGGATATCAAAAAAATTCTTTCCAGAGAGAGTAATCAGGCATTGGAATGGCCTGCCCAGAGAGGTGGTGGATTCACCATCCCTGGAGGTTTTTAAACAGATTGGACGTGGCACTGAGTGCCATGATCTGGTAAAGGGCCTAGAGTTGGACCAAGGGTTGGACTTAATGATCTTGGAGGTCTTTTCCAACCCAATTGATTCTATGATTCCATGATTTAATCAACAGTAAGGGACATTTAGTCTGTGAAATAGATAGCTAACAATTAAGCTCTAAGTGATGTCCATGTGTTAGAAAAACAAATGAAAGGCAGGGCTTGATGTGCTTTGATGTTCTCAGACCTGGGAGAGGAAATTAGCATGGCTTAGGAAGAGGGATTACCACTGACAACACACACGAAAGAACGCAGAATTTATGGGCAACCAACACTGGCAGGACTCCCAAGATAAACAAGAAACTAATAAAACTAAGTCAGTAATTGTGCCAAAATCAGCTCCAAGTGGGCAAAAGGGCATTCCAGTAGGGGGGATCTGTGACTGCTGACCCACAGACCACTGACCCAAGAAACTTGCGCTTACCCACAAGAAGAAACTGAGCACACAGACTAATTAGCACCTGGTTAGAGTTTATCTCCCTTTTTTTCAGTGACAGTATCAGTAGCCCCAAAATTGCTGTTTACATTCAGTTAACATGGATCTACATAGGGCAGAATTTGTTCTATGATGGTTATCCTTTTTCTGTGCTTTGTGCTGAATTAAGAAACAATCAAATCCCATAGAATAGAACAGAATTCTTCCTTTTATTCAGCGCTGGGAACATGGGGCATAATTCCACCAAAGACATGAACGAGACTTTTGTATTTCCAGGTTTATATACCTGATAATCCCTCCACAAAGTTAAGCAGTATATTTCAGGTGACTTTTAACAGATCTAATGGGCTGCTGTTATCTCTGCAGCCCTATATTTCCTTTTAACTGAACAATGTTACAGCTTCAAGACTCAGCCTAGGCAGGTTTTCTGATTTATTTCTTACAGCTTAACTTCTAATCTAAACAAGGTTTTGGCTTATTTCTTAAAGTTCAGTTTACAGCTACTGGGTTAAATTCCTCTTTATCTAAAGCTATGCATGGTTAAGATAACTGACAAACTAAGCTACAAGCTAAAATCAAAATTACTATAAAATACAAAGTTAGTACAGGTCTGATTAAAAATTAGTAAAGACCACTATGATTTTATGGAGAAGGGATAAAATCCATTTTCTTGGACAGGTCCCTGTATCAGTGAACTTTTTTTCCATAGCTGTCCAATTATTTTGGGGGTTTATTACCAGTTGCTTTCTTTCACCTGACCACTGTTCCTCAATGAAGGGGCTCTCCCACACCGACTTACAGTGGATGAGCACAGCCACAGTGCTGCTTCCCCTCCTTGGCTTCGTGTACATATCCTGTGTTTTTCACTCATGATCACCATCACGTGGCTCAGCTCACTGATTAGGCAGAAACCTCACTCAGCAACGGCAAAAACCCCTAAAAGTTGATGCACATTTACCTGGATCCCCGCCAGGAAGCAGTTTCCACATAGCCGTGGAATGACTCCTGCTGCCTCGAGGGAAGGGAGAGAAGGCGTAGGCCCTTCTGGGATGAGCTCAGGCTGTAGCAGAACATGCACTGCCTGGTGCAGTTTCACAGCTGCCATAACCCAGTATGGATGTAAGGCCAGACTTTGCGAACAAAGGTTTGGGAAGGGGCTCTCCCCACCTGGGTGTGCCCTTCCAGCCTGTGCAGTGGATTTTTTAGGTGAGGCACAGCATGCGCAGAACTGGCCCCACCCTTTAAGTCCTAAGGTCCATATGCCATGGCCAAGCAAGCTTGGACAGTGACAGTGAAGTCCTTGGGACTGTCACAGCACCCGGTACTAACCGGGGCTGACCCTGCTGAGCATCCGAGATCTGACGGGATGGGATGGCAGGGAGGCTTGAACTGCCAGGGGACAGTCCCTACTGAGACTCGAACTCAGGACCTCGGGATTCAGAGTCCAGAGTGCTCTCCTTTACACCACGGGACCACCCTAACAGAGTTAAATGACAACACAGACAGCGATAGACTGTATTTAATACCATTAGGGAAAGCTAATTCAAAACGTTTCCTACATTCCTCATTAAATTGCATGTACTGCTGGAATCTGTGGGATAGCAGCTCTCCTTCACAAGTGTAAGCATGGCCTTCCTGTGCAGTATCAGCTTTTGAGTGACGTATCTTAGAGGAAAACAAGGGTCTGATGACTAATCCACTATGTTAATAAAGATCCACAGTTCTGCACTGACCTCTGCAGCCATAGCTCTTTGCTGATGTAATTGCAACAATGAAACATGAGCAGCAATGTATATATAAAAGCAATACAAAGGCAGCAAGGCAAGGGTTAAAAGAACACAAGTGAGTGCAGTAAAACTGATAAACACTGAGGGCTGTGCTGTGCAAACAGAGCAGAAAGCCCGTGCTCTGGATAAATCGCTATCACAGATGGTTTATCAGCAGCCCTGTGCTCTGGGAACAGGACGATGGCAGCAAGGTCAGAGCACACAGCAAATACCATCCCTGCCCCTGCTGTCACAACGGGGAGGCAGAATGTAGCCATGGAGATATGCAAAATAAGGACACAAATAAAACGTGCAGCCACCCTGAGTAAGATAAATAGCAGCTCAAATAATCAAGAATTAGAGGGAAGCAGCAGAACATTTAACCTAACTCCTGATCACAAAAGACCTTCCCAGAGCGCAGTTTGCCATCGCCCACCCAGAGAACACCAGGAGACAGCACGGATGGACAGGTGGTGTTGTCTTGCACACAAGCCCTTCTGCCTGGGCCATTCGGACACAGCTCTTGGAGCTATGAAGTATGCAAGTGTGAGAAAATCAAAGAATCCCAGAATATGCTGAGCGGGAAGGGACCCTACAGGACCCCACTGAGTCCAACCCCTGTCCCTGCGCAGGACACCACAGGAATCCCCCCGTGTGCCCGAGAGCATTATCCAAAACTTCCTCGGCTCAGATGTGAGTGCAGCATATGAGAAAATGAGTATGTGGGACCAAAGTCCGTTGTTTCCTTTTAAATAAATATTATCTTCCAGTTCTTTAATGTCTCAAACCAAGTTCTGCTTAACTCCTACACCTTCAAGCTTCCCATGGAGAGCAGACAGTCCCACTGCTCATAGCAAGTTAACGACTTGCTGCCAAAGCGGCAGGCGAGGTGAGGAACCGGCCTCATTGGGCTGACAGCGCTGGGTGCAGTGGCCATTGAACAGCGCTCATTAATCACTGACAGCGGTGGGTCAGTGGCCACTGAACAGCGCTCATTACGCTGACAGCGGTGGGTCAGTGGCCATTGAACAGCGCTCATTACGCTGACAGCGGTGGGTCAGTGGCCATTGAACAGCGCTCATTACGCGCTCACAGCGCCCTTCGCTGTCCCTGCTCTGACTCCCCTCAGGGCGTTCCCGCCGTGTTCCCGCAGCGCAGCCGCGGGCTCTTCTCTCGCGATAGCGGCCGTTGGTGACGCGCGGGGCGGGGCGGGGCGCGCGCTCTTTGAATGGCGGCGGGCCCGGGCCGGGGCGCGCCATGGGCACCGAGAGCCCCGCGGGCGGCGGCGCCTCTAGCCCCGCCACGGCCGCCGGACCCCGGCGCGTTGAGGTCCCTCGGCCCCCCTCCATCAAGGAGTTCACCATTGTGAAGCCCATCAGCCGCGGCGCCTTTGGGAAGGTGTACCTGGGCCGCAAGGCGGGCCGGCTCTATGCCGTGAAGGTGAGGAGTCGCCCCGGGGTGGCGGCGTTTTCGCCTCCGCTCCCGAGTAACTCCGTGTGGGAAGGGTCGTTCCGGCTGTCGGGGGGCAGCTCGGGGTTGCGGGAGCCCCCCCCAGCCCCGGCTCTCGGGGGGGCCAGCTCGGGGTTGCGGGAGTCCCGACATCCCCCCCCCCCCCCCCCAGCTCTGGGGCAGCTCGGGGCGCTCGGGCACGGCTCCGCTCCTGGGGCCGCACGGCTCTGCTCAGCCCTGGTCGCGGCCCCGAGGCCTCGGTCAGGGGGTCTCTGGTAACCATGGCTGCGTTTAGAGGCACCTGGAGTGTCGAGGGAACTGCACCCAAAGCCCCCGCCAAGTGCTGTTTTCTCCCCGGTGAACAAGCAGCTGCCGTACCGGAGCGCCCTCGGCTGCCGCGCCTGCCCCGGTGCGAGAGCACCGCCCCTGGGATACTCAAAGAGCGCAAGGCATAAAAAAACATCCTTGCTGAATGCACATTGAAACAAACAAATAAAACAACACAAAAGCCTTGTTGTGCTTTCTGTGTTGATACACAAAGGGCTAAAGGCTGAGCTTGTCAGTAGTAAAAACTTTACCCGTGTTTCGTGTGGGCTTGCCTTTGTGATTAAAAGGATTATGACAAGCTGCATGGTACACAGAGAAGGGGAAATGTAAAAGTGGTCATGCAAAATAGACGTTGCTCTTCAAAGATATGTATGTCTCTGTTTATACTATTTTCTTATAAGCATTTTGAGATCAAAGCCTTTGTGTAAATTCTTTGTCATTGTTGCAGTGGAATCAATGGCTGGTTCACGCTCCAACATTTAACATGTGCTAAAAGTTATTAAGACAAATAGTTATTGGAAGTGTTATTCTATGCATTCTGTGGATGTCTTAGGAATTTTTTAATATTATCTTTGATGATACTGTGGAAACTAATTTTCTGCAGCTTAAGTGCTGCATATACAGTTGTTCAATTTTGTTACTTTAGCATCTTACACCAGTTTGTTGAAAGTATTGTGACCTCAAACCTTTGTGTAAATCCTTTACCCCTACTTCAGAGAGATCTCTGGGTTATCCAAACTACTGAATTTAACATATGCTAAATAATTTTTACAGTTAAGGTCACCATTTATGTAGAAAGTATCAAATTTGAGCAGACTCAACTTTTTACAGCTTTGTTGTGTAGAGAGTGAATAAACTAAACTTGCTTTATTATCACCATATCTATCCATAAAAAAAGATGGTGTAGGTGGACAGAATTCTAATGCATGTGCCATACTTGCCTAAATACCTGTCAGCTGTGCTGTTGTGCTTCTTCTATTCAGGGTTAATATTGACGAAACTTATCATATAGTGGTGTAATTCAATACAGGAATTAGAACATAAATCAGTTAAGCTTGTTATTTCTTTGTGGTGAGTTGCCTGCCTTTCTGGCTTCTTCCCGGAGAAACATATTTTTTGTATGACTTTATTGTAAATTTTAAATTAAGAAAAAATTTGTTTGCTTTCTTTGCAAAGTTAAGAATTAGAGACTGGAATAATCATAGTCTTACACTTGAGGGTACCAGGATGGGATGGCTGCACTGTTTTCAGTCTTGGGTCATACATCCATCTCAGCTTCTGAAGAGGTGAAAAGACTTGGTCATCAAGTGCCTGTCTAAGAGTTGAATGCTTTTTCATGGCTCTGAGTTGTGCACTGCTGATATTAGTTCAGTGCAGCTTAGTTTCATATACAGCCTAAACACTTATTTTCCAGTGTGTGCAATTGCAGTAAATCTTGGTAGTGTGATTTCCATTCAGAACTGAATTAGGACAACAGTGGAAACAGTTGTCTGATAACCTGTTGTTTAAAATTCTCTCTGTATATGAAGTTACAGATCTGTTTTATATATATGCAAGTTCTAAGTATATAGGTCAATTTATTGACTGAAGAACTGCAGGTTGACCAAATAAAAGAATGCTTATCTACTTAAATTTGTTTTGTTTTTCAGGTGATGAAAAAAGCAGACATGATCAACAAAAACATGGTTCACCAGGTCCAGGCAGAGAGGGATGCATTGGCTCTCAGTAAAAGTCCTTTCATTGTTCACTTATACTACTCACTCCAGTCAGCTAATAACATCTATTTAGTGAGTAAAAAAAAGTCTGTGGTGCTTTATCATAGTCTTGAAAATGAAGTGTGAACTGTAGTGATAAAACATATTTTGTGGTAGTGAGTGGGAATTCTTTAGTCACTTTTACTTTCCTCTTTCTCAGAATGGTTCAACAAGTGAATTATGTCTCTTGTCCTGGTACCTTTTCACCCACATTCCTCTTTTTTTTCTAGGATAAGCTTTTCTAATAGCTAATATGTCTTGGAAATACATAGAAATCTTAGGGGTAACAAGAAATCATTCTCTTCAAGCAGAATCCAAATGATTGAAAAACACTCTGTGGCTCCACTTAAAGGAAATCTGTTTTACTTGTTGCACATGCTCAGAATTAGTTAGGGTAGTTGGCCTGGATGACAAGAGGATACCTGAGTGGCCAAGCCAAGTGTTGGTCTACATGGAGCACTGTGGAGCACAGTGGGACTTGTGTGGGTGTTTATGTACTGCCTCCACATGTGTCCTGTGGATTCAGGCTGTCTACAAAAGGTCTGCCATACTATTTCTGGGTTCCTGCAAGCACACAAAGGGAACAGCTTGATGAAATTCTGAGGTGAGGCTGCTGTGCACTCCTCCTACAGTGCATTGTGAGTGTAAACAAAGGCGTCTTCCTCTGGACTTTCTGAACTGCTGCGTGGAGTAGAGGACTTCAGGGGGAAGGATTTGTGAAGGAGATGCTGGTCGTGTCTGTGAGTGTGTGTGTATGTATATATATGGTATTATGTATTGGAATTGAAGTACTGGTGAGATTTCCCTACCAAGACCCCATAAATGCATTCCTGTCAGAGTGAGTTTCTGAAGCTCTGCTGTCTTTTATCTTGACTGTGACATGAGCCATAATGACGTGTCTGTTTGCATAATGTTTTTTGGATGTGCGTATTCTTTTTAGATGCTCTGTCTGAACTGCACAGCAGCTCTCACTATACATTTCTGGGCTTTTGTCCTTATTTCACAGGGCTCAGGTCTGAGTTTAGTATTGTGAATAACTACTTGCCAAATCAAGTCATTGAGATACTTTGATTTGTATAGAACAAATTATCAGTGGTCTTTGGCTTCTAACCTTGAGTTTCACAGGAGTGCTTTGCATTCATTTTCTTATATAGAAATCTTTCTGTAGTCAGTTCTCAAATAACTACTGTAGTCAGCTTTTAAATTAACTTTGGAGAGTAGCCTAGGCAAATAAAATAAACAAATGGTCTATTAAAAGAAAGTATTTCATGTTCTCTGTCACTTGAAGTGAAAAGTATTGTGTGGGAAATGAAGTTGCACACGGCAGCTTCCATCAGCTTCTGCTCCTTGAAATAATACTTTTCTATGGACAAAAGCTATTTTGTATTTTGATACTTGCAAATTTGAAATGTGTCTTAAATTTTAAATTTAAAATGGTTGCATGGCAGGTGATGGAGTACCTGATTGGTGGAGATGTCAAATCTCTTCTCCATATTTATGGGTATTTTGATGAAGAAATGGCTGTTAAGTATATTTCTGAAGCAGCATTGGCCCTTGACTATCTTCACAGGCATGGGATAATCCACAGGTAAAACTTTTTCTCCCTTACAAATAAGTATTTGGTAGTTTGGGTTTTTAATTTCTTCACTTTATCACATAAACAAGCACTGTTTTTTTGCAGCAGCTGCCTCATTTGCTAGAGCTTCTGGAAGCTCTTTATGCATGTGTACTCTGAAGCAATGTCATGAAACAATGCCTAAAATAAAGTCTGTCCATGAGTGCTGAGCAGACAAATCCACACTGCTCTTCCCTGCCTGCTTGCTCTTTCCCTGTCCAGGGTGTTTGAGCAGCTTTGTTAGTTCAGGAACCCTTTGGGTACTGCAAACATCACTGTAGGACAAAGGGACACCGACTACCCAAATGCTGCCCCTGTGGCCAGAGTTCTTTCTGTGTTTAGTGGTGCTACAGAAAACACACATGGAGACTTTCACTGGAGGTTTGCCTGTCACTTGTAGGAGCTGCACATTAGTAAATGTTATAAAAATGGTAAATAGGAAGAACACTTGCTAAAACTGCTGAAAAATAAAATATGCAACTCTTGGTGACATGCATGGAGGTTTATACAAGGCCTGAGCTGTTTAAACCATGTTTAGTACTAGATATGTTTAATTGTTTTGGTGTATTCCTCTAATTGGAGTCTTCTGCTGGCTGGGAAATGTTACTGAGAAACACTGTGATGGGTTTGATCCATGGTTATTTCTTGTTATACTATACATAACTTGTGTAAGTGTGTGTTATACTGTAGTTTTCTCTTAATTTTCTCTTTTCTGTATAAATACATGTAGTTAGTTTCAGCATAAACCTGGTTTAAAGGTTCTTTTTCCTCTCCCTCTTCTTTTTCCTTCAGCTGGTTGGGGGGAGGAGGAAACCTTTCTCTCTGTCTTGGACACTTGGTGTTTTGCCAGCTCAACCCAAGACAAACACCTATAACCAATGTTTTGTATTGTTTCTGGTCAGTTGACTTAATGTTGTTCAGTGCTCTTTTTGCTGACTTCAACTGCATTCATGTTTTCAGGGATCTGAAGCCAGACAACATGCTCATTTCTAATCAGGGCCATATAAAGTTGACAGACTTTGGGCTTTCCAGAGTTACTCTGAACAGAGGTAAGAGTTGCCTGTGTCCTTTTTGTTGTATTAGAATGTATTTTTGAATCACACTTCAGTATTCTTGAATGTTTTGCATCCCTGCAGAGGACAAATACCCAATTTCTAGTAGGCAAGTACTGATGAGCTCCATGCTAGTAAAGGGTCTGCTCTCTGCATTGCACTTAAGAAGGTAAAATGTTTATTCTTTGTCCCAAAGTTGTATGAAATATGATCTAGAGCTGTTTCTCTTGAGGGGTATGGATTTCAAAGTTTTCTCAAGTCCACAGAGAGAATTCAATGGATAGATGGATAAATGGCTTTTTCTTGGTGTTTCTCTGACTACTTCCATCCTTCAATTCATGTTTCTCAGTCCTTGTATATACAGATTTCCAAGAAATTAACTGAGATGTTCCAGACATTACTGTGAGGGACAGGGAGAGGTGCAATGTCCCTAACAGCAGAGGACTGTCTGGCACAGGGAATAGGCTGCAGGTCTTCAGGTGAATAGCCAGTTTCTGAACTAGTTTTTACCTTCAGCCCCTTAGCCAGATTGTCCAAACTTAACGCTGCATGGCACCAGCTGGGCTTTTTTGAGACACCTGCTGGTGGGTACATCCTTTTTATATAGTTAAAGGAATGCAGAAATTTGGACTTGCCTATGGTGTTTCTGATTCATGGTTTTAAGAATATGAAGGAAAATCCCCAGTGTTCTGTATTTTCTGTAATATATGATTTAACTGATGTTCTAATGGAAGAGGTTATTGTGTCTAATTGAACAGGATATGTAAGGTATAAGCCTACTTGCTGCTAGTGAGCAAAAGAAGAGGCATCTAAGGTTGAATTTTCATCTATGAAAGATTCTACTGTATCTTTTTTGAGATGTCTTTGGATGAAATGGAGGGGTTTGAATCAAATTTGCCATCTTAGTCTGTGGGCTATAGGCTGGAACTGCTGCCTAAAACTCAAAGCTGGTATCAAGTTAGAAAATGTAGCACTTCCAGCATAGTATGTCAGAAAAGAATGTGCATGTTTAGAATTTCTGTATGTATAAACTGTAATTTTATGATGGATGTACAGGAAGAAACAACTTGTGTTGAGTAAGAATGTATGGGTACATCTTCAATTTGGTTTGGTGGCTTTTTTTGTATATTTGTTGATTATTCCCTCTTGATAAAGCTTTAGTAAATGTCCGCAACTTTGCAATTTTTAATAGCAAAATGAAAATCTGACCTGGATTTTTTTTCTCTGTTTGCAGAGATAAATATGATAGATATCCTCACTACACCATCAATGGCAAAGCCAAAACAAGATTACTCACGTACTCCAGGGCAATTATTGTCTCTTATCAGTTCTTTAGGCTTTGTAAGTAATTTTCACTGCCTTTGAAGTACTTAATTCTTTTATTCTACTTCTATCTTAAATTTATTTATTGGCATGATAAGGCTATTCTTGCATCTCTTCTACCAGCTGGTAGAACGAGTTATTATACGCTTACAGTGCTTTAAAGTTCTGAAGTGATTACCTTGGACTGTATGTTGAATTGCTGACTATCAGTTGTGCTTCAATAAGTCTGGTAAATGGGCATGGCCAAGTGACAATGAAAACACAGTAATGATTGTGTGAAGTTACTCTCTGTCTTGGATCGAGAGTGTGTGTTCAGACTCTAATTATTTGTAGCTGTGCTTCTTCCTGCTTGTTAGTATTCTCCTGTTGGAATGAAAATGCCAGGGCACTATTCAAGTCAATCATCTGACAGTTTGCGTGGAGTGGTTTCTCCTTTACCTGTGGTCCAAAAGGAAAATACTCCTCTTTCAACTAAATTATTCAAAGCACGTGAGTATACCAAGCCTTATGCTGAGGGAATGCTCTGTAAGGCTGTGATCTTTTAATTTTATGTAAGTAGTTTGGACCCACTTCATAAAGTGTGTGCTACTGTCAGTGTCTTGCTGTCTGCCATTCCTTCAGTGCTTTGTCTGGCATGTTTTCACCTACACTACTTACATTATCTTCTGATGTTTTTTTGGTGTTGTTTGGGTTTTTTTTTTCAAATCACAACCTCTGAATTCAATACTGTCCTTTAAGGTTGTGCAGAAAGTGCCAGTTTCATTGAAAATTTAGTATAGCAATGTGTGTTTTCCTTCACATTGTCTTGTTTTGTTACTTTCTCATTTCTTACCTGAAATGAGAAAGAAGGTGACTATGCTACAAATATTTTACATTCTTGGCAAGTCCCTAATTGGAAAAAGGTGTAAATTGACTATGCAGAAAAGATGACAAGAGAAATTATGTTGTCATGGAAAGCTTTCCTTACCTTCCTTTGATACGAGAGCTTGGCATAGTGTGAAGCTGGTCAGTGTACATTGCCTGTTTGTATCAACATCTGAATTTTTTTTTCTGTCAAGATCTTGATAATTCTCAGTCAACACCTGTGATGCCAGCAAGAAGTTTAACTCCTACTCTGCTTCAGTCAAGAAAAAGGCTCGGTACTTACAGTGTTAGTAGTGAGTGTCACACATACCTGTCCAGTGTGGAATCAGAATGCTGCAGCAGCCCCAGGTGGGAGAAGGATGTGCAGGTCAGGACTGTTTCATCTTTCCACTATAAGTTAAAATTACTTTTGTATACAGTATTGCAAATCTCCTCTACTTACTTACACTTATTTCAAGCATAGAGAAGGAGCAGGGGTTGTAATTCTTGCTCAGTAGGATTATGGATCAAACTGATATAATTTTTTCTTCTAACAAATACTAGTCCTGTGTGACACAACAGGAAAAGCAGATGCTGGAGCCTGCAGCAAGGGTGTGAAACAGAGGGCTTTGGCCATTGCTGGTTTGTGCCCCAAACAAGGTGGACTGTGCTGGGAGCACTGGCTGTTTGGGAGTTCACCTTTTCCCTATGACTTTATTTGCTCAGCATGCAGGCAAAAGAATTTCTTTAAAAGACAGAACTTTGGAAAGTAATAAATGAAACAGACTTCAAACTTCTACTACCAGTTAAAACAAAAGAGTTGAGGTTTTTATTACTGAAGGGTTTTGTATCAACTAATCTAACACCAATAATTATAGCTGATACAAAGTACTTTCTTCTATTTTAAACTGTTAACAAAATTCTTTAAAAATACAGACCTAAGAGAAAATGCTGCTTTGCTATGTAGTGTTTTGCCGTGATTTCTGTTTAGATCATACAAAAAACCTTAGACTTAAAACAATTTATAAGTCTTTATCTGTCTGTTTCTCAAGGCTTTGATTTTATTACTACCAAAATATTAGTAATACAAGATTTTCCTTTTGTCATCTGTGAATTGTAGTGTGCCACAAGGCAGGATGGAGGAGTTCTTTGCTTTGGGCTTTCTTGTAAACTGAAAGCTTCTGTAGCTTAACTTCTTAACATAAAGTCACAAATACAACTTCAGTTGCTGTATTTTTTCATCCTTAGGCATTTAAAAATACTGCATTTTCTATTATATTCTAGAAAGTTTATGTTCTTAAAAAAAGTCAAATTATCAAGTTAACTTTAATTTGGTTTGGACTTTTTTATATTGAAATATTATGTCATGTTTGTCACTAGTAGTGACAAATGCAAATCTGCATTTCATTGTGCAAGTGAAAGTCAAGTATTTCAAAGGACACATTTCTATAGTTCTGTAATCCTGTTTTTCTTGATCCTCAAAGCTTCATATGATCATTTGCAGCAAAGGGAAGATGAACCTGGTTCTGCAACATGCAAAACAAGTAACAGAGGGTCAGCTCTGCCTTCGGGTGTTGAGTTACCGAATAGCAAAGGTATTGAAGCTTTAAAGAAAAAGGAACTTGAGTCTGCTCTTTCTCCCATTGTCAGCAGTGATTCTGGCTGTGGGCAGAAGCTTGGAACTGAATGTTCGGATACAAGAGATACTCCCGTGACCACAGGGGATGTGCAAGGCATAGGAAGAAAATGTAGTTCTGAAAATAAGACTTGGGAAGAAAAGGTCTTTGTAAATAAAAGAGATATAACTATTGAAACAGTAGAAACTTCCAGTCCAGAACTGTCATCTTCAAGGCAGAATCAGCCTTTCAAAAAGGAAGAAATGTTTGAAAAACCAGGTGTAAAAAGAAGCTTTGAATTAGTTGACAGGAGTCCTTGTCAGGAACTTAACTATGTTAAGAAAAGCAACGCAGAATATAAACGTGGCTGTCAGATCTCAGAATTCCCAGCAAATAATAGGACGGGTTTGACAACAGAAATTCAATCCTTCAGGCTCTGTAAGGATGGAAGCCTACGTGACACCTGCAACAGCAAGGAAGAAGTTAAAATTTCTGTTAGTAACCAACAAACAGTAGAAAAATCACTTACTCCAACTGTAGCCAAAAATCTTATGTGTGATCTGGATGCAGAATACAGAAAGGATGATGAAAAGGAGTACATGAACTCGAGTTTTGTAGACAGTGATGATGACAAGCCTTTGGGAATCCTCAGTGCAGATTCTGATGTATTTACTGAAGTGTCTGTTGCAGAAAGCCATTTAGAAAAACAGCTTTTAGATTTGGACAAAAGTGTTAAAGACCTCTCCTTTGAGGAGCCAAAACCTGAAGGTGTGCTGACAGCATCCCCAGAGTCTCAAGATGCCTCACACAGGGGAGAGGAAGCACATACAGTCCGGGACTGCAAACTGTTATGTCATGGAAAGGATAATGACCAGAAACAGGGGGAAGGAGCTTACCTTAACACAGTATCTCCTCCTTCAGAAAAGATGATGGAAGCACTGAGTCTCTTAAAAAAAAATGCAGTTGTTTTTCGAAGTTACAGTAGTCCAATCAATATGTCCAACATCTCTGAGCCGTGCAGCATGGCTTCTTTAGATATGATGGATCTTTCTCCTGCTTGTATTAGCTCTTACCCAACAGCTATCACTCCATCACAGAAAGGAAGACCATATCGGCCCTATCAGGTAGGTAAGGAGACATGTGGAAACTTTGTGCATGCATTGAACATTAGCAACCTGGAATTATTTCAGTTGTAAATTTCAGGAAAACTCAAGCAGTTTGAGGTAGTCTGTCAAAGTGACCTCTGCTGACAGGCATTCTCTTACTGCTCTTGTGTGGCCAAAATTATAATTTCTGTAAGAGATTAACAATAACTGTATATTCATTGGCTTACCTGTGCTTCAAACTGCATTGACTGCTGACCTCTTTGAGAAATCCATTGCTGTTACAGTGAATTGATAAAAAAAAAGGCCCGTGCTATTTTATCTCATTTTACTTGTAGTACAGCATGATATTTCCTTTGAGCAATTACCGGTTTCCTGATGTAATGGGAAGTCTTTGGTTATTTTTTTCTTTCTTAATCCTGCACCCCTCCCAAGACAGTCTGTAAATGCTATTCAGTTGCTGGTGGCTGCCATTGTGCCCACTATTTTCCTTTATTTTTTTAATCCTGGTAAAAGTGATGATGTGATTTATAGTTTCAAGTGCCACTTACAAGCCTATTACAAAGCCTGACATGAACAGTAATTGCTGCTGTGGATTTGACACTGGATGAAGAACTTAGGGAAAAGTTTCCTAAAGAGTAGGCATCTTAACTTTATGCTTTGAGATTGTTCAGATCAAGCAATGGAAGCACATTTCACACATATTTTTCAAGGAAAGTTTTGTGGCATGTTCTTGACATAAACATGAGTATCAACTGTTACATCCATTACTAAACCTGGAGATGGAAGTTTCTCTGCTGGTTTTTGTTTGGCATCTGAAATCTTTGCTACCTCTTTTAAGACACCTCATCAGGGGGATGCTGGCACACCGTATCGGACTCCGAAGAGTGTAAGAAGAGGAGCTGCCCCAGTGGAAGGTGAACGAATCCTCGGGACCCCAGACTACCTGGCACCTGAACTGCTTTTGGCAAAGCCTCATGGTAAGACAGGCCAGCCATTTGTCAGTACTTACATTTCTAAGTGTCTCTAGAACTATAAACTCTTCATGTAATAAGCTAGTGAATTCTTCAAAAAAAGTTAGTGCTGAGCTTTTGTCATTACCCTGGAGTGAAGCTCCAGGCTTTGGAACTCCAAATTTTCCCTCACTAAATATTTCCAGTGTTTTTAGTTGCTTGTAAATGTAGTTTTAATCTTAAATTAATCATGTTACAAAACTACTTATTACTGTTTCTAGTTTAGATTTAACATTGCCATCTATCTTTATTGTGGAGTTACACCTTAAGAAAAAAATCTTCATTCCTTTGCCTTCGGAGAATCATACTTGTTATTTGATGTTTGCAAAAAAAAAAATCTAACAAATACAATAATTGTGATATTCTTACCTCGTTGTCTTTTCATATGCAGGGACTCTGATCTCTGGTGAGTTTTCTATATTCTGTGCAGGAATAACGTGTTCAGCATAACTGAACAGTCAAAGTGTAATTAGATCACAATTTCCAAGAACATTGTTTGAGTGAACAATGTTTTATACGGAAAGCCATGTCCAATATGCACCCCACATAAAAATGTGTGATGCTCCCACACACATTTAGGAAACATCAGTATCAGTGTGACTAAGCTATCAGAAATCACACATGTAAGCATATACTTCAGAAGGGAAGTCAGCATTCTTAAAGAAATTGTGTAACAGGAGGTAAGCCAGAGACACTTTTTCTCATTCTGTTACTTTTTGCAGTCAGTCTGTTTCACTTTGTCTATGGGTCAAGAAGGCTCAGATACTCAAGACCTCGTATTTCTGCTTCTTGCTTCAAATCAGAGTCAAAGAATAGCCTGAGTTGGAAGGGACTCACAAGGATCATCAAGTCGAACTCCTGGCCCTGCACAGAACACCCCAATAATCACACCGTATGCCTGAGCATTGTCCAAACACTTCTTGAACTCTGTTAGCCTTGGTGTGACCACTTCCCTGGGAAGCTTCTTCCAGTGCCCAACCACTCACTGGGTGAAGAACCTTTTTCCTACATAAAACCTCCCTTAACACAACTTCATGCCATTCCTTGGGTCCTGTTTAGCAGGGATATGGTGGTAGTTAATCTTTTTAGTTCAACTTCATGTAGGAAAAATTGATGCTGAAACCTGTGTTACTACATCAGAGTTGTGATCTTATTAGACTTTGACTGGAACTGGGAGTGTTTTATCTGAACATCCAAGTCCTCTAACAGTGTGGGTGTGATCTCACTACTTTGATGTGCTTAGCTTGGTGGGGCACACTTACTGCTGCTAAAAGTTGCTAGAAGTGCATTAGGTTACTAGTTAAGCATTTTGGTTTTCAGCATTTCTAAACTTAACAGTAGTCATTGTGAAGTGGCTCAAAATACTTGTTTTCTGAACTTAAAAGTGTCTTTTTTTTAATATACCAAGAAAGCTGAGGTAAGTTAGACTCATCTTTCAAAGATGAATTTTTACAGCATCTGTTCTTTATACAGTGGAGTGGGAATGGCTTGAAGATGCAGAAAGCTTTGAATGCATGCAGTGGTGTCTGGGATTGCTCTGCTGGCTTGTTTTTATGTAGATTAATTGGCAAAAAATGCTCCCTGCAAAGTGGAAAACCAAAGCTATTTAACAGCAAAGGAGAGATAGCTACGAACTATACGTTGCCATTGCCCTAATCAATTCAGTGTAATGAAAAGCAGTTCCAGCTTTTTTGTGTGCTGGCTCATCTCTGCAAGTTGTCTTCAAGATGTTCACATAAATTTAGGCAAATAAAAATTAAGTTCAATAGTTTGCGTTCTTGGAGTCTTCTCAAAGAACTGAGAGCAAGATACAGGCTACAACACGAAGCACTCTTCCAAGTCTAGAGCGGTCATTAGGCAACTGTTTCTTGTCACAAAACAGTCTCTGGGAGGAGTCAGCTCCTGGAGTCTTATGAGAGTTGATAATTAGATTGTTAAGAGCCCCCTTGCTTTTATCAGTAAACCCCAGTGTTACCTGTAATTAATAAGGAGCAGAGTGGCTCTAAAAAGCATTTAATATGTTTTTAATTCGCATGAATATTAAATACAACTCACTTTTTCCTTTGTTTTCAAGAAATTTGTAGAATTTAAACACTTCAGTTTCTGTCATGGCTAATCTTCGACTCTTTGCAAATACCATTTGCGTAAATGTAATGACCTGGGTTTCTCTTATCAGGTTCTGCTGTGGACTGGTGGGCCCTTGGAGTTTGCCTGTTTGAGTTTCTAACTGGAATTCCACCTTTTAACGATGAAACACCAGCACAAGTTTTCCAAAATATTTTGCAGAGAGGTAATCTGTTTTAGTAATCAGGAAAAGTATGATTTTCCAACATTTGTTTTATGTTTTGAATTACCAACTCATCTGCATCTTTGTAGATATTCCCTGGCCTGAGGGTGAAGAAAAGCTGTCTGATAATGCCCAAAATGCAATAGATATTCTTCTAACCATCGACACTACTAAGAGAGCTGGACTGAAGGGTTAGTATTAAAATTGTGTTCTTTGCAACTAATAGCAAATTTCAAAGTGGTGATGTCCTCCTGAAACTTTAGACCAACAAACTTCAATGCCTAATTCGGTTCCCTGTATAGTATCACAACGTTTAACAAGTTGTGGTATTTTCTGTATTTCTTACGGGATTTTGGCCTTTTGAGCAAGGAAGTTTCAGGGGTGGGCTGCTGTTTTTGTGTTTTTTGGTTTTAGTATTTTGTTTTTTTTTTTTAATTGAACTTGTTTTGCTTTGCATGTTTAGTGTTTGACACCTGACGTACCAAAGTGCTCTCTTATCCGATGGGCATTGGGAGTTTTTAATCTAAATGATTTTGGGAACCTTGATTAAAGGCCTATTTTGGATCTAGTTTATGAGAGAATCCTCCTACAACAGTTAATTCAAAGCAGCTGCTAGATAGGAATCAGCCTTTGCTTAATGCATACAGGGAATACAGAATTGGACAATACATACAATACAAAGTCTACATATATTTTTTCTCCTATTTAGAAGAACTTAAACATTTGTTGTTGTTAACAGTGACTGTGTTTTATTAGAAAAAATTGATAACTTGAAGGAAGCTTAAAGTGAGATGTTTTGGAAATAGATGAAGAAATCTTATAAGAAAACTGCCCCAGAAATCACTAGGGAAGAAAATGACTATGGAATTGCTTACTCATACTGTGCAAAGCAGAGGGGTAATCAAATAGATTAAAAGCTAGAAGCTAAAACCAGGCCAAATCAAATTAAAGAAGTCACAGGAGTATAAATGAAGATCATGATGTCAGAAGAAAATTCTGTGACTTTAATGTCTCCCAAAAAGTCATTTGAAGGTGTCCAGTTAAAATGCGAGTTATTTTCTTTCTATTCTTGGATTTAAGAGTGAAAACTAATTGTCAAGGATAGAAACTAAAACTAGATGACATAAAGGTTTCTTCTAATCTAAAGTCTTGGAAGTTCTTTTTCTGTGTGGAACAGGTTCCCCAGACAGGGGAGGGCAGCTGGTTGGCAGGACAACAGTGTAACCCCACTGAGGCTGGGGGTAATCAAAGTCCAACTGCAATTTGCACTTCTGTAAATTTCTGAAAAGCAGCATAGAGCAAATCCAGTAACAGTTTTATGCGTGAGGGAACAAAGTGCCAATTGGGCTTAGGCATGAGGAAGCTTATAATGCTTATGTGAACTCTGTTTCAGAGCTGAAGCATCACCCCCTCTTTGATGGTGTGGACTGGGATAATCTACAGAACCAAACTATGCCGTTTATACCTCAGCCAGATGACGAAACTGATACCACTTACTTTGAAGCAAGGAATAATGCTCAGCACCTGACTGTGTCTGGATTTAGCTTATAGCATCAAGATAAGTGAACATTCTCCATGGATTTGCACACTTAGAGGTTGTCTGGTAACACTAGTTAGGTCTTAACTAAGTTTCCTTGCCAAATTTAGTCTGTTTTACGTGACCAGTCTTTTTATTATAGTCTCCTTTATTTTAAAGTGAAACTACTGTATGAAACTGGTATTAAGTGCCTTCACGCACTCACTGCACCTTACTAAGAGGCCAGAGCATTACATTTCTTGGATCTAATAACTCTTGGCAACGATGGGGCTTTTTCACAGCAATGAGTAATTCCAGTTAAGAGGTGTGATGTTATTTCTCAGCTAAACATAATAGGAAAAGGACAACAATATATATAAACTATATCTAATTAAAGCTTTCCTATTGGTGGTTTGGTGTGAGTTGAGAGTAGTCCTCAGACTGAGTTCAGAGTAGTCCTTTAACTCTGTTAAACAAATAACTCTGCTCAAATTGTTGCGTTGTAACCACTTGGGCTGTAGGAAGCTGGCCTGAATGTGCTTTGAGCAGTTCCGAGTTTTACACCAAAAATGTTGAGTGCCTGTGCTTGCTCATGTCAGATGTCAGCTAACAGGTGATTTTTTGGTTTTATAACAAGTGAAGCAGTATTTACTGAAGCTGCTATATGCTAAAGACTATAATGTGTTGCAAACTAACAGACTGTTCTGTAAACTCACAACCAGAACTTAGATTTTTATTAGAATGTAAGATAGAAGTGTATATTCAGTATTATAAATCTGAATTAGGTGGAAGTGTACTTTAACCTTCTTTAAATGCAACATGAAACTTATATCTGCTAGATAGATAGAGGTTTATTTTTAGCTAATCCTGTTTAAATAATCTTCGGTGTTTTTGTTGTATAGGTATCTTTCTTTGCTAACTTAATGAAGATTTTAATGTTTTAGGCTTGTACTTGTTAGATCAATATAACTTGCACTAAGCGGTGGTGCCAGCCAAGGGCCACGTGCCAGCAGCCAAGCATTTTGCTACCAACTTTTGCCAGTTTGCTTTTGGTTTCATGAGTTGACCCTTTTCGTAACAGTAGCGAGTTGTCATTACCCTTTTTCCTGAAAGACAAGATTTATTGATGGAATTCTGAGCAAACAGTGTCTGCTGGGCTCCCTGCTGTCCCCTCAAGTTGCTGCAGAAGGATTGGGAATTGTGAAGAAAAAGGAAGTTTCCTAGAAAACCTAAAGAGAGCTGATTCTTAACAATCAGAATGACCAAACCCAGCTCCAGGTGTGGTAACTCAAACATCTGAAACAGAATCTTGGTGCTTGACTTGAAATACTACAGGTGAAAGTATAAAAAGCTACGATGTAGCAGCTGGAAGAGATTTAAAGTTTTTTCTCATTAGTAATTATAATTGAGTAAGCTGGCAAAAGTTTCTGATCCTTAGAAACTGTGGAATATCACTTGGCAAGTACTCCAGCTGTGACATGGTACATCCTGAAGGCTTAAACTTTATGTGCATAACTTTCTGTAGCTTCCAATTGTCTTGGGAGAGTTTATCTGCCATCTGCGAGCTACTGCAGAGATGAGTAAGTGTCACGCTGTGTTACAGGGAAACAGCAGTCTTGGACAGTTACCCCTCTCTCGCTGCTGGGCTCACCTGTACACTGCAATGTGTGGGGGCCAAGATGCTGAAATGCTGCCCCCTGGTGTTGGGTTAGGAGATTCAGCATGATCTGGCTTTCCTATGGTTACTCTTGCAGTAAAATGCATTTTTTCCCTCAAAAAAACTTACTTTGCACGCTTTTGTGTAAATATAAAAAAATAAAATACTGTGGTGCTTCTGCATATTGTTGTTCTTCTGACTGTTTTGTCACTGCTGGGAATGTGGGAGGTGGATTTTACACAAAGAAAACCCCCTTTGCTTCTACCTCAGCAAAGAGTATTATCTGCTACTTTTTTAGTACAGTTCAGGACTTGCTAACCTGTGCCTTCAATCTTTAGTACAAGCTGCATTTATGTACTTAATGGCAGGAGAGCAAAGTTCTGAGCTGGCCTGTAACTCCTGCTGGGACTAGAATGAGTCAAATAAAGATGCACTTGCTGTGCTGCTACAGGACCAGAACCAGAGCACAAACATGGCTCAGGGCGTGGAACAGCTGCATTGTGCACACACTTACACCTGGCTCTGTTTAGCTTCTCTTAACTGGGTGGAATGTCTTCAATCTGGTTACAGAGCAAACCTCTGCTTTTTAGATGGAGCTTGGTTCACTGCAGGAAACCAGCCTGATGTTTGCTTCAGGAGTGCAATTTTGAGCTGGGTCTGGCTGTTTCAGGGCACTGCAGAACTGTTTTGATGGCCAGCCCTCCTGAGGCACAAACAGCCACTACCAGTTCTGAGCTCCAGTGATCTGCTTTGTGCCGCTTCCTCCACATTCAAGCTTTTTGTACCTAAGCAAGTGATTAAAAAATTCAGTTTTCCTTACCTTTAAGCTGAATACCAGCTACCTTGCAATGCATTTGAGTTACTGTGAGTTCAAGATGGCCCTAGAGGCTGAGGCCTAGTTCTGAGTTACAAGTAAATTGCTACAGAAGTGTTGCTGTTTTGTGTTACAACTTTTAAGGTTGAGACTGACTCTTCATCACCCATCCAGCAGCTGTTCTGTACAGTCACAGCATCCAATGTACACCATTTAGTAAACATGAACAAAGTTCAAGATAAAAAATACAAAATATTAAGGGATTGATTTATTGAAATGAATAAATAACAAGGATAGTACAAGCTCAGGTTTATTTCAGTGGGAATGTCTGTCCCATCTGTAAGAGCTCAACACCTACGTGTGACAGGGTTCGGAGCTGGGGGAGGCACTGCAGGGTGCTCTGTCCTGGCACAAGACATGCTGCTTCAGGAGCCTTATTTTGCATGTGACCTTCAAACTAGAGTATCCTTCCTGTATGGTTTGTATCTTTTCTGGTAAGAAGTCAATCACTCTAGGAAGTTTAAGCTCAGGCACAGTGGCTTCAGGTCACAGCAGAACTTCCCTTCCAGGATCAGCTTTGCTCCAGTGTATCTTATAACAAAACCTCAACTCTGGCACATGAACCATCTGATTGTTACAGCAGTCTTCAAAGAGGTTACAACCACTTTATTTAATTTTTAATTCAGCTTTACAATAAGAAAATCAGAAGAGGGGAAAAGTAACTAAAAAAACCCTGCATGTAACTAAAAAACAAGATTAAAATTTCTCTGGTAAAAGAAACATTAAATTCTGTGATTACATTTTTATACAGTATAGCTTATATGAAAAATGTTTTCCAAACTATAAAAGATTTTCAGGAAGGACAAAAAAACTTTCCTTAAAAAATATTTTTAATATATAGTCAGGTGGAGAATGAAAGCACATCAATAATTGTGAATTTTTTTAAGATTCAGAGCTTAGTCAAGGATTACGTTGTGGTATAATTCTTTATAGCAAAGTCTTACATTTTCTGTCAAATCTCATTTTAGTGCATTTGCCTTTTCCAGCGATTTAGACAAGTTATATATTAATTTATTTTAAAATTAAGTGTAAAGCATGCTTTAGTCAAGCAAACTTGACAGGGTTGTAACTTTATCTGTATATTGGTTAATAAATACACTTAGCAGGGGGGAAATATCAGCACCAAAATTAGCTGAAAATATTGTTTTGAAAGTAGGTAGAAGCATAAGAGAGAAATACCAGTATTGGTATTTTTCATGATGAGATTTGGGAAAAGTCCACAATGGATTAAATCTTAACTTTAATTTAACATAAACTGGTAACAGAGTGCACTGAGCTTTTTAAAAGCTTAGAGATAGACTTACAGAGCTAATTTTCATCTCATTTTAAAGCACCTGGTGCCTAAACTATGTATTTCAGTTAAAATAAGCTGTTCTCAACAAGAGTACAATTACCAAAGTTAAAAAGGTGCAGCCTCTTTAAGCGGATCCCTTGTACCACAGTTTCCAAACATGCATTTGACAGTCCCCCTGTTATTAATGCCTGTAACTTTCAGGACACACACAAATTCCCAAAACTCCTTTAATTTTACAGAACCGGTGAAGGATTTAACTTCACTTCTGACCAATTTACATGGAAATTTACCCCACATGGGTTTAGCAGCAAAAATAACCAGTTGAATTCCTCAGCTATATTGTAATTTTCCAACAGCTTACAATGTATAGAATTCATACTTTATTAGAGCTTTCACCTGGTATTATGTAACCCTGTGGAAAAAACAGGCAGGGAAGTTGAGATTTTAAAATTATTTCTATGTTAAAGTGACAGTTTTACATATTTTTCACTTCTTATTTGACAGAGATGTTGTTCTCTTCCTCAACTGACATCAGCAAGCCCCGTAATTACTGAAGGCCCATCCATAAGCACATTCCAAAATAATTAATGTTCATATGGTTTTGAGGATGGAATTACTAAATTTATTTGTTACCTAGGAGCTGTGAATCATTCAAGTTTCAATAATATTAGTCCTTAAATGTTTAGCTCAAAGGTAGTACAAAATATTACTGTAATATAAGGAAGATCATCCCAGATTCTGAGATTCTATGAGAATTCAGAATTCCTTTGCTTTCCAGGGCCATCTTCTCCTAGAAGTCCTTAAGTAAAGTCATGAATTCTCAGTTCAGTTTCCTAGAAGAGGAACCAAATACATCAGTTTACTGTACCTTCACATACAAGGCAATTTTTCATTTGTCTAAAACCAATCAATTAAGGTTACATGTGAATTATTTCCAATCCAATAAAACATAACATGGCTTCAAGATACCTGAAAATTTACTCTTGTGCACCAAGGAGTACAAAATTCACTAAGAATTCTGAACTGCAGGTGGAATTCCTCAGAACAGTCCCTGAGCACATTGGTCAGTGTCATGCTGGCTTATAGCACAGCAACACCTGGGAGCTGTATTCCAGTGATTCCAAAAAATGTACAATTAGAGGGCTCTAAAATCATGAGCTGAGTCTAGACAACTCTCATACCTGTCATCTGGTTTTAGGCCCTTAGGATTCTTACTTTCAAGCCTTTTTCAGTGAAGGCTCCAGTGCAAGTACACAGGTTTCTAGCACTAAGTTCCCCAAAAAGGAACAGGAGCCTGGTTAAGAGGTGCTGGACAGTCGGGTGCTGGGAGTGAGCTGAGCTACCCCTGCCCAGCGACATGAGATAAACACAAAGCTGGTGGTTACAGAAAGCCATCCCTCCACCAGTTCCATGGCATTTACTCCACTGTGCCAGAGAGTTCAGGAGTTGTGGCTCCACAGCTGCAGGATGAGAAAACGTCGCGTGGGAGCACAGACTCCTTGTTTCTGCTCCAGGTCAGTTCACCTACTTTAAAACCAGAAGCACACAGCCATGGCCAATACAGGCACCATGTACACCTGTTGCCTAAGAGATTGCACACCTTAACAGAGTACAAGCTGAAACTGGCAATGGGACAACAGAGAAGGACTCGTTTGGCAATTCCAAATTTCTCACTGGGTGTACTTGATCAGCTTCCTACGCATTGCTAAAGGAGCTGGAACTCCGGATGGAGAGGTCATGAAGAAGCAAACAGTCCTTAAATTCTGAGTATGGGCAGACTTCATCAGAAACAGAGAGGAAAGCTGAAGAACACAGAAAAATCTTTAGTTGTTTCTGTCCTCGAAGTCCATCTTAATACAATCCAAGAATGAGTGAACACAGTATGGGGCTCTGCTATCTCTGTGTATCACACACTGGTATTACCATTATTAAACTGTGCTACAAATCCTGGTGTCCAGAACTCAAAGAATGTTGAAAAACTGGAGCATTTGTGGAAGAGCCACCAGAACCATCTCAACACTGCAAAACAAACTTTAAAATGAGATTCCAGTTGCTCCATTTGTTTTGTTTAAGGAAGAGATTACAAGATGCCTTGGTGATAGCAATAAGAGACCCATGGAAAACACACCATGGGCTCTTTGTCCATGGAAGATAAAGATCTAGGAAAATCCAATGAACGAAAACTTAAGCTAGACAAATCCAAACTAAAAATAACGTACCATTTTTTTAATTCATCTAAGCTCTGTATTTATTCATCTAAGACAATGTATTAGAAAAATTGCTGGAAAGGGTGCTTTTCTTGAAACTGATTTCTGACTGATCCTGTGAATGGATTGAGGGTGCTACAGAGGCAAGAACAGATACCAAAAAAGGTTTGCAAGAACAGCAACTGTTCAAAGACAGAGCGAGAGAACATGGCCATACAAGAGTAATTAGCAAAACACTGAAGTTCACAGGAGCTTCACGTAAGATACTAAAAAAATTGTGTTGATTTAAAACCTTTGTCATTGCTGATCAAATGAAAATCTCCATTTACCACTAGAGAAAATGAGCAAAAGGTGTTTAACTGCCTGAAAGTCTCAGTAGTGCAATCTCTGGTTTCATCAGACAGTGCAGTTAACACCAATGCTCCCAAATGACAGCTCTGAGCCCGGGGAACTCCCTGGCAGACCTGCAGTCTTTGTGGGCGGTGTATTGTTTACAACTGCATGGGCTGGGCCCAAGAGTGGTGATCAGTGACAGTAGCCTAATCCCAGGCCAGTAATTAGTGGTGTATGCCAGGGGTCTGTACTGGGGCCAGTCCTGTGTAACACCCTTGGCAATGGTGATGGGGCAAGGTGCATCCTCAGCAAGTCTTTAGATCACACAGAACTGGGAGTGGCTGATAAGTCAGAGGGCGGTGCTGCCATCCAGAGGGACCACAGTTGGCTGGAAAAATGGACTGACAGGAAACTCATGAAGGACAAGGGGAAATGCCTAGTCCAGCACTTGAGGAGAAACAACCCCAGCCACCAGTACTGGGGCCCACCCAGCTGGGAAGCAGCTTGGCAGAAAAGGACTTGGGCGTTCAGGGGACACCAAGTCAAACATGAGCCAGCAAAGTGCCTGTGCAGCAAAGAAGGCCAGTGGTATTGCAGGCTGCACTATCCTCCCAACAGGCTGAGGGAGGTGATCCTGCCTCTCCACTCAGCACTGGAGAGACCACACTTGGAGTGCTGTGTCTGCACTGGGTACAACAGAGTCATAGACAAACTGGAGAGAGTCCAACAAAGGGCCATGAGGATGATTAAAGGACTGGAGATCGCTGAGGAGAGAGAAACAAGGGCACAGGTTGCCCAGGGAGGTGGTGGTGTCTCCCACCTTGGAGATACTCAAAAGCTCTCTGTACACAGCTCTGGGCAATGAGCTCCAGGTGTCCCTGAGGTTGGATCAGATGAACTGCAGAGCCCCCTTTCAACCTCAACTACTCTGTGTTTCTGGGGAACACTGCATGAGAGAAAACTAGACCATGAAAATTATGAAACATCAAAAAGCTCAAACAAGTTTAGCTAATTCTCCCAAGATGTACACACATGCAAACTCTCTGCAGACTGATAGAGGAAAAAACTGTAAAAGGTAAGAGCATATTGAGCTGACAAAGTCAGGTGTGAGGCTGAAGTAAGTAGACAGCAACTGGAGAACACCCACTTGATTTTCTGATTCTTAAGATTTGACGAAAGGCAAGACGAGAGTACAACTGTCCTTCAGCTGAAAGAAATCAAAGGAGATGTTAAAGAAGTATCGTAGTAAGGTGCTGGTAGATGTTAAGTAAGAAACTGGTGACAGACAGCACTCTACAAAGGATGTGATAGGAAAACACCTCTCATGGCACAAGGGGACTGGGGAGCCCAGAAGCAGTGAAAATGGATCAAGAAGATACCAGGAGTAAGAGGATCAAAAAATGTCATGGAAATGCTGCCAGGCTATCCAGCCTCACCCACTTGTGTATGCTCATTGAAATTATTTTTCCTGCATCACATTTCATAGATTTAACATGAATTGCCACATGCAAAGCATGCCACATATGAAGTCAAATTAACCAATACCTTCTTACATTGAGAAACTTTCAAGGCAAAGAATTTTATGTCCTGTTAAATAACACAAAATACTATGCATTGGTTTGAACAAAGTATATGTGTCCTACTGAATGCACATATTTACCTTCGCTTTCTTTGAAGATACACATGGACCAACCACTGGGCAACAAATGGCCATACAATAGCAAAGGCTAAAACACCAGGAGAAATTTCAAAGGGCCACCATGACGGCTTCTAAGGAAAACAGGAAAAATGCCAGTCAGCAATCTGTGTGCACGTGTTGAATTCCATCTGCACACTTCTCAATCACTTCAAACACTACAGTACCAAAACAGTAAATAATAGTAACATCAGAAAAAAAGATCAATCTATCAAGTAATTTCCTCAGACAGATTATTTTTGATCTAATCAATGAAGACACAATACAAAAAGGACATACCAAGAGCTAAGAGCTAGAGATAAAATATTCAACTCATCTTTTTTCACAGTACACACTCTTTTTACAAATGGTGAAAACAGTATTTTACCTTGACAGAGGAGGCAGGCTGGTAATTTGACTGTAGTGTTGCAGATTTTGCCTTTAAATATAAACAAAGGCTGGTGAGTATAAAAAATGAAAGTGCCATCAAAATTTCTGTTTCACAAAACAAAAACATGAGGTTTTTCATCTCGTGAAGGCTTTGCAATCTGTATAGACCACAGTCTAGTGCACAGAACCCACCTCAGTGCAACCTCCCTTTCACCACATACCTCTCGTGTTTCCACTACCCTTTATAGCATTTTTGTCACATCTCTGTGTCTTAGGAAGTCAATCAGTGTGACTTACTGGAGCTCTCTAGTTTTTGAAGGCCCCCTTGCTCACTGCAACTTCCTCAAATCTCATCCAGTTCCAGTTCTGACTCAGAGCAGAAATCCCAGCAGCTTAATTTGCATCATTACATGTTTCAACACTACTATATACTAAGGTCAAAAGCACTGTTCAAGTCTGCCCTGAGCCACAGCCATGTCTAACATCATAAATGAAATAGAATACTCTGTTCTGTATCTTCCAGGCAATCTTGAAAATGGAAGTACCAGAAACTTTTCAAGACTATTCCCACACACTATTGTGGTGCTTCCACAAAAACAAAGCAGCTGGTTTTCTAGGTCATTTTTAATTTATGTAAATGTGAAACAGAAGCTTCTGTTTCTCCTTAGGTAAGGGTGGTGAGCAAAGCATGAATTTCTGGGGAAGAATCTTTTACTATTTCTTCGTATATTGCTTAGGCAAAAAAAAAAGAAAACGAATCTGTATTCAAACATTAGATTCTTAAATAGCTGTGATACACCAAAATCATGGTTTTAGTAAATCTTTTTCCCTGGCTGCCTCAGATTTGGTGTATGTGCATCCCATAGGACACTGCTTGTACAGATCTCTCATTGTCAGGTAGATCAAAATGTCAGGTTGCTGGTTCAGTTGTATTCACATGTTCTATCCTGCCAAAGATACAGTATTTCCATTGAAACAGAAGGAAAAAGAAACACTACATCAATCTACAATTGCTTAAGTCTTTCTTTGCCTGCCTTGTGTACATGATGTGAAATTCCAGGAAAGTTGGTTTACTTCTCAAGGACAGAAAGCTATGAAGAATCAGTCTTGCTATCTGAAAAATGAAATAAGAAGTTCTGCCTGTAAACATTTACCAGTCTGAAAGACTAAGATAATTTCTCACTTCCTTTGAACATGCTTTGAGATCTAGAGATGAAGAAATTCTCCGGGATCATGTATTAGTAACATTAACTATGCAATCTGCATATAGTGACTGTGTGATGTGTATCAATAACTATGGATAAGATTAGTCTGATCAGAGATCAGTAAAATAATACATGATTTATTTCTAGGTCAAAATACATGTTTTTGCTCACATGAACAAGTCCTGAATTGTGTTCTTGAGAGCAGGTACCACTAGGAAATTTTAAGTTGGACTAAACTACAGATTATAACAGAAATGTCTTCAGTTTAAAAAAACACTGTCTGAAATTCTCATATGAAAAAGCACACGAATATCCAAGGACATTGAATTAAAGGTAAATGAGTAACTACAAAGAGTAGTACCTGTGATGCTGTAGCTGCCTCCAGCATGTGCAGCCTCTGAAGGACGTTCTGCATGTCTTCCTGCAGCCGCATCAGCACCACTGCAATCTGCTCATTGAGGCTTCCCCGGGGCCCTCTGTCAGACCCCCAGCGCTCCCCGTCCCCTCCACTGCCCATCTGGCCACTCTGGGAACCGTCTCCTAAAGGCTGAAGTCTGTGCCCTGTTTTGAGGGAGAAGAAACAGAAACATAATACACAGAAGGGGTTACCAACTCAATTAAAAATGTTTAACAGTTCAGTTTCCTCCCTCAGGTCCCACCCAGGAGTGGGGTACTCCTCATCACAGGTTGTATTCAGACAGTTCTGAAGTACTGAGAGGTCACTGAAATATCATGATATGTTTCCTTACAGCCTCAGTGTGACAGTATCATTCAAGTTCCTAGAACTGCAAAAACATTTAGGAAAAAACTATTAATTCCCATCCAGTCAAGCTCAGCAGTAAATTCTGCCCTTACAAAAAGAAAGTAAGATCTGTCTTATTATGAGGCATAGCTGTGGTTGAAGTTTGGCAGTCTCCAGCTGGAAAACAAAGATCGCTGGAATACAGTGATGAGAAAAAGTAATTATTTTAAACCTACAATACTCCCTTAAACTAGATACAACTACAACTACCATATCCTGTTTCTGCCTGCAAGTTAAATTACAGTATACTCTTCTTAATAGTTTTATACATATTTATTTGGATTTTCTTTTCAATTTTTGCATTGGATTACATATAGGTGCCATACAAAAAAGCCATGCTATAGATAAATAAAATAGTTTCTGCCTTTTTTGTTTTGTACAAGAAAAATTAATTTTATCCTTGACTTAACAAATCAGACCACTGGAATATGGTGCTGCTCCTAAGTGACAGTATTAGAAGTATTATGGAATTAAAAAGAACAGAGGTCCAACATAAACTGAACATCTGGGCTAACAGGTGATTAAGAGTCATTAAGTTTTAAGAATCATAATGGATAGTATCAGGATCACGCAAAGGCGTGGTTAAATTCCAATATACAGAAAACAATGTGACACTGACACCTTTCCAAAACATTCCATGGTTTCAAATAAACCACTACAGAGATAAAAATGGATCTCTATTATCAATAAAAATGTAACTTCTACAAAAACTCTTTTCAGGCAGACTGGTTTTGATGATTACATCTCTAAAAACCCAGGTGCCACAAAACACAGCTGGAGTTAACCACTGTAATTAGCATTTCGTTATCTATTGTTATTGTGAAGGGCAGAAACACTAAAAGTGACTCTTACTGGACAGTGTTGGCAAGTGCTTCTCAGGCACCAGTAACTTATGGCAGGTAGGAGAGGGGGGAACACAAAAGCAGCGCACACAGTACCTCTCCCTCTTCTGACACTGTAGAAATCTGCTTTTTCTCCACCTTTTTTCTCCTTGTGAGGACCCCCATTACTGGCTTTGCCATCTTCTCCTCCACATTTGACTTCACCTTGTTCTTCAGCTACTCCCTCTCCAGCATTTCCAGATTGGAGATTTCCATAAGTCATGCAAGTGCGCTTTGGAAAAGCCGTATTTTCTAAGAGAAGACTGTGATCTACATCCAAGATATGGGATGAATGCTTTAAAGATCCTTTAGCTGACGTGATGCTCTCCAAGGGCTACAAATTAACATTAGCAAGTAATTAAATGCTGTGAAATGTAACAGTGTACCATTAAAAATGAAGAAACATCACCTCTACTTTCATAGTAAGAAAATATTTTGCCCAGAATTAAGATTTTTCTTTTAAGGGGAGAAGTTGTTTTTCCTGTAGAATGTACTTACTATTGTCTAAACGTCATTTTCAGATGTAAAAGGGCTTTGAGGCAAATATTCTCAACAGTGATACCACTGGGATTTATTCAGACATTTCCAACATACAATAATACTTGATAATCACTAAAATACAGCATCAAGATCTGAAAACGTTCAGTTTTCCCTTGGAAAATTTGCTTTGCTTCCTAGACAGTGAAACATTCTCTTAATTTGAATTTGGGAACCACATGGTCAAAAGTCAAATGCCATCAACAACCCTGAGCAGGCAGTGTTTACACTCATGGCATAGAGCTCACCTTGCTTACTATCAGCCTGTTCAGAGCAGCTTGGCTGCACCCTCTGCCTCTCACCAAACAAAGAAAGGCAGAGTGTTCTGATGGCTTCTCACTCAAAATCAGTGGTACCACAAGAAGACATTAAAAATGGATGACATAAGAGCTGTTCAGGCCACAGTGACACATTCTGCAACAGCAAGGCCTTACAGCCGTTCAAGCAACCCTTTGCTCAGGGCCAGGACAAGCACAAATAAACACTGAAGCAGACTGGGGACCTCCACTGAGAAATAACTTCATGGAAAAGCCAAAATAACCAAAAGAAGGGGCAAAGAAATGGAAGCTGATGCCCAAATTTGTCAAATAGCAGCTCAAAAACCTGGGCAGAGTATTTGCTACATCTTCTCCAAGAAAAAGCTGATTCTTCAAGTGAATCCCTTCAACTTTGAACTGATTGATCTTGCAGTTCTACTTGTATATTTTTTACATACACCCGAACTTTTTTTGTGTGCAAAACTAGAACTTTTCTCATGTATGTTGGGAAACTCTGACAAATTATCCACCCACTTCAATTAAAGAACCTTAAACAAGCTTGAACAATAAACAAGATGATTGGGAAATCACCTAGATAAAACAGCTTGCAGCACTTCTATGAAATCACCTTTCCCAACATGCTTTATTGCCAGATAAAATTTTGATTTGTTGAAAAGAATTATCTACCTACTCAGGAAAGAGCTAGGCAAGAGAATGATGCAATATTAGAGTGCTTATTGGTCTTTCTGATCCCATGCACCATCCACATATTCCTCTCCAGAATTAGGAAACAAGGTGTTTGAGTACAATCTACAAAGTACACACTTAAACTGGACCTCTGAAGGAGGTCCAAGCTGGTAAGTCAACTAAGACTACAGTTTATATACAATGAGCAGGACCACAAATTCAGTCAAATCTATGGCAGTACAGTTGGTGCCCACATCTTATATGAAAGTCTGAGATGTGCAATACGACTGAAGAGAATACAAGAGAATACAGAAATTCTTGTTATCTCCTATTCAGAATCACAGATTATTCTGAGTTGGAAGGGACCCACAAGGATCGGGTCCACTAGGTCACTTATAGGCACTGGCCTACAGGCTACCTGCTAAGGCTTACTCTTTTTTTATACTAAGAAACAAATGTAGGATTTATCAGGTCAGAAAAAGAGCAAGCAAAAAGTTCATTGTTACAAAGACACTTCCTGTTTCCTAGAAATAGCTGAATTCTGGTCCCTACATATGTTATGAGATCCTAAATTAATTTGTGGACACAGACCTTATTTTATCTGTACTGGTTTGTTTTGGGTTTTTTTTGACAATTGTTTCTTTCTACTGTTTTTTTCATGCCTTCCCCTCAAATAAATTCTCTGAGGGCAAAAATTTCAAGGCTTTTAGATCAGCAGTCATCATCATGGCAAGGCTTCATGGATGAAGATTTGGGGAAGGGCTCTCCCCATGTGGGCGTGCCCTTTCACCCTGCTTGGCTTCTGAGATCTGACAGGATCAGGTGTCAGGGTGGCATTGAACTGCCAGATCAGCAGTAACCAAGTTGCAAATGACAATAAAAAGCATACCAGTTCCAAAATACACCCAGCATAGCTAAACCCCCCCATACCTCTTCCAGTCCAAGTTGCTCCATAGAATCACAATAAACCTCACTGTCTGAATCACTGGTTAAGTGCTGAGTTGCTGAGACCTCTTCAGTATTCTCGTCACTTGCACCTGCAGGAGAATGGGACAGCACACATGCTTTGTAAATGTGAGCCAATTGGGCTGACCCTGACAAGGAGTAAAGCTTTGAATTAAAATGTGAGCCTCAATTCATGGCCCTTTTATCTACCACTGTCATCCTAAACTTAGATTCTGAATACAGAGGTCGTATTAATATAGGAATTATTTTTCCCTTTACTAGTGGGAAAACTATACCTCATATTGTCATTTCTGCATTATAAATTTTAATTTTACCTTGTTCATTCCAGTCTCCTTCCGAAGTTTAGTATAAAGCAGTTTTGCCTGAAGTTGTTAGTTTTAAAATGATATATTTAAACCTCAGCTTCAACAAACTGGCATATAGAATATGTTCAGCCTTTGAGAATGATAAATAAAATATTTGTGACTTTTATTTTACTACAAATTTGCTTTCAAAGGCAAATAGTATTTGCTTAGGTAGCATAATGATATTACATGAAAATAATTCTGTTTCTGTGGGTTTGGGCATCTGTATTTCTGAATTCATCTCTCTTTCTGTAGGAGATTCTATGAGAAAGCCTTATTTTAAACTGAAATTACATTTTTTTTTGAGTTTTCTGGTTTTGGTAACCAAAAGACACCATTGCTAGTCTCTGAATCCCCAGATTAAACTCTCAAGAATATTTTCCATTAAAAACATGTGCAAATGAAAACATGGTCTTGCAAGGACAATACCTTGGTGAGCACTGTTATTGGCTATTTCTAGGCTTGGCTCCATTTTATTTGTGTCTTCCTCTGGGTTCAAACCATTCAAGGCAGATTTGGTCTGGATGCCATTCTGCATATCTGGAATAAAGCTGTCCTTGTAACAGCCATTACTGACAATACCTTCCAAATCCTTAGCAGCTGCTGATTCGGGTTTCACAATCTTATAGCCTGTAAAAGAACAAGAGAACATTGCAAAGAGAAATCTATGGGCTAATAGCTCAAAAAACATTTCTTCAAGTCGCTAACTTTTCTAATGGACTGGATGTATAATGTATCTGTAGGTCAAAACATGTAAATGCTCCCAGATTCACATTTGTGTAGATTGTTCTGTTCCTATAAAAAGCCTAAGTATAAAATTTGATTTGCATAAAGAGCAGATAATAGTTAAAACATAAGTAAGCAAATCCAAAATAGGTCTCTCTGATAAATAATAAAATAAATAATAATCTTAATAACCTTGAAGGAAATAATCTGTATAGAGCCTAAATAAGTCATTTCATTTGGTTTTCACTATATGCTGGTATTTTCAGCATCCAACTCTTTACAACCCTACAAATGAGTCTTACTGAAAGGTCTGTTTTATTTTCTTTGAAGAAAAAAAGTTATTTTCAATTCCACTCTTACAGGCCACATAGCCATTCACAGCTCTTACAAGACACACTAGCAACAAACCCCAAAACAATGCAGGGTATAGATGTTTATCTAACCTACCCCCAGAACTTGCTACACAAGTCAAAAACTTGTATGGCACAGCTCATAAATCTGTATAGTTTTAATTGCTATAACCTAGGTTGAGACAGACACTGTTCACACACACGCCCACATGTATTTGCATCTAATTCTCTTGAAAAAGTACAGCATTCATGACACTTTGGAATCTTCTGCCACTCAGAGGGTTAAGGATAAGTTTGGCAGAGACAAACATACCCTTTCCATTTATCTGCAGTTCTTTTTCTTCCTCTTCACGAAGCCCCTCTTCTTCTGATTCTGCTCCACTATCGCTACTTTCAGCTTTTCCGTTTACAGCCTTTATATTTGGAGTGGAATTCATGACATTACTAAGGTCTAAGAAAAAAATCAAAGATGAAAAAAATATATATTTTAAAAGAAACAAACATGTAACTGCTCCCCCCTCAAACTATCAGTCATAGCTCTACAAAACTATTAGAAGATGTACCAACTAATGACAGCTTATTTACGTAAGCTTTTTCTTAATTGATTTAATGTTTCTCTTTTGTGGCCCATCACGGTGCAGAGATTCTGAATAACTCTGAGAAAGACCCCTGGGAAGAGACAGGAGGCCACTTTCACTACTGAGCCTCAGACCAAGACTATTTCTGTATTCATGGTACAGTGCAGTAATGTTTCAGATGGAACTGATGTGGCCGTGTTCTTTTAAATCCAGAAGTCAGTGTTTTAATAGACATTCCCTTTCGGGCTGAAATGCATCAAAACTGCTCTCAATTCAACGGCAAATTGTGAAACATTCTATTCAATTATATGAACACAATTCTGAATAAGGTAAAGATGGTATTTCATGCATCTCCTGCTGTAATCTAGGCAGTCACAAAAAGGAGTAAGAAGACTCAAATTTATACAGATCTTTATCTAGCAAAGGACATATGGAAACAAATTCTCCCATTTCAGTGAAAAAGTTGATTAAATAAATATATACACTGAGTAATTTTTAAATGAATATTTAAAGAAATAAATCTTGAAATAGACAAAGCTAAATCCTTGTTTTCCACGTTTTTGATCACTCCCAGGATCACGAACACTTTAGTCTGAGTGGACAAAGAAGTGCAAAGTAACAATTCTTTAAAAATATGTAGGATATAAAGGACAATTATACCACTTCTGGTAAAAAAGATAGCGTCAAATACATCCTGATGATCATTTATTTAAGCCTTCTGTGTTAGGACAGGGCGACCAAGGTACAAAGAGGGGGCAGTTTCTGTGAAACACATAACTTACATGTTGACTCCAAGACTGAAATCTGTTTTAATTATCACCACAGTATTCCATTTGCATAGTTTCTACATTCCCTTGTCAGAGTCTTGAAAGATTAATTCTTACATTTAGTCTTAACATTAAACAGCAAAATGATATCCAATTATATTGGAGTTGCCAAACCAGCTTTGCTACTCTCTTTGCTGCACAGTAATTTAGAGCTAAGGAGTTTTTCTGCTTTTACCTTCCAGTGAAGAGCATTGCCACATTCCTCTAGTTTCCACATTTATCCACACCATTTTAAAAGCGAAAAAATACAAAACTTACTAGCCAGCAGCAACTAGTATGTTAAATACTATGTTCAGCTTAATTTTGTTGCAAGGTAAAAGTTTCTAAAGTTTCTGTGGGCACCCCACATCTCTCTTGTGGATTGATGTAATCCACCAGCTCCATCTGAAGATTAAAAAACCCCACCTCTTTATTATAAAAAGAGATTTGGAAAAGCAATTGTCTGTCTTGCTGACTACAAGAATATAAGCAATCACGTGCTCATTTTCTCCTCACTGAACACTTTCTTATTTGCAAGGAAATTTGTTTCACAAGAGAAATCCCAACATATCTCTCACAAATGTTCCATTAACTGGGAATCCCAGTTCTCAAGATGTTTCTTGGAGAAGCAGCAGCATGAGGAGGATAAGGCAGCAATTCTATCCTCACAGCTTGAGCATTAGGCACAGACACAGCTTCCCTGGCATAGTAAGGCACACATCGCTCTTTCCTTTGAACGAGGGGGTGGCGACAAAATAATCCATGTGTCCTACCCAGCTGTGGGAATAAACAGGAAAGACAAGACTAGGAGGAACACTGGGCTGCAAAGTAAGGTGAATTAAACCCATCAACCTCCTCACCCTACCAAAGATACTGTAAAAAAACCCCTTTTTTCCAAGATGTACTTCTTTTCCTTTCAAAGGGAATGTCTTTGAACATAAAAGTATGGTCTTTCTTCACTTACTTTCAGTAAGGAGATTATTCATTTGGAAAAACTTCTAAGTGATACATCACATACATTTAAATAAAGAGGAGGAACTGAGAGAATGTAGCAACAGATTTACGTTGCCACGCCCTGAGACACCTGAATAACTGAAATCCATCAGGATCCTATTTCTTCCACAAAGTCTTCCTTAGCAACACTGCTCTTAAAGACCATAATAAGGCAACACGTTGATGCAGACTCTGAAGAATACATCATTGTACAGAGTTCTGGCCACTGGAAATGCCATACTTAATGGTATGCTTTTCCTCAGAACCCTTGCACTGCTATATCCTCATCAGACCCATCCCCAATTGCTGTTACTGCATGGTAAAACCATGGTTTGCTGCCATCCTCCTTGTTGCTCTGAGCATCTGCTGAGACACCAGATATGCTGATTAATCCTGGGGGTGAGCGGGTTGAAGGCTAAACAGAGCCAACTAGTAGTGACTTCTACTGTCCCTGTTGGTAGGTTAATGGCTGTTCCCTGAGGAATGTATTTTCTTTATGTGAATGACACAAGTTAACCAAGCTTTTAAAACCTTATGTGGTTTGTGCTAATCCCACACAGCTGCCCCACACCCCTTTATTCCATTTACTCACTTCAACTGCAGGCAAAACGTGAGTAGCTTTTTCTGTTGCCCTAGTTTAGACACTACAGCAGTCCTCTTGGTTTATTATTTTCATCTCACTGCCTGTAACATCAAACTGTGAGATCTGTGAGAGTTTTCTAAATCAAAGCTGTACTGCTCTGTAGCCATAGAAGAGTTCTATTCTGTAAAAGCCTGGAGCATTGGTTTTGGGGTTTTATAATGGTATATACTAAGAGCTGTATAATAGTAACAACATGAAAACAAAAGCAAGAAGCATTTAACAAAAGAAAATGGGAAGATGGAAAGGATGTGAAGAACAGACATACAGCTTTTCTACAAGCCTTTACTATGTTTATTTTCTTGTGTCAGCTCTATTAAGAGACTTCCTATGAGCCATTCTAAATATACTTTTTTAAAGGCAGCACTACGGTTCTTCTCAATTACCTGTATAATGGGGCCAAGTTTCTCAAAAATAAGTATGTACTTCCTAACTCTCCCCATACTTCAAGGCAATTTTTATTACCCAGATGGGAGTTTGGAGCTTAACTGTCTCTGTGGATCTGCCCCAGCTTAAAGGTCAATTTACAGAGAAAACTTAGCCTAGCAGGTTTCTCTCAAATGCTTTGAATTTTTGTTTTCTGAACAGGCACATAATTCTTATACAAAATTAACATGCACTGCTGGATCTGTACTGATAGTCAGCCCAGTACACCACAGTATCATCTTCACACAAGTTTGCAGCCTCTCATGCTGTGAAAACATCAGTCAGTCTACAACAGTGGATGAAAGACATGACAAAACATTGAACTAGCTGTGTATGCCCTCAGTGTTTAATAAATGTTATATGCTTTTGTAAAATATCACTACTGTCTGCTCAATAGCAGCAAAATCTTAGCCACTAAAAGATTATTTCAGTGACCTACACTTATGTCACCCTATATAGGGATCTCCCTGTACACCATGTTTAAGTAGACTCAAGCTTTGTCAAAATTTTTATGTTAAGAATCAAAAAGACCTGTGTGCTGTACAAAACTCTTATGATAATCACATATCTATAATTCTTTTCTCGCCATCACCACTTATGTTTCATGCTGTTTCCAACCCAAGAAGGCTCCTTGCTTCAATTCCACATTTTTGCAACCATGTTCTGTCATTTCCAAGTCCTTTTTGAAACTATCAAAATACTGCAAGAAGCAACTACAGCGAGAGATGAGGGGCACATGGAAGCATCTGGGAGCAATAAGCTCTTCAGCTAGAAACAAGAGCTTCTATACCCTCATTTCCTTCCATTCTTTTTAATATAGGACACAACAAAGAAAACGTTCGGGGGCCCAGCCTGCTCTGTAACATCTGTTCTACAGTACTCAAACAAGTTGCCATCACAAATTAAAAGAGATTTTAGAAGGGTCTGTCAGAAATACAGACAGAAAAAAATTAAATTCTTTACTTTAACCACCCTGGGTTTATCCCTTTTAAATTTTAAGTGCATTAAGTGCAAGTTGGCTTAAAAATGTACTTTAAGGACACAGATGATGGCAGCCAGCTCTTCCTCCATACACTTTTCCTTTTTGTGTGATTTAGTGTTCCTAAACTTTACTGTAACAGAAAAAAAGTCTCTCCTCCTTTTTATTTTTCTTTTAATATACTCCAAAAGACTACAGCCTTGTTTTGTCAGCATTCCTCTCTCTGCTTATGTGCTTTTCAAGCCCTTACTCTCGAAGAGATGCCAGTATATTTAATACTGCAATTTAATCAACAATACTCACGTCTTTATTAACCAATAATAAACATCAAAACAACAGTTTGTGGATAAGAACAAACACAGACAATGGCAACTTCTCAAACATTTGTATTAACCTGCAAGTACAGTATTTAGGATTATTGACTAGTTATCCCTGACTTTTATATTTTTCAGCATCTCAGGAGTTTCTCATCTCCATCTGTACCACCAGTACCTTTTCTCTTGAATTTTCAGAGTATGTCCCATATAAATAAGGTTAACAAGTTTGGGGGTTGGCTTGGATATATTTCCTTCTTGACGCTCCTGAGCTTTCTGCCAGTAGAGACAACCTGCCTGGGATTTCTCAACAGAGAAGCCCAAGGAGAAGAGCAGCTCTTCCACAGGCATTCCCAGCACTGGCAATAGTTCCATGAAGGCCACTGGATGTTCACAGTACACCAGGCACACGCAGCTCGGTTACACGGTGCCTGTGCAGCAAGACCAGTGGATCCAGGCTTTGCCAGATTAGTGTCAACACCTTAACCAACACATGAGAACGGACATGAAGAACAGCTGCTTCTTAGACATTTATGGAACTTGCAAGAATACTAAGATCATTCCAGGATGTCCCCAAGTCTGGTACTATTTCCCTCTGGGAGAATGAGCAGAACTTGCTAAGCTCTCTTCTGTGTGGAAGAGACACAGTCATCATGTGGAACTTTCACTTTGCATGGCAAGTAGAGAGGAGCATTACTACATTCTTGAGATTTGTCCCAGAAAATACAAAACATAAGCACAGTGAATTCAAAACCCCATAAAGAAAACTGAATCATGCTTGAAAACAATACTAAACCACATTGCTGAGTCACATACTGTAGCCTGAATCAAAAATTAGTTTGCCCTGTACAAAAAAACCCCAACCAAACAAAAAAGAAATAACATTAAGATTTTATTTTCCTGCCATGGGCTCCAAGCCTCCCAGCTGGAAAGCCTTTTACAAAGCCCATATCAAACACAGCTCACAGATAACACAAACAGTTTTTTCATACATCTTAAAGGCTTTGATTAATTATTTTTTCTAAACAAAGTTACACATGGAACACCAGCCTGTACCCACTGGGAACTTTTCTGATAGCAATCAAGATATGACTACCTACATATGTTCTTCCCCAGCCTCCCATACCTCCATCTACTGCTTCTTTGTAGCTTGTCTTTGTAGAACAGAGCTGTGAGAAACCTGCATTTCAGTTCTCTCATCACAAGATGTTTGTTAACTACAAGATAAGACATCAGTATTTTATAGCAAGTGGGTACATATTCTAGAGTCTCAAAACCAGAAGAGCTTTTGACACTTCACATTCCTTTTGCAGGGAAATCTTGTCTGGCTGGAAGGAAAAAATCCAAGTTCAACAACCAATTAGGCACCAAAACTGTTACTGCTGACTTAACCCAGCGTGAAAAAATACAGGCAGGCTTTTCTTTTCGAGGAAGAAATCTTCTTATAGCTCCCTCTAAACTTGGAAAGAAACAATTTTTAATCTTACATTTTCACATTTGGATACTCTGCTGCTCACCCTGTGGTGATAGATTCTCTACCACTCTGTATAAGGAGCTGTTGATATCCTTAGGCTCAGAGCTATACCGATGCTCTGCCCTAATTTACAACACTGTTAGACAGCACTGACATAAAGCCACCAAGCTTGAAGCTGAGTCACAAAGTGGGCTCAGATTTGATGTGTCAAGCCTGAAGCAGGTGTATTTTGCAACAGGACAAGCTGCAGCATGTTGAGACACTGATCCACACACCACTGAGACCCTCCACTGACTAGCACTTGCTGGCCTAGCCCTTAATCTTATATAATAATCCATCCTGCAGCAAATGCTGAAGAGAACGTTCTAGATGCTTCTGAAGGTTAAACTACTGAGATATTAACAAAAATAAAGTATACTTACTATGCTAAGTTTCACACTAGTCTTCCTGAATATAATCTGTAACCCTGATTATGCCTGTTAGCTTACCACTGGAAACTAGAAGAGCAAAGAAGTTTAAAGGATGGAATTTTAAAAACCTCAACTCACCCACGCACCCATCAGCTGTCCCACACTTACCCTGCCTTAATGCACGTCCCAGCTGTGGTGCACCACTAACACAACTCAATAAACCACAGCAGTTTCAGAGCAGAAATTTTAGCTCTTTTTCTCCTTCTTACAAAGGGCTAAGAAGATTCATAGCCATTGAGCTCCTTAATAATCCTTGTGAAGGAAGGTGGAAGGAGAGGGAAGAAAATCTGTTTAGCAAGTATCTTTGAAGTCAAACAGCCATGAAAAAGTGAACTTACGAAGCAAACAGAGGGTGTTCCATGGCAAAGGTTCATGGAAGAGCATGCCACCAAATGCTCCATTAGAAAGTAAAGATGTTGAAAATAACCTGAGGTGGTCTTTGAGAAAACTTAACTACTTGAAAAGATAAAACTATTCATATGCAATCTAAAGAAACACATTGGAAAATATATTGCATTTTAGGAGTAAAAGAAGTATTTCTACCTGGAAAGTAATAGTTGAGCTTTCAAAGCTGACCTAACTACTGCCTTTGAAACACAGATGTTTACATGTATTTGCTTGTTCTAAAAACACACAGACCTCAGTGAGCCCACATGCAATGCAGGAAGACATCAAGCAAATTGTTCAATAGCCACAACTGCCTGTGAGCCAGGCCAGCTTCTGCCATTCCCACAAGCTGCTACTGAAGCAGTGCCCTGTGTGGGCTCCTACCACAAACAGTCTATGCTGCAATCAGCACCGCCCAAAACCAGCAGATGCAGCAATACAAGTCATCCTGCTCCAATAGGCCTTCATCTGGTGCAACTGCAACACAGCTGGGAGCAAAGCTTTCAGGAGAAAAACACTCATTAGGATGACAAAATTTAGGATTATTATAATGCTGAAACTTTCCACAGCCTCTGCAGTGTGTTACTTGTCATTACTGGAGGCAACACTTAGTCTTTCCAAAGGCTTACCAGCACTACTGCTCCTCAGTTTACAGGCAAAGGGTCATTAAGTAAAGCAAAGGTTTATTAAGCAGGATTTTAAAACAGATTAAATGCCTTGTCACAAAGCAGAAATAGTACACAGAAAAATTCTACTGAAGATCATACACCTTAACTCACTGTGGGCCTGTCAGGCGCAGATTTTTTTGCCCCACTTCAGATTTACTCATGTCCAGAAAAAAGAAAACATCCACAAACATTCTCAGGGAAACATTCTGAAGGATGAGTTGGCTCTGAAACTCAGTATTTTTACCCACTATCATGTCACTACGGTGACAATTCCAGCCCACCTTTAGCTTCTCCAGGTATAACACAGTAACAAAGTCTAAATGCCCATTCTGAAGATTTCAAATTTATTCAGCAATGGTATTTTGAAGCTTTGACTTTTTAGCATTGGCTTGAACATCAGATTTCTTGTGTATTTATTAGCAAGTGCAAAAAGTTAAAAGGTTGCTCTTCTAAAGCACCCATCCACCTTACAGGAGTCTCCAATCTTCCAATAGCTGCAAACAAAAGGGTTCAATACTGCAAGAGTTACTTCTTTTCTGCAGTGCTGTGACAGCTAAGAGCCCATATTCTTCTTTGATGTCTAGCATTTCATGTATCTGAAAATAATTTACCAGTAACTTCATCTGTAAAGAAGTACTTCATACCTGTCAGAAAGAGACTGACACAGCTTTCCAGAGAACTCAACCTTCTCACACAGCTGCAGGATGACCTTTCCAAACATCACTTAATTTACACACTTTTGCAGTAATCCTCAGATTTGCTCACCCTATTGGAGAGAATTCTCTATTTTCCTTTCTTTACCAACATATTCAAGCCTGGATATTTGTAACCCTTTGATCTGGTAAATTTGTCTTTGTTTTCTATTAGATGTTACAAGTAATTTTAATGCTGGCACATCAAGCTTTAGTGGTCCTTATTAAAAAGGCAGAAGTTCTATTGATTCAGGAAGACATTATTTTGATGGTTTGTATTAACATTTTCAATGAAACCACAAAGAGCAGAAATTCAATTTTAAAAGGCTACATTTTTCTGTTGAGGCCTATCTGCCAGAGATGATACACCATCCACAGCTTATACACACTGAACTTCCAGCCAACCTCTTCCACTAATTCAGGAAACTGTTGGTTTTGAGGTAGTGGCATGCAATTCTTAAACAATGAGATAATGATCTGCATACAGATTAAAGTTTGATGGAAGAATGGAAAACAAACTCAAAACAGAACGGATCAGAAGATGGGGGTGCAATATGAAGCAAGGTAAGTCAAGAGAAGGGTCCCGGTTTCCAGAACATACCAATTGCCTACCCCTGAAAAAACACCTTCCACAACAGAAGTTACAGAGAGTAAGGGCTTGGGAGTTGGGAAAGAAACAGGAGCAGAGGAATACACACAATCAGAAGATAACCATGTCAGTTTTTATCAGTACTGTCACCACCATCTACACCATCTCAAACAAACTTTGGTACATGAGTTCTCTCTTTAGTGTCTCTCTGGAAGACTGAAGGTACTGATGCTTCCATACTTCTGTGAAATATTTTTATATCTGTACTGTAAACAATAATAATTATTTCCATCTTTTCTCTTAATCAGGGAAGTGGCAGGAGTGTGAAAGAAAGGGCTTCAAAATCTTAAATGCAATGGCACATTTAAAACACACAAAGGACTTTGTGAAAGTTCTATCTTAAATTATTGTGGTATAATCAGACGTTGCAGCTTTGAACACTATGAATGATGACACATCATCAGAATTACTGCAATGTAGCAATGATGTAACAAGGCAGAGCTGAACTTTGCTCTTCTGTTTAACTTACACTGGGTTACATTTAAGCTGCTTCTTTAAAAAACAAGTATGCTGGACTTGTTATGGAAGTGGGTACAGTTTAACTGCCATGATTCCCAGTGTGCCGAGACAAGTCACTTTTCTAAAGAAGTGGCTTCTGGCACTGTGCCATAGACACCAAGTCTAAGAAAATCCTTATTACACAGATCACTGACCTGAATCTACTGATACTCTTACAACCTGCCCATCAATCCACCTGTTAGGTAAACTTACTACATCCCACACACAAAGTATACACAACTTCAATGGAGAAAAGGCCACGTCATTTTCAAAATGGCCATTGAAAAACTTCTACCATTACCTTTCCCTGAAAACAATGAAAAAATATTTCTGTTTCTCTGACACTTGATACCAAACCATGCTCCTTCAAGGCAGAAGGAAATAAGACACATACAAAACGTAACTTAACTAGTTGACTCCTACTTCTTAAATACATTAAAATAATTTATTTGTGCTATGGTTTGTTTATTAAAAACTGTTTCAAGTTTTGTCTTGTTGCAATTCAGTTTTTAAATATAATTTTAAGCCAGACTTAAACAACTGTAACAACTGTAAGCCTTACATGGCAACCTTATGAACACATTACCTGTAACATAGTAACTGTTATGATCAAAACATTCCCACAATGGTATTGCTAAATAAAAATCACCACACTGATTTTTATGCAGCTATGACACCACTAGGTTTGCCACTCATCAGAAATTTAAAATGTTTAAATATTCCCTTCATGAACTTTAGCCTCAGAAAACTTTTATGTATTACAGAAGCCATGATTAAAAAAGCATGGGTTTTGATTGTGGATTTCTTCAGATTTTAAATCACATGACAGAACTGGATTACCAGAACTGCATTTACTCTGACAATTCACAGCCACACCAGAATGCAGCAGAACACATTAACTGTTCCTTTTCTTAATGGAAAGGCACAGCAACTAGATTTGGTTGGGAGAGTCATTTTGTTTTAAATAATCTTCTTTCTTCAGGAAGAGGCTTCCATCAGCAACTCAGAAAGCCTGTAGACAAGGACTAAACGTGCAGCTCCCTTGGCCTGATCACCTCAAAAGTAAAATAAAGCCCAGCCTAAAGAGGTGGCAAGCCCAGCAGTCACAAGCTTTAGCAGGAAGTTACTACAGCACCAAAACAATGGAAAGGATGGATTTACACATAATTTATTATTCCTACCTTCCAAATACTTAGAGACTTTCTCCATTCGAACTGCCATATGGTAAAGAGAATGAACAGAAAGATGCAACATTTAGCTTTAAAATCATTGACAGAAAATAAGCCCCGCAAAATACCGAGTTGTGATTATTAGCAGCACAAAGGAAGTTATTTGTCCGAACCTGAGGTTAGGTCAGATCCTCTGTTCTTTTTATCTTCTACTATTTCATAGAATGGGCCTATTACTTGTAGTAATTCTTCAACTTTGTCCGTCATTGGCATACTCTCAAGAATCTGCACAAATCCAAAATATGAAGCATCTTATGAAACAGCATTTCAATGATTCATTGATTTCAACTGATTCTAGAAACTGCTGGTCATTGTAAAGCTCAGCAACATGTTATTCTGATTGTTTTAAACTTTTCTTTTAATTACATGAAAACAGCATAAAACTAAGTTACTAAACAACAACCTTCTAGTTGTATTAACTTTTTTTAGGTGAAGAAAAGATGACAGAGTTAATGCAATTGCCAACACTAAAGGACAGCCTTGGCACAGTGTTTATTAGTAGACCTTGGAATCCATTATTTCAGCAACTTTAAACTAAACCATCCCAAAGTTCAACAGGCTGCTGTTATCTGGTATAATTATTTTATAGGCAAGTCTTTCCATAGAGAAAATAAAACAGAAAGACTTTTTGTCTTACAAGATTCTTCGTACTGTCAAACCCTGCCATCTTCAATGGAATGTAAGGAGCAGATCAAAAGTGCACTACTGGATCCATCATAAAAATGGACACAATACAGCAAAACTGGGACAGCATAAAGACACTCCTACAAGAACAACCTAGAACCAAGTTTTGCTCTGAAGTAATTTGGAGCACTTCTTCATTTTAAGTTACAAAAACAATACCTTTGATCATCTGATAGGAATATAAAATCTTAAATCTAAAATAGATTAAACATAACAGATTCAATAATTGAATACTATTTTAAAAGCACACTATGTTTTCCCATTCCAGTTTAAGTCCTTGCAACCAAGCTTTTTGTTGATAGTTTTGTTCCTCTTTCATTCTCTACTCCTTTAGTTACTTTGAAAGAACAATAGCTATAAGCAAAAACTCAAGTTGAAGCAAACTAACAACTACAGTGCACCTCCTTCTCCAGAAGAGCACCACAAAAGCAATAGATGAAGGTGTAAGTTGCCACAGAACATGCTGCTCAAAAGCATCAAGCACATCACTAAGCAGTAGAAGCAAAAGCTACAGCATTATTTCACCAAGCAGGAGCTCCAGGCAGGCTAGCACACAACAAGCCAACACTTGCAAATCAATCAACAATATCAAGAGACAATCCTACCAAACTTCTGTTTCATTGCCACTTCTCCGATGTGTTCAGTGCATATAATTCATTCCATGTTTGTTAGGCAGAAATACTCACATACAGAGCTGGATACGAAGCACAGACTGAACAGTTTGTGATTACCTTTTTTACTAACTTCAATACATTGAGAAAAACAAAAAGCCTAGACTAGAAAACTTGTATTTGTTATGTATTTACTTCTGTAAGTCAGCTCTGTAAAAACTGTTTCACATATGCACTTCTACAATGTCTGACATAACTGTTCTTCATCTATTCTGAGCAGATCTCAATATACTCTGTGCTACTTGGAGCAATTCTTACAATCTTTTCTAACTGACAGCTTTTAGGTGAGCATGAAAAGAGCAACTACTTTGACAAACAAAATCAAATGCTTGCTTATGTGTGTGTGGCTCGGCTTCGCGAATGAAGATGTGGGAAGGGCTGTCCCCACGTGGGTGTGCCCTTCCAGCCTGCGCAGTGGATTTTAGGTGAGGCTCAGCGTGTGCAGAACTGGCCCCACCGTTTCAGTCCTGAGGTTCATCTGCCACGGCCGAGCGAGCTTGGACAGTGACAGTGAAGTCCTCAGGACTAGAACCTACAGCACCCGGCATTTCCCAGGAGGTCTCCCATCCAGGTACTAATCCGGGGCTGACCCTGCTTAGCTTCCAAGATATGACGGGATCAGATGTCAGGGAGGCATTTAACTGCCTACATGCTTATGTACATGCTTTTGTAGTCACTGGGCATAATAAGCAATCTCAAAATTTGAAAGTGCAAAATAAGTTACTATGTATCCTCAATTACTGTTTCCTGTGGATGTCCCAGAATTCATATATAAAGACTCATGTTTTAAATTACAATCACCATATAGTGCTAATACCTCTTCATGCCAAGATATCACTTGTTTCTAATATATAACAAAACAATATATCTGAAGTGTAGGAAGTTAAACAGCATTGCAATATAAAATTTCAGCAATGCTACTTGAACCATAAACTAACCTTGAAGCTGAGCTCAAGTGCGTTTTGTTTACTTTAGCTACAAATAACACATTTGGTCATCTCTTATCAGCACCTCAAAACCTCAGCCAGACACACTCATCAGTATCTGTGATTTTCAAGGCTACCACACTAAGTGGGGGAAAAAAACAACATACAAAAAAGCCTCTTGTGACAGGGTCATCTGAAGCATGTATGGCTCAAACACAATGCCAGGGATATGCACCAGGGGCTGGGAGAACATGGCAGTTTTATACAGCCTTAAACACAGTCCTGCAATACCAGTATGCAAGTGGCATTTTGCCCTCTTAGACACGGACACTTCTGCAGCAACAGCAGAACGCCCTCAGTAAGACCACAAGGATTAGTGCAGTATGTGCTGATGGAACAAACCAGTAGATCCACTTGAAATGCACTTCCATTGACATTTCAAGTAGAATCAATTGGGTTGGAAAAGCTGAAGCCAGTATTTCAAAAGTGAGAGCTGAAACAGCACCAAAGCAGTGCAAACAGATTCCCCAGTTTCAAAGCTGAGCAAGGCAAGAAGTCATTTGCTCTTCAATCCCCACATGTAACCTGTACAGAGGCAGAATATTTGTGCTTCATTAGGGTCAAGTAAGCAGCAGACCTCCTCATAGGAGGCTCAACAGAGGTTTTTTGTACAACAAACATTGCAGCTTCACTTAGTTTTAGTGTCCTGACCAAACCAGTTACTGCACTTAAAACAGGTAAGGTAGTCAGTCTACTGAAGTATTAACACATTTTAGATTCTAAATTCGATGTGAAGCACTGAACCCTGTGGCACACATTCAAAAGGTATTATTAAATTTTAATGCAATTTTTAACTAAACAAGCAGTTTTTGACCTTTTGTGTTTTCTGGATGTGCTTATTTTTCATTTTAAAGCAGACACGGTAACACCAGCAGGAACTAAATTACCAAAACTACGGACAGGAAAAAGACCAGTAAACCAGACTCCAGCTTCTTGCTTGGTACAGGTTTTTGTTGTATCAACCATTAAACAGGTTAAGAGTTTGATGTAGACAGAATGGTACAGGAAAAAAGCAAGTGTATTCAGATGAAAACTTAAATTTTCTCCCCTTGATGCTAACCTCATTGTGATAGTAGATTACAATTATACTTTTATCCAGATTGACAGCAAATAATCTTTAAACTGGAAAAGCTACCTAGAAAAGCTTCAGCAAATAAACTGTAGTGAAGAGAATTAGTTAATAAAAGAAACCTTAACTGTTTATTTTAGTTGATGCTGTAAGTCCTGCTTAATATAGTAACTATGACTGTTTAGGAGTTACACATCTATTCCAAAACAGAGCACATTACTCAATGTCAACTGTTTGACTGCAACTATAATATACAAGGAATATTTTTGTGACAAGTACAGAAAATTCAGGTTGATGAGTTCTTCCTGAAAAATCAAACATGATTAAGTTAAAATATTTGATTATAATCATGTTCCCAGACATGAGACTGAGACTTTTGCTCCTGAAGTCCTTCTGGAGAGTTTTATTCTCCTTTCCAGGACAAGGATCTCTCAACTCTAAGAAGTGAGGCAGTCTGCAGTACAGCTTTCCTTCTGCTGTATTTCTAAGTTTCACTGTTTCCCCCAATGTCCCCTTGACCATGATTTCAATAATTCATTTTCTTTACCTCAGCCACTTATGCTTCATATCAGCTAGAGCTCTCCAGTTTCTCTGAAAACAACAGAAATTTTGTAACTTTAAAACAAACTCCATAATTTTCTTCTCCCATTGGGCCAAACAGCACAGTACTGAAATGTAACAATTCACATACAGGATAACTCATTTGGAGCTTTGACAATAGCGGTCAGCAAGAACTGCCTCACGTTCTTCAATTTATGTCTGGAACAGTTGTTCTAGAAGGTCCCTTCCACTTATTATTAAACTTGCCTTTTTCATTTCTTCAACATAGGCTATCATGGCTTCTTCTTTGGACATGTTTCCCAAGGCACTCCAAGCATCCCTAGAAAAGAAAGTCACAAACACCTTCAGTATCTTCAGTGCGCACTGGATTGTTTTCAACCTGGCCTTAAGTAGGTCAATTATGTAATGTCCAAAGTTTCTCTGCTGCAAATAAATGCATGAACAATTCACAGTTTAATTTGCCAGGATAATCACATAGTGGTACATCAATAAAGAAGCAACAAACTGAACAGACTGGACACTGAAGGGTTCCTCACTGACTAGCTATGATCTCTACACAGAAAGTTATCAGGCTCAGGTATGAGACACACACGTTTCCCTTTTCACTAAGTTGAGTCTAAGATTCTCTAATGTATAAAAAGAATAGGCACAGACAGTTCAGCCAGCATTTATAAACAGCAGGTACCAAGTTAGAACAGGCTACAGGAGAAATCTGTCCTTTCTCAGTTTAGCAATTAGGGAAAGACACAGCAGCCTAGAAGGCAAACAGTGTAACTATCACCCTCAGTTACCACAGCAGCTACTTATGACCTAAATAAAATCTTCCCCTCTCCAACTCTGCAAGACAGAAAACTGCAACCAAATTTATCAGTATTGCACAAGGAATCTGTCAGGACACAGACTGCAATAAAACATTTCCTCAGTCTTGCATGTGATTTGACACCCCAGAGCATTTGTCCCACTTACAGAAAACACCAAGGTTGGTGGCTCCCACTCCAGCTACAACCAACCAGCTAGTGGAATCTGACTGCCCTAGTCCCCTGAAAGATAGCCCTGCACCCTAACCTGGGGAGGCTGAGCAGGAAGGAAGGAAGGAGGGGAAAAAAAAGGTCAGAGGAATCATTTCACAGATCCCAAGACCCCCATGACCATAAAGGCAGCAGTAATACTTGTTCTTCAGGACTAATTATCATTAACATATAATAAGCAAAACATTCACTTTGGCTTTTCAAAGAGAACCTAGCAATTTGCTGAATCAGAAGTCTTACCAGGACAAGGAAAACACAGATAGTGGGAAGCCTTGCCATTGAGCAGACAAACCAGAAAGACACACAAACACAAGCCCTCCCCAAGGAGTTGAAGCTGTATTGGTGACTACCAACGAGCACTTACTTCAGGCTCACATCATACATCCAAATTTGAGATGGAGTAACTCCAGACACTCATCCACATCACTCATTCTGCAGAGCACCTACAATTTCATTTTACAACATGAGATAAATGCTACAGAGGTACCACAACGGTGGATGTTCAAGAAAAACATGCCCACCTGAAGAACCCAAGGGAATGTTTTCACCTGCAACCCTGAGGAGTTATAAATTATCTGAGCTCAAAAGTTGGAATACAACAGAAAATTAATTCAAGCATCAAAGGTTGGGAATGTTCTTTTCTAAAGAAAAACTCACTACACTCTTTTTCCAGGTGCCACTCTTCTAAATGTCTCCACTTCATGCATAAAAAAAAAATCTCAAAACAACTCATGAAAAGTTACCATTTATATCTTCCAATTGGATCCCAAAATCCAGGTCGTGGAATGTTACAGGGTCCTTGGGTTGCTTGCTTATAAAAGCTATAGAACTTGAGCATCATTTCATTCGTTGGCTGGAATGACCCTAGTGAAAGCATTTTAAAATACAATTAAATTACCATCAAGAATATTAATAAGTATTTTACAAGCTTAGTATTTCTGTGAGAAAACAGCCAGCAGTTTGTTACAGCACGATTCACAGCAGTACAATTTTAAGTCAACAGAGAACATCTTCACCTCATATACCATGAACCAGCACCACCAAAAATATTTACTTTACAAACAGGAATTTTCAGATCGATTTTAAGGGACTATAAACTACTGCTCCAAAGGTCAGACTCCACAATTAGAATAAAAAAAGAGGTAGTAACAAAGCCAGTGTCCTTTCACTCAGTTTAAAGGGACAGGTTTAGTTCCCAGTAATCAGAGTACCTTGCAAGTCATTTCACTGTTGCAAACTTATTGAAAGACCCTAGAACTTAAAATAAAAAAAATAACTAAACAAAACACAATGAACACATACCCTTCTGCAGTGTTTTTATTTACTCTGGGTATTTACTTTCCGTAACAGTTTCACCATACCTCCTGAGTTTGTTTTCTTTTCTTCCTTTGTGGAATGAGATAGAAAATGTAAATGTAAAACTAACAGCTGACAGGGGAAAGTCAACCAATCCATCAAATGAAATACTTTGAGGTTTGATTCTGATCATTAGGAGAACTTTAGAGTGACCTTTATCTCAAAAAAATCCTGTTTTACTTACACCAAAATTAATGATGTACATAATAACCAACTTTTAAAAAACTATTATCACTACTCTTATCAAAAAGAGTAGTTCTGGTTGTTGGGGGGGGGGGAAGGGGGGGGGCTGTTGATGTTTTTTTTTCCTTTTCCGTTCAGCTAACTGTGTCAGCAGAGGGAACTCACGGTAACAGCTTTGCCAAAGCAACTCCAGGGTTTCAGAGGGGCTGACATCGGGGCGAGTGGACAGACCCGCTCCGGGCGCTCGGCAGCCTCCGAGCTGGCGTTTGCCGGGGAGAGGCGGGCCCGGCACCATCGCCGAGGTGTCCCGCGGCTCTCCAGCCGCCGGCCCCGGCAGCCCGCGCAACCCCAGCAGCCCCGCCGGGCCCGGCCGCGCCGCCGCCTGAGCCCCCGAGGCCGCGGGGCCAGCGGGGCCTTGCTCGCCGCCCCGGGGCCTGCCCGCTCCCGGTGCCCGCCCGGCCCCGACGGCGCCGCTGCCACCGGGCCTCGCCCCCGGCCGCACTCACCATTTTTGGGCAGGCTCTGGATCACCTTCACGGCCGCCTCGAACCTGGTGGCGTGCACGGAGCCGGTCTCCGCCATGGCCCCGGCCCGTCGCCGCCTCTCGCTCGGGTGCCGGGCCGCGTCCAGCGGGGCGGGCTCCGCTCAGCTCTGCTCCCCCGTCGCAGCCCGCAGGGGAGCGGTGCCGGGAGCCGCCGGGCCAGCCCTCACCCGGCCCCTGCCCTTCCTGCGACGGGGCCGGCACAGCCCGCCCAGCACCTCCGACCGGCCTCGGCCCGCGACCACCCCTCCCCACTGCCGCCCGGCCTCAGGCGCCCATGTTATGCCTCCCACGGCCGCTCCCGGCCCTGCCCTGCCCGCCCCAAACCGCCCCGGGGCCGCCGGGAAACGTAGTTTCTTTGTCTTCCTCTTCCTCCCCGTTCTCTGCCCTGCTTGTATCGCTGCAATATATCAAAGTCTTAAAGCGAGCCATACCCCGCCCTTTTTAAGGACCTGAGTTATCCTCGGGAGATGCACCGCCCTGGCAAGTCTGAGGTGCTGCCGCCTCCCCTCCTCACAGCCATCCTCATGCCCACACCCATTCAACACAATTCACCTGCATTACCACTGTAGGCACATTTTTTAAAAAAAACCAATTTTAATGTCTCCTATTTAAATTAAAATCATAAACATGAGATTTCAAAAGCCTGGAATGCAGGGAGCAACTATTTCCATGGTATCCGAATCCCCGCACAGCACCCGCAGCTCGCCCAGGACATGAATGGCCTCATTGAGAAGCGCTGCGCACCCGGCGCTCCGAGAGGGCCAACAAAAGCGTGCTAAACCAACTGCTTTTGTACCAAGAGGAATAATTTACCCAGAGAGCAACAGGATGAATTAATAGCCCCATTGAATGGAATCTAGTACAAAATCTTGGCATTCAAGCCTGTTCATTTATCTGGTGCACAATATATATTTTACATTCCTCTGAAGGTAGTTGTGTGCTCACAGTGTATGCCCTCTGGTGGGAAAAAAGCTCCGGAGAGAGGGAATTAGCGCAGATGAGCCCTGGCTCTGCTGAGCTCGTACATTCCACAAGGTCAGCAGCCAGCTGGCCTGGGAGAGCTTTGCTGGAGAGAAGCTCACTCTTCCAGGGGTGTTCAAATAGGATTCCCCACACCGGGCAAACGATGAACCTGTGGTGTGAGCACTGCTCAGCTCATGAATGTTACAGAATCATTTCTCTGCATTTTTCAATTTGAGTGCTAGATTTCTAAAGGTCTGGTGAGCTTCATACTAAGATCTGTCATCTTTTTTATCCATAAAGGTAGGAATGACAGAAGCTCAGATCAAAGGAAAGCGGATTTTTTTTTGAAGATAAATGGGTCTTTGTATTCTTTGAGCATGCAAGAAGTTAATTTTAAAAAAGCAATACAAAAATTAAGGGTCTTTTGTAAGGCCAGCTGATGTGTAAGTTCTATTTACCTGAGATAATCTATAATCATGTTTGCCTTTTTACTTGATTTAAGAGAAATGCAGTCTGCATTTTTATAATGAATGTTCCCAGACTTTCACTGAAGTACGCTTTAAAAGAGATGCAAATGACAGCCTTTTTAATGGTTGTGCACAGAAACAGAAGCTGCCCTCTTTGAACTGAAGATATGTGAGAGTGTATGATCTGCAGATCCAGAATGAGGCACTGGAAGTAACCCAAAATAATCAGTACCATCATGCTCTGAGACAAGAATGAAATACTCATGAGAGGCAAATTTTGAACACTGGTGAACATATTGTGAGAACATATCTCAAATGACTGGTTGATTTTAATCCTCCTATATAATACTAATTAGCATTGTTATTGGATGCCCTTGTGTATATTTTGCATTCTTATTGCAGTGACTTCCATGAAGAGTTAGCAACAAGCAAACCCTGAGTACAGGTAATAAAGGAAATACTCTCATCTCTTGCGGATGGCCAGGAATGGATCAGAGTCTTATCTCAAGAAGGACCTAGACACTGCTGTTTAGAGAACAAAATTATATGATGTTTCTCTGGTGTCTGCTGAGTACCTGTTGAGAATGACCATGTGCTTGTAAAATCTAATTATAATCTATGTGTTAAACTGGGCTGTGTTTCCATTGTTCCACAAGAGCAATCTCCACAGCAATCGTATGACTTTTGTGCGATCCAGCTTATAAGAAGCCAAACTTTGGGAACTGTGATAGAAAGACTGACCAGTGATTCCCATGAGCTGAGATGCGAGACAGGAGGCCATGGAACTCTGCTACCAGTGAGATTTGGCAGTGAGCACAACGTATGACACTTAATACATCTGAGTGATTTGCTGTCCTCACACTCCTCTTCACTTGGTGTTTCACAAACTGCTTATGGAAAGCCTGCCAATCTCTGAAACAAGGCATTCCTAGCAGCGTTGAGACACAAATCTTGTATGCTGTTGTATATGCTGAAGGAGTATACTTAGGGGATGTCTGAAGAAAAGGCAGACAAGCATGACCCTGAGTGTAACCTTGGACCCATCCTTTGCATATGGATTAGGGATGGTTATTGAGTTTAGTGGTGTTACAGCACAGGATGCCTGTCAAAGTCTGATGTGTGGAGCTACTTTATGATCCTAATTTTATGCTGTGTGTAAAATGCCACAGTCCCTTCACATTTTTCTCATTTATATCCCAGGTCTGCCTTAGTTTTCTACCAGTTGCTTCCAGTGCCAAACTACACCCCAGCCCAGCTTGAAGAGCACCTTCATTTTACTTGGAGAAAAGGAGTCAGTTAAATTATGCAAGTGAAAAGCAGAAACTGGAACCAATTATGCCCCTATTTCTCCCTCAAGGTTCTGAATCATAGCAGTGTGTTTTACAGAATATTTTTTATGGTTCTTAAGAAGGTGGACCATAGTCTCATATGCATTATGAGCAAGTTCTGTAAGCTACCAGATCCAAGAGCATGTAATTTTAGCAAAGCTTACTTTTTGAAGTCTGTAATCCAGCAGGAAGGAAGAATGAATTATTTAAAACCTAATAGTCATAATTATGAAGAACTGAATTAGCATTACAATTTCTAAGTCAAATCTACATGCTGATGAAGAATGGAAAGATGTTGTCTAAGAAATTAAGAGCTTTTTATAAGGAGCAGTCTTCTACATCGTTTACAGTAGAAAGGCTAATGTATCAAAACACATTTATGTGGAGGATTTCTTAAAGAAATCATGAAGGATATTTGTGTGTCAAAACCAACAGCTCCAGAGAAAGAGAACTATTTGCCTACCATGAATATGGCAAAAACAGCAGCTGAAATTTGTTCACTTATGTAGGCCAATCCCTGTTCTTCAGTAAAAGCCCTCTGGGCAAAGGACTAGTGTGTCACTAACAAGAATGCTTTGGGAAATGAAGTTTACTTGTGAGGTTCAGATACACTCCTTAGTAACTTGACTAGAAATACCCATTCATTTCACAGTTGGGGATTAAGTAATGGAATTATTTTTAACCATTATAACCATTATTAATGGCAGCTTCTTTGCCTAAGGATTAGCCTCTTCTTGTCAAAGGCATTAAAGGTAATAGATCCCATTTCAAATCTCTTTTGAGCTATTTGATGCAGGGTCTTTCAGTGATCAATATTTCAACCTGCGCTTTTGTTTTCCCCTATTTCTCACATATTACAAAAAGGAGATGCAGTAGCAAAAGTATAAGTTTAGATCCATTTCATAACATGCTCTTTGAAGAAAAAATGTGATCATTCTTCCAAAGACATTCAGCAGCATTTGACTTTGCATTGAACTATACAGCACTTATGAAGTCCAAACCCTTTACAGGTTTATATCTTTGTAGCTCTAAAGTACAGTGCAGTGCCATATTGTGTCTTAAGCCCTTCTCTTTTTCTCCAAGCCTACTATTCATTTCTTTGATGAAATTTTTAATAAAGTTCAGTTTTTCTTACTGCCTCAAGGTATTATTCTTGTAGAGCCAGCAGACGGTTATAAGAGAATAGTTCAGATTTCATATATTGTAGAAAGAACATTTTAAAAAACCTGTTCCATTACAGAGCATGAACTGAGCTTTGGAGAGTATGTAGTTTCATCGTGCAGCAATGACAAACTGTGTCTTATTATAAACAACAGCAGCAGACAGCTCATAAAAATACTTATTCCTTTCCCTTCAGTAAAATCTACAATATCTGAAGGTCAATTTCTGCTGTCATTTACAGCAATATAAATTTGGAATTGCTTGATTGATTTGGAAATATTTATGGTGTTACATGTTTTCATAATGCAAATGAGTAAGAATTGGACTCTGAAAAATCTGGTATATTATTTCTGTTTTGACATTTATGCTTCTTGTCTTCACAGCTACTGCTGCTGAAGTTTTAGAAGCCTATCCTTGTGTAATTTGCCTCTTGGGAATAGCAAACAAAATACTATGACTGTATCATATTAATGTGCTTATGCAATGGCATATTTATAGCCAGACAGCTCTTGTGATGCTTTTTTTCGGTATCTGGAAGGGGAAAACTCACAACACTGTTAGTTTATGCACGTTCTTTTAAAATTCTAGCAAATTAATTGTATTATTCTTTTTAGCAAATCTGAAAAATGACTGTGAAAATGTGTTCATGACACATGTTTACCAGTGTGCAAAGCCTGGAATAAAACTGGCAAATGTACCTGAACTCAAGCATTTTCAGGCCTGTGTTTATCTTTTCGGATATTTTTGCAGACACAAAACATACCACTGTGATTTTGTTGTGGTTTCAACAACCTAATCTAACAGACTGGGGTTGAATTACTGGAGTGAGTCCCCCAACAAGCTCTCAGAAGGGTTTAAGACTGAATTTAATTTGGTGTCTCAGCACAGGACCACCCCTTCATTGCAAACCCCACATGCACCGAGCTCTGTTGCTGTAGGAATCAGTGAAAAATCAGATTTCCGGAGAGACCAGTCCCAGCTAGAGCTTTTTTTCCAGTTATAAATGACAGGTTTTCACTCTTGTATTCAGGTACAGGACATTATCCAACAAAGTTTATCTGGGAAGCTTTACTGAGCAAGAATTTTGACATTGAGGAACTGTTTAAGGTTATACTGTTGGATTGTTTCTGCTCAAGTGAAATGAATAAGCCATCTCTGCTTCCGTTTTGGGGTGACAAGGCCTGTCCACTGAAGTGAGGAAGATGGGTGAACTACAGAGAATTAATTCTTAGACTGAATATTCTTAAGCAGAAAAATATTGCATGAATAAATAGGACGGATGAAAAGTTATCAAGTGTCTTAGGTGTCTTGTTTTACTTTTCTTTGCACTAAAACATTGTGGTTACTATAACACGTTCAGCATGAGAAGTTTAATATCAAAGCTTCTGTAAATGAAGGAAAGGTTAATGAGGAAAGATATCTGTCAGCTCTTGTTCCCCAAAAAGTAGAAAAAAAATAATCAAACAACCTGATGAATAGATTTCTGAGTAGATACTGTTGGTTTCTTAAAATCCCAAGAAATAGAGACAATTGAGCTGCAAAAAATAAAATTATCTTTGAATTCACAGAAGTTTTTGAATGCACCTAAGCAGAGGTATTTAAAGGTCTGCTGCAGATAAAGACAGAAATGCAGCCCTGAGGTAAGCAGAGAGCTGGGCAGCCACGTCACTGTGACAACAGTTACACTGCAATCTGTCACACTGAGTTATCCAACAGAGGGCAGAGGGCAGTTTCAGGAGGCACTGTAAGTCTTTAATCAAAGGTGTCCCCATTAAAGAGCCCAAGCCCTCAGTGTTATACAGATCACTTGAACATGCCCCAAAATCAAATGTTAGTGCTACATTTTGCCATGCAAAGGAAATAGAACAGCAAACAGCCCTATTTCTTCTATTTGTTTGCCAGTTTTTAATCCTTCTGTAGCTATCTCTCTGAGATTACAGAGCTCACTATTATCTTCCTGAAGGGTTCTCCAACAATCCTACAAATCTTTAGAATTAGAAATCAAGCAACTCCTGGATTTCTTTTATTATGAATTGAATTCACTGATATTTTCACTCCAGTGAATTAATTGTCATTGTTATGTCTTTCCAATATTTTAACATCTTTTGTTAATCATTGACACTACAATGCTTCAGAATACTTGTATTAATGTCAGAGGCAATAGAGGACTAAGGAACTGCCTTCTCCAAACTCAGTATTCTAATTCGTGTGTCTGGAATTCATTGACCCTTTTGCATGTGGAGGTGGACAAAGGCCTCAAAGCACAGACCTCTTGCCCTGCTTGTAGCTGAGGACTCACGTTATAAGTGTGTACTCTCAATGCTTCTGTTCAGAGTGATGGGAACAATATTTGGTTGCTTTCAGTTATCCTGGTTTCGAAACTTGCTTATCAGATTGTTTTATCGTGTCAGTCTGTTCTTTTCATTATTTGTCTCTCTCCTAATCACTGCACTCTGCAAATTTTATCAGCAGTGATTTTATTGTTTTCTTGTAAGCTATTCAAAATAAGTTAACCAACAAGGAGTCAAGATTGATATGACCACATTTGAAGTCTGTCAGCCATTTTTGGATTTAAGTATGCAGCATATTTTCTATACCAATAGTAATTTATTTTAAAATTTTTTATTGTAGTTTCTGAAAATTTTATTAAGTTAGATATTCTACAGGAATATATACTTCAACAATACAGTTACATTTATCTATTCAACTTGCATTCTCACAGAGAAGCATATTGAGTTATCCTGAAAAGATATATACTTCTCCAGACATTCCTATGGATTTGCATTCATTAATTATCCTTCTTTAGTTCTTTCTTAATGGAATCTCCTATTATTCATCCTGTCATATACTTGGGAACAATATTAAGTTGGTAAGACTACAATACCTATATCTCTTTTTTCAATATTGGCACAACCTTTGCTTTCTTTTTGTGCTCTGGAACTTTTCCAATGTTTGAAAACTGACTGAGAATGAATATTAACAGTCCATAATGCTCTTTGCTGGCCATTTAAAATTCTTGGATGTGATTAATCTGCACTTGCTGATTTAAGAAGATCTAAATTTAGAAGCTACAGATAACTAGATCTCCCTTGGTTTTCCTTTTAATGTAAATTAAAAATATGAGTTTTAAACAGTGTCATTAAAGGTGTCTTTTTGATCTGTTCAGTCTCCTGGTACTGCACTGTCTGTTTGAAATCCTGTGGGTGGATGGACCTCTGAAAATCTAAAGATTTTCTTTTAAAAGGGAGCTGTACATTTTTTTGCAGATTACTTTTCACTTAATATGAACCCTTGTGATAAATGTCTTTCAGCTACTTTAACAAATCATTCCTTATAAACAGCTCAGTCCTGTTTCTAAACTTTGCAGGAGGCAGTTCTTGTTTGTGCTTTCTTGTGTGTGCTTTCTCATTGGTTTTCAAGGTAGTCCTGGGGGGAAATAAAAAAAAAAAGTCTAAAAAATGAAAGCTTTTAATCAGTAGGGTTCTCTATTCCAGAGTCTATGTCATCATAAATGTACTGCAGACACTATTTACTGACTTCATTTTGCAAAAAGTTCTTAAGATATTTAAATCTTTGGAGTAGTACAGGAATTAAAAGCAAAAGAGACACAAATGACTAAATTTCAAGTTTTACCCCCATTTTAACTGACAGGGCTAAATTACATTTATAAAAGTAAGTGTTTTTTAAAACCTCTTTCCACAAATTCAGGCTGCATTCACACATTTCCTGCTAGCTACTTCTGAGATGCTGAGATGATCATCTGCACATCCTCATCTGCTGATGGCTTCCCCTCTGATCTACCTCTGGAACTGCTCTTGTAAATGCTCCTCTACTTATTTCAGCCAAAGTAAACCCAGTTCAGTGAAATAGTTTAAAGGTGCTGACCAAGTCCTTGCTACAGATTTGTCCTGGTGGGGCTGTGTGAGGATGGTGAAGCCTTGGCTACAAAACCATTCCAAGCACAAGCCTCTTGTATGGATGCAGATGTTTTAGCAAACCTCCATGGTCATGGCAGACTTGGTATTGTGCCTGGGGTTAGTTACACTGTTCTGAAGAACCAGGTTCCCATAGCTGAGCTGAAGCACTTCGGGAATAACTTGTATTTCTGTCTTGCTGGAGCAAGACAGAAAGAATATAACGTTTTGGTTTGTTGGTGCTTTTGTATTTATGAGGCAGACACACTTAACCATTCACACCTGCACAAAAGTCAGGTTTGTCCTAAACATCTGTATTAAGTAGGTAGATCAAACAATCCTTTCATCATGTAACGTGGCATTATTCTGCATATGAATACAAAATAGTTATAATCCTAGAATCACCAGGGTTGGAAAAGACCTCTAATATGACCAAGTACAACCGTTAACCCAGCACCACTGTGCTCTCCACTAAAGTGCCACATCCACATTTTTTTTCAACACTTCTAATGATGGTGAATCCACCACTTCCCTTGGCATCCTGTTTCAATGGTCAACCACCCAGTGAAGATACTTTTTCCTAATAACCCATCTAAACCTCCCCTGGAGGTTAGAGACTGAACCCCACCTGGCTGCAACCTCCTTTCAGGTAGTTGTAGAGAGCAATAGCAATAAGGTCTCTCTTGAGACTCATTTTTTTCAGGATAAACAACCCCATCTCAGTCAGCTACTCATTATAAGACTTGTTCTCTAGTCCTTTCACCAGCTTTGCTGCCCTTCTCTGCACACTTTCTTTTATTTGATTAAAAATCATACAAAAATGGTTATGCATTAGACAGCATAATTTGAGCAATCTATTCTAAGAATAAGTGCTAGCAATGGATTATGCATGAATTGTTGGATTATTGCTGTGACCCTTATTCCTGGGCACTTATAAATAAATATATTACCCTGTGGCTTCACTAAACCTTTGAAAAATACATTGCTATGCAAATCTGTGAAAAATTATATGGCCATGTCACCCTTAGCATTGCACAGGATGTAGAGGACCATAGTAGACTGTGGAATAGTCTGACAGCTGATGTATTGGAAGCTCCAGGCCATTTTCAGCAGGGACATTTAAAATTATAGAGTATAAAAAGCTGAACTAAGAAGTACAGAGGACAATGTTGCCATATTCAAGAGATGGACTAGATGACCTGCTAGCCCTTCCTGTTAATATCTTATTTATGTACTGATAACACACAATATTCACCCAGTCATTTCCTAACTCTTACTAATATTGCTTAAGGAGTCAAATCAGTGATACTCTGGTGCAGAAAACGCAGATGGCTGCCATGCAGCAAGGGAATGCTTTGGCAGCCACCAGTCTCCACAGCCTAACGCCATGTGTGATGGCCAGCAGTGACCATGCTGGAAGGTGGCAGGTTTGACTGACCCACTGCTACTTAACCAACACCACCCACCTTTCAGCTGAACCACAGCAACAGAATGCATTAAACAATAGCTTGTGTTATGGGGTTGATGTAGTTTATATCCATCATAGAACTGTAATGGAAAGTAACTTTATAGCAATTGTATTGTTCTAACAGACTATTATAGCAGGAACTATTGTAAATAACAGTTAGAGAGTTATTGAAATGAGGCTTTTTCTGTTTTGAACACATAATATCTTTGAATGAGGTACTGTATGTCAGATTTGCTGCTTTTTTCCTAATGCAGAACAAGAAAGCACTTGAATACTGAATTCTTTTATCTGAATGAGATAAGGAACCTTTCAGGCCACACAATACAAATAATTAAAAATTGTGTGTATCAGCCACATGAGAAAAGATATTCAGCCCATTTTTTTTTATAAAACCACTTTTTGTTTCAGAAAACCAAAGGAGTTTTCATAAGAATTCTTGGATAAAAATGACCTGGCCCCTTTATTAGCCTGTGTGATGATACCCAGCCCAAGTATCACATCTGTGAGACCATAAGATGATAGCACTCCATGGGTAATTAACTGGTCAGCATATTGTTTAGATGTGCTAAGAGTTCAGTGTGTGGTCAACATAAGTACCAACATCAGGATTTGATTTTTCATATCTACAGCAAATGACCTTTACATAGCAGGAGTGATTGGCAATGATTGCAGATTGTAGTCCACAGATTCCTGTGGACTTTTTGGCTATTATGAGAACACAAGAGAAAATAAGGCCCTGAGTCCAAGTCTATATCCTATGTGGGAACCGTCTGTAGTTTTTAAGTGTTCTCCTCAGCCCACCTGTTCTCTTCCATGATCAACCCATCCTGTTACACCACATACCTAAACAACCTGCATCTCATCATAGTTCCTCCTGATCTTTTCTTCTCCTCCTCTTTCACCCCTGCATATGCATCTTCTTTCACCGGTATATGCCCCTTTCTTGGCCCCTGCAAACTTCTCCACCATCTCTCATCCCAGAATGCATCATATTCTTACATTCCAGGTGCCAGGGCACACGATCCCTCTAAGACATTATCCATCACAGTGATATTATATGAATAACAGCAAAAAAAAAAGAGCAGAGAAAATACCTTGGCTCTTGCAGGGCACAGTGAACCATTATCAGTGTAGCCCAGTTCCTCAGTGGATATATCTTAACTCTTATAAACTCTACTGAGAGTATGCAAATACATTGCTTTTAGAAATTCAGCAATTAACCCAATTTTATCAGGTTTTTCAGGAACAGCAGGTGTTATGGCTCTGAAACTATCTTCTGCTAAATTTGAAAGTCCTCATTCAAAATACACAGCTGCTGGTAGTGTAACCTGTTGGCTGAAATACTTGTAATGCTGTTATACAAAGCATTTCTTCTTTTTTCTGTCTTACAAGTTCCTCGAAAAGGAAAAATAGAGTTTGAAATAGAAATATGTGCTACTGGGATTAAATTAAGACAGACAAAAGTACAACCAACTGAGAACAAAGCATTACAAGAGGAGACAACTACAAATTTCACATACAGTACAGTGAGGGATCTATTATACAGCTTCCATGTAAAATAATATCTTGATTTCTTTTTCAGTCAGAACAGTATTAAATGAGTCTTTTTTTCCCTAGCATATAAGAAAAGGTATCTAGTTGTAAGACATCTTCCAATTGATATAAAAACCTGGATAGGATCCACCTTATACACCAAAGAAATTTTGAGAGTACAAACATGTCAGGTACAGGATGAAGCATGAGACATTTAAAGGAAAGTGATGGCAAGCATAATTAGCCCAATTCAAATTCAGAATTATTTTAAAGACTGTTAGAAATATATTTTACACTGAGTAATTATGTATTTATTACATGACACTATCTTAAAAGTCCTCAACCCTTTAGGAACACACTGGTCAGAAAGATAGTGTAGGCTTATTATGGTTATGACCAAATAAATTGAATCATTCCTAGCTAGTGGTGGCAGCAAACAGTTGAGCATAGCAGGAGGCTGCCATCAGTAATTTACATATTCACTTCTAATTGTGCCTGTGCATGATAGAGATTGTTCTTATTTGCATTTGCTGCCCTCTGAACCAAGTTATTTTCCAGTGACATGTATTCACTTTCACTGCAGGTAACTTTCATTAGTGGTAATTAAAGGACAATTTTTACTGCATTATGCTACAGGAAATAAGAAGTGGTTGCTGAGATTGATTAATATCTAAACTAAGTTTGAGACATGTAATCAATCTCATAGGCACAAGAGATTGTTCCTTGTTATGTAATGAAAAGTAACAGGAAAGAAACCCCTATTTATTCTGAATAGCCAATGCTTATTCTTTAAATTCCATTGGATTGCACTAAATGGCCTGATTTATTTTTAAATGTTCTCAACAGGGAACAGCCTCAGTCTCTGCATAATGACTTTCTACCCTCATTATCTGCACAGTCTGTTTGGGCACTGACTGGGACAATACCAAGGAGGATGTCACTGTTACCTAAGTGTGGAAGTGACTTTCTGGTAGACAACTCCATCTGAGGGTTGCTGTCCCTCCAATCCCATTCCTTTCACCTTCAGTGCTCCTGAGGATAGTCCTTTTCAAACACTGCTCAGCCACGCTGGGTATTGCTTCCAGCTGAAGCTTTACTGTTTGGCTGGGAGCTGGAACAGACCCAAGAACTGTAATGTGTTTTTACTTGTTGAAAAAATACTATTATGTTATGCCTTATTTTGACATCCAAATATTGTGCTGGGTAATACTATTACTGCAGAATTGCTGTCAAATATTTATTTTTATTGGGGAAATAGCAGTCCTTCTGTAGTAGCATGATGTTATCATTTAATTATTTTTTCTTTGCTGCTTTGTGATGGAAAGCTGCAATTCAATGAAGTATATATTTAAATGCAAAAGAGGCACACCAATTAATCAGTACAGAACACAAATGCTCTTAATCTGCATCAAAAAAATGGTGGTGCTTAGAAAAACACCAATCTTTTAAATAGAAGGCACTTAAAAGTAATTCCTATCCATGCTCAGATTCCCTCAAATACAATGAGAAATTGCAATTGTGTCATTGAATTATCTTCATCATAATATATTCTTTTAAAACTTTGCATTATGCTAAGCACATTTTGATGAGTCTGTAATTTATTTTTAATAATAATAAAAATGGACTCATATAAATAATTTTAACTGTTAAAAAAGTAAAAATACCACAGAGATAGCTCAAATGTTGGCTCTAAAACACATATGTTTATTGCTTTCTGTTTTTTATTCATTCACTGTACCAAATACAGAGACTTACTAGTGAAGACAGGAATAAATTAGTCTAAGTATATACAGGCTAAGTTAGGTATCAGTGTGGAATAATCAATTTTGAGGTGTATATAAAATAGGCGACAGTATTATTACAATTGACTCTCCCTTATCTGGGATCATCGTAGACTGGGAACTGATGGAGAACATCAAAACCTGGATTTTGGAGATGCTCCAAGGAACAGAAGAGACACTTCAGGTCTGTGTATAGTAAATGTAGTCCAAAAGAGTTCATTAATTCTGTGTTCAGCACTAGTCAGTGGTCTCAAGGCATCGTTTGCAGCGTTGCAGGAATTTGCAAAGCCATCTTAGGCTCTACTTCTCAAGAAGGCAGTTACAGCTCAGCAAACAATATCTGAGCCAGTAACTCCCCCTAAGCCAGGGGTATGCATTCACTCTGGAACATTTTTGTTAGTGCTGCTCTCACAGCCTTTATCAAGCTGTGCAAAACAGAACAGAAATGGTGATAAAGGTGTTTTCAGACTTCAAAACATTTCTCAAGCATTTAAACAGTGGGTTTTTTTCCTGCTAGGGATGCTCACTCTGAAGAGCTGAGTGAGTAGGACATTGCTGATATGGGCCATTCACCCTTTCAGTGCCTGCTTTCAAATCAGGGACACAGGAGTCTTGTCTTCGGGTCTGCTAATTATGCAAATATTACTTTTTCCTCAGCAAGGTGTCTCCCTCTCTGCTTTAAACCAGAAGCTCCATGCAAGGGGAAAAACTTTTCCCAGGGAAATTTTTATTTCATATATACATATCAAAGAAAGTCTTCCATTTTAAAGAATTGGCATCCTCCAATAAACAGCTATTAAATCAGGAAATCCCATCCTACCCTCTAGTGAGTGGGCTAAACCTGCATGGGTCTATTCAGAAAGCCGACTTTACTTGCAATAGAATGACTCTTTTCATATTTAAATTACCCTTCCAAAGCCATAAAATAAAGAAGGGAAAAAAACCCATTTGGTAAAAACAAGATTACTGCCAGAAATCCACCTTCTGCTTTAAGTGGTTTCTTTAAAGTCAGCCCTTCTTCAGAATGTTTTTATAACAAAATAGTTTAGCCTCATTTGTTACTGATGTAAGAAGCCAGTCTTGTCATTTGTCACACAATAGTCATCTTCCCTGGTGTGGGTCTAGGAAGAAAGAAATGGTCTTTCTTGAGGTTCTGAATAGGTATGGCTGCATCACCAGGGTCTAGGCCCTTCACATCTCCCATGCTCTTAGGGCAGTGGATGCCTCCTCTGCCTTGGCATATTTTGAGGGATTAAAAAGCCAAGTCTACCCTGGGATGGGCAGCCAGAAGTGACAGCAGCGCAAGGGACACAGATTGGGATCTGGGAATGGAAAGTATGGGAGGAATTCTTTGATGGAATGAAAGAGGAAAGGAAAAGTCAAGAGGCAACCTGATGGTCACGGGCTGACTTGAGAAAGATGAAAGAATGGAGACCAAAATTAAAGAGCCCAAAGGAACAGGGGATCCAGTGGAATGTAGGAGGAGAACAACTGAGATGACAGATGGAGAAAAGGGCAGTGGAGGTGACAGAAAAGGAGGATTGTTGACACCAGAGCACTACTGAGGAGCAAAGATAAGCATGCAGGAGGGACGACGAGGAGAGAGTTTTATGAAAAATGAGGCTGAGAGAGAAGACAAATCCCGCAAGTGAAAATGTATTAGAGGAGAAAGGTCATGTCAAAATACAGCAAAACTATTTATTTTTGTGCCACTCTTATCTAGTGCATTCATGAAGCTGCAATTTTGAATCTTCTTATTTGTGTGTTGCCAGCAGCTCGGACTGCCTAGCAATGCCTGGCTGGCTGTGCCGGCCCTGCCGCACGGAGCTCCCTGGCTGCCTAGCAACTGGCATGGGGGTGCAGCGGGGCCCAGACCAGGCTCAGGGATGCACTCCTGCCCCAAACACCCCTGCCCTGTGGCAGGGCAGGAGGGAGCATCTCCAGTTGTTAACAGCTGTGATGAAAACCTTAAAAATATTACTTGGAAAAAAGGGCATGCGGTGACCGTAGGAGCACAGAAAGCACGAAAAATTGTCTCCAAGAAGCAGGAACATCCCCATTCATCTCTGCAACACTGAGACACCCTGTGTTGATAACTGAAACATCAATATGGGTAATTATCCTAGTTCTTAAGTAAGGCATTTTGGGATGGATGTAAAGCAGAGGACAGCAAACCAGTGCAGCTACGTACCTTCTTGAGCAGCCACTTCTAATTTGGTGTAGAAAATACAAAAAAAGGCAAAATTTTGTTCCTGGAAAAAAAATTAAAAAGCTGTAGCAATAAGTATTCACACAGGATTGTCTCAGTAGAGCCATACTTGCCTAACTACATCACTGTAATCAACAAAAATTTTTTTACAAGAACATGAGATTTGGCATTTGGCAGCAGAGATGATGTGGCTGATCTGAACGGGCCCTGTGTCCTCCGTGCTTCCAGCTGCCCCCTCCGATCCCTCCTCTCCCTTTCCACTGCACTGTCAGAAGTTCTTGTGCAGCTAAACAACCAAATCAGGAATCAATCCAGCTGAGAAACAGTCCAACAAAAAATAAAAGGTTATTTTCCAACCATCACATTGAAGCAAGTACTGTTTGTTCCCATGGGAAACACAAAGACACATGCCAATCTATGGCCTAGAAAGGGGACTAGACAGTTACAGAGCTATACAAATTAGTGCAGGAGAAGTTACTTTGATGCTGTTCTAAACAAGTGCATTTAGGATAGAGTCACATTTTTCTCTCCCAGTCAAAAATGGTGTATGTCACAGAAAGACAGAATTGCCCCTGGAAATCATCATGCCCCCCTGAGGATGAACAAATCTCAGATGGAAAGTCGAGACACTGAGAGGTACATAAGCATATTTTACTCTGGATAGGATCCCATTTGGTTGATCGTTTGTGTGGAGTTTGATGAATATAATTTTTTCCTCTACCAATCCAGCTGCCCCAGACAGGAAAATTTTAATTCCCAGCTCTCTTGCACACTCAAAGTATCTTGAGTAAATTAGGTAACTTTTCCTTCTAATCAGCAATTTATTGTCTGGTGCAATGAGAAAGAGTGATAGCTCAAAAAAACCTAAACCAAACCATACCAACAAACTAAATGAAACAAAAAACCCCGAGAATAAAATAGTTTCTAAAGAAAGGCCTAGTGAATGCAGTTCAGATGCACACTAGTGTCTGCATCAAATATCAGCTCAAGTCCAAGGCTTATTGGCTGTGGTTCAGTGCTAGATTTGTGGTTCTGCCAGATTTGCCAGCACTTGCACATATCTACCCAAATGCCTCTCTGTGCTCTCAGGTGCTTTGGAATCACTCAATGTACACACCATGCACACTCATGGAGACAGCTTGGATCTATCACATCTGAGTCAATGGACCCTCCAAAAACCTCAGACACAATGAACACACTGCAAAGACACTCAAACGACCCTGCAGAGTCATTTTGAAAGCAGGAGGGCCTGCATGGGGCAGAAGGCTAACAAGACCTGCTGTGACCTAATCAGTTGAGCATATCCACACCAGAGTTCTCAGTACCTCTTACACTGGATGGCCCCCATAGCAGTGTTGTCATGGTTGTATGGCACTCAGTTAAAAAGTCCTGCCGGAGTTGACCTGGAGCCAGTTTGGGTGTTTCTGCGTCTACCCCGGGTCTATCCCCCAGGCATGGGGGTAACACCTGGCTGTGCCCCAGAGGCTGCAGAAATGCCTCAGTGCAGCTGTCACAAGGTGGCGATCTTTGACATGCTCTTCTAAGGTATTCTTGAGTTGAGAGAACACTTTGACACAGAATTGGTAGAGGTTTTTTGTTTGTGCAAGGCCTTTTGGGTCGAGATTCGCTGGAGGGAAAGCCCTCGCAGAGCCTCTGCTCTACTGCTTGGTGTGGATGCGTTTCTTGGGAGCACCCACTGCCCCGCCCAGCAGCTGTCCTGCCATCGGCTTGTAGGACAAGGCTGCCCACCAAAGTGAAGCACCATTCATGTGGCAGAACACATGCCACTGATTTTTCTCATACTGAAGGAAGTTGATGTGCAAGGCCCCACATATCTGCCATTTCTTGGTACAGGGGCAGCCACAACACATTAAGGAGAGCCACAACAGTTGTGCCACATTTAAGGAAGTTAACAGCTTCCATGAAGCCAGTCTATGATCCGTAGGCAATTACAGACCCATCCAAGCCCATGTGTGTTAAGCAATTTGCAGCCTGTCTGAACAGAGAATTCAAATTTGTCTTTGTATTATGCTAGCTGGAAACCAGGAGGAGCCAGTGCGCAAGGTAGCACAGTTGCCCTGGGACATGTTTAAAGCTTGTCTATATCTCAACGGAGTTTCAGAACAAATTTGATTACTTTACATTAAAAGGATACTTGAAATCCAAAATAAAATGTTTTATTGGAAATTACATGGTGCACTAACAAGAGTTATTGAAGCCATTTTGTAAACCGTTTTGCTAAGCTGCCAAATAAATTATCAGAAGATAGCCATGTAGATGCACTTGCATCCCACAGCAAGTGCTGTGAATGTACCAGTGCCTTCCTCTCCCCAAAGAGCACACAAATACCTCTCTTGGCCCTGTCTAGCTGTTCCCAGACAGCGGTTGGTTTTTTGTACCTCCAGCTGCAAAGATCTTCCTAGGCCCACTCATCCTCCCCTGTCTCCCTACTATTCATCCTTACTTCCAGAGTTCTGGGTTGATGCTGGACTTTGCTGACTTCAGAGGGGAAGGGAGATCTTTTTTTCCCTCTTTCCACCTTGATTTAGAGACAGCAGCAGGTGTACCAAAGCATCCTGCCCAGAACAGTTTTCAGGGCTGCAAACAGAAGGCAGACTCCAGAGGACATCTGAAATACCACATGATTACGCAGAGATGTGGCAGTCTGGTCCTACTATAATGTGCCTGAGAGTATTTCTTTCTGAAACATGCTGCCTTTTCACCACTGTGTGGATTTCTGTGGGGCACCAACTAGAATCCAAGGACTAACACTGGTTGCATTGTAACTGTGGACACACAGGCATGGCATGAACAGAAGGCCTTGGAGGTGGCTCCTCTGGGCCTGTCACCATTGCAAAGGCAGGCTGGGACATCCCAGCACAGCAGGCACCTGCTGTAATTGCCTTTTCTTCTAGCACAGACTCAGGATTTTGCTTACAAAAAACACATATGCAGTAAATAACCACCAGACCTTTGTCTCTATACCCTTCCCACAGCCAGAGGAGGCCCTGAACAATGATTAATAATCACAGAATCATAGAATCAATTTGGTTGGAAAAGACCTCCAAGATCATCAAGACCAACCCTTGGTCCAACTCCAGCCCATTTACCAGATCATGGCACTCAGGGCCACATCCAATCTCAGTTTAAAAACCTCCAGGGATGGTGAATCCACCACCTCTCTGGGCAGGCCATTCCAATACCTGATCACTCACTCTGCAAAGAATTTTTTTCTGATATCCAAATAGCTGAGGTAAATGAGTGGCAGCAATAATGTATTTATCCCAGCCAAGTATTTAAGCTCTTCTTATAAAACTAAATTCAGGAAATGTCTGATCGGCAGCAGTTATTCTGGGCAGGTCGTCACAAAGACCTGTGCAGATTGGATTCATTACTTCTCCCACCTCGGGGGATAACCCGCTGTAGGGGACCGGTTGCCCCAAATCCTGATCCCTGTATCGTTTTACCAATTTTGTTGTCATCTCTGAAATGGGCTGCCCGGGGAGGTGGTGGATTCACTGTCCCTGGGGGTGTTACAGGACAGGCCGGACGGCTCTGGGCACCAGCGGGCGGATGCGGCTGTTCGGGTCCCGGTGCCGCCATCTCCGCGGCCTTGAACGGGAGCGCCCGGGCCGGCCCTGCCTACAACTCCCGGCTGCCTCTACGCGGGGGGCGGGATTGTCCCTTTTCTTTTTTTTTTTCTTTTTTTTTTTTTTTTTTTCCTCTTTTTTCTCCCCTCCCCTCGGACGGGGAAGGATGGGTGGGGAAAACGAGCGTTCACGAACGGGAGGCGAAGAGGAATCCCACAATACCAGGCGGGTTGCGAGCCCGGCGCTGCCGCTGTCTCTTTAATGCAAGAGGAAGCGATGCGGAGGGGTGGAAAATGGCAGAGTTGCAGATGTTGCTAGAGGAGGAAATCCCTTCTGGCAAGCGAGCTCTGCTCGAGAGCTATCAGAACCTCACTCGAGTCGCCGACTACTGCGAAAACAACTACATCCAGGTGAGGGGCGATGGGGAAGCGCGGCGGGGCCGCGGCGGGGCCGGGCTGGGCTGGGCTCGGTTGGGCTCGGCTCGGCTCTCGGTGCGGGCGGTGGGGCCGGAGCCGCCAGAGGGGCAGCGGCGGCGCCTGTGCCTGTGCCTGCCCCAGCTCCTGCCCCAGCACGGCAGCCGGTCCCCAACGTTTGCCTTTTCTTTCAACTTTCCCAGCTGAACGGCCAGGCTTCGCTGCCCCCGCCCCGGAGGGGAAGGGAGGGGGTTATTATGTCAGTCCGGCTCCGAGGGTGTGTCTTTTTTTTTTCCCCCCGTTCCCCCTCCCTGCCCCCCCCCGTATTTATTTATCATGAGTCACATCCCGGCCACCTCCCGGTGCTGGGCTGGGGGTGAGAGGGGCCCCGAGCCGCTCCGCCTGGCGGCTCAGACGCCGTATTCCCGGTTCCCCCCCGGTTCCCCCCCGGTTCCCCCCCGGTTCTCCCCCGGTTCCCCCCCGGTTTCCCCCTGGTTTCCCCCGGCTCCCGGCGGAGCGGGTCCCTCTGGGGCCCCGGGGCGGCGGCCGGGGCGGCAGCGCCGCACGTGGGGCGCGGGTGCCGGGCCCGCACCGCCCCCGCCGGGGCCGCCCCGCAGCGGAAGGGGCCCCGCACTCGGGGACATCACGGGGGATCCGCGCCGGGTGCCCCTCGGCGTGCGGGACCGAGGCAGCCGCGCTGTGCGGGGCCAGGAGGTGCTCGAGCGCTGTGCGGGGCCAGGAGGTGCCCGAGCGCTGCCACTGCCGCGGGAGCGAGAGGCAGGCGGGGTTTCAAAATGGCAATCTGTGTCTCTCCCGGCTCCAGCACCTCCGTCAGGGATTGCACACCGGCTCTTGGGCTGGAACAGCCTCCATTGGTTGTAGCGTCTCTCCAGCCGTCGGTGTGGGGTTTTTCCCCTCCCCTAGATTGCCAGTGTTTCCTCGCCTTGCTTTAAGTCTATTTTTGTGAAGCTCCTTAAAGCACAATTTAGTATGAATATTTTTTCAGGATTTACATCACGTGACTCTGTAGGTCTGCGTATTTGGTCACAGCGATGTGGATGCAGAACCATCCAGAGATGCTGAAATTCAACTTTTTTTCTTTTTTAGTAAAAATTTTAAGGGGTTAGGTAAATAAACATGACTTTTCTTACTAGACAGCTTGTAAAGTCAACTTGTTGAATCTAATACTGGATCTCCTGTGATGAGTATTTAACACAAGTTATTAAAGACTCTGTTATCCATCATTGCTGGTAAACTATCTTACTGGTTTCATTAATGGAGCAGCAAATATGGAAACACTTTTTAAATAGTATTAAGTAATTTTAAAAAATGAGATATTTGGATTAAAACTGTTCTACCAAGCTGTATTTTCAAGTTTTGGGGTTTTTTTTTGTGATAGGTGAGGTAGTATGAGTTAATGTCTATTTATGCTTCCGAGTTGTTTGCTCCACCCAAAGAGAGCTGCTGATATAAATGCTTCTAAGAGGCGAGGTTCATTTGGTTTTACTCATGGGAAATATGACAAATACATGAGTATGGTAATTGCGGCACAAGTTTTGACCTGTCTCCTGCTCCTGACTTTTTCCCTGTCAGAAAGTTACAGAGAATCTTCAGTTACATCATTTTCTTCAGGCATAAAACTTGTCTTTCCTTTCTGCCAGCAAACAAACCAAAAAACCCAACACTTGCTCAAGTTCCCATCCAGTCATTTGGGGTGGCTTTTTGGTTTTTGGTTTTTTTTTTTTTTAATTTGGTAGCTCATTTTCACCTCAGGTATCAAGGTCATCTGGATGTGGGACTGGTGTGGTCTGTTTTATCTGTGTACAGCTGTGTTTACCCCTTTTGAAAGGAAACTGAAATTCTAAAATTCCTGACAAAGACTTGTGCAGTAACTTTGGAAAATGCATACCTCACTTGTATTTTACAGGTGCTGTACATTTACTCAGTAAAATGGTAAATATTTTGATAAAATTGCATTTTTTTTCGTGTTTGACGGAGGTGGGTTTTTTAATCAGCACTTGATGCAAAGCCATCTGCTGTCCAGTTGGGCTGGTGAACAGATTACTGTGCCAGTGCCTGTGGTGGGGCCACTGCCGGATTAGGCAGCGTGACACAGGGCACTGGGGTATGGGATGTGGGAGTGTGTGAGCTGTGGAATGGCAGGGGAGAAAAGGAGAGGAAGAGGCTTAACACACACATCATACAAAATGTATGTGTTTAGTGTAATTGAGCATTTTACAAAAAAGACATGCCAGAACAAAGAACCTGGCCGTGAAGTGAATGTTAAAATACTTCACGAGTGGCTCCATGTTGTATTTTACCTAGTAGCATTTAGCTGATTCAGATTGGCTTCTTTGAATTTGAATATCTTGGAATGTGAAGTGTTTTCTCTTTTTTTCTGTGGGAAAGCCTATGTGCTTTGTAGTAGGAAAAATTACTGTGTTCTGTCATCCACTCTGCATTGTGCCATTAAGGTGGAACAGGTTTGTCTGACTATTGTGAGTGCAGGCACTAACAATTTATAGTAAATGTAGTAGCAGACAGGATGATGTTCTCAGTCATATGGTTTACATGCCTTGCTGACTTAAGCAGGAAAGTGATTTCTCACCCCCAATGTTGCTTATTCAAGTTGTAGCTTATTTTTTTATTTGAAAATACAGGAATTTTGTTTCTTTTACTTTAATCTGAGAATAACTCTGGTAAAATTTCAGTCATGCTGATTTTTTGAAGAAAGTTTGCCTTTAGTGTCTTTAGGGATTCCTCAAAAAAAAAAAAAGGAAAAGGCAAAAAAAAAAAAAAGAAAAAAAAAGGAAAAGGGAGGATTTGGGGCAAAACTCACCTGGGTGGAACTTGGCTCCCAAATGCTGATTGTAGCTCTGTGGACAGTAAGCATCCTTTTACTGAAGCTTTTGGGAAAGATGAAAGCTTTTGGGACTGTCAAGTTAACAATTGCTTTTCTTGTAAAAGCAGAAAGCAGTTTCTTCCTGAGGCACGTTTTGACTATATCAGAATGCCAGCCAGTAACAGTTTGCTGTCCAAATCACGTGTGTTTTGGTTATCTAGAAAGTTTATCTGTTAGGAAGGGAAAACAATTCTGGAGAAGCAGAGCAAATAAGTTTCTAAGGAGTATCTGCAGTGCCAGAAGGAAAGCACAGTATGGTGACAGTCTTGGGGGGGATGGGAGAGAGAGGAGAAAAAGGAAAGGAAACAAAATGTGAAAGTAGTAATTGAAGTAAATTGTGATGTTTTGGATGGTGATTTTGGCTTTGAATAGAAGGAAAAAGGCCTTAAAAGTACATTAGTGATTTAATGTGTGACATGATTTAAAATCTGTCATGTTTCTGGTTGGAAGCTTCAATAACAATCAGACAGAAAATTAGATTCCTGTTTTCTTTTAGGTCAGAGACTTAAACTCTGAACGGTTTTAAGAGGAGGTTTTGAACCTTGACTCTTTAACTGGAAGCAATTTTATCCCCTGAAGTAATTTTTCCTTTAAAAATTTACTATATATTTAGTATTTTCAAAATGTAGATTCCAATAGCAAATGCCTTCCTCAAATCCTTTTGCATTCAGATATATTCTTGGACTAGTCCCTTTTCTTGTGCTTGTAACTGGAAGATTCTCTTACAATCTGTAGTGTCATGTTGAAGATACCAGTGAGGAGCTACATTGGTGTCCTAGTCTGAGTGAACTAGAAGAGTACTATTACAGAAATAACAAGGAGTTAAAACAGAGTTCTAGCTATGATCAGCTGAAAAATATTAACTTCTACAGAGATTCTGCAGTCATTTTCTGTCTGTATTGAATTATTTTCTTAACGGAATTATTTACAGTACTTACCTTGTGAAGCATTAAAATGATACAGGCAACCAGCATCTGCAGTGTTATTGCACTGATGACTTCCTTTTGAGTAAATTCAGTAGACTGGTGTAGCCCAGAGACTTCTCTGTGCTGTAAATTGCTGCTTACAACTCTTTTCTACTGTCTGAATCTGATATTTCTTATAGCCTTGTTTATGCATATGCAGATACATAATTTTCGTCAGTCTCTTTGTTTCTAGACCACTTTGTTTCTAGACCACTTTGTTTCTAGACCACTTTGTTTCTAGACCACTTTGTTTCTAGACCACTTTGTTTCTAGACCACTTTGTTTCTAGACCACTTTGTTTCTAGACCACTTTGTTTCTAGACCACTTTGTTTCTAGACCACTTTGTTTCTAGACCACTTTGTTTCTAGACCACTTTGTTTCTAGACCACTTTGTTTCTAGAGATCCATTTGTAATTGTAGTTTTAAGCTCATATAAGTGTAATATGACTTTGAGAACGTTTGAGTGAATATCTTACACTAGTTGTGTGAATTCCGATCTTGATGGTATAAAGTCGGTAGATTTAGCAGCTTTAGAAAAATAAAGTGAAAAACCTTTTAAGGAAGTAAGTGCTGTGTTGCCTAAATGTGTGGGTTTCTTGTTGTCATGTTATTTCCTTCTGTAGATTCTGACTGGTATGTGGAAACTGAACGGTGAAATAACAACATATTCTGGGTAAAGTGGACAAAAGCAGGGACAGATTTCAGTTTGACTGGTATTGCAAAATTTTAAAGCATCTTTCCAGTTGGTAGAAAAACAAATGTGTGGAGTTGAGCAGAAATGTTGCATGCAAGAAGTTTCATAAATAACTTATGTTATCTTTCAGAATGCATAGAGGAATTCTTTGAAAAATTGAATGTCTTATACTTCCTATACAGTAGATAGTGTTTATTGGAAAAGAAATAACTTTTCTTTTTCTGTGGCTTTTCTTTAAATGTTGGTAACTGATCTGACACTCGACTGCATTGCCTGGTGTATGGAAAGTGGCTTAGCTTAGTTCAGTACAAAGAAGTTCACTTAGAATGTCTAATTCAGGAAATGACCTGCTCTAAAAGGATAAACTTCTTAAATTGTCACTAATACAAATCCTTCATGTGTTGTGAGAACTTGCATGCTTTTATGTTCATGGTTTAATTAGTTTGCATTGAGAGTAAATACAGTGGTTTTGTTTTTTCTTCCCCCAGTTTCATTGCTGAATTTGGAACATTTTACAAAAAAAGCAAATTAAGCTATTTCACTTTCTGTAACACCAAATATAGTTCAAAATTAGAGAACTTGAGAGCAGTGAGATAAAATATGAACATATCATCCACTATATTTTGTAGGTTTAAAGAATATGCTTTAAGAAAAGATGTTAGGCTATACTTTCAAACACTATTCTTTTTTAGGGTAGTTTAAGCACATGTTTGCCAGTAGTATAAAAGGCACTGGCTGTTCTGTGTGGGTTTTTTTTCTAAAAATAGTAATACAGGTACAGGTTGGGTTAGGCTTGTAGCTTTCCTGTGCCCATGCAAGCGTGTTGTTTGTATTTTAGAAAATGCAACTTCATATTTAGCCCAAAAGGAGCAATAAGACAATAGTGCAACTTCACAGAATCAGCAAGTGATTACCCTGCATATACAGGAAATGGATCATGGGATGTTGTATGTCTGGTTTGGGTCCAAAGGAGGTAGATGACACAAGAGAAGCTTTTTCAAAGTTGAAGTGTTTCCATTATTTTTGATCCATTCAGTTTAAGAGGGCAGCAAGATGTTGGCTGCTATTCCTGCTGGATTTTTCATTAGTATTTCAGCATATCATTGTGTCAGCACTGTGCTGCCTTAATCAGGCAGAGTAGAGTGGATTGGGATAAGCTTTTATAGGTATGTATTGTTCCTTCCACAAGGGAAACACTGTCCTCTCCCTTCTGTTGGTGCACATATTGGAAGGAAGAAGCTTGCAGGTTGTCTGTGGTCAGTGTATGCTAAGTGAGATCCTTGTTGCCTGTGCTGCACTTGCTGTGCCCAGCCCTGGGGAATTGTTGGAAGGAAGAAGGAAGCATGAGTAAGAGGGGCAACAGTCGAATACTTACTTCCCTCTGATTCTCTGGGAGTTGTTGCAGTAAGTAGCTCTTACGGTAAAAAGAAAATAGATGAGCCTCGGGAAGGTCTTGTAAAGTGGATCACATTGTAATGAAGGTAGGAGTACAGGAACAGGCTGAGTGCAAGTAGGAGGTGTGGTACCTCTGAGGGCAAAGTTTCTGTTACAATCTGATCAAAGTTAAAAAAAAACAACAAAAAAAAAAACAAAACCCAAAACAAACCAATAACAACTCAAAACCCTAACTCTGAAACAAAGGAACTGATGCAACTTCAGATATCTTTGTTTAGCATTTTGAACTGTCTTCATTTTACGGAAGCATAAATGGAGTCATGGAATTTTAACTGACTTGTGGAAGGTCATGTAGGGACATGCTGTCAGACTTGGGAACGGACCCTGATTGTGTGGACTTCCCAATGCCACACCAGCCCTCTCTGTTACACTACAACACAACAGCAACGGTGTATCCAGAGAAACACAGAGGCAACCTCCATAGAGTCAGTGCAGTGAATCCCTTGGGAAAATATGCACCTGAAACCATCGCTGAACTCATTAGCAGCAATTATTTTTAAAGAATTTTATGTATCTCCTCTCATAGGAACCTTGAGATTCTAATTTTTGGCTTTGCGAACTTCTGGAGTTACATAATGCTCACATTTGGCTGTGTGTTGGTGGGTCTTGGCAGAGGCACTGGAAGATGCTGCTCTATTTCTCACTAGTGAAAGCGGTCTGTGTTTCACGTTTCTGATGACTGAAGTCTTGCTTATCTACAGAACAATGGGTGGCAACTCTGTGGACAAAGTGTGAGTTTGGTATAGCAAGACATCCTTGAGGGCTAAGAGAGTATCCTGCTCTCCTCTGTCCCTATGTTCAGTCCTTATTTAGTGACTTGGAGTCTAGAGAGGCATAGTGTGGTTTTTACTTGTTGTTGCATGGTAGGAAATTACTTGTGGGCCGTCAGTTACTCAGTGTCCAGGCTTGTTCCTAATTACACGAGTGTTTCTGCTCTCTTCAGTATTTGTGTTACCTGAAGCAGTCTTCCTCTGATGCTGTTCCTTCTGCCCCATCCCAAATCTGAGCACTGGTGGCAGAGGCAAGTGGGCTTGATCACAGGGATCCTCCCTTCCCTCCACCCCTAAGTACAGGAAAGTAACTGCTGAGTTTGTCATAGTAGGTAACGTGCCTCAGTGTGGTTCCTCCCCTTTTTCTGACCTTGCTGGTGAGGCAGCTGCCATGGAGACTTGATGTCTCCTGTGGGTTGCAGAAATAGTCCTTTGCAGCTTTGCACAGAGCCCTTGAGGGCCAAGACCAGGGTGCTGTGGAGAACAGAGCTCTGTGATCAGGATGTATGTGCAGGTGTTTTTCCTCCTGTGCCTGTCAGTGTGTCCTTCTGACTGTGCTGGAGGTGCTCAGTGAGTGTTTCATAGGCTTAGTGCCAAGTATGGAAATAGAAGATAGTGCATTTCTAACAGGTGGGCTCTTTGAGGAATCAATTTATTCTATAGCAGATAAAAGCAGAACTCTGAACTCCTCCTCTTGATATTAGAGGGAATGTGTTGTGTTCCTTGGGTTAATTAGGAAGAGTGTAGATGCCACCTTTGCTTCAGACTGCGCAAATAGTGTTGTCATTATTTATGCAAGCCCTTAGTGCCATTAACAGGAGCCATGCATGCTTTGCAGGGCATGTGTTTGTTACTATGGTGCTGATATTGTAGAAGAAAAAGACGGGTGGGGAACCGTGCAAGAAAATTTCACCTTGGAGTGAAACATGGGTGTAGGATTTTCTGGTACAGCTTGTGAAAATCAGCAGTCTGTGTTAAGATGAGATGAAATTTTTAGGTAACCTGCTGGTTAAACTGACAAAGTGGGTTAGTTTAACTTGGAAACAGATTGACTGTTTACAAGGTGACTTTATTTTTAATAATATTCTTGTTGAAGATTCCAGATCAAATATGTTTAGTAAGTGCTGGGTTTGGCAAACTGAAAAAGTATCTGAAAATCAAAACTTCTCTTGGATTTGGCCTCTCCTATGATGAAATCTCTTCATGACCTCCCCAAGTGATGTGTGCCATACTGTGTCTTCTGGCATCACAGAATATTCTAAACAAACAGTAAATATTCTCTTCTGCAATAAAATACATCTTTCTTATGTTTCTTATGTAAAGATAGCAGATATATTTGTGATTGATAGTGTTATCCCTCCCTCTTTCTTCTTCCTCTCCTCTGAAGAGCCCAAAGTAATCAATTCTGTGTATTCTTTACATAGCAGAAGTTAAAAGTGCAAGCACTCTGCTCCATGTGTGAGGAAGCTCTGATACTGTAGTGATGTGCAGTTAAAGAATGCATGCAGAAGAGACTGGATCACTATCCTAATTCTGTTGTAACCTCAGAGACAAATAGGAGTAAAATGTGATTCTGTTCCTGCTTTGGTTAAGAAAGCAGGAAGGCCTCTCAGAACTCACCCAGAGGAGTCTTGCTAAAACAAATGTTGGTTTGACATCCTTAAATTTAATGTTCTTACTGGGTGGTCTTAAGGTTATAAATAGTTCAAGGAAAAAAACATTGTTTGTTTACTACTTGAAGCAAAACAATCCTTGGAAAAGAATTGAAGTGTAGTCTCTGCTGGCTACTTTCACACCAGTGCTTCATATGATAATACTTTCTCTAAGCTGTACTTTATCAGACAGGACTGGAGCTTTTGCTGACTTTTTTCCCCCAGCTAATTTTTCACCAGATGCATATCTTTACTTTCATTTTCTGATCTCCTTGTTATACTTTGAGGTCAGAAAATCTGCCAACCAGTATTTGTCCTGTGGCAATCGTTGTCAGCTGAGCATCTTATTTGGCTTTATTGTAGGAGTCATGCTACAAGTTAATACTTGAGTTGTGGTCCCCTGCAAGAATTCTGTTTTCTGAAGCCTATGATAAGAAAATGTCTACATAGAACAAACAGACAAGAGAAGAACAAGGTGCCCAGGCAGGTGCATCAGATTAATGCATGAACATCTAAGTATCTGCAGAATGCCATGCCATGGCTTGTCTTTTCACATTCATATGGCTGGTAATGTTGGTCGCTCTTATGTCACTAAATATTGCTAGTGACATTCCTCTCTTTCCATGTGCTTCTCCTAGCCTGTGATCTTAATGTGAATTTGCTGATTTCTCTTACAGCTCAAGTCTCCTTTCTGCTTGCTGCAGATCACTTGTTAGACCTGTTGTCTCACTCACTCTTCTCCTGCTGCCAGATACTGAGGACTTTTGCTTCTGCTGCCATTGACGCAGGAGTGCTCTCATCACAGCTTCTGCCTCTGAAACTCTCACGTGCTTTCCCTGTGTTGCTGACTGTCTCATTTCAGATCTCCTCAGAAAACCTATTCTTCTCTGCCTTTTTCTTTTAATTAATATCTTTCTATTATTTCACTGAATTTTTACTGCCTTGCATCTTAAATTACGCAGCTGTTTTTCATGATGCCTTTCAGACAAACAGCTTCTACTAGTATGAGTTTAAACAATTTGAAACATGCTGCTACTGGAGGCATTTATATGCATTTCTTTTTTAGAGTATTGGCGTGGAGTTGAGACTAGAGCCTTGGCTTTGTAGTGGTCTGTAACTACCTGAGGAAGCCAGGATGAGCAGGAGGCAGAGGAAATGGAAGGCAGCTGGGAAGATGTGATGTGGAATGGGACTGACATGATTCTCCCTATTAGTAAAACTCTTAGGAGGCCTCTGATATATGAAGCCAGACATTTCCTCTATAAGAAGCTTGTCTTGTTCAGGAAGCTGTTCCTTCTGTTGCTCTGAGACCAAGGAGTAGAAAGGGCTTAAGAAAACTTCTCTACTTGATGGTCTTTGGCTCTCTTCACAGTGAGGAAAAGCAAATGTTTCAGAAGGGATGGTGTTCTCTTGACATATGTGTTAAAACACACGTATGTGTCAACAAGGTAGAGCTTGACCTGATACTGAAAGGTTTTCATAAAATATGATTATAGCCTCCAGGATTCTCACTGAGAAGCTTCATGGCAGGTGGCCTGGATGGTGTTTTAGTCAAGGACCAAAGAGTGGCAGACTAACAAGTAGAGATGTGATGGAACAATGCACTTACGTTTGCAAGATCTTCAGAGACCTGGCTGGGGATTGTTCAGCTTTTGATTTGCTGGCTGACTTGCAGAATTTCTAAATCTCTGGGAGGAGCTATTGCTTCTGTGATGCAAACTCCTGGCTTTAGCTGCTTTAGATAAAATGTGTGTCTGGTTTGGAAGTGCTTGGCTCTGCAAGGGCTCTCTTCAAATACCGTGGGTGTGTTTCCTGCTGCAGCACACCATATGTTCTCTCAGCACTGAAATGATCTGGTTGCCGCAGTAGTGCTGAGATTTGTCTTAATTGGCAACAGATTTTTAATCTAATTTCTAAGGTGTCTTTAGCTTTGAATGTTAGAGAAAATTGTTGTTGCCATAGATGTAATTGAAGCACAGGCTGCTTACTCTGAAAGAAGTCTTGATTTCTAGATGTTTCTAGATTTTCATTTCATTCCTCTTTAGCAGTCTGTCCTTTAACCAATGGAGAAGGGTAACAGCCAGTGAAAAGCTTTCTAGCACTCATTCCCTCTTGGAAAAGCCACTGTTGAGGAACAAAGACTGTAAAATCAGCTCCTGTCAGTACTCAACAGTGAATGAATATTGGCTGTTCAGAGACTGAGAGGTATTTTTGTAATTATGAGAGAAGGTCAGTTGCTGGGGATAGAAGCCAAGTATGCAGGGATACAGTACCTGTTGGTTTCTACTTCTCTGCTGAGGGGAAAAATGTTGCTGGTTTTGGTCTTGAACGTGGGATGTATGGGGGATTTGAGTGCGTTCCTTGGACGTGGAAGGAGCTTAAGAGTAGATATAGAATGATCTGTGTTGAGTAACTTTCTGCCTTGCTGACAGAAAATGGGAATGGTCTGAAGGATGATTGGAGAGCAAAGTGAGGGTCTTGACAAACTGCCAAGTTCCTGGTAGTAGTAAAAGGACAGGAGGAGCAGGGAGAGTCAGGGAGAGCGTGTGTAACCCTCCCTCACTGAGTTCAGCCACACTCTCTCTTGCTAACCCTGGTACTGAGAAGGACAGCATTAAAACCAAATACTTCTACTGTTTCCTTCCTACCTGACGCAGAGGGCTGGAGAGGCACCTTTACTTTTTTCCCAGATGTCTGTAAGGGGTTACTGCAGCAGCAGTGAGAGTGGGGGAGTATGAACTGGAACAGGTACTTAGTGGCTGAATGGCAGCCCACGATGCCTGGGGGAATGAACCTGGGGAATACTGTGAGTCATACTTGTCAGTCTCATAAAGCAGGAGGCTTTTTAAAACTGGCCTTGGAGTGGAAGAGGTGTTTAATGGAGCAGTTGTGAAGGAGTTATGCAAATGGAGAACATAAATAATGAGCAAAGACGCTCATTTAAGCTTCTTACCTTCTCAGAAAATGACTGAATGCAAACAACCACTGTTAAAGTTAAGAAAAATGCATCATCATTAAGCAGAATGGGTGCAAAAATGTGGCCATCCTTGATGATAAGAAAATTCTTTTGTGACTAGCAAAAGTAATTTCTGTAGTTGCTGAACTGAAACTATATTTGTTGTTGGTTTGTTTGGGGTTTTTTTGCTTTGCAATTTCTTTTGAAAAACAAGGCAGGAAAGTGAAAAGCAGTATTGTAATCTGAGAGCTGGTTAGGAAGGGAGGTGGTAAAAAGACCAATCTCCAGTTTTTCTTTGAGTATGTCTTCAGTGTTTAGACTGGGTTTGTATGAAAAGTTTTGCCATTGCTATCCCCCTATTCATGCAGGAGTTAATTTACATGTAAATACTCTGTATTCTTTGGTAAAACTGAGAGCATGCTCTTAGGATATGGCTACCTTTTTTTTTTCTGACACAGCTACTTCTTACTGGTTTAAATTAAAGAGTTTTCAACACAGCTTATATAATGTAATTGTTTCAGTCCTGAGCTTGCTTGTAGATGCTCATATAATAGTAGGACTCTGGTAGCTAAGCTTTTCCAACAGACTTAATGGCCTTAAAATTTGGACTGCTACTTCTGCCTCTTGCAGTGCAGAGGCCATCCCAAGCCTTGGAGCTGTTGGCTGTGATGGATACACTGTCCCACTGCTGCTGCTACAGGTTGTAGGTGTGTCCTCCCTTGGCTTCCTCTGTGTTCTAACCCAGCTTCCTCCGGAGTGTGCTGATGCGGAGGCAGGGTGGGTATGGTGGGTACACAGCTGTGGCTGGTGTGTTCCTTTGGTGAAAGGCCTGCTGCTCTGAATGCAGCTCCTCTGTGGCTGTAATAAGGCCACTCCTCTCTCAAGCTGATTACAGACAAGATAGCAAGGTGGCTCTGTGACAAGTGCTGAATGGAATAGTTCAGGTGTTTTACTGGTGGAGAGGGAGGCAGGGAGTGATGGGGATAGGACTATTGTTATGCACCTGGTTGCATGGAATTGCGAACTCTGCTGTCATCTCTGACTCTTTGCACCTCCTGCATTTGCGTAAATCTGCCTTCCTTTGCATTGTACACGAAGCAATCTTTAAAACCACATGAAAGGACATCATAAAAATACCAGTGGAACTTCACACTGATTAGAAAACGTTGCCTGTCAGAGGCATTGCAGCTTTATTTCCAGGAAAAGTTACTGACTTGAGGTATTGCTGTACTAACACCACGGCACTTGGTCTCACTAAGGACTTTGTTTAGACAACCAAAACAACGCAATTCCCTCCCTCCTGCATTTGATCTCTGTTTCCCGATGAAGAACTTTCTTCTGTGAGTTTCTGTAAGTTCGGCTTTACCTGTTGCTGGATGTGGAGATAACCAGAACTAAATAATTTAAAAATACTGTAATATTATGGTAATCTACTCTTCTGTTCCTTTTTTGTGGGGAAAGAAACAATGAGATATTATTGACTCACCATTCCTACTATCTCTCCTTCTCCGTTCTCCTGAGCCATCTGTTTGTTCTGTTGTGTGTGGTTTTTAGAGAAGCTAAATTCCTACTTGTTGCAGTTGAAATCATGTAGTATTCAAATGAGCTTCTGCATATAAGGTTTTGGAATATTGCTGCTAACCATAAGATGAAATTTTAACATAATCAAAAGTAATTATTCAAAAATAAGCTGAATGTAGTGTGTTTACAGCCACTATGAGATAAAAATTGTAGTCAGGTTCAGAAGTGTATAAAAGTCTGAGTAATATTAGCAGCTGTTTATGGGATCAGATAGAAACAGAAACTGGGTTGATTTTCTCCACTTACATGCAAGTTCCTGTAAAAACAATCCCTCCTTGTATCACAGTCCATCGCTTTATTGCCATGAGGTCACTGTATTGCCTGAGTGCTACTTGAGAGTGTGTCTCGTGTTGGGAAACAAGATGCTACAAAACTGGGGGGATCCACTGGTTTCTGGTCTTAAGTATGTTGCACCAGTGTTGTGACATGTGTGATGGTTTCCTGCTGGAGTAAGTATATTCATCTTTGAGAAGCTAACTGGTTGGCAGCGTGGTGCTGCGAAGTCTGAGAAGAGAATTTGACCCTATAATGGCCGTTGTTTTCTTCTTTGTGTAAGAACACTGTGATGTTTGGGAACTGCCTGAACTGTAAAATCCCGGCAGCAGCTGCGTCGAAAGTGACTTTCTTGAACATGAGAACTCTTCCTGAATTAGGAACACTTACAGTCCAGACATTTGCTGGATGTCAGAAGGCCTGTGTAACTTTTGGCTGTGCATTTGAGCATCTTGACATTCTTCTGGAGCTGGACAGGCCTGCTAATGACTTTCTATGCTCTCTTTCTCCAATTCCCTCCCTAATTTGTTGTCCTGTCACGTCTCTGACATCTCCATGTGGAGAAACTTGTTGCAGTGGAGGGTGTAGTTTTGAGCTTGCTTTTGGACAAACCCTTTTGTGGATGCTGATCTTCAGCATGTGGCTGTTCCTCATTGTATGCACTCAGAGCATTTTTGACATAGAATCATAAAATACTAGATTGGAAGGGGACCTTAAAGACCATCTAGTCCAACCTTTCTTGGCCCAGCACCTTGTCTAGTTGAATATTAAGCGTGTCCAATGTTGGGGAATCCACCACTTCCCTGAGGGGATTGTCCCAATGACTGACTGGTTATCATCATTCTGAAAAATTCTCCTGTTGTGTCTAATCAAAATCTCCCCAGAAGTACATGGTAAAACTGAAGTCTCCATCTTCCTTGTAGCCACCCTTTAAATACTGGAACATCTGTGGTGATAATCTGTGATACCTGGACATGCTGAGATTGCACTGTAATTTGATCCTTTATGCTAAATCTTGCTGTCTTAATCTTGCTTGGTCAGTGCTGACTGGTTACGATTTCAGGCCTGCCTAGATGGTCGGGAGGACTAGAGTGATGATTAAAAAAAAAAAAAAGAGGTGATCGTGGCAGCTTGCCTATGAAAGGTTATCAAATTGTAGCATGTTCCTTGTCATCAGATATAGATTTATTTGAGTATTCTGGGCTTAGACCTTCAGTTTGATTTGTCAAAACAGAAGTAAAAAACTTATGTGTGAGCACTCATGAGTTCTTGAAAATAAATGGAAGAGGTAAACAAAATCCATAAAAGGAACCATTGTTATCAGCATAATGAAAATAAACTTTTTCACGCAGTATGAGCTAAAAAGCTTTGCTCCAAACCAGGTTATTCTGAGCTGTCTTGATTCAAAGACTTGCAAGACATGAAAGTCTACCCAGTTTTGATTTTTCTCTCCACTTAGAGAAACTTGAGTTTGGTTCTGTGTTGCTGCCACTATATTACAAGGAGGATATTAAGGTAACTAATAAATGCTAAAATGTCTCTTTCCTATTCCCACAACAACAACAAAATCCAAACAACCAAAAAACAAACAACAAAAACAAAGAGTGAAAAATAATTCTCTGACTTATCAGGGAGCATGTCTTGCTGGATGAGCTAAAATTTGTGTGTGGGTTCTGTCATTTAAGAGAGTAAACAGAAAATAATTTTAATTTCAAGCTTTATTACAAACAGAAAACAAAAGATGAATATTTGAGAGACAGTGTATAAAGAAACAAATAGGGAATTAGAGACCTTACATTCTGTTGTCTGCTGTCTAGTGTGCCAAAATAATCATACACTCCAAAGCTTTGGAGCTTTCTTAGTGTTGAAGGAGGAAGAATGCTGTGGAAGTGCCAATTCCTTTTTCTGTCTGACAGTGGCATTAGAATCACAGACTCACTGAATTGTTTAGGTTGGAGAAGACCTTTAAGGCAATCGAGTCCAGCTATTAACCCAGCAGTGCCAAGTCCCCCCACTAAACCATGTCCCTTAAGTGCCACATTTACACACCTTTTAAATCCATCCATGGATGGTGACTCCACCACTTTGGAGCTCTGACTGGCCTGCTTTATGTCAGCTCTGAAGAAATTTGTGTTTGATGTCATAAGGCAAATCACAGACACTGCAAGAAAGTTAGAGGTGTAATTTTGAAGCAACTGTATGTCCTAATATTATGCAGTGCTTTCCAGGAATGGAATATGTGGTTTCTGTCCTGGAACTTGTGTTGTCTAAATTATGTAAAACACAGAAAGCAAGACTTGGATCAAATGTCTTATGCTTGCTGTGTATGCAGTCTTGAAGCTTTACTAATTGTGTGTTCAGGTGTTGTGTGAAAATGCCACATGGACGTGTCTGCTGCTGTCATTTGAGTTCAGTGCCATTATGGTTGTATGCACAGACTGGAACAACAGGCAGTAACAATGTATTGTGCCAACATTATGTTTACTATGACATCTCCTGTATTTGCCAGAAGTACTGAAAATTGTGTTTTCAACAATATATATGTAAATTTTTGGTTTTTTGAAAAGGGGAGTGATTTAGTCCAGAGCCGACATGAACACTGTTTGCTGCATTGGTCAGAAAATGCTACTAACAGAGCAGCTGGCATGTGCCTTCTCAGGCTCCATCTGTCAGAGTCTGCATTGCTTTGGAAATCACATTCCTATTGGATAGATTCATTTCTTCCTATGTTGTTTGCAACCTGGATTAAAATGAAATTCCTAAGTTGATTTTTTTCTTTTTTTTTTAAGGTAGTTATTGTTTAAAGCACAGATATATATGTGTGTATGTATATGATGTATACATGTCCCTTAAACTGTCCTGGGGATTAAGCTTTTCCCCTTAGTGAAGGGGCTTTTGTCCATCTACCTTCCCCAAAAGAGATAATGATTTAAAAAATTGAGACTCTTCTATTTGCAGTTAATCAACACAATGAAAAGCAACTTTCAAGTAAAAGAAAATCTGCAAGCACACAGTGAGATTGACTAAATTGGACTCGGCCCATAGAAATGCTAATTTGCTATCAAGGCTATTCAGTACTGGTCAGGAGAATATTATTGATGGAAATGAAGGATTTGCTTCTAGCTGATTGTCTGGCATGTACAGGATTTGGGGGAAGGGCCTGTCTGAAACAGAGTTTGTGAATTACAGGCAGTGCTGGTTACCCTGCTGCCTGTGGGTTTGTTGAACTACAATAATTTGGTAGGTGTCTTGAGCCTTGAGATAAAGAAGCTGAGCAGTCAATGATTTTTGTCAAGATAGTGTTTCTGAAAAGAAACAGACTAAAATCTTGCTTGTGGGTTGTAGTGTAGTAATAGTGGTGATCACCTCATCTCCTGGTGCCTTGAATGAGTGCCAGCCTTATTGTGCACGGTCTTTACCTGGGGAGAAGAGATTTCAAGTTCTACCAGTTCCTCTGTGTTTTGTATAGCTGAGTTACCGCATCTTATCTTGGAGGAACTCAACAGACATGGTATTATTTCATACCAATGGGGTTTTTGTTGTGGGTGCTGGAAGGAAATTCACTTGAGGTGCATTGTAGATGCCAGCCTGGCTCTGTTTATTGAGGATTTCGGCCTTAGTAGATGGGAAGAATTACTGTTCACTGAATGAACTTGGAAGAATTTAATAATCCTCATTGTAATTTTGGGCTTGCTGTAGTGAGAGGGATCTCGTGGTTTAGAACTTCTCTGAATGGTTAGGCATCCTTTCATCCCTCTCATCTTTAAATTCCTTTGTGCTCCTGCAACAATTCGTTATTTAAGTGGTTGAGAGCTTTGATATTTCTATTTGACACCACTTATCACTATGCATAGAGAGAGATGTGTTGAACAGTGTGTTCTCTTTCTTGTTTTCACTGTCAGTAATGGATTGACTGCCACCCCCCTGGAGGGAAGGCCTTGGACAGGAGATAGACATTTTCAGGGACTGCAATATGTTGCTCTTAATACCTTGCAAGCTACTGGGTAATTAAAATCTTGAGCTTTCACACAAATTCAGGAATGGTAGATAAGTACAACAAAATGACACATTATGGCAAAAATCACTTCAGTAAAACACTTAAACATTTTGCTACTGCATATATTGTGGTGCTGATCTTTGTGATGTATAATTTTATTTGAGATTTGCCAGTGATCTGGAACATGTGGCTTTTTGGCTTTAGTTCCCCTTCATATGGAGGAGTGTTTGGTCGTGTCGTTTTATCAGGCTGTACTTGGACTAAGTCCCTTCATGTTCTTTGTCCCCACCTAAATGCTTGCTTTTTAAATTTCCCACAGTTGTCTTTTTTAATAACAGTAAAGATATGAATGGCAGAGTAGATGGTTCCAGTAACATGAATATGGATAGTGACTGATTCACTTAGGTTGAAGACAGACAGTACGTGAAGTGTACTGGTGGTCCTCTGAAGTCCTATCTGGTGCTGCTGGGAGGATGTCTCCTTGTCCTAGTATGGTGGGCAAAGGTTGAGTTTAAGCTTCTCCTGGTGGTTTACTTCTCTTTCCAGTGGGGCAATTGAGGTGCTAATCAGTGAGGAACAGTCTGTAACTCACAAGCAGATAAATTCCAGGCCAAGTATAGCTCTGTGGACATAGGGAAATACTCAGTGCATCATTCCCTTGAAGTAAATGCCAGCCTAATGCATTGCAGAGGGAATTTCTTCAATGGGATTGCTGTATGGCATGAGCACAGTAAACCTGTTCCAGAAGACAGTTGACACATTGGATTGATGCTCTCTTTTCACCTGCATTGGCATATTTAGTGTAAGCAACCTGTTTGTAAGTTTTGAAGCCTTGGCTTCCCTTGCCACTTTGGAGTGATACATCCCTTAAGGCTGTATGTGTGATGAGAGGAATCCTGAATGCTCCCTGCTGAGCACCTGCTAGTAATAACCATAGTCCTTTTAGACCTATTTGGATGGCTTCCAGGGAGACAGTTGGCTCCTGAAAGTTCTTCAAATATAGAAACTTGTGGCGTTTGCTGCTGTGACTTACCAGTGTGACTCTTCTTTCATTTGTAACTGATACTCTGATGTAATAACTATTGGTAACAGCCAAAACGTCAGTGATGGTGCAGTGTGTTTACAAAGCAGTCTAACAAGCTTTATGGACTACAAATTGGGGGGAACCTCTGTCCATGGACTTCCTGCTGACTTCAGTACATAACTCCTCAGTTATTTACAGTGATCTCTGGATTTACAGTGCATGATATTCAACATATATTACGTTCACCTACTGAGCCTAATCTAGTGTGAATGGCATATTTAAACCTTTGAAACACATTAATGCAGCTTGGATATGGAATATTTGCTGTAAGCTGAACATACAGTGTAGAAATCCCAAGCCTTTTGCCATTAGGAGTCAGAACTAACAAATAAACTCTTAAGACCAACTTTGAGTTATTAAAAGTCTTATCAATTCAGTGAAGCAGCATCTTTGAACTCATAGATGCATCTGGAAGCTCCAGGTGATGTCACAAGCTCCTGCTTTACAGAAATTTGCTCCTGTTTTCTGAGCGGGGAAACCACTTTTCAGAAACCCATTCCTTCCACCTTGGAGTGTCCCTGGCTGGTTCTCAGGGATGTTAAAAAATGCTGATGTCTGGGAGTCTCCAAGCCACTGTCTCAGCTGTTCAACATTCTGTAACAGTGTTTCCAAGTGACTTGAAAAATGAGGTGCTGTAGATTGTAGCCAATGTAAGCCTATAAACTAAAAGTCTTGGCTGTATGGTTTGATTTGTATCTCTGAGCTACAATGGCAAGACCTTAGTGAAGGAAGCAGAACTTGGAAACCTCAACTATATCAGCAAGTAATACATTCTATAAATGTCAAAGATGGATAAATGACAAAAGAGAATACTAATGAAAGTATTGATGACTTTTACATTCTCTGGTTGCCGATACAGAGTGCTAAATCTTTTCATGTGTCAACTTCAGTAATCCTAATTTTCTCTTTAATCAATTAATGATAGGTGAAATTCTTTTTTTTAAGACAACCAAGATGTAAAACTGAACAATTATCTTTGTTTACTCGTGAAGCAAACACAGATGTGCTGCACTGTTGGATGCGTTAAAAGTCCGTGAGCAATGACAGCAAAGGGATGTAAAACTGAGTGTAAAGCTGTCCCTGCAGCTTGATTGCTGAGGCTCTGAAGAGGTATTGGGCACTGAATGCTTAACAGCTCTGTTTAGGTTAGTGATTATTGGGCTGCTTTAAGGCAGTTCTCTGTTAGTAGTTTATCCTGGGTGAGTTTTTCTGTTTTTTGCACATATTCGAAAGGTGGAAAAAGGAAAATGCAGAGCAACACGTGCTACATAGTAAGGAGATATTTTTACCTGTTTCTGCTGTGGCAGCCAGACCTTGGTGTGATCTGGTGAGCCTTTTTCACCTTTCTCAAATGGAACCAGTTCTGGTGGGGAATTTGTGTTACAGGGAGTTTGATGCACAGTGAATGGAACCGAAAGTTCAAAGAGGGAAATGAGAGGTTGGACAGCAGCTGTGAGGGTGTGGGCTGGTGTGTTTGCAGTAGAAAGTTTGACTTCTGAAGATGATTTGCAGTGTGAGCTGATGAGATTTTTGGAGGAAGCCTGTACATGTAGTTGTGTGCTGTATGAACCGGAAGATGGTGGGAATTAGCTGAGAGAGACAAAGCTGGGGGGGCAGATGGCTGGAACACTCCCAGACAATGTTGTGGGGATGTGTCTTTGGGGGTGGTGGTTTGGAGAGGGGAACCAAAAGATGACTTGTAAAGATCAGCTCAGAGTGATGGAGGGGTTCCCCATCATTTGACCTTGACATGGCACTGAACTGAAGACTCAGTCAATAAGCTTCTATGCTCTTTTCACTGTGGCAGTTGCTTGGATGTAGAATCAGTTCTGAGACTTTACTGTAGTATTTATGTAAGCATTTTAAGGCAGCTTTATAACACAATTTTGAATTTGACAAAAATACATGATGTGGAGTGCCATGCAAGTTTAACTGCCTCTTTCTGTATCTACTTGAATTATAGGAGAGGTTTCTTTTTTGTTTTGTTTTCTTTTCCTGTTCTCCACCCTCCACTCCCCCAGTATGTGAAAGAAATTTCAAACACGTATTTTGCCATACTAACATGACTGTTAAGGGTGAGCTGAAGATAAGGTGTGAACTTACAGAAGGGAAGCTTAAAAAGCTGTGATGTTCTGTACTTAAACAACATCCCTTTTGCTACTGAAGGACTCTCAAACTTCCATTTATATCAAAGACAACTGGAGAAAAAACAGTATCTTGGAAACTTTTGGCAGAAGGTTGTAAAGTAATTCTGAACCGTTTGGAAGACAAGTCAGTTGACAGTCTTTGTATTGTGTTTTCTTAGAATTTGAGTAGTTAACTGGTGCTTGTGTATTACACTGAAGTATCTAGAGGAATGTAAACATTTGCATTATCTTCTATACTGCTCTTAGTTTTTATTTAAAAAGGGAGATGAAAGTAACAGTTGAACAGTGGAACTCCCATTTTTCTCCTGTTGCTGTCACACAGTTCTTGGCTTTTCCCTCTGCCCTCCCCCGTTTGCTGTCTGAGAAGCTTTCAGCTTGTATCTTTTCGATGCCAGCAGTTCTCATTAAAACAAATGCTGGAAGACTGTATGTCAAGTGAGTTCTAATCTAAACAGTTAATCGGCAAACTGAAATTGCCTGAATTATCTGCAAGGCTTGAAATGTTCCTAAACTAGTTCTTTGAGATATGAAACACGTTCCACATCACAGTTTTGTTAATTTAATCCTGCTGCCAAACTAGTAATTTGAGCAAATAACCTAAACATTTGGTGCTTAGGCAAATGAGGGCAAGGTATTTGATCAACGAATCATTAGAGACTAAAAGAAACTTGTAATACACTCAAATTTTCTCATTTGATAGCACTCCTTAATTGAGTGCTGTGACTTTGTCACCTGTGATTGTTTAGCCTAACAGTATTTAGTTAAAACTGTATAATAAGAAAACTGCTTGAGTGAAGGCTACACTTGAGTTTATGTAAAGTTGCACTCATGTTGACTGCTGCTTTATTGGCTTTGTCTTGTTCAGTAAACCTTTTATTTCAGATACCACTGAAGCTGCTACCTGCATTTTCACCATTGTTCAGAGTGGCAGAAGTTTAAGTATAAATTATCAATTGTTTTTTTTTAGTCTGTGGTTCAGTAGAACAGTGGTTTTGATAAGTCATTGCTAGTAGGGTTTTGAAGTTTAAAATGCTTTTTTTGGAGAGCCAGGGTGCTTTCAGAAATTTGTTTCTTGAACCTGTAGTAGTTTTGCAGATTCTTCACCAGCAAAAGTTGTTTTTTAAAGAAGAAAAATTACTTTTGATAATGTTTTCTGACAGCTAGAAATATAGACACTCTCTGTAGGTGAAAGGTAGCTTTGTTTACCTTTGAAAATGCAAAAAAATAGAGTTTTATGTATTATGTCCTTCGTACATGCAATAGGTGTTCTGCCTTTTGCCATCTGTATATGGATTCATTTGAAGGGTGGCATTAACCCAGTGTTCTAATAAGTGCCAAAACACTGCTAGGAATGTTAATCATGAATATGAACAGAATTCCTGGACTGGGGGAAATTCACCCATATTTAAAAAACTCTGTAATTAAAAGGTAGTCTAGCCTAGCATAGCATGTGCTGCAGTATTTAGGTCACAATGCAACTTTTATAATTTATATGAACAGTTTGCCTTCTGGTTTTCTTCTTAAAAATAAGAGGTAGGATTTAAAAATGAATGAGTGCTTGGAAAGTGGAAAGCACAGGGCTGGGTTGAATGCTAATGGAATGTCTTTGTTTCCTTACTTTGTGCTTAGCACTGTAACTCTTGCATACAATGTGTATAGAGTGTTATTCAAAGAAATCAACAATTAAAAAAGAAATCTAGTTGGAAGTGGCTATTATTATGAACCTTTTCTTATGTTTGCTGAGATCAACTGTCTGTTCCACAAATAAATCAAATTGGGATAAAACTATACTAGCACTGGGTCATTAAGTACTGCAGACTCTTCCTTATGCAGTGAACCTCTCCTACAAATGAAAGAAAAGGGAATTCTGGATGGCTGCAGTTTGCAGGTTGGGTATAGCAGATAAAGTACATGGCCTTACTGCCAGCTCCCAAGGTATGATACAAGGAGCACGTCACAGGGGGTTCTATGTGTGTGTGTGTGTGTGTGTGTTTTCCTGGTGGAGATGGTGTTAGTACCTCCCAGACTTACTTGGGCCATGCAATTCAAGTTATGTAAGCAGTTGCTGGTCTTGGACAGTAAGTTGTCCTCTGGCTGGGGAGAAACACCTCAGGACAGATTGAGGACTTACCTTAAGTAGGTGTGATTTCAGTGAGAAACTGATCCTTTCCTTATATTTTTGCTCTTCAGAGTGTGAGAAACGTAGTCTCAATGTCATAGGTTTTTAATTAGAATTTATTATATGATAAAAGCAATTTCAGCATGCTGGGTGTGACGGACGCAAGTGTTGTTTCGCCATCGCACCCGAACACAGTGTAGCTCTAACATTTATTTAGTCTCAACATACATATTCATTTGACTCATGCATAAACATTTTAAGTACATTGTTAAGCAGTTTGACATATGCTCTATTCACCTTTCTCCTGGGTTGTAGGAGTAGTAGCCAGCATACCTGGAGGGTTGGTTTTGTAGTCTGCACGTGTAATAGAGGACACCCAACTGAGGGAAAGTATTTTTCTATCTTAATTGACCTGTGACCTCAGAAGAGACAGTGAAAGGTGCATTTAGTGCATTTTCATTGGGAATTGGAGGCTTTTTGAGAAACAAACAATTGGACGGACTATAGAAACTCAACTCCCAACAAATCATGATAGTGTTGTTTTTCCTACAGAATGAATGGTTTCTTGGTATATAATTTTATTAGGGTTAAATATTTTTCAAATTCATTGTCTCCTCTGCATGATTGAGAATTTTTAAAGTATAGATGCAGATTAAGTACTTTGACTGCAGCCAGATCTTCTTGATTACAAATTCTTCTAAATATAGGTTGTGTTTTTTGTTCCTGTCCTTTGCCCCCATGCTTTTCCTGGTCTAAATCAGATGTGTTCTTTTGCTTTACAGGCTCCAGATAAAAGGAAAGCATTAGAAGAGACCAAAGCCTACACAACTCAGTCTCTAGCCAGTGTTGCTTATCAGATCAATGCACTGGCCAACAATGTATTACAGCTGCTGGACATCCAAGCATCCCAGCTACGGAGGATGGAGTCCTCCATCAACCATATCTCCCAGGTAATCCTTTTTTATTCTTAATAGAGGGCTGACAATGTTGGAAGAGCCATTGTTGTGTTTCTTACATTATTGAGCCTGATAGTTTCTGTTGACTTCTTTGAATTCTCTAAGTATTAAGATAGGAAATGGTAAGGCTTTTTCCCCCCAATATTTATGAAAGCCACTTTGTGATGAAGGTCATTGTCAAAATAAAATAGTACCTGTATCAAGAAATTCTGAAATTATCTTTGGTTTCAAGTAGGAATTCATTATTAAGATTCCAATATCTGAAGCTGCAGTTGAGGGAGAGCTAGAGAGGATTATGTTTCTGAAGTAAATCCAGTTAGAAGTGCCATACGAGTGGTGGTATTTTATTTAACATTGCAACGTATATGTAAGTTATTTGTTTTCATACCCTTGCAGGATCTAATTTCATGGGCTGTGTGGAGGGGCAGAGAGATTCACGTGCTGCCTATTACCTGCTCAAGCCAAACTCCCTCCCTGCCAAGGCAGTTGAATGAGTGAGCTGGCCTGACTTGTACTGTGACTGCAGCATTGCTGGAGTTGCTGCAGTGAGAGGCCCGTCCCTGTCAGTGCCAGCTTGTGCTCCCCTGGCTGAAGCTTCACCCTGCCTGGCTGCTTCTAGGGGGGAAAGGGCTGCTGCTCCTGCCTGCCTTGTGCCTGTATGCTACGTCAGCCAAAAAATGTCTCCTGTGCTTAGTCTGGAAGTGGCTTGTTGCATAACCAGGTGTGTGCCATACCAGTGCCAATGAAGGCAGGGACAGGACTCAGTTATTTCCCCCTTATAGTGCTGTTCTGAAATGGACTTGAGTGAATTGCTGAAAGCTCAGTGTCCATGCTGTCATATGCTCTTGCTGAAGTTCAGTCGGATCATTGCTGTGCTTTGTCCTATGTCTGTCTGAGATGTTTCATAAACAAATCTCAGCCCATTCACCCCAGAATGTTTTTCAGTGCAACCAGCGAATTTAAAACCTTAGTTGGTCAACAGGTATCCTGTTAGTGGTACACCTTAGACCAAATATGTAAAAGAAGATGCTTCTCATGGTCTCTGCTGTCTGCCTCTTCACAGGCCCTGCTAACCTCTGCTTACTGTTCTTTTAGAGTTGTGGTTTCTAGACATCCTTCTGTGAAATGGCAGCTCAGTGGTTCGCTGAAAGCATGACAGCAGGGAAAAGATTCCAGTGCAAGTGAAAGGTCCCTCCTAGTCTATCGAAAAGGCTTGTCAAATGCTGAGAACTAAACAGTGTTAAGAGCTGTGTGAAATATTTAAAAAGTACCTGCCACTGAAACAGGAAAGTAGAAGGGAATGCCATTGCTGTAGATAAGTTTCTTGTTAAGTATTCAGAGATTTCTTGTTGCTGGGATTATGATTACCTCTGAAGAAATGACTGGATAAAGGACTGAATGTGCAGACTTTGCCAAGCATTGAATGCCCCTTTATACTGAGCACATCTTTTTTGTTTCAGAGCTGCAATGTGTTTGAAGCAATAATTGTTAAATTCTCATTGGCTCACTAATATGACTAACCATGGAAGAAGCCAAAATACTTGATAGTAGCACAAAAGGTGTTAACCCTCGGTACTATTTGCTGCTTGAATTGAAGGCACTATGCTGCAAGCTGTTGAGTCACCTGATACATGGACTGTTTGCTAAAGACTGTGAACAATCAGTGCTTTGTAGAGCTTTTGAGGAGTGTTTAGCAAGGTCACTTACTTGTAGTTTCTGTCCTGGTTGGCCTTTCCTGAAACTAATCCTTGCTTATAAATGAAGCTCTGCAGATTAATTTTGTACTATTAAACTGGATATGGATAATGCACATATACCACCTCAGCTATTTACTTTTAAATGTTTCTGCTCAAAAGCTTCAAGTGCATTTCTTAAATCTGCTGTGCAGTTGCTGTGATAGACTGTTTTTAAATGCTCCGAGATCTCCAGAGTATCTTTCCCTGTGCCTGTATTAATTGTGAATATTTTCATGCCACTAAAGCATGAGGATGAATAAATTCTCAAAATCACATTCTTCTCCATGAAAGAAGTATTGCCTAGAAACACAAATCTGAGGCATTGCCGGTCAATTACTCGATTCTGGACTTTGCTAAAAAGAGCAGCTCACTGTGAAATAAGGTATAATTTGATAGTTCTTCTTTCTAAGGAAGAAAATCCTGTGGCTCTTCTGACCTATGAGTAGTTTCTGTTCTCATAATGTTCTTCAGTTCCCTATGCATGTTTTCCAGAATGACTCTAGGCCAAATGACTGGATAGTTCATCCTGATTAGTAGCCACCCAGTATTTTTTCCTGGCTGTGTATCATCTTTACTGGAAAAAGCACTCATGAAAAGTTAGGTGATAGACTAGCATGTTATATTGTTACTGGAGCCTAATTTTACAGATGAAAAGTGTGCCTGGTTCTATAGCAAAAAAATTACTCAGCTTTGGTTTCTCATTGAGCACAAACACAGAGTCTTCTCATGAGTAATCACAGTGTGGTAAGGGAGCTGTTCTGAGCACGTGGAGGCAGTGAACAGCTCCAGGAATGGCTTTCACAGAGCAGCTAAAGCAAGAGCAAAAGCCTGCCCAGCTGTATCTGTATTTTCTGCAGTCATAGTTGCCTTTCAGTGTGGTTTTCTGGAGTAATGCCATGTAATTATTTGCTACACCCAATGTATAAAGCTGTGCATGTACATCTCAGCTAACCTGTGGAGGTTTAAATCCTTCATCTTGACTTTCACCATTGTCAAGCTGACTTAACCTTTCTAAGCTGCTTTGGTATGGCAGAGAAGAGACTTGATCACTGTTCTGGAGAAGTTTTCAAACTCTTCTGTTATGAGGGATCTTGCTCATCCTGTTAGGCAAGATCTGGGGGAAAGGATAGTAAGCATATCCTTTGGACCAACGTGAGTATCCAGACTTCACTAAAGGCATTACGTTTAGCAAATATGACACCAACCTCCAAGAAGGGCTGAAAGGAGGATCCAGAGAACTACAAGCCTGCCAGCTTGACCTCAGTGCCAGGGAAGGTCATGGAGCTGATTGTCCTGAGTGCCCTCATGTGGCATGTGCAACCAGGGGATCAGGTCTGGCTGGCTTGGGTTTGTGAAAGGCCGGTGCTGCTTGACCAAGCTGTTCTCACTCTGTGACAAGAGGACTTGCTTAGTGAGAGAAGGAAAGGCTGTGGCTCTGCTATCTGGACCTTAGTAAAGCCTTTGACACAGTTTCCCACAGTATTCTCCTGGAGACATTGGCTGCTTACAGCTTGACCCAGGGGTGTTCTTTGCTGGGTAGGAAAACATCCAGATGGCCAAGCCCAGAGAGTGTTGGTGAATGGGGTTACATCCAGCTGGTGGGTGGTCACCAGTGGTGTTCCCCAGGGATCAGGGCTGGGGCCAGTCCTGTTTAGTATCTTTATCAGTGTTGTGGACGGGGAGATCAAGGGCACTCTTGGTCAGTTTGAAGACACACCAAGTGGAGTGTGAGTGTTGATCTGCTGAGGAGCAGGAGGGCTCTGCAGAGGGATCTGGACAGGCTGGATCAGTGGGCTGAGACCAGCGGTACAAGGTTCAACAGGGTGAAGTGCTGGATCCTGTGCTTGAGTCATAACAACACATGCAGTGCTACAGGTTTGTAGAAGTGTTTGGAAAACTGCTTGGCAAAAAAGGACCTGAAGGCTCTGGTAGAGTGACTGAACATGAGCCAGCAGTGTGCCCAAGGGGCAAAGAAGGCCAGTGGCATCCTCGTTTTTATCATAAATAATCTGGCCAGCAGAACATGGGAAGTAACCATTGCCCCTGTACTTGGCACTGTTTTTTGATTCTTCTCTTCCCCTCCTCCTCCTCTTGGAATTGAGAGATGACTTAAACAAGTAGTTTGAGATAAATTTTTTGCTGCTTCATTTCCACAAAGTTCACGAGAATGAGGATGGGACAGCCAAATTCATCAGAGGAGAGAGGTTGACAGGGACATCCTTGTTTACTTTGTCAAAACTGAAGAATGTTACAGATCAGCACTCACACTTATGTCAGAGCAGCAGCAGTTACTGGGTGTAGCAACTATGCTTTTTTTTTGTCTACATAAACAGTTTTTAAATAGTTCAGTATTTAAATCCAAGCATGAAGAAAGCAATAGACTCCTTTTTAAGAAGTTATAGTTTTCACCAGGGAAACACTGCCTCCCTTAAACATTCAGTGTTGAGATTTTCTCTGCATCTGAAGCTCTCTCTAATGCGAAATAGGGACTATTGAAAAACAGCATATTTTGAAAGCATAACTCACAGCAAAAAAAAGAGAGACACATGTGCATCTTTTGTTACCATTAAAAGTTAGAAGCTTTTAGAACTAAAAAAATAATTGCAAAGTTCCTGAATTAGATCAGAAGAATCTTGACTTTACCATCCCCATCTACTTAATTGTGCGTGTAATTCAAGTGCTGTATGCAAGCAGAAAGCCAAATGCCTTCTGTTTCTGTGGTGTGGTTGTCTAGCTGAAGTCAGGGCAACAGTGCAGATATGCAGATGTCTTCTTGTAAGCCTTTTGAAATTTACTGCTTTCGCCTATGTTGAACCCCCCATAGATCCCCAAATACTACTTTCCATTGAATGAGCAACTAGTCCAGACTGATGGGGATTAGAATTCAGAGAAGCTCTGCTGAAGGTGTTCTGGGGCTTGAAGGAGTGAGCTCCTACGTAGTTGCAAGTTGGTGTCTGATGACAGGGAAGAGGAGCACAAGAACTGTCTCTCAGCAGGTCTCCAGTGCTTGAAGAGGCATAAGGCAATGCATGTACAGGGGTGAATTTATGTTTGAGTTTTTGAAAAAGAGCTTTCAAAGTGTGGGTGTACTTTGGATTAATGTTATACTGCATTTATTGATTATGGTGTATGATCATAACACAGTTCAACTTCATGTTTGAAAGCCAAGAGAAAGAGGATAGAAAAGTAACAAATTGTCTGCTGATGAATATGGGTGGTCATGCTGAGGAACAAGCAGTTATGTGAAGTACTTTAGTACACTGAAGGATGTGAGCAAAAGACCTTTCCAGATCCTCTTCATGGTGACTGTGTTTCCAAAGTACAGCTATCCAGGTACTTCTACCCTGAAGTTGTCTCTTAAAAAAAGAAAGAGAATGCTTAAAACCCTGACCTTTGTCTCTGACCTGAAGAACATATCGGCTGGATGAAAGAACTGTTAACTGGAAAGAAAATCAACCAGAACTAGCAAATGGGTTGATTGCTGCTAACAAGCAGGGTCAATACTGGAGTCCACACTGTTCAGAGTGTTTTTTGGAGACCATTCAGAACATAGAGCATGTCCTCAACAAATCTGGAATAACTAAATTAGGAAAGGTGATTCATATGCTGAATGGGGGGATTGCTTCAGTAGAGAGTAGCCTTACTGGACCAGCAAAAACCTTGGGAAACTGGGCAGGGTGCAAAGCCCTACACCTTAGGTGGAATAACCCTGTGTGTTTGTATCCCCTGGGAGGTGACTGTGAGTAGCCATGTGCCGGAAAGGAGCTGGTGTGCCAACGTGCTGAGCATGAGCCAACACAAGGCCATCTGAATAAGTGAGGCAGTGTGGTGGGGCTACCTTTGTAAGAATGTGGCTGACAGATGAAAGGCAGTGATTGTGATCTGCTCTGCAGGGATGAGACTTCATCTGGAGCATGGTGTCCCTTTTTTTAAAATTTTTTGTCACCTCTGCCTTGTTCAGGAGTGATTTGGGGAAAGTGGAGATAGTCCAGCAGAGAGGGATGCTGAGGTGGTTAGGGGCATGGAGCATGCAAACTACAAGGAGAGGTTGAAGGGGTTGTGCTTGTTTTGTCTGACAAAAACTAAGCAAAGCAATGACATTACGATACCCTATGAATACTTAAGTGAGTCTGTCTTTGCATGTAGTCTTACTTGGTAGTGCCAGTGTAATGTTGAACAGTTAGCCACAAGTTGAAGCTCAGCAGGTTAGTACATGGAGTTGGGAAAATCCTTTTTATTTTGGAGTATGGTGCAGCACTGGTACAGGTTACCCTCTGCTATGACTATTTTCATTGTTACGCTCCACTATATGGGTATATTCTAAAAGATGACTTTGTATCCTTGGAAGGTACATTCTAAGTTTCAGGAACTAGTTGCTGAGCAGGGGAGAGACACTGATGAAGTCACGGGAGAAACTGCCACCACATGTCTACAAATTCTTTTAAGCTTCATTTCCACACGAACTTTCCACACATCCCAAAGTATGTGAAGAAACCATGAGTATCTGCAGGAAATAGAGCATCATCTTATGTTGTATACATAAGAATAAGGTCTTCTATCTGGTTCCCTTGTGCTCGTCAACAGACACAAATGTTCTAAATAAGATGAAGAAACTTGCACCTTTTCTCTAGATTAACCATGCCTTGGGTGATGTTCCCTCTCCTAATAAAGTGCTGACAGTTATCTGTGTGGCCTTTGCTTCACATCCTGTTCTTCCTGTTCTTTCTGTGATAGAGGCCAAGGCTCCCAGAAGTTGTACTGTGCTTGCTCTGGTTATCTGTCTGCTTATGAAAATTGTTGTTAGCTTTGTGCATATCAGCTTCTACATGATATATAGAAATTGCTCAGAATGTATTATAATGTGTAAGGGTTGCCTTGTCAGCTATTCTGTTGAGAAGTTTCCTTCATGTCCACAAATGAATACAAATAGGATCTCTCTGTAATTCCTGTGCAGTTTAGCTGATGCAGTCAAAAAACCCCCAGCACATGACCAACAAAAAAAATCAAAGCAAACCTACTTATGATAGTTATGTCTACCTATGAGAGAGCACCCACAGTGTCAGCCTGTGTGATGGAGAAGAGCAGTTGCTTTGAAGAAGAAAACTGTGCTAGAAATTGTTTCCAGTTTTTTGTCTCCCATGTGAACGCAAAGTTTTGAACATATTTTTGGGGAATGGGGGAAGTTGCTAACTTTATTAACCTTTGACTGTAATGAATTCCTGTATATACTGATTCCCATTCCACAGTCTGGTGAAAGGGCAGTCCGAATGCACAGTTTTCAATGTGTTTTAGGCCATTAAAGCCTTCTCACTGCTCAGTGAGTATTTGGCTGTAAGCTCTAGATACCTCATTAAATACTAAATTAGGAGGCCTGATGAAATCTCCTGTTTTCTGAAATTAAAGCAAAAAATCCAGGACTGTGAACATTACTCTGAACGGCCTTTTTGATAATTTTGTGTGACAAAGGAGTCATTGGTGTTTGTGCAGTCATTTTAATGAAAACCTCTCATATCTGGAAGATACACCACATAGATGAACCGCATCACTAACCTGCTATAATGTCACATATTGGACTTTTCAAGGAGTCTTGTTTTTTTTTTCCTTCAGATGCTTCTGATTCCATTGTTACATGACATTAATTTTGCTTCTCTTTCAAGTCTTAGTAAACCAGCAGTCTTCACATGTGAATAGCTCCTGGTTTACATTGAATGAAGGTTTTGTTATCTCTGACAATGTTTTAGTTGTATAAATATGGAGGATGAGGTGATGATAAGAATATTGTGGTAATACAGGAACAGGCAACCAGCTACCAAAGCATTTAGTCAGTTGCCATGCCCGTGCCATTCAACACAGCTATTTGGGACACCGGTCTTCATGACAGTTGGGCACTGTTACACTTGAGCTGACTGTGTTTGGGGGAAAGGAAGGGACAAACAAGTATAGAAACTTACTGTGGAGCAGGTGAGTCTTTATTGTACTGCATCACTGAAGCTGCCCCTCTTCATAATCTACCATTTAAGCACATAAACATGACCTGCTGAGTGCTTGTGGCTGGACTTCTTGTGCCATTCAGAAGGGAATTGCTTGGTGCCTTCTCTTGGATGGTTAAACTAGGGGCACACAGAGCTTAGTTAACATATCTGTAGATGCAAAACCAAATAGCAATTTATGTGTTTTATAAGTCAGTATTAACACTCTGCCACTTCTTATGCTGCTGCTGCATTCAACTTTATTCTCTTTATTAGCAGGGTCCTCTTCTGGAGCCTACTGGTAACTGTTATGCATGTCTTGTAAAAGCTTACAGGTCATAGGTATGCAGAGAACACTTTCATTATCATTTCCATTTGGTGTGCTCACTATGCATGTAGAAGTGACCACCATAAAAATAAGTCTGCACCTTCTTTAATTCCAAAGAATAGATTACTAAAGCTGTAGTTTTCATTTCTGATATTAATTTCTGGTTCCAAAAAATAGTTTGATTATTTAATGATTTTGCCTAATATTGTGCTTAATTATATCTGCTGGGCACAAAAGTGTAAGTAGTATGTGATCATGTGATCATAGAATCGTAGGTCTTGTATGTTGTTTGCTTCCTCTTGAGAATTTGCTGAATAGCCGTGGCTTTTTGCTGAGTGTATCCTTTATGTGAGTGCTGTTGTGCAGTGGTTTTGTAGCTTTAGTTGTTCATGCCTAAAAGCACTTGCTTTTTCCCCGTGGATGTTGTCCTAGGATGGTTATTGGCAGTGGACCCATCACTACAATTGAGTGTGGTCTCACACTAGGATTGAAACATACCTGGCCATTTGTTAGATTGGCTTCTCTGTGCTTGTTTGGAGGGAAAAAATAATGTCTTGTCAACCTGATCTTGTCATGCTGTCTCAAATTCCTGTATGTGACAAAGCCAGGAGCAACAAGAGTGTGATTAAAAGCTATTAGGCTTCTATACAAAGTAAGGACAAGTAGGATGGGGACCTTGGAGTTAACAGGGGTCATGATGGAAATAGTAAAACATATCATTGCTTCAGGAAATGTCAGTTGGGCCATCGTTTGAAAATACAAGAACAAGAAAATTGAATAATAACTGAAAGGCTTGATTTGAATATAGGAAATTCTGTTTCCTTGTTGAACTCAGTGCCCTGTGGGATTATTTTTTCTTCATTTTAAGTTATATTTTTGAACTGTGTTCAAAACTAGGCTGTATAAGGTTGCAGGATAAGCCTTCAAACTACAAATCAACCTTTATCTGACTGGAAAGGAGATAAATGTCGTCTTTGGGAAGCTGATCCTTCTTTGTCCATTTATAGGATTTTCTTACGTGTGTTGTTAAGTCAAGTATTGAGCGAGATGCAGCAATGGCCAGATGTACAGGACTAAAAGACAAGAGTGGTACTGTGGATAAGGCTTCTTTTCCAAGCTAGGCTGAAAAAGGTGTTAACTGAAGATTTTGAGCAGTGTACATATTTTTGCTCTCTAATGCCTCATAGGTAGTGTGTATGGTAAACTAATAATAAGCCAGCTTGCGTGGACTAGCAATTTGTTTAGTTCTCTAAATAGTTCTTGAGTTTCTAATTAAAACTTAGATTAATTAAAAGAAGAACTTGAAATTACGCAGTTGATCTGTGTGTGTGTCATGGCAGATGAAACATGGCATTTGAGAGCGGAAGAATAGTAAAAATATGATGTTATTCCAATGTTCCATCTCCAGATGCTTTTTGTCTGGTGTGATGGTGTGTGAGTGACATGCCAATGTAACTGAGGACAATGTCCATTTGGAAAATGGAGAAACCTCTAAGTTGTAACAAAAATGTGCTAACTTCATGTAATTATGAGTCATTAAGATAAAGAGACAGGTCCAGTGAAAAGCCCTGAAACAAATTAGACTTTCTCAACTATCTAATGCCTTACCTGTCACTGTATTTTGAGCCAGCACTGATAGGGTTATAAGCCTGTAGCTGATAGGAGGTAGATCATCCTTTATTAGTTCCACTCTGCGCACTGAGGATGGCCTGCTCACCGCTTATGTATTACTGTTTTAGCCTCCTCCTAAAGTGATGTATAATTAAGCATATTGTAACATTAACATACTGTGTTATGCATGGTGTTCATCCTTGTGACCTATAGTCATGTCCTTTAGTGCCTTATTTTGACCGTAGCATGACGGCTGACCCCAGAACCACTCCTGAGGTAGTGGTGAGCATTTGATAGTACTCTGGCATCTGGATTCTAAAACTGGAGCAGGGAGATTCTGGGGGTGTTCCTGATGCTTTGGTTTATATAACAAGTTTTTCCCTTTTCTGAGTATAGGCTGTGGCACATTAACAAGTAACAAAAAGCTCAGGAAGTGGGGGATGGTTTCCGTAAGCTCTCACTGAGAGAAGTTCGAGTTCAGTCACTTGGGATTTTGCTGCTTGAAGCATTCCCCTCCTGCAGTGCAGAGTGCTTCTGGGCTGGCAGAAAGATACCAAGCCTCAGTCTCAGCTGGCTTGCTTCTTACTTCTAGACCTTCAGACTTGGGAGCAAGAGGAGGGGATATTTTTCAAATGCATTTTTAGAAATCAGAGGTTCTGCAAGCAATTATGTGATTTAAGCAGGCATCCTGGGAAAACAGATTGTGAATAGTCTGCAGATCTTACTCAGAAATTGTGTATTCTCCCTCTCCTGCCCATTTGCCTAAATTTCTTCGATGTGGTAGTTCTTAAAACAGACACGTAGTTGTTGTTTATATTAGCTATATACTTCTGTGACTAAACACATTCTGTATTGCTGAAAGGATATACACAGTTTAAATCCAAAAAGTACATTGACCTTGCTTAGAACAACCAGACTTTACCAAAGCAGTGGGCTGGAGGTAGGTCACAAACATTTTCACACCTGTCTTTTTTGTAGTCCCTTAAATTTTGTGATGTACCTCTTCATCTCTCAGGGAGATATTTCTCTCCCCTCCAGCAGGTCCCGCCCTGATTAAGGCAGCTGTGGCAGTTTATTGATCTCCACCACTTTCCTGTGCAGTCAGGTTTCTTGCAGACATTCAGTGAATCTTCAGTTCATGTTTAGCTGTCCAGTTGTGCACGGGTCAGTGTCTGTGGAGGTTGTTACTGTGGAGCAGTAAGGCTGACTCTTGAAATGCTGTGGAGCTGTTCAGAGGCTTGAAACCCACTATGGTGTTTGGAACACCTTCACCAAGGCACTAGTCTACTCTCCTCAAGTTTAAACACTTCATTGCTTAATTTCTGTAGTGTATGTCTAACCTTTGCCCAAAGTTGACGTCAGGAGATGGCCAGTCTCTTTTTTCCTGACGTTCTCTTGTTCCAAACAGTGTTTTATTCTCTGCCCCCTACCCCCTGAATTGTGGGCTCAATTATCCTGGAGACAAGGCCTTGAAAACTGCAGACTTTTGGCTGCTTGTTTCAGCTGGCTTCTTTCTGTGTATCATCTCCAGTGGCTGATGCTCCTCTTCTCTCTAAGCGTTTGCAATTAGATTTAATCATTATGCTAAATAACTGCACCCTGGAAATGGCTGATTTCTGAGCACATGACCAGTCTAACTAATGAATTTGCTGTAGCAATAGTAGGATAACACATTCAGCAGCAGGGTCATAGTGATGTACTCCTCTCTGTATCTACACACAAGACTTTCTCTTCAAGACTTGTTGGGCTGCAGTGTTTGTGTTCAGGTGCACTTCACAGGACAGAGCCAGGATCTCACTCTGAGTGCATGCATGTATGAGCCTGAGATGTGGTCCTGGTGGAGGGGGTGACTGGTGGCACATTTTTTTCTTGGGTCAATGTCCTTTCCCAGAGTGCCCTGCCTTAGTCAGAAAGCGTTTTGCTGGATAAGGCTGTGGCTCAGTATGGGCTGAGTGCTGCTGGGACTGCTGAGGCCATCTGGATGTTACCAACAGATGTAATTGCAGTATTTCATATCATTCGTGGCCAAGAATAGGAGGCCAAGGGAAATCCATTTACAGAAACAATGTGCAACTTCCTGTTTGAGTTGTGTGTGGAAATAAAAATGGCAATGGAGAAGTAGAGCAGTCTTAGCAATTCCATCTCTGCCCTGGCCCTTCCTCCCCACCCTCTTAAACTGGTAAACGTCGTACGTGCTTGTGATTTGATTCTCTGTCTTCTGCTTTTACTTAATATATCCCAAATTACAAGAAGTCTGTATGACTCAGTCCAAAATAGTAACATGGTCTTGGGAAGTATGTGAGGCAATTTTTAACTCTCTTTTCTTGCTCGAGTATCTTAATAGGCTTCCGTGTGCAATACTGTGGAAACTGGGTTTTTGGGAGAAGCTCAGGCTGAGGGAAGTCCATGACACTTCTAAGCTTGTCCTGTGTTGATGTACCTTCAAAAGAGAGAGCTGTTTACAAAAGAGGGTTTGAGAAAGGGGAGACTGCATCAGAAAATTGAACTGTCTGGTTCTATAGTTGTCTTTGTAAACAAAAGAAAGGCACTCATCAGATCCCAGTTGTTTTGGTATTCAAGTGGCATGGAAGAGCTCTGCTAAAATAATATGATGAAGATAGTAGTATGGATAATAAGTCAACTGTAGAGTGGAGTAAGTATACTGAAAACTTGTAAGTGGAATCTGTAGTGGCTGAGGGTAGTTCCTGCCACCTTATTTTACTGATAAGACTCATGGAGAGTGAGTCTCATCTTGCAGTGAGGAGTGAGAATGAGTCTCTTGCAATGGGGACAAGAGGAAAAAAGTGGCCTTTGCTGGTTATCCCTTCACTGGAGTAGCACCTCATAGTGCTGCATCACAGTTGCTTGCCATAAAGGCCTGCTTACTTTTTTGTAAAAAATCTTGAAAAAGTCCAGAACTTTAGTGATTCTCATCTGGACAAAATGCAGTCTTCAACCTTTGAATATTTAGGGAAAGGAAAAAAGAAGAGAAAAAGACATTTCATGTATGGTAAGCTGCACTTGTGGCACTAAGGCAGGAGGGTTTGTGGTGTACATAGTATGGCCTTTAGACATGTGGTGTCTGTTTAATTAATACTTACGAGTTACTCCTGGTGCAGTGCTGGCCCCACTGAGAACTTAAACATCTCTCACTAGCTTGTGTCACTGCCATCGATGGCATATGGTCAGAGGTATAGAAATAACATTGTGCTTTGGATGATTTGTAATCATAACTATGTTGGCAGGTGGTTAAAGGATACCCAGCATCATTCCAACATATGTTGTCTCTGTTTTGTGTCTTAGGGAAGCGATTTGTCCTGGGACTGTCAATCCCAGACACCTTGTAGGCCCTGAATTCATGTGGGGAAGGGGGTGCTTGGGAGAGGCATTTCTATGTAATGTGTGGGGTTTGTTCATTTTGGTTGTATTGTCGTATGGTGGGGTTTTTTGTTTTAAGAAAAGTATGTATCTGAAAATTGATGTAGAAAACATTCAAGTAAATACATGTGACAAATGAGAATAATTTTTTATTGTTCAGCATAATAGTTATTTTGAGATGTACAGTTAACCCACTACCTCATCTTTGTAATGTAACCTTTTTTATTTTGCTATTAGAGATAGTAAGCTAAGGCACTAAACAGGTGATAAATTAAAGATAAGGTAGTATTAGCTCACTTGCTGTGGGTTCTGTTTCGTCCCCTCCCCAATCTGATTTGCCAAGTTACAGCTAAATTTGAGGGGTTTGTCTTTGGGCTCTTTTTGTTCAGGCATGAGCATTCTGACTTGTCATTGTTCCAGCTTTATCAGCTCCTTACCTCAGACAAACTTTCAGAAAATTCCAACTTGTTCTCTTCAGTTTATTTTTATAGGCTTTTTTTAGATGGTTTCCTTTTCAGCCACCTGCAGTGCTCTTTGCAATTGCACATGTTCATCTCCTACGATGTTGCTTTTTTTGGCACACAAAATACTTTTCGTTTGACATACAGTTTTATTCTACTCCCATGGTGGTTCTTTGGTGAGTCCAAACTACTGAAGAAGCAGTTTTCATTTTCCCTTTCTGTCCATGTGCTTTCCTTCAGTCAAAAACGTATTTAGGTTTATACGTTTTGTTTAATTCTAGACAAGTGCATTGCTTCCAGTAGTAAGGAAAAGAGGGACTCATTCAACCACTTTAAATGCTGCAGCTCTTACATGGGAGCTTGCATAAGCATATTTTGTTTCTTCTTTTTTTTTTATAATAAGTCTACTCATGTATGTGTATCTGCAGAAATACCCATCGAAAATTTTTGTGAAGTTACCAAATTCTAATTTCACATACTGAAATGAACTCACACATGCGGTTGGGATTTTGACTTCATGTAATCAAAAGCATTTATCTGCATTTTAAGACTGAATATGAACACAACATGTTATGACTGCACATCCCCAATGTTGTTCTGTCAAAAATGTATCGGTGGGATGGTACAGTTGAAACACTTTGCTTTTGAAGTGTCTTGTGCTTTAAAGACTGGTTTTAATCAGCAGCTTGTGTTGGCCAATCACTGAAATGTCTGTTCAACTCCTTGTGTAGAACCCTAGAGGAGAGGGGTTGTATCTTGGTTCTCTTCTTGGAATCCTGTCTTGGTGAAGGGGAGATGATGGGTGAGAGGGAGGACTGAGTAGGATAACTGACCTTCAAAAAGGTGTTTGTTGTACTGTGAAAGTCAAGTAGATGGTCAACTGTTGTTAACTTGCCATGTGCTGTGGTTTTGGTCTGGTGCAGAGCTGGGTCTGTATTTCCTGTCAGGCAGTGGTTATGAAGTGGTGGGGTGTGGGGTTCAGCCACAGCTGAGTCTCCTGCAAAGACTGGAAAGCATATTCTAGAGGGATCAGGGCTTTTATATTAGAACAGTGAGTAACATCATGAAAGCTTCCCTCTCTCCCCACTCTCAACATGTACTCAAAAGCTCCAGACTTCAGAAGGCAGGCAGAGAAAAATTCAAATAATCTCCGTTCCCCTTTTTTGTGTATTCTCACAGAGATCTACATTAGTGTTGCATTTTTTCTGCTTGTTTATTATAGTTAAGCTCTTGAAGGTATTGAATTAGCAGTTAAATGTGAAAGAAATAAAAAAATTACCTAGAATACAAAAATTTGTTGCACTTCCCATGAACATGTATCAGAGGTCATTAGAGGGCTTGCTTTTTTTTTTTTAACAAGTAATGTTCATAATGCACTACTCATTGCACAGCGTGTATGTTTGATTTCTCAAAAGGTTAAAATCTGCGGTGGAGTTTGCCAAAACACAGGAAATATGACCCATAACTTACTTAGGCATTTTCAATAGCAATTAAAAGCATGGATGGCGGTCCCGTGGTGTAAAGGGGAGCACTCTGGACTCTGAATCCCAAGGTCCTGAGTTCAAGTCTCAGTGGGACTGTCCCCTGGCAGTTCAATGCCTCCCTGCCATCCCATCCCGTCAGATCTCAGATGCTCAGCAGGGTCAGCCCCAGTTAGTACTGGGTGCTGTGACAGTCCCGAGGACTTCACTGTCACTGTCCAAGCTCGCTCGGCCGTGGCAGGTGGACCTTAGGATTTAAGTGATGGGGCCAGTTCTGCGCACTCTGAGCCTCACCTAAAAAATCCACTGCACAGGCTGGAAGGGCACACCCAGGTGGGGAGAGCCCTTCCCAAATCTTCATTCACAAAACCTGGCCATACGGGTGGAAGGTGTTTTACAGGGAATGTGGGGTATCTTTGTCTGTCACTGTGCTCAGAGCAGACAGCTGTGGCAGCAGTGCCTGTACCTGTGCCCACCCACACTCTGTGTCTCCTCTCAGTGCTGCTCCAAGAATCTGGCCCAAGCAGCAAAGCTACTTCCTTGGTGCAGCACAGGAAGTCTGGCAGAGCCAGGAATAGAACTTCAAACTGCCTTTTTCCAGGCTCTTGCTTCCAGCCACAGGCCCATCCCACCTCTTCCCTTCGCTCGCCTGACATCCTGGCAGCAGCTGCCTCCTGCATGCAGGGCCAGCTGCTTCTGCAGCGCTGTCTGACCTCCATACTCCAGATGTTTGAAGTTCCATTTCCCCCATGCTTAAGTGAACTTTAGCAAAGTGCTTCTGGCATTTCACCAATACAATGGGAAGGAGGGAGGGCTGTTGTTTTTACTGTTTTCTTTCTGTAACAAGGGCCTCTGTAGAGCTGCTAAAAATCTCTGCCTCTGTAGGACTTAACTCCATTTGCCTTCAGTTACCATCTGCCAGTCTTGCTTCCCACATCCCTCTCCCTGTTCCCAAAGATACTCTTGCAGACCTCCCCTCCTTATGCTCTGTGTTGGCATCATCTTCCTTTCAGTTGGGGAAGGTGGGGAGCAGGGAATGAGGGTTTGATGAGACACCCTTGTATCTCTCCATAGATACTTCTCATTTATAGACCCTAATTCTCTGAGGTGGCATTTCACGGGTGAGACCTACTGGCTTCTGTCAGCTGCCCCATTTTATGTTCTCAGCATCTTACATGAACATGCTCTGAAGAGAATAAGCAAGAATAATGTGAGAAGCTTCTTTCCCTCTGTCCTGTCTGAAGGATGAATATGTGCCCTCTGTAGCAGTCCTCCATTTGCACTTGGCACCAGGAAAGAAAAATCAGGCATGAACTCAAATCTGGCTCTGGGACAAGTGGGCTTATTTCTGTGCTCTGATTCTTGTCCTAGAATGTCATGTACCTGTTCCCAGCCCCTTTGTTCTGTCCTTTCTCCGCGTCCTCTTTCTGCTCAGTTTCACCAGCAGAACGTGTGACTGTTTTTGCCAGTAGGGTAGTCTGAAAAGCATCTATAGAGATAATCCTTTAGCTGAACAGGCCTCTCTTCTTCCTTTTCAATGCTGTTGTATAGGTATACCTGCCACTCCACAGGTTGTGTTTTGGAAATTGGGGTCCAGTCGGGGTCCAATTCTCAGTGAATCCTGGTCTTCCTTTTGGAAGAAAGGCTGAAGGTGAGGCTATTTGTCTGTGGCCAGTAATCTTTAAGCTTGTTTCTCTGGCTTTTGTTTTCAACATCTTGATTTTAGTGAGGCTTTTTATAACGTTTGCAACCATATGTTGTGTCAGTCAGAAATCAATTTTTTTGTAAGTATGTCTTGAAATTAATGTAGCTTAAGAAACGTGCTATAGAACTATGGGCGTTACTGTTTTATTTTCAGTGCTTTTGAATTCTAAACCCATGCAGGAAACAAAGCGTCCTGAGTAAATGGGATGTCTATGGTATACTTCCCTCCCTGACCACTTCCCCCTGCCGCAACTGTCTTGATACCCCAGAAAAAAATATGTATGAGAAGGTATAAAATATCTCCAAACCTCGATGAAGTCTAGTCTGCTTTATGCTGATGGAGAATCAGAAAATCTGCTAGTGTATCTAAAGAAAAAGATTTTAATTCTTAAGTCAGGGGCTATCTCTATTGGATTAAACTGACATATAATCTGTGTTCAAACATAATTAAAAAATACAGTGATAAACTGTCAAAGCCCACAACCTACACTTTATAAACCCTTCTCCCCATTAGGTGATACTTGTAAAATGCATTGTTAGTTTTGTGATTTTATATATATGTATGTATATAGTTTATGTATACAAGTGTATTTTAAAAGTGTGCATTTACATATGACTTATTTCTCAAGTAGGACTTAGTATTTCTTTTATTATTTTTCTTTTGATCTCTCAAGTGCCTTTGTCCTCTGCTGATGCCGAATGTTTTACATGGACTGTGAAAGTTGCTGTATAAATCTGTGCTGATGGCCTTAGTTCATTGTGTTAATCTGTAAAAGCTCTTGAATGTGAGCCCTCCCTGCAGGAAAAGGAAGGTGACATATCAGATTACATGAGACATGGCTTATCTGGCTCCTCTGGCCTTTTACCTTAAGAGGCCTGGATTTACCAGGACTTCAGGAGATGAAGCTTTCTGGAGAGCCTGTCCTACTGTTGTTACTTTGCATGCTGAAGGGAAGGTGTGAGAAACTTCTATCTATAAACCTACCAGAAAACATTGCTGGATTTGCAGCTCTTAAATGTATTTCTGTTGCCTCCTACATTGCCAGCAGCACATATAAAGCAAACACACAAGGTGAAACTTGGATGTCTAAATTGTTCAGAGGTGACAGGAGACGTGTCTTTCATGGTGCAGCTCAGAAGGCATGGCAGGATGTTCTGAGGCTTCTCAAATGACATTAGACAGTGGTGTTCAGGCAACTATTAGCCTTAGTGAAAACTGGATTGAAGGATTGTGTATGTGAAATAATAAGCCCTTGAAAGCCTTATATTCTGAAAAGAATTTGGGGAACTGAAAAAAGCATCTCCCTTTTTCTTGTTGTCTGGTAACTTGCTTGTTGCTGGCACTGACTTTCTTCTGTGGATTGACTGATAAATTGACAGTACTTTAGCAAACTTGATTCTGGTGGCTGTCCAAGGGGCTGTTAAAGATAACTTGAATTCATCTCTTGAAGGGAAAGATGCTAAGAAAGACCTTTGCCTTTTTTACTGTGAAGTTGAAAGATAAGCAGTATAAAGCTTCTAGTACAGTACCGTGAGATGAAGATTTCTTCAGAGCTAATTAGGGACTCGAATTTCACACAGTTGATGTCTAACTGAACATGATAAAAGGTTGTTAGTCTTCTGCCTTAGAGACAGGATTGGTCCCACCAGTCACTGATAAAAGGGCAGTACTTCTGTCAATGTTTCTTTAAGTGTTCTAATATGCTTCTGGGATTTTAGTTAACTTGACCTGATGTCTGTGCTGAAGAACTGGGAAGTGGCAACTGCTCACCACATTGCCCAGTTTTGGTCTATAATTGAGTTGGTGCAGTCACAGCTTGGGTGTTCTAACAATTTCTGTCAGTGGAATTGACAGTTCTAGTTCCCAATGCCTGTTCAGCCTCATACTTTGGAGATCCCCATGGACTGAATGAGTGTGTGTATGGTGATACAAGGGTGACTGATGCTGGTTGTACTGACACTGCTCTCCATGTCTCCCATGAGGCCAGGCTTGCTTAGTGCTTGGATAAGAAATGGGAATAAATTATTTTAGTTCTCATAAGTTTCTCAGGCAGTATCTTGGTGGGGGTCATACAATATATAAGGATTAGTCATGAAGTCCAATGCTTGAATTAGCACTTTCATCAAGAGTTAATGAAATATATACTTTGTAACATTGTGCAGACATCTGATTGTACACCATGTTGTAAACCTTCAAACTATTCACTTGTGCTTTTTCATGCCTGATGTGCCTCGAACCTTTAACTGATCTTTTCTGTAGAATATCTCTCTTGCAGTTTAAGTATGTTCACATTTTCTGTGTTGAATATACTGAGTTTTATGTTGAATTTTCTTTACAAAATAACAGCATAAAGTGGTGCTCTCACCAAAGAAGTTAACTGTCTGGCTGAGCTCATTAGAGCTGGGGATTTTATTGTTCTTTTTGTAGGTCGAACTGACTTCCTTGCAAGTGGCCTGTACAGCGTGCCTTGTCCAGAATCTCTTCAGTGCTGTTATTCAATTTTCCATAACTTGTCTATTAGTGTCTTATTAAATACAATGTCTTTGTGGAAGTAGCAGTGGAATAAATGTGTATTTCTAAAACAGAATTATGTTCTTAGTCTCATCAGTTTATTTTCAGGGAAGCTTGTTATATGAACTGTATAGCAGGACAATGCAATCTGTGATTTTGGAGAATGACAGTAAGGGTTAATATTAAAGCTGGGCTTAGGAAGATTGCAAAGAGTGAGGGTTTGGTTGTTGGTTTTTTTTTTTAATTTATTAAGAGGTGCTGAAGGCACCTTAGTGTTTGTTTCTTAAGTTATATTTCCTTTGGTTAACACTGCAATTTATAGTCTGGGTGAATGAACTTTTAGAAAATACTTGTTGCTGTTAGAATGTTTTTAACATTCAATTATATGTATTTTACTGCTGTTACCAACTAAATCTGAAGCTATGGATAATTTTTACAAGTTAGTAGAACAGATCTTACCTTTCATCTTCAAACACAAAGTAGTAGGCTTAGAATCCAGACAGTTGTCCCAGAGGTCAAGAAAGGAAACTAAACTTTGCAACACTCTGTCCCATGTATGCTGTACTTTTCTTGGCAAGATTCAGTCTGAAAACTGTCTTTGCCCAGTATTTTGTGACATCAGGCACAGTTTTTTCTGAAGTGAGATACTATATTTGGTGAATTGCCAGCCTGATGGGATAAGTCAAATCTAGTATTCCAATTGGCTTATCTTTGACTAGAGGTCTTGGGGGGTTTTTTCTCATGCCATTCTTGTAATGCCCTTTGATTAAAGGAATTTCACAACTTTGGTTTAGAATGAATGAAATACTGTTCTCTCTCTTAACTTGACATTCAGTAATGCTGTCTTTAGCATAGAGTCATTTCAAATTTGAAGGGACCCATAAGGATCATCCAGTCTGACTCCCTAAAACTCAACCATATAACTGAGTGTATCATACAGATGCTTCTTAAACTCTGACAAATTTGGAACCCTGACCACTGCCCTGGGGAGCCTGTTCTAGTGACCAACCACTCTTTTGGTGAAGACCCTTTTCCTATTGTCCAGTTTGAACTTCCCCTGGCATGGTTCATTCCATTTCCTTATATACTATTGCTGATCATCAGAGAGAGGAGACCAGCACCTTTCCTGTCCAGTACCCCCTTGAGGAAGTTGTAGGCTGCCATGAGGGCACCCCTCAGCCTTCTCTTCTCCAGGCTGAACAAGCCAAGTGGCCTCAGCCTGTCCTTGTGTGGCTTTTCCTTGAGATCTTTCACCATCTTGGTCACCCTCCTCTGGACACAGTCTGGTAGTTTGATGTCCTTGCACTGAAGTGCTCTGAGGTACACTCAGCACTCAAGGTGTGGAACAGGTTACTCTGGGGAAGTACAGCATCGAGTTTGTGTGAAACAGGTTACCAAGGCTCAGGATGTGTGGTTACAGCAAGGGGTGGGAGGATGGGGGTGGGAAGTGGTAACAGGTCATGCTGCCTGCATGGCTGGTACATCTTAGGTCTGTGGTTTTGTTTGTATAAAGTAATTCTGATGCATTCGGTTAATGCTTAGGTTATGTGTGTGTGTGTGTGTGTGTGTATATATATATATATATATAAAACACTGATTGCTCTGTAACCAGGGCTTTACTTACTTGAAATAAAGTGGTACTATCAGACTCAATCCTATATTCAACCACAAACTGAAAAATTGACAAAGGGGTACAATGTCAAAATTACAGAAGACTGTTGCCAATAACAAGCTGCTCAGCCTTCCTTGTCTCCTCGCTTTAGATAAATTAGCAGCTTAGGGAAGTCTGTGGATTTTGAGCCTACATTCCTTCTTGTCTGAGCGAGCTTAGGGACAAATTGAAAACTTACTGGCTGGCAGCTCTGTGCAACACAGGCACTTGTTTGAAGGCCATTTGTGATGTGAAAATAAAGGTTCTTAAAACCATTGCATCAAATGGTCTGAAAAGCTGTCAGTAAAAATGGTGTTGTAATTTTAAGATTTTTTAGGTCTTTGGTGCTAGATTTTTATAAATGAAGGAAATGTCCTTGAAGTGACTTTTGTCTCTTCCTGAAACTCATATTGTGGTTTGAATTTTGGCGTGGGGGAGTGGGAAATGTTTGGGGAGTGGAGGCTTTTTGGTGGTTAGGTTTGGTTGGTTGTTTTTGGGGTGGTTTTTATTTGCTTTTTAAAAAAACCCCAAACCTTTATACACTGTATCTTAGTCTCTGTTTTGAAGAGTTTTGTTTGTCCACCCTTTTTATCTGATAGCCACCGTTCTCAGTGTTGAGGACTAGGGAGCTGTTCTCTCCCCTGCTCAACAGTCCACTATTCCCAAAAGCCTGGCAGCTCTTCCCAGCTTATTGGTAAGACAATTGTGCAGCACCACACAATGCTTCTCCTGTCCCCTCAGCCAGGTCAGTGTGTGTGCTGTTACAGCTTCGTTTTTGAGGAAGGAGCAGAGTAGGAAACCTGAAGTGGAATTTTCCTGTGCAATGCTTCTGGAGTATCAGTCAACACAAATCTAAAGAGTATTTGCTAGTGTAAATTTGTGGTATTAGTATAATGAGTTGTCCTGTCCTTCAGGACAGTCTGAAGTTGGCAGTACCTGGTTAGTGGAGTTGATTTAATAGAGATTATATTTTCTTTTATTCCCTGTTCTTTACCAGCTGTGCATGCATTTGGTGAAAGAAGTGGTGGCTGTGTAAGTGTCTGGCTCATAAATTTGAGTTGTAGTTGTTCAAGATTAAAAAGATTGTAGAAGCTTGAATTGTTTTTCTGTTTCCTTTCCCTCCCCCCGTATCCCTAGATGTGTGAGCTGTATGAAAATATTTAGATATCCTCATATTAGTTTGGCCAGATGTACTCCAGTCTCTATTTCTTGTAAATTGTTTGTTCTGGGCTTGTACACTAACATGTGTGTAGAGTGGTACCTGCAGCACAGAATAATAAAAGAATAACTATTTGCTGTATCATTGCTGTGCTGCACTTGGCCTTGAGGCTGCTTTTGAGAAAGCAAACAGTTAAATTTTAACTCTACATCCTGTTGTCCAGCTGGGGGTTTTTTTCATATGATTTGAAGAAGATAGATAGTGGAGGCAGCTAATAATTAACAGTTCCTTCAACCTTCAGTCTTAACTGTGCTTCTGGATTAGCTGGCGTAGTCCCGAGCACCCAGTTATAATGGCAAAGGGGTTTGTTCGAGTTAAATTTGCTTCCCAAAGGAAACATGTTGTGCTTTTGTTGGTACAGAAAAATCAGAGGTGAGCAATTCAGATCTGTATAGACTCTGTGAGACTGAAAGCAGGTATCAGCTCAGAAGCAGCAAGGCCATAGCTGCTGTTGTCTGCTAAAGGAGAAATCACTCCCTAGGAGTTCTTAGCAACTCCCCAGAAGTTTTTTCATGAGAACTCCTCAGGTTTCCCACAAAATACTGGAGATGTTCCTGAAAACAGTCAGGATGATTTCACCAAAACACTGGACTTATGAGATATGGACTATAACCAATTAGAGTTTGCAGTTAGATGGTGTGAGGTTCAATTTAGCAAATAGAACGTACCTTTAACCCTATATATAAACCGTGTGCAGTGTGTAATAAACTGCATTTGCTTGATCACATTCGTCGGGTGTGTGGTGTCCTTATTCCTCCACATATTTATTGTTACTTTAGTGCTTTTCCCTCTTCTCCAAACTGGTGAAATGCAAGACTTTTTCTCACTGGATTGTGTTGTCCCGTCCCTATACCCCAAATTTTAAGTTACACTGTATATTTATGTTTCAGCATAAGCCAAACATACTTGAAGCTGGTCTGACTCTTTGCTAGTGCTAATTAACCTGTGTTAACCCAAGCCAGCGAGCCAGCCTTTGCTCCTCTCCTTCTTTGATGTTCAAAAGTAGGTTTTGCACATGAAATTGCAAACTGACTATTGTTTAGCTGTCTTGTTACCATTTCAGTGCAAACATTTACTCACAGCTACAGATGTCAAGTGTGACCAGAGTTTTGATTATGGTCTGTTTGGCTGCTACCTGGTATACCTGGCTTGTCTCTGTAGGAAGTTAACTCATCTGGTTGCAAACTGTGCTGTCCTACTGAAAATTGCTTGAGTGTTGAGTATTTCCTCATTTGGAAGTGAAAAACATGACTAAAGAATAAACTTCCACATGAATGTTAATCAAACAGATATAAATAAAAATAGAAAAATGAACAATTGTTGAATTGTTGTGTGCTTTGTTTTGCATAATGTTCATATAAGAGTTAATAATACGCAGATCAGTAACTTCTTGAAGTAAGATGCTGTCTGGTAGCTGTGATGGGCAGCTTATTGCTCTGGGCAAAACTTACGCTGTGACTCTTTGCTTTGCATAGGGGTAAAATCCTGCCGTGCTTTTGCAGTGCCAGATGTGGCAGGAGTTGCAGTCTCTCTCATTTGCTTTGAACAGCAAGTCAGTCTCTTGCACAGACACGCCTGAATGCCGTTCAGGGCTTACAGGTGTGCCCCACTGCTGGCCCTGTGCTGTGATACTGCCAGTCTCCTCTTTGCTCTCCTCTTTGCTTTGTTTACCTTACTGAAATCCATGCAAAGACTTCACAAATCTCTGCTTGATACTTCATTTTGGATAAGCTGTCTGATAAAATTAATATACGCTCTTCACTTGTTCTAAGAGTTTATTAACAACAATTTGTTGCAGTATTAAGTTAGCTTCCAAAGCAGATATGGTACAGCATCTGTTCCTGGAATTTCTTACCCTCTACTACAGTAATTTATGGATTTTTAGGGAGGAAAAGTCAGTCTTTATGGACTACCCACTAGGAGAACATGCATCTTTTTGTACTGTGAAGGGTTTGGTTTGGTTTGGTTTCTCTTTTCTTTTACCATGAATGTTAAGAAAACTCTTAGTACAAAGATGCATTTTTTGTCCATCCACTGAACAAAAAATTTATTAGTAACAACAGATTTCTTTTGTGATAATGCAGTAGAAGCATGGTTTATTTCAAGGGACATAGCATTATTTTAAAATACCCTATTTTGAAACATTATAGTACGTTTCCTAGATTGATGTTCTCAGCCTCCTATATTGCTGTGTTCACATGATTCTAAACTAAAGTTGGTTCTTTTTCTCACTTGTGCAATGCTCATGTATTATGAAATATGAAGAGTTACCTATTATTTAAGAGTTTTAAGAAGTAGTTTGAGACCTGCTGTTATTGAACACAAAGGTTCAGGTTGTATGGAGAAGTTGGAAGATAGATGATCCAAGAACGTGTAGCACAGCACTCATACAACCATTTCAGCAGGATTAAGAAACAAATAAAAGCCAGAACTAACATGCATTTTAGTCTCTAAAAGGAAAAGAACAAATACTAGCTGGATTTGAAAAAATAGGGGTAGTCTTGTTCTGTAGTCCTCACTCTGTCATCTGTGAAATTGACTGCCAGAGCAAATGTGGCTGCATTGAGTGTTATCTGATACTGATGTAGTGGGAAATGCTTGATATAAAGGATTGTCTCATTTGGAAAAGTGTTTTTTTAATTCCTGACTTGGAAATTTTTCTGAGCATGAGCATTTAGAACAATAAAGCTTGGTCCAAAGTTTTATTGGAATATTTCATTAATTTATTCCAAATAAGCTAATGCAGACATACATATCTAATGTCTTGCATTGCTCTGGAAAATCTCAACTCATACTTCTATTAATATTCTCTGTACTTCCAAAGTAAAAGAACTTTTTTCAGTGTTACAAGTAGTCTGTTATTTAGCTCTAAGCTGTGAAAACTAGCTTGCTTGGTATCCCTGCTTTTAGGTGCTTCTCCACTGGTGTTCCCACTTATATTCTGCAATGGCATCTATCAAAGCTGTTAAGGAGGGGTTTATGTCTTTCTGTAGTCAGGAGAATTTAAGATTATTTAAGCATGTGCACCAGTTAATGACAAAAGCAGTTCAGCTGAAGACATTTCACAGTGAACACTGAATGCTGGCTTTCCTAGAAATGGTAATTTCCTGGATACTGACTTTGCTTTTTTCAACTTGCTTCATACAGCAGTAGAGGGAAATATAAGCTAATGCTGTGCTTCCTCTTTGCTTCGCTAAACAAAACTTTGCACATCACAACATTTATTTTAGACTGTTTCTAGAGAGGTACCTAAATGAGTAGTGATGGACAAGGATTTTTCTTTCATTCTGAACCTTCACTCTTTTTTTTTTCTATGACAGCCTCTCTAGGAGGAATTGATGCTTACAAACTAAGAATTACTTTCTCTAGTGGCAAAAGTGGTGGCTTGATGCTCCAAGTGGGTTTTTTTTCAGATACCATCCTCTGCAATGAGATCCTGAAGTTCTTGTAGGTTAAACCAGTACGTTCAATCCCTAAATCTCGAATTAGGCTTCCTAGACGTGGGACTTACTATGTCATCTGATGCTTGATTTGCACTTGTTCTTCAGCTGGGTTTTAAGCAATGGTTATATTGCATGTAGAAACATGTCTGTTATGTGAAGCTTAGTCTGATTTTTCACTGACTGCTGGACTGACATTTCTTTTATCCTTTAGGTATTTTTCTAATAAAATTATGGTACTTGCATATTTTATATTCCTCTACTTGCATCTCTAAGGCTTTGTTTTATTCTTTCAGTAAAGCTGCTATAAATAGTATGACTGAAACTACCCTCAGTGCTGAAATGAGTCCTCCTTTGTGCAGACTCTTACTCTGATATGCACTGATGGCTTTGCTGAAAGAAATTACTGCACAGACTTCCCAAGCTTAGCCCCCTCTGGGGCTGTGGGCAAATTGCTTGGCTTGTCTGTCCTGGTTTCCCAGCTGTGGAGTTGGAGTAATTTATTACTAGTGCCAGTCATAAGAATGTTGAGGGTTAATCTGCAAGGACTGTGGTTGCATAGTGTCTTTAGAGTGTCAAAGCAGTAATGTATAATTGTAATTTTATTACTAATATTGGTTATTTCATTAAGGTGCAATTTTCTAACAACATTCATGTAGATTAAACTCATTTCATCAATAAACTGGCATCCTTCCAGCATCATTAACTCAGTTCAGACTCTTTTATCTAACAGTGAAGCCTAAACATGTAGCTAGCTCTGCAAAAAAACCCAACTAGCAAATGCCTAAAGAAACCCATACTTTCTTGTTTTTAATCTAGACTGTGGACATCCATAAAGAAAAGGTCGCTCGCAGAGAGATAGGCATTTTGACGACCAATAAGAACACATCAAGAACTCACAAAATTATAGCACCAGCGAACATGGAACGTCCTGTAAGGTATATTCGAAAACCTATAGACTACACGGTGCTGGATGATGTGGGCCATGGCGTGAAGGTAAGAATACCTGGATACCTGAGGACTCCAAGTAACACAGACTAAGAGACAGGATCAGGGCAGAATGTTGCTGATACTAACATGTTTAGTTCCTTTATGATAGGAAGGATTATGGGTTTGAGATACTGCCATATATGATGATGTAAATAACAAAATGAACAGTTTCACAGTGAGTGGGTTTTGAGCAATGTTTGCCATAACCTTGTGACTGTCTGTCAGTGGTAGTCATGGATTCAGGAAATAATGGCTCATGACCATAGGCTAATGACTTGTAAAAAACTCAAGACTGATTTAGAATTATCAGTCCTTTCTCCCCTTGATTAAATTGTTGCTGCCATTCTCTTTACTTCTTTAGTTATAGAGAAAAATTAAGTCCTTTCTTCTGGGAAAACTGGCTGGTGGGGTGGGGTTTTTGGAGGGTGGACAGGAGAAAGGGGTCAGCTAGTTTGCATTTAAATCTCAGTGGCTTTTTATGTTTCACTCCCAGAAGTGCTTTTGGACAGCCTCATTTTCCTTTTCTCTAGATAAGGCCTTAATAAATTAATGTCTACCTCCCTTGAAATGATCATAGTTGAAGTGAATTAACACAACACAATTTGCCGCCTGAACATATTTTTATAATAAATACCTTTGTATCCCTCTAGAGAAGGCCTTCCAGGTGTATGCAGTTTGCAACAATCTTCCCTTGGATGGCATTTATTCAACAGCCATGTATCCTCTAAAGCTTGTCCTGCTCTGGTCAGTCAGTTGTGCAGCTAGATCAGCCCATCATGTGCCCTTTGAATCGCTGAGCTCTTGAGGAACAGATCTTTCAGAATTACTTGACACAAAAGAGTATCAGGGTACCTCCGGCTTTGTAGTACCACTCCAAATGGCCAGAGGAGTCCAATTCCAACACAAGTTATAAAGCAGTTCTACACCATGACAGCTCTAGACCATGAGTTAACTTTGTGCTACCTGATTTTTTTCTTTTGTTTGTAACTGAACCTGTATTAAACCTGTAACTCTTGGAATTGTTTTATACTAATAGTTTAAGCCAGACAGGATGAAAAACAGTCTTGTGTAGAAGCCTGAAAGACATGCTCTGAATTGCTGTGAAGTAGAAACACTGGAGTCAGAGAAATTGATGATTTTTCAGTACAGTCTGCATTCAAAGAGAGTGCTCTATGAATAGAGAATACAGGAATTAAATGTCAGGTTATTGGTTTCTGCATTTAAGTGCTCCAGGGATCAAGTGCTGTAGAAGACTTTTTAAAAGTAGAATAATTACTGTTGGTCTCTGAAATTGGTGCTTTGCTGAACTACTTGCATTGTGCAGGCTCAAAACAGGTTGCTTGATCCATGAAGGCTGAAGTTGTTAAAGCGTAGTAGTTGCATTTTCCAATATGACTGTTTGCTTCTGGGAGTGCTGATGTGATTTTATTCATGTGACCCTCTTTGTTTAGGGGTAGAAATGAGATGCTGTTTACCTATTTTCTAGGTAGCTCTTATGCAATTTTTCCTATAAAGGGTTTTATTAAATGTTAGTGGTTTATTGTATATTAAACCCTTGGTCTCTTTGGAGGTAAAAAAGTTTCTGGTAGTGACCAAATTATCAACTCATTAGAAGTCAGATGCAAACTATATCTTGCTATTATTCTTCATTGAGTGATTTGCCTAAGTCTGTTTTATGACTGTGGAAGGCATGAAACACATAGTTGGTATTTTCTATGTAGACTTGTTACACCAATTGAATATTCTGCCAGACAGACATCAGGTATATGGATAGTTCAAGGTGGTGTTTGACACCTCCATTAGTGTTGATATTCACTGGACACGCTGCTGAAAAGAGTGTGCTGAGGTAGGGAATGACATAATTAAGTGTTTTAGCCATCGTATTAATTGGGTTCCAAGAGTGTGACACAGATCAAAGCTCTGAAGGAAGTAGCTTACTTTGTCTGCAAACCTACGTGTAGCCAGTGCTGTTATAAGAAAATCAAACCAAAACAACTTAAGAAACCAAATCAGGTCCTGGTGGAAGTTAGGACAAATAACAGATGATGCTGAGAACCTGAGTTGCCACTTGAACATACAAATTAGGGGGAAGCATAAAGTAAATTGAATTACAGACTTTGTCTCGTACAGAATGGCCTTAGAAGATGCTTCAGATTCTGTTGAGTCTTATTTTCTTGAGCAAAGACTTCACCCCAGGTTGAATAGCTCATGTCTGATAAGGCCTGGGAAACTATGTTTTCCTAGAGGAAAAGAAGTTTGAGTTCTGCCTAGAACAATTGTCAGTCTGACTTGAAGGTCCTTGAATGTTTTCTGCTGTAGTCACTGTCAGTAAAATACAATACAACACATACACTGGCATTTAAGTATTTAAAAATAAATATGCAACACTGATAAATCTGCAGGTAGTTTATTGCTGTTAATGGGACTCTGTTTTCTACAGGCTTTGATAAAGAAACAAAGGAAAAATACTAGGAAGAAAAATCAAAAATGCAGGCTGGATTTTATCCTGTTTCTGCTTTTATTTGTTTCATTAAATATTGATCCTAAGAAAAATATAATTTAAATGTACAGTATATTTTTCAGGGTGATCCTGAATTATTTCATATAAAAATGTATGTAAAAGTATTGTCTCACAGAGTAAAAAAAATAGAAAGATGTGTAATCTTCTGGGTGAATGCTGTCTCCATAGGTTTTCTATCTGAGCAAATGCAGGAACACCTGTATATATTCTCAGCTCATTTCCTTTGTTTGTCTCTGCTTCTTAGGACTGTATAAGGGATGCAAAAGCAGGTGCCTGCACTTGGCCCATGGAGAAGGGCTCTCCCTGCTTCCCTCTCTCTCATACATGCAGCAGTTTTTGTGGGGCAGTGAGAGTGGAGGTGTCAGTGATGGTGAGCAGCTGCTCTCCGTAGCAGGTTTCCTTGCTGATGGGAGATGCTTCCTTGGAAGGCTGTGCCGTTTCCTCCTCCAGCAGCTTCCTGGTTGAAAAGCTTTTGTAGAGCATCCTGGGCTGGCAGAGTTGCAGGGTCAGATACAATGTCTCCAAAAGGAGGAAAGTTGCTGTTTATTATGTATGTCCCTATAAAGTGAAGGCTACCATCAGTCCAAATCAGGAGGACTTTCTAAGTTGATTTGCTAGCACAGAGGCTTTCCCTTCCAACATAACTATGTGTGGATGGCTCCAGGAAACACAGAGGCAAGCATTTTTGCTGGTCTGCTAAGTAGTTGCTCAGCTGTCACCCTCTGGGCATAGGGGAATGTAGCTGAAGTCATTCTTGGTAAACAAGAATAACTGTCATGATGTGAATATCTACCTTCCTGTGTGGAGCTTGGTTTAAAATTATTAGGCAGAGACTACTTTAACATTTCCTTCCCCTTCTCTTTTTTTGTGAAAGGAAAGAAAAAAAGTACTGTGCCAGCAAATAAATAGGTCAAACACAATTACTCATACAGAAAATGCTTAGTTTAAGAGTGGGAGAAGGAGGAGAAAGCTTGAAAGCGGTCTTAAAAGCCCTGAAATTTGCCCTTAAAAGCCAAAATCAAATCAGCCTTTGAATTTATAATAATCTTTTTTTCATATAGGAGGCAGGTGGAATTGCAGCAATTTTTAAAATGGCAGCTAAGTAGGAAATTGAAGTGATGCCTTATGGTAAAGGCAGGTAAAATGTTGAATACATGCCTAATTGAAATACCTAATAGATGTAATTGGATCAGGTTGATTTTATGGCACTAATAGTTCTTCAAAACCAAATTTAAATTGCATATGAAGATTGATCACTCTTCAGCTTTATTTTAAGAAAAAAATAGTAATTTTGTCACCATACAAAATTTGCATTTCAGCACATTAAAACTATTAAGAAGCTTCTGAGCCCAGGAAGTCAAACAGGAGTTAAGCATTCAGAAATCTTTCTCAAGCTGATAGAAGTTGGAAGGACACCCTTAAAGTAGGGATTGGGCCATAACTTAGGTTAGAGAAGGAAGTCTTGCTTGTGCTCTTGTTGTGCTTTGCAGCCTGTCCTACTCACCTGCAGTCCTGATGCTTCCATCACTGTCAGTGCCAAACAAAAATCCACATGAGATGCTGGTGTGAGGGTGGAAGGCTACCTAATCATGCCTACTTACCCTTTAGGGTAAGACTGTTCATGTGTTAGCCACTGGAGTATTAAATTTTAAATCATTCACTGTAATAAAACCAGAGTGAAATTGGGATCCTGAACCTGAGCCTGGGCTGCTTTTGTCCCCTTACCAGCCTCTGTCAGACATTCACGCTTCAAAGGATGTCATGTTGCCAATTTCATTAATGTCACATCATCCCTCTGGGGTCACGGCCAAACAGTAAATGCTGCTGTAGGGTAAAGAATGTTTCTCTGGGGGAAAACGTAACTTCCTACTGCCAACTCTAATGACTCTGTTGTGGGTGTTAAGACTGTGTGCTTTCCATAGGGCACTTGCTACTGGAAATTCAGAAGTGTGCCCAGTGTCATCTGATACAATGTAGGTTTCAAGCCTTTCAATTTGCAATGAAAACTCAAAACTTTGAGGTCTCTTTATTTTCTCCTTTTGAAAATACTTTTTTATGTTCACCTCTTTTATGACAGATGCAAAGCTACCAACTCAACTGAAAAAGCATAAAGTGTTTAAAGGCAAGAATCTCGGTATCTTTCTCTGAACGAGACTACTGAGTGCTGAGGGAATAATTTTGTCTATCATCCACAGGCAGGTTTTCATAGGTTAATAGCAGTTTAAAATGTAATAACATTCTGAGGTCACATTTGACATATTTTTGCCTTTTAACTGGAAACTAAAAAAAAAAAAGAAATAGGCAATACTGATGACAGAAGACTAATTATTAGGTTGCAAATAATACAGGGAGAGCTTATAGTTACATGATCAAAGGTAATATTCCACTGAAGAGAGACTTAACTATTATATATGTTCAATTTTGAAGGAAATATTGATTTGAAACCTAAATTTCCTCAAAAAAAATCTGCTTTGCTGTAGGCTATAAGGAGATAAAGAGGAAAAACAGGCTTCTGACACATTCTGATAATAAAATTGAGACACAGGAATCATTTCTTCAAAACTGCACAGAACCAGTGGCAGAAGTGTGTTACCCTGAGTGACACCCACATACAGTTCGCCTGATGAAGGACATTGATTACATCTTCTCCCAAATTCCCTATCTTGCTTTCTGTAAGGAAACCACATTCTAGACTTGGGGCTTTACTGTATCTTTTCCTCAGACATCCCCTACCTTCACATACAAACACTGTTCCAGCTGCCACTTTTCTTGCTCTGTGTCCCCTTGTGGTATTCCAAGACTGCTCCACTGGTGAGACAAGAGGCAATCTCGAGCAACAATGCCAAGCTGCACATAAATAATAGCACTTCTAAAGGTCTCCTGGCCAGTTACCTTTCTGTACGGACCTTCTCCCTTGACTAATAAAGGAAATACCTCTTTTAGGCAAAAGGGGAGGTTGACTAAACAGTCAAGAGCAATCTTGTGGGTTTTTTTTTTTTCTTATTGCAGTAGATGACTGATTACTGGTCAAAGGTAACAGGCTGATTATTGCTTTTGCAATATTTATTGTATTAAAGTTCACGGTTTACCAGATACTTACTATTAATAGAGATCAGACTGGCACACTTCTTAAACCCGTGTTTCCATTGATAAGCACTTACATTGCATGGGCTTTAATGATGGCTTTCAGTGATCCTAGGCATGGCAGGACAAACAGTGAGATTTGCTCTTTAAATTCACGAGTTGGAGAAATAGCAAGTGACAGCTACCTGCATACAGATTTTGAAGTTGCTGCAGTCTGAAATTAGAGTTCATAGCTGAAATGTGCAGGAGAAACTTGCTGACATCAGTGTGATACAAGAATTTTTCTACTGTGTGCAAGTGGCCTTTTGTGTGCTTATAGATACATTTGCTCACATAAATCAGTTACATGCAACATCCTTACCCCTGGTTTTCCAAGCACAGTTTATAGCTCAAATGATAGCTTTATAGTTCCCTGAATCATGACTAATGTTCCCCCATGACTTGTTACTTGGCATGAAAACTATTAAAGACAGTTTAGATGGCTGCCTTCTGAGGCCAGGCATTGGAGTCCCTCAGTGTCGGCATCCTTTGGCTCCCAGTAGGTATTTCTGATTGCCTCACGCCCTTTCCTTTCATGCCATTCTTGATCTGGTTCTCTTTGGCCTCAGTTACAGTAACCTGCAGTGCTGCCTTTGTCTGCAGGTAGTTTGTACTGTTTAGACTATCAGAACCAAGTATGCTGCACTTGCCAAAATAGTTGCCTTAAGCAAGTTATCCTCTTGGTACTAGCAATCATTGCTTGTTCTTCCAAACCCACAGCTAGAGCTTTTCAGTCCAGGTGCTCCAAATTCCTGGCACCAGTGACGGGAGCAGCTTCACTTTTGGCGTTGATAAATGCCTTGCATGGCTGTTGCAAACACCTGTTTTGCCCATTGCCTTAATTGCAGTTCTCCTTTCCAGCCCACTGCTGGCTCTCAGTCCTTGGTCAGCCTGCTCTCCTATGCTCTTGAAACCCTGCAAATGTGTCAGTGCTCTAGCTGTGATATTTTGGAAATGTAACAAGGTTGACTCCTATTTGTTGAACCTGAGACTCTGATTTTGTTCTCCTAAAGTCCTTAAAGCTTTATCCAGGACTGCCACATGCTTGTTGGGTTTTGCCTGGAAAAGCAAAATTCTGCTTGCATCTTCAAAACACCTCTCTGCTATGATGGTTTCAAGAAACCCCAGCTGATACTGCTGCTTGCCGTGCTGTCTTCTCTCTGGGAATGTCCTGGTCTGTCTACTTCCCTGCCTCAGCACCACAAGCACCCCCAGCAAGCTCACACACTGTTTTTGTTCTGATCTGTATGTCATGCAAGTGGTGGTTTCTGGCTGACAACTGTCTCCTGTGTGTACAGTACTACAAGTATCAGGAGAAGAAGCAAGTCATGCTCCTCATGCTTCTTCAGGAGTTCTCAGTGATGCTCTTCATTTGACTAAGCTTTTTTCCTTTTGCACCTCCTGTCTCTTATTTTATACCCTCTCAAAACAGTCTCTTTCCTGTTCAAGCTGTGAACCTTGTCCATGCTGCTGCTTCTCCTCCTCATGCCCTGCATTTCCTTCCTTCCTGGCTCTGACCTTCTCGGTACTGATCAGGCAGTTGGTCATGGTCGTGTTCTGCCAACTGGCTGGTTGGCCTAGAGGCATCTGTACAGAGATGCTTGAATGTACTTTAAACATGTTGGCTGCTTTTCCTTTTGGTTTTCTGTTGTCTCTTTTCACCTTTTTCTTAAAATCACGCTGAGTCGAGACCCTGCGGCATAAACTGTTACCAATTCCAAGCAGTTTTCTTCAATTGCTTAGAAAGCATTACATTTTGTTTTCAGACGAAGAAATGCAGCAATGTTAACCTCATAACCCCAGCCAATGAATAAAAGAAAATGTCTCCTAATTAATTAGGTTGTTAATCATGATTAAATAGCCATATGGTTCATCTTGCTTTGATTCATTTGCTTTCCTTCCTTACTTTGCATTGGAATGGCCTGCCCAGAGAGGTGGTGGATTCACCACCCCTGGAGGTTTTTCAACTGAGATTGGCCGTGGCACTGAGTGCCATATCTGGTAAACGGACTGGAGTTGGACCAAGGGGGTTGGACTTGATGATCCTGGAGGTCTTTTCCAACCCAATCAATTCTATGATTCTACATAGGATCCTTACTTACTCCTTTTGGATCAGGAGTTCCTTTGGATCAGGAGTTCCTCTCCCATGTGAATCTCAGTTCTTTTTGTGTTCTGGCTTTTCGTTTTCCTGCCTGGATGACTCTTGTTTATACTGACAGCAACAGAGAGGACATCTACAGACCTTTTTGTGTATAGAAAGTAATATGACAAGTTCCAATTCTTCTGCATAATCAAGTGTTTGTATTGTTTAGCTGGTAGCAAAAGAGATGATGCTCACCTGGTGTGTGCTAGAGACAGGAATAAAGGTCAAGAGCTGTTGGACTTGAGAAATGTTTTGTGTGTTAAACAGTACTTAGCAGTAGAAAAGTTTGAAATAAGATGAAGACAACTGAATAATTTCTAGATGTTAATATTCATATTGTCACTGCAGCAGAGGCAGAATGTAACAGGCATTAAGAAGTGGGTGGAAATACCATAAATGGGGAATGACTCTGCATAAGGGAAGGAAAGAAAGGAAGCTTTTTGAGTTTATATCTTTGAGGCAGGCCAATTTAATAGTAGAGGCTGGATAAGAAACCATGGCACCCTTCTTTTTTTAAGCCTTTAAAAAGTTTCTAGCTATGGCTGCTTGGGGAGATGGGACCAAGAGTTTTTCACTTTTTGGTCTCCTTTAACAAATTCCTGGTATTATGCCATTGCCCTTGGCAACTAGTGAAGTAAAGGGTCACACATTCCTGTGAGAGGAGAAAGCAAATTTCATTGCTAAAGGCCTGTTTTAAAAATATAATACTTTGGAGACTACTCTGGCAAGTTGGAAACTGAGCCTTCATGTTTATCCATGGAATAAGTGTGTGGGGACAGAAGTGGTTTAAGTGCCTGCCACTCTGCTGATGAAACTTTGCACAGACTGGGAGTAAATGAATTGACCTTAGAATTTACTTACCAGAGTTAAACTTTTTCATGCAAATTTTGGAACAGGTTTTGTGTTTCTGTTCTGTAATATGAATAACTTAAGAGTAGTGGCTTTCAGCCTCTTTTGATTTGTAAACCCCAGCTGTTTTTCAGTGGTTTTTCAGGCCCTCTTAGTAATCTCAAATACACATTGCTGTATAGCATGTTTTAGTTACTCTTTAACTGAATTCATGGATGCCTTTGAACTGATCTCTATTTCTTGGAGAAGAAGGAGAAGGTGGAAACCACTGTTTGAAGTGCTGTGCCTTAGGAGGCTTGTTCTGGAAGTGACAGTTTATTTCCAAACAACCTCAAAAAAGCAAAAAAAATATTTTGTTTTGGATGTTTGTATTTGCCTTTTTTGTTTGTTTTTTTGTTTGTTTTGTTTTCATTTTGGGGTTTTGGAGGTTTTTTTTTTTTCAAATTGGTAAAACTAATCTTTTCCCCATTCAAAACCATAAGTATTTATCTCCCTGTCCCATTCCTCCACCCCCAGGGTTCCCCCCCAAAACCAAGAGAACGTGACTTGAATTTATTTAAAATTTTGCATGTTTTCTTCATGAGGCCAAGTCTTTTTATTTTTTTCCTCAGCATCACAAAGGCTGTTAAAATTATACAGTGGAATCATATAATGACTTGATTCTGAGAGCTAAAATTTCAGAATAACAATCACTAGAGCCCTGCCAACACAGTTGTGAGCAGCCAGTGTTGTGCTGGCTTGAATCAGATTTCAATCGATAAACCAGAGGTGAAAGGTGCTGCTGCTCATCCTGTTTGAAAACTCCCTTTTCTTTATTTGGCATTCAGTGCACAGCTAGGATTTCTTCAAAACACATGCAGGTTAAGTGTCAAAACAGTAGGCACATCTATTCTGCACATACAGCTGAAACTGGTTTTGTCAATAAATTCTTAAGTACACATTGCCTGTGCTACTGAAATAGCATTCGCTTGGATTTGGACTTGAATGGTCAGCAAAGGGCTTTCCAAGCCTTTACTGCCCATGAGGAGCCTGGCAGACATACCTGGCAAAGCTTAGCTAACCTTAATTTTGGCAGAAATGCTTTTCCTCTGGTCACTTTGTCAGACACAGAACTTTCAATGACTGAGACAGTAAAATCTCTGTTATTGTACTGGGATGAGCTAGTTATTGGTAGATACAAATGATTTTTTTTTTAAAAAATGTGATTATCTGTAGTTTAAGCTGTCCTGTCAGTTGTGATGGATCTGCCATTAATTTCTGCCTTTTCCCCCCTTTTTTTGCCAACGTTAAGTGGCTAAAAGCCAAGGTAAGAAGTGTTATTTCTCCTTTGACACACAGTGCCTCATGTGACTTATAGTAGAGGCTGCAGAGCCATTAAAACCAAAAACTAGCGCTCTTACGCTCTCCTCTGCTTTCTATAGGATATTTAGATTAAATGTGCTATACTTTTTATTTACAGCATTTAGTTGTGTCAATATATCTGCGATACATTGACATCTGCATTTATACATAGATACATTAATTTCTCTAACACATATAGTGCTTTGCTCTGAACTCAGTAGATGCCTTGATTCCCTTCACTTACATTTTTTGCAGGAGACTTCCCAGACAACCTGATTGACTCTGCTAGTCAAATAGCAGGGGCAGATTGAGAAATTCTGGGTCATGCTGGCTGTATTGTACTGTCAGTGTTAAAGTTTGATTTAAATTATTAACACCTGAATGGCTGTGAATACAAATGTGGCTTCCCTTTAAAGAAAAAAATTATATAAGAGATTTGTGCATGAACCTGTCAATTGCCTACCTTTCTGATGTCTGTTGTAAATTAATAGCAAAAATAATATTAAGCTTGTACTTAGACTCTTTGTATTTACTGGTGTCTGTCTTGTGTGTAGCTGAAAATTTGCTGTTTGACAGCTGTCTGGGAATTCTCACTTCATATTCTTACACTTAAAAAAAAAGCTGTCAGTAATAGGGCTGCTCTGTTACAAAAATAAAATCATGTTTTCCCTTATTTCAGCATGGAAATAACCAGCCTGCAAGAACTGGCACCTTGTCAAGAACAAATCCGCCTACACAAAAACCACCAAGTCCTCCCATGTCAGGCAGGGGAACTCTGGGGTAAGAATGGACTGCTTGGTCCTGCCTTTGTAATAGAAATTTTTAATTGTGCCAGTGTTGGTGTTTCTTAAATTCATGGATAGATGACAATTCTGATTGCCTTTAGTAAAAAAAATTATCTTTTCTGTATAAATCCTTTCAGCTGCACTGACTCATTTTCATGATGACCTTTTGAAAGAACAGTTTTTTCATGGGGATTTATTATAGATATGGGTAAATGAAGAGTCTATTGATATTCCTGACTTTTGAGGAGAAATCTTTAATGACAGAAAAGAATCTCACTTAGGTTTTAACTTCAGAGGGGGAAAGACCTCAGTGGTAAAGTTTCGTGTACTCATTTTTCAATATTAGATGAGCTGTGAAGTGAATGTTGGTGCTATATTTGTTGCATTATCAAAACACAATTTGTAGCATTATGAATACAGTGGCAACATTAATTCTTGCAGGCTTGTGCATTTTTATTTTTATGCTTAAATGAGGGAGGATTTTGCTATTCCCAAGCCCCACTGTGAGCAGAATTCCCTGCATCTATTTTGCTGCTGTGGACCTGTGGGGAGTGAAATCTGCTTATCTTTGTGTGCCAGCAAGTAGTTGTTTCTAGGGACCAATACATTAATACTTAAGAAGCTCAGTGCACGTGCCATATGGTTTTGTCTGTCCAGCTGTGCAACAGCTTCCAAAAGGCATCCTAAAGGACCTTCTACCTCTTTGTCACTCTCAGCCTTTCCTTTATGCTGTGGGGGACTGAGGCACTGTAAAACTGGCTGACTGGCATGGTTGTGTTGGCTCCAGGTATGTTGTCTGGGAGGGGCAGGAAGCTGGAAAAATGAGGAATAATGAGACAGAACAGGATGGGATTCAAGAGCCATGGTAAAGGAAAATTAGAAGCAGTGACTTCTTTTGTCAAAGACTTAGTGATTTTTAATCCCAATTTGATGCTTTGATGGTAGTGTTTGTTGCGTGTTCTGCAGAGACATTACCATTGAGGTTTCCTCAGTGTGTTTTGTGGAAATTCCCATTGCTCAAGGGCATGAAATCAGTATTCCAATTGTGTCTCTTGTCCCAGCTGAGAAAGAGTTGTTTATCAGCCCTGGGAACCTGGGTAGTGCTTTCATGTCCTCTTGGAGTCTTGCTGGTGAAACAGCAGTGCTGATGTACTGGTGAGCTGCCTCTCTAATGCTCCCCCATGAACAAGCCAGAGCTGTTTGGTTGCCTTAGCTGATGCCTGATAAGGATTAATCAGCTGAATGTCATTTCCAGATGAGCTTGACAAGAGGCAGCAGTTGGCTGAGGGGGAGGAATTATGTGGGTTTGTAAGAGAGATTTTTATCTGCCCTTCTTGTTCAGGAAGTACAGTTCTTGTCTTGAGCAGCCGTGTTCTGCCAAAGCATGAAATATCATAGGCATGACTTACCCTGATTTATGCAGGAAAAAATCGCTAGAAACTGCAAGGATACTACTCTTCTCCCTTTGATCCAGAAAGCAGAGATAAGCCTGTAAAATCAGAATGAGCATAGTGTGTAACAGAGGCCTTTCAGTATGTGCTGCCTTTTGTGCAGCTTGTCCCTCCAAGGCAGGACTATCCAAAGGATTATGGTGGGGAGGGAGTCCTGCAGCCAAATCACATGAAATGAAAAGGGAAGGACTGAAGCAAGCAGGGATCCCTTTGCAGGACCAGGGAGAGTGTGGAAAATCGTGTTTGCTCAGGTTGGACATACCATTAAAAACAAGTGAATTGATGGAGCTGGATGGTAGGAGTAGTTCAGGTTGTTCCTTGAGGGTCTTGGAGCAGAATGAGGCCTTGGACACCCTGTAGATCTTCTTCTTGGCAAGGGCTATCAGGTCACACTGAATCACGGGGGACAGTGAGGTGAGGAGCTCTGGGGAGTGTCAGGAAAATTTTCATCCTCTGTGTAAGGTTGGAAGGATTGGATTTGAGTGATGAAAAAAAATTGGTTTTGGCTTCTTCGGTGCTTGGGAGTTTGAGTTCTTCAATGAAGCTGAGAAGGACCAAGGAGAAGCTGAGGCATGGCTGAACCTGAGGATGTGGTGGGGTTTTGCTTTTGACAATATTTGTAAATTGTACAGACAAAATAGTTGGTACTGCAGGGCTGAACAGAAGTTCCTATTGCCAGTGCATTTCAAGGTACAGTACTTTTAAACAATTCTTTTCAAGGTTATTTCTGTTGGAATCAGATTCACAGTCTTCCCTGAATATAATTTTCTTTGGTAGTCTTTAGATCTCTCTTACAACTGGAATATAAAATTTCTTTACTTTTTCCAGAACTGATCTCTTTTGGCAGATCTATAGGTGGTGGCAGCTTGCATATTAAAGGCATCTGAGTTCTTTGTATAGGCAAACTAATTTGCAAACACCACAGTACATGAGAACAATTATGGTATTTGCAATTTTTTTCTTTGAGAGGTTTTAATAATAAATTGTTATAGTTTAAGTTAAGTACTGTTGTGTTTCATGCTGTAAAAAGGAAGTCAGTAAGTTTCTCAAGATACCAGGAAGGTCTATAATTTACCAACTCAGTTGTAATCAGTAATCGAACAAATGATTAAATGCCAGTAGTTTAGTGTTTTTGTTTTTGCTTGGCTGGTGCTTTGCCAAATTCTGTGTTTTGCAAGGGATCTCTTAGTTACTGGTGAGAACCAAAGAGCTCTGCAATTCAGTACAATAAACACACTGTTCCTAAGGCAGTAATGGGTCTGGAAAATAGAGCTCAGAAGATTTGTGTTATACTTCTGACTCAGTGCAGTCTGGTAGGTGACTTTGGAAGTCTCTGGGCTTTGCTTTCTTGGGCTGAAAAATGGAGACAATGGAGCTCATCTGTGAGGCACTTTCAGATCTGCTTATGTGAGATGAGATGGCTTGATGACTGTGTGAAACAGTGCTCCTAGGAAAAGCACTGGTGATTGCAAATGTCACTTGTTCTGTGAATCTTGATTCAGCTTTCCTCCTGTCTTAATGAGATGAATACTTTTAGCCAAGAATACTTTTGAAAGCATTTGGAAGGGAGAGGAAGGGGAAATTGTTACAGTGAAAGTTTGTCATGTGCAGTGTACTGACAGGTAATCCCACAATGTTATGTGGATGTAGCTATTGTATGTTACATATTCCAAGGAATGTATTTTGGATGGTATATTTAGTTTAGGCTTTTTTGACCATTATATATGTTGTAGGCTGACTTGTATGGATCTGTCTATGTAAGAGTACTATGGGCAGTTGGCTGTGACCTGTTACCCAGCTGGTGGAATTTGTTTAATATACTGTAATGTGGGTCACTGTGCAGTGATCTCTCATGAAAACTTAAGAAAACAAGTGGCTTTACTACTTCATTTTTTTATCCTTTTGATCTTCTGATCCTTTATCTTTCTGTGTTCCAACCTTTTCTCCTTGACTAGACGAAATACTCCGTACAAAACCCTGGAGCCAGTCAAACCGCCAACAGTCCCCAATGATTACATGACCAGTCCTGCCAGGCTGGGCAGTCAGCACAGTCCAGGAAGAACGGCCTCCTTGAACCAGAGACCACGAACACACAGGTACAGGGGTTTGTCACAGTAACTCTTTCCTGCCAGGCAAGCTCATGCTTACTAGAGTCACAGAAAAGCTTTGAAGCTTTGTGCCTGTTGGCTTTTTGTTGAAAGGCAAAATGGTGAGTTATTCTACTACTGTATCAACAGAACTTCACTGTTTTGTTGAGTGCCATAACACAAAGAAGTGTCTTCATACTCCATATTCTGAGCGTACCTTTTTAAAAATGTAATTTTTTTCTTGAATTGCAAGGTTGGTTCTCTCTTGGAGCCTCTTCAGTGAACTCAGTTTTTTTCAATTTGATTTTTATCATAGGCCTCAAACCTCAGGGAAAAAAGCAGACAGAAGAATTCAATTTAGTTGGAAGTTAAAGGTTAGCTTACTTTTTAGAGAGCTTCTTTCTTAATATTTTCCTTTTTTTTTAAACTCCCAATAGGCAGTTAAACATCGTAGGTCACTAACAGGGACTGTGAGAGTATTTTGGACAGAGTTGCTGATGAAATACTGTCAGAATTAAATAACTTCTAAATGTCACTGCATCGAAAATCTTGTTAGTCTGTTTAGCTGGCTACTGTGAGTGCTCCTTACTCTTGTCTCGCCAGATCTTCTTTTATGTGGGCTGCAGTTAGAAATTCAGCTGCAACCATGGTGACAAGATCAAGGTTTTCAGCAGACAGAACACTAATTTTGAAAGAATTGTCTTGCCTTCCATTTCAGATTACTGGTTTTCTTTTTTTAACAATGTTATTTTCTTGAGATATGTTTGAATGATTTACACTTGACTCTTGACTGATTTGTAGCTATCCGGGAATGGTAAATAAACTATAACATCACAGAGTACTCTTTTCATTAGTATGGATGAGTTAGTGAAGTGATGTTTTGGCTTCAAAACACCTTGTCTTACTAGTTTCCTTTACATTACCCATTTAATACATATAAATTCAAGACTTGAACTAAGGAGCACTCTTAAATAAGAATAAAGATTGATTCTGTCTGAATTGTGATTCTTTTTTCAACTCTCTCAGGGAAAATAAGTCTTAGGCACTCAAAAGGCCAATGTAGAAATGTTACCAGTAGTTCAATACAAGTATGTTCTGCATTGCTGGCCTCTGATTTCTATATCATATAACATTAGTGAGGCAAACTGTGAGCTATCTGTACTGTTACCCTTCAGACTGTCTTAGAAACAAACTTCTCATACACAAAACGTGTGTGCATGGGTAATGGGGAGTGTTAAATACAACCAAAATTATGTACACCATACCCCACCCACCACCCCAGATGGTTTATTGTGTCAGTTCTCCCTTAAAATCTTAAAATCTAAACTTCTGTTCTGAATAGAAGAAATGTTCCTTCAGCTGACAGCATAGATAATCTTAAATAATTATTTTGAGTTTAGGCATGAACTCTTCCAGCCCCAGCTTACTGTCAATTATTACAGGGCCCTGAACTGCTCATGCAGTTGTTATTCTATTGCCTAGAACTTCTATGGCTGATTACCTCTTTATTTTTGAAGCATTTAATTATACATTTTATTCAGAGTGATGTTTATCAGCTTAGGTAATTCCATTTATTAGTAGTGTAATGCACCCAGACTTGATTAGCTGTATGGAATTGTAGGTAAAGACAGAGGCATTTTATAGGGGATTTTTTAACAGTCTGTAATTGAGTTAGGCTAGCAGAGCTCACACAAGAAGTGTGACTGTTGATAAGCTTTGTAGGAAATGCTGTGGTAATACTTGTGCTTTTCTTTTGTAGTGGTAGCAGTGGTGGAAGTGGCAGTCGAGAGAACAGTGGAAGCAGCAGTATTGGCATTCCCATTGCCGTGCCTACACCTTCTCCGCCAACCGTTGGGCCAGGTATGTGGGACTCTTCCTGTGTTAAGGCTGCTTGTTACTTGCTTATGTGTGATGTAGTAGAATCTGTCCTGAAGCACAGTGTGCTCAGGAGATTTCTTAGGAGTGCTGAGGGACATCTAAAGTTTTAATTCTTTTCTTAAAGTACTTGCAGGACGATCACTTAGGGAATAGCAGATAGCTAAAACATCCTTGTTACAGGTCTGTGTTTTTGTAAGACAGTCAAAGGGTGCGACAGGAGTAGAGGACAAGTGTATCCTTCTAAAACTTAAAAGTATTTTTAAATGCTTGTCTACAATTTGGCATTTTTGGATGCCCTGATAAGCAGCAGCAGCAGCAGCTGTGTCCATGTTTAATGGGAAATGCTGTCTTCCTAAATACCCTTCTAACTTTGCCATCTGCAATGAAAGCCAGCCGTGCAGGATTTCTGTGTTGAAAGTGCACTCCTTTGCCATTAGGAATGGTGAATGCTGAGAATGGGTAGGATCCTTCTTTATTATAAGCTGGCAGGATTATTATCTTGGTAATAAACCAACTCAATCAGTTGTTTGCTGCATATTTTGCCAGCCCATAAAGTTAATATGCACAAGGGAAGAGTGGAGTTTCGGTGTAACGTAACTTTGTTATTGCAGAGATTTCTCTGTTCCTCAGATGACAAGTCTTCACTTCCTTGTATGTGTATGTGGGCTTTCCTTTCTCAGGTGTTTCTGATCCTGCAGTGATACAAATAGGCATGAAATTTTACTATCATCTGGCATTCCATAAAAATGAATGGGAATAAAGATTGGCAGGTACAGAACCCTGGGTAGGATCAGGGCCTGAGTTTGTATCACTTAACTGAAGTTGAATTTTCCTATTTGGGAATAGTTTATTTGGGAAGCCTATCAAGTGCCCATGCTTTCTTGCCTTTTTTTTTTAATAATATGCCCTAATTGGGAATATAAACTATTTTATTAGCACATATTTCTGTTCCACCTGGAGCCCCGCCAGCACCACCACTGCCACCACCTCTCCCGATGGGCAGTCTGATAGGTGAGACTCGTATCAATGCTGAAGTGATTGCAGTCATGCTGCATAATCAATAATCATCTCTTCCTAATGGACTTAGTGAGGGTGTTTTTTCTTCTGTAGTGGGACCTATGTGATTTGAATATAAAAATCAGTTCTAAGATTTTTTTTTTATTTGTTTTTAAACAAATCTAATCTCCACTAATTTCCTGTGGTTAAAGCCTCTAAAGCTAAATGCACAACCTGTGGGGAGAAAACTGCTAGTTGCTTGAAATCTGTTCCCAATAAAGTGAAGATCCAGTTAATCTGATCTATAAGATCTCAGAATCAGCTTGAATATTGCTGTTCAGCTGTGTCATTCCTGCTGCTGGAACACTCCAGCACTTAGCTGGAACTAAGCCACAACAGTTGCACTCTGGCTTAAAAATGGTAACTTATGAGTGGGGCAATGTGTGTATCCTATTCTGTGGGCGTGAGGTGACTGGAAAGCACAAGTGTCTGTCAGTGGCTGGGTTTGAATCTGTAATGCTGCAGGCAGGCGTCAAACTGGAAGAGTTGAAGATATGAACTAACAGTTCTTGAAAAATTGCTTCAGGCATTCCATGTAGCAGTTAGGGTGGGATCTAAAAGTAGTACTTTTTAACAGACAGGAAAAAATACCACACCTTTTCCTGTCACAGGCTGATGACAAAATTAATTGATCGAGTTATGAAATTACCTTTGGAGGCTTTGACCCACATAACTTTTTGCACTTTCTCTTACTGAAATGTTAAGCGAAAGTTACTTTGGGTAGCATTACAGGACTGCAAATTTTTGATCATTTGCTGTTTGTGTGTGTGTGCGGTTTTTATATATTTATATCATACATGTATATAAAAGCACATAATATTTTATTACGAAACAGTTTTTGCATTTAAAAATTGCATTGACTCATGTGACCACAATGTGTGAGCTATTAGTTTGCAAGTTGTGATTCTTCCGTCTGTCAGAGGTTAATCCAAAAGAGAACTTAGATTGTTTTATTAACCTTGCAGTTTGTGCATCAAGCAGGTAGAAGGTAAATACGAGTGTTTATCCTGAAGAATGAGTGACATATCTTTCTGTCAGCTGGCATTGCTGATTCTGATTTGTTAGTGCAAATTCCATCAATATAAAAGCAAAACTAGCAAATATGATTGATAAATGTGCCAAGTGTCTGAAGCTCATGACATTTATTTTACTGTTTTGTTAGAGTGCTGTATATTAGATTGGAGAGCAGTTTGGGTTCACGATAGAAAACATTTGTTTTGAGCAGAATGTGGATTTTTTTCAGTGTGCTTTTCAGTAAAGGGTATTGTGTAATTGAGATACACTTCAGAGATGAAAGCTGATTCAATTTTCTAGTCCAATCCAGTCTCTCAAAGTAGTTCTTAGCATTTCTCAATGCCCTTTATATGAGTGTTGGTTTATGTCCTGTGTGTTTTTTCTTATTATTGATTGTAACAGGGGTGTTTGTTTTTCTGTTAATCTCCTGTTACTGACCTTAAATTATTGGAGAACTGTAATCAAATATTTCCCATGTTCTGGACTTTTTCTGTTTTCTGCATTCTGTCACAAGTGATGTTCTGCTTAAGTCTTTTCCTTGGTTCCTCTGGCTAATGCTTTTCAGCTGCTCCTGGTTCAGCTCCTGGTTCCCAGTATGGCACAATGACCAGGCAAATCTCGCGACACAACTCTACCACTTCTTCAGCATCTTCTGGTGGATACAGACGGAATCCTTCTGTGACTGCCCCATTTTCTGCTCAACCTCATGTTAATGGCGGGCCTCTTTATTCTCAAAATTCAAGTAAGCTGCTGAGCTCTAAAATCACAAACTGTTTTGAGCAAAATTATTGTAAAAGCATGCATGGCATTTTAATTAATTTATGAAGAGCATCAATGAGATGACTGCTTTCTTTCCTAAACCAGAAGGAAAAACAAACAAGAAAAACCATATTGAAGTTGTACAGTGATTGCAGTATATGCAATTATACTGTTTTCCCCTCTGACTTGTTTGCTGTTACTCATGACAAGAAATTTTTATGATTGCCTTTCTAATTATAGGCACATTATACGTGGCATTTCAGGTGTGCTTGGAGAACACAAACTAAACCCAGATTTTTTTGCAGGAGACCTAGTATGGTTGTAGTAGGACAGTCCCCACACTGCTGGGCGAGTGGCAGGAGGGAACTGTCAGAGCACAGTGCTCATGTTTCCATTACACAGTTCCTCCCTGTCTCTGTCTCTTTCCTAAATCCTTTCCTGATTCCAAGTTTCTCCTTTGTTTTTAGTTTTAAGCTTGACTGTTAGAGGTCGGTCTTTCTCTCTTTTAGCTGATGATTCCTCTGTGCTTTCACGCTAGGAGTATAGGAGGAAATGAATGAGGGAAGGGATGGGTGGGTGCCATGGGCAAGTGAGCAGATTTTAATCAGCAGCCTCCTGCCTACCCACCCAACAGGGCAAACAAGGTTTGTTGCAGAAAGGTGTGCAAAATAAGGATCTACTTGAGTATTGGTGGAAAGCTTTTTCAAGAAACGTCTTCCTTGTTGTTTCTATAAATTTTGACTAAATACATGTAGAGGAGTGGTAGTCCTGTAATGGGTTTCTGCTGGTGGTGTTTAGCATGCCAACTCTTTAAACTTCAGAGAGGTTTTTCTTTTAAAAAGAAATGTTGATGTTTAGGTTGAAGATATCTTTGGACCAGTGTTTGCTGTTGTGTACTTAAGAAAAGAATGCATATAAAGTATTTGAGACACTGAGATGAAGAGCTTTACGAATGATGTAGAAGTACTGAAGTTATCAGAAAGCATTTTTATAAGCAGATATAGTACCTATCTTTTTTTCTAGTCCTGATTTTCCTCCTGCTCACTCTCACCTATACTAGCCCTTCCTTTTCCTCCACACTCTTGTTCCTCCAAATTAATTCACCATAATAACAGAAACTCCCTCCTGCTTGAACAGTTGTGTTCTATTGAATGAAGAGGAGTTTACTTCTGGGAATAGTTCAGTTGTCTTAAATGCTGTGCACACCACTGCTTCTGAATGTTTACATTTGTCCAAAGCAATTTTTTGCTCAAATGCAGGTGGTGTTTCTTAATCTGACCTCTCTAGTGTTTTCAAAATACTGATTGTTAACGTTTTTTCAACAGTATTTTGATGGGTGTGTTTTTCTACTTGAAATTGTTTTCCTCTGTTTCTGTAACTGGTGGTTATTTTTTTTAATGCTACTGTCTTGACATAAATCCAGGTCCTGTTTCCTTAAGGTTTTACTTTTCATGCTAACAAATATTCTGGTTTTTCTTAGATGTTTACTTCAATTTTGTGAGACACTGTTTGTTCTCCCTCTTTTATTGATCATTTATGCCATACAGTTTATTTGATTATTGGTTTTGTAATGAACTTAATGCTTCATTTTAATTCATCAAACATTAATCTTAGTTACAGCTTTATTTAAAACTGTTGCTCACTTGGAAGTACAGAACCTCTTTCAAATTTGGTTCCAACTGGATTACCCTGCTGAATTCCCACCTTCACAGGAATTTCTCTGCTTCAGTGCAAGAGAAATCCCCGTAAGAAGGGACACAGTACAAACAAATTAGTTGAAGTGTTGCTGGTTTCTGGGTGGAGTTTTGTTTTGTGTTTTTCGTTCCCTGCACTTCAAGGGGAGGTGTCCTGCCAGAGGGTGAGTGGCTTCTCCATTGCTCCCGTTCCTCTTTCCTACCTAGACGGGGAAGAGTTGAATGTCTGGGCTGTCAGCACAGTCTCAGAGCACTGATGCTGTGTGTCACACGTCTTGCTGCTCACCAGATAGGTACATTTTTAAGTGCTTCCTGGAGAGCTCTGTGCACTGGTGTAGCCACCTATAGCTGTCAAAGACTTTGCCAGCCTTTTAGGTTGCCAAGTGCCCACTAACACAGAAGAAGTAGTAAAGCTCTGTTCTGCTCTAAGCCCGCCTGTTTCTTCTACTAGCAAGTAACAAGGTCCCTTTTTCCTATGAAAAACAAAAGTATAATAAGCTGGCCCATTGCCCCCATCCCACCCAAACAGAACGATGGGATATGCTCTCTGTGTGAATGTGAAGTACTGATGTTGGAACACTGTTCTCCTTGCAGAGTCGTTGCCTTTGCTCTGTGTTGGTGCTGCTATTCTGTACTTGATGCAGCACGCTACTTTTATATGAGAGGAGTCCAGAATCATGCAAAATTCACCCCTACTTCTAGTAATGCACTTTGTAAAGTAATCCTTATTCAGCAGCAAAACAAAATCTTAGTTCCGTGTGCTTCCTAGGTGAGGCACACAAAACATATGAAAGAGCAAGAACCTTCACACACGCACCCTGTGAGCCACTCAGCCTGCACTTGTCTGTCACCCAGCTAAACACGGGCTTGCTTTTCTTTTTGATCATTGATTGGCTAACCACAAATTCAGCCTTGTTGGAAACACAAGCTTGAAGAAGGTTCTTGTGTGTGTTCTTGTTGTTCTTCACATACTTTGTTTTGTGGTCCTGGTTACTGACAGCTGCTTTTGTTTGTTTCCTTTTTTTTTTCCTTTGTCCGTTTGACTTTCCCCAATATGGTGTGTGTGTTGCTACCAGTTTCTATTGCTCCACCCCCTCCCCCTATGCCTCAGTTGACTCCACAGATACCTCTCACAGGCTTCGTGGCCAGGGTGCAGGAAAACAGTAAGTTTGGACAAGCTGAGCTGTTAAAGGGTAGAGCCTACTCTCTTCTAGCATGCATGGCTGGCAAGTCAGACTCTATTTTGTTTCCTTTTCCAGAAGCTAATACCATCTTGCATTCTAGTGACAATATGCTATTGGAGCTGAAGGGCACACTCTTCAATATTTTATAACGTGCATGATTATTACTGACCCATCTAAGTTCTGAACTGCAAAATTATTATAGAAATACAGTGTGAAATGTGGCATATGTTTGGTCTGAGTATAAAAATGTATCTTAATTGAAAATATTAATTTCTTGTTGAATCATCCTGCCTTTTTCACTAGGGATAATTGATTCATTTTTATTAGAAAGGCTTATGTAGAATGTCAAAATATGTACTGTGTAGCCATTGATTCCAATACTGTAGTACACTCAATTGAAATTGGGCAGTCTTAAGATCTAATGCCATTACAAAGGAGCTTGTAAGGCATCTCTCCTCTCAGCAGCCTTTCATTCTCCATTTCTTTGTGTTGTCTAGTCCAATTTCCTCGCTGAGCTTCTTGGAGCATAGCCCTGCTTATTAGGTTTGTGAGAGAGATGCTCCCTAGCTATACCTGTGCTGCAAGGTGTTTTATACTGGTGTAACCCTGCTTTTACCATTACTGCCTGATTCCTTTAGGTGAGTGTCACTGTCTCAAGTGCTAGTGCTAGACTGTGTTGCAGTTCCGGAAACAACAGACTGAATGAGATATAGATAGGGCATGAAGTAAATAAAAAATGTTGATAAAGTGTTTGGGAACCATTGTGAGGTTTGCTGGGATCTCAGGGGCTAACTACTGCGCAGTTAGGTTTACAGCTCCAGCATCCATTTAGGGTCCCCCAGGTCTAAACTCCCATGAGAGCTTTTAAGTGGTCATGTTCTGAGCACTCTCCTAGAGACAGGAAGCATCTCTCTGGTTCTCATATGAAAATAAGGCATTTTCATGTAGTGCTCGGTATAATAGTAGGAATCATGTTGATGTAGAACAATATGCCACAGAATTGTGTTGACAAACCTTTCCAAAATTCAGTGGAGAGAGAAACCTGCTGAAGGTGAAGGTTACAGAATGTCTTCACTTGGAGATAAACTTGAGAAAATTGACATGTGCTTCTGAATTGTTCCAACTATTGTCCTCCTGGAGATAACACAGCCCTTGGGAGAGCCAAGGTGAAAGGGACAGACTTATTTGTGTGTGCAACAACAAAATGCAAGCTGACTTGTGAATGAGATTGCAGCAAAATAGCTGAAGTTTGAAATCTGGTCTTAAAAATTGTTTTATTTTTTCCTTTTAATAGTCCCTCCAGTTTGAAAGTTACGTAATGAGTATGGCTTTGAGCTGCCACTGCCTCATTTCGGAGGCAGGGTGCGTGTGGCAGTGCATACGCTCAGCAAAACTGGCTGTGGAGGCTGTTGTCGAGTTTTGGCATTGTGTGCTAGACTTTCATCTGCCTCGTTCTCTGCAAAAAGTCTCTGGGGGAGTGGAATTAGGGAGACATGTGGTTAGACTTGTCTTTTCCTTACCACAGAAATCTGTGGGTTTGGAAAGGAACATCCTCTGCTCTGTAGACTTTCAGAAAACAAGGACAGAGGGCTCAGAAACAATGCAACACCTTTTCTTTTTCCTGCGCCCTTTGCCCAAACTGTGGGTGAGTATCTCCTTCAGAGAACTTTTTTAGTATGTCTGGTGCCAGGTGACAACTGATTGGATGTAAATTGCTGTACTGTCACATCCAGTCCTTTGAAAAGGAGTCTGCTGGTCCCCATTTAAAAAACAGGGATGAGAATATATATAAGAAAAGATATCTTGACTTGGAGCTGTATAAATACTTGTCCTTTTACCCTTTTTCATTTAGTCTGGCTTTTTGTATGCTTTTTTCCCCCCTCTGCTAGGAGAAGTGATGCTATCCCAGAGTCTGCCTAAGTTTAGAACCTGGAAAAGTCTAGGTTGAAGTCCAAGAGGCAAGGGGATACTTCAGTGGAGTGGCATTTGTCTAACTTTCTGTTTCATTCTCTACCCTTGTTTAAATGTGAAGTTGTTTTAAATGTTTCCCATAAAGATTGCAGTTTCTGCACTGCATCTCAGTTAGACTATGTGTTGGTGCTTTTACACTTGCATTTCCTGCCCTCTTCTTCTTTTCAAATATGCAACTTCATTGTTGAATTTTAAATTTTTGCATTTTAATTTTTTTTAATTTCTTACAGTAAGGATTTCTCAAGATCACAAAGAATTGTTGTTTCAATACTGTTTTTTTTTTCCTGGCTGCAGACAGAAATTAAGGGCAGAAATGTGTTCTGTGAAAAACGTGCTGAAACTACTGCACAAAATCAATCCATTCATAAACAGTGTTGTCATGTGCCTGTGGTGGATTAATGAATCCTGCCTGTGAGTGCTATTCAGTAACAGGGGCAAGATATAGTGCTCCCTCCTCCAAAGACTTTGTTAGTCTGTATCCAAGTGAAATAAATGGGTTTCTGTATGGGAGAGGAATCACTAACACAGTGGCAGCCAGTCTAAGTGATGGAGAGAGCTGTGGGATGGTGCAGCTCAGCGGATCAAGTTGAAGAGGAGCTGGGCTTGCAGGTGGAGAATAGCATTGGCTCTTCAAGGGTAGCAAGCGGGCTGGATGCCAGGGCTGAGGCAGCCTCTGCCCTCTGGCAGCAGATCTGGCTTCCCCTCTACCAGCACAGCCAGTCTGACCTGGCTCAGATGTGGGAGCTGTGCTCAAGCCCCTTGTCAGGGGCACGGGGATGAACAGCAAAGGTCTATCACCACTGGAGTAGTGAAAGTAAGGGGTGTTCAAGCAAAAAGAAAGCCTGTTTCTAATCTCCAGTGCCATTTTAAGTAGCAGTAGCTAAAGCTTCACTCAGTGCAATGTTCTTCCCTTGCTCTGTAGCTTGGCTTTATTCTCAAAATTGGTGTGCTGCAGCTGCACATTCTGGAGCCCCATGGTTCATTCTATCAAACCTTGCCTAGAGCAGTAGTTTTCATTAGGTTTTCAATGTTCAGAATCCCAAATCTCTTGAAAATGAACCTGTATTGCATTGCTATGTAACAAAATAAATTTTAGTTTTTTAGTTAATTTTAGTGACAGTAGCTTCTGGCTTCTCAGTGTTTCACCTAGGTCCATGTGTAGTGGCCAAGGACTAGGATAAGTGAATTGATGTCTTGCATCTGTGTGCCATCTCTTTCCTTTGCTGCCAGCTGCTGTGAACATTACTGGAAACTAATTTGATGAACTGATTTTAAGTGATTTGTACCATAATGCCTTTCTCCTTTTCCTTTTCCCAAAGCAACTTGTAATTGTGCTGATTGGAGAATCTCAGGGCAGGGATTTGACATTTTGGATTATACACTTAATTCTTTGAGCACTTTTTCCCTAAGAGCAGCAGCTGCATGTTGTAGTTTTCCATTTATTGACTGAATCCTGAATGTGTGCACACACACACAAGCTAGTCTGCAAGATAAGGATCTGTACAAAGCTTTTCTTCTGCAGAAGGACTACTTGGCTTTCTCTTACCTGTTTAAATCTTAAATACTAGTCTCTTCCCTTTTTTATGATCCACACCAGATCTTTTTGTCCTCTTAATGCTAGCTCTGAGAGAGAAGGAATCCAAGGAAGCAGTGTTCAGAAATAAATTAAAGTGATTGTTTCAGACAAAGGATTTGTTACAAACCAACCCAGCTGCTGGCCCAGTGCGAGGCCTGTTGCTGCCTGGCTCAGAGGGTGCCACTCGGAGTCCTCCCATAGCTAACGCTGCAGCGCATGGACGTCAGAGCAGGAAGCTTTCCTCTCCGCTGATGTTCAGCTTATGCCCCGCAGCATGTGCTTTAACTCTAGTAGCATTTATATGTAGATTTGACCACTAATAACAAATATAGTTGTGTGTTGTAGCTGTTTAATACAAAGCCTCTGTTTCTAATCAGTGCATGGAGTCACTATAGTGCATGCTCTCTATGTGTTGTCCCCCCACCCCTTTTATTTACAGTGTACAGCCTCAGGTTTGTTTGCATCTCTACACTGTTTTAAGAAAAAAAAATAATCTCCAAACATTTCTAGTTGCTGATAGCCCGACTCCTCCCCCTCCTCCGCCCCCCGATGAGATGCCGATGTTTGATGACTCTCCTCCTCCTCCACCCCCACCTCCTGTGGATTATGAGGATGAGGAGGCTGCCGTTGTGCAGTACAGCGATCCCTATGCAGATGGAGATCCTGCTTGGGCACCTAAAAACTATATAGAGAAAGGTAAGAGAAGCATTGCAACTTCATTAGTGCAGTATTGGAGGATTAATGGTACCTGAAGGGAACGAAGGATTTCATGTGGGCCTGATGGAAACAATCAGTGTCCCTCCTAAGTCAGAACTCAAACCATGCTTTCTTTAGTTTGTCTGTAGCTATACCTAATGTTCTAAGATATAATCCTTCTTTGGATAAATTATACAATACTTTCAAGCACTCTAGAACAGATGAAAAAGTAGCTTCTTTATGAGAGGCAGATGTAAATTGTATGGCTTTCATCTTTGCTGAGCTGGACTGTGTTTCAGCTACCTCAGGGCTGCTGGGCAGTCATCTAGAAAGTGTTGCAAAAAGGCCAGAAATTGCTAGCTGCATTCATCCCAGTAAACAGGTAACTAGAGTGAATCATTAGACTTTCAACTGTAAAATGTGTTGAGGCTTCCTTGGAAATTTATCAGTGACTCCAGATCAGCAGACTATGAACTCACGTAGTAAAGGTCTCTTCCCATGAATAATGAAGATGCTGATTTCCTGCCTGTGGAGTTAGTTTTCTGTGTTTTGGCACTGACCATTTCCTGAATAGTAGTGCTGCCAGTGTTCTCATGAGTTGGCTGGTACTGTAGTGGGTGTGAAATAGGGCTGGGTACCTGTGATATTTGTCCTGGTAGAGCTCCTCTGTTCTGTATCTTCACTCGGAGCTGGACTGTGCAGGATGTACCCATGGAATGAAAAATAATTGATGCAGCACATCATTATTTTCTAGGCATTAAGACATCAGATTTTTGAGAATACACATAGGTGTAAAATAGTAGATTCTTGGAATTGGTGAAGCTGATCAGTTGCATAAATCTGTATTAAATGTTTTAAATGGTAAGGCTGTGATGTCCAAAGTCATAGTGGTAGTTTTTAACTCCAGTATTGTTGGAGACTACATTTACTTTCCTTTGGGAGGGTTCTGCTTCTTTAGTGGCAGTTAGTGAGTTGGAGGTTGGTAACAGTGAAGTATTCACCAAGCACATACTGAAAAATAGTGAATGTTGTTGTAAATTCACTTCTACTTTATCCTACAGTAACTTTTCTACTTACACTCATTACAGCTCCTTGAAAAGTGATGCCAGAACTTTTTATGACATAGAAGCTCTGTAGGAAAGACCATCCATTTGTGTGCAGCAGCTTTACACACCAGTGTGTACAAGATCACACACTGAATACAGGCTGTATAGCTGCAAGGGCCCTAGTGGAAAGATTTCTTTAGTTAAAATTGTTTTTTTAGGTAATCTGACCAGAAAGGGCTGCCACACTCATGGAGTCAGTTATTTCATAGTTCAGCTTTTTAAGTGTCCATATGCTCTGCTTTATTGTGTCACAGTCAGATGTACCTCTCTGTCAGCAGCTTAACTGAGCATTCACTGTACTCACCACCCATTTTTTACTGGCAGCTAATGTTGCAAGGAAAGGGAAATTTCATTTTCTGGACCTAATGTTCAACAGGGAAAGCATTTGAATTTGTTATGGAAAATCCCAGGATAGCAAACTAGTCTTTAAACATTTTTTAAAGTACAATTGTTTTTTAATACCAGTGCTATTAATAAAATGCTAAACGTGTCCCTGTTCAATCCACAGTTGTTGCTATATATGACTATACAAAGGACAAAGATGATGAGCTGTCGTTTATGGAGGGTGCAATCATTTATGTGATAAAGAAGAACGATGATGGCTGGTATGAAGGAGTTTGCAATCGAGTAACTGGCTTGTTTCCTGGGAATTACGTTGAATCAATCATGCACTATGCCGATTAAAATCCTTTGCTTTTCCAAGTTTGGTCTTGTATTCAGTCATACCATGATTATTTACAAGGGGTAACTAAAAGCTAACAATTGTCTTAATATACTTTCAAAAAATTGTGCCCATTTCTTCAGGCTATACTGTTTTAATGGTATGATTGAATGTACATCTCTGAGTCTCTGGGGACAGTATGTCTTACCTGATGGCAATTTGTAAAACAAACAACTGTCTATAACTGGTTATACTTATTTACTTATGCATTGTTAATTTTATGACCAGCCTAAATATTATGGGGAAGTAGGGTATAATATTTAATGAACCATGATCAGATTGTGCCATTACATTTTTCAGTACAGCATGGTAACTAACACTACGTTAGACTAACATATTAAATCTGGATGAGAAGTTTAATGTTAGTGCTGGTCATATTACTTTTTGTTTAGACTCTTTGCTCATTCTTGAACTATATTTGTTTAAAGCATGCATACAAACTTATGTATTGAAATATACTTTTTTAAAAATCCAAGATGCTTCCAATTGTTGTAATCTTTACCTGGAGTATTCTCACTAAAGTCTATTACAATGAGTTGTTCGGGTCTAAGGTGTCCATGTGAATCAAAAAATGGGTGGTCTTATGTATGTGTAATTTGTACCCAAGTTTTTTTAATGAGTAAATTTACATTATGACTTTTTCCATTCATAAATATATAAGTGAACCAAAGGTCTTGTCCATTACTTTGTTGGTTGGCTTGGCAAAGAAGTTTGGAATGACAAGGTAGCAAAATAATGGCTGTTATCCCAGGCAATGTACTAAAAAGCAAATGTTTGTAATGTGAATTTATCACTGATAGAGGGAAAATAAATTAGATCTGAAACCTGAACGACACACTTATATATACTCTTAAAAGTTCTTTTCTTCCAACATTTAGTTACAGCAAGGATTCTTGACAGAATCTAGTTATGCAGATGCAGTAAAAGCTGGACACCATCTGTAAGCTTACAGTTCTGAGGAAACTGTGGCTTGGTGACGTGCCCCACCAAGCACAGACAGCAGGGCGTCCTCCAGAGCACCCAGGGGGAACACACAGGGCAGAAACTTGGCCATTGTGTTAAGGGATCACAGGCAGAGATAGAGATTGTGTACTTCCCTGTTCTACACATTCTGTGGCTGAAATAACCTGAAAAGGAATGTGGTAGTACTGGATAATTACTATGAGAGGAAAGTGCTTGCAACTTCAAAGCAGGCTTCAGGAAGGGTACTAAATATAATATACTCTATAAATAAGTGATGGAAGGTGGTGAAGTTGCAGGTTTGACTGGCTGGTGAATCACTCAGTTTTAATCTGAGTAAGAAATACTGAGCCTTTCATTATCTGAAATGTAGCAGTCTCAAATTCTGCATCTTGTTAACTGCTAGCAAGTAGCCACCAATAACATACCTGTATTTCATTAGGAATTGGAACTCATTGATGTATAACACCAATTAAAACCCATATATAGTCTTTTATAGTAAACTACTATCCATATGTACAATTCCAGGTGCTTCTATTGTTAAACAGCCAGGGAAGCATTAAAACCATCTTTCTTCATAGGAGTTTACCAGCTCCTGTGCATGCATGCTCTGTTATAAGCGTAAAGAAGTGAAATTTGGAACAACTTCAGTTCTCATACACTGATTTATATTTATTTTCATTGTGGCCTTTGTGCATCAATATGTAAACATCTTCCCCATCCCCAACAATCAATAGCCCCCACTAAAACAATTGTACAGCACAGTTTGATTTGCTCTGAATTGCATTGCTTCCTGCAGTAAAACACTTTAAACTTTTGTTAAAAAAAAATTAGAACTTCAAAAAAAGAAAAAAGAGGGTTTTTTAAAAAAATAATTTTTGGTAGCTTGTGTTGGAAGCAAATAACTTTTGAAATAAATTTAGGCACAGTCTGGTAAATAGCTGCCAGAATGAGTGGAAGGAGTTCTCTCACTTGTCTCGCATGAGGACCATTTCTGTCAGGTGCACGAGGGCCTCTCTCTCTGGGGACGGCCGCAGCTTGCGGATCTCCCGCGTGGCCGCGTGGCAGTAGCGCTGGGCGAGGTAGGTTGTCTGCTGCACACCATCACTCTGGCGTGAGAATGACAGGAAACAGAAATGGGTAACTGATCAGCATCCCTCCTGCCTTTCGTCTCTTCCAGTTACAGAGGGAAGATTTAAGGTCAGTAAGTATCCTGAACACTTAATTATATTCTGAAGGGAAAAGGAAGAGGATTCATTCTATATTCATGGAATCCTACATCCCTTCCCCAAAGTGTCGAAATACTAAAACTCATCATGCTAAATTTCAGTACACTTAGAAAACAAGCACTGTAATACCGTATTAATAACATACTAGAAACTAAAGATGTAACCACTCCCCTCCTGTCCTAAATAGAGATGTACAAAACCCCATGCTATTCTGACAAAGCAGGTAATAATTTTGCATGTACCATTACTCAGTCTTTTCAGACTAGAGTCAATTAAAACTGATACAGGCTGTGCACTGCAGTTACAAGACTGACTGGTAATTATGTGCCACTTACAGCAGTTGCTGGATACAGCTACTCCTGGAGGAACTGAGTTCATGCATGAGCTTTTTACTTTTATTATGTGGATTTTATGCTATTGGAGGGAAAAAAAGAAGAAAAAAAGAATCTCTTCAGTACCTAGCATTTCTTCTAAAACACTGTGCCAGTAAGACAGCTGAAGAGTTCTAACTTGGCATTGTACATTGCATGCTACTTAGCAGGTATTTGACAATGCAGCCCTGCTGTTTTTCTTTGGAGACAGTGAATGTCAGACTGACTTCAGCAGGGAAAGCAGAAATCCTTGGTATCAGTCTTACCTGCAACACATATTTCCAAGCACGTTCAACATCTCCTGGCTTACTGAATCTCCTCATTATCATGGCATTCATTTCTGGAAACTAAGCACAAAGGGAGAAGGTTTTGTACTGCTTTTGAGTTGTTTTCCAGTAGCTGCCTGCCATACTAAAGTAAAAATGATACCAAAAGACAGACCTCTTCCCTGCCACTCTTATTATTGCAGGTATAGCTTTAGGTTCATACTTGCAGTCTGCACAGTATTGTAGTACAGCAAAGCCCAAGTATTTAAAACCTAAAACTTAACTGGCTGTGCTGGCTGGAGCCAGTTGAGGGCAAAAGGTAGCACATGCAGTTTCATCATGTTGAGCAGGTGATCTAGTGTGGTAATTTCTGATGTGGCTACTCCCTGGCATATCATCTGATTCAGTAATTCTTCTATCACAAATGATGGTTAGTGCTGGCACCTTTTCCCCCCATGTACAACAGAGAACCCAGGAGGTTTGTTGTTGCAATACTGCACAGTTCAACTTGTAAAAATCCATCATGAAAATTGTAATTATCCACTTATATTTTCTACTGTGCTGGTATTTTATATACAAAGGCTCTGCCTGCGGAAAGCTCAGTACAGATTTTTTTTTTAACAAGAGAAAATCAGTAACTTACAAGTACTTTGTTTTCAGTCACCTAGCAATTATAGTTAGCAGTGCATGCTCAGTTCCCTACAAACCAAGTAGGTAACGCAAGTCAGTTGTCTGAGAAAATCACATCACTCATCTCAACATGCAAGCTCTTTCTTCAGATGGCCTAGAAACAGAAAAACCTGATGCTTAACAGAGTAAGGCTACAACTCAAGGGACCTACTCTGCAGAAGAATTCTTTCTAAAGGAAGGAAGTTTTGGTTGTTTGAAAGGATTAGAGTCAAACAAAGATGATTTTATTGCCATACACTTGTAAACAATGATCTGCTTCCCTTGCACACCTTTGGTCCTGAAAACTGCAGCTCCACTTGTCTGGGTACAAACGTAGCATCCCTCAGTGCTGTGACATTTCCCTATTATTCAAATGAAGTCTTCTTGGAGATACGTTTAGAAGTCTATCGGTGACTCAGACTTTCTCTAGAAGAAAGTAATGGCTTTCTCTAGATCCTAGCTTTCTTTGCAAGTAATGACAATTTAATTACTGTCCATTTAATAATTTTTCACATTATTCATATTTACAATTATATAGGATGTGTATGGGATCACTTTTTATATTTAAGCACTAAAGGATATAAAAATCCCCAAACCTGTAAGGCAAAGCTGTTATTATCCACTGCAGAGTTAGCAGGCAGTATATAAGCATTGGACAGGAATGCTTATAATAAAAATAAATCCTCATTCTTCAGCTGTACTAGTTTAGGAGTGGCTTTAGAATTAGCATTTACTAGTCTATTTCCTTAAAAAAATAAATGGGGTGTTTGTTTTTTTTTACTGAGTGCTTTAAGTACTGAATAAATAGGTATCATGTCAAGCTAGACATTTTTTTTTTTCCTATAAAGGGCTCTCCTTAATATTCCAATGCACAAAGATGTATTTCAGAGCGAGGGGAGACGAGAAGAGAAGGCAGCTGTCACTGAAGATCCAGAGCACATTAAAAACTAAAGAATGTTTGTCAGGAAGACAACTTGAGAATTACCATCTATATGAAAGAGTTTGCAGGATAGTGGTAATACTAATTTGAAGAGAAACTACAGCCTATAATTAACAATTATATTTTGGACCGTCTTCAAGTCCTGGCTCAGGAATTTTTATTCTTGGATACAAATAGATGAAACATCTTCTAGTATCAGCAAAGATAAGTGTCTGTTGAAGCTCCACATCTTTTTAGCACTTAGGCCTTGTTTATGTATCAGTTAAGTCTGTAGTGCTGTTCTTGCAATTTCTTGAAAGGCAGGAAATTTTCAGCACAGATAATTAAGTCAATGTGGAAAAATTTGTAAGATGGTCAAGTTATCTTTCAATGCAAAAATACATGGTTCCCATCTATCAAAGATATAAATGAGGGAAAGCATTTAAAATTGACCTACAAAGAACAAGATTTTAAAATAGTACTGACAGATTTTCTTTTCTAGTATTTCTCCATTATGAAGTAATTGATCTTTTAAAGCTAATTAAAAGACAGATTAAATTGAAAGTCAAGACAGACAACCCAAACAAATTAATAGAAGAATAGTTTTAATTTAAAAAATTGGAATATTCAACACCCACAAGACAATCAGTGTCACCCATTCTTTGCCAAAATCAAGACTATTTGCAACGTGCCTGTTTCTCTCTGTGTAGCTTTAGCAGACACAAAACCAAGCTGTGTCACATTTACATCCTCTTTTCTCTGCCTGAGTCTGTCACTGTTCTTCAGATGACTCCACTTGCTGGTGACTAACAGTTCTGAAATAATGATTCAAGAACATGCTTGTGAATCCCCCAGATGAGTACGTGGGGAGGGACTGAGAACATGGAGAAGGTTGTTCTCAGTGTGCATTCATCTGCATTGTTAATGGCCCATACTGTGTGCTTTCCTGTCTCTTCTGAGATGCGAGTCCTTGTAAATGCTCAAAGGACAAGGAAGCAACACATACAGATGTTCCACCTTCCCCCATTCCAGGCTCTTTAAGAAAGAGGGGGAAGTGAATGTCAAAGTTGTTGTTTGGTATTTTTTAAAATGATTTAAAACTTCCCCATGTCAAGCTCTAAGCAATTCCATTGAGAGATCATAAACTAGAGCTATGCTGGAACGAGTTGTACCAGTTTTTGTGTCATGCTGTGAAGATTGGTAGGAAGGACTGCTTTTTAAGTCCCAAATATTTCCTCTGCTGAACAGAATCTTGAATAAGGTGCATTAAACCAGATTCTTCCCTGTTTATGGATTAGCACCAATTTTAATGTTTCTTTTGGTGCTGCTCACACTTCTGTTTTCCTTGAACTCCTCCTGCAAGTAATTTTTAAGGCACTAAAAGTCTTGACCAACTATAAGCTTGTTTTATTTATGACAGTCCTCTTATCTAACCTTCAGAAGGGAAAGCTTCTGTGTTTGTAACTGGATAATACTTGAGGACAAAGAGATGAAGAGATCAAATCCCGTAAATAGAGGTACCCACCTACAAGCTAGGCAGGGATTTCATTTCTTGGCCCCAGGATGGAACCTGGCAAAAAAGCCTATATACATAATCAAGCCTGGGAAGAACAAGATGTCTCAGAAGAGAACATAAGCAAGAAGCTACTTAGGAACAACTTAAAGAAAAACATGCAAAAACTCTCCGAATATCTACAAGGGCCTAATAGTAAGAGGATCTGTGCAGGAAGGTGTTTCTCAGTCTGCCAGAACGTGTGCACACAGAATCCATCTGACCTCGAATGCACAGACTTCACTCGCGTCCAGGCCACACCTGCTGGTGCTGTAAACTTGCTGTGTTTGAGCTGGACTTCAGTGTGTGCTGTGAGGAGCAGTTTACACTTTTTGTTTCAAGGAAACACATTCCTGTTGACCTACCTGTCGACAAGCAAACAAGACAGGGCCTGTGGCTAATCCAAGCTTGAGATCTGCTGCCGTTGGTTTCCCCAGATGGTCAGCACATGATGTAAAATCCAGCACATCATCTATTAGCTGAAAAAAAATAAACATGCAGATTATTTAGGAACTTTCCTTTTTAAAAAGGAAAACTATATACAGAATAATCCTTGTCAAAGAGAAGATCTGTAGAAAATACTAAGGCAGCCCACTTTGCTTTCTAAGGCAGTTTCGAGAAGTTTAGACTTTAGATTCCCTGTAGTTCAACAAAAGCAGTACCTGAAAAGCTATACCAACATTTTTTCCATACTGGTATGCAATCTCATGAACTTTGGGATCAGGGCAGCCCAGAATTGAAACCTGAAAAGACAAAAACCCCAAGTAAATAGAAAGCTTTAGTTGGCATCCACTTTTAGTCTCTGACCATAGGTGTGACATAGCCAAGCACAGGCAGGAGCAGTCTGGGAAAGGCAAAAAGGCTGACCCAGGGGCACATTCTTGCTTCTCTGTTCTTGGAGACACAACTAGCCAAGCTTACAAGGAAACAAAGCTGAATAGCAGTAAAACTATATTCAAGTCTGGAAAGAGATTAGCGTTATTAAATATTTATTAGACTTGGAAATTTTAATGCAAAGATGAAGAGAGAAGAGATGTGGATGCACTGCACATGAGGCTAGTGGTCACATACAGTCCAGTGATGGGGAAATTAAAATATTTAATAAATAATTAAAAATATAAATCAGCCAGGGAGGAATTGGAGGTCAGACAACAGATAAATGGATATTACATGTCTCATGAAAGATCACAAAGCTGGACGTGTTGAACCCAGTACAGGAGGGGCAGTTGAGATAAGGAAGCCTATTTTTAAGGTGATGTTAACTGTAACTGACTTGCTCAGGAAGGTGAGTTAATTAGCTGGCAGGCAAAGGTATTGAGGGATAATTAGTGGCAAGGACAAGACAGTGGGTGAAGAAAGCACACCAAGCTGACAAAGGTATCACTAAACTGAGATAAACAAAACATTTTAATTGAGTACAGATAAAGGAGTCGACCACCTGGGAGACAAAATTTTTGCCTGAATGAACTCCACAAAACTAAACTACAGGACAAAAACTAAGGTTTGAGAATATCTTGCCTCAATGCTTTTGCATTTTTGTATTGATTATACACTTAAATGAAGTTGGTTATATTTAAATACTCAGATTTATTTTATCCTTCAATAAAGCCATTAGGAAAAGGAGAAAAAATCCATCCTAGTCTACTGCAGACATTCCAAATCCACTGTGACTAATAGAAGGAGTGAGAATACATTTTAATTAACATAAGACTAAAAATATAAAAAAAGTATTGTGAGAAAACCACACAATATAAAAACGTATTTAAAACAAATACATATATATAAAAATTCCTCTTCAAGACTTTGTAAGGTGGGATCATAAAAAAACAACCACCCCAAAACCAATCCCAAATTAAAAGCGAGTCCAGTAGTAGCTTTGAAGGTGAACATGAAAATGGAAATAAGAAATACTATATCCTAATAAATGATGGCAGAAGATTAGAGATTATTTCATGCATCAGTGCACTTCATAACTGAGCATCACAACATCTCCCACTCATAACCTGCATCTGTGGATAATAAGTAAAACCCAGAGGAATCTGGATGCTTAAGGCATTAACAGCATCTCACACTTCCCAATTTTATTTGAAAGAGGAGGGCAGTATAGCAGAAAAATAATGCTACTTATGTCTAATAATCATACACAATCCTGAAGGCTATTAAACAGTGCACTGCAAATATGAGATATTTAAATAGATGTTGCTAGGGACTGTCAAACTAGAATATTTTGCCCTTTTATCCTCCTTTTGATGCTCGTCTCTTAAATGGCAGTATTTGCCCCAAATATCTAACACACATTGCTGTATCATGACTAGCAAACTTTTGGTTGCTTCTGTAATACAAATCACATAATATTTGCAAAGCAAGGGGACTGCATGTACCCTGTTTCAATGAAATCTTTACCTACCGCTACATTTTATGTGAAGGAGTAAAATAAGAAATTCAGTAGAACAAAATCGTGGTTAATGGCAAAGGAGCTGAGTGGGCACTAGTTGGCAGAGGAGGAGAAGAAGTGTCACAAAAAAGAGAAGAGCTTTCTCATTTAACCTGGAAGGCCAGAGCAGAGCTATTCCTGTCAGAGGACAGTTTTCAGTGGACCCAGACATGACCTATACAAGGAATCACACCAGTGTATGTACATTCAAAAAACAAAAGCCTTAGATCCAGAATGGAACACAAGCAAAATTCTTCATGTAAGAGAAGACCTTCATAGCTCCTGTTGAGGTTACGAGTATTTCTTGTTCATAGCCAGGAAAAAAAATTTAAAAAATCCAGGAGACTGTTTGCCAGTTTGCAAGTGAGCAACCCTCTGACCATGACCATAAACCTGCAACATGACTGGGTCATGTCAACATGGGAGTTCCTTCAGGACACAATTTCTCAAAATGCTCTTGTGGATGATTGCCCCCACCTGGACACTCACCGGGATGCAGCCAGGCAGTCCTCACTCCCAGATGGAGTTTAACAAGCTATACTGGGACAATGGCATGCATTTGCAAATACAAATCAGGATAATCAAGTCAATATAATGATAAAGGTCATCGTTTAAAAAAATCCTATTGCTCCCCTAATAGATATGACTTGTTGATGACAAATTTAATCTTACAAGATTACAGACCCATCCTCCACTAAATCAGGATGAAAAATCCTAATACCAAGTAGAACAAATTCTTTAGAAATGTTCTTTAAATTCAATAACGCAAGTCAATCTGCTCGGTATTATTTCCCAACACACTTCGTGCAATAAAAAGCTGTTTCTTTTATATGAGAGATAATAAACCAATCTTGCCTCTTTACTGAATTTCACATCCACAAAACATATGATCAGATCTGCGCAGATAGATCCTGCTCTGATATTTAATATGTGACAATATGGCAGCTGCAGTTGAAAGCACTTGCACATCTCTACCAGTGCCCTGCAGGTCAGAGCAGAAAACTACTGCTGCACCAGCATACACTTGTATAAACAGAACAAGAGATATTTGTTTTTGCATTCCTGGATTTGTGGAAAGATAAAGGCTCTAAAATATTCCCTTTTTTCACCCTTTCTCCTCCGTGCCAATCTCCAGAAGCAGTCGGGTTCCTGCCTTCTCATTTGTGGCTCATCCACTGCTGTTCCTCTAGACAAGGAGCACTGTTCCTCTTTCCAGTTTTGAAGGGAACTCTGAAAGTTATTTGGTCGTCATTTGCTCAAAGCAGTTTACTTCAGTTAGATCAGGCTTCTCAGGACTATGTCCAATTAACTTCTGAGCATCTTTAAGGATGAAAAATCCCACACTCTGGGCTACCTGTTGCAGTGTTTGACCAACCTCATGGAAAAATTTTTCCTAACAGCTAATTGAATTTCTCCATGGTACGAATTGTCCTTTCACTGCACATCTCTCCATCTCCTCTGTGCCCTCCAAATACAAGGCTGCAGAGACAGCAGGAGGATTCCCCCTTTGCCTTCTCTACTCCAGACTAAAACCAGCTCTTGGCATATCATTTGCTCCAGTCCCTGCCATCACGGTGGCCCTCCACTGACCACACTCCACAGTCTCCCTGTCTGTCCTGGACGAGGAAGCCCAGCCCTGTGGTCTCTCACACGTGCTGAGCAGAGTAGAAAAGTCCTGCCCTGGATGTGCTGGCCCTGGTGGCAGCGATGCACCCACAGTGTGCCTGTCCCTCCCTGCTGCAGGGACACCACTGGTGTCCTCCGGGCTCTTCAAATCCATTTTGGTAACTGCTTTTGCAAAGGGGGTGGGGAAGGTCTCCCTGGGAGAGGGAGATGCCCACCCAGCAGAAGCCCCCACATACTGCAGACAATTATCTTGTCCCAAATCTGCATTTTCACACATTTGACCTTTTCTCAAGTAACTAATACTTTAACATATTAACCAAGTACTTTTACAGAAATTAAGATATCTGCCTGAATATCTGTGATACATTTATGCTAATCTTTTTCCTAGAAAATATTATAAAGAGGAAATATCCCCAAGGGACTGTCTGTATTTTAAATAAGGAAATTTACTGGCTGATCACAATATCTGATACTACTGATGCTATTGCCCTACATCTGTTATTGGCCATTATTACACTCTGTTTGCTTAGTTGGGCTGGGGAGATCAATTCTGCTGGTGGGGTTCAGAGGTCTTATTTTCCTGGACTCCAGTTCCACACCCTTGTAGGTTTTCTGATGGAGCCCTGTGCACAGACCAGACTATGAACTAGTTCCACCAGGAGCTCACAGGTAGATCCAGAGCTGCAGACCATTGATTTTCTTCAGTCCCTAAGGCAGACCTTCCACACACAGCCTTGCCTACACAAGGAGGCTGCATGCTTTCTCCTAATACAGAAATCAAGAGTCTCTAGTGTAACTTTACACTTATCTCAAAGCAAGCATGATTTAATCCCTCTCCTGGAAGTATGCTGTGCAAAATATAAACAGCCTTGTGAGGCTCAGGAATTCACATTACAGCAGGGTTAAAAAAGGCAGAAGGAAAACCTGTTCAAGTTATTTTGCCATCTCCAGCTTGCCTGATGACTAAACAGAAATTCCACTTCAGCTTTATTGTTTCTGAATTCTTGAACCAAAGTCACCTCTCATGTTTCTCTGAAAAATGCCTTTTGGTAACAAAGGCTTCAATGACCACCTGGGCCATCTGCCACCAGTTCCTTTTGGAATTTACTACTTTGACTCCAACTTTGGTAACGTTCCCCCATGCAGAACTATTGTGGAAATAAACTGGATACTGGAACGTCTCTAACATCTTGAACAGACTGTTCTGTCTCTCAAAAAAAGTATTTTGCTAACTTAAAGGACTTAGATTTAAATGCAGTAATGTTTTGCCAGTGCCAGAAGGTATCTAACACAGGGACTAGATTGGTGTTGACAGACTCTCTATAATCTTGTTTAGATATTTTTCCAGAAATACTCTACTCTTCCATTTATAAAAATGTAGAATTCTAAGATGCCACCTGAACTTGCCTGACATTTTCTTTCCAGTTAATACTTTTATCTATGCACAGCAATAAATCACTTTTTTCTATCTTTAACAGGAACTGAACTGCTTTTAATGACACACTAGCCTGGTTGCAACTGATGTTCTGAAAACCAATACTCTCTCTTCTTAGCTTCATCCCTAAAACCAAGATATGAATAGTCTTGATTCCCTAACTGAATTTCAAGCTAGAACTGATGAGCTTATTATTTTTGCTACAGAAAACAGAACTCCATTCTGATTCCATCCATTTCCTTAGTAGCCAAAGCCATCTAAACAAAAATCTCAACACCCAAACACACAAAAACCCCCTCAGATCTCAAACAAAAACATTCCCTTTTCACTGCTATCAATGGCGCCCTGCTAATCCATGCAGAAAGAAACTGAGGGAGACACACATGCACAGCTCACTGCTACTGTGTGCAGCAAGTATGGCTTTGCCATAAAGAGAGTCCTCTCAGTTTTCCTTTGTAACACAAATCTTACAGCATATAAAATTGCAGCAATTCAGCAATGAAACAACTCAGACCAGTCACTAGAAGAAAAACAGCAAACACCTCCTCCTCCTGCAGCGTTACAGCCTCAGTCTTGAGGGAAGTGCTTAAATCCTTAACTCTGACAAGTCATGAAAAGGAAAAAGCTCAAATTAGGACATTTGTGAGGTGAATCCACCCAATGGGAAGGTGATTTCTTCTGTCTGCAAAGATTCTTTTAGACAAGATTGTGAAAGTGAATACAAAAACCTGTGTATGGTTTTATTGGGGTAGCAGAATAATGTGATGCTCTTTACTAGTCCAGATGCCCACTGATATAAAAGAAGACGTGCAAAGAAAATTCTTGCCAGGGTCATATTGGCATCAATATGAAGACTCCAGAAGACTTAATTTTTTTTCTCCAACGAGAATGAAAGATATTTTTTCTCCTTACAAAATCCATGTCTCTGTGTGATCCTTTTGTTATAAGCAATTTTCAACTGCTCTCTGTGGCACAAATATACCAGTTCTCTGAGAATGGGATGATTAACATTAGCAAATATTTTTAGTCTAATTCTCTTAGAACTCCTTCTTGCTATAGAATACACTAGAATATAGCAACATACTGCCTTTAATTAAAAAAAGAAACAACAAAACAAAACTCTCTTGGGGTAAGATTATTGCCCACCTTCTCCATTTTCTACACTAAAACTAAACATGTATTTTTGAGTAAGAACATAATCTTGGATTTTTTTGTAATCAAGTAACAGAGTGGAGTGACAGATAGGGTTGGACATAGCAATTGATAATTAAAAACCCCAGACAAATCAAAGAGTACATGCTTCTGTTGGTGTAGAGTATAAGCAATTTGTTTCTTCCCACTGTTATCATTTAAGAGCTCACTCAGCACCAGTGGGTAGGGACAGATGTCAAAGATTAAAAATGAAATTAGAGGCTCAAGAGTGATCAACTGAGACCAAAACCACTGCCTCAAGGTTGCAGAATTTCATAAATTAAAGGCTGCCACTGTGAGCCTTATTTTGATTCAACTGAGAACAATAAATCTGTGTATGAATAAAAAAACAGAAAAGAAAAAGTGAAAACCAATATTGGAGGTTACACAGCAGAATTGTGATAAAATTCACAGTCTCAAACCCATTCACATTCTGGCAGAATACCATTTAAAGGGTTTGCTTTGGAGGGTCTCCAGAGAAACCAGCAATAACGCGGAGTTTAGCTGTGAAGCTCACAGTATGGTGTGTTAACTTTAGAAGAGACAGACGTACATACTGCTTTACAACTGTTTGCTATAAGACTCGCAGTCTTCTTAAAAGTCTTCTCAAGGTAGTGAGCAAATCTCTCATTCTCATTTTCCTTGGAACCCAACTGGAGGAATTCACCTGAAAAGATGCACAGATGGGAAGTTTTATTTGTGGGTTTACTGCTTAGGCAAGCAAATCTGAAGAATAAAATAGAGAAAGGCCTTACCACGCACCAGATCTTCAATCACCTGAGTTAGAACGGAGATGATAGTAGTATTTCCAATTCGTGCTAAAGCTACAGAAGCAGCTGAGAGGATGAAGTCACCAGCTAGAACAGCCTAAGAATAAAAAAAAACAAACCAACAACTGACTCCCTAAGTCTTTTCTTGTGTTAGTAGAGACAATACAATATCCTTTATTTGGCAGACTTACTCACATCATGTAACTTTCCTATATAAAGTACAAATATCTCATTGCAACAGAGTAAAAAAACAGAAGATAACCAAACACTGAAATCTGAGTAAGTTTTGAATCCCTTATAGTGCTGTTTATATTTTTCTATATGAGCTCTGTTCTCCCTGTATGCAATACCTGACCACATGTTTGCCTATAAAGGCAAATAGAGAACATCAGTTCTCTATTTGACCATTATGTTACGACAGTTACTCCAGGAGAACTCTGAACTGCCCTAAGTTCTGATGTGTCAGCAGTGTATTTCCTTCCTTGCATCTTCTGGTTAAGACCTTCCTTGTAATGTGCTCTGAAGAAACACCACTCTCAAAAAGGATTTCCTGCTGACTGAAAACATTTGTATTTTCACTACTGAACCAGAGTAATGTACAGTGTTCATGATGAGGTACAAGCCTGAAGTATTCCAACACCACTGCAGAGAGTGGCCTAGGGAATGTAAAATCAGTAAGAACCACAGAATGGGTCAGGTTGGAAGGGACCACAGGGTTATCTGGTCCATCCTCCCTGCTTGAGCAGAGTGATTCCAGAGCACACAGCACAGGATTGTGTCCAGACAGTTCTTGAGTATCTCCAGTGAGGGAGTGTCCACAGCCTCTCTGGGCAACCTGTTCCAGTGTGCAGTCACTGCACAATAAAGTTGTTCTTCCTTGTGTTCAAGGGGAACATCCTGTGCATCAGTTTCTGCCTGTTGGCTCCTGTCCTATGTTTGGCACCCCTGAGAAGAGTCTGGCTCCATCCTCACACCCTCCCTCATGATACTGAGGTCCCCTCTCAGTCATCTCTTCTCGAGGCTGAACAGGCCCAGCACTACATACTACCATCATCTAATGTTTTCACCAGTTCAGAAAAGGAACACACATTTGTCTCACCCACAAACTGCGTACACCTCTTCATACTTTTTCTGGCATATCCCAAAACCTAGGGATAGTAATGTTATAAAACTCTAGGTGTTTGTGCTCTGCTGAAATTCAAAGGCAAGTCTTGCATTTAATAGCAAACTCACCTTCCTCTCTCCCCAGATTTGGTTAAGTGTCCTTTTTCCTCTGCGAGAATTTGCATCATCAATAACATCGTCATGAACTAGACTGGCTGTGTGGATCATCTCAGCAATGATGGCCACAGAGCGCTGGCTTGCTTGCACCTCCCTAAAATAAAAAACAAGAACTGTCAGACAACTAAATCAACTACATATGCTTCAATACACTAAGAGATGTCTACTAAAACAAAAAAATGTTTCTCTGAAAACAGCTGTTGCAGCTTTTCCATGGTCTAAACCCCGTTATCAAACCTGGAATTGTGAAGACAAGAGAAGTTAAGATCACGTTAATACAGTAAGTTCAGTGGGATGTTTCCATCCTTATCAGGCCTGGTTCTACCTTGCTGCATTAACAATACTGCAAAACTCCTGCTACTGACTCTAATGCCTCTAAATGCAGACTGCAATAAACAGCACAGCACCAAGGAGGCTTGGTTCCAAGGAGATGGAAACTTGGAAAACAGCAGAGAAAACCATGCCAGGTACCTCTGTACGTGAGTTTTAAATTCTCCCTATTTCTGTGTTGCTCTGCCTATAAAAGCGACATCACAAACTCCAAAGCTGGGTAACTCCACTAACCAGCAAGCTGGAGAGGCACAGAAACATGTATTCTACATTTGAAAGACATAACTCATGGATCTTATCCTTTATGTTATCTGATTAGCTTAAAACCTCAGTAGTACTTCAAAAGTCTGAGGAATTAACTGGAATTATACTTCAATCACTTTAAGACTGTAAACACCAACTACCTAACACTTGCTGCAATTCAGCCTTTTGGAAGGTCTAACACTGATGATTCAACTCTCAGTAGTTCACACCTACTTTATTTTTTAAACTAGGTGACAAGAAGGTAATGGACGAACACAGAAGCAATTATCTAGGGTGCAAGCCTGGTAAAATGAACATGAAAGAGCCAACTTAGCTCACACAAAGGACCATCTACCCTAGTATCCAACTGCCACTGTCTTGTTCTGTATCCATCTTTCTTTCTACCTGTTTTCATCACGGGTAACATGCAGAATCCTAGAAACGGCTATCCCAGCCAGCTTTCCCTTACAGCTGTAACAAGCCCATATAGACACAAAACAACAACAAAAAACCTCACAAACCAATAACAATCCACACACAACAAAAGAAAAACTTACTTTTGATACACTACTTCTGGTATACAAACAACAGAGGAAATCACATTACCTTCCAGCAGAAAAGAGAAAGAACTGAAACAAAAGACAATTTCAGCTCAGCTGAAGGGCATTTAAAACCTTCCTGCATTGCCTACCTCTATTAAATTGTAGTGATTAATCACAAAATGGAAGAACATCTTGCAGTCTGCTGACATAACACTGCGTTCTGACACCTACCTCTAGACAGAATCCTGCATTGCTGTCAGTGGGAGTTCTATGTCCTGAACAATAGCAGGATGACTGGGCAGCTCACAGGCTGTGAAAATGTGGCTTTTACACAACAGAAAATAAGAGCTGGAAACCTTCACGATTGTTTGAAGGCAGGTTTTACTGAGGACTAATAATTTAGTCAAATACTAGTTCATTGTAAATAATTTTCCAAAATAAACTATTCTTACTAAGTAGGAGAAAACTTACCTTCAAAAAACTGTAAAGGTCTCCAGCCTCTTTCATGTACTGGTCTCCTTTCGGGGACTCCCTTTTTCATTAATTATGTCAGCAGACTGGACTTCCTGCTGGGAAGCAGCAGTAAATGGCAACACTCAACTGACACACCAAAATCTTTCAGTAGTATGAAGACAGCACAAAACCAGGTATTTCAAAAGTAGATTTTGAAAAGTTCTGCATTTTGGAGCATTTTATCTCTGACAATGACTAAAAATGGCATAGGAACGCTCATGGTTCATGTGTCTGGTTTCCAGAATCTTACATCAAATGTGATAATTTAATCTGAAAGCTTTTTTAAACTACTATTTCCACAAAGTCTCAAGCAAGATTCTTTCCATCGCTGGGAAAAAAATCTGCAATAGTTTCCTACAAGCATCTTGAGAGAGTAATTCTGAATCAGAGCATGCCTATTTTAGGGGAAAACACACAAGGAACAGGATCCTTCTCATTCCCTGCCACTTTTCATTCAGCTTTGCCTGCAAAACAAAAGCCAAAAGTGGAAGTAACTCAAGTCAAGGGGTAACTGGGTCCCCACAAATCCAAAAAGTGGAAAGATGCCATTTTTTGGTCATTCTCAAAGGTGCCCCAAGATAAATACACATTCACACAATTTTCTTGTACAACTGTATCTTTTCACACATACAATACACTAAATTTTAAGTCCTTGATCATGTTTTATTTTTCAGTAAAAAAATCACCTAACCCTAACCCTAGTAGGACCCCCCTGCTTGATTCTGTGACAAGTTTTTACAGACCTACAGTGCCTTGAGGTGTTTTCCATTACAGGACTTGTTTCATGTACACTGAACAAGACCAAGGCTGACCATATAGGTTAAAAAACCTAAACACATCTCTCCCTACAAATATCCCTCTTCATAAAAAGGCAAAAAACCCACAAAGGGTGAGGATGACACAAACCAGTATTTACACTCTGCAGCAAAGAGCTTTGCAATGTGTTTGCCAGTAAGTAAACACTAACAGTTTAAAGACAGGAAACAAGCAAACTAACTTGCAAAATTTCTGTGCTACAACCACACTCCTCCAGGTACATTTCTGCCATCAAGCCGCTGTGGCTGAAAGGAATAACCATCTCAGAAACAGTCTGTGACACTGAAGGGCACTACAAACCAGGGGAGGCACAAATAATCGACGTGTTAATGTGGGAGCAAATTGCATAGCAGCTGAAAACCAGCACACAGTACAGGCTTCTGGGGGAGTGATAGAGGACTAAGGTGGTTGGCAGGTCCTCGTATCTTGAGGAAATGTTATTCTACCAAGTTTAGTCAGGTCATTATATATGTGTTTATCACACTATTCTGATGGGTTTATTTCCCTTCCCCTTGCCCCCAAAATCTTTTGTCCTCGCTATTTCCTCTATCAAGACGTCTCTGCACTTCTTTGGCTCTCTCTTATTTGTCTTGTTTTAGTTGCAGTAATAGAAATAAAAACTCTTATTTTCAAATGCCTTTGGAGAATACAGTCTAAACATAAACATTAGGTCCTGTCAGGCTAAGTGGTAATTCTGTGAAATTCTGCATGCAGGTATGTGAAGAAATGCCAGTGGATGTGTGAAACTGAGGGTTTGCAGGAGCTCAGCTTAAACTATTTACAACAATTCTCACTCTCACACAAAGATAAGTTGCTATCAATAAGCAAAAAGCCACTGCCCAAGGGACTCAAAGACTTAAGTTTGAACTTCTGACACTTAGAACTTCAAGATAAAAGAAAAAGATACCAACACAGAACAATTTGAATGCTTCAGACACTTATATTTTTAATAATAGTTCAGGATAATTCTTTATGCAATTGTCTTTATACAACACAATAAAGTGACCTCACTCTAGAAAAACAGTTAACCTGATGAGGGTATTCTAAATACTCCACCTTCCTCAAATCTCAACAGAAATGATCATGTCAGGAACTTGTAAGCAGAGCTATCTGGGCATTCCATTCTTCTGAGAAGTCTCAATTACTCTGGTGGGACTCTGTGAAGAGAAGGAGGTCTTTCTGGACTGCCTCCTAAGATCAGGACCTATAACCTTACTAAGCTGAGTCCTTTTATTTTAACAGCCAAACAAGGCTTTAATATAAGTATTTCACAAGGGAAGGAAAAAAAAAACCCAATGAAAGAGCAGGCAAAAGCATGCTGGGTCCAACAAGTTATATGACAGTTGAGAATGGCAGCAAGATGAAGCAGAAACTCAACATCAGTAACACAAACCCCTGAGGCACAATAAAAAAACTGCTAGGGATGAACAGCACAGGATGATATTGGTTCATGCTACAAGTCTACAAATACTGTGGTCAGTGTCTTTGATTACATGTGTGGGAACCAAAGCTTCCACAAAGAAAAACAAGTCTAGGAGAAGAATCAATATTAACTGAGGAAAAGAATGATAATGCTTCAAGGGAAATGACAAGTTAAAAGAGGAAAAAACATTTAAAAAAAAATGCGTTGGGAGAAGCAGAATGGAAGGCAAGTATTTTTCCCCTTGGGTCTATAGAAGAGTAGCAGATTTACTAATATGCAGTGTTTCCTTCTCTGCATATAAAATTTTCCACACAAACATTAAAAAGTTGGAAGAACAATTTTGCTACCTGGAAACAATGCTGCTTTAAGAAACAACAATATTGAAACCAGTATCAGGGTGAACTGGAAGTTATGTATACAAAAAGCAGCCTGCTTCAAGAAGCTACAGAGAAAAAGAGAAGAAAATGCCCATAAAACTTCATCAGCTCTCAGGAAGTCGGTGTGTACAGTATGAACACACAATCTTTTGGCATGGCCTAGCCAACCCTCAAAAAATAGCAGTCATCATGCAGGAACCAAAGAGCAGTACAGTGAAGACTTGTATCAACATACCGATATTTAATTACAATCACAGGCTTAGAGGCATTGACATGAGGCACAGAAGAGGAAGGTAAATACCCTGAGATTTCATTCTGTTTCTCTGCTGAAATATTTGTTCTCCCCACTCAAAATTTCATTTTAAAAGCAAGATGACAGGGATAGTGACTCAGTCTGGTTTATACAAGGCACATTCAGATTATTGAGGAGGCTTTTAAAACACCGAACATATTTTGGAGGTGCTGATAAAAACTGCAACAGATGTACAAAAGCTGACAAATGACACAGGCATGTATAAATCAGAGGACTTATGCTGAGGGGTGGCTACTGCAAAGCAAACACTTGCCACAGGCATATGTGGCACTGGAACTCTGAGATCACGCTTTTTCACTGGCACAGGGCAGCTCTCAAAACTGGTCTTCATGGTTTCGAGACACATGGACAAGAATATGTCCATGAGTACATACATATGTCAGAAGACAGCAAATATGCTTTGAGGATGAAGGCAAATTCAGTCTTTCTACCACGATTTCTCTTTGATTCACTGTTCAACTCCCACACTATATGGCATCAGTAACAGCCTTCTCAGTATTGCAAGCATACTTTTTTTCATAAGCTCCTCATGCTACACACTAGAGAGATAAAACTACTTTTTACCATTATTTTGACTAGAAAGATGCTCCAAAAATGCACTGCACCAGCTGGTAAGTCTCCTAACTTTCCATTTTTTCAGCAACATCGTGCTTTGTCTTAACAGCTTTCACCCTGTTCCTGATAAATTTGTAGACCACAAGTCTTCATTCTCTCTGATTATCTTTGCAGTTCATGCCTGAAACTATCTGGACTTATGATGAACATAGGAATCAAACACTGAATCTGATGATTTCAGAAAATGTGATATACACTCCCATAGCTGAACTGTCTATACTATGGTTGATGCATGCTAGGATAACTTTTCACAGAGGACGTGGCTGCAAACCACACTGGGGTTATGCCCTTACAGGACACCCATGAGCCTGCAAGCTCCAGCAGAAATTTTTGGTTTATTGTGCTTCCTTACATTCCACCATGGACGGCCAATCATAAAGAATGGTTTTGCCATCAGAAAGTGCCATCATCATGCTCCTGTTTTTCATGTCAAGATCACTCATGAAAATATTAAGCCAATCAGTGCTGTGACAAAGGACATCCCTGAGGAGTCTCACAACCAGTATTTTTCCTTTTGCTGTCTCTAAGACAATGACATGGAGCAGTCCTGAATGGAGAACAGAATCAAGCTGGAGTGAAGTTCATTAATCCTGGACAATGTTTCTGTAAAACAAGGGGAACTGACACACACAGGATAGGAGGCTGCTCATGAGGTTTTGCTTTCTCCTTCAAAACTATATTCACATAGGAGGGGGCACACGGGGAGAGGTGTCATACCAAGCAGCAAAATATATGCCATGCTCCGAGGTAGTAACCAAGTCCAACAACACATTAAACTGCTGCTACAGAAAAATCCATGCAAGAGCTCGGAGAAACTCCTTGACACTGAGAAATTAGTCTAGAAACACTTCTGGAAAGGGACCAAAGATTTGCTATTTCAAATTCTATACAAGGCAAGATTGGAAGTGTAGCTGGAAGGCAGAGAACACTCCAGCCAACTTCTTTCCTCAAAATGCAAACATAGCAACTGATAGGAACGTGTGGAGAGAAGTGTTTGCTACAAGACAGAACAAGGAGTGATAGAGAGTACAGGCGAGCACGACGTTCTGCTCAGTTAAAACTCCTTGCAAAAGCCAAGCTCATAAGGATTACACCAGCTCTAAGCTTAGAATTACCTTAAAATGCAGAAACTTGCTCCTAGAGGGTGAAAAAAACCCTCAACTGTTTTGAACATCTCACAGCTTTGAATATAATTACACCACCTGCTTAATGGCTTTACTGCATAATTACTGAAAAAGCATATGAGTCTTCTTGCAGCAAAGTTCTTACCTGTGACAAGAGCTTAACAGGAACAGGAGTGGTTACAAACGAAAAATACTTTTAATTAAGTTCATATAGTTTCTAACAAAGCATTTATGCAAAAAGCTGGAATTGACTACAAGTCTTACAAATACCGTAATTGCAACATTATTTATCCATCCCCAGGTACAAGTGCAGTCCACCATTTTACACATGGAAACAGGTAATAAACCCAGCAGTTACTTTTGATAAGTACAAAAATACAGTTCCAAGATGGAACTTAAATTCAGGTCTTACTGAGGAGCATTTTACTTTCATAAAGTTACTAGATGTATTTTTTGGAAACAGAAGAATGATAACTTTCACGTATAATGCATGTAAAAGTGACCAACTTACTTGGAATTATTATGGTGAATGTTGCAAGCCCGAGCCATTAGCACCACAATCATTGGTCGAAAGGCCTTTCCTTTCCCATCAAAATAATAATCACACATTTCCTTAAGTTCTGCTGCAGAGACAAGTAATTCCTACATAAAGGACAAGAACATTTCAGCACAGAATCACAAAGTCAATCTGTTTAGTGTCAGTAAAACAGTATATGTGTATAAGGTTATTGCCTGCATTCATTCCACCCAGTGTAAGCTGAAGTTGTTTTCAAAATTGCTATGAGTAATCTGAAACATAAATGCTGTATTCCAGCACTGCAAATCAGGAGAAAAGAAATTGCATTCTAATTCTATAAAATATGAGAAATGCTCCTTTTGCCTTCAGTTTAAGCTTCAGATAGTTGTTCATTAACACAAATAATATTCAAGAAATAGCCTCCAAATTGATGGTTGCTATTAAAAACAATTATTAAAACATGCCAGAATAGTCACCAAAACCCCTTACCTTTTTAATGTCTTCATAGAGATTCTTCAAGTCTTTTCTACCGAGTTGAAAAGGGTCTTGGTATTTTTCATCACTAACTGTATTACTGCAGCTGCACAAGTGGGATGCACTTGTATGATGAAACCTGGTGACAGTGTTTTAAGACAGTTATGTTGTTAAAAGCAAACTTTCCCTGATTCCCCAAAGAGAAACGTTTGAAAGCATTTCCTCCTCCTCCTTCCTCACACAAGATGTAACCAAATCACTAAAATATATGAAGGCAACAAAACACTCTTTCCAGCCAGATAATAAGGTGTAAGGACAGCACAGCAACGTATTGATGATCATAAACCTTTAGGAGCTGACAAAGCACATTTGGAAACAGGAACACACACCACCCCACCCTTAATGGATTACAGAAGTCCTCTGAGACACATAGAAGTACATTGCTCTCAATGTATTCCTTTTGAATACGCTGTGGATAGCATAGCCTATGTTTGGAGATAAAGCCTTCATCTTCTAGTAATACAAGTATTCTGTTACTTTCTTTCCTCTCTTTTAAACTCCTAGGAAAATATTCCTGACTTGGATTTGAATTTTTTTCATTTGCACACCCAGCTACATTATAAATTAATTCAATACTTCCAGGTAGCATGATGATGCTATGAAAGTTCATCAGGAAAGGGTGAAAGCTCCACCTGTATGCAGTAAGTGAACCCCCAATCTACTCTTTTTGTTCCTGGAATTTAAAGTTTGTTTCTTATTATATTTCCTTTCACAAAGTGAACCATATGTATTTTCTTGCAGCATTCCTGCTTTGGCTGCTATCCTCCAGGACAGAGGACTTAGATTCAGACTCAGCACCATGGCAGCAGTCTACAAAGAATTATCCAATTATGTATTAGAGTCAACAACCTTATTTTCAGAGTTTACAGCCTACAGGTTTAACTACCCAGTTCACCCAACAACTGTGTCTTTACCCATTACACAACAACATGATGCTCCAACTTACCGCCAAAATACATTACATATTTTTGGAAACGACAAAGCTGAACTTCTTTGGGTAAAGTGACACATCTGCACAAAATAAAAACTAGGGTTAATTTATTAGAGCTTTAAACTGACAGAAAACATTCAACTACAAAAACCATGTATCTGTTCACCAGCACTGCTCTGTTTCTCCATCTTAACAACCCAGCAGCAAAGGGAGTCTCATAATCTCCTTCCATATCACATGAGACCTGAGTGCCAACTGGCACATTAGACTGACTCTTTCACTCAGGAGTGTTGGACTTTCTCCCCTTGCAGGACCAGCCCAGGAGGCTTATCAGTTAAATTACCAGAACTGCTCTAATGAAACCTTGCTTTTGTACTTGTGCAAGGTGCAATTTTCAAACGTTTCCTGTCTGGACTGCGCCAGTCATGGCACAGAGAAAAGGGCAAGAACTATTTCAGTAAACCAGTGCACTAAGAACATGTCCTTGTTTTTCCCTGAAGCCATTTCAATTCAGCTTGCTGCATATGATCATTTACACCTGTCTATCTCCCTGTTAGATATCGCGAACCTGATTTCCCGGCAATCTCTCCAATGATCTCTGCCTGAAGACAGAGCCAAGAAGCCTGGAGGAAGGCACAGTCCCAGGGACATGATTCCAGCAGATACAGGCTGAGAAAGGAAGTACCGCTTTTGTTCTGCTCCTGGCAGTGCTGCCAGGACTCCCGAGCCCTGCCCTCGCATCGAGTCTGAGTCAGGGGCCCTGCCGGGCCAAGCCAGCCTGAAATGAATCACTGCACTCCACGTGTTCACCCAACTGCCTCCAGAACAGCCTGCAAAGGAATGCTCAGGAAGACCTGAATTACAAAACCTGCTTCTCACGTCTCAGTGTCTCCTTGTATGAAGACTTAAGTCTTTCTCTCCTTGGACACAGGGGGCGAAACAAAAGCACTGGAATGGCTCAAGGACATCCTCCCATCGTCCTTGCATGCAGGATGAGGAAAGGTCATGCAAGGAGACAGGGAGGGAGGAGAAGCATAACTTACAGATCTGCAACTCACTGCTGCCCGAGTTCAGTGTCCAGCCCTGCGGCTGAGACCTCTGCAAGTTCCTCTCTCGCACCTCTCCTTGTGTTCTGTTAAAAAATAGCTGATCTCTTGCTAATCTTCCTTCGATGAGGGCACACACAGACTCCCTCCTCTGCTCCTCCTCCTCTGTCAGTGTAAGCCTGGCTCACGCAGGATGCTGGACACATCAGCCACAGCACTTTACCACCAGCCTGGCCTTGTGCAGGAGCTGCAAACGAGCTCAGCGAGAGAATTGCCCCTACCAAGGCTCTCAGCGCCGGCTCCCACACAACCGCGCTCAAAACCTCACGCTACCGAGAACCCGTCTCCCTGCTCCCACCCGGGGAAGGCTCTGAGAGGTACACAGAACTAACCAGTGCTGTCCCGACAGCCCTTAACCCCGTGTTTAACCTTGCCCCGAGCGCGCTCTGCCCCGCAGGGACCCCCCGGCAGGGAATGGGGTCCGGCTGTGGAGCGGCGAAGGCGCAGCCCCCGGGACACCGCCCGCCCCCGGCCCCGGCCCCGGCCGTGCCCCCCGCCCCATTCATTCCGCGGCCCCGCTCGGCCGCACTCACCGCGCCGGGGGCGGGCGCGCTGCGGGGCTCGGGGCGCGCTGCGGAGCCGAGCGGCAGCCGCCGGCGGGCCGAGGCACCGCACCGCCACCACCCGCACCACCGCAAGGCCATGGTGTCCCCCAGCCCCGCTCGCCGGCACCGCCTCTCGGCCCCGCCGCGACCCGGACGCGGAAGTCCCGCTCTGCCACCACCCCGGCGGGGCCCGGCAGGACACCCGGGCGGGCGGGGAGGGTGTGGGGCACTGCCCGCGCCTCCCGCCGGGAGGGAGACGGACCCCCGGCCGGTCCCTTTGGTGACGCGCTGAAGGTTTGGGGATATGTGGTGGCGCCCCTGGCTGGCCGCCTGCCTGGCGTGGGGCTGCGCGGCCGCGCTGTGCGCCTCCCGTGGGCTCTGCCCGGCCCCGAACGCCTCCCGGGCCGAGCCGGGGCAGTGCCCGCGGCCTCGGGGGGTGACAGAGCTCTGCGGCTGGGCCCTGTCCTCCGACAGCCTGCTCGGTACGGCCTGCCCTGTCCCGGGCCCTCTGCACCTGTGCGCCTGTCCTGCCTGCCCCGAGGCGTTCACACCTGGCCTGTCCTGCCCTGCCCCGGGCCCTGTACATCTGTCCTGCTCCCCTCCCCCAGGCCCTGGACGCCTGTCCTGCCCCGAGACCTGGACACCTGTCGTGCCCTGTCCCACACCATGGACGCCTGCCGTGGGCCCTGGACACCTGTCCTGCTCTCCCCTGGGCCCTTTACACCTGTCATGCCCTGTCCCAGGCCATGTACACCTGTCCTGCCCTGCCCCGGGCCCTGTGCACACCTGTTCTGGATGGTGCGCACCTGCCCAGCTATGGGGCTCCTGTTCCATGGGTTGTAGCAGCTACTAAAGCAGTAACTGACAACCTGATATACACAAATGCTACTTTTGACATGAAAACCAGATTGGCCGTAAAGACCTTGGTTGTTTCTTTTTTCCAAATCTCAATTATGCAAAACTGGTAACCTGACTGGAAGTACACAAAGTGTTGTACCTCTCGGGCACACAGAATTGCTTGTAATCATAATGGTAATTTGTATGATAAGATTACAGAACTAATTTCATCAAGTGACACAATTACTTGTGAGCATTAGAAATAATAGTCCGTGGTAAATCTTGTGTCAGTTTTCTGTGACAGGATTGTCATTAGAGGTATTGAGAAACATGGCTAACAGTTTCTCAGAGATGCTAACTTAAAATTTTGCAAAGTAGTGACTATAAAGTACTGGGATTGTGTAATTAATGTCGAACTGTAAGATTGCTGCAAGCAAAAATCTGTAGATAGTAAACTACACAGTATTAGTTCAGTGTTTTTAAAATACTATTTGCCCTCTGTTAGCATGGATCAGGGCACAGAGAAGGAAGAATGAAGCACATGTTCTGAGTACATATGTTATGCTACAGCAAGGACTGCATCTTCTGACCCTTTCATTCACCGTTTACTTTGCTGAGAAAAGACTTTATTTGGTTTCTCAGATTACTTGGTTATTGCTGCATATGAACTGTATACAGCAATTACTGGTGCACAGCAACTTAAATCTGTTGCACTGCATTGTGCAGTTCTGAATTGCATTCACTGGGGGGGTAGCTGAACTTCCCTGTCTCATGCAAATATCTTTCAGGGTTGTATATAACTTAGTGCAATATGAAACTGCCCTGAGACTGTTCTGATCATAATTCAGTCTATGCTTGGATATGGTTTAGATCTTGAAAACATCATGCCCTGACAGATTCTTTTAACTGCAGAATTCAGTCCTTCTTTTAAAAAAATTACAAACAGAATAAAAACCTGAACATATTTGTGCTTCCTTTTCATGCAGGCTTAATATAGATTGTGGTAAAGACTCAAGTTTTAGTTGTTTCTGAAGTATTTTGATTTGATTGAAGGTGAAACTTATTAAGAATAAAATGATTAATTGTTTTAAAGACATTTTCTCTCTGTTTCATGTTTAAAGATCCTTTTCCCATTGATGTGATCCAGGAAAATTATGTCCGTAATGTGAGAAACTGCATTTTTTCAGTTGTCTATCCTACACCTTTTAAATCTAGAGTTCGTCTCGTAGCTGTTTCAAAGGTTGGTTATTGTTTTTTGTTCCTATCTAATTAGTAGAGATTCCTAATACATGTACAAAGTATACTTGAAAGTGTATTTTAATATTCATATGCATTTTATTGTGAAAGCCTCTCATCAGTATGTACTTGTCTGCTAAAACTACTACAGTACTTTACACATTTAAAACAAATTTGAACATATTTAAAACAAATTTGAACATATTTAAAACAAATTTGAACATATTTAAAACATATTGTGAGCTGTCTTTTAGTAATGAAATCTGCAGAGAAAACTTGTTCATTGCTATTGAAAATTTGATCATGTTCAAGTACCATCTGTATTTTTTTTTTCTCCAGGAAGTTCTTGAAAATATTTTGGATCTTGATATATCTGTCAAAGGAACATCTGATTTTCTTGAGTTCGTCAGTGGTGGGAGAGTGATACTTGGGTCTGTTCCACTGGCCCATAGGTATGGGGGTCACCAGGTAACTGTGGCATTTGCTTCTACCAAGTGGAATTATGTGGGTCTTTTCATGGGAATTATACCTTTATAATACCTGTAAGTACATGAGCACTTATTAACATTTTGATTGCAGATTTGTTCTTCTTGAGGGGCTGCAGGTGGAAGAAAATTATAATATGTTTTCACAGTACCCTGTTTACTTCCTCTGCTTCTGTTTATGCCCGAGGCAAGTTACCTTTTTAGTTTCCATCAGCTGCCCATTTCCTTAGCACTCCTGCAGCCTGCCCAGCTCTGATGCACGATAGGGACTGTCAGCTCAGAGGAGTGAAGAAGGACAGAGCCACACTGCAATATCATGATTACTAAGAGTTACATTTCACTGAAATGGGTACAATTATTCATGCAGAAGAATGGTAGAATTTGATCTCTAATTTCCAAATAAAAAACCAAAACAAGCTGTGTGAGTTTAAATGTTCATTATACAAAAGAGACAGGTCTGTAGCTGTACATCATAGCTGGAAGGTAAAAAAAAAAGTAGGGATTACTGGTGTTACTCTTTTCTGTGGTTTTCTGATTAATTATTGGTGTGAGTGTGGAAGTACAGCTTTAGGGATCAACCTCTTAATGACTAGGTGAACAAATGTCTCATTATATTGCGTGGAACACAGAGAACCTGTATGTAATTTGTATTGTTTCAAGTATAACTGCTGTAAATGTTAGAAGAAAATAACTTGATTTTCTTTTTTGTCAGTTTGGTAGCTGGGCAGGTCAGCTGGGGGATGGAAGAGCCCACTTGCTTGGAGTATATACAAACAGGTGTGACATTTTTTAAGTGACTGATTCAACTCTGTTTGATTTAGCTGATGTGTGGATATCCTGAGGTGTCGTGTTAGAAATGCTAATGCTATTTTTGCAGGCATGGTGAGAGGTGGGAACTGCAGTTAAAAGGGTCAGGCAAGACTCCATACTCCAGGTAACTTGCACCTATTCTGTGTCTTCCAAAATAGAATGTTTTGTTTTTGAAATTTGCTTTGATTTTATGACTTATTTCTCTGTTCTTCATAGGAATGGTGATGGAAGAGCTGTTCTTCGCTCTTCTGTTCGAGAGTTTTTATGTAGTGAGGCCATGCACTATCTTGGAATTCCTACAAGCAGAGCTGCTAGGTATTTTTCTTTTTTTTCACAGTATCTTAATTTACAGGTAATTTTTTGACTTATTTTCACTGAGGATCAATAATTCAGGACAGTTGGTTTCCAAGACAATAGATGTTTTCATTTGTGCAATCAGAACAAAATATATCTCTCCAGTTCCACAGATTTTTTGATAAAACTTTCCAGTAATAATAAACTCCAGAAAATCATATCACTTTGGTCTTTGCTATGCTTTAGAATACTACTTTGTTTGAAAACAAGATTGTGTACTGTCCATCTCTGGTGGTAAAGAGCTATTGCTCATTGGTAAGACTGTCATAACTGAATTACTTTAATTGGAAATGTGGTTCATCTTGTAAAGAAAGTAAAAAGTGGAAGTTCAATTGAGTGATTATATCTGACACTAACTTGCCTCTCCAGGGTTTATGATATTTCAATCAAGATTTTCTTCTCTTTAAAATACAATGAAATTGTTCTCTTACCACTGACTTGTAAAGCCAGCAGGGTTCCTGCCCTGAAAACAATAATAATACCTTTAGTGTATGTGGATAATCAATGAGGCTATTAGTACCTTTTACATGGTTAATAAATGAGTCTTTTATTACACTGAAGTTAAGCATTTGAATGAATTTTCCTAGACTCTAGTCAACTAGGCAAATGTTGCAAGTGGCTATTCTTGTACTGTCATAGTCATCCAGTTGCAGTTTTTGAGATAAGTGGGAAAAATTGTCAGTCATATGAACAGACATTAATGTTGGCAGTAGTACTCTCAATTCTTTATTTATGCAAACATCCCTTGAGCAGAGAGACAGATTTTGTAAAAACGTAATTTAAAACTAATTATCTTTTATTTAAAGGAAATGTGATATATTCACTCACTTGGATGATTTTCTTAGCATCAAGTAACTGAATATTTTCAGATGATCATGTTTAAAATGTCAAGTTGATTTTGTGTTCCAAGTAGTCTCAAGTCTGTGCTCCAATGTTTCAGGCGTCACAGAAAGCAGAAAAGGCCTCTGCTCAGCTGCCACATGGCTAGGTGTCTGTATTTGCAAGGTGTCTGCAAATACACATTTGCTTTGTTGAAGTGCAGTGTTTATAAATGACATTTTTGATGGTTTATTCACTGACTTCACCCTGAAACCCTTTGCTGTTGGCTGTTAATGCAGAACTTTAAATCTGTCTGAATATCAGCAGGAAAGCATCTGGCAGGTTATAGCCTCTCTTTGCTGTCGTCTCAACAAATTGTTCAGTGCAAAACCAGTATGAAAGTACTCTGTAACTGCACAAATTCTATTGAGCACACAGTGTGCTTTAGTTCTCTGCTGGCAGATTGGTTAAATGCCTGGCTCTCTTAACTGCTGTACAAGATCTCCAGACTGCTTGCAAGACCTAATTTGGAAAAAACCCAGCTGACATCCGTATTCTTCCCAATGGGGAGCTGTTGTACTGAGGCTGGTGGGATGCACTTACAGAGGTCTCGTCAAGTCTTATCAGAAGTGGGAGGAAAAGTCTTACTGCTTATCCCAGAACACCCAGCAGGTTAGTTGGCTCTATTAATTCTAAGTACTGTGTTCCCAATGGGGTGCTGCAGTTTATGACTGTACTGCCAGATAAAGAACACTTCATACAGTACCATTTTAGTCACATTCTGGGACTACCAGTGAGCAGTGTTATGCATTACGTCAAGAAAGTGAGCCAATATGCATAGTTTTCAGGGTGGTCTTTACTTGCACAGGCCTTGATGTTCACTTTGGAGTGTGAAGTCTAGCCCTTGAGTGACAGCTGGGTAGGTGGGGATATAATCCCTCTATCCTTCTGTGAGTGCTGTTCCAGCTTCTTTGGTGTAAGAGCAATTTCAGTGCTCCATTTCCTGTGGTTGAGTGTACATGTGGTCTGCTGCTGCCTTCCTCAGTAATGGTACTTACCAACTAAGGGATCATTTGAAAACTACTTTTATTGTGGGAATGTATCTTTATGTGGCTCCTCAGTTACCTGGCCAGCTCTTAAGTGTTGCATGTCCATTAACTTGTATTGGTAACTAACAAAATGTTGATGCCCCCATGGACTTTTTGTCAGCAATAAAAGAAGTGCTGGTATTCTACAGGAATTTTGCAGAGAGCCTGCTAAGAGTTGCATAGTCAAAAGAAACAACCCTTCTGGCAGAGGTCTGTTTGAAATAGGAAAATTTAGTAGCATTAATATTCTGACTCCCATCCCCTACTGCTCTGATACAATATTTTGTTGGCATCTGAGGTTCATTCTCTGTTTTGAATTCTTTTGTTTTCTCTTAAAGGATTAAGATTTTCATCTCCCACTTCATTTATGTCAGAGCTTTTTGTCCTTCGTCCTATGGATATACTAATTGGTTCCAAATGAGTAATTTAAGAAAAACAAAACTACTTGTATCAGTAGAGCTCTAGTAATGGGAGCAGATTGATTTATGGATACTTTTTCCCACTTTCTGGAACTATTCACTGCCTGTTCTTTGCAGTTAACAGATCTTTCAGTTTGGATATCTACTAGGTATCTTCAAAAATACTGAATACAGTAACAATAATGTAGTTTCAAAACCACAGTTACTGTTGGAAGCAACTGGAATGTGTAAGAATTCACAAAATTTCATTTCTTTTGGTTTTGTACATACTTATGTTTATATGCATACTCCACATTTTTGGTCCAGCTGAACTCTTTCTAAAATTTTGATGCTTAAGTATGTAAACCCAGAATTTAGTGTACTCTCAAAACTGAACTCTTGGCAGTCATTTTAGCACTGGGACTGTCTGCAGTCACATTTATGAACAGAATATTATGTTTGCTCCTTGGTCTTTGCTGTTTACCTCCAAAAAAAGTTTGGTTCTGTTTTCTGTGCTGTCTTCAACTCCCTAATAGGTAGCAGATGTAAGTAGCTGCATTAAATATCAAATAGAGTGCTACTGAAGTATTTTGAATCATGGAATCATAGTTTGGGCTGGAAGGGACCCTTAATGGTCACCTAGTCCAGCCCCCCCTGCAATGAGGAGGGACATACTCACTGAGAGGAGGTTGTTCAGAGCCATATCCAACCTGACCTTCGTTTCAAAGATGGAGCAGCAACCACCTTTCTGGGCAACTTGTTCCAGTGTCTCACCACCCTCTGAGTAAAAAACTTCTTCCTAACATGTATGTAATCTAATCCTGCCCCCTTGCAGTTTAAAGCCATTTCCCTTGTCCTGTCACTACATGCCCTTGTAAAAAGTTCATCTCTGGCTTTCCTGTGGGCCTTCTTTAGGTACTGGCCTGTGCTGTGAGGTCTCCCCAGAGCCATCTCTTCCCCAGGCTGGTCAGCTCAAACTCAACCTGTCCTCACTGGAGAGGTGCTCCAGCCCTCTGACCATTTTTGTGATTCTCCTCTGGACCCACTCCAGCAGGTCCATGCCCCTCCTGAAAAGAAGAATATTTTCCAGTTCAACAGCAGAGATAAAGAATGATACAAAATGAGCTAAATTATCCTGCTGCTAGGCTCCTGAACAAGAAGTCTTCTGTGCCTGTTGAGGGGATAAGACCTCTTTCAGAAGATAGCACCAAGTATTCTGCTGGATTGTCAGTGTAATCCCAGTTCCTTTGGAAGAAAAACATCCTACTTGTTAAGCTTTGGAAGGAAAACATCCTACTTATTGAGCTTAGAGGAACATGATGCCCTTGCATGGTTGATTTTTCCTGATACAAAAGAAAATACAGTGAAATTACATAGTTTATTTCATAAAATTAGTCTAAGTTGTGAAATATTTTAGAGCAAGTTGTTCCAAATACTCAAAAACCTCTGTATTTGGGGAAATACGAAAATTTACAGGATGTGCAGAATTTTAAGGCAAATGAAAGGAAGAGATTGTTTTTTAAAATCCAAGTATTAGTACCAGTGAAGAAGGTATAATTGTAATGTATCACTGAAGTTATTTCTTTTTTGTATCTTGATACTCTTTGAGGAGTTCCTGCCTGCTAAGCATCCTAGATCTGTCCCCAAAGTTCTTGAGACAACAATTTTAGGTCATGTGAAGGGCAGCCTCCATCTGATGCAACAATTTGGTTTCTACTATCTCTGTCCTCAAGATTTCAGTGTTGTCCTCAGGGAAACTGTGACTTATTTAATGTTATAATCACACTATTTGGTCACGTAGGTTCCAGATGAATGCAGTTTTTTTAAGTGCAACCTCCTCTTCAAGAGCAGTGTGAATAATGAAAATCAGACAACATTATATTAAATACAAAATAAATGCATCTTACTCTTTGCCAGTGTCATTTGTAAATACAAAGCTATGCCACCAAAAATATTTCTTTTTCTGAACAAAATGAATTTATGTATGTGTGTTTATTATGTAAATATGACTTTGTTGTAAATTATTTTTGCTGAGATAGCTTTTTAATGTTCATATCTTGCTTGTTACAGCTTAGTTGTCAGTGATGACGATGTGTGGAGAGACCAGTTTTACAATGGAAATATTAAGAAAGAAAGAGGTAATGAACATATAATATGTTACAACACTGTGACTTCATTAGTCATGCAAAATTGTGTAGTAAAAAGTACTAAATAGGCTTAATTTCATTTATTGAGATGTAAAACCTCTCCTGAAAAAATCAGTCTGAAATACGTTGATCGAAGAAAAGAAGCCCTGTGAAGAGGTCTGTGATTGAGGCGTATGTGTGCAAGAATAGTTTTTATTTTGACTTGTCATTACAAAAATGATACAGGAAAATTTCCATTGTTTCAAAAGCAGCAGGAGCCTGGTGGGAATGCTACAGTGGCTGTGCCATTGCTACATCATCTACACCTGCTCCTGCACATTATGGGGAAAATCTGTTGATGTTGGTTCTTTCTCTGTTCCTAGCATCTCTGAGTAATTCTAGTATTAATGCACTAGCAGAATTTTGTCTGTGGTGGTTGGTGTAGCAAATTAAGCTTTATCATTAAAATGTGTGTGTAGTGAAGTTGTATTATACATTATACATATTCATCTGTTACGTGTTAAGCACACTTACAAAAATCCCATTTTAGCTGTGCATATATAAAGTCTGTGTCTATAGAAACAACACGATGGCTTTTTCTCTGCAAGAATTCTATTTTGCTGATACTCTGTTTACATTTAAACACATATGTTTCTATATTTAAGGTGCAATAGTGCTACGTCTTGCCAAATCATGGTTTCGTATAGGATCCTTAGAAATCTTAACTCATTCTGGGGAACTGGACTTACAAAGGTTTGAATTTCATCTTCATAGTAACTAAAACAGTTTTCTCAACAACTGAATATACATTTAAATGCGTGTATACAGTTGGAATTTAGATAAATTATTTAGAAAATAAGATTACTTAATTTAGAAAGATAATCTGCTATTTTTATGTAGGCATACAAAAGGTACCTCATAAGAGTAGAAGACCTGGATCTTACACAATGAGAAAGGTTTTATAGCTGAAGTAATTCTGGTAACTAAGCACAAGGGAGGAGTTTTTTGTTATGGAAAGATTTGTATATTGAAAGTATAAGTTCCTAGATTTCTCACAGTTGTCTGTGAAGCTAAATCAACAGAAATATGAATAAATCACTAGCCATGAGTATGTTGTATAAAGTATGCTCTCTAGAAACTTGCAAAATCAGAGATGTGTACTGGATACAAAATCATTGCACAGTTTTAAGCCTCTCAGCATGACAAATTTTTAGGTCTACTGTAAATATTTAAAAGGAAGAATAGACGCTGTTCTTGGATGTTTACAAATGAGTAAAAGCTCATAATATCAGTTGTACATTGTAGTAACTGATAGTTCAGTTTAATTTCCCACATCACTCTACATAGCTAAAATTCTGTTTCAGTTTTTTGTATTTTATTTTTAATCTCAGCAGACTTTTATTGTAAAATTGAAGGACTGATTTAGGGAACTGATTTTAAGTTTTGGTACTTTTTTGGGTTAAAGTATTTTTTTTGTTAAGGAATTCAGCCATAAAATTTTCTTTGTGAGAATTGTGATGAAGCATTATTACTTGTAATCATATAATTTTTTTTTTAATGTGCGAACTCTTCCTAAAATTGGATATTGCTACATGCAGAAGCAGATCATGGTGTGCTCTGGAGGTTTAAGATGTGGGGAATAATTTTTACTCTTATGTGGCAGTCTCCAGTTGTGTTTATGACTGGAACCTTAAGTTTTATCTATAAGCATTTAGAAGAACTTCCAATACTCATTGGAATAAATAGACTAAGGTTTCTAATAACCATTTGCAGCAAGCTGTAGATCAGCATTTTGCTGTTTGAAAACGAAGATTTTGAATGATCAGTTCTGAAAGTATCAGTTTTGTTTAAAGAATTCTGCTCTCTGATTACAGAAGATTGCTGGACTTTATCATCCAGGAACATTTTCCATCAATACCTATGTATGACTCAAATAGATATCTGGTAAGTCTTTTTTAAAAGTTATTTTAATTTCCACAAGCATGTGAACAAAAATTGCACAAAGCTCTTCAGAGTTTCAAGTTTCAAGTTTTTATCGGCAAAACTGTGTTAATTCTTTGCAGTAAAAGTCTGCTTCTTAATTTTTTTGTTTTCTTTTTTTAAAAATTTTTTTCATGAACATTATTCACTACTTTTTGTTATGGAAATACATATTGTGAAACTTCCATTTTCTGTTTTTTTTTTTCTTTTACTGCTCAGATTTGCAGTGAGCAGTGGTCATGAAGTTTTTGTAATATAAATGTAGTATATACAGTATATTCTAGTATACACACCAGTAGTATATATATTGTCTTTGTTTCTCTTTTTAAAATTTTACTTCTTAATTTATTTTAGGGCATCTACATATACTTTATTTTACTTCTTAATTTATTTTAGGGCATCTGTATGTACTTATTGAACTATAGTCTTTGCTGCATAAGGTTATTACGCACTCACATAATTTAGAATGTGAATGAAAAGTCCTGACAGGCAGAGATACAAATTTTAAAAGTAGAATGTATCATCACATATTTCTGAAGTGAATAAAATGTTTATGTCATTTGCTATTTTCAATACAGAGGATTTGAAATAAAAGATGTATTTGATTTTAGGAATTTTTCTCTACAGTCGTATCAGAGACTGCAAATCTGATTGCGTTGTGGATGTCCGTGGGGTTTGCACATGGTAAGGCTGCAGTGGAATGTTTTATACTCATATACTGGAAAATGGCTTTTATGTCGTCTTCAGTTCTTTTGATATCTTCACCTACAACTGTATCTGTCATTCATTAATACACAAGTGTTTTTTGTAGCAGAGTTAGGAGCACTTCAGATGTCTGAGCATGACTGTGACAGGACTGAGAATATGGGAGCAAGAATTCCCGGGACTGTTGCCACAGCCCTGTGTACAAAGACACGTTTAACTGCTCTGAATTCGATTCATACGCGGAAAAGCCTGGCGGTGTTCATTGTGCGGGTGCAGGGTTAGGGGTTCCATGGCTCGGGATGGGTTCAGTTTCCATGGCTCGGGATAAGCAGCGGGTCCGTCCGCTCTCGGGGGCCGGGCCGGGGGGGCAGCGGCGCCGCCTGGCGGGGCACAGCGGGAATGCACCAGCGGGAATGCGCCCAGCGGGGCACAGCGGGAATGCACCAGCGGGGCCGCCGCCTCTGCCTGACATCGACACGGAGCAGAGGACAAACTGACTTTACAGAGTCTGATTTCGGAAAGGTGACTGCTTCAAAGCGCTCAGATTCCCTGGATTTATTTCATGGCAAATTTCCTGCATACTACGGGGCTCAGGTGGAATTTTAAGCTTTGTTTCTCCTCTTTTTTTCATTGTAGGTGTGTGCAATACAGATAACTTCAGTTTATTATCCATAACAATAGATTATGGTCCATTTGGATTTATGGACGCCTATGATCCGAGTGAGTGTCACACCTGTTTTAATTTATTTTTAATGAAAATAAATTCTTTATATTAACTTATGTAGTTTCTACATGCATGAAAACTAACATTATTAGCAAAAAAAATACTAAGCACATGTACTGTTTGAAGAGCCCTAGGGAAAAAACGCCTGTATCAGTGGCCAGTTTCATGATAGACTATAGAGGTTGCATTTCAAGGGCTAAAAGTCTTTTTAATGAAATATTATTATTAGATCAATTTTCATGAGAATGTTTCCACTTGAACTTCATCAGTTGAACAGATGGTACCACAGAACCTTTGAAAACTAAAAACTGTGTATTGCTGGAAGCAGCTAAAATCAAAAGTGGAATTCAGTGACTTTGCATCCATCAAGCTCTAGCTATATAAGTCACAGCAGCTAATTATCTGTTGGTAGAATACAAATCAAATCTACACAGTCATGGCAGCCTTTCTTTGAAAGTATAAACTCGGTCTGGAAGTGATACATATAGATCCAGGATGAACATAGATTCATATTATTAGATAATTATTTAGAGGTTGCATTGAGTAAGCTTCAGAATGAGAAGTGGTTATCTCACTATGAGTTTTCATGAGCCTGCAGCCTCAAATTAAGGAAATCTCATGAGAATAAATGTCATATTGTTTCTATTGTGTTGAAAAAACTGGGACTTTTCTGGGTTTAGATCTTTATATAGTGGGTTGAACCCAGCTGGCAATTACGGACCCACAAGCCACTGGTCCACTGCCCGGTGCTGCAGAATGAGGGAGAGAATTGGAAAAGCAGGATGAGAAAAAGCTTATGGGTCAAGATAAAGACAGTTGAATAAGCAAAGGGAAAAAAACCAGACAAGGGCGACCAGCAAGTTGGAAAGGCAGTCTCTCACCATCTCCCACTGCTGGGCTGATGCTGAGTCAGATCCCAAGCTGCCTTGGAAGAATTACTCCCAGTTTTTATTGCTGAGCATGATGTTATATGGTATGGAATATCCCTTTGGTCACCCGTGGTCAGCTGTCCCAGCTGTGTCCTGTCTGAGCCTGTTGTCCATCCCTACCCTGACTTTCTGGGGCTGCAGGGTGAGAACAGAGGGCTCGATGCTGTGCCAGCACTGCCTGGCAATGTGTAAAACATTGGTGTGTTACCAACACTGTTTTAGTCTCGAGTCTAAAACACAGCACCATCCGGGCTGCTGTGAAGGAAACTAACCCCATCCCAGCCACAGACAGTGCACCCTGGAGCCAGATGAAAGGCTTTAGAGTTAAAATTCATATTTGAACCACTCGCCAGATCTGACAGATGTGCCACAGGTCTCCTCCTTAATACTGTTTGTTGTCCTCTGAGTGTCCTCTGAGGACTCAGGCAGTGCTGTACACATGGATCAGCTTATCTGCATTTGATCTGATCAAGGGGTTCATGCTGCATCTGCTTACACTGGTGTTGTAGATAGATATACATTTTACTTCTGGATACTTATGACTTGCATAGCAGGTGTTCATTATCTCTCAAATAATGGATTTGCATACTGGAACACATAAGCCCTAATTTTTATGTAAATATATAAGGCTGGTTTGTACAACTGAAAAAAATCTTGCTTAGGTGGCCTATTAAATACTTGTTTATTATACATGTGACTTTTACAGAAATACTTACAAATCCTGAATCTAGCTGGGTATTTGTTTCCTTGATCTGTGTGCTCAATAGTAGCACTGTATGTAGTAAAAAAATTGGGTTTAGGTGTAAAAGACATTGTTTTTAAGGTAAAACAGGTATGTTTCTGTTTAAACATCTGAATTTATTTTGTGTTGTGACACATGGGAACTTGTCTGTGAGTGATGTTTCCTTAGATTTGCAAATAATAGTTCTTGAGTTAATTCATTGTAAATAGGTATCCTCGTGATCTGATTTTAAATATTTAGTAGCTTTAGGTCTTTTATGAGTTTGCCATGTAAGTATATTAATTGTTTACTGTAATTACTCTGCTGTGGAAAAATAATGTTTTGTTTGAAACAGATTTTGTTCCAAACACATCTGATGATGAAAGGAGGTATAAAATAGGAAATCAGGCAAATGTTGGGCTGTTTAATCTGAGCAAGCTGTTACAAGCTCTAAAACCTTTATTGGATCCCAGACAACAGCAGCTGTAAGTAATCCTTAAAATATCTTAATGCTTAAAAGAACTAGTGAGATGGGAGAGCCTCTCATCACCATATGCATAGGAAAGAAAGGGATTAGCTTTTGAAATCTTTTATTTTTTTAAGCGGCAATTGATTCTGGATTAATTATTGGCCAGAACGAGGTCAGAGGGAGGGTAGAAAGGTGTTCACTGGTCATAAATAATAGCAAAATAGCACCACAAGGAGGAACTAGATGTTGTGTGATCCATTCTCCTTTCACTAAGCTAGGACCTTTGCCTCCAGTTTTCTGGTTTGTCTAGCTCTTTCTTTAAGATGCTTACTTCTGAAGACCAAGCATCCTCCTGAAGTAGTGAGGTAGTATTTTATTAGCCTGTTGTAAAGGTTCTTATGTGAAGGATGGATCCCAGATGATTCAGAATATCAGTGTTTTTGAGATACCAATCAGAAGAAGTGTTTGTTCTTCAGTGTACAGTAGGGTTATACCTGCAGGAGCATTTTAGTTCCATGGAACTTGACATTTCTTTTGTTTTTGCAGAGCCTCCCAGATTTTGGAGGGGTATGGTGAGCACTACTACAGCCGGTATGCAATTTTAGAGCTCAAACCTTCTAGTCACAATACCATAAATTATACTATGTAATAATTTCCGTACTTTGTTGTTATTTTCAGTTTCACAGAACTATTCAAAGCAAAATTGGGTCTTCTTGGGATGAATCAGAATGATAACTATTTGATTGCTTTCCTCTTAAAAGTGAGTTTACTTTGCTAATTTTGTCTGCAAACATCTGAACTGATACCCCATATTTGAAAAGCACTGATAGAAGGATCTTTATGTCACCAGATGATGGAAGACACAAAGGCTGATTTTACAATGACATTTCGAGAGCTGAGTGAAATTACTGAAGACCAGTTAAGGGAGCTTCATATTCCTGAGGTATTGTCTTGGTTTGAGATAAGCAACTGCCAACCCCCCCTCCAAGCACAGAGAGAAAAGCCTCCCTCCTAACACCAGGGAAAGGGAGGAAAAGAGAGGGGAAAGAAAAAAACACTTCAAACTGCATTTATACTAAATCTACATATATTTTTCACAGAAAGAAAGAGACAATTAGAAGAGAGTACAAATATACACTCACACAAGTCTGCAACAACAAGTTCCCCACCTCAGCTTCTTAACGAACACACAAATTCTACTGTCCTAACTACACATTACTTAAGAAAAACCTTATTCCCCTGGGAGACAGACTCAAGCAGAAAGGAGAGACCCAGAACAACACATTTTACTTTCCTGAGGTACCCTGTGAGCCAGTGGTGGGCCTGGTCCTCTCCATCCCCCCTGGGACAGCATCGTGAGTCCTCCCAAGAGGAGGGCTGAGAAGCGACTGCCTTAACCACTCCCACACTGGTTCCTACTTCCCTGGAGATGATGTCATAATGTGGTATGGAATACAAAGTTACTGGCTAGAAGAGGTCAGCTGTTAGCTCAGCCCAGCTCAAGTCAGCTGACAGCTTTGGCCTAATCCAAACTTCAGAGCCCAAATCTAGGCCCACCTAGGTGAACCCATAACAGGTATTAATACAAGCACCTAATTTTAGGAATACTTAATACAGAATGAGTAAATCAAGTTGGACATAACCCTGATATAGGGTTAGAGGATGTCTCAAGCCATGATTTATCTGGGAAATATGTCACTGTAGCATTACTAAGGGACAGTGAGACTTACACACCTGTGTCATGCTACTACCCCTTGTTAAGCCTGTGTCTGGTAATGAAGGATACATTAATGAAAAGTGCTAATGAAAGATGCATTAATGAAGAGTGCTGAAGTCAGATTTTCAGCCTCTGGTTCAGGTCCAATATGAGTAGTCATAAATCCTAAGAAACAATTTGAATACAGAGGAAAAGATACCAGTGGAATTTTGATGGAGAAAAATCCTTGAAGGGTTATCATATATTTCTTTCTTAAATGATTTTTATATTCATTGTGCTGGTTTCAGCTGGGATAGAGTTAATTTTCTTCCTAGTAGCTGGTACTGTGCTATGTTTTAGATTTAGATTGAGAATAATGTTGGAGACACAGTGATGTTTTAGTCGTTGCTGAGCAGGGCTTGCACTAAGTCAAGGACTTTTGTGCTTCTGGTGGTGCCCTGCCAGTGAGGAGGCTGGGAGGGGACAGAGCCAGGACAGCTGACCCAAACTGGCCATAGGGATGTCCCACACCATAGGGTGTCATGCTCAGCAAATAAACCAGGGGAAAGCTGGTGGGGGTCCACTGTTTGGGAACTGGATGGGCATTGGCTGGTGGGCAGTTGGTTTTCATTTGCATCTCTTGTTTTTCTTGAGTTTTATTTCTCTCTCCTTTTGCTATTTTTCTTTTCATTACTATTATTATTGCTATTATTAATTTACTTCAATTACACTCTTTTTATCTCAAACCATGAGTTTTCTTTTAACCTTCTGATTCTCTCCCCAGTCCTGCTGAGAGGAAGAGTGAGGGAGTGGTTATGTGAGGCTTAGTTGCCAGCTGGGGTTAAACCACAGTATTCCTTTGCTTACTTTGGTTTTTGCTTAACAGGAAGAAAATTCTGATTACCTGCCATTAACTGTTTCTTTCTGCTTAGGAGTTCTGGGCTCTCCAGGATCTGGGTAAACACAAGTTATTTTCAGAATGGGTTACAATGTACCTCTTGAGATTAAAAGGGTAAGTCTGATGCAATTTCAAGTGTGCATTTTCCAGAAGCAGGCAACTTTATTTGCAGTGATTTTCCATAATCTTTAGCAGGTCTAATAAACTGGCCCAAACATGATTTCATATGCCTGTTTTGTCTTTATGGTTCTAGATTGCGCTGGATTCAATTATAATTACTATTACAGTTGTTTTGACACACAGCTTCATAAAAATGACATGGGAGGAGTGGTCTGTATTTTTATCAGATTTCTTTGGTTAACAATTCTTGCCAAAATACCAGTCCTACAGATTCAGTCCAAGAATCACATACAGGCTTTGCAAATACATAGGAATGAATACTGTTTAATTAATGGTAACATATATATATATATATATATATTTGCTATGTAATAACAATGCTTTATGATGACAGGAGCTGCAAGTTGAACAGCACTGATTATGCAGACTGTGTTTGGACAATGCTAATGTTGCATAGATAGGAATATTAATTCTTTTGTCTTAAGAAAGAATGGAACATGTTTTTCTTAGCCATATATGGTATGCACATATCAAGTACTTTGAAATATACATCAGGTACTTGGAAATTTTATTCAGTAAATACAATTCTTAGGGAAAAAATTAATACAAGATACAAAACCTACAAGAAGGTGTGCAGTTTTTACCAAGTCTAATCATTCTTAGAGATTCACACCTGCTTCTGCTGAACACAAAAGCAGAACACTTAATGAAAGTCAAATAAGATATTTTGAAAAATAACTCAGCATAATCCTTATTAGCTGAAGCACTTTTGTTTTTCTTCTTTTGATTTGTTTTTCATGTGTAGTAACAAGGGTGATTCAGACATGAAAAGAAGAACAAGAATGACAAGTAAGTAAAGTTCTCCAGGGGAACTTGTTGACTGGAAATGGCAAATATCTCTTTACAAAGGTTTCTTTAGTTTTAGTTATTTTTCCTTTTGAGAAGGACTAAAATGTCCTGTTTTCTGAATAGGAGAAACTCTCATTACACTGCTGCAAATCTTGTTACACTTCCCATTCGTTGTGGCTGTCTCTGGTTTCCTCCACTCTTGTGATTAGAATCCAGCCATGTGCGTATGGCTAGACCTGTGAATATATATGTACTTTTTACATAAACCAAACAACCAAGAAATGCTTTGGCTCTAATGGGGCTTGCTTCTTCCTTAGGTATCCTGCTTTTCCCCTCCTTTAAGAAAGGATCTTACAGAGGATCTTACAGTACAGGAGACAGTCTAAACATGGGAAAGGTTTTGCCTCCAAAATCATACTTGGGGTAGTGGTCTTACTTTTGGTAGCAGTCCAAAGCTTGATATGCAAAGATTCATGGTTAAGTTAGTTAGGTTTTCTTCCATATAATCAGCCATCATTCTGTATTCGTATTGCAGAGCTGCAAACATTTGTAATAGGCTACTGATACTACTTTGTTACTGTTTTATTTATATGTTTTTGGTAGCTGCTCCATAGTACAGTGTAACTGAAGTTTCTTACAGGGGTTTCTGGGCTTTGGGGTTTTTTTTGTTCTCTTTTACATTTTTACATCCAGGCATTTAAATAGATCACTTAGATGGCCCCATAGTTTCTTTAAAATTGTTTTTCCTTTTGTTTGTTTGTTTAAGCATTTATTTGTAACAGCTGTCCCTTGTCAGTACAGTTTGCAGCAGGAATCTGGCTCAACACAGTTAACTCTGCATTTTTATCCAGCATTTCACATTAAAGACAAAACTGCTGTAGCTCTTCAGATTTTTATATGGGTGGGAAGTCACACTAAATTGTGTGTTGCTCTCTTTGATTGACCTTGAATATATTGCCATTAATGCCTCATAATTCATTACCTTTCCCTAGTTGTTAGAGTCATAAGATACCTCACTTCTCAAAATACATTGCTTTGAATCATTTGAAGTTGACCACTTATTATTTTTATTTTTTCCTCCCTTTATTTAGTTTTCAGTTTTAGTAGCACTTTATCTTGTACTGCCTGAATTTAGTTCCTTAGGAGTTGATCAAAAAGTTTTGACAATTCAAGTCTATAATTGTATTTCTTCACAAAAGAAACATTTAAGAAAAAAAAGTAGACCAGATTACACTCATAAGGGCACAAAATTTCTTTTGTTTTGTCCTTTTCTTATCTGACTTGTCTTACACTTTCATAATTATCTCGTCACTTTTGTTAATTACAGATATTTTTAACTCCACTGTGAAACTTGTCAATTTACAATTGTTAAGAATATATTTCTGGGACAAATATTCTCCTGCTAATGTGACTCACAGTTTTAATGGGAATTATCATTTTTTGTATGAGTCATATGTTAACTTTTTCACCTTTTAAACATTCTTTGTAAATAGTTAAGGCACTTTGTTATTGAAAACCAATTTACTGGATTGAATCAAATACTTGGCCAGAAAAAATTGTTTTGCCAAGTGGTAAACCCCTCTATTTTCAGCAGTTAGGGTTGGGTGTTGTTATGGCTGTGTAGAGGTTATTTCAAATAGCCAGTCATATTGACTGCCTTTTTTAGTATGTGTGAGTACATACAGGACAGCAGTGATGTGAAAAAGAAGAATGTCTGTGGCCCCTCCTAGTATATTATTTGTAAATAAAATAACATCATAACTAATTGATTAGAGGAATTGAGTAGAGGGAAGTTTAGGGTGGTGATTTTGTTTATTACGCTGCTTTCTCTAATACCCTCTTTCAAATATGCTGTAAGGGTATCTATAAGAATATTTTATAAAGCTACATGAATTTTTTGAAAGAAATACATAAAACTAATCTTTATGAATATAAAACCTACAGAGACATCGGTGGAAAGGGAAGGAGATGAAGTCTATGTATGTCCATAAATCACAGACTTTTGGTTTCAAGTTCACGGGTGAAATGCCTTTGTTATCACTTATTAATCTCTTAATGTAATAAATGGCTACTGAATTTGGGAAAATAGGGAGACCAATGTCAAGACTTAAAAGAGAGGCTTGAAGTGTTTGTTGGCATTACTGATTGTGCAAATTAAAAAAATTCTTTTAGCAACTCATAAAAATAGATTAATTCCTTTTCCTTTTTATGCATTTTCTTATCTGCAAATTAAACCTTTTTGAAGATTTCAACGACACATTTCAATGACTGTGTTTTCCTTTTGTTGAATGTGTCTAACTAAATTTAACATGATTTACTCTTGGTTTCAGCTGTTAATCCTAGATACATACTCAGGAACTGGATGGCAGAATCAGCAGTGCAAAAAGCTAATTTGAATGATTTCTCAGAGGTAAAAGTGTTTCTTTTGTCTTGACATATTTAATAATGATTAGCATAATGGCTAATGGAACAGTTTTTGCATTTACACGTTGAACTGTACTACACTTTGACCAACACTGTACTAACACCAATCACTGTTTAAAATTTTAACAAAATTATTAGTAGCATTAATTGTAAATAGTAGTGACTATATTAATAGTAGTACTAATAATAGTGAGCAGTGCATGTGATAGTTTCTGGAACCAGGAGGTTGCATAATATGAAGTGGAAGCAACTTCTCTTGTTTGCAGGAAAACCTTTTGTACAAGAACTTACCCATTTTTAATTGCTTCCAGGTTCATCTCCTAGAGCATATTTTACAACATCCCTTTCAGAGACAGAAGGCTGCAGAGCAAGCAGGCTACTCCCTGCACCCCCCAGCTTGGGCCAAGGATCTGAAAGTAAGCTGTTCATCTTGAGAGAAATTGGAAGCAAGAAAAATTATCTCGGTTGAAGCTCAGGCCTTCAAACAGGAATAATGTATCAAGCCACAGGAACTTGTCTCCCTTATACTTTGTGGACTGGAATCTGCTACACTGCTGGGCAAGATGAGGTCTTGACCAACTTTATGAAGTCTAAAGATCAAAGAAATGGATCACTGTGTATGGTTGCATCACCAAATTATATTGGCATTGACAAGTCTGACCTTCACGTTCATCTGTGCATTACTTTGAGTCCCAATATATAAACTGTCACACTTAACCTCTCAGAATTCATGGCTGATCAGCTCTTAGTGACTGATCAATTTAAAATCCATCTAAGCTAGTTTTAATAGTGCTGTATTTTGATGAATTTTCTTCTTGCTGTTACACACTGGTCAAATATCATTGCATTCTGCAGACATGATTTTCTCAAGTCTTTTGCAGAGCTGGCACAGAAGACAGACACTTAGACCTGGACATCTTTTCTAATTCTGATCTTGTTTTGTCCCATTAAACTGACAAAAGAGATTTAAAGGAAATTCAGTTAAATAGTGAGCAGAGATGTCTGTCTTGGGAGTGACTTACCCAGGAATAAATTTTGGTGTCTGTGCTGGTGCCAGGTGCCTATCAAGCCTGGACCACTGCTCTTTGGAAGTGTATCTTTTGATAGTAGTAGAAAGATTGTTGGTGCATGGGTATAAAGCCTTAGGAATATTTCACTGGTTGGACTTGGAAAAGGATTGTCTTGTAAGTATCTCACTACGTATGTAGTCAGGCCAATATACCTTTTGTATTCAGCCCCCTGGTGTGATAAGGGACTAGCAAAAGTCTTGCAGGGAAAGTACTTAAAATTCAGCTGAAGCTCTTACAGAGAAGTTTTCTAAGTAACAGAGACTGATCTTTGAGCCCTGCTCTAAGTTTTGCTTTGAGTTTTGCTATTTATCCTTGTTTGATAATCTAGTTCCACAAACTTGGTGTATAATTAAGCCAAAATTAAAACATCAGCAATCATGTCTAACATTATGCTAGAAAATTTACAGAAAAAAAAATCACTTATTTGAGGGCTTTGTTAGTTCTTGGCATTACCTCATCTGTTCCAAAATCCAAAATGGATTGTTTTACGATCTCCAAATTTTGTGAGTGCCACTTGATTCTGAAATAGAGGCTATTAAGTGGTATAATTAAAATTTCACAAATCTATTTCTAGAAAATATAATTAGTGCGGGGAAAAAATATTAGAAATCTGTTAGGGACTAAAAAAATATCTGAATGCCTTTCTTAACTACAATCAACACAATTATTCAGAATGGTTTCCCCTCAGATATACAGCTGTTCAAATGTAAATAGTTTCATAATGGGAGGCAAAGTGTAGATATTAAATACAGTTTTCTGAAATTCCAGTCTGAAGTTTAGGCAACTTACACAAGTTCAGCCTGGGTTAGCATTCCTTGTGCAGGTAGTAAGTGCTCTGCTGGGATCCCTGGGATTGGCAGCACCTGCAGCTCACAGGTGTGGGGTCTGTGGAAGCCCCTCAGCACCAAAGCTGTGCTCCAGCCCACCGAAACCTGGCACTGAGGTCTCTTCTCAGACAATTCCAAACCAATGGTGTTGTGAGGAAACGTGTGAGCATCAGCATTACCAATTGCAGTGGAGTGGGTTGGATTGCACTCAAGTAAGTGATGATTTAAAGAGGATCTTTGTCTGCAGAGTAAATGCAGTGGCACAGCAGCTTGAGCCCTGTTTTCCAGTCACGTGGAAGGGAAGATCTCCAGTTTGTGTTTGTGGGCCAGACATAGCTGCCAGTACTTCCTTATCTTGTGGATTAACTGCATAAATACAAAGCATTTTTATACTGCTTTTTTCTTCAAAGTGTTTTATAAATGTTAAATCCTATTAGGGGCAAGCGGGCCCCTGCATCCCCCATAGTTACAGGTAAAGGCGGCCTCCAGCATCACAAGGGAAAACCAGAACAGCCCAAATGGGAGCTGTTTTACAAGCAGTTGGCATGTACTGCTCCCTGTGAGGCTTCTCAAGTTCTTAAAAAAATATCTGAGAGAATGAAGCAAACCCTGAAAATTGGTTTCACATGTTTCTGTGGCTGCAGAGAGTAGGTCAGCTGTCACTCTTCTCCAGGAGTTCATTCATGGACGTGGTCATGTCTTCTTTCCTTGATTTATGTGAAGGCAAATCTCCACTTTCTTTCCCTTAGTTTTACCATGAGTTTACATCATGTGACTTCAGTAACTATTCTGATTTCATAATAGTCAGTACTGACTGTTAAAGGTGATCACACTGCCTTAGAATATTCCCCAAGGTCATGGGAATTCCCAGTTACTGTGGGAGTTATCAAGGATAACTCATAAATAATAATTCTGTCCTGTAGTTTTGCCATTATCCATTTAAGTTGCTATTTTTCCACTCTCAAAGTGCCTGGCAAAGAGTGCATGAAAAACACAAAGCATAGTTACCCCAACACTACCTTTTAACTGTGTTTTGTAGAAGTAGAGAAATGAACCCACTTTGTTCTCAGCATTTTGTACCATGTCCCTTTCCACTTCTAGGTTTTAATTGTTATGGTTTATTATGATAATGTAAATATTAATACTGTGTTTCATTATATATTCCCCGAAATCCTTGGCTTCCACCCGTGGTTCTGGAGCTGCCTCTTCCTTCATGTTACATAAACAGAGCAACAATACTGTGGCTGGTAATCAAGCAGATGCTCTTATCCTCCTTCTGCACTGGAGGACAGTTTTGAAGGGGCAGCAGTGCTGATGCCCCACATAGGGACTTTCCCACGTGATTCTAACCTTTCTAATCCTATGGACTGATGGGAAAGTGATGGCTTGAAGGAGGTTCTTCTTCCATATTAGTGATGTAAGAGCCCAGAGGAGCTGTGGAGACTGCTTCCATTTGAGTTATGGAGAAGGGTTAAAAATAACATGCTGCAATTTCAGATCTTTTCAGGCCAAAATACGCTAAGCTCTAGTGATGTACATACTGACATCATCTAAAGACCATTTGTATGGCAATAGATTAGATGGAGGTGGAAGGATTAATTTCTACTTTTTATAAATCCTTTGAATTACAGCGTTGGAGGATCTTTTTGTATTTTGCAGAATGTTTGGGCACCACATCAAGCCAGATAATTGTGTATCATTAAGATGGCAGCTTTGTTCCTTGAATCAAGTTTAAATCTTACATTTGAGAAATTTAATGCTACATACACAAAATAGTCGATAAAGGTCTAATCATCACAGCATTTTACCTGATTTCTGGAGTTTTCTGTAGGCTTTGATTCTTTTTTGCTTTGAAGAAAGTTCAACTTCTTTTGTGTAAGATTAAGTGAAAGTTATGATTACAGATGTAAAATGTATAAAATGGAGTTTATTGTGCTGTATCAAAAGAGAAGGGAGAAAATAGGGTGGGAGGCTGAACATTCTGGTAAGAAGAGTGAATGCTGGACAAGCCTTGTAGATGTCTCAGTGCTTTTTGAATCAGAGAAATCAACTTATTGTGCAACATTTTTCTAGGGACATGTTCTGCTTTATTTTCATGCTGGATGTATCTTTCATAAAATTAATTTGATTTAAAAATAGATGGATAGCAGACAGCTGTTGTCACCTAAGTGTGTTGAAGATGTGCACTCCTAATACCTTGTCAGAAAATGACACTCAGCTCATCAATGACTCTGCATAATGGTTACCTCAGTTATATATGGAAAGGGATTGGAAAACAGTAATCCTCTTTTTTTCCTTCTTTTTTCTAACTCCTAGTTTTAAGCCTCCTACTTTTAACTGGTTGTATTTTTCCCTGAATTTTTGAGTAAGGCTTGTACTAAGCTTGTAAGCCTTGCTCTGGTCTCAAGAGCATTTCCCAGTCTGGCTGTCTGAAGGGGCTGAGATGCCCTTTGAATGCCCCATGTCAATTCAAGACTTCCAGGTAACATTTGTTATCCCCATGCTCTGTCAGCTGCTCTCATGCTTTTGTTTATTTAGATCACACACTTTGCTTTTTATGCTTTTTTCTAATTCAAAATACAGAAATATTTATGTTATCTTAGAAGATCAAGTGTGCATGAGAAGAGACAAAGACTGGAATAAAATAATACTAGAAGGTATAGGCAAAAATTCTTTAAAGTATTTTAAGTGGTTCCCATTGCCTGTTCATTAACTGTGACACTTTGTGCAGATAGAAAATAGAAGCTATTTTTATTTGAGAACTAACAGTGAATGCTTCCTCAATGAACAAAGGAGAATTAAAAGGGGAGAACAAATGAAAAATTCCTTTCAGGTACAAGGTAATTACAGAGTCTTTCACTAGACAGATTATTTCTAGGTACAGTTTGAAGACAAATATTAACCAACAGAAAAAATCCTGCTTACCAAGGGAAGCATACATGATTTCAAAGTAAAGATTTTTATTTGACTAAGGTTAACCAAATAAAAGATCACAGCAGCAGCTGTGAAGGCTGACAGGTATGACTGGGTTACATATGGAAACAGGAGTGTATAACATTTGGGGTGACACTGTTTGGAAATGGTCCTGGGCCTGACATGCATCTCAGAATAATCTAGCTGAGGTTTTACTTTTAAAGATAGACTATTTAAAAAATTTTAAAGAGGGTCTTTTTATTGGAAAAAAACACCCCCATAGGCAGGTTTTTTTTTATAAAGAACCTTTAAGGGCAATTCTGTGAAAAGGGGTCTTCCCGCTTCTCAAAATTCACATGAGAACATTGTTGCATTTTTCCTTCAGTTCCAGTTCTACTAGAGAGGCAGCCACAGAAGATGGATTTCACTTGTTGGCCAGCTCTGGAGTGCTGCTTGCCATCCCTGGCTGTCCTTGTGGAGTGAAGCAAGACACTCCAGGCAATTCTTACCTTGGTCTGGTGCAGGGGGTGGTGAGATGTAGGGAAGGAGCAGGTTCTAGAGATGAAGAAGGGGGTCAAAGGGCACCCCACCCTTCTTGAGAAGAATTCCTCTTGGAGGAGCCTGATTCTGCATGACCTTCTATGATGCCTCACAAAACCAGCTATATCTTATAGTCCACCTCCCCCCAGAGTTCAGGAGTTGTTGCCCCTTTTCTTCTCAAGCGCTTTCATCAGGTCAGACATGAAATCTGCTTGCCTGCCTCCCGCCCCAGTCAGAGGTGGCCCAGCTGACTGTGGCTCTCCCTCTGCTCCGGTGTTTTCCAGCCTTTTGGGGGGAAGTGGCACAGGTTTCTTTGCCAGAGGTGGTGGCGGCTTACTGGAGACAGGTGGAGGTGGAGGGGGCAAGGGCACATCTCCATTACTGCTGCTGGAGGCTGGTGGTGGTGGAGGCACAAAATCAGGAGGTGGTTCACAGAAATCAGGTGGTGGTGGTGGAAAATCAACCTTCAGTGTAGGTGGTGGGGCTGGAAAGCTCTCTGGATCCGTTAGGAAAATGCCGCTGTCTCGTTTCACTTTGGGGGGTAGAATTGGTGAAATAGAAATAGCAGATGATCGCCTTTCAGGTGGAGGAGGAGGCTGCAGTGAGTTCCTCTTGCTCTGGACTGCTTGTGGACGCAGCAGTGACTGTGCCATGCAAGGTCCACTGGTGTTATTTGGCTTAGCCTTTAATAAGCAGAAAAATAAAAGGACAGGCACAGTCAATGAAAGTGTAAACTAATGCTCCTGCCTAGGAACAGTGAAAAGATGTGGAAATACATGAGAAGACTGTAGTTGACAGTGAAACCAAGTAGAGTACATTTTGCCTGGAAAGGGAAAATAGTATTCTGTTTTCTTTCTGGAGCTGCCCACAGAGTTTTGACAGTGGAAACCCTCCTGCTGATGGAATTTTTAGTGCATCTTCAAGTACTGTTCTTAGAAGCCAAATGCTTTTAAAATTTCAAGTAACTGCAGTTAGTAAGACTAACATCAAGTAAGTTATTTACCTGATGTTTACTACAACAAGAAAGTAAAGATAGTTTCTGATGTTCCATCCTGCTGTTCACTCCCTGAGAACTTAAGAGAATTTTTAAAAACCCAACCTGTGCTGTGTTTTTACAGCCAAAAATACCGATTTGAGAAAAAAAAGTAGATGAAGTTTTGGATCTTGTCCCTATTGTGTATCTCCAGCTTCCCTTTTATCTGTGATGTCTGTATCTTTGGATAAAGCTAAACTATTGAAGTGAAAATACTCTGCCTAATTCATTAGACATAGCAGCAGTGAACCGGGAAGAAGGTGGAGAGCTTTGGGCACTTAAAAGTGCCTGGACTCAGGGCCCCTGGCACTCTGCCGTGTGGTGTGACATGCCCTGACCCACAGGGTATTGTCACAGGGTACAGACCCTCTCTGTGTGGGAGGGAGCACGGCAGGGAAAGATTCTCCACAGGCGACCTAGCAAGGGCCACTGATGAGCCTGGGTGAGGTGTCTCCTGCCTGCTGGGCAAGGCACAGGCACATGGTGCCTCTGCTTTTGAATCCATAATGCAACAGACAGGTCCTTGAAGCCACTGAGTTCTACCCATGACTACTCATGACCCAAGGTCAAGAGACATTCAAACCCTTTGAGAATTTTTTTTAAGTAAAAATGACTCAAAGGATCCATCATACAGGTTAAGAAAAATAAAATGCAGGATTACCAGTCAATTCTGGAGATGTTTACTTTGGCAAAATTTTAGGTGACTTTTCTTTCCCAGTTATTCATTCTAGCATTCATTTCTAATTATGCTACTTTATCCGTTTAGATCCAGTGAGGTTAGTGCTTTAACTAGCACAGTGGACCCTGAAAGACTTCAGCTTGATCCTTTGGTTTCAGGCGTGTAGGAGCTGTGAGATAAATCACAGAATGGGCCAGGTTTGAAGGGACCACAGTGAGTCTTCTGGTTCAACCTCCCTGCTCAAGCAGAGTCATCCCAGAGCACACGGCACAGGATTGTGTCCAGAAGTTCTTGAGTAACTCCAGTAAGGGATACTCCACAACCTCTCTGGGCTGAGTTCCAGTGTACAGTCACTGCACAACAAAGAAGTTTGACTTTGAAACTGGAGTTCTTTATTCATCCATACATTTCTCTTGCCCCTTTGGCCTGATTTCCTTCTCATTGGGATGCATCATTCTTAAGCCTGCAGGACGTGAACCTTGAAACTGACCAAGTCTCTTGGACCCTCTTCCCTGCAGAGCCTGTTCCCATGGAATTCTTCCAAGAAAATCCCTGAAGAGGCTAAAGTTAGCTCTCCTGAAGGCCATGGTTGTAATCTTGCTCACTGTCCTGCTGCTGTTCACTACTGAACTCTACAGTCTCATGGTCACTACAGCCAAAGCTGCCCCCAACCTTCAAATCATCAACAAGGCCTTCTCTATTAGTAGGTTGAGCACACACCATTCCTTGTGGGATCCTCGACTACCTGTGACAGGAAGTTGTCATCAACACTTTCCAGGAACCTCCTGGACTGTTTATGCTTTGCTGTGCTGCTTCTCCAGCAGATGTCAGAGTAGTTAAAGTCCCCCACAACAACCAAGACCTGTGACTTTGAGACTGCTTCTAGTTGCCTGTAGAACACCTCATCCACTTCCTCCTCTTGATCAGGGGCCTGTGGCACACCCCCCCCAGCAATATCACCCTTACCAGTGTGCCCATATCCTAACCATAAGCTCCTGACTTGCTCATAATCCTTGCCAAGACAGACTGTGGCTGCACACAGATCTCTAGCTCTTCCTGTTTGCTGCTTCTAGAGAAAAGTGCTTGGCCCCCCTGCAGTGAGCAGCACTAATTGTGGCGTTAGCACAATATATGTCTCCCTCACTCCTTGGCCGCAAAGATGGAAGTAAGTGAGACACAGGAGGAGGGAACGACTGGCTCAGTTCTGAGAATGTGATCTACTCTAGAGGAAGTGAGATTGAGAACAGAGAAACAAGGAGGAACTCAAAGACAGAAAGAAGAAGTGTAGGACACATAATGCAGGTGACAGAACAATTCTAGGAATTTAATTTCATTTGTCCTGTGCACTTTGAGATATTGAATAATGAACAGCAAACATATGCTTTTTCTGTAGATGTTTTTGAAGTTCTCATACTGTACCCTACAATATTTTTACAGCCAGAAATGGTACAAGTACACAGAATATGGCGCTTAACCAAGGCATTTAGAGCCTAATGAAAACATGTAATGTTTTCCCTTATTTCTTCACACTTTCTCCTTTCTTACACACTCCTGTCCAGTTGTGCAGTGTTTCCTGCTGAAAACACTACTGTGTGCTTTGTTTTCTAAGGCAAGACCTTTTTCTCAGGCAGAGACAGAACACAGCACTAAGCTTCTGGCAGCACAGACACTCAGAGACTATCCCAATAGGCACATTCCTATTCTGCTGCATGAACTCATGAACTTGTTCTGGAGAAGCAGTGGATCATTGTGCCTTTACCTCCCACCAGTGGCTCTTGGCTTCTGTGCAGCACACACAGTTTGCAGGGTGCAAAACACCAGGAAGGGCAGCAAGGAACCAGCCCCTTTCCCAGGAGCCACATCCTTTTCTCACAGCAAGTACACTGGCACTGCCCCCCCTGTGGGCAGACAGTGGGTGAAGAAAAACAAACCTGAAGAACTGGTTCCCAGGTGACGTTTAACTAGTCCCCTGCTAGTTAGTAAGTGCTCACCTGTGCCTCTGATGTATCCACTTTCTTCTGAGTGTCTGGAAATTCTGCACTGAAACGACGAGTAATTTGGGGAATCTGTCCATTTGACTGAACAGTACCTGTGACAAGGGGAGGAGACAGAGAGAAGAGAGTGTTACATTTTTGTGATATTAACCAGATCAGGGAACAGTCAACTAAGAAAAAGGCTATAAAAATGTCTTTACAGGGGTTTTATACATAATTCACTAAAATCCATGTGGATATCTGTTTTCTACTTCAGGGTCATTTTGTAGCTTTTCATATTCAGTTCATTACTTAAGGAAAATAAACAAAGTACCTTAAATTAAACCCCATACCTGTCCACATGCCTCCATGGCTGTGGCTGACCACCTAACATGCAAGTGGCATAAATAAGAAGACATGACAGAAATTATCAGTGTATGTACAGGTGTTGCCAAATGAAGAGCTTTTTCTTCTGACTACTTTACAAGTGGTGATTACAGAAGGGGAGCAATAAAGGCTAATGCAGGAATAGAGATGGGAAGCTGGCTTTGGAAGGGAAGTAAGGCAGAAATCTAAATGGCATTGCTAAAGCCCACCCTCTGGCCCACTGTTGTTTGAATACCTGTCTTTCATAACAGCATTTGTAGTGTGGAGTATTACCACCTTCTCCATTTTTATGGCTTTTTTGCCTTTAGTTTAGGTTAAAGACTAAAAGCGCCACAGCTCCACATCAGTCATGAGCTGAAGATCTGAAGTCCTACAGAGGGGCTGTTCCACTTTATTTAGGAAATGAGCTAACAGCTCTGAAACTTCTCCCTCATTTGTAATCATGAAGATTTGCAAACATCACTGTCTTCTCAGATTAATGCAGATCTGCAAGCTGGCTAAGCTAAGGCTCTGCAAAACGTCTGCCCACCATTCCTGCATGTGTAAGGGATATGCATGAATAACCCAGTACTGTCAAATGGAGCAAGGGTATGTGAGACCAAAGGACAAACTTAGGAGTTTTATTATGAAAAATCCCTGGCCCCTGTATAGTCTGATTAGGATTAAATAAACCCTCCAGTTTAGTGTAGGATTTTGGGAAGCTGTACATGGCAAAGTAGAAGACAGGGTTTGGTGCCTAGAGATACACATTTGTAGACCTTAATGACTGCCTTAGCTCTAGTATAATTTACAGTTCTGACATCCAGTAAAGTTCCACTCGTGTACTTCTTTGATGCCAGTGAACCCTTAGCTGTCTACAGTGTAAGTCTAAGCACAATGATGGCTTTAATCTTAAGTGTACTTGACTGATTAACAAAGAGGTTCCATGAATATGGTAAGAAATAGAATAAATTATTTTTACTGCCATGCCTGCAAATTACATGACTGGCAGAGAAGTAAGACAAACTTTGCAGTGTACCTAATTTACTGGGGCTATTTAGGCTTCAAGGGATGACAGAAAGTGGTCTGAATTCCTTACGTTTTATGCCTACGTGCATTGTTGTTTAGCATATTTAGTCCAAAGTACCATTTTGATTGTTCAAACTACACTCTTGTGTTTGTTGAAGAACTCACATAGAAGTCAGTAAAGTGCTAAAACCAATCTTGTGGCTCTCAGAGCTCAGTGGAAGGAGATGTAAATCCTTGGGTTCTGTGGCTGGGCTGTCAAGTGGAGCAAGTTACTGTCTCTCCTCTCTTTGTGTGCTGTCCATAGCAGAGCAGGAGTCTGGTCTTCACACTGCTCAGAGATGTTGCTGCCCTCAATCATACTGAGATCTAACTAAATGAAGGAGAGCAGAGAGAGATCTACACTATCTAGTGCAAGGCATAGTGTTCTACTTGGCAAATATGATATACCAGAAGGCTAGGACATGGTAACTTGTTTCTTATTCTGTTAATGGATTTTGTGGACTATGCAAAACTTGAAAGCAACACTTGATGTATCATCTCCTGCCACATACCTCCACATATGTTATCACATGTAAAGTCAGCCACCTAATGGATTCCAAGTAATATGTAACATAATCTATGCATTTTTTATTTAGAATTTAAATGTTACAGTATTCTTTGCAAGTCAATTTCTCCAAAATTTTATGGTGAACTAGTATTTAAGAAAAAAAAAGAGCCCAAATAGAGTGCAAAATGTAGATACTGAAATGCAAAATACTCAACCTTGCAGTGATAAGGAACATCTAAATAAAGCAAGTTCTTTCATCTTCCAAACATCATGATATTGTGCTGGACACCTACATACACTGGTTTTTTTAGTGTCCAAAGACACACAGTAAGGCAGAGAGGGAAACAACATACTTTGCCTGAGATGTGCCTGGCATTCAGAACCATGGGCTACACAGGTTGGGGTACATGTGACCACCCAAATGTGTCCAGGGAATAGTGTCTACACAATATGCCAGAACAGAAGTTCCACCTGCCTTCCTATGGCAGCCACTGAAGTTAACAGACTACAGCCCCTGCTAAACTGACACAGTACTGTAGTTTTCTATGGCAGATTTTAGCCTATACTGAAATCAGTCCATACAAATGGCTGTCTGAAAACAGAAGAAAACATCCTTTGTTCCATTTCCAAGACATGAGCCAACAACTGCTCACAGTCAAGCAGTTCAGGTTCTAGTATTATAGCTGGGCCCCAGGCTTTATATAGGGCAGCAATGATAACTGTAAGACTGCCAGAATCACAGTGACTTGCCTCAGTTAGAAGGCTAATGATCCTTCACAGATACTTCCACAGAGACAACATACATGACTGAAATCTTTCTAGGCCACTTAACAATTTAATGCAATCCATTAGTCAAAATTAGCAGTATATTCTATTGAACAAATGCAGTGTTCATGGATTCTAGTCAGCAGCTGAAATGCCTCAGAGGTCTATATAGTTTTTATGAGGCCTTGATGCTGCCCATACCCAGCACAGACTGCAGCACCAGCAAGGAGCCCCACTGGCCAGCCACATCTCTACTGCTATCAACACCAAAACACAAAAGTTCCATGGCTGTCCCATCCACCCTCATTCCACTAAACTCCCTCCCCAACCATGACAAAATTCCCTGATCTCAAAACAGTCTGTTACTGACTCTCCCCACCTCAGAAATCCATTTATTAATATGATTTGACTCTGAATAGTAGGAAGACCATCCTCTATATCACATGTACTGAGAATAAGCAACTGAAGCCTTAGAAAGATGTCTGGAGGATCTTGAGTTGTCTACATGAGAAATCAGAATATTAGCTGCCAACACTGACTTTGACTTTGCCTGTCTTATGACAGCAAGTACTTGGCCAGCACGCTCTTCCTAATAAAGAAAGCATATCTTAAGCATGTTAACTAAAAGTACTCATGCAAGTTACAGCTAGTATCATTCACTGCTGTATTTGTATCATGGTAACATCAGCAACAGCAGTATGATGAAGCTACTGGAAAAGTAAGGTTAGAAAATAACCCAATCCTTTCTTATTCCATGTCCTTCTCTTAACACCCACATTGTTACCATGCAAATCAGTGAAAGGCTAAGAAAGAGAATGGCTCACCCTCTAATAATCTCTCTCTGAAATTATCAATTTCAGAATGTCCCACTCAGCCCTTTTACGAATTGGAAGAAAAATTCCAATACAGGCAGTGTAGAGAAGGGCAAACAGAAAGCTTCAAGACATGGACCATCAGTCCATGAAATGGATAAAAATGCCAATGGAAAAATACCTTATTAAGTTATGCAGATTGAAACTGATCTTCAGTGAACTGTCTTTGTATTCTCCAAGCTCTAACTTTACAGTGCTAGCTCTCCTGCTGGGCTTAGTTACAGACCACTGGCCTGTCCACAACAAGATATTATCTGGCTGAATCACTGGGACAGTTTTCTGAACAAAGGCTATGTGCAACACTGATGATAACAGAAGAGGGCAATAAATGTGACTTCAGCTGCTGCGACAGTATCGGTACCTGCTGAGAAGGATCCTGCAGGGGCAGCTGCTTGCACAGTGCCTTGATTGGCCCACAGGGAGGACAAGCCAGCTTTCTTCACTGCACATTTGTAATTATCATAGAGTGTCTTGCCGTACTGCAAAAGAATAAAATGAGCATGTGTTAGGCCTGACATAGGCAAAGCATTAATTTTTCCTCTTTGACAAATTTTCTGACTCCCTTTCTTCCTATTCAGTTTTGTTAAAAAGTAGCTTCTACATGTGGTGTGCCCTTTTCTGGACAAGGCCAGGTGGAAAGCATCTCTGTAACAGCACAATAAAACATGAATCTCCCTGACCAAACACAGTCCTACTGACACCACTCTTACATTTTATGTTTGCTTCAGTATCTGTAAAATTCTTGAAACTTGGCTTTAAAACTAACAGCTCTCATTAAATATCTTTTTCCATTTTTTCCCAAGTATTACATTTTCAACCTGGAGACTTGAGACACGTAGGCTCTAGAGCAAACAGCTCTGTCAGTGCAAGACACAAAATAATTTGATGTTCGTCCCCAACTTTGTTGGGTATCACCCCACAGCAGAACTGGCAGAACAAAACCCCAGACTAACAGCTGAGAGGAGCAGGTCTTTATAGGAAGGTACAGCCAGTACCAAGGCTATGTATACATTCATCTCCCTTAAAGTTTCGTGCAAAACAAAATGGGCTGTCCATGACGATCTTTTTGAAAAGGGTGAGGCAGACAACTTGGGTAGAACTGTCTGAAAAATGTCAAAGCTGGATTGACCAGAACTTGCACATCTTTCACCACAGCATATTATTATTAAGCCAGATAACTCTGCAGTACATTTTATTATGAGTACATGAGTTTTATAGCTACTGAATTCACTCCTGTGTTAATAAGAAAAACACACTGATAATAAAGGTACAGGGACATTCAGCAAATCCATCCTCATCATGCACTTCTGATCTTTCTTTCTATGGTAATATTAGCTTGAATGTCCATTCTTGTCACAGTATTTCCAGCTGACATGATGACAGTAGTCCAAGGGGGACAAGCTTTTACAGAAAATATATTTAAGTAAATTTACTTTTAATCTCACCTTGGCAATTCTTATTCCTGTTACCCACTGATGCAAGGTTGCTCGATTATCACAGCACAAGTACTTGATATATTGTGATTCCTTCTGAATCTGGGGGTGCTGAAAGATAGTAATTCATTAAATAAGACAAACACGGAAATAAAATCACCATTAAAAAGTCTGAAGGCACTGCACAGTGACCTTGTGAAAACACATCATGAAGATAATTTGGAAAAAAAAAAGACAGCAAAGTATAAGAAAATGTGAAAAATATGGAGATTATAAACTACACATGAGTTGCCACTGGCTATTTTTGTTTGAAATAATTTTACTGCATTGGAATATGAATTCAAGGGCTACAGAAATGTAACAGTGATCTAGAGTTCAATGAAGTCTACAAATGCTCTAGTTCAAGGTCTAACACTTGATGTATAAACACTTCAAGGAAGTCTGTTTCTCATTGTGGTTTGTCATATGTCAGGCACCCAGACTGAATGCTGAACAGAATTAGTTTTCAAAGAGTATGTTAAATTTCTTTAAGCATAAACTTTGAGTTGAAACAGATTTTTCTTCCTAACTGACTGTCTTTCTTTGTGCCAAGTTCCAGCTTTCTTTCTATACATTTTTATTCTGCTTTATACTTGCTGTTGCTTACAATAGTTATGTAAAACTTTGGTATGTTCTACATAGATGATCATTCAAAATGCAACACCATCAGAAGTTCTCTTTTTCATTTGTTTGTACCAGAAACCTATACAATTTTTACACGTTTTTTAATTTTGGACAAAAAATAGGATCTCTTCCCCTACTGATCCAGGTAGTACTGGTATGTGCTGACATACCTTTGCAACTCAAAGACCACCAAAATGCTAGGCTGCCTACTTGCCCTGGGACTGAAAATTCTGCCCAAGACTCTGAAGGAATTTGGGTTCCCTGCTACAGCAGAGAATAATGTAAGTCTTTAGTAACTTGGATGGAATAACATACTGTGATCTCTTGATATGCAAGGAAAAGAAGGAACTCAAAGGAAAAGGCTTTATTATCTTTTATTGATGTGTTCATTTCTATCTATATTATTACAAATTACAGTTAGTGAAATATTGTGAGGCACAAAAGAGTAGCCAAGTATGCTCCAAGGATCCACTATTGTCACACCACTCTCTTTTCAGCCTGTGCAGTTAAAAATTTGAAGCATATCTACACCTTGCAGCAAGGCCCCTGGTTTAGACCTATCACTAAGCCCCCAAAGCAGAGCACTGCTGGACGTGGGCACTCGGCAGGGTCCCTCCAGCACAGAGTGCTGGGAGCAGCCTGCCAGCCCTGGGCTCAGGCAGGTGCCAGATGTGTCCTCGCAGGTGCCTGCTGGTGGCTGGGACATCCTGGCCCACAGCTGGGTGATCCAGGGGTTCAAAAGCAGACCAAATACAGAGGCCTTGCTCCTCAGCCACATGTCCCTTGCTTCCCCCTCAGCACTGCAGACACAAGACTTCCCTTGCCTGTGGTGACCCAGCTGCCATACTCTGATGCCAAAAAAAAAAAAAAGGATCTAGTCTTGGTGAAATATAACCCATTTCATCATACTACAGCATGGTTCTTTGTAAACCCAGCAGAACACAGCATGACCTCACATAGGGTGTGAGGATAAGGGGCACTGTGGCTTGGGGAGAGAGTGAGTAGCAAGGGATGGATGAGAGGATGGGATGGCACAAGCCAGTATTGCTGTCAAATCCTTGTATCATTAAATTAGGGAGTGAGAGCGAACACACCAGGGAGATAACTGCAAGGAAATAAGAAACATGGTGATACTACTTGAGAGGTCTCACAGCGGCAGATGAGTCCTGAGGCAGTCCTTGTGTTACAGGTCCCTGCGTGTTTGCTCTCACCTGCTCACACAGGTCACCCTGTTGGCCATTTTTCTGCAAACACACAGCTGACCATCTCCCCTGGATGAGGAATATGCAGTCTGCTCCAGCCCTCTGGAAGGGCCTGTGGCTACCCTATTCTATCACATTGCTCTGGGGCACTCCCAAGTAGAGAGCTTGGGACACCTCACACTGCAAGCCAAGAGGTGCCAGCTCACTGTCTACAGGTGCCTTAACTGCAGAGCAGGCACCATGCCCACTTCAAGGAGCCTCACCCACCTAGTACACTCACTCTACCACCTCTTCACACAGTTCAGCATACAGGGCTGGATCTTGAGCTTATACACCTCTGTCACGTATCAAGCAGAGGCAGTAACCAGGCCTCTGGACAAACAGCCTTCTCCAGCTCCCCAGCATCTGCCTATCCTTGTTTCTGCAGCCTCAGACAGTCTGACTGCTGCTCAGAGTGAACTGTGCTACTGCAGTACATGGGTAGAACACAATGCCTAAAAATCCTTATTACCTTCCACCATTTCTCCATTGTGTGACCAGTGAAAACCACTAGAAGAACTCGGTCTCAATGGTATCTTTAAAAAGGAACTGTAAGCAGGCACTTCTTTCTATGGCAAAGTACATTCCACGCTCCTGGGTTAAATTATTACCAATGGAGACAAAAGAACCAGGAGGTGCAAATGAAGACACCACAACCCTGGGGAAATTCAATTCTTCAGGCACTTTTCCATCAGCAACTAACAATTTTGCTTTGATATGTAAAGTCCTACCAAACCCAGCAGATGGCACCCAAAGCTTTCCTAAAGGAAAAAGGCAAGCTTTTTTTTTTTTTACCCCTCCGCTTTCATGACAAGAAAGTCCACTCGATTTACATCTTCCCCCCATTTTTCAAACACCACACCTACCACCAGTTTTTTACTACAAGAAAAAAAAAGATTTCTATAATTTAACAAATGATGCAAACCTCTGGAGGAAAGTCCATGCTGCACAACACGGCAGAGGAGGTCACGGCATAGAGGAAGCAAGGTAATGGTACTGCACATACACACAGCCCTGCCATGGCAATTTGTTTTTACAACACTCAAGAGGGGCTGCTGCAGACCTCTCCTCTGAGGCACCCTGTGCAAGTGCTGGTTTCACAAGAACATCCATACTGTGTCAGATCAAAGGTCCCTGAACCCAGTAACTGGACTTTGACAGTGCCCACAAATGGGGGAAGAGAAAGAACAAGATAAGCATATATGGTACTTCCTTCTCTGTACTCTTGCTGTCTACAATTATTTTTAGGTCAGATGATTTTCTGAGCCACATGGGGTTTCTCCGTGTTTAGGTTCTCCTCCAGATACTTCAGCTTTTTATCAAGCACAAAGAGAGTTCTGACATCCACAACACCTTTTAGGAACCATTTTCACAGATCTGTCACACACTCTATGAAGAACCATCTCCTTTTTCTCTGAATAGAACTGCCACTAGCTTTGTGTAACAGTTTTGTTTTGGAAGACACTGAATGCCTGACCCCTATCCACATGTCTCCATGCCACCCCTGAGCCTAGAGATCTGAATCATATTCCTGGGAAGTTGTCTCTTTTTCAGCCTACAGGCTTCTAGTCTCTTCATTCATTCTTCAGTTTAAAGTAATACCTTACCTTCTTTTATCCTTGTTGGTCTTGCTTGATACTTCTCCAAGTTTATTTTATATCCTCCTTGACATGAGAGAACCAGAACTGCACAGGTGAGCAGAAACCACGAACTTGTGCCATGGCAAAGCAACATTTACTGTTTTATCATCTGTGCCTTTCCTAATTATTCCTAATGCTTGATTTATAATATCTGACAACCACTGAGCACTGAACTACAACCTAACAAGAGGCTTCAAGAATTCTTCAGTCTGCCCTTTCCTTGATGATCTGACTAATGTAGCATCATCAGCAAGCCTCCTCACCTCACAGCTCACCCTGACTATGACTATTTTGAGACTGTGGGGTTCTCGCCATCCTGTGGAGTTGAGAGGGAACTGTCAGTGAATGAAGACCTGCTGGACATCATGGCAGTAACTTACTGGCTACCCTCTACCCTATTTTTTACTGGCTATTGTCTCCACTAGGCAATCCATCTTAACTACTGATATTCACCAGTGTGGCCTATTCCAAATTGCCCCAATCAGTTCCTTGATAAATTACTTCAATCAGCAACCATGATTAGGTGCAGAGTTACAAGTATATGCTGTCAGCGACCAATCTACCAAGCTGCTGAACCCACAGCTCTCAGAAGGAAGGTCAGACACCTCAGAGCCATTCGAGCACTCTGTATTTTCTCTTCCTAACAGCTCAGAAGTTCTGAGTATTGTCTCTCACCTTTCAAGAAGCAGCAGTAGCACTAGCTCTTTTTACATATAACTTTATCAATAACACATAAAGCTTAACTTGGTACTGGACCCACAGCCCACTGAGGTCAACTGGAAATGTCCCCATCGCCTTTCCTCCTGGGCTTTGGTTCCGGTCTCTGGAGGATTGTCGCGTGCTGCCGATGCAGACTGCCTACAGCAACTGTTCACAAGGCCAGACAACGGGATCCAACACCAGCAGCACCAACTTTAATACTGAAATTATTATTAAGTGCCCCAGATGGAAGCATTTGGCTTCCTGTGGTGTTTAGATGCATGAAGCATGCTACTTGTTATGCTACTAAGAACGTTACGGATGTTTCGGCCAAGAATTGCCACACCCCAGCCAGCAGCTTGCTCCCTTGGAAGAACTGTACCATGGTGAAATTGCATCAGCAGTGCAAGTGGCAGAAGTCTCTGCTGTCAGTGCCGATCTTTACATGCCTGACTTTCCACTAAAGATTTCAGACAAAATCTGTTAGATAGTGCATAAAAATGGTGACTCAGAGTAAGCAACTCAAAGAAGAATCTAGGCAGCTGGAAGTCCCTAGAAATGCTGACCTGGTATGAAGAACCCTAAATGATTTCCCCCTTTCGCAGCTCCTGCACCTCAGGAGAGTGCTTAGTACAGCAAACAGATGTAAGAGCTGTAGTCACTATGCAAGTCTGGTTTTGCTAAACTAGATTCAGAGTCCCTGCAATAACCTCTCTGTGAAACTAACAGAGATCATAACAATATCAATCGTGACAGCCATGTGAGAAATACTGTAAGGCAAAAATAATACTACCTTCAGTTAGTGTTACACATCTCACATATAGACACAGATGATTTATTTTGTTATAGGGTGCATACCATGCTCTGAGAAGATCACTAAAATCAGCTGACAGCAAAGTGAACACATTTTCTTTGAAAAGGTTTAGCACCTTTGTCTCTGAAATATGCAGCACCAAAATGAATTACAGAAGACAAGTGCTTTAAAAGCAACTGCTCTAGAAGTCAGAGTTTGAATGAAAAGTGGGAAAACCCAAGTAGAAAGAGACTTCAGAATTTTTCTCACACTAAAAAAATATAACAGCACTTTGAAATAATATGGACTACAGTGATTTTTTTCTGTCGATGCCAACACCCTTAATAATAATGAATTATTCACATCATTGAGCCTGATTTTGTAAGTATTAAGGTCTGAGAGCTTCAAATATCAGGCTGCAAAAGGATATGCCATGTTGCACATAGAAAAGCACTGAAAAGGTTTGAACAGTATTTAGTGTTTTCTTCTGACTCCCTGTCTGTAAGCATCAACTGTCTAGAGATAAAGAAAGCAGATGCACTTGAATATAAAGAGTTTATTTTCTGGAGAGGTTTAAAAAAATATTTGTCCACAGATTACATTTTCAGATATAAAATAAACTCTCTGTCTAAGAAAAAAAGATAGAACACATTGAAAACCTGAAGAAATGGGAACTGAATGATGTGGTTTCTGTGGTGTCTGCCAAAACAAATGACTAAAGGCCATATGTGCATGAAATTGGAGATTATCCCAATGAAATGTTCTTTCTCTTTGCCTTCTTCCAACACTGAAGATGAAAAGTAAACTGAAGCTATTCAGGCATCTCATTGGATTTCTTGCCCCAAAATATATGGATCATTGCTCAGTCTCTGAGGCAGAAACAATAGCCAGAAGCATAAAGAGTGAACTAATTTTGGATCAAAAGCTTTGGCTTTCAGCTGAATTTTCACAAAATGGTCAATATTTTTGGATACCTTATCTACTACTGATGAACTTGTGCTATGTTGAACTAGCTTCACAGAAAAGATGAGACTCTTCTGGCTTCCATGCCTACAAGTACAATTAATACTCAGCACCTTTCAAAAATCACAGTGAAGTGCTTCAAATTTGCCATCTCCTACTGAACATGGTCAAATTCTGATGCCATGAACTCCTTGCATGAAAATGATCAGGCTTATGGTCTTTTGAAAACGTGTAAACTCGACAGCTAAAACAGTAACTGTCCTACTATAAGGAAATTATTCTTTTGACCTTACATTTCTCTAATGCCTGAGGCAAATTTTTAGGTCATTAAAGATATATGTAATAGTTATTGTAACCAAAAGGTCTGCTTGATGCAGGAAATAATATTTTCTGAAGCTATTATATTCCCTTTCTCACTGTCCATTCTCTGCACTTATTCTCTTCATTGTTTATACATTACTCCTGCAAACCTGTGCATGTACCACAACTGTAATCCCACATATCTGAAAGTGTTGAGCAATAAAAAGTATTTCTGCTTTTGCTTTCTCAGTTTAACTAGCAATGAATTTTACTCTGAAACACATATCTGAAGCATTCCTCCTAACACAATTTCAACATATTACACATAAAGAAACAAAAAGCCTCCTGTGCTATATCCTTGTTTCCTGCACTAGCCATTTGTTCTATGTAGTTCTTCATAGTGTTTTCTGTATCAAACACTGAATTCTCACCTTCTTAACTGTCATTGTGTGGAATGAATTAGGTACAGGACTGGGTGTGAGGGAAGAGGGAATCAGGAGCTAAGCAGCTAAATACCAAATTAGCTGCTAGAATGATGCTGCTGTTGCAAACAGAGGCTATTCTTGAAAATTTACTTCCAAATTTCTTTGGATCATTAGAAATTTTTTTTTTTAAAAATCAGTTTCCAAATGATGCCAGGAATACTTAACTGTTTTGACTGCACAGGAAAATCTAGCCAGCCATAGAAATAGAGGATGATTTGCCTTTGTCTCAGTTTATCCCCAGGAAACCAATTTTTTTCATCCTATTTTTTTCATTAATTCAGCATTATGCACCATTACCTCCAGATTACTCAAGCATAACCAGTACCAATAAAGTCTAATTAAATCCACTCTTTGTCACAGGCACATCAGACTGGCTAAACCAGAAAATTTGCATATAGATTACCTTCCTATTTGTCTGCTTTGAAAGATTTTTCAACATGGTGTGGCAAAATCAGCTCCTGAACTAGTGTGTGTGTGCGCACACAGAGACACCCCACACACAAAATAAACATTATGTTCACAATTTCTGCTCAGTGCAATAGATGCTGTAGCTATCACAATGAGCAGATCCCTTCCTTCTTGGAGGAATCTCTTGGGTTTGAGGAGTTTCAGATTCAAAATATGAAACAAATTACAAAAGGTCTCGTCCATTTCCACAGCATTTCCCATGCAGACGGTGAATGAGAAGATCTACAGGGAGTCTAGGTATAAAAACAAACATTTGTAAATGCAAAGGTAACTGAGGAACCAAACCACTCCTAATTGCTGAGTGCAGTGTGTGAAATTGCTTTTCAGTGAAGGAGAGGGAATATTGTTCCCTCACCATTAATCTCCCAGGAGTGGCCAGCACTCTCCACAGGGTGGCAGGGAGAGCAGAGCTGCGACCCTCTTCTACCAACTCTGACAGGAACACAGTGACAGATCTGACCTTGACAGATGCAGGTTTGAGTGAGGGTCTTCTTTCACACTTTGCTGCCCTTTCCTTTTTCTTTTCTGCATATAGAGGTCTCTATTCAGAAAAGGCTCACTTCATCTGATGTCAAAGTAAAGGATGGCATATTTACATTTGTGTAAGCATTACATTTAGGCTGAGTAGAAAACAGGAAGAATCTGCATGTTTAGAGAAGTAGATGCCCCAAAAGTATTTCTTTTATTCAGAGGCTCTATCTTTAATATGCTGAGGGTTCTTTGTGTTGTTTTTTAAATGTGGGACTTCCTTTGAGAGAGAAAGGCCTGTTTAGCAGTGGTACAGAAGTGCATTTAAGAAGGTTAGAGCTCAGCGCAGACCAAGCAGCCACTGGGAAATAAAACAGTTCTTCAAGTTTTAGAGTTGCCCCAAACCCTAAGAATTTCTGAAAGCCATTGGACCTTCAGTACCAGGCTGCACTCATCCTCAGGACCCAGCCAGATTGGTTCTGGTTTGCTGCCAGGGTCAGCTACAGGTGACCCTCCTCTCAGACACCAACTACCCAGCTGTGCCCTGTTCAGTTGGTCCCAGCTGGGCTTTCTGCTTCCTGAGAGTAACTGATAAGAGGAAGTAACTGCTTTGTTCCGTTACTGCAGTTGTGTCCTGAATCATCCTGAAAGGAAACTCCTGAATAAGCTCAGCAAAGTGCTCACTCTTTTGCTAGCAAAAAATGTGATGTCCTTTTTAATTGTTTCTGGCACACCACCCCTTTGCCCATTATCTCCTTGGTGTCTTCATGGTTAACAAATAAGCAAAAAACACCCCATTTTTGTTGTAAGCTATAGTAGATACACTATACAGTGTATACAGTGGGGTGCTGACGTAATGGGAAGAAATGATGGACAAGGACCACTCACAACATATCATGCTACTTTAGCTGTAACAAGAACATCCTACAGACAGGATCTGTAGACAAGAATATTTATACTTTAGATAGTCTAGATGCAGCTTCAATGTCACAGGCTGCAAAACCATCCCAGTTTCAGGCTAAGTATCAAAGCAACCTGTCCATGATGTGCATGATCTTGTTGCTACACTAGTATCAGTACCCAAGCCAGCATCAGCTAAAGTAACCCAGGTATGATCACTTAAGTTGAAATTGAACAGCTAAATTAAAGACGAAATAGGACAGAGGGAGCTGCTGGCTCCTGGGGATTTGATGTATGTTAGCTGGAACAGGCACCAGGACTAAAGGCTCACTGTCTATGCAAGTCCCACACCTGACTGTAGCCTAGGAGAAAAAAACTGGAGAAAAAACCCACATCCCATTTATAAAGATTGAAAGAAATATCATGAAGACTTTGAGGCAACACCCATATTGTTCAGGCTGTGTCACACAACCTGAGAAATCTCACTGTCCTAGGTAAAACCAAGTCACCAGGGTTATGGTTAACATTAATTACAGTGCTTCTTCTTCCTTTAAGCTCTTGTCTATGCCAGGCACAGAGATGCAAAAATGCAAGAATGCTCTGCTCATTTTTATAGTATTTTTTGAGTGCTCTTCCCTCCATAAAGACACACTGTAAAGATGACCAAGGTTGGGGAGAGGCAAAAGGAAATGTTTTATCTTTTCTCCCTGCTAATACAAGACAAAAGCTTCAAAGGCAGGAACAAATGTTACTGGTTTTAGCCTAGTTATTTATTTAGAAGGCTCATCATACAAAGGAGCATTGGAGGAAAACAAAGGACACTCCTTCAAGCTTGAGGTAAACCAGCCCACCTCACTGGCCATTTTCTGCCATTTGAATGAACAAAGGGCAATTCCCTGTTCTTGAAGTAAGGATGCCAATTAGCTTAACCAGTCAGAAATAAACACAGTATTTTTTTCAACTCAGTGCTCAAGGCTGGGAAATTATGCCTGGTTCTGAATTCAGCAGGATATTCTGCCTAGCACAGAAGCAAGGTACTGCTGAAGCTGCTACACCCTTGCCTCCTGCACTATGAAGTGTAAGCTAGTCTCTTGCTTCTGAGCTGGGCAGTTTCCTTTTATGTACTTGAGACAGCAGAGCAAGTAACTTGGCTGATGAATGCTCACTGTTCTGATACAGCAGTTTCTAAGGGGGCCCTCAGAAAGCAAAAATTCTTTTAAAAAAGTAGTGGTATGCTATTATTAAAAAATATTCCAAGTGGCACTACAGTTTGCTGGAGTAAAATTGTGAAAATTTCCTTTGTTTTACGGTCACCTCAGTGAACAGCTAGCATTGGTCTATGGCTGCTACTTTCTCAATTACTGTCCCCCATTTGTTGCAAGATAATCTTACCCTGCAACCAACACAAACAACTAACCAAAAGAGAATCTCCACAGATCCCACTGTCCTGAGGGACACACAGGGGAATGGAAGAGCTGTGAAGACACAGCAGAGTCTTGGCTGTGGGGAAATATTCAAATGGATGGACTAAACTGGTCATCCAAATTCCTTGAAAATTACTAGGTTACCAGTATAACAAATGTCTACCTGTTAAATCCATTGCCCTTTGCTCACTGCACCTGCCTGCAAAAGTGCTGTCATTTCATCTTGAGGACTTAATTCTCAAAATATGACAGGATGAGAAATATCTCAAGCATGATGGTTTGTTTTCCTTTGACATGTCAGGACAAGTTTCTCCCAGCAAGAGAGATATTTTTTTCTGGAAGACTTCCATATGAAAACAGACAGGAACAAAATGTGACTGTGATAGATGGCTCTGTGTTTCTGTCCACACACTTTTGTGTCACCGGGCACCCAATCAGAGAGACCAACATTTAACTTTGCTCTTTCCCTCAGCCCACAGATCTCAAGACGTATTGCATCCTCAGCTCCAACCTCGAAAGGTAAGAGGATATGACAGAACTCATCTCAGCAGCACCTTCAAGGTGTATGTAGAATTCAAACTAATGTACAGAAATTTTAATAAATATTAAACTCTCCATTGTACCACCCTCAGAAAGCCACCATGAGAGATTTCCACTTCTGAAACAACAGAAGATCTGAAGATATTAATATGAGCCCACACTTCCTGACCAACTCCAGCCACTGCAAGTAACAACCATTAAAAGAAACCACAACTGAAACTGAGCCAGTAAGGAATCTTACCAAATCATGATTTGTAGGAATTAAAATGAAGAACAAACACTGTAACATAATCGATTCATCATTAAGTCATGTAGCTCAGAAATGATCTTATCAGTGCAATGTTTATTCTGGTATACTGCAAACACATTTTAGAAGCATCACACATCAAATAAAACAAGCATTTTAGTTGAGTTGTGTCTTTTGCTAGTGCAAACAGCACACCTTTTTTCACAAAAGATGGCAGTAATTATCATGAAAAGTTAAAACATATTGCTACATGCATCCATGCTCTTATTCTCACCTGAACAAAATGTGAACTGTTACTAAATTAGTCATATACTTCTTTGACCAGTCATGTGTATAGAAAATCAATTTTCTCTTATTTTATACATCAGATCCCCTTTTCCGTTTTTTTCATGAGAGGTTGTACTTTTCAGAAGCAATACTCTTACCTGTTAACTTCAGAAGGCTCGTCTCTATTTTACAAAAAATGATAAAGTGTTTCTTGCAGCATTTTGTGGAGGACTATAGTATTAAAACTGCTCATCTGTGTTAATTAGATACATCTGTTTCAGAAAATAAGTACTTGTCTATAAACCACTTCTGCTTGGCCATGTGTAAATTAGACTAGCAAACATTTTGGAATGGAATAAAAGAAGTGTTTTAAGTGTGCAAATACAGTCAGAAATGTGGTATTATAAGTGACCTGTGACGTGCATGTTCCCTGCACTTTTTTCTGAGATGGTAAGATGCTGTGTTTTCTAATACTTTGTTTGCACTGTAGGTCTTTAAATTGAAAAGCAGCAACAAGATTATTTTCTGTTTTATACACAGTAATCCCACTGTATCCTAAACCCTGTATTAATGACAGATAGCGAGTGAGGCCCTGCAACCTCAAAGCTTCATCTCCATCTGATAAGATGAAAAGCATGGGCTTCTTTTCCCTTCCTGAGAGAAATGCAGAATTCCCAGCCCTATTACCTGGAAAGGCAGCAATGAGATTCAACACTAAGCACTGATTTTCATGAGTGGATAAACAATGTATTTCGCCCTTCTGCCACAACTCGTGCAATAAAATATAACAAATGAGATATCTATTCCTGCAAGATTTTGCATCTCAGCTCAACAAAACCCTCAACAGGTATGACTATGATGCAAAAAAAATTTAGACATACTTTTAACTATATAATCCATAGTGCTTATAACATCAACATTAGGGACTGCCAGCCAGGCTCCTCATCGTGCATCTGCCCTGTGTGCCATTTGTCCAGCTGTGCCCACTCACCTAACAGTCAGCACAGTCAACAGTGTTTTGAAGACAACTCTATAGATGCAGTGTAGACACGTATCATAGGACTATCAGTAATAAAATTAAGGTTCTAAATGTGTGTTGCTGATCAACAATGAAGCAAAGAAATCACACGTGATTTTGCAGGAGGTACTCTATTTTCTTCACGGTCCCTGGAGCTTCAAATTTAATCATGTTTATATATAAAAGAAAACGAGTGACAATTGCAGAGCTTATTTTTTTTGTACATTACCTTTAAGACAAAGCAGTGATCTGTAGGTGCCTTGTATTTCACTTTGTGTTGATAACCATAATACACGTTCACATTCTCAAACTGAAGGAAGCATGCCAGATCCCGTGATGTCTACAAATGAAAACCAAGCACATCACTGTTAGAACAAATTGAATTTTGATGTGAAACTCATTAATAGGATCTTTTTGAAGTGCATGAATGCCAATGCTTTTCATTCCTGTAACTGTCATGAAGCTGACTGAAAAAAAAAGATTAATTTTAAGTGTGTGCATTCTTAAACTAACAAGTGGAAGAGGGGAAGTCCATATGACAAATAATATATAACACAGTGCAACATTTTGCTCTTGTTCTGGTTTTGCTGTGCTTCATTGCTTTGTGTGGAGATTTTGGCTTATGGATAATAAGACCAAAGAGAACAAACACCACAGTAAGAAACCACAACCTTACAATTCTGAGTGGAGAAAGAAGGTTTGGGGTTCTTAATTCCTTTGGAAGCTTGTTTTTCTTTTCATAAATGTAATAAGCAAACTCTCATCAGGGCATAAGCACACATTTCATCTCTTTTGCTTTGCATTTTCTCAAATTTCCTGGCATCATTCATTTTGTTTACCACAGTATTTGCGAGTTCACAATATGTTGCTAAAATAACAAGGTTTCTTTTGCTGGCACATTTCTCAGTGGAGAATTTTGCATACAAAGCTTAACTTTTGCAATCCTTTTAGTGGAAATGCAAAAATAGCCATATCACATGGTCACTGTTGGCTAAATTGACAAATCAGAAAACAACAAACCACAAACCTGCTCTTAACCCCACAAATGAGGTTTTATTTCTGCATAATTGGTTCTTCTATGCTGTTCTCATTGATACTTCCATTACAGTACACTCTTGAGTTGACTTTATTTACAAATTGAGTTTGCAACTAAGATTTGTGAGGGGAGGAAATACTCCACACTCTGTGTAGACAGGGCTTCTCTCTCTCTCCCCGTTGCCACTGCAGCTGATGCCAAAGATTCTATCAGTGACTGTATGGACCCAAGTTTTTCAAATACTCTGAGTTCCTAAACATGCTCAAATCCATGGAGTATAATGAGTTGTTCCTTTCCTTTAGGAACCAAACAATAGTCATGAAGACCAATATGAATGCAGTTATTATTTTCTTCTAAATAAGGAACAGATCTTTATGCAAGGGATAAGGCACTTATTGCTACTATTTGTGCAATGTTAACATTACAAGGCAACACAATTAACAGAATTTTAAAAATTGTATCTGAGATTCTGATGCTGTTGTTTTGTCTCCCTGTCAATTAACAGTGTATTTTTGAATGGGATTTAAGGAGAGCAATGCTGCAGAAAGAAATTAAGACAGCAGTGTTGACTGGTGCTGCTTTGTTATCAAAATAACCCAAAACAACAAAAACCACCACAAGCATGTGTGTAAAATTATCTGAATGTGTCCCTGTATTTTCACATTCCTCACCTATTTCACAGTCAACATAGAATGCCAAAGGTATGCCAGACTTCTTTCTCTCTTGTAAAAGGTGAAAACATCAATTTACAATGAATTTTAAAACACCTGCAGCAGCTGAAGATACTACTGTATGCCAGTTGTTTCTGTACCTCAAAGAAAGATCACTCTACCCACAACTGAATGATGTGCAAGGTGCATATGAATTCTTCATACCACCCTGACACGAGATGAACTCTCGTAATTTAAGGGCTTTGACTGAAGAGCTCTACAGAACTCTGCTGCAGTGCTTTAAGATGTTAACCCTCACTGCACCCCACTCATCTACCAGACACTACTGTCTCCACAACAGACCTGAGTACCTGAGCCTCAGCTGTTCCAAAACAGTGCAGTGAGTAACTAAGATCACCATTAAACACAGATTTGAACTCAGAGACTTGACTTTCTCTGGAGTGGCTGAGACACGCATCCTTTTGATGAAGGCTGTTACAGATACAGGAGCAAACAGTTGACTGGTACCATTTGAAAGAGCTGAGACTGTCTCCTGAAGAACTAGATTCAACATGCTGAGTCCCTGTGACTGGTTGAGTTGGGACTACAGTGATTTTCTAAGCACTCACACTGTTCCTAAATATGGCTCAGTTATGGGCAGGGTGGCACATAGGCTGTTACACAGGCTGTAACAACTAACGGGTAATAAGGTGTTAAGCAGCTGTCATAAGGTGACTGTGTGGCTCCATCTGAGCCTGTGTTTGAAGCCTATCAACTGAAGAAAGAAAGCACTGTCCTCATTTGCACTATGACTTACAGTCACTGAAATGGTATCACTGGATGATAAAAGAAGGCTGAGTAACTATCACGTTATGCTTGCCCTGCCCTGGCATTGTATCACTGGTCATTGTTGGAAGCATGCTACAAAGGAATGTCCAAGATGGTCTTTGCATTTAACTATTCTTACACTTTTTCCACCTTAAATGCGTTCCAAATAGCATTCTAGATCTTAATTGATAGGATGTTGCGTGTGCAACATGATTTGAGAAGCAAAAGCTCTCGGGGTCAGGTAAAATCAAAGTAAATTGCTGTGAAAGCAGCAAGGTAAATCCGTGTTTCACTGCAATTTGGTTATAAACACAGGTCACTGGAGCAGCAGTACAGCATTCCTTTGCAAGATACAACATTTTTTCCTTTGTAATTTAGTCAGGAAATAGCAGAACAGTTAAGTTTCAAAGCACAAATCCTAACAGTAAAGCTTCACAAGCAGCATCAGAATTTCCAAATATGAAGCATTAGCAGAGCTGTAAGTGGTAACAGAAGTGGTTTTCAGAATACAAAAATGAATATAAAATACCATTGAGTCCCAGAATACACCATTTTAACTCATCAATGTGAAAACGAAAAGCCAGCCACCCTTATGTGCAACACATCCAGGACCCTTCTGTTTCTCCAGTGCTGGCAATTCAGACTTTAAATATTTGGCAATACTGAATGCCAGTGCATTTTATTCAGGCAGGTGGATGCTTCTGTCTCACTTCTTTCTCCACAAAGGGCAGTCTTAAAAAGCCTTGAAAGCCACAATACATTCTCTAGGTACAGACAGATCACTGTAGGAAAAAAAGTACTGCATTTCTGCATGCTGGTTACTGGTGCAGAAAGTATCAAAGCAAAATTCTACCTTTTTTGTGATAAGAAATAAGTTTACTTGACAATTTTTTAAAATATTCTTCTACAGGGAACCCATATAACAGTGAAGTATTTTGGCAGTGTAACACCAGCTGATGGGTCCTCCGCTGTTTTTCTTTCCCCTACTGACTTCCAGAGGAGAGCTATTTCCTTAATGCTCTATCCTTGGAAATCAAAAGGAGAGAAACGTGACAGGATTCAGTGACTACATTCTAGTATTTGCACAAGTGTTGTAGTCAAAGATGAACCATAAAAATCCCAACTCTCTCAGATGCACCAGACAGACAGTGCTCTTAAAATGTCACCTAGGGAGGTCTACACTTTCACCTCCATGAACTGTTTTATTGCTAAAAGGATTATTTGGCTTCCTGACCTTGGTTTTTCCTTTGGGTACATAATAAATTCCAGAAGCTCGAAGAAGAAAATAACGCCTCTTCCAGGACTTTTTGCCATCTTCTTTTAAATAAAGGGCCCCTTCAAGCTCTGGCACAATGACAGATGTCCCACAGAAGCTTTCCTGTGCAACAAGAATAATAATGCACAAAATAAATAAATTTAAGCACAACCCTACTAATAAATAGCAGAAAAATGCTTCCTTGAAAAATAAAGACATTTCCTGTGACAACAAACTACATGAACATGGGGAATACAGTTACCAGGGAGATGAACACCTTGGACAGGCAAAGGAAACTTTTTCAAGCTAATGTGGTAACTTAGCCATCCAAGTTGGGTGCTGACACTGAAAAAGAAGGCTCAGAAAACCTCCATTCCCTAAAGGGTCAAGCAAAACCTATGAAAGGTTTTAACCAGACATACATGTGCTCAGAGCAAAATGGTTGGTACTGTCGCTGTTTTTTTCTCTCTACTGCTGTATTTATAGGTTCTGTAGAGAAATACTTGTGTAGAGAGATTCTTTGAAGACTGCTTAGAGCTCTAAAAACAACTAAAGAATATCTCCCCTCAATCTCTGCTTTTCATTTTGAAATACATGCTAGCACTGTTTAAACAAATACACCAACTGTTTGCTTGAAGAACCTACTGTTGGGTAATTTTTAATGTCAACACACTTATCACTTAATGTTTTCATTTAGAATTCACCAGGACTTCTGCTGGTTGACATCTAGTGCCTCCATGAGATCCCCTAAGTTTGAAATGTGAGTCCTCAGTCACCTGAGAAATGCATTTCCTTTGTGAACTTTTACCAAACTCAAAACACTTGCCTGGAGAACCACAACAATCTTTTCTTTCAAATAGCTCTGGATTTTAGTCTCTCAAACATGCAACTGAAGTAAACCAGGAAAGGCTAGAAGTTAAACAGACTTTCTGGAAAAGTGAAAAGGTTTTTTCCATTGTAGTACAGCTAATAACTTGAGAAGTACATCCACTTCTAAACCAAAAGATAAATGTTTGCTACTAATCAACCTTACTAACCATAACAAGTCCCAAGGGCCGGCCTAAGGGTGCACAATCTACATTTTCAATGGGGAGCAGCATATGCAAAGGAAAATCTATCTATTAAACCTGAGATACAAAGATGCCAGTGATCACAGAACTTCCTGTTGTTACACACTTGCCCACAGAGACTTAAATGCTGTTATTGCAAAGCAGATGCAGGTGGTGGGAGAGTTTTGGTGACATTTGCATCATCAGTCTAACAAAATTACTTACCTCCAGTAAAGCCTCTTTGTTTTTATCATTCATTTCTTTGCCTTCATTCTTCCCTTTGTTTGCCAGGTAGAAATTCTGATGACACAAAAGAAATGGATGTTCACTACAAAGCCAGCAATAAAAGTAACTAGATTACTACAAACTCACTCAATAGTTACTGAGTCTTTTAAGATTGAGTACCTGAGCCCGCAAGGGCAAGAGGCAGATGCTCATAGACTCTTCTTAAAGAAAAGTTTAGTCACACCTGCCTGCTCACAAATATTAATTCTTTATTTTGAACATAATTCAAAAGTAATACAAAATTACTTTTGCCCACCTATATACAGTCTCACAAAACTAAAAATAGTGGCCTATGTTTTTGCCTGTTTTTCTGGATCAACGGATTTGGTTTTACCATTCCAGTTTTCACCAGTTCCTGGATTATTACACAGCCTAACATTTGGTTGCATGCTGATATACAATGAATACAATGCAGCATCAAAAGGCTAGAAAGCATTTTTTTCTAACAATCCAATCTTGAACTCTGGATATAACTCAGGTTTTAATTTTCAGTCAAAGTGCTTACATGATAAAAACTTTGGATAAAGTTACTACTTTCTACTTTTATACCCCTGCTCATATTCTGCAAAGTATTTTTATGCAGTGAAGAAAATATTCAAAAATCTAGAAGAAATCTGAAGAAATGATCACCATGATATCTTGGCACATGTGCTCCAGCCTATTGAAGGAAAAGCCTGCACTCCTCCATCTCTGTGCCAGAGGGCTGTGAAGCTGCAGCCTCCCTCAGAGGACCCAGTGCCTGTTCCCCTGCAAATAAGGAAGCGCAGCACCTCCTGCACCAGTAACAATAAATTCACCCACTGTTAACCAGGAACAACAATTCTGCATCCACCTGCATTGTGCAGATGGACAAAAGGATGGCACTTGGACATATGTGCAAATTCTGGCAGTGGGAAGGTAGCTCAGGAGCATGCTAGGACTTACTTGTGTGCTGGAGCACGTGCAGTAGCTTTGTTCAACTGCAAGCAGGGAGAGATAAGCAGAGCCCGGCTGGCTGCATATTGTAAGGCAGTGGGTAGATCAAGGATGCCACACATCAAGTAGCATTTGGATCCATGGGCTTGAGGCCAGAACGATAACATTCAAAGTTCTCACATTTGATAATTTTTCAGTTCATTGGACTTTTCATCTCTCTCTATTTTTTGATGTCTCAAGACTATGAGAAAGTGACAATATATTTACATGCCTAGAACTCCACAACTAAACAGCAACATAAATGCAAACATTACCTAAATACAAGTGAGAAGTGTGTAAATGAAGGAACAAGCTGTTGCCACCATCTAAGAAAGAAACAAACAAGCAGCAAATCTGCCCTGGCAGCACACTATGTTTACAGCAACAAGGTTTAAGTGAGACCCTGCTCTTCCACATAACCACATCTTCTTTTACAAGTAGTGCTGTGAACAGCCAGAACACAAGCCTCATAAGAGATGGTTTTTGGAGGGGCACCAGCAGAGGAAGGGGATGAAGTCTGGATCTCAAAAACAGTTCTTTAAAAACTGTTTTCTTAAAAGTTCACATTAAGTCACACAGGGGATATCAGAAACACAGCCACCTGCCATTTGGCCTGTGCTGATGCCATGTCTATGGTATGAGAAACTTGAACATAAAATGTAATAGACAGTTATCTTGGGAAATGCAGCTGGCTTCAGATTGCCTGGACGTATTTTTAGCCCACAGCTGAAGGTAAGCAAACACTATTCACAGTGGAAAAACCCCCAAGCCAACTCAAAGAAATCCCACTCAAAAGTGTGTTCTCAGTGTAACCCAAAGAGTGATGCCTGCCTATGCAGTCCAAAACCACAGGTCTGACTGAGTGACAATGCCCCACTCATCCTTCTGGAAAAAAGATACTGTCCTGAGCAGCTGCAGCCCAGTACTCTGTGCATATGCAACAGCTCTTGACAGGCAGCACTACTGCAACCCTGCCAGCTTCATGTTGGCATACCCACTTTGGCACTGATGAAGGTATGAATAGAAATCTCAGAGGGCACTGGTAGGCTGGGCTGGGCCTCCAGACTTTGGGATGAATTTGGAAAGTAGAGGGACATGCAAGCTGTAAGCATTCTTCTATAGATCATGACAAAGACACAGTACAACCCCTAAAATACACAATGAAGATTTACCAAGGCAAGTACAGCTTATCACTGTCTCAACAAGGCTTGGCTCATCAGCTTTACTACTGGTGGGAGAGCATTCATCTGGCCCAGTCAGCCTTCCATGCATTGATAATAAGAAAACAAAGCTCCTCTGATTACAACTGATTCACATTCAGGCATCTGGCATTTATTTAGCAGAAGCACAGACCACCCTGTACTGACATAATCAGTTGTAAATAGACAAAGTCTGCAACAATATCCATGCTGGATCTCTAACACCACAGCTTTTTCATTAGGGAAACAGGGCTCCGTCACCTCACCCAATGTTACACAGATGTACACCATCATCTTTCACCTGTCAACACACATTTCATTTGTTACTGATTACCTCCCTTATGTCTGCCCTGAAATCTGGAAGTAGATGGTACTTATTATTTGTCAGTGGCTAAAAAACCTGGGGAGCAGACTGTGCACTGTACTTGTTTTATCACTGTGTGGTCTACTTTTGATCAGAAGCATTCATCCTAGAGGAGGCAAACCACATGTGTCCACAAGAGGTCATTTCAAGTCCAGTAGTCAAAGGTCATGATAAAAGGCAAGCTCTTTCCTGTGTGAGGACACCACTGTGAAATGCATGTTTGGTTTGGGATGTCAGGTCATTAATGGGACAAGATACAGATACAGGGTGGCTCTCTGCACATATGTAGAGATTTGAGAATTAACTATTTCTTAACGTTTGAAAGACAAGTCTAGGCATAACACTTCTCCACTTAGGGCTACAGCCATCTCCTTTGGGTGGAAAAGCAGGTAAAAATAAATCAGGCTGTATCTCTCTCCACTGCATAACCTTCAAACAGTGGAAGACAGAAAATGTTTTCAATAGTTTCAAAAAACATCTACAGTGGCAAGTAAGGAAACCAAACTTGGATCATGCTAGAAACAGTAGCCTTAACTACTGCACTGTTAAATTCTCTGTTCAATGTTCACACCTCTGTATTCATAAAAAAGAATTTCCTAAATGACACAATACCTCTCTCATACCTCTCATCCTTTTTCCTACACAGCCCCATCGAAGTGGGAATGCAGCAACAACTACTTATCAGGAGACAGAAAAAAACCCCGTGTTCCAAGACAAGCATGCTCCCCCTGTTTCCCTTTCTGTTTAGGTTGCATTTTTGCACTGAAGCTTTTGAAACTGACTTTTCCAGAAGGTCTGCAAAGTCCACAACAGCACAGATCAGACACTATGCAGCAAGCAAAGCACATACACACAACTACCTTCTTTGAGAAATAGGCTGCCTGTTTATGCTCACCCAAACTACACCCAAAATGAGGCAAGAACTGGCCAGCTCATATCCCATTTCAGATTATTGCAACTGTGTACTGAGTGCAGCATGATTTGTGCAGAAAAAAATGAAACAACACATGGTCAGATCTGCAACTCATATTGTGATGTGGCCCCTAGAAAAGTGCACACTAAAAATATTAGAAGATAACTATAACTTCTCCGAAGAACACAAATGTAAATAAATATATAAAGCTAAGGGAAAGTTCCTTTGAAATTCCCCCCCCCAAAAAAAGGAGACATTAAGATTACTGAACACCAAGGGTACAGTAGAAAACAATTCCCTGTTCTCACATTTCTTTCTTTGCAGTTTTGCCAGCATCCTCAATAATCAGGTTCCCTGGTACCCTTTTATGTTTCCTTCACTGGGTAACAGTAGAGACAAAATAAAAACCTTGATTCATAGAAGTAGCCAAACTGGTGAAAAACAAAAGTGTCACCTGCTGGATACTAGCCCAATTTCACTGACTTTGAAGTAAATATTCAAGAATGAAACTCACTATAGCTGTCCTGTTATGAAAGACATTATGAATTCTTATTCCACCTTCTTCTGACACTGTTGAGAACTCTTGCTTTTCAGAAGAAATATAATGTCAATTCAGTTTATGTGTTCTCTACTGGAAGGTGTAGCTCTCACTTCTGGTTTATGTATGAGGGAGAAGAAGAATAAAGTCCTCACTCTACAGACTTTCAATAATTTTCGTAAATACTGTCAAATAATAATTAAAAAACCCCAAACAAAAAACCTCACATGCATGTGCTGTAGCCTACACTGTTTGATTTTATCAAAAGAAAAACACAGGAAATCAAAGTTCATGCAAGAAAAAGTAAAATATAGTGTTCTAAGAGCATGACCAGCATTTAGTCAGGAGTTTAGGTTCAGCTACCCCTTAAAAATAACTGTGTTCTCATAATTTTTCTTTCATTTAGAGTATGTTTTAGCTGAGAATTACTTTCTGAGCTTTTGTAAGAAGGTGTTTAGACCTGACAACCTTTTCTTTCAAGAGAAAAGCACAGCATCACTCAACCACATGACAAAGCATCACCTTTCCCTTGTTATAAACACTTTCTTTATTTGCCCACGTGCCGGTATTTTTGTTTCACTCTTTAGTCACAGACTTGTGATGCTCCTTCTCTGTGGATGAGTCATTGACACCATTCATGGAACAGTCTTTTACTGCAAGTTCCCTGCTGGGTAAATTGTATCACAGTGAGAAAGGGCAAATGCGTGCCTGGCGTGGATGAGGTGCACACCTGAGGATTTTGCAGAAGTTTTTTCTACAATGTATTGCAAACACTTTAAAAAGTATTTTAGAAACAGAGCTGCAGAAAATACTAGAGAGTATTGCATGGCAATAATGACAACCTTCAAAAAAAAGCCGCTGGCACTAGCTGAGCAGCATGTTGCTAGCACAGACACAGAGAATAAATCTGCATTTCAGAACCTCAGTTCCCTCTTAGAAAATGAAATGCATTTAATTAATTGTTGTTTACTCTATACCAGCTCTACAACTACGCCACAGAAAGAAAAAATGAACACTAGCACAGGTCACAGACCAGAGTCCACTTGTTTTGAGAAGGCATCTGAACATCATTAAAGTAAGATTTTTGAAAACTTTGTGTCACTTATTTGCCTAAGAATAAATTGTAGGCACCTGGCCATCTTTGGAATTTGTCTCTTTTTTTTCCAGAAAAATGTCTGCAAGTTACAAAACTGTGAGATCTCCACAAACAACCTCCACCAGAATGAGCACTAAATGCAGCCAACAAGGAATTCAACTGTTGCTGCATTGACACCACTGTCAAAAAAGCATTTGGCAATTTCTGTACTCCCAAAATGTGTTTACAAGGCATCCTTGGCTGAGCTAGGAGGAGGCTGAAAACACACAGAATACAGTATCAGACCACTAGATTTCGGTTTTCCATTGGTTACACCACAATTCCCACATGTAGTTAGGTAGGTCATCATAGGCCCTACCCCTGCCCCCACTTGGCTCAGCATTTCCACTTGGTTTACCTTTCCAGGGACTCACTCCAGGTAATTTATTTTACTGTGTTTTATTATCTAGCATGAGCTCTGTGTCTGTGCAATACTGATTATTTCCTGCCACAAAGACAATTTGATGATATGACTGTCCTATTCTACCTGTCTCACAACATTTGAATTACTAAGCCTGAGAGATGGTTAGAATATATTACTGGCAAAATATTTCAACAGTATGATAGCTGCAACTATCCAGTTTCCTTAGACTGTTCATTTTAGAGCTTATCAGAAGAGGGACTAAAGCTCAATGACTGCAGACAGGTCCATATCCAGTCAAGCTGGCAGAACAGAGTTAAACTTGGCTTTGTTACTTCATATTAAAAATCAACATCAATCCACGCACACTGCAGGATAAGTTTTCTTTGCCTGATCACAGATACTTATGTCAATGAAGGAAACTTCCTCTCCAAAGGTTTTATTTGAAACATTGGCTCATTCTATAAAAAAACAACTTCCTAATGAGCAGCTAGCTGCCAAATTACATATTTTACTCTTTTTTTTTTCTTTTTTTTTTTTTTTGGCAATGCTTAAATTGCTTATTTTTCTCTTGCTGCTCTCAGGAACAAACCAGATGCTCAGTGAGCTAACAGACCAGTGACAAGGGAAAAAGATCTTGTGCCCCAGAATCCAACAACTGTACATTTGTATGTACGTAGTGTGTTTATAAATATGGTTTTGAACACAGAGCACCATAAGTAAATGATTTCTGTACACACCTTTGATGCAATTCAGTGTGCAGACCCTCTCTTTACATAGTTAGACTCAAGTTACTGTTCACCCAATGCTTCTCCCCAGTACCAATGAAATCCAGATAAATTCTCTGTAGTACTCAGCATACTATTTATGAAATTTCACATGCACCTGGCAACAATCGGACCTTCAAGGAAATGCTGATTTTCACCAGTAGAAACAGTGAAGAAGCTGTAATAGTGACAAAGGCCAGGTTTTTACAGTGGTGCCATCTCACCCCAGTCCTAGGAGCTGTGCCTAAGCAAGAGCTTGCACTGCAGGCAAACTACACGCTTCAGCTTTTACCACTATAGACAGGACTCTAAAATAGTATCAGAAAAAAAAATAGAGAACAATAATTTTCAAATTCCTGCATTCAACATTCTGGGTTTTTTTTTCCATTGAAAATACAACTCTTGCTTTCTCTAATACTGACCTGACAGAGCTGAAAGCAAATTGTTAAAGCAAAGGCAGCATGCAGACTAAATGACGTAAGTTTAGACTCTTACCAAATGCTGTGTTAGCTTACCTGGGGATTTTTAAATAAAGCATATTTTTCCTTTTTTTCCAAAAACAGAATCTTATTCTCAGTGTCTCGAGTCCAGTCTGATAACACTTTAACAACATTTTCATGGTCTTCAAAAAACCTTTCTGGAGAGACAAAAGAGGCAATGTAAGACATTCACTCTCTTCCCCCTCCTGAGGCTGCAGAAATTCCTGTGTAAGAATGTAATAATTTTCTGATGTTCACTCAGATCTGACAGTCCAGCACTCTTTTCCACTGCGAAGATGGGATCAAAACCACATGAAATCATGTCACACAGAAGGGCAAAGCAGTTACAGAAGATGTCTTTTATAGTTGCAGCATGCTCCTGGATTCCTCCTGCATCTCTGTGCTGTTGCTTGAAGACCACAAAGGATGGAAGCAGTGACCCATCAGGAGTAGATGGTTACACCCATGTCTTTCAATGGCTCTCTGTTGTTGTTCCCTTTTGGTTTTTTTTAAGGTTTGCAATATGATCAGGGAGGTATATATTCACTTTGGTGAATGAATTGAAACAAATATAAGAATTTGTTTCCTTGTCTTTTTACTTACTGGAACAAATTCGAAATTGCCTTTAGTTGGCAGGAAGAATTCTATGCACTGAAAATAAAATGTTTGGTTTCAAGCAACTGTATTTAAACACACGAATAGCAAAACAGAGCAAACAGGAAGACAGATTGAGAGCTGATGTGAAGATACACTGGTTCACCCAGCAACCCTGTAGTTAAAAACCTTACCAAGGATGTGGGAGACCCAGTGTCAGCTCTGTCCCTTCCTGATCTGCTCCCAACCCTGTTCCTCCACCCAAGAAAGCCACAGGGTATGCTGAGGTTAGATAACCCTAGTCTCTTCTTCTGCAGTTTCACTTATATCAAGTAACTGAAGAGTAAGATAAACCTCCTTTAAAAGGAAAAGGAATTGAGCATAATTTGACAGGTCACTTGGAAGGACCCAGCCCACACTCTTCTGCAAATTCACTAATGGCATAGGGAATTCACCCAGATCCAATTTTCAGCATGATTTTGGCAGTTCCCTGGAACAGCTGTACTCTCATTGCAGTGGTCTGATGATCACGTCTTCCAATGGCCTACATTGGCCTACTGTAAGAGGAGATAATGGACCATACATTTTTGTAGGCTTTCTTTAACACTTCTTGTTACTTTGGTCAAAGGTTCAGTATGACTCATCCAAACTAAATTTTGTGAATTAATTAAATTCATAGAATGGGATTAGCTTCAGGACCAGTTCACAAGTAAATGGAAACTTTTAACAACACAAACAACACAACACTTCATTTAGCCACTCTTACTTCTGCAATGCATTGGAAATAAAAAGAACTATATAAAACCCAGGTAATAGTTTGAAGAGTAAATAATACTTTATAGTCCAGGACAGCTGTAAAATAATTCTCAGATTGTAATACAAAGTTTTGTCACATATACTTTTGTTTGTTCCCTTCCTGTACCAGGATTTTCTTGTATAAAAGGTGTGATTTTACTATCCTTAGGAGATTCTTTTTAATGATTATTGTTACCAAAAAAAAAAAAAGAAGTCAAATCTGGGGGCCTATTTAAGGCAATAGTCTTTATTGTCAAATACATGCTGGTATGCACAGCCCAGTGTTATATCACTATCTCATTATTGAGATTATTTGTGATATTTAACATATAATTAATCTAAACCCATAGTTTCTTTTATTTGCAATGACAGTCTTTCAAAATAACAGTGTATATAACATACCCTGTCAAGGATCCTGTGATATAAAACTAGTCTGGACCTTCAGATCAGTATGAAATATTTGCTGCTCAGATTTGCTTCTTCAAGTGAACGCAATTTTATTCTCTTGAATACTAACATGGAAAGGAGGCAGAAAGATGAAGTGCAGAAAAACCTGTCTTCATGCTGATAGTAATAAAGCTATCTAGAGCAGCCTAGAAGTATACTGACAAGAATAAAGAATAGTTCACATAGTTTTGACTTTGCACAATATTAACCACATGTTGCTGTGCACTGGAAGCAGAAGAAAGAATATGTACCATTCCACTCATATTGAAATTCCCTTCTGCAAATCCGTTCCCAGCAGATTCGGACCTGGTAATAGATCTCTGTATCAGCACTTCATAGATTTTTCCTTTTTCCTGAACCAGCTATGGGTTTATTTCCTTTGGTACTTTTCTTCTGTCCTGGCTTTTAAAATAGTTTTTATTCATTATGAGAGTAATTCCTTACTACAGCAGTACTCTAACCCAAAGCACCCAGCATTATCTGGGACTAAAGTAACACAAGTAATTTTTACTTACAAAAAAAAATCTAACCATTAAACCCAGTGTCTGTAGATATAATCTCCCTGATACCTCCAGTTTTAATTGCATGATGGGAAATCGAAAATGTCTATACAGATTATGAAGAAACACAAGTTCATTCTTTTTAATGACTATGGAGATTCAGAAAACAGTTTGTTTTATGTGCTGTCATCTTAACACTCGGACATGTTTGTCCAAGTCATACTACACAAAAGGGGGGCAACTTTCTAAGACAGGAAAACCAAAATTATTCAGTGACTTTTAGGAGATTTCTAGGGTCAAATGACATTTCCAGTCTTTCCTTAGTTAAGATAAGCAGCTACAAAACAATGCAGCATCATTACCTTAATCAAGTAGCAAGAACAGCTTGGCTACAAATATCTGTGGCACTCTCAGAAGCAGGTGAGTGTCTCCTTTCTCATGACCAGTCAGGCTTTTTCCAGCTAACTTTAAATCTTTTTTTAGTTTAGCTGAATGATTACAGCTGGGGCTCTTTTAAGGGAAATACTGATATTTGACTCTAGTTTTTAGTTTTCACATCCCTGCTGGAAGACCATAAACTGAGAATGTTAAAGGCTGTTCGACCTTTTCCCATTTTGACCTAGAAAACCTGAAAAAAAGTTTGGCAATTTTCCTTTTTCTTTTGATGTCAATACCTTTGCAGTCAGGACAATAAAATGATTCTGAAATAATTCACAATTAGAGAATACTCTGATCTTAATCAAACCTCGACTTCTTTTTCAAACAAGACTCATTGTGTTGCACCAAACAATATGTAAGTTTTGCACAGCTGCTTCCTGGGGATCTGGAGGCCACGCCAGTTACTTCCTAAACTGTAACTTACCCTCAGAAGAGCTGAAGCCCTTTCAGAGAGTAATATTCTGTTCACTGCTATGCTTAACAAAATGACTATCACTAATGAAAAGTGTTAGAAATTACTGAAATGCTTCTTGTGGAGACTTTTTTAAAGACATTTGTTTGGTCAGTATGTAACAGCCTCCAGTACTGCATTCTCTCTTCAAAGAGTATTGTTTAGTACTGGTGTCTTTGGGTCTGCCATCACCTTGAAATTCACCTGATCCCTTCATTTTGTGTAAAATAAAATAATGGCAATGGTGATGGGCAAGGAGCATTCTGCAGTTCACAGCACAGCTGAATGGACTCACTTCTACAGCAAGAACAGCTCAATATATTCCTGCAGCATCCCTCAGCTTAAGTATCTGTGATGTTCCAGTTCCAGGGGACACACAAGCAAGAGAAATGTCATTGTACTTCCAAGATTACGAACAGCACAGTATGCACTATATCTATTTGCTATGTGCTATGTCACTAAACCACTCACCAATCTGCAGCTCTGGGTACATTTCATACAGACACCAGTCGACGTTGCAGTCGCAGTGGGTTTTCTCAAAGAGGTTGTCCAGAACATCCCGTGTCACCTGACGTTCATCCACCATCAGTGACTTTGTGCTGTTATCGTACATGTGCACCTTGATAACGAGCTGAGTACAGAGTCGCAGAAGAGTCAGTTAAATTCAGAAGCAAGAAAAAAGCTAGTCTGAATCTGCTAACCCAGATAAGAAAGATTAAGGCTGAAGGTTATTACTGATTCAAAGGCACCCTGTCTCTCAGCAAGCTGAGGGAATAAAACGGCTTGAACATTTCACATTATATTGCCACCAAAATAAAGACCTTTCCTCAAAAAAGAAAATTGAACCTTGTCCTATGCAAGACCAGGAAAGGTGAAATTGCTAGGGAGAAAAAGCAGTTTATCCTTTCTCTAAATCTACTATGAGCAATTAACTAAAATGCTTGATAGAGAAACCAAGTACAAAAGATCTGAACATCCTTAATGAAAGCTAGAAATGTGTGAAGTTTAGTTTTAAGTGAGAAAAAGAATGGAAGAATCTTGCCATGCCAACAGAGTAACCTGAAATTGGATTGTACTACGACAGGCAGTAGTCCAACAGCCATCAATAAGCAAACAGATGAGTTACTCATATTGACCAAATTAACCTAAGACACTTATTGTTTATTCATATGGTGAAGTATTTGTTAAACAAGAAACAGCGTGTACTTTTTTTAGGGGAACAACACAAGAAAATGCTGAAGTACATAAACATGTGATAAAAAACTGGAAATACGTTATAAGCAAAGTACTTAAAATGCTGCATTAGTATTGAAAACAGTAAAATAATTCACTACAGGGTCTGTACATGGAAACTGGAACCAAACTGGTAAGTTGGGAGGACTCTTCCATATACTCTTGTTTAAACATTTCCTTATTTTAAAATATATGCATAAGAAACTTTGGTTCTGTAGAGAAAATCTTTGTCAAAGGCCAGATAGAAGCAGAGTGATGACCTCCAAGAGCAAATCTACACTACCTCTGAAAAGCAAAAACAAATGTAACAAAAACCATGAACTTGCTTTGATTCCAGACTTTCTAATAATTCTCTAAAATAAGCAACCAGGCAGATTAGTGCATAGTGCGGATTACAGAGGAAAAGAAATGTTGTACATGCATAATCTAACATGTCTAGGGAAAAAAGGGTATTTTTGTCTGATTATAGCTGACTGTTCAGAATCATCAGCAGCTTCCATCTTCACAGAATCACAGAACAGCTGAGATAGGAAGGCACCTCTGCAGCTCATCCAGCCCAATCCTCTGGTCAAGCAGGGCCACCTAGAGCCTGTTGTCCAGGTCTCTATCCAGATGGCTCTTTAGTATTCCTGCAGGAATCATCTCAACCCTGAACAATCGCAAATTTATTGGAAGCTTCAATTTTCCTTGGAAGCCCTGCAGGCTCATCAGAGCCTGCACTTCCCATCTTTGGCACTTCCCATCTTCTGTTGAACAAGACTGAAAGGTCATGACTGTTTTTAATTCACATCCATTTTTCACATTTACTGAACACCTGCATCTTCTGTTGAATTCAGCTAGAACACTAGTTTAGGATGAGTAAGAATAATTACATAACACGCTGCAGTGCTGTGCAGACACTGGCTGGAAATTTTCTGATTTGGTGGTCTAAAAAAATTTCTGTTATTCTTGTATATTACTACACTGCTGTGAAAAGACTGAGCAAGAAGACCCTCATTAATTTAATAAGGATTAGCTAAATCCACATCCACTGTAGAACAAAAATTTAATACTTCTGGAACCAGCACAGCATAAGTAAGAAACATTTTAATGTACACTCGACTTTCTCTAAAGTCAGCATTAAAAAAAAAAAAAAGGCAGAGTTTTTCAAGTTGTCTTTAAAATAAGACCCTCAGGTAGATGGCAAGACAGCTACACAGAGTATCTTTACAGATAAAACATGAAAAAGTCTAGTCATTTCAGTAAACTTTATTACTAAGAATAGTGATAACAGATACTTAGCTGGTAGCTCTTATGGTAGCATTTACTATTTTAAGGCTCACCTTTTTAACTTTGGCTTCCTTCAGTTTCTCCAATGCAAGTTTAATCTTGTCAGCTTTAGCCTGTGCCTCTTGTTCTTCCTGAAAAGATATAAGATACTTGGCATATTTCTTGTTAAGTAATACCAGCAATTTATGTTTACTTGAAAGGAGTTGTTTCTAGTTATTTACATCCAGAACATACGGCTTGTCGTGGGAAACTTCATAGATACAGGGAATTCTCAGCTTTCCTTGAGCTAATATCTTCCAGCCAATGCTTTGACTTACAAGTCCAGTGCTTCCTTTTGTTGCCTGTCACACAGCTCTTACATGACCTGTTCCTTCCTGAAAACTGGACTCTTCTACATTTCTGTACATACAGATGATACAAAAGAGGAGGTGAAGAAAGACCTAGCCTGAATGAAAGGGCACGTGGAAGCAGCTGCTTGGAAGAAAACTCACTTCTCAATGGCTTTAAGAGAAGTAGAGTTTTTAGGATCTTACTGAACCAGTGTCCTAATGAGGAAATCATCTACTGCAGACATATTCTCTAGAAATGCTTCTACCACCTGTTCCCATTCTTCTCTGCTCTCTCCCCATGTCTGGAAAGAGATCAGACAATACCACTAGAGATTTAACTCACCACTGTTTCAGAGGAAGACTTTAACTGAGGGAGAAGTTAGTTTCAGCTGCATTTTTTCATATAGCATTCCAGTTGTGTTTAGCGAGTACATGCTCTTCTCTGAAGTTTTGCTTGACCCTCAGGTAACAAAAGATGCCAGCTAGCAGACAGCTAATAGCTCAGTACAACATTCATGGGAAATAACTGCAGTTAATTTCAGTGAGCTTTAGATCACAGCATCATAAAAACACTGTTTGGAAGAGAGGTCTGAAGGTCCAGAGTTTGTCTCCCTGCCCAAAGCAGGATGGTCACCAACACTAAATCAGCTCAGCCATGATTTTTCTTGGCAAAGTTTGGAAATCCTCGAAAGAAAGACAATCCGTGATTCCTCTGGGTCACCAGTGCTACACCACCATCTGAAATGGAAAAGGTTTTCCTAATGTCCTGTCTGAGACAACAAAACTACAACATGTAGCTGTTCCTAACATTATCATGGAAGAATTTGGCTCCACCAGTTTGTATCTACCCTTCAGCTATTTTTAGGATGTTCTTAGATCACTCCCCAGCCTCCTCTGTAGATTAAACAAGGCCAGCTCCCTCACCCTGTCCCTGCTGGCCCCTGACCACTCCATGCCCCTGGCCATCCCATTAGCCCTCTGCTAGACACTCTCCAGTATCTCCACATCTAGAGAGGAGTGCAGTATTCCAGGTGTGGGCCTGTCAGTGCCAAGAGAAGGGAGTAACAGGTCACTTAGTTTGCTGGCCATATTCCTCCCAACAGATGCCAGTCTTCTATTCAGAGATGACCTTGCACTCAAGGTTCTTATTTACTGTGGTATCCACCAGAACACCATCTCCTCTTCACTAGGGTTGCTGCTCAGCCTGTTGTCTCCTAAACTGTATAGCTATATGGGGTTATTATACCCCAGGTGCAGGGCCTTGTACCTTGCTGGGTTTCTGAGAGTTTTGTTGGCTTAGTCCATGTTTTCAAGGTTCCCTCACACTGAGTATCTGCCATTCATCTTGTCTATCAGTGCCCTTAACTAAACGCATCTTCAGTACATTCTGCGGGGGCAGTGGGGTTATGTCATCACTCAGGTGACAGATGAAAATGTTAAAGAATACAAACCTTGGTGTTGATCCCACTTGCCACCAGCCAGCAAACCATTGACTGCTCACCCTGGAGTCTGGCATTTTGGCCAGTCTCAGCCCACCTAACCAGCTACCCTTCCAGACCATACCTGTCAGCTTCTAAACTAGATTATTTAGAAGTTTGGCACTTCCTTGAAGATCACGAGTTTAAATCAAGACGCCGACATGTTTGTAGGACAACAGATAGAGCTTATCTTGATAGCATCTCTTCTATATCAATTAGACTAGTTAAATAAAAGACTTCAGCTTATGAAGCTGTCTAACTGCTGTTTTTGCAAATGTTGATATTCTTTTAAGACAGGAAGTTAACAATTATCTTTGACATGCAAAAAAATGGCGGAGTTCATCCCACATGTTAATGACTTTCAGTCTTCAAACAGCACTGAAAGGTCCTATGCATTAAATGAAGATTTATCCAATGAACCAGTTTTTTATAATCAGAAAGGTCCTCTTCCTACTCAATTTTCTGTTCCTTACGCTGAATGTCTGATGTATGATGGCAAACAGAGAGGCAGCAGTGATGTTGAGGTGATTCATATTCAGTCTGTGTGGACTTCTAAACAGTAATGAATTGACCACAGTTTTAAGCAAAACTGACTGGTACAGTTGTACATGGGCTGACAGAGCACTTTTCACATTCCCTAAAATATTTTCTAAATGCAAACATCTTGTCTCCATCATAATTATTGTACACAGAAATACTGAGATATTTTTAAATCTTTAAAGATTTCATGTTTTTTTGGGCTGCATCACTCTTCTCATGCTCCTACTCTCCTCACAGGGCTGTGACAGAGCAGAATTCTTACATTATCTACCTCTTCATAACTTCACATCACAGAAATTAACTTCTAAAGCTTCTACCAGAAATATCACACTTGACTTCAGTTGTTAAAAAAGCTCTGCAGTAACACAAACAGGGAGGAGGTTGTGATAACTCTGAAAACTTAGATACAGGTAAGCCAATTGTTTATGAATAGTTACCTGCTGATAACTTTGACACCTCTTAAGTAAAGAGCATTTGTACCCTATTGCATGTGATCTTCATTACTTCCTTTCAAAGACAAGACCAAGAAGAGCAGAGCAATTCTGTGTTAGGAGAGGTACTTCTTGTCCTCAGCATTGTATCTGGTCTCCTGGTTCACATAACTGAACAGCTTTTCCTGTTGTAAGAAATCACTTAGGCCAGGGATGGATCTGGGAAACATCCACAGAATTCTCCCGTAAGTACCAGTAGCACAGACTGCACTGAACAAGCAAAGTGACATCTTCATAAAGTGGAGGGATCTTTAGCCACATTTTGCACTGATGCCAAAGCCAAGTTCTCTATAAGAAGACATTAACTGACCAGTCCTTCTTAAAAATTCAGTGATAAGTTTTCTGCTAAAATAAACCATGTGCAATGTTTTATGCCTGTATTGGGCTATCAGAACAATGGTTAGAAAGGTGAAGGAATGGGCAACAGATGAAGGAACAGGCAGAAATTGCTGAGTCCACAGCCAACAAAAATCTCATTCTGCAGTTCATCATGTTTTATCATTGCAGAGCCTTCTCAAGACATATCTACCTGGGATATCCACAGGTTTTTTAATGCCAAATACCACTTGCAAAATTACAAGAACAAGTGAATGCTTAGAATAAGGTTCCATGCAGACTTACCTGGGTAAGTGGCTCTGGAGGAGGAGGCGGTGGTGGAGGTGGAAGGTCTAGATCAGGGTCTGGAGGTGGAGGGGGCAAGTCATTCCCAGACTCCCCAGTAATAGTAACATAGAGACTTGATTTAGAATAAATGTCACCATCCAAGCCTGTTGAAGGCTGAGCGACGGTACTTTGCTGGTTGTAAGAAGTTTTCTGGGCTTGTAAAGTTCTCTGTTCAACTTCATTTATGTCTGCGACAAGATCAGCCATTAAAGCATCCAGGTCTTTGTCCTCTAGGGCATTTAAGGATTCTGAAAAGAAGAACAGAGAATGTGTCAGAGTGAGTGCAATGCAAAACAGTGTTGCCTGTTCAGTGGAGATTAAGTTGCAGAAGGCACAGGTTATGGGAAGGGAAACAACATTTTACATGGGTTCAGGAACCAAATGTGCTTTCGGAATATCCATTAATCTGGTCATACTGAAGTTCAGAATACAAGGAACTCTGTGAATATAAACTAAACCAGACAGGAAGCTTCAGTTTCAGTGATACAGTCTCAGGCCCTTTTGATGTTACAAACATGGTCCTGATTCAGCAAGGTTACTGGGTACATGTTTAGTGATACAGATGCAAAAAATTCCATTAGCTCCCATTAGGCTACTCACTTAAGTGCACACGTAAATACTTAGCAAATTTTGGTATAGCACACAACAAACTGTAATTGAGGCCCAGTTCAAGAATATCTCCACATATTACTACTATTTCACAACTCTAAAATTAGCATGAAGCAGAATCAAAAAGCTCTAAGACACAAGAAATTCCATGGTATCATTTGTAGCACATCAGTAATTGTGAGGCCAACATGTGTGACATACCATGTGGGTGGTATGTCACTCATAGGGTTTGGTGATCCTTTATACAAATAACAAACAAGACCAGCTGTTTTAAAAACATCTTATAAACCAGACAGAAAAAGTTACAGTATTTCTTTCTGTTTTCTACTCTGACAGAGTACAAGATAAAATCCTGTACTGGAACTTACTACGTCATTTCTTTTGTGGTTGTTTGAACTAGCAATGGTATAAGAGATACTGTGGAATAAAATCCTTCTAAGGATGATTTAGCTTTCTAGAAGAGAAGAGTTTTTTAAGATCAAACAGATTCAGTGGTTAAATTTCTTTAAAGAGTGTAGTTAAAAAAATAAGTATATCACACATTAGGAAAACTTTTAAGTGAGATTTTGGAAAGGGATGAAGAACACTGAACTAGATACTCAAAACACTAATATACTTCAATAAAGAAGAGAACACTCATCAGACTAAGTGTGAATATGTCATTAGACCATCTCAGTTTACTCTGTTTTACATGTTAATACAGTATTTACTAAGTTTTCCTCTTCAGTGGAAAAGATGTCTTATGATCCTCTGTATTTACATAGCTCTACCCACTCTGCTGGGAGTCACTAGGAAGCCTAACTGATCCTGGGACAAAACCACTGGTTAACACCAACTCAGGCAAATGCAATCAACCAGCCTTCAGTTAAAAAAGAAGGGAAAAAAATCAAAACGGCACATACAAAATTATAGGTTCTTTTTTTGAACTCAGATAAATCCCCTCATTTGGTTTGTCTTACAGCATCAACACGCAGCTGTCCATGCAAAAGTAGCAGCACAAACGAAAATGAAGGTAAGCAATGTAAAGTGGAGCAGTTGGAAGCTGATACTTCCACTGAGCTCTGACATCACACTGAGGAACTTTGTCTTCTATCAAGTTAAACCTTTACATTAAAAAGGCTGCATACTAAGAAGTTATTTGGGATACTTATCAGTTTCGTTTTCCTTTAAACCCAGACATTTTTAACAGTCTGATTCCTATTTAGACTGACTAATGCCCCCAAAAAATGACTCCTTTGAAGTATCCTAAATTGAGACACACAAATATACCCCCCTGTCCAGCAAAATAGGATTCTTTTGACTGGTTTGGGATTTTTTTTTTATCAACAGTATGTAAAGATTTTCTTCTCATTTGTTGCTGTGAGGTATTTTAAGTAAACATAAAAGGCATGAAACTGTCCATTCAGGTACTTACCATTTAAATCTTTAAAACCAACTGTAAAGCTAAATTCATTGTTGGATACTTTGGGGGATGGAGGTGGTACAGTCTCCACTCCTAAACTCTGATAAAGTAGAAGAAAAAAACATTACTACTACAGATATTAACACTTTTAAATCAATTACCCTAATTTATTTAATGAAATCAATTCTTCTTTAAGGAACCAAATGACACACAGTGGTTTCTGGGGTTATGTCCAAACCAGTAAACTAAATAGAGCCAAGAAAAGGGTTCAAGCACTGTCTCAGAGTCATGTCAAGGGTTTTGCATGCTTTTCAATCAAATGTTGATCCATGACAACAGCAACTCTTGTCAGGCAACACTTGGGCTTGGTGTGGGGAACAGCAAAGAATGGGAATGGTTCTAACCCAGAGAGTGGACTGATTTTTAGCTTTATTTAGCTGTTTGAAGGAGGGTGTGGAAAGAGTTTAGTTATATACATGTTCGAGCTACAGTGCCATTTTCTCTCCACAGTGTTTTATCTACTAATATATATATAACCCAGCTGTTGCTTTCTCCTGCTGTTTTAAAAAAAAATCCAAATCAAATACAACAAATGAAAAAACATGCTGTTACAATGTAAATTGTATATGTGCACAGTTAAACAGAGAATTCCTAGTCCGTGGCAGAAAAGCCCTTATCTGAATTTGCGTTTCTTTTTCAGCCTTGTTATGCAAGGTAAAGGTATCTCTGTGTGCTTCTATCATTTACATATAGTTTAGGAAGAGAGAGACTGGTGAAAAAGTGTGAAAAACTATCTACAGGCTTGTTTTGGAAGTTAAAGTCTAAAGGAATTAATAGATCCAAGGCTGTTAAACTGGAAGCCTTCAGGCTTTCAGACATGCCTGTCTCCTTCTCCCATACAATGTTGATGTAAGTGCTGATGCCAGAACTTTGGAGAGAAGGCGTCAGTCTCCATCTTAGGAAGACTCCATCCCACCAGGTAGTGCACCAGTGAGCACAGACAAGAAGCTCTCTCTGTCCACATCACCTGCACTCGTAATGGTGCTGTCCCAGGCTGAGGAGGTAAAATTTATCATAAGCAGTCTTTTGTTAATTTTCAAGGCATAATAGTAACACAAAATTACAATAACCCCCTCCTCTTTTTATCTATAAAAATATATAGATATAAAATATGCACTGTTATAAAGAGCCCTTCAAGGGACAAAGTTTTGTGATTTGATAGCTAAGAACATCATGTGAAATCTCGGCTTTCACACAGTTTAAACACAATTTCTATCCTGAGGCTCAGAATCATTGGGATTTGATTTGTCAAGCAATGGGATTCACCAAGGAGAAACACTCCCTCATAACAGAGGCTGTAAACAAATTCACGCAGACACAACTTCTGTGGTTTTGAGCATGCATTTATTAAAATACAACAATATTATTGTTGTTGTAGGTTTTTTCCGTAGGAATAAAAATTGTCTTTCCATTAGGTTTTGCAGGAAGTATTTCATGACTAGAGCTTTAGAAAAAGGCTCATACTCTTTTATACTTTCCTCTCAAAAGCATATTCTACACTTGCATCATCTCTGTAATTTCTTGAACTCTGCCATACCTGTAACTTAGTATTTTACCATATATAAAAATTACTTTTATGCACATATTCAAAATGTTGCTTTCATTTCTGAAGTTCATATTTGACACTCAGGCTGCATCCCATTTACCCATGCATGCAAAGCATTCATACTTGAAAATTCAGGCACTCATACTTGAAAATTCAAACTCAGACTCTTCCTGTTCTGACAGAATCTTTCAATTTCTTTGGACCAAGTCCAGAGGAATTTAAATTGGTGACTAGGGGTTTTTTTGAGAAAACATCTTTCATAAGTAGTTAGCTCTCTTTAACAACCCACCCTTTACTGATACTACCTTATTCTTCATGTCACTTGCTTTAACTGTCAAGCAAAGAAATCTAGTTGAAGGTTGTTCAAAATAATATATTTTTATTTATTTAGAGTGGAAGTATATGAAAAATACACAAAAAATTACTTATTTTCTCCAACACATACTAGCTATTTTATTAATTTTGATGAAAAAAAAAAGAATTATTTACCTGGGTCAGCAGGTCCATCTCCCCAAGTAAATTGCTGAACATTTCATCTATATCATCACAGGTTTGCTCCATCTGAAAGAAAAAATTCATGGGCAAAGAGTCATCAAAATTTCATTTTCAAAGCCTGCAATGATCAAAACCAGAAGACATGCAGCGTTCTTTTATATTGTGTTCACAATTAACTCAAAACCAATTGTTCATGACTTGCAAAAACCTCCACCTGTAGTTTAGAAGTAACTACTAACAGCTCCAAATCTCAATATGCTTAAACACACACTTGGGATCTACACTCTTTAGAAGTTCCAACAACTTCCTTCTATTATTTACATTTCACAGGAAGTCACTCACTAATAATCCAAGATTGTACCTTAAACATTATAGAACTGTAGCCTGGGAGAAATGGAGAGGGAAACAAAGTTTGAGGTTGAGAAATTCCCAAACATTTCATCTTGAAAGTGTTCTTTTTTTGGCTTAGACAGCTAATACTACAGGAGTCTACTAGGTGTTATCTACTGCAGAAACTGGTTATGATTAGGTACATTATCAACATTTTGGCTCAATATTTCTTTTTTTTCCAAATATCAGTCTTTCCTAACCTCAACACTTCTGAGGGAGAGCTCTGAAACCAGGGAAATGGGTACATGCTGCATAACAGTAAATGGTGGTACTTGTTGCAAGAGGGCAGTGTGAGGACAGAATTGCACACTGCAATAATCCTCTTCCTCATTAACTTGTTCCTTTGCAAGGAAAGAAGCATTGTAAAGAGGGTGTCTGGTATGGAACACTACCAGAGACAAGAACTAGAAATGTTTTTTTTAAGATGCGCAAGCTGCAAGGGACTGAGAACTGTGGTATTGATCGCATAAAATTAGGACCAAACTTTAAACATCTAAGTAGTCCTATTGGTTCACTGTATTTGTGTGCACCTGTATTGGGTTTATGTGGCAAGGTTTTGGCAGGAGTGGGGGGCTGCAGGGGTGGCTTCTCTGAGAAGATACCAGGACCTCCTCCCGTGTCAGTGAGGAACAGTAGCACAAGTTGGCTCCGCAAGGGACTTGGTGCTGGCCAAAGAGAAGTTCACGGGCAATGCTGGCGGCATCTCTGTGACAACATATTTAAGAAAGGGCAAAGAATGCTGCACAGCAGCTGCAACAGAGCAGTGAGAAAATGTGAGAGAAACAGCCCTCCAGACAACAAGGTCAGTGTAGAAGGAGGGAGATGTTCCAGGTGCTGGAGAAGAGAGTTCCCCAAAACCTACACTGAAGCCCATGCCAAAACCCATGCTGAAGCCCACGCCAAAGACCGCGCTGTTGCCCTGCAGCCCACAGTAGGAGCAGATATTCATACTGCAGTCTGTGAAGGACCCGCCGCCAGAGCAGATGGACATCTCCTGAATGAAGCTGCAGGCTACAGTGTGTCCACACTGGAGCAGGCTCCTGGTGGGAACTTCAGCCTATGGAGAAGATCTCACACAGTGCAGGTTTTCTGGCAGGACCTGTGACCCCATGGGGGAGCCACACTGGAGTAGTCTGTTCCTGTAAGACTATACTTTATGGCAAGGATCCAAGTTGGAGCTGTTCCTGAAGAATTGCAGCCTGTGGGAAGGTCCCATGTTAGAGAAGTTCATGAAGACTGTCTCCCATGGAGGACCCCCATGCCAGGACAGGGAAACAGTTTAAGAAGGAGCAGCAGAGACAAAGTGTTAGGAACTGACAGGAATCCCCATTCCCCTTTGGCACTTGAGTGGGAAGAGGTAGAAGAGTTAGGAGTGAAGCTGAGCCTGGAAAGAAGGGAAGGGTGGGGTGAAGATCTTTTTAGTTTTCTTCTTATTTCTCGTTATCTTACCATCTTATTAATTGGCAATATATTAAATTCATTTCCCTATGTTGAGCCTGTTCTACTCAATGGTAACTGACAAGTGATCTCCCTATCCTTGTCGCAACCCATGAGCTTCTCCATTGTGTTTCCTCTCCGTGTTCTACTGAGGAGGAAAAGTGATAGAGCAGCTTGGTAAGCATCTGATAGCCAGCCAAAGTCAACAGGCTGCAGCACCTTACAGGATAGAACCAACCTGATGCAAGAAAGCAATCAACTGAGGACAGGAACAACTCTAATGACTGTAAACACTGGCAAGAAAAGATGACCAGCAAGTATCCTGTTCTTCAATTTTAATGCTTTTCCTTTAATACAGCATCTTCAGCCACATAACTATTCCGTAAGTTAACTTATAAGGGCAACTGAACCACTAAAGTCAGTATCTGATGTTTGAGAACCATTTAGTAGCCTATCTGTAACATTATAGTTAATATTGGAGCAATTGGAGATGCTCTACTTCCTTTGGACTTGGACTTTCTGCCATCTACATAAGACTGGCCTAATTTCCACTTGTTCTCTTAGCACCTGTGTCATCCCTGGCACCAGAACTCATTAAGCACAGGCATGTGCAGCTTTCATCAGTCAGGCTCAGGGTATCATCTCACACCTTTAGACGTTTTTGTAGCCAGCATAACTAAACAAGGCACAGGCAACTTCGAATTGAACTTTCAACTTTCACATTTCTCTCAGATTCCAGAAATCAAAGATATAGGAACCCGACAATATTAATAACATTTCAATAAGATGAGGTTGGCAGGGCTGCGGGTAACCCTATCCCAACAGTGGAGATGGCAGAGCTATGCCCATGGAACAGGGAACACACATCACATGGGACTGATCAAACGGAGAGTTGAAGTCATCTAATTGCTTAATTTCCAGATGACAAATCCACATTGGATGCCTCCCTCTCTCTGTCTGTATCACACTTACCATACAGAGCTTTGTATATAGAATTCTGTTTCTGTAGACTCAGCAGTATGCTGGGTGGCATATGATAACTGAATCTTAATGAATTTATTTGAATCAACAGCTGTGTAGCTTCCTACACACCTGGCACTTGGAGAATCAATTTTCATAGAAAGGATGGATTAAATGGCACTTATTTGATCAGGGAGAGCGAAAATACACTTGTTATGTGACAAAAAATGGAGCTGCAGCTCACATAGAGAAGTATCTCATCAGTGTTTAAATAATACTGAATAATTTTGTTTTCCTGTTTTCTGATTTAGGAGATCAAAAATATATTCTACGGTAATCTTATCAGTTCTAATGATTTGTATGTTTTTGTGGGGGTTTTTTAAGCACTAGCTAGATCAACTTTCAGGAAAAGGTCTTCATAGATGTTCTTTTGACAAACTGAACTCCTTCTCTGCTATACTTTTTCAGAATAGAAATACAAAAATTACCCAAAAAAATTACCAGAGTGGCAACTAGTTGTGACCTCTTATCAAGAGGAGAAGTAAGGATTGTCTAAAAAGGAAAAATACCAAACCTAAGAACACTCCTCAGTAGTTAACAAAAACCCCCTCAAAATACCAAAAAGGCAAGAGAACTGAGTATCAGACTATACAAGACTTTCACCAAATTACAGGATTTGTACAAGGTTCCAGTAAATTTAGAACCTTCTTCTTTCCAATTATTTGATTTTCTGAATCTTTAGACACACATTTGATGTATAAGAAAAATGTAAAATCAATGTGCAAATAATTCTCTAAGAATTTTCACTGTAAACTGGAGGCAAGTTAGTCACTAATGACTTTTCCTAACTGATGTCTTCTCAAGGACATTTAGTGCTTGGGGGTTTTTCAACCTTAAGCATATGGGAAAAGGGAGAAAGCATGAACATATATTTTGAAAGGAATTATGTCAGTGTCCCTTTCAAGTGTCATTTTCAATGAACAGGCATCTAACATCACCCAACTTGTCTCTACTGGTGTCTTTATCTTCTCTGGAATTTTTACTGATTGGGTTTAGGAAGACAAAATTACTATAATAATCAACAAATACCCAGGAAATGCACTATTACTAACAAAAAAGGGGAAGAGATTTACTGAAGTGCCCAGAAGAATATTGAGTTTCATACTCAGTCATGCAATATGCTGAGTTGAGTTGCAAGGGACCCACAAGGATCATCAAGTCCAACTCTTAGCCCTGCACAGGACCATCCCCAAGAGTCACACCATGTGCTTGAGAGTATCATCCAAACGCTCCTTGAACTCTGTCAGGCTTGGTGCTGTGACCAGTTCCCAGGGGAGTCTGTTCCAGTGCCCAACCACCCTCTGGGTGAAGAACCTGTTTCTAATATCCAACCCAAACCTCTGACACAACTTAACTTCAGGCCATTACCTCAGGTCCTGTCACTGTTCACCACAGAAAAGAGCTCAGTGCCTGCCCCTCCTCTTCCTCTCACAAGGAGTTGTGCCTGCAGTGAGGTCTCCCCTCAGTCTCCTCTTCTCCAGGCTGAACACACCAAGTGCCCTGAGCCGCTCCTCACATGGCTTCACCTCAAGGCCCTTCACCATCTTCTCAGCACTCCTTTGGATGCTCTGAGCTTAATATCTTTCTTGTATTGTGGTGACCAACACTGGACACAATATTCAGCCCTCCTCACAGTAACTTTTCTGTCATGTTTTTCTCTATTTAGTACTAATATTAGGAACTCTGAAAATCACTATCTACTACAACAGACTGAAGAGGAAAAAAATCCAGAACAGTACTTTTACAGTAAGTTTTCCAGATTATACCTAAGATTTTGTGCAGAATAAAAATCAGAATTGAAATAAAATGAGGAAATCAAGGTTGTCACGAATAAATATGCTAAGGAGGGCCTTGTGGGAAGGCACATATGTTAAACCTAACATACTTTTAAAGAGATTGATTTTCAAACTGATATCTCTCTGAAATAACACCAACCATACAGTTAAAGGTATTCCTTGTCTTTTATTTCCCATTCTCCAATCTCCACCAAGGTCTCAAAAATTTTTTTTTATCATTTATTTTTCTTAATACTCTCACCTTTCTCATACTGTGTATCTACTAAGAGGTTGGGACATTTTCTCTCTTCAGCTTGCTATTCTAACCACCAAGTCTCACTATTTAGTTTATAGAATCATAGAATCATAGAATCAATTGGGTTGGAAAAGACCTCTGAGATCATCAAGTCCAACCCTTGGTCCAACTCCAGTCCCTTTACCAGATCATGGAACTCAGTGCCACATCCAATCTCAGTTTAAAAACCTCCAGGGATGGAGAATCCACCACCTCTCTGGGCAGGTCATTCCAACGCCTGATTATTCTCTCTGAATTTTTTTCTGATCTCCAACTTAAATTTCCCCTGGCAGAGCTTGAGCCCGTTCCCCCTTGTCCTATTGCTGAGTGCCTGGGAGAAGAGACCAACCCCCACCTGGCTAGAACTTCCCTTCAGGTAGTTCTAGACAGTGATGAGGTCACCCCTGAGCCTCCTCTTCTCCAGGCTAAACAACCCCAGCTCTCTCAGCCTCTCCCCATAGGACTTGTGCTCCAGTCCCTTCACCAGCCTTGTTGCTCTTCTCTGGACTCGCTCCAACACCTCAGTATCTTTCCTGAACACAATACTCAAGGTGTGGCCTCACCAAGGCAGAGTACAGGGGAAGGATCACTTCCCTGGTCCTGCTGGCCACGGTATTTTTGATCCAGGACAGGATCCCACTGGCCTTCTTGGCCACCTGGGCACACTGTTGGCTCATGTTGAGCTTCCTGTCAATTTATTAAACCCCCAAAAGTCAATACATAAGTATTGACTCATTGTATTTTGACTCATCAGTTCACCCCATCACTTACCAGAAGTCCTTCAGACTGGATAAATCTATTAATTTTTACCTTCTCAATTTCAGACTTAGCAACCTCCTTACTAATAAAAAGAATTAATATATAAATTAAGAGACATGAATAGCAGAACTTTTGTATTTTGCTGTACTGTTTGTACTTCCATCATCTTTGTAATTCAGCTTATCAAAGAATATGGTTTCTGTGTATTTGCTCCTACTTCTCCTTAACTGTTAGTGTCTTGTCTTTTTTCTGTCACCCGTTTTGTTGCAATTCTCTGCAAGACCTACTTGCACCCACCCACTCAGGTGCACCAACCATTTGCTTTCCCCAAAACCAGCCCTCTTGCCCTGGATGACAGTGCAAAACTCCAGTGCACTCTATTTCAAAATCAGACACCAGAACCCCACAAATCTTCCCTGTCCTAAATATCTACTCCCTATATATGCTTATTTTGAAATTGAGATGTAAATTTCTACATTTTTGAGCTATGGACTAGGAAGTTGCAGTCAAGTTCTTGCACTTCTAACACCACAGAAATGTAGCAGACACACAGAAAGTTAACTCACAGAGATGGATGGGAAACTATACTTGTTCTGACTTGTGCTTGCAAGGAGCAATGTACTTTACTGACAGTAAAAACTGTCTTTCCATGGGGATGGTCCAGTATTCAAAGGCACCAAAGAAAAACACTGAGAAATTCCTTGCTCAGATACAAGAATGGAGAAGCACTCCTTGCACTCAGTGTCAAGCTGCACAATCCTACCTGGGTTAACCAGAACCTCATCTGTTATTTAGTGTCATGCACTGACAGGTGGAGCAGGAATGGCATTTTCAGGTCTATAATACGCACTCTGTAATTATAATCAGGATGTGACTTCTGCATGGTTACATACATTTTGATTAGTTAAAATATCAGAGGGAATAATAAAAATAACTTTATAAGAATGAAGAAATTTTTATGATCTGCACACTTACATAACACAATGGCACTATGTCTGAAAAAAATACATAGGAAATTGAATTGTTTGATAGACTCTAACACTTGACAGGAAACTAACAGAATAGGGAATAAAACAACAGCACAAAATTCACCCTACTTGAAAAAAAAGGAACTATTTAAAAATATAATGAAATCTGACAAAGTGATCATATGTATACACAATCCTCCCCCAGACATGGTACGATATAAGCCAAGTTTGAACTGTTAGTATCTGGTAGCTCTGAGAAATACTGAAAGCTCGTCCCTTTCACCGGAAGAGCCATCTAAGTCACATGGTGAAAGGCTTCTGCCCTTGAAGTTAGAAAACAAGCTCAAAGCCTGTGTGAAATACTTCACAGGAAACGCCAACAGTTCTGCACACAAGATTATCATCTTTGCAACTCGGTCTCGCTTGAGCAGACGCAGTTCAACCAACCTAAGGGCTACAAACAAAAATGGGAATGAGGAATGGCCTGTTGTCAGTGCATAAAGACTTACGACAGATTCATGCTATGAACAGTATCAGGAACCAGTCCACTTAGTGATGTGGGGAACGGTGACACACTCATTAAATTCATATGCAAATAGTAAAGATAAAAATACAGGAAGTATGTTTTGACAAGTCACACAGGAAGACCAAAAGCACACCTCAGCTCCTAGACCCTGCACTACAGTGTGTGTCAGAGTACCAAGTCCATCAAAATGAACACTAGATGTTTGACTATTCAGGTGACAACAGCACTGCAACTTCATGTTATTACTTAATTCTTAAATACTTTCTGGAGTGGAATGAAGAAATCTTTCACTAGAGCCCCATCAGTAGCCCAGTGATTAAGTTGCTCAGATCAGAGATTCACCCTTACATATTACACATGATGCAAAGTAGAACATTCCATATCAAATACAGAGAAAAAGAAGAAAATTAGAGAAGCATGATGAAAGTGGCAGAAGTCCCACCACAGAGAACGAAGCTGGAGAGTAACTGTCACAAGAAACAGATATGAAACTAGAGTATAAAAAATTGCATCAGAACCTAGAGGAAAATTACTGAGGCATCATTTCATCCTTATAAGAAAAAATCAATGGGATAGTAAATGAAAGTATACACAACTGTTCCTGGGCAACATGCACAGGGTAACTGTGAAACTCATCACAACTGGTGAATAAGAAAACTGGTTTTCGCTACAAGCCAGAAGTGTTACTGCTGCAGAGAGCTTCAGGCAAGGATGATGAACCTCATGTTTCAAGACCTAAAATAAAGGCTCCACCAATTTGGAAAAGCTTTTATGATAAGACAGGTTATGCCATACCTTCCAGCACAAGATTTCTTGTACCTCCTTCTGAAGTATGTGATATTTGCCACTGCTGCAGACAACTTCATGGCCAAATTGACTGCAGGTCTGAAATAGATCTAACTAGGTTTCCTACAATGGGAGGGAGGGAGAGGGAAGGAGAGGAAGGAAAGACAAAGATGGATGGCAGTATGGACACTGAGCTCATGAACCACCAGCTCATCCAAGCTCATTCATATTGTGTTGATAACGTGTCTGCCCCAGGTCTTCTCAGGTATAAACAACTTCAGGTATATGAGTTACCAGGAAAGATGGTAACTCATCTTAACATGAAGGTTCCTCCCATTCCCTGCCATGATGGGGGAGCAGATTAGTGAAAGGGTAATGTAAGCCTGAGTAGCACAAATTTATTCAGTTTCGCCATTCCTTCCCATAATATGTAGCTTGTTGACACTGGTCTGAGGTTTCCCTTCCTGTTTTTTTTCCTGTTACCCAACATTGCTGTACAGGACTTGCATGACAAGAGACTGTTTGCAACTTTAAAAAATTGCCAGCAAATGACAGGAGTGCAATTATTAACAGTAGATCTGCTACTTCTGAACTATTCCCAGCATTCCCTTAGCCTAATGTCACTGAGCTATGGGAAGTGTGTCTTGTGGCTCTCTGTTAAATGAAGATTTTTGACATTTGCTTCATAATTCATGAAGTGGGTTGATCCCACACTAATAGATTGTCTAAGAAGTGGAAAATAGTAGACAAGGACGCCCACAGATGGGAGAGGAAAGTAAAGAAAGGTCTAAAATGGAGGAAAATCCTTTCTCTCCTCAATTCCCTACAGAATCAAGAGATGTTGAGTGTGGAGTAATGAAAATAATAGCACAAACTTAGGAAGACGGGGAAAAAAAGGAAAGCAAAGTTAGAGTACCAAATTTGGGTGCATGAACTGCTATGTTAGATAGTCAATGTCTCATCTTTTCCAGTATTCATGCCCTCCCACAATGAGCCACTGGACAAGCACAAGAAATGCCATAGGAGTCTATGACACAACTGTCTCCCCATACAAATAACTTATTCCTATGCTCTAGTCACTGCCAAAAGCTCTAAATCACCATCTTATCTCCTACAATCAGATGTTCTTACTAGTGCCAGAAATGCTTAAGAGAGGGCACACATGGTACGGGAACAGAACACTGGAAGAGCAAAACACAGTAGCATAAAATGCTCTAACAGGTAAGAGTGAAGCAAAATGGTGAAAGCAAATCTGTGAAAATTTTATCAAACCCAACTGTTTGTTTCGCAAACAGGTCATATATTAAAATCAAATAAAGCAAGTAATGCTGTAATATGAATTTACAGACATTTCACCAAAGTACAATGCTCAGTACCACATGGGAAAACTAACAGTAGAAACAGTAGAAAAATGAAATGAAGTTTTTGCTTTTTTTATAAACCTTTTTGTCAGCTTTACTACTGACTGAAGAGTCAGGTACAATTTCAAGGTCCACTATTAACTTTTCACCTAGCAAAGCTGTTTCTTTCAGTCTATATAACACACAGGTATCAAGAGCAGCTTTAAGAAACCAGTTTCAGAAGAAAATCTGTAAGGAAAGTAGAAGACTGGAGTCACCACAGATGAAATGTTACACTGGTACGACTGTGGTTGCTTTGTCATAACCCAGAAAGCCCTGAACAGCACAAAGGAAGCAACTAAAAAATGCAGCAAGAGGAGAAGAACCTTGTGACATTTCCATTTCCATTCTTCCATTTCTCTAAGGTTTTCCACAGGAAGGAAATGTCACTGCTTCCCTCTCTTTTTTTCCTTATAAGTGGAGAAGGATGGAACAACTGATCTGTTCACAGCAACTCCATCATGACATATGGGAGACAAAAGAGGTCAATCTAGTGACAGATATGAAAGGTTTTGCTGCATTTCTTGCAAGAATATGGCACCCATTGGACAGAACTGCAGTTACGTTTATGCTGAATCTCTTCCTAGGACTGGCACCCAAAAACACTCGTTCACTTGTATTTGCTCTCTCAAACATTAGGTCTGTCAGCTTCCCCTCAGTTATGAGGATGTGGGCAGCAAGGTACTAAACTAAGTTGCAACTACAAGTATTTGGGAATGTTATCCGTGTTCATGTTTTTGGCCCATATTCTCGCTTGCTCAAGGCTATCTCAGAAACTTAAGCCCTCCAAGCCACATGTACAGCAGACCTTTCAAATACAGGATTTCATCAAAAAGCACAGTGAACAGAAATCTATACTTGACCATTAATAAAGGCATTTCTTTTTTAATTCACAGAGAGAAAAAAACACATCATCTTTCAAAAATGCTTTTTGGGCTGATACATCCTTCGTATTTCTGTGCTTCAGTGAAATGACTACAGCTAGTAAGGGAATGGGGGCTTTTAGTACTGTTAGAAAGTACTAGAAAAACCTTCAAAAGTACATCCAAATCTTGCTCTGAGGCAGAAGAAAAGTAATCATGTGTATGCAGTCAGGGTTACCTGAAGATGTAGTGAGAGTACCAAAATAGATCAACTAAGGCCACTGAAGAAGTTCACATTTGCTGCCAATATGAACTTGATGTCAACAGGTTAACTGACAATTCTGTTGAACTTCCCTGCTCTCCTGTAAGTTGCCTTTGAGGCAGACACATCATTTTGCCTAAAACTGGGGACTCAGAAGGTAAATTTCAATTTTTATCAGCAAAAGCATCCAGTGAGTGCCTCTATGATTTTGGCACCTAGCTGGTCTCTCTGTGCTTGATGGACCAGCAATTTTGCTAGAAGCGGATTTGCTCCCCACACATACCCCACTCTCCCTGCTGGGTGAAGATACAATGACATGATTTTCACTTGAATTTTTATTATAGCAGTTGGATTGACTGAGGACATCTGAGGACTTTCCGCTGTTAGTGGCACCAGCCATGCAGGGTCTGCTCATCACTGATAGCAGATACACAGTTTTATTCTTTAATATTAATGTCACATGTTACACTTTTACATCCGCAAACAGAGTGAAAGCAAAATTGAAAATGGACTGAGATATATCCAACGTAAAACCTCTATCAGAAATACCTCTGTATCCATTTCTAAACAGCATAGCACAGAAAAATTCATTTAGTATATACTGAATCTTCTTTTCCTTCTAGGACTCATAATGTATCTAATTCTGAAAATACTCCTAGTACTTCTAATTACTTTAGCCCTAATTTATTTGACCCTAAACTCATAGCATGCTGGATCAATGTTCAACAAGAACAAATGGTGTGTGCAGGCTGGTGTAGCTCCTGGTAGCAAAAAAATTTGAGTGCAAATAGCTAGCCACAGATCTAAAAGGTCACTTTACTGGAATAAGCCATTGAAACTAATGACAGGCTTTAACTTTTTAAACAATCATTACCAAACTATTTTGTGAATTCACACAGCGAAGTTGTAAGTCAGATCAAAGTCATCTATGTTTCCTTTTCATTCAAAGCCCAGGAGCAATGCTATGAAATAATACTGAGGGGTGGTGAGGAACACATGCTCATAATATGCTGATGTCAAAAGCCTCCTACAGAAAGTTAAGAAGAACGTGGCACCCAGTTTCTGTCTTTCACAGTGCAACAAACAGCTTCTACACTGGCAGTCATACTGTTAATTTATCTAGGGTAGCCATGGATCTATAGGCTGGATGATAAGAAAAGCTGCCTAAAATGCCTGCTTTTCCAAAAACCATTTTACTGTATCATGGATCATGAGAAGAGATATGGTGGGGTTTCCATGACATCCTCATCTGACCTGCTCATCCAGGCTCTTTTTAAACAATGAAGGGAAAGAAAGGCAATTTTATAGAGTGTACTAGCTGTCTAAAACCGGGCTGCTGAACCAAGTTTTAGCAGTATCTATCTCTCTAAGAGATTGTAAAGTTGACTCAGAACCTCAGGTGACTAAAATGCTAGTGTCTAAATTTGGGTGCCTATGGAGGCCAAGAAGTGCTTTAGAATGTGTGCATGGATACAAGTTACCACTGTCACTAGAGACCTCCCAAAGGAAATAAGCTAACGCTTCCACATTGCTGCAGGCAAATAAGAGGTCTTATTTTCACTTTCACCCCACATTAGCACCTGTTCACGTGAAGTCATTATCACAACAGCTCAGACAGGCCTACAACAAAATGAGTCAAGACATTGTAGCCAAAGATGAAAAAATGGTCTGTGGGAAAAAAAATAAATGTAGTTTGCAGAGAGAGGGAGAAAGAATAAGGGCCTTGTTATCTGAATGAAATGCAGAAAACCTAAATTCAGCTACATTCCTGTAAAGCAACCTGAGAAACAGAAATGTGCTTTTAAGAAAATTCACGTTTCCAGATCATCTTCTCAATGGTCAAACATTCATGAATCTACAAAAAAGACAAGTCCTCTCTTGAACAAGGCAACCCCTTCTCTCAGCTGCAAGAGTACTCCAGACTGGTAGTTTTCTCAGACATTTTACAGGGCCAAAAAGATGCAATAGCTGATTTCTCCATTCACAGGTTGCTCAAGTCCTACCTCTCCCTTCACAACTTACGGCAGAGCAAGGGAAGGAAAACTTTCTGCCCCTTTTTCCTCTTACTGCTCTAAGACATTTATTCTAACAGGAAAGGAGAAACACAAAAAAGCCAAAACTCCATGGTTCAGGTATTTTTTTTTTACTACCTAAGAAATCTTGGGCCACAGTACTGAGTTAAACTGTTCCAACATCCAACAGGCCCTTTTGCTCATCTGTTGCCCCTTTTGTGCCAACTGCTGTGTAAAGAAACCAAATGTGTTAGTCTCTTAATAAATTACAAAAAAGATCAAATTTTCTGCCTGATTTACAGGTACATGAGTTACAGCATGTGATCTACTATAGTGCTCAAGTATAGTGACTTTTGATCTCTAAAAATCAAACTTAGCTGTAATAAATACATTTAATAACAAGCAAGCCCTTCAAAGGCATCATATACCATGCTTGAAGATACTCCACATCTGATAACCACAAATTCCAGCATGAACAATTAAAACACAATTCGCTCAGTAATTACTTTGAACCTTCAGTAATTTTGCCTCCAAACACCAGAACAGTCTGTAGTACCCACAGGAGGTATTTATAGAAGAAAGAGAAGACACAGGGAATAATTAAAAGTACCCTTTCAGAGACAGTATATTTTTCCAGTTATGTGTGTTCCCAGATAGATCACAATTTTCTGAGAATATAAAACAAGGATCACTCAGCTATCTGTAATGCTCCATTGATTCAACCTCCCAAAGACATTTGTAAGCCGTATTTCAAACAAAGTTATCTCCATTTTTAAGTAATGCTTGCACAGAACATGAAGCACAACTCAATACAATAGTCTCCTTCGAAAACTCTCATGGGAAAACAGAACAAAAGAGGTTCAGTAAAAAGCTAAATAAAGCTAAATATTCTGTTTTAGACATCCAATTTTAACCTAAATTCTCATTCTTTACAAAGTTACCAGGAAAAAAATAATTGTAAAGTTAGTGAAGACAAATGATAGTAGGGTACACAAGTAGAACAGTCCTCTGCAGCACTGAGGCTTACCTATTTGTCTCTAATTAACTAAATGGATTAAATGAAGTCCTGACTACATTTACACCACTGATGTGCAGCAGCAGAATAACTAACAGCAACATCAGCAGAGTCATATGTGAAATGAGTACTTTTTAGAGGCAGGTTTGGAAGAGATGACAAACCATGAATGTCATATAATTCATAAAGAAGAACTAAAACCAAAGTGGAACAATGACTGCCAAATTTTCCGAAGTTCTGAGGGGCAGAGTCAAGCTGGAGCCATACTCAGCACATAATCAGAGTAATCAGGGGCAGACAGTGACTTCAAAAAGTTAAGCTGGTAACTGGTGAAACCCTGTGTAGTTTGTAAGCTGTATTCCTGCATCAAATTATTAATGAGAGTTAGGACAGGCTGGATCATATGCTGCCTAAAAGACACAACTGGACACATCTTCCCAGTGTGACAATGAATGGATTTAACTGAAAAACCACCCCAAGCTTGTGCAGACTGCGTTTCAGCTACTTCTCTTTGGTCTTTAGCTGAGTGTGTCATGCGCGATGGAGCTGCTCAAACTCAGGCGACGTTTCCCTAAACCACGGGCCAAATACACCATGGGCAGAGCGATGTAAACTTTCTGGCAAGTCTGCAGAGGCTCTTTTGCCACAACCGCACCACCTTCTTACATGCTGAGTTTAAGACTGACAGATTCGCACACTCACACGGCGTATTCTCTGGCCGCTTGGTCTGCAATTTTCTTTCGCCAGCCTTCATCTCCCTCACCCGGGACAGGGCACTGCGCGTCCCTCGGCACACCCGGCGGGAGCTCCGCCAGCCCTCCCTGCCACTGATCCACCTCCTCCTCGCTCCCCCAGGGCCGGGCACAGGGAAGGTCTGACAGAGCGTAACCTTCCCGAGGAAAACAACCAGCACCGGGACCCAGCACCACGAAGACGAAGCTCCACGATCCTATCTCTGGCCACCGAGGCCACGTGTGCCGTCGGAAGGTCCGTGTCCCGAAGTCGTTGTGTGGGGCTCACACACAGCCCTTCTGCGGATTGCCGCCCCCCGGGGGCACCACCAGCCGTGCCCCGAGGGAGGTCTACCGCACCTCGCCACCCCAGCACTGGTGTTTGCCGGCCGGACCCCTCCCGGCGGCGAGCTCGACACCGCACACTCGCCCCGCCACCGCCGGGCACCTCACCCTGCCCGGCGGGTCCGGGCTGGCACCGGGAGCCGCAGGGCGTCCGGCTAACCCTGCCCTCCCTTCTCCGCTAACCCTTCCCCGCTACCCCTGCCCTCCCTGCCCTGCTTACCTTGGCGGCGGGCGGCTCCCGGGGCGCTGTGAGGAGGTGCGGGGGCAGCGGGGCGGCTCAGCGACACCTCAGGGCAGCGGGACCTCTCCCTCCCTCGGCCTACGGGGAGATGGGGCCGCCCCGCGGGCTCCGGCACCGCCCACGGCACGGGGCGGTGGCCGCTGCCCGTATCGCCGGGGGAAACCCCGTCCGGCATGGCTAGCCCAGCCCTGTCCTGTCCAGCCCTGCCCTGTCCAGCCCTGTCCTGCCCACTTCTGTCCTGCCTAGCCCTGCCCAGTCCTGTCCTGTCCAGCCCAGCCCTGTCCAGCCCTGTCCAGTTCTGTCCAGCCCTGCTCAGCCCTGTCTAGCCCTGTCCAGCCCTGCCCAGCCCAGCCCAGCCCTGTCCAGTCCAACCCTGTCCATCCCAGCACTGTCCAGCCCAGCCCTGTCCACCCCAGCACTGTCCAGCACAGTCCAGCCCAGCCCTGTCCAGCCCTGTCTAGCCCAGCCCAGCCCAGCCCTGCCCAGCCCAGTCCAGTCCAGTCCTGACCAGCCCTGCAGCCTCTCCTGGGTATGGGCTGGGCATCGCTGCCGGGTGCTCTCTGGTTTTCAGACAGAAATGTGTTTCTTTCCCCGCTCTCCTTACTGACTCTATATCTTCTCTAAACAGCGCTGCTGGCAAGGCAGCAAACTGCTTTAATGTCATTTTTACATAGTTTCGTACCTTTGGAAAGGGCTGTTTTGAAGTGTACTTAGATTTTATTCACTGAGTAAAAGTGAGTTCATAAAATGTGAAATTCTGTAAAAATATGTAGAAGACAAAAAAAACCGGAGGTTTTCATCTTATGTTAAATAGACAAATGTCAGAAAATTCATGTGACCTTTCAAAGTTCATGTAACCAACTTAGAAAGATGAGATGTTAAGTGTTGCAAACTGTGTGCAAATAGACCCCCGTCAATTTAAAATCCTTTATCAGTGTGAACAACTTGGCCAAAATAATGCTTTTAGATTTTTTTCTTATGTATCTAAGGCACTGACAGTAAAGTGTAGTGGAAAAAGTTGAAGACATTACCATCTACTTTTGTTACTTCAGTTCATAAAAGTCATTTGGTAGTTTAGCTTAGTCTTGTGTTTACAGAAAACTTGTATTAAAATTCCAAATTTTTCTTCAAAGCAGCCAAGAAATTCCATGTTTTGTTTCTCCAACACTGCTGGAGATAAAATAATTACAACAGAAGGATGCTAGCATTTTAAATTACCCCCATGTTTTGCACAGCAAATATGTTTCAATGCTTTAAGGGGTAATTGCTTTGAAAAATTCCAGCTGAGACAGCTCAGCCATATTTAAGAATGCGTTTAGGGAATAGCACATTGTTCTGCTCATGGTATTTTAAAAAAACTCAAGTCATTTCACTGAGAAGCTGGCTAAAATTTACCAGAGACTTTGCTGAGATCAGAGCTAAGTCTTTGGTCACGCATGTGAAAACACATCTATATTTGACAAACAGCATTTGAAAAATCACACAATATGGTTAATAAACATTTATTAGTTCAACAGCTTGGGATCCTGAGGTTCCATGGATATTGCATATTCTCTTTGCTGAGTTTCTTTGCAGTTGTTCCCTTTGATGCCATGAAAAGATGTAATTTCAAAAGGCTGATTGATAATTAATTTTTTAGTTATCCCAAAGTCAATTTGCACTGAACACTGTGCATGTATTAAAAAAGTAATATTTCATGGTGCATTTTGTTGTCAAAAAGTATATTTTCACTTCTATATGTGCCCCATCAATAACATGGCCACATCCTGATCACACTATCGGTTTCACGCTTATTTTGCTGTTGTTAAATACATGACCAAAATATTTATTATGATAATGTAGAAAACATCTATTCTGCTTATAAAAACAAGCCTTTGTTTTCTCTGTCTCTAGGTTTGTTCTGGTTTTCTCCAAGTATCCTGAAAAAGGCTGAGAAAGTTGAATGGCAGTATTTCCAGGTCTCATTGTGCCTGACTGTAACAAGTAGGCATTGCTGTCTCCAAGAGGAACAGTGGAGATGAGAACAGCACACCTCTAGAAAGCAAAGAGAAAATGATATAAATCCCAGAAAATCTTGAGTGCTATCTGAGAAGATTTTGGGCTGCATTCAGGAGCATGAGTGCTGTGCTCCTGAGGGATGGGTGGAGGCAATCATGTATTCATGAGGAAGAAATGTGGTGAGGGGAACTCTGTGACAGATATGAACTTGATTAACAGTGTCCTAATTTTATAGAGAGGCAACATTTGTGGGAAGAGGAGGTGGAAATAATCAAAGCTTCCTAATTGGTTTTCTCTTATCTCAGATAAAATGAATATGCAGCAGAATCATTGCCCTGAATTCCAGCCCTCCATTCTGCTTGCTTTTCTCCAAAAGCTTTTCATTTTCTAATGGAAAGAGGAGACGTGCACCCCACCCAAGTTGCAACTGGGTGTTTCACAACAGTTGCATGACTCAGGATCTCACACATGCAATTAGAAATAGTTCTTTTCCTTTTATCATGGGTGAGTAGATCACTGGGCAGATATGCTGTCATTGTACACCCTCAGCTGGGGAAGGAGGGAGAGAGCTTTATTAACATCTACAGTCCTTTTGGATTGCATATCCTAGTAATGTAAGTTTCTATGAAGCAGTAGATAATCTAAAGCAGAACATCTGTTTTTGAAAGGAAACAGATAGACATATTTCTAGTGTCAGGAAACCAGCAATTCATTGGCAAAAAGGTAACGTTTTACCATGAATGTGTTCCCTCAAGTTTAATTTAAATATGCTGACTAAGATCCTGCCTGCCCAGGGCAATGCAGGATCAGCCCTTAGCTCTCAGTGTTGAATGGAAAGGCTGCAGATATGTAAGACATTGCCAAGCCATTGTGCCACTGGCAAACAGTCAAAAAAAGAAAAGGAAAATAAATATTAACCAGTAAATTAATTAGACCTTTTGTCATAGCAAAACACATAGAATACAATTGAAAGGCTTGTTTGGGTTTTTTTGGTTATTCAAACAATAAAACTTTCAAATGGAAAAATGAAGGTTTTGATAGAGGACAAAAGTATAGATGCAACTACAAAATAGGATAAAGAAGTATCAGTTAAAGTGATGTCTAAAGGTGGGAATATCCTCTTTTCAAGTAGTCCTCTGGAGACACAGAAACTCTTTGGTAGAGTGCCTGGATGATCCTCTAGGGTACACCAAATAATTTCTTCCATCAAGACACTGTTTTTTCCAAAAAGCTTTAAAGAAGTTGCAATTAGTGTGAAGTGAATCCCATCACCACATCAGATTGCAATGTCAGGGAATTCTGGAAAAATGTTTGCCATCTTCTTAAATGATAAGGGCAAAAGCAAAAATAAGAAAGTAGGAAATATAAGGTTTATGTTCTTCCGATAAGAATTAATTCTCCATAACTATTAAGAGGAAAGCTTGTATGCATTGGTTCTTACAGTGGAAAATCAAAATCAAAACAAAACAAAACCTCAACCTGGATGAAAACTGAAGAAGATGTTTTAATCTGAAAATGTTAGCAGTGAACCTAGCAACTTCATATTTTAACTCCAGGAAATCAGAACTACTTCCGAAAAGTCTGTAATCAAAGCTCAGTACTAGAATTCTGTCCATTCTGATGGTTTTGGGATGGATTTCCACTTTTTTTTTTCCTTCTCAGTGTATAGCAGGGCCTCAGGTTAACCAATGGCTTCCATTTCTACATGTAGAATATATTCAGACAACAATTTAGATGTCCAGGCTTTACACTGTTAACATTTCAAAGGTCTTGATTAAAAAGTCAGAGATGCTTGAGGGAGACTTTTTTGCTGAGTTCAATGAGTTTTAGATCACATACTAAGTTTTCCAGCTGCCACATATAAATATCACTGTGTAAATATACTCTTCTTCTAATTGTTTGTACATAGGGGATATATATCCCTTTCTGTTTCTTGCAAACATCTGTTCAAGTCAGCCCACCTCTTCACTGTGAGAGTTGAGCATCTAACACAAATTGCAGCTGAGGTAGGAAAAGCTTGACTAACACATCTTGTTTATTAACTATTAATCTTAGGAGAAAATGAAACTAACTGCATCCGTAAAAGAAAACCTGTAAATGTCATGAAATTGAATATTGAAATCTCATCTAACTAGTTCAGAATGTTACTTGTTATTAACTAAGAAATTGTAACCTGAGGGACTTTGTTTGAAAATGTCAGCATTTATTATTAACATAATTTCTTTAGCTTTACAGGATGGGCTTTCAGGTATTGTTCAGAACAATGTGTGCAAAAGTTAGCTTAGTGAGAAGTACCATTTCAAAGTGGGCATTTGACTTTATTAATGCTGTGTGTTAGATTTCACATTTATGACAAACTAAGCATGATATGAGTAACGTTTTGAAGCTTCTTTCTGAAGTGAATATAAAAAGTATTTGAAGACAAAAGAAGAAGGAATCATCTGGCTTTATTAAAAGAAATAAATTAATGATATATTTTACTAATTTAAAGCTGTTCAACCCTTTCCTTACTCACTTCTTTGCTGTGATTATTTCCCTATGCACTTTTCTTTCCTGATTGCCAAAATGTTGTAAACATGATTTACACAGGTAGAATGTTCATTTGCAGTTTCTTCCATCCAGAAGTCAACCTGTGTTAACTTGTGTGAGAACAAACACTGAAATTGGTCCTCTGGTCATTCCAGTTTAAACTTTCTCCTTTTTAAAATAAAGTTTAAACTATCTCCTTTACTTACTACATGTTGACTGTTTCATGACATTCACATGAATATTAAAATTTACTCCATTACCTGGAGGTCCAGGGAAAACCTTTGGAACACTTAATGGTCTTATTTTGACTATGCAATAGTAGTTGCAAACAACTTTCTAACTTTGAGATTTTTTTTCTATTATTCAGGGTTCTAAATAAACCTGTACCACCCCTCACCCACTTCCCAGCCATTCATTATTTTCACAGTGATATCAGAAAGCTTTAAGGAGTTAATTGTCAGCATTTTTGTGCTTGTCAGAAAAGTATCCCCAAAGTCTGAGTATGTATTTACTCTTCTTTCTATCTCAGAGGGTAGTGTTCAAGTACAAATGCCAGGTTACATCTTTTTGCACAAACATTTGAATTTCTGTAGCTGTATGTCAATATTAGGCTGCAAGAGTTTGTGCTGTTTATACTAAATGTGTCTGTCAGGGAGAGTATTTGTATAGGGTATACCATTTGGCTAAACATAATGTGCAATACAGAGTAAGGGATAGTACGATTAAAGTAGCTTTCTAAACTATCTGTGTTATCTTTTCTAATGTAAAGAAGAGTGAAATAGAAGTTTTGCATAATTACTTGTTTTCCACCAGCAGAAACACTGTCTGCAAGGAAATGGTGGAAACCCTCAGAAATTGTATTCAGGCCTAGTTTTTTTCTACAGCAGAAATTCCTGACAGTTCCTGCAAAATAGGTGTCAGGTTTGTGGCCCTTATGGCTCATAAGGGGCCAAAATAGAATGCAGAATTTGCTTCAAGACCTTCAACTAAATATGGAAGCAAATGTGGGAAAATATTTTTGAGTTTCACCTTCCAGCTCCAGCTCAAAGGGAGGTGTGCATGAGATTAGCTCATGCATATGAAATTCACAGCTGGAACTGGGATACACACTCAGTCCTTCCCAGTAGGTCCCAGTGAGCCAGACCAAGTGATGTCATAGCAGTGCAAGTTGAGTCTAGGGAGTAAGTACATGTAATGCAAAAACGTGAGGCTGAGAGCTTTGCCATACCATGACAGCTTTGACCTGTCTTGGCCAATTCAGAACATTATGTTAGATTTGTGTGAGATACAGGACAATCATTAAACAAGGAAATATTTAGTTTCTACCCTGTAACAATCTTGTATGGAGAATGCAAAGAGAAAAGCTACTTGCTAGAGCTTAACACACTGCGGTGGTGGTGTCGGCTCATGCTCAGTGATTTACATGGCGGCAGATAAATAATTATAAGATTGCCAGGGAACTTTTTTATTTCCATATTTTCCATAAAAATTTACCTTCATAAAATTGTAGATTATCTGAAGGGTAGTATTTACCCTTCACAGGTAATGTACAGCTGAGGTCTGAATATTACTTTTAAGAATTTGGAGACCTTGACCTTTCTATCTTGTCTTCTTTTACAGCTTCCCATGACCTATATTGGTGCTGGTCTGCAACCAAAGGTCTGTGAGACAAACAAGAGTCAAGGTGAGACTCTTCTTCCACAGTGAAAAGAAATTACATCAACTCACCTGTGGCCAGAAGTATCACTTTTACTCGAATAGCACCTCATAATTCACAAGAGCATAAGACAACAAATTATTTTCTGAGTTAGATCTGGTAATCTGTCTTTTCCAGATGAAGTTGACAATATAGTTTTTCCATAAAATACAAGTTGAATACGAGCTCTATTTGAATTTGACAGAATCAATAATATGTAAATAAAGAACTTGACAATAGCATTGTACTTCATTTGGTAGCATTTTTTAAGTTTAGGAAGAGGAAGTGAATTCTCACTTCTCCTTCCATTGAATAACTTATGCTTCTATATTGCACAGTTGCAACATACAGATTGTATTATTTTAACTAATATATTAAATATTGTCATATTTCCCTCATATGACTGGCCATTTGTGAACAAATAACTGTACTCTTGCATAGTGGTACAGCCATCTGCTGACCACAACAGAGTTTCTATGAGAATAAGGAAAAACAAGCTTTAACCCAGCAACAGAAGTTAAAATCATTCAACAACTTAAGTATTCCAGCCAGAATCATATACTTTACTAGTCTTTCATGCCCCTCAGAATAGGGGTTCCTGTGTACTAGCTATGTCTGTGGCAATTTTAAGGGTTTCTTGCAGGACACATTAAAGCAGGATGTGGCTTTCGTTTTGGGGTAAAAGTTTTGCAGAAAATATTTCAAATAATGTAGCTTGCTTTTGAAAAAACTTTTCCTTCTGCCCTAAAAATACAATAAGCATGAAAGATCTTTAGCTGATAAAGTTTCTTTGAAAGTAAGAAGCTTATTTGCTCACATAGATTTAACAAATAACTTCAAGCTCTTAACCAGTTTGATCCAGGACTTCCTGGAAAAGGGGTGTTTTATGGCTCTATTTCAGCAAAACAGCTGAGGAAGTGCTTGTCCCACACCCATGTTCAGTCCACCATGTTGGTGTTTATACCCCATGCTTCTTATCTATGTTGAGATTTCTGTTTCTACTCCTTTTTTACCTCAATAACACTATTCTGATCTTTTGTATTATCTCCCAACATAATTCAAATCATTTGCGTACTTTTTGTATTTTACTCTTCAGAATTATTTTTGTACACTTTCAAATGAAAATCCTTCGCAGCAGCATTTAAATTTCTGCCAGCTGACAGAGCTTTCAAGTACTAGTAGCTGTGGTAGAGTAGCAAGTATGTGCAGTACATTGTCCCTGGATTTAAAAAGCCTTTTGCAGAGACTCCTTAGGAAGTTTCAGATGTGAGGAATAAAATGTGAAGGCTCTTGAAAATTTTAATAAACGGGCAAAGAAGACACGGGAGCTTATAAGTCAACAAAGAAAGAGAAGCGATGTGGAATGTGGAGAGTCCGTGGAGGGACTTGAAAAAGAAGATCAGTAGCTTGTGTTTGATATAAATTGGAAGCCAGTGCCCGCTAAGGAATGCAGAGGCTAAGTGATACAATAAAAGCATTGGACCTAGAAAATAATCTTCAGAGCAAGAAAGAATAAATGAGAAAGGAAAGACCACATCTGGAAACCAAGAATGAGGATATGAAATGAGAGCACTGCTTCAAGCTTTGTTGTACGGAAAGAGAGCACCTATTTTAGAGGTGTGGCAAGAAAATAATCAGCAATCTTTAGATACAGGTGACCTGGGAGGATCTGGATATATATCTAAGTCAAAGATGATGCCCAGTTTACAGAAGAGGAAGAAAGCATGTGAAAGCAAGTATTTTCTTGAATCTTCATTGGCTCAACTTGAACTTGAGTTGACAGCTGAATAAAGAGAAAAGTTGAAAAACATACATTTCTAGTGAACCTGGAATATATAAATATGCATTCCAAGTAATTTCAGCAACTGGCACACACTGGGTTTTTTAAGCACTCAGTATTGTCATATATATGGCATACACTTGGTTTGTTTCCTTGGAAGGCTGTGTAAAGCAAACTTTGCTTTTGGGTAAAGTGTTTTAAAGGTAATAAGACTTTCAGAGATCAGTGCAGCATCTTTTATCATACTTTTTTTTATTCAGTTCTTTTTCCTTTTTTATACAGAAAGAATTCCATGCCTTATGATGCACACATACAAAAGGAAAATCTCATTTATGTGAACATTCTCCATAAAAAAGTCTTAAACATTTACAACTTTCAAATATGTTCTTGTCTCATGAAGCGAAGATAGTCTTGCTTGACAACACTGTATACCACTTTTCCTCTACAAGGATCACATGAAATGGAAATTATAATTATCTGTAACTAAAAATGAGATTTTCCATAGGTTTAATCTCTCTTGGGAGCTTCTTTTCCTCTTTTTTCCTTCCTTTTCCTCACATTCTCCAATGTATCTTTGTCAAACATTTCCATGGGGTAAGGAGGCCTGCTCTTTCCCTTAGACCACGGAAGACAGAATAAAACAATGGAGAGTAAAATGAAGGAGCTAAACGAGGGTGCAAAAGACCTGAACTGGTTTTTCAAGTCTGCCCCTGGACATCTGTAACCAGGTTGCTAACAGCATTTAAAGCCAGCTAAAAATGTCAAGAAAGCTAAATGTCACCTTGGGTTGTTGTAAAAAATATTTGGGTCCCATTAGCGATGTGACTGTGCCTAAATGCCTGGAACTCTGCACCGTAACTGGCTATGAGTCAAATCCTTATGGGTGAAGAATGGAGAGGGAGCACTTCTTTAGGTCTCAGGCATGTTCTGAACATACCTGCACTGGACTGTGACCTTCTCACAAGACCTAACAAGGTAAGTACCTCAAAAAACTAGACAGGTGATTTAACTCAACCACAGCACAGAAACTCTAACACAGCTCCTGAAAATACAAACACAGGATGTAAGTGAAACTAGTGTAGTACATGAGAAGAAAGACATGCACATTTAGCCTGCTCAACAACCTTTCTCTTTATAGAAACAATATTTTTGCCAGGTTAATATTATTTCTAGAAACAGAGGCCAAAACAAACACTCTTCTTGAACTATCTAATGAAAATCTATCTTGAGTAGAATAAACTCAGCTGGGTCTCTATCAATCAGTGTTTGAAACATTTCCAGTTTCACTATTAATGTGATTTTTTGCCAAAATCTTAGGCTTTAAATTTATTTTAGAACTACATTGTTGGGGAAAAGTCTTTGTAATTGATCCTAGCCTATTTTTAGGGTTACCAAAATAAGGTCTTGATGGTGGGCAAATAGCCACAGCGAAAAAAGATCTCTAAACATCTCACAGCTTGAAGCAAAGATCAATGTAAACTGTTTACAAAGGGTATTTAAGAGATCACCAGACACTGGAGCATTATTGAGAAGAACCTTGTTAGTTACTGTGCAGATTTCTGCACTAAGAACCAAGAAAGCTAATTTGCTTCAGTCTTATGCAGAAAGAGCATGGTTCCTTTCTCAAGGAAACTGAATCCTTATTAGATTCAGTTATATAGAAAGGCAGGAAGAGAAGCTAAAATGGGATGTTTGTTGCAAGAGGTTTTATAATAGCTTAAAAAACATAGAGAGCACCTGATTTACATCTGTAGTAAATCTCCTTCACATGAGATAAATGAGGACCAAGTCTACAGTATTTAGTAACTTAAACGGTCTTAATTTAATAATTTTTCCAAGAAGGACTCATTTTCTTAAAATTCTAAGCTTGCAAATGGAAATGCACAGGTTCAGATTTACAGATGCTACAATGCTGTCTGTCTTTGCAGAAGCCCTTCAGAGCTGTGCTCTTTCCTTGGGTATGTGCGAAAAACATTTTCCTCTGTATGAAAAACCTCAGTTGTTCTTGGATGCCTGAAGATTAAGAGTTGGAAAACCTATAAATACTCCATGGTATCACTACTATCCCCTTGATGGTCTGGAAAACTAGAAATTGTCATGAAATAAGAGAAAGGGGAAAACTAGCCTTAGCAATTATTACAATTGAAGTTTTAAAATAAAGGAAAAAACTGGCCTTAGCAATTATTACAACTGAAGGTTTCTTCCAGCTTTCTCCCTGAAGGCAAAATGCATCAAGATACATTCCCATCTTTCTTGTAGCTCTGCAGCCTTGCTTTTTTGAAATCACACTGCTGTAAGTTGTGTGCGTAAAGATTGTCTGGCTGTCTCCTTATTTGTTTGCTTTGGCAGCTTCAAGACTGAATGGTGCTATTTTTCAACATTAGCCCATTATAGATAACACTCAAGATTTTGTCATTTTGAGTTCCAGATTCAACTTCTCATTTGTAACAATAATTGTATGTTCATCATATAACAAAAGAAAAGTAGAAACGTTATCAGATTCCAACCTGATGTATCTCTGGTCTGGAATGCCCCCTGAAAGATTTCACAGCTGATACTTTCTTTGGTTAGATTTAATTTCTTCATTGTTGGCCAGTGCTTGACATAGAAATTGTTTCTGTTAGACATAAATTGATAAGAAGAAACATTGCCAAAAATCTTTTCAAAATGTTAGGTATATAACTTCAAACAGGATTTTTTTCTTTATTTTGTGTTTTTTTTTTTTTAAGTTTGAAGAAGACAAATCTTAACAGAACCCATCAACTAAAGTAAAATATAAACAGGACCATCTTGTCCTACTTCCATACTGACAAGTCCTGGTTCAGAAGTTTTGGAAGTGAATGTCAGATCTGTTAGTCTGTTCTTTTCTGTAACATAAGTTAAAAGCCTCTACACATACAGTCTGTACTAAGCCAAATATTTTAGAAAAATATTGTTCTGTGATTTGAAGACTTTCAAAGATAATGAATTCAGTCTTGCATCCAGCCAGCTCAAGATTTTCTAGGGTTTGAGGATTTTTTTTCGTTTGGTTTCCTGCATGAAATCCTGACACCATTTATAGCTGTGGGCACTTTACGGTGGACTCTAATGAATCCAGTTCCTTTTCCTCATATTAGCTTTTAAAAATATTTTCTTTAACCACCATCTCTTTTTCCTCAGGACTCTTTGATGTTTCAAGAGTAGCTGGTGCCTTTTAGTCCAACCTATGCCATACTTACAAATGATTACTTTTGCAGGGGCCATGAAGTTTTGATAGGTGGTGACCTGCCAGTAATTTATTTTATACCAAATACTTAACACGTAAGTATATACAAAACCAAAGCTTTTATTAAGGCTGTAAAATAAAACTTTCATGACTTGGAAAATGTCAGAGTTAAGGCTGCTGATATAAATTAATTTCTGTCACATTCTTTGCATACAATATATAGCTTTTTATAAGGCCTCAATGCTTTTCTCCATATAGCACTGCCAGAGGCAAACACATATCTGAGTATGTATTTATAGAAGCAGTTAAAAAATGGGGAAATTATGAAAAAACTCAAACTATATTTTATAATGGGAAAATCTGAGACAGTTTTACTAGTATATTATAGCTTTTACTACTCCTGTAATGGAAAAAAAAGAGACAACAAGTTAGATTTGACGTTGTCCTCTCACCATTATATGGAAGGGAATACAGCAGTCAAAGAGGATAAGTTACGTATGTCTTGCACTAGAAGACATTTGTTTAAAACACGTTAGTTATGTTCAGCAGAGGACCCTGCTCCACAGTTCTGGCAGCCCAAATGTATCTAAGTGTGATGTACCTCAAACACACCTTCTTCTCATAGAAGACCTTCTGTTTGAAGGCTTGTGAACACAACAGGGTCTTTCGAAACTTAGCTCTGAAGCTGCCCAAGAGAAATTTTACCTCAGTTGCGTGTTGTTCTCACTACCATGATACAGGGACCCTGAGGAACAAGTCAGACTTCTTGCTAAGGTGGTTGGATTGGGAGAATTTCTGGGCAACCTGGTAATCTGTTTTTAACTATAGGCCCTCAAAGTAGAATGCAAAAATGTCTGTCCAAGAGATTTGCTCTATGCAAGTATGAATACATTAACAAGGATTCTGTGCTGCACTTCTAATGCTGATGTGGCAATACTGAAGGAGTGCAGTCAGCAATTAGGAGAACAGAAGGTGACTCAAAGATTATTACTTCAGGAGGCTGAGACCTGTAGGACCAAACTAATACTGATCAGCTAGTCTAGCCAAGACTGAGATGTTTTTATCAGTGTGTCATCCAGCTATGATTGCATCTCTTGGAAAAGCCATTCTGCTGGCAAGCTTTCTGTCAAAAGTTACTGGTTCATTGAGAGTGAAGCATTTCATGAAAGCTTATCTAAGCAAGCCTTATAATGGAATACAGATAACTTTGGATAGTGCACTGCAAGGCAGGTCAGCTGCCAGTTTTCCATTCAGTCAGATCTACTCCTGTGTGATGGCTTCTTCCTTGTCCAAGGGATTCGGGAATACAAAGAGCTCCTGGTATTCAGGGCTCCACTATCATTAGAAGAAATTGTCACCTGTTAGACATGCTGTGGGGCTTTGTTTCTCAAATGACATTGTTAGTGGAATGTCTATTTCCTAGGAAGTGCTTTAACAGTTTTCATTCTAAATGGGTACAAATTGATTTCAAACTGGTAAGGTTTCTCAGAAAATGCAAACTCTGAGCCCTGACCAATTCTAAGTATTTGTAGTACTCTCCAGCTGTAAAATCCTAGATTATGGGAAATCTGAGAGCCTGAAGCCTTATCCACAGGGCAGATACATCTCACTTGGAGGAAGTAGTTACAACACAGAGCATGTCTGCAGAGCTATGAGCCAGTGCAGAACACATCAGCACACTGATATGAGGCAGCAGACTCTTTTGCAGAGAAGCTTCTGGATTGCAGAAACAGTGAAATGCTATCAGCTTCAAGCTGTGATGTGTGCATTCTCCTGCTCAACTATAGTACAACTAAGAACTACATTGTGAAAAGTATCTAGTTTTCTCTCAGCAGCTGAGAAAAACATTTGTATTTCCTGTCTTTGTATTATTTTTACCATAGAAGTATAACTCAAAAAGACCATATTTGTACCACCAGCCTAATTTGATCTGCTTTTTTTATCAACTTACACAAAAATTATTTCAGGTGATTTCTTAAAATTCTTTGGATAATCTGGTCATTCCCAAACTTACTTAGAAAAGGAGATTCCTCTTTTTTGTCTAGCTACCCTGCAGAATGGTTGCTATTGCTTCTGTGCAAGTAGGGATTGGCAGTATGGCTCACCTGTGATCTACAGCATTGATCTTCTCACAGAGGATAACTTTTCTTTTTTCCAAAACTCAGTACCCATATGACAAGGTAACAACTTCTTCTTGTATGTAACTTAACAACAACAAAGCATATCCTTTGAACTACAGTTTCCTTTTTTCACTGTTTTCATGGAAACCTAGAATTTGGGGGAGGGACTATTGTTTTGTTATTATCATTATTCAGTGGGGTTTCTGCATCTTCCCCCTTTGGATAGGCGTGAGTTTACATTTCTTTTCCCATGCCAATGAGGTGGTAAACTGTAAATGGCCGACAGTCTGATACTTAAGGAAGGCCGACTATTTTGTGACATTGATGCTATTTCTTTATGGAGGATGGGGCAGAGAGAAGTACTACTTCAGCGACATGCCTATTTGTTCAGTTCTCTAATGTACAGTTACAGGCAAATTAGACATCACAGATACTGCATGCCATTTTGCATGACAGAAAATCATTCAAGGAAGGAAGGAAGGAATAAAAATGTGAGGTCTATCCATTCTGCACTGGCAACTGTTGGTAATGGCTGTTTTAGGCAAAACTTGTCAATCCCTCAGCATATACTATTAGGAATCCTTGGACAATGTACAGAATTAATTTATTGAAAGCCAATCTAGAAATAAAGGCTGAAGGTTAGTGGACATTAAAAAGAATTTCTAAACAGGAAACTTGGCAGTTCTGAAAATACTTAAAACACGTTGAGATTTAAATTTGGTAATGTTTTGAAAACTGAAGAATACCAGGCATTGAGCAAAATTAGAGTGTTTCAAATGCTGGCTGATAGTCAGATACATTCTAGCAGGACTTGCTTCGCCTTAGTTTCTTTTTCTTTCTTTCTTTCCTAGCTAATGATCATACAAAAGTCCCAATAGCTTTAATGGAAAAACTCAAAACTACTCCCATGGTTTTCATCTGGTTCATAATTATTTATTTAAATCTCAATCTTCTTTGGAAACCAACATTTACTAAAATGACAGTAATATGTGGAATTTTAGTCTGAAAAGCAAAATCTTGTAAAAGATAAATAATTGAAAACAACCAGACAAATATATTTATTTTGTTCTGGTTTGGGTTTTGATTAAAGAAAAATCTGTCTCTTGAAAGGTATGCACTGTATGCAGTGTTGCTGAATGTAATAGTAATTCAGACTGCTAAGTTATGCATGTCTGCAAAGCCTGGAGGATCAAATAATTATTGTATGTTGCTATCCTATAAGATTGTGAAGGGCAGGAAAACAACGTGACATTTAGATCCCACCTGGCACAGATTTTTTTTCAAAACTGCTGCATAGTTAAACTAGAAATTTAAGAAAAATAAATCATGTTGAGCAACTGTGTTATGTATGACTGCTTTGGATGGTTTTTGTTATCCATATTGCAAAATATAATCCAACTCCAAACATTATTCAAAAATGCATAATGCAGGTTGTCCGGACTTATTCAAAATACTGGCTCATGCAGAGAGCACACAAGAAAGAGCAATTTATGTCATCTAGCTGCCTCAACTGGTTAGCAACGAGGAAAGAAGCAGAAAAAAATATACACTGCTGAGGTTTGGTCAAATGGCCTTTAAGGATGTGGTGTGTCCTCTCGGGGTCACCCCTCCACACCCGGTGCCGCCTCGAGAGACCACAAACCACCGGCCACAGGGAGCAAAACTGGAAAGGAAACAATGAGAGGGAAGCGCACGGGGAGGGGGACGGGGCTGGACGGGGGCAGGACGGGGCAGGAGAGGGCAGGACAGGGGCAGAACGGGGCAGGACAGGAACAGGACAGGGACAGAACAGGACAGGATAGGACAGGATGGGGACTGGGCAGGATAAGGACAGAACAGGACAGGACAGGACGGGGATGGGGCAGCACATCACAGGACAGGACGGGGACGGGGCAGGACGGGAACAGAACAGGACAGGACGGGGACGGGGCAGGACAGGATAGAACAGGACAGGGACGGGGCAGGACAAGGACAGGATAGGACAGGACGGGGACGGGGCAGCACATCACAGGACAGGATGGGGACGGGGCAGGACGGGGACAGAACAGGACAGGACGGGGACGGGGTAGCACAGAACAGAACGGGTACGGGGCAGGACGGAGACAGGACAGGACAGGACGGGAACAGCAGGACACGCCGTGCAGGGGCTGCGGGGCGTACAAGGGGTCCTGCCGCCCTCTGCTGGCAGACGCTCCACCCCGGGCGGGTCAAGGGTCCCGCAGCACCCGCAGGCCTTGAGAAAATGCTGAGGCCCATAAAGGGTCTCACCGGCCTCGGTGAGATGGATTTCGAGACGGGCAAAGCCCACCTCCCGCTGCACGAGGAGTGCTAGAGCTGCTGTGTCTACTTGAAGATGGGGCTAAGCAAATCGGGGTTTTTTGTTTGGTTTTTTTTTTCTGGGTTTGTTTGCTGGTTCAGAGCATCAGGGCAGTTTTGCAGCAATTATCTCAGTCTTTGTGTTCAGTTTTGGCACTTGCAGAGAGGGTCCCTTTTGGAGGAATCTAACAGGATAAGCTCTCTTCTGGACACCAAACAGACACTAGTACTTGACTGGGGAAGTAGATGTACAGACCAATACTGTATGAATTTTAATCTTAAGAACCCTCCCCAAACTGCATAGGAGTCTAGGAGCCTCCTCACTTACTTCTCTGATCTGAGCTGCCTCTGTTGTGCTAGAGAACACAGCCAATTTGAAAAATGCCATGAAGAGGAAAAAAGAAAAGCATCACAGCAAACCATCTTGCAAACACATGAAGTAGAGACTCTCTCTGCTTACAGTGTCCATGCAGGGAAGGAAAGCAAGAGTACAATGGGTACTGCTTTATGTGTATTGACATAACAAGTCACTGACAAGTCTGGATCTTCAGCAGGCTTGCTGAGTGACTCTATGGAGCCCATGCACTGGTAGGCAGTACCTAAAAATAGTATCATATAGCTGATATGCCATATACTATATATCAGCAAAATACACTTTTAAAATAGATATCACACCCTGATGTAATTGATGCACAGTTTCTCAGTCTTAAGGGATAGTGTCAAACTGATGGCATTTCTCACTGCTGCATTCTGTGCTACAGACATTTCCAAAATCGAGTATGTGAATCAGTACTCTTGTTTACATACCACTGCTGTGATATTTGCCTATACAAAGGCGTTTTTTTCCTGAAAAAATATTGTTATTAAGATTCAGGTTTGAAGGTAAATTCTATTCTTATTTTTCCCATCACTTCAAATTTAGTATACTTGCTCTTGATGTGTGTGGTGTCTGAGAACATCATGTCTCATGTAATTTCAGGAACTATTAGACTGCAGGTGTAGCTATTCTGGGAATCATCCCCAACTCTATAGATTTTTTATGTAATTTCTGAAGATGATGCAAAGATGAGTTTGCATCTTACATAGCTACATATGCACTGGTATGGATTCCCAAAATAATACAGCTCTGGTAGCAATGTATTGACTGCAAAACCTATCAAGAAAGTTGAGAAAGTAGAGTTATTAATTCATCAGAAAAAAAATAGCTCATGCAGAGTAGCTCCATATTACCACATCTGGCCTGTGGATTCCCTGGAGGGACAGATACTCCATTTATTCTATGCCTTTTTGTAGAGATACTGGAAATCATAAGAAAACCTAGGAGGAGTTGATGCTGGAGTTCTACTTCAGTTGACGGTCAGGGCAGAAAGTCTAGGAACTGTTGGGCATTTCATGGAGGATTTGGTCTGGCGGAACTTACAGGTATTCCTGTCCCAGGCAGGAGTTTTACATCCTGGCAGATCGCCAGCCCTGCAGAATTCAGCAGAGGGTACAACCCCTGTGTGCTGGAGCTACTACTGCTGCTGCACAGCATTTCAGTTTCGACAAGCTGGTGTTCTCAAAAGAAGTAATGCTTAGTAAAAAAATGGCAAGCCAGTTGCCAAGTGTTGTACTTGGTATGCTTTTTCAGTTCCAAGGGAAACAGTAAATGAACCAGTCTGAATTAAAAAAAGTTCAAAGCCCAAAAACCAAACAAACACCCCCCTCATCCCATCCCCCCCCCCCCAATCCAACCAACAAAACAATATGCTGTTTCTCCTTTCCTGTATAAGTGATAGCAAAGAGACTATGTGAAAACATTGCAAAGATATGCTCAGGGGGGGTTACACGTGTGTGAGCCCATGGATGGAAGGAAGCTGAAGCTAATGAATCAATAAATAGTATCTTCTGTAATCGTTCTTCTGTCCATAACTATTGTATTGGTGCTGGCCAACTTCCCAAAGACAAAATGCGACATCTCAGTTGGTGCTGAAGTGGACACATACTTGGTGTCACTTTACCCCAGTAGCATGTGGAAGAGATAGATAAGCGAGGTGACTTCTGCTCCGGAGACTTATTCACGCCTCGGAACACTCGAAAGATATGTTGATTCTCACACCTCGGTGTAAGCGCTGCCAGAAAGGGTCTGGAGAAGCTGCTTTATCAGGAAGCAATACACACTGCCAGGGCCGCGCGGCTGATCGCTCCGAAATCGGCCCTTCACCTCGGCTCTGCTGCGGCCGTCGGTAGCCTCAGAGAAAACGGCAGCTGCGATTGTGATTAGCTTCGATGGAGGTTCGAAGTGGGAACAAAGAAATCCAAACTACCCATATCTTTTGCAGCCATGTGAAATCTTCTTTATTGGAAACTGCGTGTGTACTTTACTCTTTTTGTTTTGGGGGGGTTTGTTTGTGGTTTGGTTTTCAGGTGAAATAGAAGCACTCGGAATGAAAGGTAACCTTTTAAGGTGTGTACACATCTCGGTCCGGGCGCCTTGGATGGCACTGCCAAGACCAGCCGGCGGGAGGGCCAGGGCCGTGGAGAGCCGCGGGGCAGCCCCAGCTCCGTCCCACCGCCGCCCCCGGCAGCCGGCAGGGGCTGGAGGAGCGAAGGAGTTAAAGGGAGGTGCTTGGGAAATCTGATGCTAACGAAGCCCCAGGAATGTTGCACGTTTCCATTCCCCTCCAGCTTTCGGAGGAGGTCAGACCCGCTGCGGGCAGCCGCTCCGAGCAGCCCAGCCCCGAGGACGCACTTGTCCGGGCGCCGCCCTGCACCTTCCCGCAGGTTACGCCCGGAGACGCCGGGGAGGGTCGGGACGGGGGTCGGTGGATGTGAAAAGTTTTTCCTGGATTTGGGATGCTGTGCCGGTACCTGCAGAACGGAGCGGGAGAGGGTCACAGGTCCGCGGCTCTGTGCACCCCGGGCTAGGGCGGAGGGAGCGGCGGGCTCGGGTCGCGCCGCGAGAGGGGCAGCTGCCCTGACCCGCCGCGGCCTCTCTTCTCTTGCAGGCGCGGCCGGAGATGCCGGGGAGACGGCTGTGGTGGGCGCGCTGCTGGCTCGGGGTGTGCCTGTCGCTACTGGGCGCGGGGGGCGGCGCGGCCGAGCCCTGCCGCGGAGCGCCCTGCGAGGGCAGCGAGGCGCCTCCGCCGCCCTGCCGCGGCCCCCGCTGCGGGGCACGGGCCGCCCGCCCGCCGCGCTCCTTCTTGCACACCGCTGCGCCGCTGCGCCCGCCGCAGGGCAGGGCTGCGCCCGCCGCGCCGCCCGCCTGCCCCACCGGGGACTGCGCCGCCAACAACACCCGCCGCGACTGCCTCGGGCTGGAGTGCCGCCTGCTGCCGCCCCGCCTGCGCCCGCGGCCCCGCGCCCCGGGCTGCGCCCCGGCCGAGGGCTGCGCCGAGCCCGCTCTGCTGCGCGCCGCCGACAGAGCCGCACAGTTCGCGGGGGACGACTTCGCCCACGCCGGCCCCGAGCGGGGTGGCGGCGCCCTGGGAGTGCAGCTCACCTGCGACGTCAAGCCAGGTGCGGGGCGGCAGGAGGGGCCGGGGGGCGGGAGGGCACATCCCTGCACCGCACCGCCGCCACCTTCCCCTATCACGGAGCGGTCCTGCTGCCCGCGGCGGCTCAGCGTAGTCGGCGAGAGCCGCAGTTTGGGTGCTGGGTCTCTTCGACCCGGGCAGGTGTCTGCTGAGCCGAGGGGGTTCTGCGCCTCTGGGAGCCCGGACACAGGGATACCTGAGCGGCTGCACCAGACCTCCTCGGCTTTGGAAAGTTAGGAGGCAAATGTGACACTTTTTCACGACGTGTGAGAGAATTGCTGCCCTGGCTCCCCTCTCTGCTCCCTTTTATCTCCCCTCCACGCACACGTGCATATAGGGCTGATGAAACTTGGCAAAACTTTCAGTGGTGTTTTTAAACTTGTTAGACCTCTGTTTCTTTCTTCACAGTCTGATATTTCTGGGGTTTTTAATTTATAGCAATATTGTAAAAGGATTCAGCGGGGAGTGTGTATGTCCAAACCCAGAATGAACAGACCGTTGCCATTGCTGAGAAACTTGTTGCTGCTAAACTGTCTCGCTGCAATAGCCAGGGGGGGAAAAAATACAGAACCTCTCTTACAGCATATCATTCAGAATACTTTTCTGTCAGTTGATGAGCACAGTTTTGATGAATTTGGTATCCTTGTAGGAAAGCCAAATATGTCCATGGTTACACTGAGGTCAGCTGAGGATGCAATTGCCTGAGATATGTGAAGAGGATCAGCAGGTCTTAAATAACCACAGAGCAGTTTGGATTCTGGTTTAATGTCGTGTCCGAAAGATATAAAATGTGTGAGGAAAGGTGATTTATATCCCATTGATGTCAAAAGCTAATGGAAAGCATGAAGAACATTATTTAAGCCTTGTCACATCTGTGTGGCAACTCTGAGGGCTGTGGCTGCTTTAGACAAGAGCACATGCCAAGCCTCTACAAGCTATCAAGGTCTGCTTAGTGAAGTGACATCTCCAAAGGAGACTCCTGCACTTGGTGATTACAGTTTGAGGGCTGACATTTAAGCCCCCCATGCCTAGTACAGTGACATTATCTACCTTCATGTTGCCTGATACTGTTCCCAGATGTCTTAGAGAACCTCTGTATGCTCTGTGACCAAAAGTGGATAGAAAACAGATAAGTCAGTACGCTTAGCCTCCATTTTTTCTGCTTCTGTGCATACTCTTTGTACTATCATCATAAATGCCATGCCTCCGTTTTGCAGAAAGACCCAGGACGCAGGATATTTGCATTTTCTTTGTCCATACCAAAATCCTTCTCTGTGTAATATAAGCCTTGGCAAATAATAAGTGAGTTCTGAATAGACAGAGAAGAGCAATACTTTTGAATGGTGCTGAAAGCAGACATTCTGTATCTCTGTGAAGGTCTTACACAGAGCATCAAGCTCAGCATGATCTCTTTCTTCAAACACCCTGTTATTCTTTGGCGGTCTTTGGAGGACTTGGATCCATCTGTGCTGCTCAGTCTCCAGGACCATGACCACTTTCAGCTGACATGGTGAGTTACAAGTACCTCTCATCTCCTAAGCATTAGGGTTAGGTCCTTGGTCCCCTCTAATGGTTCAGAGGAAATAAAAGCTAAAGGGCCAGAGTGTGAAGATGTTGGGGAGTTTGGAGACTTGGCTCAGAGTTCCCTGTACTCTTTCAATTTTATTCTCTTTATAGGCCTGATGCCAAGTGAAGCCTTGGAGGAACGTAAGTGCAACAAAATCCTTGAATGTGTCAAGAATAGATTAGGGCTAGTGGCAGTCATGACTGGGTGCATTCATCCTCCTATTGCAGAGAGAAGCATCCTATGTATTGAAGAGAAAGCAGTGTACTGCGCTGCCCACTAAATCACGCAATCTCATGGAAGGCACTGTTGGCGTGGAAGCACATAGCGAGCAAACCTGTGATAACACATGAGCTTCTATGTGTGAGTTTCCAGATGAGGACACCTGCGTTCTCAGAACTTCTCCCCTCTCACTATTGCCTTGCGTTGCCAACTGCTGCAGTTGGTGTGGATGAGTCTTGCTGTACTTCTCTCCAGACTGGACAAAGGATGTACAGGCATGGTTTGCCCATTCCAAAGTCTGGACTGAGACCTTCACAAGGCAGCTTTCTTTCCTAGGAGTGGAAGAACAACATACTGGATTCATCAGCATCTAGCGGAATTCCATGTATTTGGCATCAGGAACAAAAAAGTAAGCCATGCTGACAGTCTTTGGTTTCCTTCAAGTCAGTGCACAGGCAAGTATCCAGTATTCTGCTCTGCTTGCAACCTCTAACATTCTCTGCATTTGCCCAAGACCTCATTTTGAAGACGGGTCACTGCGTTTCCTTCAGCAATTCAGAGAATACCTTATTCAATCCCCATTTGCAGCTGGTGTCTGAGGTCTTGGAAATGAGCATGGTTTGTACAGCAATTTCAGCTACTTCTACTACAACAAATGGAACAAATAAAAAAGGAAAAGTGATAATCAAATCTTTAATTAGGGGAAATGCATTTACAGTTGTCTGGGGACAGTTTTGACCCAAACAGAACGTAATGTTCATGACAAGGGGCAATGGCTTCCAACTGAAAAAGAGCAGACTTAGATAAGATAGGAAGAAATTCTTTACTGTGAGGGTGGTGAGGCACTGAACAGATTGTGCAGAGAAGTTGTGGATGCCCTGTTCCTAGAAGTGTTGAAGGCCAGGTTGAAGGGGCTTTGAGCCCCCTGGTCTAGTGAAAGGCATCCCTGTCCATAGCTTGGGTGTTGGAACTAGATGAACTGTAAGGTACCTTCCAACCCAAACCACTCTACAATTTGATGATTCAGGAGGAGACAGGCTAGTGACTGTTCTGTCTTTCTGTGTTTTTAGGGGAATATTTTGGTCAAGTTACCATTTCACCACATCACTAAGTCCAGCTTGATGGGGTGTTTCTTTGCCATTTAGCTCTCCTCAGACAGCAGGGGAGCTGCAATATGCTGCCTAGGTGATTCTTAAGGCCATTTTTCTACCTGCATTAATTCACTATCCACAGGTGGAGACCTGGTGGCCTTCCCAAGCCTATGACTGCCAGCTTTGTGACAACGCATGAGTAGATTTGCAGTGATTTTTTCGTAATTAAAATATCCTTGCTCTAGTTAACCCGCTTCCAAGAACTCTGTTTTGGTGAACTGAATGGTCTTTTGTTCAATGTGTTATATAGCTCCATTTATATGAGGTGTAGTCTACTTGAATGCTTCCTGAAGACCATGCCTAACACTGGCCCTCCAAGATACAGGCCAGTAGCAGGAGCTCAAGCTGATTCCCAGCATGATGTCTGTGTTTGCAGGCTCATCTGCCTGAGGCAGGTGACTTGCTCTCCACCCTCTGCCTGACAGAGCCAGTGCAGCTCATCTGTGAGGGTCACACAAACATCTTAATCATCTCCTCAGCCAGTACTACCAGCACCACAGCTACTATCTGGAAGACTCCTGCCAGGTAACTGCAGCTGAACCACCACTTCTCTTGGCCAGGTGAAGGTGCTGGAGTGCAGACTCCTACTCCCATTTTGAATCAGATGAGCCCATTCCTCTGCAGGATTGTCCCTGCTGTTTTTCAGCAGCACCGTGAGTACACCTTACTTCTGACTGGTATCCCAAAGAAGGAATGCACAGGAACTGTTTTGCGTTGTCTTACCATTTTGTATTCCTCTGTGTTTCTCTCCTCACTCAGTAATTGCCATTAAATCCTTTATATTTTCCTGTCAAACCCATCCTCCTGTTGTTTTCTTTGTGCAGATTTCTGTGCAGCTGCAAAGCACTGCATTTGGGCAAAATAATGTGCAGCACCGTATCCCATACATGCCAAACTTGGACAAACAAGGTTGTGGGTTCTCATGCTGTTGCTGTGTTCACTGAGCAGTGCCTGCAGCCCACTGCTTTCATCTCCTGTGGTTGCCAGGAGTGACTGGCCCATTCAGATGGCCCTGTGCTCTTGGGTCCCCAACTAAAATCTCACCTTCTCTTCCTCACAGTAGGATGAATGCCTGCTTTTAGCCTCTTCCCCTTGTGTCTGAAGGCTACCTTATCATACAACATGTCCTTTCCAGGCATTCTAGGGAAATGTAGCAGAGGTTCATATGCGATGTTGTGTTTGCAACATGGATTGATCTTGAAAGGACGGAGCAGATGTCTTCAAAATGGGTCTTACAATGGCTGTGTGGTGTGGTCTTCGTGTGCATCTGTGGGTGTACCTGTTGGATGCTTGTCTGGAAAATGTGGGGAGGTGGGATTACTGGAATCTGCTGGTGAGTAAACATTACTTTCAGTGGAATCTCATCATTTTAGACATCTGTGATAAGGACAGCTCCATGTGACATGTTCAGCGTGTTGTACCTTTATATACTTAAGGAGGAGAAACAGAGCACTCAGCATTTGAGTTACTTTAGGTTTTTACTTCAGAATTATTTTGGCAAACAAGATATTGCTTCTGCTAAATGAATGTAGTGTATTTTTCAGTAGAGCCTTCTCTTTCGTGCGAGAGCTTTATTATGCTCTCTGTTGGTCTGGCATTGTGAACTGCCAGTAGCACTGACTGTACAGTGCAGTGAAGGACCTCTTGTACTGGTAAGTATAAGTTTAGTCATAATACTACAAAATGGATAAAAATGAGAGGAAAAAACCAGTTACAAAACACATTTTAGACCTCTTATTCTCCTCAGCTGAGCTTTAGACAGCCAAAGGAGCAATGCTAAATGGGCCGACTGGAATGTGTCCATTGTTACAAAGTTGTGGAACACCATTTAGGGCAGAGATAGTAGAAAAATGGTCCATCATGTGTGTAAGTTTCACTGCAGTCAGTACTCAAAATTGCAGCTGTCCTTACTGCCAGTAAGTCAGTTACTAGCTGAAGACAATGCTCCTTGAGTATGTGCTTAAAAATAAGCTCTACTTTATGTTTCTTACGGAATTAGAGCTTTAGTTAACCTTCTGTTGCTGTAACAGCTTTGCTTGTATGTGGGAGAAAAGCCCAGATTCCCAGGATGAGAAGAGCCCAATAACCCTGCCTCTCTTCTCCCTGTGCATAAATTTCTGATGGCTTAATCGTTCAAAATATCATTGTTACTGGTCCCTGAATCTCAGCTATTGAGAGCTGGAGGGAAAGTGGTTTTGGAAAAAAGTGGTTTGGTAATGTGTCCATGACTATAGGATTTGCCCCCTTTTGCAGTTTCCCGAAGGCGTGTCCCTGGGCTGACTTTTAAGTGGTCCAGTTGGACTTTTCCTTACCTCTGTTCTCCTTTTTCATTGAGAAAATGGGTCAAAAAACCTAGAAAGGGGGAGTTTATGTTGTTACATTCCTTACTATTTGTTCCTTAGAAATCTGGATCTGTTAACATTTCAAGTTTAAAGTCAAGATCATATCTTTCTGAAGTTACTGATAGAAACAGTCATGTACTAAGCTCATTTGGCAGTGAGTGAGCTGGCTGTTAGCACTAGGTAGCAATCTCTTAGAAGAGTGCATTTAGAGTTTTGTTTTTCTGGTATTAAAAGAATAGGTTGATGAGAAATCTTGATAGGCAGTCACAGTGTCCTTGTAACTGTCCTGCTGCCCACTGTCTGTCAAACCTGGGGGCTGATTTCAGGCAAATTTGACAACAGGCAGAGGGATTAAAAGTAGGCAAGGTTGTATAAACTTTGTAAGAGGTGATTAAAGAGACAGTGGAATATAAGCATTTGAAAGTTTGCCTCTGTTAATCCTTTCAGTCAATAGGACAGAAGTGACTTGGTTGTTGCTCTGTATTCTGAAGAAGAAAGGAAGCAAAGGTAGTGCTACTTATTTAGCTAGTTAAATGGAAGACACAAGTCCACAGAGAATCAGATGAAAGTGGATCTGCTTTTCACAGAACTACTTGTCCATATTAGACAGAAGGAAATATGGGGGTGTAATTTACCAAATATTTCAAAATTTCCAACTTGGATGGGAACTGTGGCCTTTCCTGGATCCTGGTCTTTGCTTTCTCAAATGCAGTACTCTGCAAACTACCTTAATATTTAAGTTAATACTGAGAAGTAAAAATTGTGTGCCTTATGTTATGAATAAAAATAACCAAAGAGCAAAATAATTTGGAAACTGTAAACAGGAACTGGCTATGGTCTTCTTTCATCATCTCATTCTTGATGTTCTGCACTTATAAGAAGTGTAATCAGCACTGCCTAAGAACAGAAGAGTGAGTGTACAGATTCAGGATTTTCTCTCAGGCCGTGGCCAGCAGCAGATACTGTAGAATGTATGATTTTCCTAGATCCTTTTCCCAGCTCCAACAAGTTTGTCATTTAGATTTCCTGAATCTGATTGATGTCTATATATCTTTTAGGCCCAAATTGATTTTATTTTCTATACTGGGGCAGGAAGGGGTTAAGTTTTAGCATGTATGGAAGCTGTTGCCTTCATTTAATGTCCCTTAATTCTTGTATTGGAAGAAAGAGTGAAGTCTTTCCATAACCACTTGCTTTAGGACACCTGTAATATAGCACAGTTTAGTTTCTTACCTACTTTTTCATATTGTAGTGGTATCATACATTAAATTTTCCTTGCTGCCCTCTTTGTTAGATGGAGAACCAGGACTGCATGCTGTAGTAAAGATGCTCTATTGATTAAAGTATTGTAATGATATATTATCTTTTGTTCTGTATTCTTCTTCTAATTAATCCTAGCATTTTATTTGCCTTTCTGACCTCTGTTGGGCATTGAACTCTGTAGCCCAACATCTATATCTAAGTATGGTACTTCAAGGTAATTTCCAAGGGGTAATAATAATTTATGAGTTCAATATCTGATATAAAAAACTTGGAATTTTTGCCAATGGATGCCTGATTTCACCGTTATCTCCTTTGAGTCTCTTTTTTGCCATTTTATTGCTACTGCTCAGTATTGTAGGCTCCTTTTGCAGCTCTTTGCAATTGACCCTTGGTTTTACTACCCTTCATGGCTTAGTATTTGCAGCTAGTTTTATCACCACATTTTACCACCTCTACGATGAAAATTGGCCATTTACTCTTTACTGTATTTGAACATGTACATAGGAATCATTAGTCTGTTATTGAACCTCAGTCATGATGAATTTATGCCTTGAAGCAAAGGCAAATGTTTCTTATGAAATGGTAGACCTTGTGGTCTCATGAAGGGGCTACAAAGGTAGTAAAGGAACTGACCTTATAGTCATGACTTGAATTTAGTGAGACTTTTCATTAACTTATAAAACTGGAAAGCTTTTGAAGACATAATACAGCAAGCTTAGACAATAATCGTTAATTTTTATTTCAGGAGAAAATGAAGTTCCCTCGGAAGATGCCCTAATACTACAACTGCACCTTGCAAAAGGGCATGAGAAATTTATTGAAATGCTGAAAAGCCAACAGCAGATCATTGTCGACTTACAACAAAAGCTAGCTGAACAGCAGCATGTATTGGTTAGCCAGCAACGGGAGATTCTCGAACAGCAAAGAAAAATGTATGAGCAAATGGATCTGGTCAAAGTCCAGTATGGCATGCTTTTTGATACAGTGAAACAAGTGTCATTTCAGAGTTTGCAAGAAGATATTCAGAATTATTTTGAAAGTCATCTTCAAGGACTTCAGAACCAGGTCAGAAACCATCTCCAGAAGTCATACTCTGTGCATAAAGTAGAAGTGGATGCAAAAGTGCTTAATGTTGGCGAGTCTTTGCTGGACTGTGGCCTTTGTGAAAGTGATGAATTTTGCAATTTCCAAAAGACACCTTCACAATGTGAGAAATGCACATTGTGTCCTGCTGGCTTTTTCCAAATGGCTGAGTGTTCTTCAAACTCTGATCGGATTTGCCAGGTGAAACATAATTCTGTATCTTTCAGTTATTGCTTATGAAGTATTATGTTTGACATACTGGGGTAACATCCTGGAAATAACTGCTTGGAGAGCAGGGATCCAGTTTGGAGCATGTGTTTTACTGAATGGGTCTATGGCACTTGAAAGTCTGTCAGTAGTTTTTTTTTGTGGGTTTTCTCTTTAGCTTTTACTGCTCTAAATGAGGCACTACTTTGTGCCTGTTGGGTGTGACACTTTCCCAAGTCTGACAGCTGGCAGAACTTTGATTCTTTTCATCATTTTAGGAAAAGACATTCTAAAGCATTTATACTTTTGAATGCTAAATTTGTTTATTTAGTCCCATTCCACTCAACAGGAACTTCTAGACATCTCTGAAAACTAAAGGAAAGCTTTACTAAACAAAACTATAAGTCAGACATTTATTTATAACTTTGGAAAGAAAAGGTGTCAGTTAAATGTAAGAACTAGTTTCCGCTTAAAAATAACATACAAACCTATACAAATATAGAACATTGATGCCTTTATTGTTAAACACATTTTGTTATAAAATGCATTTTATTATACAACACAAAATCAGGATGTAAGCAAAATAAGATGGTTCTTTGTTCATTTTCTGTCATTTAGATGTTGTAATATATACGGGGAACTTGATATTTAAAACAGTATCTTGTTTGCCAAGCATTGCCCCCAGTTCTTAGCCTGACATGAGCCTGATCAGCGAGTGACCTAAGCCCAAGATACTGAGAAGAAAGCCTGAAAGTGTCTGGTCACTTCCCTCTCTGCTAGTCTCAGTTTTCTTTAATGCTAGCATTTAAATGCAAATGTAGCATATTATTCTTTCCCCTCTGCCTCCCGTAGGGTGAAAGGAGGGCTTGTTGACAGGAAATAATACTTTCTTATTTACTGTTCATGTGTGTTTTTTGGTTAGCACCTTCCACCCAGACTAAATGTCCTTAAAAGACTTTCCCTACGCTGTCTGGATTGTTTCAACATCCTTAAGATCAGCTGAGTGATGCATCACTGGAGGATGTGAATCCTAGTAAGTTTTGCTTGTGCAGCCACTCTGTTCAGCTCATCATCTGCCCACTGCTAGCTTTCTGTGGACACACGTAGTCTTTTATAAACAGCTGACAAATCCAAATAAAAATTTTCTTGCTCCAACATGTATATAGGATCAGCCCCTTCTCCATCCTTACATATGCCAATAACCGGCAGATGGGTGTCACAGAGCCTGAAGAAATGCCTGCTTCAAATTTCAGTTGTGTTAGTGTTTCAAATGATTCTTGTGATTTACAGGACAGAGATGAATGCACTGAGTCTCCAAGCATTTGTGGTGAGAGGATAAAATGCCTGAATACTCCAGGTAAGTTATATCCTCTGGTAGTTAAGGAAGGAAGATAATCAGATCTTCAGGAACTGGCCAGAGAAATAGATAAAGACTCAGGTTTGCACATTAGTGAGTAATGACATGCGCAGCTTGCTGGAATCAGAGGGGTTGAAAAACACCCATCTGTAAGTTGATAGCAGTTCTTGTGGACAATGGGCTATTAAGGACATTAATATCCACAAGAAACATTAGATGGTCCCTTTTGCCTTACATTCATGGGGTTTTATATGTTTTGGTTTTAATCTTCACTTATGACCTGACTTTCTTGGTGCAGTTGGGGTCAAAAATCAAAGATATTATTTGTAATGGAAAAAAATAGTTGTCATTTTCCTTCTGCCGCACTGGGGTGCTTATCTGATTTGATAGCATGAAGGCTTTTATAAAGGCTTCCTCCATCAATCTTATTCTCTTTGAGCAACAATATTGTCAAATACTGACTAACGATCAACAGTTTTCACCATTTATGAGAGCTTGGGGGAATTTTTCAGACATTTAAGAGCAGATTTATCTGGTATTTTGCACTGCAGACTTTGCCTTCTTTACTTCATTACATTCTCATGGCAGTCAGAGCAAAATAAATAGACATACTGAGCAAATTGTATCCAGATACTAAGTTTCTTTATATTTGTCTAAGCTTTGGTCAACCAAAAAAGCTTGAAAGGAACTCTGATCAAACGGAGCATTTCCCAGTTGTGACCTGTCTCTGGAGTCTCACAGCCAAATAACTGAAGGAGAGCTTCTTTAGATTTTATGGTTTTCCTTCTCTAGACTTCTAACTTGCAAAAAGAGGGTCGCTGCTCTGAGGGGCAAGGGATGTTTTTAGCTGATTATGAGTCATTTTGTACCTTTTGCTACCCAGCCACTACTGGAGAAAAAACATGGGAGGGAATTGGTTCTAGGAAAGGGTGAAAAGAGGGCATGGTTTCTCTTACTTCCCCTGAACAGGAACTGTGTTCATTTGAATGGTGTTTTAATACAAAACACCACAGGAAACTGGAAATGACTAGAGCAAGAGAGCACTTAGTGTTGCCTTATGTGGTAACTGTTGTAGAGGAGGTATCATCAGTCTTACACAAGAAGAGGCAAGATGCTTTTAGACCATCTTAGTGGTGGACAGGTAGAGGGAAGACAGGTTAGGGCACAGAATTTGAGTCAGAGTATTGGAAACGTGTAAGGCTTGGTCTCTTCTTTAGTAAGATACCAGTTTGGGTTGAGTTGGTGGGTTTTTGGATAGAAGCCCACAGGGCCTTGGTCCTAGGACAGGAGAGCCACCAATGTGGTAGTCATTTGGTGTTGCTCTAGCCTGTGGCTTGGAAGAGGGAAGGCTGTAAGGAATTTATTCCGTGAGTTCTGTGGAGGTGGAAACCAAACGAGTCTGTACAACTGCTGGAGGAAAGTGAGGACAAAATGCTGCCAAGAAACAGGTGGGTAACATTGGTGTGTCAGACCACAGAAAGGCAGCAGCAATGTATTTGGAAGAGAAGGCCACTTACCTTGATTTGTCTTCTCTCGGTTTTAATGATGGCTTATAAATATGTGAAAGCAAACTATTTCCCATCAACTGGACAGGACTCAATGTCCTGACAATGTTGTTCCCATCTGTCATGGAAGAGAGAGTGTTCTTTATATTTTTTATTAGAGACAACTGCTACTTTCAGCCTGTCTATGGTAGCTCATTATCTTCTGCAAGTGTGATTGATGTGTCAAAAGGCAGTCTGAAACTGAATGTCTGTTTTGGGTAATGTAGGGAAGATAGGGATGCGATCTGTTATACGAGTTCCAGATGCTGAATGTGGTTTCTTGAGCTGCACGCAAAGGTTGTTGCATCTGTAGCAACTCATGTTTACTGTACAGTGTGAGAGGAGACAGAGCAAATAACAATAAAGAAACATTCAACTAGGAGCCTCTCTTTCTGCACCTTTCTGCTTTCCTCTACATCATATCTTCTTCCCTGGCTGTTTTTTCTTGCCTTTAACTGGGGTGAGAGTTGTTAGGTTATTTGATTAAAGGCTAGTCATCAAGTTTCAATAACACTCGGAGGTACATAATCAGTGAAAATAGAGTGCATTAGTTCTTTCTTAGATAATCATGGGACAGTGATCAGGCAGTTCAACACATGGGGTCAGCCAAAGTCAGTCTCCCTGGAATGCCATGCAAGCTAAAGAGGCTTTACTGTAGAACTTACTGTGGGATGCAGGGGGAGGAGGAATGAGAACCTAGACAGATAGCCCCAATTTGTAATTAGCCATGTTGATATATGATGACCTAAATTTGACATAGAGAGTTTAAAAATATATGGATTCCAATACTTAATCTGTTTGAATGTCATCTTTGCATCAGGCAGTCACCAGTAGTAACAGGAGAAAAATACATCATGCCTTACTCTAATTGCCTTGCAATTGCCTGGCCTCCATGAGTGGCAAGGGCTGGGAGTGTGCTGCAGAAAACCTTGATTTCACAAAACCAGGTTGAGTACAGCTGGGCTGCTCGTTGTTAGAGCAGATGCAGCAGTGCCCAGAGCAGGAACCAGGAAGAGGTGTGAAAGATTGTCAGGCAGTAAAGAGCAGTAGGAAGCAGTCACAGCATGTTGCTGTGTTTGCTTTCTGATCTTTGGCTGTCATTTGCTGCTTGACCTCTTCTGGGCAGAGTAGAGGGCTGCTCCTGCCCCGTGTCCATAGCATAAAACAGCCTCTGTGCTGCTTTGAAGTCACCTATTTGAAGTGGGGGAACACCTGTTGCAGATCTAACCAATAAAAGACTGGATAGCAAATTGGAGTGCATAGTCACCACAGGTATTTGTAAAACTTGACATTTATAAAAATCCTCAAATATAAATTACAATAGTTTAAAGAAGCAAATACCATAAAAAAGTTTTCTAGGCACTACTGCAAATCTTCTCTGCTATGCAAACCAGCTGTATTTGGGTACTTGGTTCATCCCGTATTTCTCGGTGATGGTGGAGCTAGTGTCATGTGAGCAATTACATTATGGTTAAAACTGATATCAAGGGAAAGGTTTGTCTGGGATTTTTTTTCTGTATTCCCTTTAGAATGTTCTTAGTTCAAAAAATGTGATCTTATTTATTTGGCTTTTGTTTCTCATAAAAAAGCCAGACATTTTCAGAGGGCAACATAGTGTTACATTTCTCATGACTTTTTTCCAGTGGAAAATATCTTACTGTTCTGCAGTGAGCTGCTTGTAGAAAATGATACCTGGTCTTAGAAAGAATATTCTCACATCATCAGTTGTGCAGTCCTACAATATCCATGTTGCTGGAGAATAATCACTTAAGTGAATGAAATGTAAATAGATGAAGTGATAGGAGGGTCACAGTGTCTGGTATTCTGTGATAAATAATGTAGTATCAGAAGTGAATTCTAGCCAGTATTCTGACCTCTTTTGTGGGCCAGGTGGATGTGTACTGCTCTATCTTGTAGTTTGCAGTATGTGTGGCGAGCTTTTCTGTCTGCATCAGCAGTCGGCATAGCCAGACCCTCCCTGGGGAGAGCAGTGGAGAAATATGGCTTGTTGGGATCTGTGTCAAATGCATTAGTCCCAGTCTTAAAGGAAATACCAGTCCAGATACGGGAACTTTCCAGCTGAAGAATAAAGCATATTTATGACACAGAATTTAGATAGTAAAGGATATTTAAGAAGAGCTATAAGAAAGCTGATTATTGAGTTTTAATTATGCTGGCAAAAAAGCGCAAGTGAGTGCTTTAGTGATTACATCTTGAGAAACAAACTGCAGGTGGTTATTCTTTAGGATGCCTCAGGTCTTGTCTATTGATTTAGATCCTGAAAGCTCCATGCACAAAGGTTTTGGGTTCTGGTTGCTCCAGCTGGAAGCACTGGCAGCTGTCAGTGCTCTTGGAAAATTGCCATAGAAAATTACAGGCTGTTTTTAAAACCTGCTCTTTGGATGTGCATTCTTTGATCCACTGAGGTCATGGTGTACTGTTTAGCAGCACAAAATTGATTATGTCAAATGAAGTAATTTCAAACGACATGTCTAGATATTATTTTTACTATTTGCAGCAGTGTTTTATTTTAGCTTTATCTCAACCACTGGTGTCCTGTGTCTTAGGACAGTGGTTTTCCACTTTTTAAATGTGTGGACTTCTGCATACTGATTTTAAGTGTGCTGTTTACAGTTTTGGTTTTCACTTTGTCTCTTGCAGATTCTTTAAAAACTGTACATAGATTGAATGCCAGGGATCCCTGTCCCTTGGGTTGCAAAGCACTGCTTTAGCAATCTCAGTGACCACAGGGCTGCCCTGTACCATGGCTGGGCAGGCAGTATGTATTTCTCCTTGTGTAGGGGAACCCTCCATTAGTGGAAAGTATCTGAGCTGCTCAGTGCACAACTTAGCCACCATGCCTTTTACCTCAGGGGAGGGATTGTCTTTGGAGCATTATCATTGCATCTGAAATGTTACAGGTTTTGGTTAGAATTGCCCCTCTGTAGCTCCTTTTTCACTCTAAACCATTGTGCTTGGCTTGGATAAGCTGAGTTATGCCTAATATTTCCTCTCTGTTAGCTATCAAAGTTCCTTTAGTAGCACAAAGTGGTCTAACGTCATAACTGTCTGCTGTTTTCTCCCTTATGATTGGATATGTATCATATGTGAAGCTGTAGAGTTCTTACTTTTAGTATTTTAAAAGTATGACAATAAAAATTATCCATTTCCCATGAACAGGTGGTTTCCGATGCCTTGGATTTGCTGAGAAAGATGCAGCTTTGGGAATGTGTGGAGAAGAGTATTTCTTTAATAAGGAAATGCAGGAATGCCAAGCGTGTTTAAAATGTGAAGATGGAATGGTGGCCATGCCTTGTTCCACTGTCAGTGATACAGTTTGTTCAGCACCCAGTGAAAACAAGCTCTCAGAGTCTTGGGCTGCAAATGTCATTCTACCCTCTGTGAAGTCTGGCATCTCTCAAGTCTACTCTGGCTTGAACTTGAAGATAAAGGGAAAGCTTCCCTGTGACATCCTGTCTACTGAAGATAGCAGCCTGGTATTCAGGCAGCATGGTCTGCTGTGGACTGACCTAAATTTTGCAGTAAAGCACAGCTGCAGGAATTTTTTGCAACTTTCCTTAAAGCTTAATGGCAGTGAGGAAGGCTACGAACTGAGTGGTGTTCGGATTGAACAGCCAGAAGGAAGGTATTTCCAGAGCACTAGTTTAAGCAGCGCTGCTGAAGTGGAGCCCAGCCAAACTCTTTCTGTGTATTTGAGGAGCCCCAATCAATTCTGCAATCAAAGCAAAGACTTAAATATTTATGATCTTAATAGGCCACTCAGTTTGTTTTGGTTGTCCCACGACACAGGTGCTGTGGCACTCAGTGCACAGATGTCAACAGCAATGCATTACCAAACAAATTATCGACCTACCTTTAAAATAGTTTCTGTTTCTGACCCTTACATGCTAAGTTTATCTCATGATGGCAGAGCTATAAAGTTCACTGAAACTGGTGTTGTCAAATTTGTGTTTCACCAAGCATTATATTCCATGGGTCATACATGTGTCCGGGAGGGCTTCTCCTTAATTTCTTATATCAATAGGAATGGTACCAATAGAGAATTAATGAATGTATTTAAATCTGGGGTAAATTACAGAGACACATCGATATCTGCTTCTGGAGCCACAAAAGTTGGTGCTGGGGATCTGATTAGCTTTGAGATACTTTCTCCTGCACAGTGTAATGTTAGGTATTTTGGAGATAGTTCTGGAATTAGTATGTTTAGCCTCATCTGGATCCCTTCGGCAGTTTCTAGTGCCATATCAGCCACAGTTTCTGTTACAGGTCTTCCTACTGGAGCTGTGAGAAACAAATTACTGGATTTCACCCAGGTCTCGTCCAATGAGAAGCAGATACAGCTGGTTTCTTCTGGACAGCTTTCTCAGAAGTATTTCATTTTTACTGAAAAGGGAGTTGCCAGCCTCGCATTTAACTTAAAGCTGATCCACTCATGCTATGTGCTCAAAATGACTCTCCACCAGTTGACCATGGATAACATGCAACCCACAGTGGTTGCTCAGCAGATTGGAGGTCAGATGCCAGAGGGAAGCATATGGACCAGTGTGTCCCTCCGTGCATCTTTTGCAGTACATAATGGAACACTGATATCAGTCTCTCTGGACTGTGTGCGTGGAAGGATCAATCAGATCGCTCATAAACATGGAACCAGTGTATCTATTTTATGGATTTCATCCTAATTTCTGTGCAGTGAAATTAGCACAGAATTGGCATTTAAATTGTATTTGAATTCTACTCTGATTCTATACATATTTGACACTGCATACTGTGTTGACATGAACAGATCATCCCACCAAAATGCTCTCAATTTTAGGAATATTAAAATATAATCTGAATTAAATGATCAGTGTTTAAAGAAAACAAAAGCTTTCAGTGTTCCACGATTTTAATTATGTTAACATCTTCAGGCAAGGGAACCTTGAATTCAGATCAAACTTCCTTAATTTTAGTAAAGCAGTCTCTTAAAATCGGTTATTTTGGGTAGACAAAAGGTGAGAGGTGAGAGTAAATACCTTTTAGTGCTGTGACTGAAAGCAGTACAGCCAAATAGTGGAAACCTGCTTTCAATTTCTTCACTTAACAGGCTAATAACAAGACTAAATGCACTTTGGGGCTAATTTGTCTACATTTTACAAAATGTGTTTTCTATAAATGGAGAGAACAGGCCTCAAACTAGAGGTGATAATATGGCAACACTGGAGTATACATTCTTAATATTACAGAAATGGACTGAATCAAAAATAGAACATTGTTTTTATAATAAAAAACAGTAGAACTAATGACTGTTCTAATTTAATTTGGAAATAATCTGCATTTAAGTAATTTGTGAAGGCTTTACTTTTGCCCATGAAAACTTGCAGGAGGAGAAGGAAGTCTATCCTAAAAAGTAAGAGTGGTAAGCAAAAAGAAATGAGTACTAGAAGCATGTCTTGAAAATAAAATTTTGAAAATTAAGCAACTTTTTATTCCATTTCTTATAAATAACAAAATATTTTTCTGACAAAAAAGGAACACTATTCACAAAGCCTATTTATTTTGCTGAACAACTGCTTAATTGCAAACTTTTTTTTTTTGTTAAAAAAACCCCTCAATTCAAAGAAATTGTGTATTCATTGACACTAATTTTTGTCTTCTTCCAACTCCTCCGTCAAACTATTCTTTCTTTTTCTAATCTGTGTAGGGTGTTTTCCCCCATTTTCTCCTTTCTCCTTCACAAATGCTGCTTCACTCTCTTATTTCTTTTGTTAGGAGTAAATGGGATGCCTTGTCACATCTCTTTCCAGCTTTCTTTCAGCATTCCTACAAAAGAATAGATGTTTGTGTCACATATGTAATTATACAGGAGGGACATTAACAATGCACTTGCAGGCTGCCTGAAATCTACTTTGCTGAAAAGGAGTATTATGCACTACGTAACTTTAATGTAAGTGCCTGCCTGAGTATGTATCTCTAAAATACATGTACTTTGCTGTGCTCTTAATTTGTTTTTGATCTTGTCACACTGTTTTTGCTGTATAGTCTCCTGTAATTTCCTGTGAAAGAATGAACCCAATTGCAAGGCTTCTATCTGGTTGGTTTTACTTGTAAAATTATTACTCTGTCTTTAACACCTGAATTTATCTTCCTTTTTTTTCCTTCAAGAATATACTCAAGAATACAGGCTTTGGACAAACTGCTCTTCTGCTCAAATAAAAAACAATAGTTTTTCTTGCTTTCAGCTGCAAAGTCTAAGCAGTCCATCACAAGACACCTCACTGAGCATCATGTTGCAGCCAGCAGCACAAACCAATAATCCTGGTGTCCCCGAAGTCTGTCTGTGCTTGTGTGTAGCTGAAGTCTCATTTCTTCTCACGAAGTCATAAGGAAGGGTGAATTGAAACCACTAATTAAAGGTGTTCAACATTTGCAAAATAGTGTTACCATCACAGAGGATAATTTGTAGTGGTAGAGACAGACTTCTGGAATGAAAACATGTATCTGTAGTGTAGAGAGCAGCTTCATTACCTGGGAGCAGAGCAGTTTTTCTGGGTGCTTCACTCTGGAGGCCTACTGAGATTAAACAAAGATAAAATGGAACAGGAGTTAAAGTTTTCTGACATACCCACCTGCTTTCTGTAGAAGGATGCACGTGATGTAAGAGCAGCTCTGCCGAGGGCAGATCTGGATATTTCTAAGGTAAGAATTCAGGGGAGGACAATGTTAGAGAAAGCTAGAAATGATGTGTTTATGTTTTTATTTAGAGGAAATTAAGAAAGTCACTTCCTTACAAATAGAATCCCTTCTTTTCCTTTGCTGTTTTGTGCTATGCAGTTGTGTTGGAGGCTGTCACTCCCCAGTGTGACAGCCTAAGTGTCATTCTGGATTTAAACCTGTGTAGCAGATACCAGAATGTGATGTTAGACATAATCTGGTACATCTTTAGCAAAGTGCAAATGTTACTTGAATATAATAACACTTGCCTATATATAGCACATGGCAAAAACTAATGGCATGATTTGCATGAGTATGCTTTATTTGTGTGAGATTGTGAGATCAGTAGAATTGCTTGAACAGGGGAGGAAACAATGCTCCAATCCTGTATTATGCACATGATGGTACTTATATTTAAATACACCACTATTAATGGATGCAGAAACTATAAAGAAGGTAAAAATGAACTTTATTACAGCTAAGAGAGATCCTAGAGTATGGATCTTCAATATTGTAAATTGTAGAGGATTCTGTTGGGAGTGCCTAGAATTGCCCTTAAATTCAGAGAGACTTTTAGAGCCACAGTAGCACAAATACAGTATTTTGCATCCATCTAGTAATGATAATGCATCTAAAAATGTTTTACTTATGTCATCTGTGATAAGGCCCTCAAATTATGAAAAAAGTCCTATCCAGTATGTATGTATTATTTGCAATTTACAGCAAGCTTAGCCTTATTTCAAGCAAGAAAAGGCCTCTTTTTCATCTCTCCCTTTCAAAAAAAGGAAAGCCTGAATCAGTAGTTCAGGCCACTCACTGACTGGAGTTATAGCAACAGGAATTTGGAGCGAGTATGTTGGAATCAATGTGGATGTATGATAGCCTAATTAATAGCATAGTGTATAGCCTTTGCATCTATGAAAATTATATATATTGCCCCATACCACACAACGTTAAGTGGTGCACTATGATTCTGAGTAAGATACAGTTCAAGAGAAATCAATGCACAATGAATGCTCATTTTTTGTCACTTATCCCATTGGATGTAATAAATTGCATGTCTTGACAGGTATATCTTAGTAATTATATTTACAACTTTTGAACTTCTTAATTATTTTTTCCCGTATGGTTTCTTTCTGTTCATAGCACAATATTGTACTGTGAAGTATGGAATTAATTTAAAAACTTTTCTTTTGCATCTTTTGATACCAACCACATTCATGAATATGGTTAAAATAGCTGCAGTCACTCCAATTCCTTCTGCCAGAGAGTTTTTCCAGAGGAAGTATTCATAAAGTAACAGAGTAAGTGTAAGGCTGGTAGAATCTAGCTGTACAGAAGGAGTTAAGTTAATACATCCAGGAAGGCAGGTGATTATTTCACTGTGTTATGCAGGTAATGGGCAACATTTAGTTATAGAAAACCTGTCCATTACAGGAGGAAAATAATTTAGGTTGTATAGTGCTATTCATACAAAAGGAAAAAGGATTTGGCTTACCAAATGACAAATTGTTTTGTATTGGGAAACATTTTGCAAGTTCAAAGGTTAATTTATTATCTATGTAAATTTTTAATGCTTTCTGTGAAGTCAAAACTGGAGAGAATATGTTAAGTCTGTTTTAATACTTTGGATGTTCCTCTGTTCTCTGGTCTCTGCAGATTGCAGTACACTGTGAAAACTACACTAGTTTCAAATGGTGCTTTTTATAAGATTTTCTATTTTGAAATATTGCCTTATTTTAAAAATACTGTGTAGACACTTGCCTCTGTTAATACTATATTGTAATATGTTTTAAGAGATCTTTACTGAAATAAATAAAATGTTAAGTCTTCATTAGTATTTTTCTTCTGTTCTGAGGAAGGCTAATGGCGGTTGTTGTGGTTTTTTACCACTGACTCTTTGGAGTCAGTATTGCACAGATGTTATCTGAATTAGTCACCTGTGCTTGTTGAATTGACACTAAACAGGAACAGTAATAGTGCACATTTCTAGAGATCTTCTAGTCTGCCTTTCTTCTGTTCCCATGGTTGTAACTGTAGATCTAAGATGAAAATTGTCAAAAGAGCGGTACGGTTTATCCTAGTCATGGGTAGCACCCTTGTAATACAGAGATTAAAAAAATTTGTCATGCCTTGGTGCTTCACAGACTCTCTGTCATATGTGGAAGCTTTTATAGTGTGGCAGGGAGTCCAGACCAGAGTGTTGCATCTGCACAGCTATGCTTCTGTCAGTCTGGGCAAGTTAAAGCTCGTGTGTTCTCAGTAGAAACTTTACAATTATTTTAAATTGTCCATCTGTTCCTTCTTTTTGGAGATATTATTGTTTACTAGATATGAATGAGAGGTGCTGTCAAATAACCTCCATTTAGAATGTTTTTGAAGGAGATTCCTCCAAAAATTGATTTCAGTCTTTTCCATAAAGGCAAAAAAGAAATTTTATGTGAAGATTTCACCAATTCCACTTGTACTGATTTGAAGGACTCAAAGAAATAATTGCTGTAAGAAGATTAAAGACATCATTCACATAGCCTAAATTAGCCAAGGATAAAATTCAGAGGAAGGAGAAAAGAAACATTTATGAAATAGTGGTGAAAATAGAACCATTCTCCTTCAGGCTGGATCAAAAACTACTTCTTCTCTTCTATTCTTCAGCAGCTGGTACTCTTTGTGCCCTTTCCCTAACAGTCCAAACCATGGTGATGTTTGTCCACATTGCAAGATGGCTGTCTCAGATTCACTTTAGTTTCTCTTTGAGGGCCTGACATTCACTTGTACAACGTCCACATGTACATGCCTGGAAGCACATTGTGCGACCGAACCTGGTGCCCCAGAGAGTTTGCCTTGAAATGAGGCTCAGAAGATGTTAACTGTGTTAGTGGCAGTGCCTGTGCTGTGACAGGAATGGGTAGCAAGTGGGCCTCCAAATACCTGCATTTCCCATATGCTGGACTTCAGCATCTCTGTGTCTGCACATCTTTCACTGTCTGGCTCTGGGCATTTAAAAGGCAAATGACTGCAAAAGAGGAATCCAAGAAACTCTTGTTTGCATTAAATAATTGAGTTGTTATTACTAAAACAAAGTTTCTTGGCCAGCTGCAGTTTGTGTGGCTTCCTTCAGTCCTTCCTTGGAGCTCTGCAGACACATTGTGACCTGCAGGATTGCATCTTTTTTTCATAGGCTCTTCAAAGGGAAACTAACCCCTCTGCAGACAGTCTAGTGCAATCCAGTTAAATGGTATCTCCTGAAAGTGGCCTTAAAGGACTGGATGTAATTTCCTTGCTAAAAGGGTGTTAATGTCTGGCTTTAGCAGAACCTTGAAGTAAAAACCTGTCATGTTTATATATATGAAGATATATATACACACATATATATTCTAAACTACTTGGTTAAACAGCATTTTCTCTAGAAGAAGAAGTGTGCGAAAAGGATTTGTAAAAGTTCCTGCATCTTCTGATAAAATCAATATTTCCAACTTTCACCTTTGCATTTTTCCACCTGGAAGGTAGAGGAAAGAAAGAGAAACAAGAGAATGAAGATAAGGGGAATGGGGAGAAGGGAAGAAAAGTAGGAGAAGGAAAAAACAATCTCCAGTGTTTAGGTAATTTAATGTATAACAATTTAAACAAATTTTCATCAGAACTTTCTGAAATAAATTCTTGGCTTTTCAACCAGTTATAATTGAAAATTTTTTTACTGAAAATTATGTTTATTATATTTGGTTTCATTTCTGTCTCTTCATTAAAGCACTTCCCACCCACCAACTTTGTAAACTTCAGTAACATTAGAGTTTGAGGATGCTTAAGTATTTTGCTCAGCTGGAACATTAAGTTGGCTAATTGGGTTAATTAAAAGCCAACTTATATGGGAAACCTCTGCATTTATTTGTGGGGTTTGGCATGCAAACCTCAGTTTTCATCATTACCTCTTAACTATGTTTATATTGGGAACTGCTTCTCATTAGATAAATGAGACTTCTCTGAGCTCTATGTGATCATCTCTTGACTGCTAATGGTACCTTTAATTCTACTTTGGGTATTTTCCTATTATATTGCAGTCAAGAATGTAGACATGTACTTAGTGTCTTCAGGACCTCTGTGTGTGTGGAATGTCAACAGAGTGTTCTGGTCACAGCTGGTTTTTCCTGACTTGCTTCATTGTTTTAAATCGTAAGTTGAATTCAGTGCAGGCGTCCATATGACAGATATGGGCTTTCAAAGCAAGTTTGACCTAGTGAGTGATTTAGACTCATAATCACATCTGAGTTGCATGATTGCAGCCTTCTTCTGCAGAGTATATAAAAAACTTCTGAGAATATTCATAGATTAAATGCAGGTGTCTTGAGTAAAGAGCTGGAGATGCTTGCATCAATCTCAAATAAAAGCCTCATACTCCACTCAGAAGGTCAAAAAAGTAAAAAATATTTAGTATATACTGTAAAATATACTGTTTGTTGAAGGAGAAGTACATTTGTTGGTTTTATTAGGAGAGGAGAATGAAAGCGTGTGCTTTACACGAAGTAGACAAGAAAAATTGCCAAAGATTCCTTTATGCCTGAAAATGCTCAGTATTTCATTTCTTCTTGAACATGTACCTAGATTTGTTTAAACCTTTGCTTCAAACTACTGCCCTATCAGTAACTTTATTACAGGCTTCATTTGTGCTAAAACCTTCGGAGTTATCCCCCCCCCAATATGCCAGACAAGCATAATACATTTCAAACACATTTGATCAATCTTTGGAAAATAGTGTCCAATACAGCAAGACTCCCAAGAGGTGTGAACTTTGTTATTCTATCTGAGGCAGCAGTTGTTCTCAGCTGCTTCATCCTCCTGAAGCCGTTGTCCCAGGATGGTCAAGCTTTCCCCCACGTTTTGGCCTTGCTAAAGGTGTTCAGTGACAGTTGTCTTGACTGGGAAGCTGCAAATACTTGATTTTGTTCAGCCATGAATGGTTTTTTTCACCCTGATTTTGGCCACTCTGTCTTTTGCCCTCCTTTCATGGTTAACCATGAGGCCAAAAATCCACTGTTCCCACATTTCCACCCTTGATTTGCACCCTTACTTCTGCTCTCTCATGTTTCAGTGTGTAACTGGGGTTTCAATTGTTGGTTTGTTGGCGGTAGGCTTCCCTCTTATCTTCATCTGTGACGCACCACATAAACACCACATACCTCTGAAAGCTTAGGTATGTGCATAACCAAAGTTGACTTGTACTTTCGGGTCTGCCTACAGACTTAGAAGACCAAGGTAGTGGCATTTTTATACCTAGAGATGACCTGTTTCCATGGCAGTGCTCCTGCACCATTTCACACCTCTTGGTACCACACCTTGGTCTTGAAACACTGATATCCTTGAAAACTTCCAGCCAGGGGAGGGAAAAGCCAAGCCAGGAACTTGATGCAGGGAAGGCTGTGGATGTGGGGCTTTGGCAGGGAAGGGTGTGGAATGTGAGGCTACAGCAGCCTACAGTGCCAGGATAAAACTTTTCTGTTTTCAGGGCCACTAAAATGCTGATTGCATTCATGCTACTCCAGAGGTATTTCTGTGCCCATCAAGGCTCCCCATAGCAGGTTTGTCTGCTAGAGAGGTCTTTTATTTTCGGTTTTGGGGAAAAGCTCTGAACAGGGCAAGGTCTTATTTGTTACTGCCTGGGCTCAGCAGTCATAAAAGTGGCGATAATGGTTGATAAGGGCAGGAAAAAAAGCAGATCTGCAGCCCTGGGGAAGGTTTTGACAAATGGATGCTCACCAGATTGGAGGTGTTGCTGACTTAGAGACTGATGGGCTCATCAGTTTGAGGCAGGTAATGCTACAGGTAAATGAGAGAAATTACTGTAGGCATAGTTGAGGTAGTTACAACAATCTCTTTATATACTGTTGACATTTTTTGGCTTCATAGTCAACTCATTTTTCTTTGAAAAAGACCAGGGAGTGAGGGATGAGTGAGGTCTTTGGGCTCAAAGAAAAGGATGTCTTTTTATTTTAGTGCTGTGCATTAAACAGCTGTGTTCATGACAAATCTTTGCCCCAATTTTTTTTGTTGCAAGTTATGTGCTCTTCTGATTCGCAATCAGTTAATGATGGATTTTCATTTTAGTCCTTGCTTTTACAAATTTTTGTCTTTTCTATTTCCTTCAGGGTATCACAGTATGTATCAGCTGATATTCATTGTAACCTTTTGTTAGAAATTTCTGTACAGATTTAAATCTGGTATTTGAATGTTAAAATCCCATATGGTCCTTTTCAAAAGGAGACAAATACACAGTGCGTAGCTTGTCTTGTAAAATGTTTTGAGCAATACAGATTTTTCATACTTCTCCTCCCTTATTTCTGAATGAGCAAATCATTGTAAAAATAAACGTTATGTTTCAGTTATGGTTTTAGGTGCTTAAGTCTATTTCTGAATGTGAACATCCATGCTGACATGCCTTACGTGCCCTGAGGTCAATTCAGTCTTCAAGTCAAGTCAAAAGAAAATATTCAGAGCAGAGGATGTAAGAATGGAAACAAAGAAGGTCAAACTCACCCCTTTCCCTCATTTTCTGTAGATTCCAGCTCAACTCTTAACTTTATTTGATACAACTGGATGTGTTGGTTGCTTTATTAGAAAGAAAAAGTATGTGTGGGAAGAAATCTGGTAATTCCTACATCATAGACTTGGAAAATACTTTTGGGCTTAAACTTTAACAGCAGAAATAGTTAGGAATGTTTCTAAAGACAAATTGGAAGGGATTCTGTACTCTTGACACTTCTTTTGATTTGTCTTTTTGCAGCTGGTTCATATTTTAAATTTGAGAAAAAAAATGAGAAAAATATTTCTCATGAGCATATGAAGTTCCTTAAAATCAGGCAGTAGAGATATTCAAGATTTCCCTTTTTGAGGACTATTGAAGTATTAATAATGACAATAGTATCGCCTTCAACCATCTAAGTGTATTAATGCTCAGTTACCTATTTTCCCAGACCAGACAGTCTAAAAGGAAACAGTAGTTTGGATAAACCAGCCAAAGAATGGCAGAACAGGACATGTCATTCCTCCTGGCCCCAGCTCACCTTGTGCAATTGAGCCACAGTTTAAAGAACTCCCTGTTTTGAAGAGAGGCTGTTGCCAAGATTTTGGAGCAGGTTTTTGAAACAGGCTCTAACGCTGAGAGCTCAGAACAATGACTCTGAAACCACTCTATCCACTACTCTATCCACTATGGATGATTATTTAGCTTTTTCTGGTGCTCCTTCTACTTATCTCCAGATTTCTTAAAAAGAACTGAAAGTCTGTTACCACAGGCTGTGTTTTCAGTGCATCTGCTGTCATCCACAGTGCACCTTGAGAGCTCTGTGTTCTTTCCTCTTCACTAGGAAACTAAAAAATGCATGTCTCAGACTAGCAATTTCTGCTATAAGAGTAATGAGAAATAATGGTTGTTCTAATTGTTTCTTTGCTCTAAAAAGTTTGCCGCTTGTGTGATAGACTAGACAAGAAGATTGAAATACAGGGCAAGGAAAATACAGACTGAGCACTGGGAGCACATCAGATCATCTATTTCCCTATAAATGGATCATTCATTCATCTTTCCTAAACTGAGAAGACTATTCCCCTTTGTTTTATTTCTAGTCTTACAGGGACCTGTGCTGGTTTGAAGGCAAAAGTGAACAGAGCTTTATAAAACATTGGATTTTTATGGATAATGTCTGCTCATTTCCTTATCTCTCTCTTTTCACTGAACTTTTAATAAAATTACCACCTTATGAAAAGGGATATTAACTATACTTTCATTTGATCCTGAAATACAGAGCCCCAGACTACATCAATATTTCCATGCTACATTCAGGGAAGAAAATGTCACATATCCTTGGAAATGAACATAGAACCATTCCCTGGCAATGGTCTGTATCAGAAGCTGGAGTTTTGTTATATTTACATTACTCCCTAGTAGTTTATTCTTGCCCCATATCCAGGTCACAGCACTGGCTGTATGATGGGTACAGAAGCTGTGTTCTTGTTTAGCTTTTAGGGTCTGACCACTGAGTGATGGTATGACTGGGCAGGTGACTTAATCTATTTTAAAAACAGAATAAAGGGTCACTACTTTACAGGGGTGTTATGAGGGTAAAATTCATTACTAATGACTGTGAGGTGTTCAGATGCAGTGGTAATGAGGCTATATGGATGTCTGGAGTATGTGCTTCACTGCACATCTGAAGCAAAACAGGTCTGTTTCCTTGACAACCCCTTTGCATCTGTACCACTGTAGCTGCTCTCCACCGGACGTGGAAATATCAAGCATCATTACTGATTCTTGCTCACATTTTGCTCCATTCAAATTGTGCTATTAAAAAATTCAATTTGTCACACTGACAGTGTACTACTCTGAATGGTGGCAGGACGATTCCTCTCTCTTTCTCCCTGTCTCCCTCCCCAGAAGTGCAGTCCCCCTTTTTCTCAGCTTAGCCCTCTTCTCTGCTTACAGCAAAAGCCTCGAGGTCACCCCACCTTTGGTGAGAAGCAGCAACACTTGTATATGCAGTGCACAAATGTGGTGATATAGAAACACATCAAGTCCATGCCCATGCACTGCCCTTGAGGAAATTAAAACAACATGAACTTTCTGAACAACAATTAGTGCTGCCATCTGTTACTGTCAGCAGATGTATGTGATAACCTTGTGTTCACTTCCTCAGAAAGAGCTGTGTGTATTTCACTTATGTTATCCATAAAATCTTTTCCTTTCAGCAATGTAGAGATATGTGATACTATCTAACAGCTTTATCCTGACATGTGTCATGGCTGTGTGAGTGCCTTTACATAAAACAAAGATCAAAGGGATCTGCAGCTCTGAGCTGTATGCAGTCCCTGTTTCTAGACCTGTGAGAGTTTATATCCCATGGAAGCCCAAGGACTGCCTATGGGACAAAGTGCAAACTTTATTCAGCCTTGTCCTCCTAATGCAGCCAGTGTCTGTGTACACCTTTGAACTCCCATGTATTAAGATGATTGGTGGCTGTCAAAGATCCTTCATATGGAGTAAAGCAGAATAGTTGTGTTTAAACAGTTGTCACCAATTCAAAATAAAGACGTCAGTTTTCAAGAGGTTGGTTCTTCTCCTTGTCAGTCTAGCCCAATTATAATGTAAAGATATAAGAGAAATACAGGGGGGAAAAAAAAGTTGTAAATGTAGTTGAGTTCAAATTCCAATGCTCTGCTTATTCCCAGTCCCTGTGTCTCTTCAGCTCAGTTTCCCTAGGGTTTGTTGTACTGAGCACTTCTTACATCCCTGTTCATGAACATGTTTGCAGCATTCTGCATTTGCACTGGGTGATGCCCCAGGCAATAGTGCTGAATAGAAGGGTTAAGGTGTTGCAAAACTGAACACAAAAATCAATTTCTGATTAAGAAATGTTTTATGGTTAAAAGGAAAAGGAAGCACGGAATGTGGGCCACAAAGTCTGTCCTGTAAATCTGCCCAGTCATTCAGTGCTTATCTGAGCATGATATTACCATAATTGTATCTTTAGTGTGAGTGAGACCTCCATCTATTATCTAAAAGCTGGAATGTGAATAGATACAAAGAAAGGAGAGCCTTGCTTGTTTGCAGCTAGCACTGAAGGCAGGTCAAGGAGACTTCTCTGTGAGACCTAGGTACGTTATTCTAAGAGTTCCTCCTTGCAGGATATGTTCTACTTCTTTCATGCTTATGCACGTCCTTTTGCCTGAAACAGGGTGGCCCCTACTAAACTCTGTTTCTTGGAGCAATATCTGTTCCAAATTAAGACATAAGGAATTGTTCTACAGTATCCTGGGAGATCATTTTCCATTTTAAAATCAATACTAATTAAATGTACTTACTTTAATGTTAACATAAATCAGTTCCAAATTTACAGGCTGCCAATACCTTACAAAACATCATTTACCTTAATTCTAATGAGATCTTCCATCAGTGTGTCTTCTCCAAGTTAATTAATTAATTGCCTTTGTTTTTACATAAATGTAAACACACACATCTAGAGAGAGTATCTACACATGAAGACAGGGTAGCAAACGATTGGGAGTTAGATTTTTGGCCAGGTGGGGGTTGAAATTCCTCTTAGGTATAGGAGCCCTCTGAAACCAAATCTTCTAAAACATTCTAAGTAGGCTGTTGGGAAAAATGAGAAATCTTTTATGTGTGTGTGAGAAAGCACTGGCACACATGTCTAATTCCAGCACAGTAGTCAGCTTCTGCAGTTTTCACATAGGAGTTAAAATTTCTGAAAGAAATGGAACTTCTCTCCTCCTTGCTTCTTACTGACTGTTTCATACAATCAGGTGTACTGATTTTTCTTAGGATGCTCAATTTCTCTGAAAATTATTAAGGGATTTTAGCATTTTCCCAGCAGGTATTTTAAATAGCTGAGCATTGACACAGCAGCAGAGCTGCACTATAGGAAGTGTTCAGAGAACAGCAGAATGTTCTTTGCATTTGACATAGGTACCAAGAAAGCTTTGGCTACATGACAAAGAGATTTTATGGTACACATGTTTACTTTAATGTGGGGCAGGGTAGAAGAACATATATATTTTTGTATCTACAGACAAAAATATGTCCCAGAAATATGGGAGCCATATGGGGAAACAGCAATTCCTTGTACTGGGAAAAAGACTTAAGTGTGACAGAGACCTGAATGAAAATAAACTTCCAGATTCAGTAGGCACCTCTGCAAAGGATTAACAAAGCAAATGCAGTTCTTGCCTCTAACAAGAAACAGAGCCCTACATTCAGTACAACCAGTTACCCCATTATATTTATGTCATGGCAAAACTGTGAGAAGCAAGGAATCACACTCTTTCATATTATAGCTTGCTGTAGCTGTGCACCACATTTCTCATTGACTGGACCTCTAGATTGCTTCCAATCAATAAAAAGCCTGGGCCCTCCATTGTACACTGCCTAATGGACTGCATTTCTGTAGGAAATCAAGTCAAACTTGTGTCTTCAGTGGGAAAGCTGGTTTCAGAAGCTCCTTTCCTCCTTCATAACAGTCATGATCAAGAGTTGCAATGCCGTACCAAAGTTTATCACCTCCAAGTTGTGAGGTTATGGCTGGTTTTGTAATTCTGTAAGACAGGTCATGAAAATGCTTACAATAGTCAGCAGAGTCTTCATGGCAGATACTTCTGAAGGCAGCTTCATTGTCACTGCATCACTGCACAGTAAATGTCACAGCTGAGTGCAAGTCTATGAAAGAAACACAGAAATCCATGAAAGAACATGAAGAATGTAGATTGAAGAATGAAGAATGCAGTATACCCTTGCCTTCCAGCTATATGGTAAACAAGCTTCTGGACACAGCTGGAAAGAGAAAATGGAGCAGCACCCAGATCTTAGATTGAGTTTAGATATATACAGCACACGATCACACCACATCATTGCAACCTACAGATTTTCTAGCAACCTGTGGTTGTTTCAGAATTTTGTCTTGACTTTAGGTGGGAAAAACCCCTATGTGACTATCCTCAGGATGCTCTTTCCTGGCTATTCCTGAATGAAATGACTACTTTATATTAAAATTACTTATTTCAATTTATTTAAAACTGAATAGAACCAGAAACCTTGAAATGCTCTTACATTTAAAAAGGTGTTTTGTTTCATCCCAACTCATCCTTACCTTAGTGCTGATAGTTTGGCAATTGTTTGGATAAGGAGGATCATAAAAACAGATGTCAAATCTTGTATGGAGACCAATGAACCTTCTTTCAGAAAGCTCTTTCCTTGCAAATCCAGCAGTGATCTTAGATATGTTGACTTATTATTCTGACCTGTGATTTCAACATCTTCTAAACAATAATCTGGAATAGCAACCTTCGTGCTGGCAGCTCTCAAATGCTTCTGTAGGGATAAGGAATGTAGTCGTAGTGTCCAGACTTCTGATTTTGCAGGCAACTCTGCCAAGCTCCTAGAAATGTACACTGAAATCAGCTTTGGGACACACTCACTTGAGTTCCTGTCCATACAAGTGGATCTGGAGCTCCGAAGTAAAAAATCTCTACCCTCCTTCAGAACAAGAATCACTTAGTACAAACTCAGTGGGTGTATACCATAAGGTTGGATCTCTGTGTATGGACATTACCTTGGACCAGAATGGGCTGCTTGATATGAAGAACACAGGAACTCTGTGCTGCTCATGAGCAGTTCACAACACTACACCTCAGAGGACTCTTGGTCTGCTGTAATTTAAACAAACTACACAGTCCATGACAATCTTGTGTTAGAAGGCTGCAAAAGTGACTTAGATCTCACATGTCTATTGTACTTCACAGTATTTTCCCCTTATCTTGCCTACTGTGCTTGTGGTTAATGCTTATAATTACTTTAAAAAAGTATAATCATGTAGTGGGAACACAACTCCTTTGCTGCTGGTGGGGCTGCAAATCACTTCATGTCTCAAAGAGATTTCAGTGGGTATGATGGAGGCAAGATATGGGCTGTTCAGGTCTGCATTCTGTGAATGTGCCCCACTACAATGTTGGGTCATTGCAGGCACATTGTGAATGGAAGGTTAATGATGTACCACAATGTATTGCCTTCAGACTATGTTTTCCAGAAGTTTGTATTCTTTTTAAGTGACTGTCAAGGGTTATAATCCATCAGTTTGAAAAATATCACTCCTCTGAGTCTATCCTTGAAGCAAACTCATCCATTCCAGTGGGCTGAAAAAGTTTAACATCATCAGATGCTCTATTCCTGGATCACTATGTGTGTGTAATTGCCTGGAATCCCAGGCTTTCCCATCTGCTTTCACTAAAGAACTGTGCTTTTCTGCCTTTAAGAGATTAAAAACAGACACTGTACTTTTTTGGGCTGGGACCATCAGGCATCAGAAAGAGAGGACACTAAAATTTTGTTTGAAACAAATTAAGTGTAACAGGAGCTTTTTGGGGGGAGAATTGCATGTCTGTATGTGTTTAACACACAAATGGTGCTTTATGCTTCATCAAAGCCAAACCCCAAAACTATTCATAGTATTTGCACTGTTTGAAACTGTCTCTGAAAGGGTACCCTAAATACTCAGCGGGGAGGGGTGTAAATCTTCATTTTCTTACTTTAAAGATTTCCTGGGGACAAGTCTAAAAATATGCAATCACAAAGATTTTCATTTAGGGTATTTCTTCAATTAATTTATCTAAATTTGGCATAGAGTGGTAAGGAGGTTAAATGTCCAGCCAGATAGAGTGCCTACCAGTACAGGACAAAACATTTCACAGATACACACACAGAAGCCTTGAGTGGTAACAGAGAAGAAAGCAAAACACACACAACAAATATTACTGTAAGATGTTCAGAGTCTGTCAAATTACAGGAATACACAGAAAAAAGCATATTATTTTAATTTTTTTTTTAGTCACAGAAGTTACAGTTTTTGGATTTTATGGATTTGTACTTATCCCCTGTAATGTAATTCTTCTTGAATTCAGATAGTGATAACAGTCTTCACTCACCTGAAAAACAACTACATTAGTGCACAGGTGATACACAAATGAGCTATTGAAATCTCTGAGTCTGAAGATTTGTATTGTGGACTAGTCTTGTGTTTCCATCTGTCTTTGCTTCTGACTGGTCCTTTTCCGTCAAACCTCCAGGAGATACATGTCTCAGAGACACAGCTGTGTGTTTGCCTCCCACTCTTCTCACATTTGCATTTTCTGCTTCTCAAAGCTTCCTCCAGGGACCTTTTAAAGTAATGATGATATTCAGGATCATGACTTTTAAAATACCATGATGAAAGATTTGTTTTCATGAAAAAAGATTTTAATTGTCTTCAATAAGCTTTGAAAGAGGTGCTAAAACAAATTGATAATTAGTAATTCACAAACAAGGTAGTGCAACACATAAAAGATTAATTCTACTTCCAACAAAACCAATGGCAAAGTCCCCCCCTCAGCCCACTGGGGCAGAATCTGACATTGGGTATTTGGTCTTCTGTGTTCTAAAGGTAAAACATTTTCCAGCGAATATAACAAATGCACAAAGAGCTGCTAGAATAGCTGTACAACATTCAGGAACTCAGAAACTCGATACCCCTTGTACTTATTTAAGAACCTGCAGGAAATGAATTACATATCATTTGCTCTGCTCAGAATAGAATCACATTTATTTGTATTTTCTCAAAGTTTTTTTTTTAAATAATGTCTTAAATTTTCAATGAAATTATAAACATTAATGATCAATATTTAATGCAAAACCTCAGTCTCCCTTTGGAGCACACCAGCCCTGGAACAGCTCTGGAATTTGGCAGGAACACTGCTGATAACAGAGTGTAGCAGTTGCCTCTCAGGTCACACTGTTCACATGTGGCATGTTTATATTGGTTAGAATCAAGTGTGCAGTACTGCTTTAGAATCAACACTGCTACTATTTCTATTTGTTGTACTCTGAAGGTGACAGGGGTATGCAAATGTGAGAAGGCTGTCAATACATGTGTACATTCAATACAGTGCAAGCTGTGTGTGTGTGTGCAGGTGTGTGTAGAGTGGTGTGTAATATATATATGTGTATATATATATAAGTATACACACATTAAAATGACACGTAAATGAAAAGACAAAGCCTTAGTTTTATGTGCATTTGCTAAGTATTTTTAGGAAATGAGCACAGTCACAGCAGTCACTCTGAACTAGAAGAAAGCGTATCTCCCCCTAGGATAAATACACTTTTCTGGAGTGAGATTCGCTAACCACCTTTTACTCAAAATCCCTATTTTTTTTTCAGGAGGGAAATAAAGTAAAAGAAGCAGGTCCAACAATAAGCAGCTAAAAAAATGATAGCGCAAGGTACTTTTCCTTGAGGTCTGGAGATTAAATCCATTGAAGCAGAGGAGAGAATGAAATGTCATTGCCCCATCTCTGACTGTGAATGCCTAAATAAAAGATAGAGAAGTATCTCCATGACTATGTACTAAATCCCATCTGGCTTTTGTATGTAAGGGAAATCTGTGGCAGGAGTCTATGGAATGAGACGGTAAGAAATCCAGTTTGTGTTCCAGAAAGGACTGCACTGAGCTAAAGACTCACCAATAAACCTAAAGACCACACCATGTGGTGGGCTAATGCAGGTCTCTCAAGGCATCCCCAGAACACCACCTAGTAGGCTCCTACAGACTGGTTATAGTGAGGACATGGGCCTCAAAGTCTCTTATGTTTCAAGGTGGGGTTGCAAATTTTGAAGTTTTATTGGTGATTAAATCTAGTTGGTTTTGTTCCATGCTTCAGTCCAAAATAAGCCTCTAGCTTGCAAATGCTGCACTGGCCACAAGAACATTTATGCTTACCTTTCTACACATTAAGAGTCACACTGGTGTGTTCAGATACGCAGATTTCAAATGCTAATTGTTGTTACAATCATTTAATGTATAAATGTCACTGTCACTTTTTCACAAAAAACACCACTTAGATTTCTTACCGTGTCATAAATATCTGGATATGAGAGATTTTTGCTTTATAAACCACAATAACAATATAGTTTTGCAGTGATTACCTAAGATACCTCCTGGAAGGAAAGCACAGGTAAAGCAGCTGTTGCTAGCAGGGTTGTACTCACTTTATGGATGCAGAGAGCCCCTGAAATAAGCTTAATACAACATCTAGTGAGAAAGCAGAGTGTTTTATATTGCCCCTTCTCATAATTTCTTACCCTACATTTTTTTCACTGGTGAGAATTTCTTGGTGTCCCTCTGACTCCATCTTGCTGTTGAAGCAGCACAGGAGCACAAGTCCCAGTGCCCTTCTTACAGGCACCAATAACAACTTAGAAGAGGAAAAATCTCAGCCCACAATATCAGTTTCATAAATGTGGAATTAAGAAGAATTTGCAGGGAATAACCACCTTAACATTTTTGTATAGTTTTGGATTGATTTTTTTTAATGAAGCAATTACTTGCAAATTTTTCCAAAACAAAACCTGTCAGCTTTCCCCCATGTAATTCTTTCTATTGGTAGAAATGTATCATTGCCTTTGTCAGAGCCTGAGTGTGTTCACACTTGCCTTTACACAGCTACTTGAGCTTTCCACAGCAGTAGCAGGTAAGATGAGGGTCAGTAAACAGAAATTGGGGTCAGTTTTCCAGATACCACATTACATAGCTCAATCACTAGCTCTTTCTAGAATGCTTCATCTAAAGACATTAAAGTTTAGCTGCCTTTTAAAGCAAGGTCACTCAGTTTCTCCAGATTCAATATCCATTCTGTGACTTTTTACACAAAGACCCAAATAAGATTTGCTCACAGTTGTTTCTTAGCACATGAGTGGGCTTAGTTTGTTGAGAGGCAATTTGAATATTGTCAGAAAGTGGAAACAATGACGAGTTAATGCTCCAGTCCAATGTCTTCTTAGTTTAAAGAAGAGGACATTGAACCTGAAAACAAGCCACAATATCACAGTGCTATTTCTACTGTGGGAATTTTGTGTACAATTTTCAAGAAATGTGTGCAATTCAGAAAACATATTTTCCTGCTCTTGGGTGGGAGAGATCAATGTACAAAGTAATTGGATTACAAACAGAGCAATAGCAAAGAAACACTTGTTCACAGTGTGTGGAGCTACAGGGAAAACAGAACTTTCCCTGCTGCGCTGTAATGTTTGATTTTTCCCCTGGGGAAATCCTAAGCCTCAGGTCCTGGTCTTCGTGGAGGATGCAGAAGGCTCCATAGGGAGCTGCTGCACAGGGAACTGCTGCAGCCAGCCAGGGGTGAAGGGCACAGGCAAAGACAGGTCTGAAATATCTGTGTGATGTGACTCAGAGGAAATCCATGTAGCCAGGCCCTGTTTATTTGCATGCTAGTCTTCAAACTAGTCTGTATTTTTCACAGAAGTTATATAATGACAAGACCTTGAAATATAGTTGTTTGGTGACATTGCAGCAGTGAGATACAGCTGCTTGCCATTGCTGTCCAGCTGATTTGTGCTTTTCATTACAGCAATATGATAATAAAATCGGAGTCCGAAGAAGGAAAATGACAGACAAAAGCAGATGCTTGCCAGTAGTGTGGTACAATGAAGTCCCTTTTTCTGTCTGGAAATATAAGCCTTTTACATCAGTAGAAAGCTATTTAGTCTATTCTCATTAAATTTATTGGTGGGGTGATTTTATATAGGTCTGATGGAACGATTTGGTAAAGCTGGCCACTGCCTTTTTCTATGTGTCTTTTTTTCAATCACTGAAATGGCCCATCAGGCACTAAACCTGGCTTTAGTGGTCAACTTCAGCAATTAGAGGGAGCTAATAGTCAGAAGATGCTGAGGTCTGCAAAGCAATTCCTTTGTCTATTTTTAATCACACCTCTTCGGAAAGACGCTGAAAATCTGAGAATGTGCTGCCATGGGATTCAAGCTCCAGCACTTTTAAGCATCTCTTCTAGGGAAAAAAGAAACACAAGAAGCAAATGTTGCATGGTTTGGGTAGAGGCTTGACCATTGTTTAAAACAGAATAATAAGAAATTGAAAGTAAAAAAGGGTTAATGTTTTTTCAGTTGAAAAAAGCTGATGTCCAGCTCACAGCAATTTGTCACACTGATTTGCAGGAAAGATATATGAGTAAAACTGCAAGGAGGGGCCAGTTAGTGCTTGAGAGGGATTTTTAATGAAAGGGGCTGTTTCAAAGGCAGAAACAGAAGAGAAGCCCCTTAGGTGAACATTTGTAATGAAATAATGTAATAACTCAGGAACCAGGAGCAGAGTAGTGCATTGCACAGGTTGGAAACACACGTTATAGCATGGCATGGGTTCGAGTGATGGAGGGTAGAGCTGTCTGACTGTGCTAAATCTCCTCTGGCTTTTCAAGTGCTCAGCAGTGGTTCCTCCCTCCACAAGGGAATCTTCAAGGAATGGGGACCCCCGACTTTAGCACACAGGATAAAACAAGGCCATGCCTTGCTGCAGCATGGCAGGGCCAACAGGGCTGCTCAAACCCTGTGGCACTTCAGCCCCAGCAGGGTTGCTTTCCAGGGAGCAGTGAGATGGTCCAGCCTGGCCTTGCTCCAGCCCTTGGCTGTTCCCACATACTGCTTTTCTTGCTCACTGATCCATGTCTATGCCCAGACCTCAAGGGACCAAACCTGTAATACATCTCTGAGTGGGGCCTGACTTTTCAGAAAATTGTCAAACTGGTATTTTGAGCTTCACATCTGTCACTGCACTGTGTTTTAGTTGACATGGCATTTTTCAGCCTGATTTCTGTAGCTGCTGATGGCTTTGAAATTATCAGCATTTGTTTCAACAGGAAAGCCTGTTCAACAAGGGCAAGTGCCAGATCCTGCACTTTGGCCACAACAATCCCCTCAGTGCTACAGGCTGGGGACAGAGTGGCTGCAGAGTGGCCAGGCTGAAAGGGACCTGGGAGTGTGGCCAGAAGGTCCAGGGAAGGGATTCTTCCTCTGTACTTAGCACTGGCGAGCCACACCTCAAGAACTGTGTCCAGTTCTGTGCCCCTCAACTTAGGAAGAACATTGAGGTGCTGGAGTGTGTCCAAAGAAGGGCAGTGAGGCTGCTGAAGGGACTGGAGCGCTAGTCCTGTAAGGAGCAGCTGAGGGAGCTGGTAGTGTTCAGCCTGGAGAAAAGAGGCTCAAGGGAGACCTCATCACTGCTGACAACCACCTGAAAGAAGGGTGTAGCCAGGTGGAGGTCACTCTCTTTTCCCAGGAAACTAGTTAGACAACAAGAGGGCGCAGTCTTAAACTATGCCAGGGTAGGTTTAGGTTAGATATCAGGAAGAAGTTCTTCACAAAGAGAGTGATAGGGCATTGGAATGGGCTGCCCCGGAAGGTAGTGGAGTCACTGTCCCTGGAAATACTGAAGAAGATACTGAACGTGACACTCAGTGCCATGGTCCAGTAGACAAGGTGGTGTTGGGTCATAGATTAGACTTGATGATCTCAGAGGTTTTTCCAACCTAGCTGATTCTGTAATTCTGTGTTCCTGGGAGAAGAAATAGCTTCTCTGAGTGGTATCCTGAAATGAGCAACAGTGCCGGTGACGATACCAGCTGAGAGAAGAACATACACCTGAGCATGGACCACAACATCTTCTAGAGCACTCATAGATACTGTAGCGGTATCCAGAATAAGCTCCTGGATAGTCAGAAGTGATGAGTGAGCTGAGTTACTGTTGGACAATTTCTTGCCATATATTCAAATGTTTCACTTAATTTAATGTTCAGTGTTGTCATTTTAGGGCTTGACAAAGGAAAATTGGGAAAAGCATCACTAGTGCTTTGTTGTAAGTTGGGGTATGTTACTGATACCATTTAAACAGCCATTTGTACTGTGAAGAAAGCAGAGTTATCTGCTTCCTATTTGTAGAAGAATATTAAAGACTGTGAAGCATCAGATAGAAAATGAGGACTTGTGAGTGGTCCTAACACACTAAGCATCATACAGCAAATTGCTATACATATTGTGCCAGCATATTTTCTGTGGGTTTAAATTACATGCACAGAGTATTTATTCTCATTAGATACTTGTGATTAATAAGTGTCCATCTGAACACTCTAATGGCCACATGATTACTCAAGTGTTGAGTTTTGCAAGCAGATTTACCCTCTGGCACTTTATAGAAATAAGATGGAGAAAGAAGAATACAGTAGGTGATGTTGCAAAACAGGGGATAAATCTAAAAATAAATACTCCTCTTGAACCATTTCACAATAGTTTAGTTTACAAAGCAGATTAAACAAATTGAAATCCATTAAAAGAATAACAATCATATGTCTGAGAAAGTAATTTCCTATACTAGAATCAGACTAACAAAATTGTTTCCATTTACAACTATGTATGCAGCCTAATCCTGTAATTTTCACAGCATTCTGCAAACTAACTCATGACCACTTCAGAAATATCCATGTCTTCACCAGACTAACATAAAACTATAGTGAGTTTAAACCCCACCACTTAAAAACTGAACCACATGGGGTTTTTTTCCAGAATTTTAGAACTGGAAGGTTGTTAAAACTACAGATCTTGGGGTTTTTTTTTCCCCTTTCATCTCTTTGTACTAAGACCACTTACTTACTAAACATTATGACTAAAGACAGCTGTGTTTATTTCTCTTTCTAAACTATATCTCTCACAGTAGTAGTTGACAACTCCTTCATTAGACAAAAAATCCTTGTTCTCTCTTAATTCACCCTTAGAAAATGTAGTGATTTCTTTGTAGTCTTAGCTCATAAAGAGGAAGAAATCTACAGGATACTTTTAAGTATTTTCAAAGTTATTTCTATAAAGAAAAGTAGCAGATCAGTCACTAGCCATGGAATGCAGCTGACAATGCAGTTTGTGTAAATGCTTACAATCATTAATACCTATTGAATAATAGGGCATACATGAATAATCCACTTTTTTCTATACATAAAGACACACGTACTTCAAGGTTTTCATCATCCTAGTTAATCTTCTCTTGATCCCTGTCCTTCTGCTTATGACATCTCAGGCACATTCCACCTAAAGCTCTTCTAAAAGAAAACCTCATCTTAGGATAGTGAATGAAAGACAGTGTCTCATTAACCCTCGCAGAATTACTTCACTTTCATTTACTTTAAACAAACACCTGATTTCCATATACATATTGTGTATATAAGGCTCTAAGCAGACCTGTTGCCTATTTGGGATACATTTTCAAACACTTATATTATCCTTGCATTAGGGAATTTTGCAAGAAATAAACCACCCTGAAGAACTAACAAAGAATATAATCTCTGCCACAGGGGCCTGTAGGATGCTTCATAAAACACAGTCAGGACCTCACACTCTGCTCTGAATGCTCCAGATCCTGTTTACTGATATAGCACTGCAGTGCTTCTCTATACTCTATTTATTAAGTTTTCCAAATGCTTTTTAAAATATTGTACTGTCATCATTTTATAAGTATGTTAAAGTCATTCATGCATTTTGCTTGTATTCAGAAACACAAGCTTCTTGTTTAATTTTTGGTGAAAAATTATTTTGCCATGCTACAGTCCCCGCAAAATAAGGGGCAGTGGCTTTTTGTGCTGTTCAGGAGCTGAATAAACTTCCACAGTTTAAATTCTTTCTATCTGCCTTCTTTGTGGAGTAAATCAGCATCCATCTTTTTGGAGGGTGACTGGCAGTCCTGTCTTACCCCTATCCCTAGAGGATGGACCTCCAATCTGTTCATCGCTGTGCTAGTCTGCAAGTTTCTGCCCATCACTCTCCCTGGAGCAGCAGGTTGGAAACAGCTAATTTTACAGCTGTGGTTGATTTCTATCCTCTGTGGATGGCCAGGGGGACTTTACAGTTTAGTTCTAAAAAGATCAAATTGTCAACCTGTGTCAAGCCTGTCCTCTTGAGAAGTACAGGATCTGGTGAGGGTACCATCCTACCCACTGCAAAAATGCAACCCCCTCTGTCACTGCAGCTTGTCAGCATGCAAAACCCCACCATCAAACCCAATCCACTCTGGTGGCAGCAGAGATGGCCATTGGGGTCCTAAGACTTCTGGAGTTAGCAGCACTTTTGTCTCTGACTTCAGCACAGTCAGGATTGCAGTCTCTAACCGAATTAGACAAGTTGTAGGAACTGGAGTTAGCTCCGAAGCATCTCCAATACTCGCAACTTTTTATTTTAACATCATCTTCTGACTTACACTCAGTTGATCTAGAGAAAGCATTACCCCAACAGCCAAATCTGTGGTGTGCCAGGATGCTCAGATGTGCTGCAGCCCAGGCCCACTTCACTGCATGCAGTACCTGCAGAAGAAGGCTTGGCTGGGTGAGACTGCAAGCAGACATAATATTTTCAGCTCAGCATCCTCTCATCAGCTTGCCTTGACTTCTAAAAAGCCTTTTCACAGGCTTAATTTTTATTGTAGTGGGATTGAGAAATAAAAACATCAGGCATCTCTCTACTCTTTGTTAGTGCCCACCAAAATTAACTCTCCTCCTACGCTTCAGTCACTCCTTCTTAGCTGCCAATTAGTGCCTGAACTGTGAAAGCTTGACTTCATGCCCTGCCATAATCTCTCTGACTCACTTTTCCCCAAACCAGTCCATGTACCTATGCTTTCAGCTTTTCTTTTTTTAAGCTACATTATCTAAAATATCCTCTACAGAAAAGTAAATGTTTCTGAGCAAAAAGTTAAGTACAAAATGCAACTACAATGTCTTTTATTAACAGCTTAGTTGGTTTAATTCCACACTGCTATTCATCTCTGTTGTGTGCGTCACTGATAAAAGCATTATCTTTATAGACATATGGCAGTAAAATTAGGATGAAGACAAAGTATGATACAAGTATAAACATGAGACGAAAAGGAAATACAAGAAAATGAGGTACTGAGAAGAGACACAGATTCATGGATTAGGAACAGAAGCAAAAAAGATGAGAGGAACAGTTTCAGTCAGTGAATTTATAAATGTTGGCTATTAAAGTGTTTAGATGAAAATATATGACTAGGAAAAAATTAGGAATCACTGTAATCATATATAAAATGGTTAATTTTATCAGCAGCTTTCTCCAAATAGCTGATAATGAAGGGCAAAGCATATCCCAACTGCTACCAATGTATTATTAGTCTGTTTACAAATTAAAAAATTTAATTGCGCTGTCCTGCATCAGTTTCTCTCTTTTAAAAATGGTGACATTGGAGATAAGAATGAAACAGAACATTTAATGTTGCTAAATGAGTCACCAGGGCAAAAACTAAGGTCTCCCAAATACAACTGAAATACAGATAAATTACAGGAAAGGCTAACAAAGAAATGCATCTTCTTAGTGATGGCACGTTTAGTGGACTTCTTGTATGGGTACCAATTTACCTGAAGGTAAATCCCTCAGGTCTTCTACACCAGTGGAGCTCTGCATTATTGATGAGTGGTGCTTACAGCAGCTTTCTGTCCCTTCCTCTGTCAAATTCAGCTTTCTATTGAGCAGTCAAATCTGCCCCTTGCTGGAGGTTTTCTTTTGAGAAGAACCAGATCACAATTGTGTGATGTAGAAAACAACTGCCTAATCCAGAAACATCGTCCTTTTCACAAAGAAAAACCCATCAAGTTCAGAACACTGCAAGGGTATTAGTGAAATCCTGCAATCTGATAGGTGGGAGTTTTACTGCTGACTTCTGCAAGACTGGGATTTCATCTGGCAGCTGGGCTGCTCTAATCCCTCCCTATGGCCAGGAAGGCAGGTATGTGGAGCAAAAGAACTCAGCTAGAAATGAAGTGAGATAGGGGGAAGAAGAGGGCCATGTGGGCTTTAGTTGTAACTTGGATCAAACCAGTTTTAACACAATTTGGTTGACCAGAAATTAAATTGTGGAGGGACACATATATAGTTTTTGTTCACTCAAAACAAATTCATTTCAGGTCAACCTGAATAGATTTTTAGAAAAGCTTTCTCTTACTTGTCTCTTGAACTGAAAAATCCATTATTCCTATTCCATGTCTCTTCATTCATATTTCTTAATTTTTTCCGCTTCATCTTTTAAGGTAAACGTACTTTCTTATTTGGACTGCCAGAGTGTAGTAGCTGTTACTCAGTTTCTGCTGCATCTTTTAATTCCTCATGTATACAAACTGAATATTTATCTCCAAAAATATGTGCAGGTCAGGAACTCTGTTTTTTTAGACCTGTTTGTAACATTTTGAGAGCATTTTACCTGCCTAGAAGGCAGACAGACGCCCAGCACTGGCCAGTGCCTGCCATGGGGTGTGAGAACCTGGCAGGATAATGCAAGGATGGGCAATCAATTGCTTCCTCCTGCTCCAGCTGACCCTAAAGGCACCCTCCTGCTTGAGAAACCCCTTGAAGAAGGTGAAGAGCAAATTCATGAGCACTGGCCTGGTGAAGGGTCCCTGAGAAATGGCAGTGCCCGAAGAGCTGCTTTGCAGCAGCAGTGACAATCCAAGTTTCCATCTGGCACTTGCCTGTCAGGCTGTGCCTAGCCCCCAGGCTCAGCCGATTTGTTAGGTGTCATAAATGGTATTGAAACAGATGGACTTTAGTTCAGGCAGCCAAGACATCCTTTAAATTATGTCACTCAAACTCCATCCAAGTCCATTTGGAGTCAGAGGACATTTTGCCACAGGCTTAGGCAGGGCTCCATCAAACTCTTCTTCTGTGGGTGTAGAGAAGGGAGATTTTCAGCCACCTTCCTTCAAAACCTATCTGTCAGTAGCTAAGGCTGTAGGGATACTTTATCACTTGTTCACCATTCATGTCAAGTCAGGGTCAGAGAGAATCCAAAATCACCCAGCTGGAAAGATGCATTAAAGAGGAGTCACCACCAGCCGGATCTGGCTTCTGTATTTCATCCAAGACTGGACCAGGACTGTCCTGTGATGTGCAGCATCAGTGCCTGTCCCCATTCTCCAAACCCAAGGGAAATAGTAACCTGCTGACCAGTTACCTTGGTCCTATACCCATTACTCCTTTCTTCCTCCCCATGCCCTGAAAGCACAGCCAGCATAAGAAGACTGTCAGCTCCATGACCTGTTTTATCTACTTAGAATATTGTCATCATGTCTCAGCTTCGCAAATGAAGATTTGGGAAGGGCTCTCCCCACCTGGGTTTGTCCTTCGAGCCTGTGCAGTGGATTTTTTAGGTGAGGCACAGCATGTGCAGAACTGGCCCCACCGTTTAAGTCCTAAGGTCCATTTGTCACGGCTGAGTGAGCTTGGACAGTGACAGTGAAGTCCTCAGGACTAGAAACTACAGCCCCCAGTATTCCCAGGACGTCTCCCATCCAAGTACTAACTGCGTCTGACGCTGCTTAGCTTCTGAGATCTGACAGAATCAGGCGTCAGGGAGGCATCAGTATCTATATAAACAAATTATTATAGAGTCAGTGAATAATGTGGTGAGAATACATAGATAAAACAAATAGATTAATTTGAAATGAATGCACAAGACTGAGTTTGTTTCCCCAGTCTTGGATTCAAAGAGTCAAGATGAGCACCTGAACTGCTCCTTCATCAAAATCATCTCCTTCTCTCTTGTTACCTTCAAAACTCAGTCCCAAGTGTCATCTAGATTTCTAGTTCTGACCTGTCTCATGGTGTTTAGATTTAAGAATTTTCTTTAGGAATTTTCTGCTGTGTTTTGCAACAGTTGATGATTTAGGAGACAACTGTATAGTTAAGGCAGCATAGCAACAGGGTTGGGGGTTAGGAGGTCAGAAAGTCACTGCCTTTGCCAAAGGAGGGAAACCAGTACAGTTCCTTACATCTGATAAGACACTGATTCCCTGAGATCTCTACAGCTTCCTTGCTACAGTGGATTTCCTAGAAATTAACTTCATGCTGATCCACAGCACTGACACAGTCTTGAAAAGTGTCACTGAAAGGAGTTACAGATAGTCACAGATTAACCCAGCTCTGCTGCCTTCAAGCACAGGAAAATACAGGAGGAGAGTTTCTGGTCCATCCTTCTGCACTGTGCTGGTTTAAAGGTAAACCGACAGGAGAAATGAACCCAACACAGAAGAGATTTTAAGTCAAAGTTACAATTTAATAACAATATTACAATAAATGCAACAACACAAAGAGAAATTGGTTTTAACCCACAAAACCCAGAAGTATGACCCAGCTCCCTGGGGCACAAACACAAAGGGGTTTGTTAGCTCCTGTGCTGAGCCCCATGTGACTCCCCCAAGTCCAAAGTAAAAGGAAGAGAAAAACCTGTTGGTACAGCTGACAGTTGCAGTCTGGTGAAGAGTGGTGGTCTCCTCCTTTCGAGGTTCTGGTCCTTCTCTGGATCCGATGAGTGGTTTCCCAAGTCCCCAAACCCCCAAGATTATATCCCCTCAGGTCCAGGTGGGACTGCCCAGTACCTCCCTCAGGGCGGGGAGTTACACAATGAGTAATCTCACTCTGTGAGTCATGGGGTATTTGGAATCACTGATGGCGCATTAGCAGACATGGCACCTCAGGCTGGATGTGGAGTTGCTAATGACTTGTTGGAAGGGAATTATCACAGCTCTGATCTCACAGGCGTCTTTCACACCCAACTCACAGCCTGAGAGGTTGGGTGTGCCCTGTGCAGCTACTGCAAATGGTCCATTGTTAACAGTTCATGGGAAATGAATAGACGGTGTAGAATACATAGCTTTGGTCACACCCATACAGTGATAAACCGGTCCCACCTGCTGAACTAGGACATGCACAAAGTGGGATCAGCTGTTTCTTAGTTAACATTCATCTACTCTGCCCTGAAGCTTTCCAGTATCCTGTGGCCTTCCAAGGTAATCTGTTTTGAGGCTTTATTAATTACTTTTATCACTGGAAAGCTATTTCTAATATTGAATTGAATCTGCTGGAGTTGCCTTTCTGCCTTTCTGTCTGAGCCCGCATGGCAAAAGGAAAAAAAGTCTCTTCCTTTCTATAGCAAACTTCTAGATATTAGTGGACTTTCACCATAATTTTTGACATGTTTTTACACAGACGGTTCAATGTCTAGTATTTTCTTGAAGATTGTATGTTTTTAGATTGCTAATAATTACTGCTGTCTTCTTAATGTCTTCCTGGAAGTGTGATGCCTAAAACTGAATATTATGTCCTCACTGAGGCTGTACCAGTCATCACCAGTGACTGTATCTGAGGGATGACTCAGCCTGTGGTGCAAGCCATTTCCCCCATCATAAATTCCAGACTGACTACATACTTGTTTTCTCTCATCAAACATTGTTCAGCAATAATTGAGACCCTTTTTTGAAAGGCTGTTACATAACACACCTTGACTGTGATTAGTGGCAAAATTTTGGTTAATGGGGCTACAGAGGTGGCTCCTGTGAGGAGATGTCAGGAGTTTTCTCTGTGTCTGACAGAGCTAATGCCAACCAGCTGCAAGACGAACCCACTGCTGTCCAAGGCTAAGTCCATTAGTGATGGTGGTAGAGCCTCTGGGATAACATCTTTACAAAGGGGAAAAACAGCAGTGGAGAGAGGAATGAGTGCAACAACTCTGCCAATACCATCAGGGAAGAAGGAGGGGGACAGGAGTTCCAGAGAGAGATTCCCCTGCAGCCCACAGTGAAGACCATGGTGAAGAAGGCTGTACCTTTGCAGCCCATGGTGGTCCACAGTGGAGCAGAGATCCACTGGCAGTCCCTGGGTGACCCCACACCACAGCAGGATGATGCACTCAAAGGAGGCTCTGATCCTGTGGGAAGGGGAGCCCCCACTGGATCAGGTTTGCTGGCAGGACCTGTGACTCTGTGGTTCACCCACACTGGAGCAGTCTGTTCCTGAAGGACTGCACCCCATGGAAGGGACCCACACCAGAGCAGTTAAGGCAGAATTGTAGAGTGTGGGAAGGACTTGTATTAGAGAGGCTCATGGAGGACTGTCTGCTGTGGGTGCAACCCTAAGCATGAGAAGTTCATTCCCTGAGGAGGAAGGAATGACAAGAGACAACATGTGATGAGCTGACCAAAGGGATTGTATGATTCTATGAATTCTGAAAGGGCTCTGCTACAGCCCTCAGAATGATGTCTTTGTGCATGGCACAGGGTACTTTTTGTGTACCCGAGAGAGAATAGGAGTATTTTTTAAATTGCAACGTCCTTTGTGATGCAGAAATCAAAATTAGTGCAGTCTACATCTGTGCTGTCTGCTTGGATCAGACTCTGTGGTGACCTATCCTGTCAAATAAGTCCAGTTTCCCTTAGAAGTGGTTTGGTTGGTTCACTCTAAAAACAAGCCTGGGAGCAAGCAAGGCTGCCTACAATGTAAACAAAGAGCAGGCTTTCTGTGCAGAAAATATGAAGGCTAGTGATCAATAGCTACAATTTATTTAAGAGTTACTGCAAGAAAATTGCTTTTAAGCACTGTAATACATCAGTAATTTCAGCTGCACTGCAATTGAGGCATCTGCATCAGCTCCAATCACTGGAAGGTTTTTTGAGTTTGATTATTTTTATCTCTTTTTTTCATAATGAATGTAGCTGAACTAGCTGAAGAAAAGGAGAAAAGTGATTGCAAATTGCCATCTGTAGAAGACAAAGTCTATCACAGTGGTAAATAAAAGGCAGGCTGTTTCAGAACCAATGGCAAAATGGTGAAGAGATCCATGCCTACCTCTTGGGTTGCCAGTGTCATGTCAACAATTCATGGTTTGTTTGTAGATTTTTCTGCAACGCCAGCTCATAAAAATGTGACACTATGAATTAAGAGAAATGGCAAAGGGAGAAATTAGTGCAAATTGAACTGCAATAGGCACAAACAAGGCCCTAAATAATGTGGGCACATCAGCTGACAATTTTGAGCACTACCATTAATTGTACACATTTTGTATTTCACTTTAATGTGATTATTTCTTTCAACTACTGACATCTATTGAGATTTTAGTAAATGTGAGATGCAAATAGACAGACCTCTGTTCGGTTAAGCGAGGAAAACACTTCTGTAGTAAGCAGTATTGGAACTCATTTGTGTTGAAGGCAAAAGGACAGAGTGAAATATGAAAGCACTTGTGCTATATCATAACGCTGCCATTTATCATTTGCCTGCTGGATATGAATTCCTGAGGCAGCTTATTGAGTCTGTGGACTTAAAACAGGAAACAATTATATTTTTATCCAAAGTTGTTACAGAAAATAACACAACAATAATTTTGCAGTCTGAAAGTTTCTATTCAGAACTGTCATGAATCTCACTGAGTAATAGGGGCTTGCCTAAGGAACTCTATTTTATTAATATCCTGCTTGCCAACTCTCATTAGTATCACCATTAATACAACTTAATTCTAAATCTCCCAAAGTTAATATAAACAGGCTTATCTGGAATAGCAACCCAAACTGTTGGTGCAAGAGCCAATAGCCATAGGATAAGCCATGCAGATTCATAACTCCTCTAGATGTGTTCTGTTGTATGCTACAGAAGGAAGGTGCACAATCCCACCTCCCCCAGGAAGGACAGCTTGATTGGTTCAATCTCCAGGAATCCTCTCGGCAGGCACTGTGCAGAGCTGTTGTCCTGGTTTCTTTGAGCTTTCTGCAGCCAGGGGGATTTATCAAACATGCTAGTGGAAGTCATGCATCTGGGAATTCATGAAAGGAAACAGAGCAGCTCTGAACACCCTATGTCCCAAAGTCAAGCTCATTGAAACATGGATCCAAACAGAGAATTGTCTGAAACCTCCATATTTTATTTCCATACTTTCTCGTGATCAGAAGGAAATATTGGTGAAAGACAAAAAATCACCCTATAAGACGAAGTCCTACACACCAAGTCTCCTCAACACTTTCAGATCTCAAGCTGACAGTATTACAGCTTTTACTGCTACCAGGCTTGGGCTTCCACTGGCTGCTGCTACAATACACACAGTAGTGGTTCATCAGAACAAGGAAATTAGCTGGAGTAGCTGTTTGGCAGGGGCTATCGTGGAGTCACTTCCCATGGTGGGCATTGCTTCTGAGCACAGGAGCTCTGCTGGGCAGTCCTGGCGTTGTGTGTAGCCCTGAACCACACTGCCTCATCACTCTTTATAGACTGTCTTTAAAAAGCTGCAGTCTGCAGCTAACTATTTTATCATAAGCCATTTCTTTTTAGTTTCTCAGAGCAACAAAACCATGCTTACATCCAGTCCCAAACATCTGTTCTTTCTTCCAGAACTGCTTGCATTACCAGGACACAGGAGGATGGGTAGGAAAATAGAAGTCCATCATGCAGACAGTGTAGAAGTGGGAGAAAATGGAAAGTTACTGATACAGGATTATATAAAATGAGAAAAGTTTCTAGGCTAATAGGGCAAATTAAGTATACTTACTCTGTCCTGTGTATTATTTAGTGCTTGTCATGCAGAACATATGTTTCTGCTGCTATACAGTTAAAATAAATTTTACATGGAAGGTGAGGACATAGAAATTTCACATACTGCAGAGTAGTACATTGAGTTACCATTCCTGATTATTGGTCACAGACCTCTGGGAAATATCCATAGGGGATTACAAATCACAGGCTAAAAGTGACCACTCTAAAGGACTGGGATTAAGCAATTTGGGTTCACATCATGGAAGTTAGGCATCCAAATGTCTTTGGAATTCTCAGCATCAGGCATCAGCGAGAGTGAGAACATGTGCAGGGCAGTTGTTGCAGAGTAGTGGGAGAATTGGAGGTTTCTATCCTTTCTTGACTTGTGACTTTTCCATGCTTGGAGTAAACAGCCATTGCTCTGTTCATGCAATGTGAATTTACAGAACAGATCTTTTTTTCCATCTTTTTTTTGCATTGCAAGAATTTTAGCAGCAAGGCTTCTATTCTAATAAAAAAGAGGTACATAGTCTCAGAACCAATTTTTTGCTCCAAAGTACAGTATAAAATCTATACCCCTGCACCCTATAGTGCCACAACCTGGAGACGTTTTGTCTTTTCAGTGAAGAGCAAGGTCAGGTTTGTAATTCTTCCAGCTGCAGCACTTGGCTTTCCCTTAACGGCTGAATTACTCCCTTCAGTTAGGTTGGTCAGGTATAAAGCTGATGGTTCATTTTAAGTCTAAGACATTAACACATTAAAGACAAGTGTTCTGTGGCTTTCAATGGGACTCACTTTCTACCTAGAATGATTTTCTACTTGGCAGTTAGCCTGGCTAAGTCAGTGTCTTGGTTTGAGATAAGCAACTGCCAACCCCCCCAAGCACAGAGAGAAAAGCCTCCCTCCTAACACCAGGGAAAGGGAGGAACAGAGAGGGGAAAGAAAAAAACACTTCAAACTGCATTTATACTAAATCTACATATATTTTTCACAGAATGAAAGAGACAATTAGAAGAGAGTACAAATATACACTCACACAAGTCTGCAACAACAAGTTCCCCACCTCAACTTCTTAACGAACACACAAATTCTACTGTCCTAACTACACATTACTTAAGAAAAACCTTATTCCCCTGGGAGACAAACTCAAGCAGAAAGGAGGGACCCAGAACAACACATTTTACTTTCCTGACATACCCTGTGAGCCAGTGGTGGGCCTGGTCCTCTCCATCCCCCCTGGGACAGCATCGTGTGTCCTCCCAAGAGGAGGGCTGAGAAGTGACTGCCTTAACCACTCTCACACTGGTTCCTACTTCCCTGGAGATGATGTCATAATGTGGTATGGAATACAAAGTTACTGGCTAGAAGAGGTCAGCTGTTAGCTCAGCCCAGCTCAAGTCAGCTGACAGCTTTGGCCTAATCCAAACTTCAGAGCCCAAATCTAGGCCCACCTAGGTGAACCCATAACAGTCAGATAAAAGATACACATTTTCTTGAGCTCTGTCGTGCTTTGTTCCTTCCTTAACCATGCTAGAACATGAGTTCAATGCAACTAACTTGGTACTTGTCTTCCCTGGAGCTGTGGGTAGGTAAGGGATTCCCTCTGGGTCTCTTCTGGAGGACATTTGCAGAAGAGCAAGCAGCGTTTCGGAGGAGCCAAAATCATGGAGAACCAATCACCATGTCAGCGATGTCTTTGTGGTCCATTTTGTGTTGTCAGACCACCTGGGCTGAGAACTTCAGCCTCTCATCTGCCACGCAGCCACTCTTCTGCTCTGACCAACATGGACTTTGGGTCAAGGATTTGCAGAAGCTGCAGGAGAGCTCACCTATGCTGTTATTCCTGTACTAATCCTGCATCAGCTATTAACTACTGAGTATTGAGCAAATCAATGACTTTTACATATAGTCTTGCCGTTCTTTACAGCTATGGACTTCAAAATCTTGTGCCAATGTTTGCACCTCTCTCTCTCTGCCTGTCTTAAGCACTAAATAGAGCTAAATAGAGCTGGGCAAATGTGTTCCAACCCATAGTTTCTCAGGGAGGCTTCATGCAGCTCTTGGGGGGGAACAGGTTTACAGCAAAGCCCAAGCTTCATGCACTCCTGTGAGAGTAGTACTCGAAAGGTAAGGACAGTAACAGCCACACATGTTCTCACTCCCTGTATCTCCATTACTGATCTCCTAGCTGAGCTCTGTGCAGGTAGTCAGTATAGATGTTAATCTCAAATTCTGCTATAAAGAATTTACAAAAAAAAAAATCCCATTGCAGGCATAAGCTTTCTGACTGCTGCTGTTTTGACAGCATAGTATTAATCATTTTCTTTCTCTACTGCTGGCATCACACTGGGCAACACTTCAGAAGGTGGAAGGAAAACAGAGCATACAGGGGGCAGATTTTGACAGAAGGTGGCCCTGGGCCAAGGGAGACATCATGATTAAAATCTTAATTTTTCTATTGGTTGTCTTTTTCACTTCATGGCCCTTTTAAATTTTTGCCATTGTATAGTCTGGGCTGTCCTGGCAAGTGCTCTGACTGCTTTCACTGCTGTGCTGAAGATTGATTTCAGTCTATGGTTAATCTGGGGATAAGTACTTATGGAACAAAAAGATAAAACATAAAAAAGTTGATCCTGACTGAGGAGAAAAAAGCAACTAGATCTATCTAGTAAAGATAAGGTAAAAGAATACCAGATGGCAGATCTACCCTTGTATGCCACTGCTGAGTATTGCCTCAAAAAGGGTCTGGTGATGGAATTGGTATTTTCATGTTACAGTAGTTAACAGATTGCATCTCGTAATGAAAAAATCCAGCAGGAGACACAAAACATTGCAATTAAACATTCTCTTTATTGGGGCCTTGTTCCGAAATTGCACAAGTGATAAACACTCAAGAGTGCCCATCAGCACTGCTAATGAAAAGACCCCGAGTCACATTTTACACTTTTATTTGGATTTAGATCAACACCACAGAGAAGATACTTTGGTCAAACACAAGAACAGATTGCTATGCCGCTCTTTCCTGGCTGCAATAAATACAATAATGTGTAAAAAAAAATGCTGGTTCTCCTGAACACCAAATGTAAATCTTGGATTGGCACATACATCTAATAAATACGTTGTTTGCACTTAGCAGTTTAAAACGCAATTGCACATGCAAGATGTAACCAGGTTACTGATCACCCTCATCACTGTTCCTGTCCTATTTTTACTTCACAAGTTCTTTGCTTGCCTTTTTCCCAGCCAGAAAAAAGAATGTAATTTGCTGCCCTACTCAGTATTTCAGTGATTAGTCTGCTGATTTTGACACATTAGCAAAGGTCACATCGAGGGCCTTCCTGATAGAATTGGTATCTCCTCTACAGCTTGACTTGCAACACTATGCATTGCAGGTAGCAATGGAAGTCCACTGAAGTGAGGTGAGAGGCCTGCCCGAAAGCTGACAAGGAGAGAGAGGTTAACACCAAGCAAAGATAGAAGTAGAGGGATGGGTGTGAATGCAGTTCTTACAATATCAAGAGTCAATACTACTACCACACAAATAATGACGTATCAATAATATATTGTACAAGCTTATCCAGAAACACATGTTGATTTGCAACATTGTACAGTTTAAATCTAAAGTGCACAGCCTCAGTCTGAGGTGACGAAACAGTACTATCAATAAAGGCAACACAATTACAGACACAATTTATTTCCTCTTTATGTCCTCATGATATTACATTGATTCAATACTCCATTTATCTATTTTAGATTAAATTAGAACCACATTGCACTTCTTTTTTTGTCTTCAAGTATTTTAGAGACAGCAAAACAATATTGCTTTACAAACACAAACTGGCCATTTAGGCAAAGTTAAAACCAAAACTTTAGTAGGGTTATAAGTAGACAGGCCTAAGCCGCAGAACTCTTACCAACACTTCCAGATGTTGGGGGGAAAAGGATAAATTTCAGTTTCCAGGCCAGAGACACCTCTAATGTTAAGGACTGATGCAGCAAATGAATTCTGCGAGAACTGTGCTTCTAAAAAGGTTGTGAGGATCTGTGTGGCTGATTTTTTGGCAGATGTAGACTTATCTCAATTTTTTTTGCAATTTCATAAGCTGTTGTAGACAAGGATGGAGTCCAGCACTGAGAGAATCCTTTGACAAAACAATTTGTCACTTAGACACCATCCCTGTCACTCAGATTACAGTGATATTTAATTTAGGCTTTGTCTTACAGATTTGAACATCCTATAAGGAGTCTTTATTTTCTTAATGTGGCTGTGAGGTTGTATTCTATTTTTGTAATGGGAATTTCAGGTAATTAAAATTTTCCGTGTAGTTTTGGACTGCTCATAGCAAAAATAGTTTTGAAATGAGCATTTATTCAGACATATGTTTGTCTGGGGTTTTTAAATAGGCTTTTAAAACACAGAACACAGAAACCATCCAAATACAACCTTATTTCAGTCTTGGTTAGCACTGTATATTGATTGTGTGTCTGCTTAGGCCAAGTGGGAAATATAATTAGGAGTAATAGCATTCTATTGTTGTACTGTAATTGATCTTATTAAGTGGTTGTAAGAGCTGCAGTACTCTTGAGGTTTTTCAGTAATCAATCCTGGAGATGTACAATCCATATGACATGGAGAAAGATGTATTCTGTGGGCTTATATTTTAAAATAAGCAGTAACAAATATTCGAGGCACCTCCATCAAAAGAAAAAGAATCCTAGTTAATTTTCAGCTTCTGTCCTTGCAGTTTTATAACCCATATAAAATAAAAATATATAGTTTACAAAATAGGATTTTTTAAATATATATATTTCCTTTTGTAAAACTATACCTATTTAAATACATTTGAAATGTTGCTATAGGTTAATTAGAAATTCTGTTCTAATACTATGAAAAAGGCAAAATCCTTTCGCTTTCAAACATACAGCATGTATATTCTGCATCTCACCACCCTCCCGCCTGCTTCTCCCAATTTGATTTTGTCACAATTTTGGGCAACTTTGGCATAATTCAGTCCAATTGCTTTTAATTTCAAGTAATCACTGTGTTAAAATTGGGGATAAAATTTTAAATCTCTTCTGTTCTTCCTTATTTGTTTTAATGCAGCTTTTTGTGCAGCTAATTATTAAGGAGGCATTCTAAAACTCAGGAAAGGACTTTAAAGGAGTCATGTTTCTTGATTTTAAACTGTACTCTACTCCAACGCCACAATATAGAAATAGATTTACTTTGGAACAAACTACAAATACATTCGCACAGTTTGTGACAACTTAATTGTCTACTTAGAGGTCCAGGAACAGACTCTCACGCCCAGTTATTATAAATCTTGTCCCAGGCGTTCTATTTCATCAATCAGGAAATCAATGTCTTGGTGAGTTGCCGCAGGGTTTGAGATGACCATCCGGAAGAAGTTCGCTTTGTCTCCCAGGGGCTGATAACTCACCATGGTTGTGCCATACTCCATCATCCTGGCTTTTATCACTGGTGCCACCTGCAGAGTAACAAAAAGCAGGGGGTGATGCTGATCATTATTGTTGCAATTATTACCATCATTATTATCATCATCCTCATTATTATTAAAAGAGTATGCTTTCTTTTTTTGACAAAAGATGAAGAGCTACAAGAAACCATTGAAATGAAATCACATCCAATATTGATAAAAACATTAAATCCCACTAAAGAACAAATGTCACATTGAAAAGACACAGTTTATCCTGTTTCTTTGTCCTGCTCTTAAAATCACTGGGTAAATTTCCCTCTGCTGCTTTTTCAATATTGCTGTCAGGGACATAGTAGCTGATTTTGCAGCATTCAAAACATGGTTACAATCATTTGCCATTTTCTTTGCATATGCCAGAGTGCTGTAGTACTATTGAGCTTTTCCTGCACTTGCTGGGTTTTGTGACTGCAGTTCACAGTAACTTCCATAAACACACACAGAGCAAATAGGTGCTCCAGAGATCATGCAAACCTAGGGAATACCAAACTTGGGGACTAGAGCAAGGTGATGCCAGACTAACCTGAAGTGAAACAACCACGGCAGTGTCATTTGCCAGAACATCACAAGGTGACTGTTCCCTGGGACATCATTTGCCTGCACGCAAGGGTTTCACTGCTCCCTGCATGATACCCCAGGGGGCTCTGCTTACCTTCATCAGGCGGCTCGTCCTTTCTTCGCTGTCTTCCATACCACGCAAGCTGGGAGGTATGTACCAGAAGCAGACATTTGTGTGCTGAGGCTAAACACGGAATAATAATGTTTTGCACTGTAAGAAATGCTCATAATATCTCCATTCCAATTAAGTTTATGCCTTCCCTCCCTCTCATACATCATACGGTGACAGCAGTCAATGGTTTTCATTATTGTGGTGCACTGAGAGTCATCATCATTATTAATACAGGAAAGATAATTTCAAGCAATTTATTCCCCTGGTGTCAGATCACATCTGGTGCAGAAACACACTAACCAGCTGGGAAAATATATTTATGCCTTTTTGAGAAGCATCTAGATTTTGCAGATCCTGTCTGCTCCGGGGGCTGAAGGGATCGTGTGGCTAAGGCAAGAGTCTATTACAGATAATTTAGAGGTGAAGACCATGCATTTATTTTTCTTAGATGATAGAATAATATAGAATCTGATTCTGTAAACAGGAGCCACAGGTGGTGCATAAGAAAATCTAAGATTTTCTTACATTTAATGAATTTATTACTTCTCAATTTGATTCAGCTAGCTGCTGTATTAAAATGCATGCACCACAGTGTCTTAGCTCATTTAATGTCTATGGGGCCACTAAGCTGAAATTCATAAAGTAAGAACTAGCTGACATTTTGTGTATTTCTGCAATCTCCCAACATTTGCCTGCTTTGCTATGTTCCTCTTTGCTGGATGCTAAATGTATGAGTTACAGCAACTCCTACTGCTGCCAGTCCCTTTACTCATCATTAGACCCAGTGGACCAAATTCAGTGATGATGCGTGAGGTGGGGGAAGCAAAGTCTATAGTGGCATGCGGGTTTGAGTCTGTAATCTCTGAAGAAACATAGTGATTAACTTTGTTCTCTTTTACAGGTAAAACACCAGTTAACTTTATAATAGATGTCTCCAGGCCTGTCCCCAGCCATCACAGCTGGAGAGAGCTGCCCACAAAGTGATGGCCAAACACCAGACAGTTCAGTGCCATTCAGAGGTACAGCCACCCACAGGCTGCACTGCCTTGCCCTGGGCACTGTGCTTGAGCTGAACACCAGGCATTCAGGGGTCGCATTTCAGCTGGATTCCCTCCACAGAAATAACACCTCTGGAGATATTTGCACTCTGCACAGATGCAACTTCTACCCCCTGAGTCAGCTGGGCTCCCAAGCAACACTAGCCCCTGCCCTGCTGTGCTGCACCACATCACAGCAGGCATCGCAGTGCCATCCCATGTTATTCCAGGTCCCCTGTGACTGCTCACCTGAGGATGCTGATAAAATTACTTTGCATAACTGCACTTTTGGAGCTGTGTGGGGCACTGTAACCCTCACTCCTAACAGATCCTGCTATTAGGAAACTGCAACTTGGTTTTATTACATAAGAGCTGGTTCTAATTGTGTCTGTGTGTCTGTGTGTGCTGTGTTAGGCTGAGATAGCAATAATTAGTTTCAGTGGGGCTAAGCTGAGCAAACTCAACACTCATGCACCTGTGTCTCATCTCCACTGCCCCTGAATCCCATAAAGAAGAGAAGTATTGGTACAAAAGCAAGTTTTGTTGCAAGGGTCCCAGCTTTCCGTCTCATGCTGTTTCATATGATCTGCTGGTAGCACCCCAATAGGTAACCAATGCAAACACTGTTACCAACTGAGAAAAAGAAGTTGCAATACATACCTTTCCATCAAACACCATTTCATACCCTTCTCTGTTCTTTATTTTATTGTATAGGTATTCTGCAAGTTCCAAGCACTTATCAATTTGCGCTTCAAATCCTGTGGTTCCCTTTACAGAGAGATGAAAAAAAGAAGTTATGTAAATACCTGTTTGTGAATCAAAATAGCGAAAGGGCCACACAGCACTTGCCAGCACACCAGCACAAGTTACCTCTCAGAAGTCTCTGTGAGACTGATTAGGGATCTGAGTCTCTGTGATGACAGGCACTTTGCTAAGCACAGCTCATATGTCTCTAGCTTTTGCCACTGACTCCCCTATAGCGACCTCTGCAAAATAAACATTAGGTACTGGCTTGGTTCTCAGAAGTATTTTGCTGAGAACCTGAATAACACCTCTGACAAGGACTCCCCTCAGTAGACTTTGCAGAGAGGCTGAGGGTGGGTTTGGACAGCTTGGACTGGCACAGAGGAGGGTCTCTAGAAGGTACTGAGTTCCACACATGGGCAGCTTCCTGCTATTTTCAGAATAGAGAAATTTAATCTTCCAGGGGTGATGTGCCTGAGGCTTTTCCATGACTTTTTTTCCTTTTTTTTAGTTAAGCACAGAATGGGCAGATACGCTGTTAGAACCCAGTCTGATGCCTGTGAAAAAGCACACTCTGTTTAGATACTGCCTTGCCTCTGTAGTGTTTTTCTCTCTTCTTTCCTAACAGACACCATATAAACTCAGAAGCCATGTTTTTAAGAGCTGCAGAAAAACCTGCTTTTTCTTCTCTGGCAGAAGTCATAATCCTCTCTGCAACATCATAATTGTTCTTGCCATCACCAACTGTGATGCCTCAAACAAAGGATTCAGCTTCAAGGAGGAAGGGGAATAAACAGCTGGAATAGATAAACTCCTTAAGAAACACACATCCTATTTTGTAACCTTAATATTACAAGGTGGGTGTGAGAAGAGAAAAAGCAGTACAAGGCATATTGAAAAAATTGGCTTTAAAAGAAATGTCTCCCAGTAATAGATGCGTGTCCCTGCTAAATCTGTTCTGGCAGTGCAGAACTGACTTAAAAGTCCATGTCATTATCCCTCTGTGTATAGAGATTTCAAAACAGGATAGAGCTAGCACAGCCCTGGGAGAAAGGCTTGGAGTAAAAGAGAGACATGTGGCTAAAATCTCCTGCCACTCTGCAGTCTCCAACTAGCACAACAGCTATTGCAACAGAAACTTGCATCCTCCTTTACAGACTCCCACACCTCCTCAGAGTTTTAATGAAGAACATGAGGATCTTTAAGGCTTTCTGGAAATGAAAACTGTGATGTCACCTCCTCTGAACCAACCCAAGGCAACCTGACATAATACATTGAATAAATACACGCAAGAACTTATTTAGCAATATTCTGCAAGTATGAATGAATTAATCATTAGAGCTGGTGTTTACAGATTTCCCGGTGAAGAGTTTTTGATGAATTTTCCTCTACTCCTTCAAAAGATGACTTCAATATCTACTGCATGCAATGAAACTAGGTATTCCAGTCTTGATTTGCCATGTTTCATTTCTGAATGTCATTAAAACATCCTTCTGTTTCCAGCCATCTTTGTAACAACATTCCTAGGTGTATGATTTATGCCGTTAGACTCCTACAGTTACACAAAGCAAATGCTATGCAATGCTACAGAGTTCAAGTTTCAAAATATAATTTGTGCTGCTTTGAAGCTCAATTGTTAAAAGTATAAAACCCACAGAAAATAATAATGTTCTTTCTTTCATGTTATTTATGTGAAATTCAGGACAGATATTTTCTAAAATTATGATTACAGAAGAAAAAAAAAGCCAACTGTATCTGGTGTGCATGATTTTAATGCAAACAAATCTACAGTAGGCAGTCCTACCTTTGCCCTCCACATCAGCCATAGCTTGAAGACATCAACATGCCGTCCACATTGCAGAGCCTTGTCTCCAGTGTCATAAGACAGGTCATAGTGCTTGTCTTGTTGAAAGAGGTAGGAAGCATGCATTTGATTGCAACTCTGCATCAATCCCTTACAGAAACAAAGGCACACGCAAAGTGATGTCAGCACAGACGTGACTACCCCTTTGAGGGTTGCTTTGGGTGACAAATTATAAACACCCAAATTCGGTGGAATATGTGTACAAATGCAAAAGGAAGATCAGAAAAAAGGACAAAAGTAGACTAAGTTGCTCAATAAACTGTTTTTCACATCCCTTTCAGTGCCCAAGACACCTTGGTACCTAATCCAGTAATGTGTAATCCACTCCTACATCCAATGCATTTTTTAAAAAAAAGCTGGACTTTGTGCTTCTTAGCATCATTATGCTTAAATTCATTTTTGGATCTTGATTTTTACCTTTGTTCTATTTCCTTTTCCTCCTTTCCTTGGAAGGCATCTTTTCTGGTTGAGTCACACTAAGACAATTTGGTGACTAATCTAAATAGTATCACAGCACTTGTCAATTGCTTTGGTCTTGAAAATTCTGATTTTTATTGTTTTTTTCTTTGTAGGAACAGTTCTTTTCTGCAAAGCCCTCAGCTGCAGATTGGATGCTTAAGTGTAATAGAAAGCTTTGAGGAGACAGAAGAGCATATGGCCTTTAATAGCCAGCTACAGCTATTTCTGGGTTGTAACATACCATTCTGAGAGGCAGCTTTGTGGGAGGGACAGAAGCCAACAAGGTGAGGAAACCTGGCTCATGAAAGCATGAGGTTTCCTTTTTAGCTTTTTAAGTAAAATGCAGAGAGCCATGTTCTGGCTCCAGTTAAGACGTCAACCAAGCTTATGGCAGACCTTAGGGCTGTTGCCTAAAACAGCAATTTCCAGTCCAAGAAGAATCAAAACATGTCTGTTTATCGTGAACTCTAATCTTTATATGTAACTGAAAACTGAGACAGCAAAATGAGAGGGGCAAAAAACCCTGACTTTCTCCTAATCTGAGCCATCTGTTCTCACTAGAGGTCAAGGATGGTACTGACTTCAGCCAAGCAGTATTTGTCTCACAGACTGACCCAGAGGACAAATAAAAGCCAGTTTCTCCCTTCCTAAGTGCAATCATTTTGTATACAATCTGTTGTACAGCTGTTAGCAAAACAGCAACTATCTTTGTCATAGCTGGTTTATTAAATGGCGGTTGTATAGCAGCTGTCCCAGTAACTGATTGCTATCTGAAAATTACAGGCTTGAAGGGTAATTCAAATTTTAGTACTAAATGAAATGTCTACTTTTTAATTCAAGTGAACTTAAGTGTTCCATTTTTACTTCCATGTGCTCCTAAGTGGATATATAGATCAGAGCTGGGTAGGAATATTAGAAAAATCTATAAAGTGTAAAGATGCCTTGATTCTGGACCAAATGTGCTGCATGTATACCATGCTCATTCCAAGAGGACCAGAGTTTGCCTACAGTTTTGTCTTATGCTACACAGCAACTTGTGGGGTTACACAGCTATGCTCCCACAACTTAATTATGGACATTTAAAATGGCAAGTCAAAAAACTCTGTGAAGATACTGCCATTGACTGGCTCTACCATTTCTACTAGACAGCTGCTTGAATTCCTTTTGCAGTCACAGCATGAGCACGTAACCAGAGATCTAGTTCTCAGTTTCTTTTATAATCCTCATCACATTAGCAATTATTAGCTATGACACACTTAGGAAGACAGTATCCAGGATTTCCAGAAGCAAAATGCCAGAAAGGAGCAGAGAAGCACATATACTGTGACATACCTCTTCTCTTACTAGTAGGGCTGAACACTGCAGTGGGACACCCATCATCTTGTGAGGGTTCCAGGTCACTGAGTTAGCCCTAGGACAGAAAAACCACATTAAAATCAAGACATCATACTATGTGATGAAACCACAGAGGCATTTAGAAATAGTAACAAACATGTAGCAATGTGCACCTTTTTTTCTTTTTCTGAGTAAAACTGAAAATAACCATGGTTGATATTAGGAAAGCAATGCCTTCACGGGACTAATCTACACTAGCTGGTTTTTGGATGACAATCTTGGCAATTTACCACAGGATAACTGCTCTATCCACTGAACTTAATCAGTATTAAACTTTCTGGGGAGTCATCTATACTTTATAAACATAGGCGAAACTTTCTGAAAACACCCACTTGACTGATGAATTTTCTGAAATTGCACAGCTGATTAAAGATGCAGATAGGAAGCTGGCAAACTAGCAGACTTTCTCCGATTCCCATTTCAGCAAGATTTGAATAAGGAGCTCATAAAGGCGTTAAGAATTCCTTGAAATACTTCTGGGTATCACTAAGTAAATCTGAGTAACTCAGAAAACCTGGCCCAAAGCAATTTTCCTCATTGTTCTGATGATGGCAAATTTTCATAGCTCCACAATTTTAGCTTGGCTATGGCAACCACAGTAATAAGCACAGAACTGATCCATCTTGCCACAAGAGTCTGATCCCGTCTCCCTTCAGGACACATTTGTTGGAAAAACTGTTGTCAGCCTAAATTTGGTGAACAAACAGGGTGCTGATACAATACAGACTAGAAAAGAGGCATTTGAGAACATGATGAGGGCTGAATGGAAGATTGTCCAGTTGTTTATTACTTTAATTTTGTGTTATGCTTGACTGGCTACTTTATAATTACTATTATTACATGTGATGATTAGCTGATAAATGTATGTATTTGCATCCTATTTGGCAGGCTATCAAGGATACATGGTGCACATGATTTCATCTAGTGCAGTGATTTGCATTTTGATGATAAAAATTGGCCTAAGTCCATCAACTGAGGCACATGAAAACTTAGAAGGACCTGGACGCATTTGAAGGTAACATCAATGTGAACAGAGGTATGTTAGAATCTGACAGTGTTCTCCTTTGTATGACTTGAAGACAGTGCTCCAGGTTTATCAATGTCCTGCTAAATTGCTTCCACTTCTTCAAAGCAAGCAATTTCAAAATTCACATGGACATCAGGCAGTACTCCTGTGCTTTCCTTTTGGCTATTTAAATGGGGCTGTGCAAGTGCCTGATGCAAAATCTGTAGGGAACAGCCTTCCATAGGCAACATCTGGCCACTTGGCTTGGCTTTTTGAGTATTTAGCAGCTTTTAATCAGCTCAGTCAGTCATCTGATGGCAACATCAAAGCTAATGATTCTGAACATGCATTCAGGTCTATGAATTTCCTTTGATATGATACTTTTTAATTTTTATTTTTACCTAAGCAAAATCAAGCAGAAATTCTTTAAGAGACCTCTAAGTAGCAATAGTGCTATGGGTTTTCTCGAGAAAAAGGATTAATTACTGACAACAGACAGATGTGAATTATCTGTCTAAAACATTTAATTTACCCTAAAATCATTTATTTACTCAATTACATACCAACTGCACACAGAAAAAAATTCACTATGTAAAATAAAAATCCACCACTTTTCTTTTGTTATCAGTTATTTTGGGCTTTGGTCACCAATATATGCTTGAAGAAATTGCTGACTGAGACAAATGATGAGGTAAAAAAACCTACATGAATCCACAGATGTTTTCTAAAAGCATCTCATATTTGCCCAAATAACTGAGCACCAAGCACCTATGTGTTTTTTTAGCTGTGGGTCAAAGATAGGAAAAATAAAAAAGGAATATTTTTCCTTCAGAGATTTCAAACTGATGACAGGAGAGATTCATGACTGGCATAATTTGGTCTTCAGCCATCACTAAATACAGACTGAGGTGCATTCACTGACCAGCCACAGCCCTGGAAAGGGTGTCTGGACCCTATATGGGAGCACTGATTCACTGCAAACATGCTTTTCTCATGTAGCTGTCAACTCCTGCCTGAGTCTCTGGAAGAGGGACACCAGGCTGAAATGCCTGATGGTGGCCAGACCTATCTGCTCCAGAGACCAGGGTACATGCGTCCTTCAGCCTGCCTTTGATCAGCCTGAAATCTGCGCTGTGGGGACTGGAGGGCACATAAGATAGATCTGCAACTCCTCCTGCCTGTGACAAGAGCATTTCTGCTGGACTGCCTGTTACCAGAAGGATGTGAATACTCTTGAGCACAGTGTGCCCCAGCTAATGCTCTCTCCTTGTACCTTTCTTCCCTACAAAACAGTACCAGCTTCAGTTCTCTTCTATTCACACCTGTAACCATGCAATTATCTACCCTGGAACAGGAATGTCCATGACGTTCAGTCTGCTCTAAATGTTCCCACTCTTGAGATCTGGACAAACTGAAATGAGCCCCTGTGTCCATCATGCAGAGGAAGAGCATTGGAAAAGACAAATTTCCTTAATTTATTGCCCAACACATGGAGATAGTACATATCAAAGCACTAAATAAAATCCATTGGAGCTCTGGATCTAAAGCATATTATTTGGAAAATTCTCCAAAATACATTTAACCTGAACTTCTTATTACAGCACAATTTGGACAGCAATTAGGGAGGCAAACCCTTTGTTTCATACTCTGCCCTAGTAGGTAACTATGTAGATTTTTCTAACTTGCTGGATATTTGCATATATGTCCTTTTAATGCATGATATGTAAATTTGGAGTGTTGCAGGCAGTCTTAACTAAATCAAATTCATAGAACCATTGACTGGTTTTCAAATTTTGCATGTGAGATGTATGAGAAAGGAACTGAACCATCAAGATATCCTCCTAATCTCCAGGAACAGGATGAAGTTGTTTGTAATTTTAATTAGCACGGAACAACAATTTGATTTATTGATAAAGAAGGCAGAAGGGAGTAATGATTTACTCTCAAATACCATGAGCTTCAGGAAATATACAAATGTAAGAGTGACTCCATCTAGCCCAGTATACTCTATGAAGTATTCTAGAAAGTTAGTCCACTCAATACAGTGGATGTAGGAGGTGAATGGGAAGAATACAAAATATTGGGAAGAATACAAAAAGCATATATGAATTTTCTCTAAATACTCTCTGAGCTCCCACTCAGTTGTGGCTCATGGAAATCCCAAATGGTTTTTATTTATCTTTCCTTGAATGTAAATAAATCTTAACATCCTATGGAAAGGATTTCCATAGTTTCTGAGTAAGCAGCTGTTTTTAAACTCAGTTCTTCTAGCCTGGACTAACATCACTTAAGTTAATCTCTATGTATCTGCAATGTTTATGAGCTCAGGACTATGACTGTGTGTATAAATACAAGCTCAGATATACTGAGAAGATGTCATTAACACAGCTTGGAGAGGGCGTTCTCTCCAGAAGTGACAGAGTAGGACATCTGTTCAAACTGCAGGTGCATCCACCTTTTACACTTCAGACTTCCGTGCCCAAGATCTCCCAGATTCATTTCTTCAAAAAATACAATTGCTAATTCATGCTGGACACTGAATCAGAGAATGCTGCAGAAACCACTCTGGACCTGTGAATGCATGATGGAAGGAACAGAAAAACGATCATGAAATGTCTGCTGTTTGCACTACAAAACAAAGTGCCACACTACTGTAGCACTGAACAAAGGCACTTAGCAATGGTATTTCAACTGGAAAGACGATTTCTTCCTACTGTATCTTGGAGATAACACTCTATACCATTGCTATGGTAATCACAAGTGTGGTAAAATGCATTTAATAAGCGACTTTTATTTATACTAATAAATCATACCTTTCAATGCCGTTTAACTTCCATTTGTGTTTTCTTGACATCAGGAGCCCGCCACCCCATGCTCCCTGGAAGGCAGGACACATTATCTTAATGAGAACTCTGCTTTTCTCCATGATGACATCTGTGTGTTCACATCAGTTTGGGACCCTTTCTTTTTTCTTGCTGATGTGGCACATTCCAAAATGACCAGGCAGATGGGGCCTGAGGCATTAGCAATGTGAACAATTTTCTTCCAGTAGCTTGGAAGAAGCGGTTAATAGCCCATAATCCAGGCACCCACCCTTATCATGCGCTAACCCCTCACTCCCTCCCTCCTCTGACACGGCACATCGAGCTGCCCCATGCTGTAATTGACTTGCAGAGCTGCTCCTCAGTAAGCTGCCTTTTATCTTTTAGTGACTAAGTGGTGATAAACCAGGCTGGGATCTCAGCTGCTCGGGGGAGTGTTCATCATATTTTGGACCCACTGCTGCTTGCCCTCTATTCATTTGCTTTCTTCACAGAGATCTGGGACAAGCAGGCATTTCATGCAACTGAGAAGTATTTAAGGTAAATATAAATTCTTCATTTGAATTAGACTGATCTTGGTTGGCACAGTAATCCAAAAGCAAGATACTCAGACCTTGCTTTTGGAGGGTCAATTACCAAGTCTTCTTGGAGAAAAGATTTGCAAAAATGACAGAGAAGCCATTCTAGGGCTGAAAGATAATTTTTCAGAAAGATTTCTTGGCAAGAGCCTGCCTAAAGCTAAGTAGCCAATCTGATAAAATTCCCTAGCATTTGCATTAAACTGTTCAGCAATTTACAGTACTTTATGCCAGACAAATGTAGACTTTTCCTTATGCATTTATTTTGCAGCTGCTGCAGAAGCCAAGCCAGTGCTCAGTATGCTCATATGTATTTCTTTACTAATGGCATTTAGAGATAAAGCTGAAAGCCAAAAGGACTCTAACTAGGTCATCTTAAGTGTCCTAGTTGCTGGAAGTAAAAGTACAGTCACAGCTCCTAAAATATCCCTCTGACCTAAGCCTCTCAGAACAGTAGGAAGTCAGTACTTGGGTGTTAGACTTAATTACAGGACCCAAATGCAATGGGGTTTGTACAAGATGACACTGTTCAAAATGAATAAATCAATGCTACTACACCTTGTAATCCAGCCCTCCATGAAAGATGGTACTTACATCCACATGCATCCAGATTTTGTATTTCTTGCAGATGTCTGCAATAGCTATGAGAGGATCAAATGCCCCATACACTGTTGTTCCAGCTGTGGCACTCACCAGAAAAGGCACAAATCCCTATAAGAAAGCACAGAGGTATTTTGCACAGTCAGAGTGTTGCAGCCCCAGCTCCCCTTGTGCTGCCCCCACAGTGAGCCCACAAGCGTCTCTTGGAGGACATCCCTGCTACGTTACAATTGGTTTTCTCAAAGTTTAGACGTCAGCGATATTATAGTTTCTACCTTAAGGTGGCAGCAAACTTCCAAACCAGCATCCTCTATTTATTAGAATGCATGAGACAGGTAAGGGCTCAACACAACAATTCTGCTTCACACCACGTGCCTGAAACAAAATAGTGTTTGCTGCAGGATGTTGCATAAAACAAACCTCACCCAGGCACCACAGTGAGAGAAGCATTTTTGGTGGACTCTGCCCTGGGCTGCACTGGAATTACCCCAGCAAGTGTCTGGACATGTGGTGTCCCAATTTTGTCAGTGGAAACACTGTGCCTGGGGGTGTCTCCCAGGGCAGCGAACAGGGAAGGTGTGGGGCTTGCCTCCACCCCCATCCCTCACGCAGAGCAGGGAGACAGCACTTCTAAGGGAAAAACAGCAGCCTCCACGGAAGCCAGGGACCACCTCTTGGATTCCCTCTGCTAAGTGCTGTGCCTCATAGTGGAGCACTCAGCTTCCATAACTTTTGCACTATGAGGTCTGGGGTCTGCAGAATTTTTACCAGTGTTTCATTTTAATTTCATCTGTAGTTTTTGATTTCAAAAGGAGTACTAAGAGGTCAAGAGCAGTTACTTTTTTGTAACTGGTTTAAACTGGGGTTTAAACCATTCGAAAGGTCTAACCTTGCAACAGTCTGTAGGTTTGAGTGGACCTCTATCATAATTTTGCCTTATTTTTTTATCTACTGTATTGCTTTTCTTGGAAGAAGTGACCTTTTAATGGAGACCTGTGTTATTAATGAGCTTTGACTGCTGTGTGTCTGATGAGTATCTACATAAATGTTGAAAGCACAGGGCTGTCCTCATTGCATACTTTACATTCAGATGTTTTAATTCTAGCTTCTGTTAATGAACACATAAAAAAGTAGTGCATATATACAGATGTGTGGATTTTATCTTCCATTGCTTTGGTGAGTCTACGAGGTGTAATTTCAATGCATTACACTATAACAAATTCCCCAAAATGGTTATTCTGTTTTTGACAAAATTCAGCTGAGAAACTACATCATAGGGAGCTAATATAAAAAAATGCAGAACATTATGCAGAACAATAGATATAAAGAAAGCCAAATAGCTCATGGACATTATAAAGTAGCTCTAAACCTATTTTCTCAGCAACCATTGCCTCATTAATTGGCAGGCTACACTTCTGAGAAATTAATAAAAACTTAATGGGCAAGCCTGTGCTTTTTTACCAAGGAAACCAAAACAACTAGCTGTACCATTATTGTTTTTTTTATTTCTTTGGAAGCAGAAAAGCTGCTAAACTTACTTTTTGTTTGGCTTCAAGAATTCTTCTTTCAAGGTCTGATGGGATCATTTTCCCTCTGGAGCAAGAGAGAGTTGTATCAGTAATTTGATCTTGAAATCAGCTTTTGCTGTTATGTCTTCACTTAATAGGAAACCCAAAGAAGGAGCAAAGTTACTATTCTGCCCAAGGGTTATGCAGCAATGAAGAGAACAAAAAGACCTTGTCCACTACTCTGAGTTTTCATCCTAATTATTTAGTCAATATATTTGTGTCAATACCGTAACTGACAGAGGTTACCTCATGGCCACACCCATTAAAGACTGATGCTGCTCCATGGAGCCTCCTGGTCCTGTTTGATGTTACGGCACTGGGACTAAGCTCCAGGCTCCCAGGGAGAGGCTCAGCCCAATGTCCCAAGAAGTTTGCTGGGTGCCAAATCCCATGGTCCCCTCTCAGCAGCCACAGCAAATGACAGCTGAGCAACATGGCCTTGAGCAGCGCAACTCAGCTGTGCCGTCAGCAGTGGTCTCCATGTTTCCATCTCAGGGATGACTTTTTGCATTTGCTTGAGGCAGGGTATGAGAGAAGGTACCAGTCTAGACTCATTAAATGAACTGTCAGGCTCTTTGCACTGACTGTATTTGCAACACCTCTAGTATGAACATCTACCTCAGATTCAGACTCAGTGGTATAAGGCTTGAAGGCTAATATAGGAAATCCCATAAATGACTTACATACAAGACAAAACACTGTTGATATAAATATTAAAATTAAGGTTTTCTTTGCTTTATATACAAGCAAAACTATCAAAGAAGTACTAATAATAGCAATACAAACATGATAGCTTCCCACATTACAGAAATAAAGTCTTCATTGACTTTGAATGTTGTACATTTAGAGTAATATTAATTTTTAAAGACTTTTCCACATTTTTTATTTCACTAAGCCATCATTTCCTGTTGCTATTATAAAAGGAACAACCTTTACTAAAGTTCAAAATGGTAGTTACAGGGAAACTAATAAAAGCATTAATTTGTTTGTCCACAGAAATGCCTGAACTGTTTTCATTACATTTGTATGCATGTAAATTTTAATTATTAATTTATTGTGATAAGATGCTGTTGGTTTTGTAAGTTTTCAGCCTTACATAGCTTAAAATAAAACAGTATTTCAGTAGGAATAGGTTTGTACTGCTGAATTTTTTGCAAAATCTCCCCTGCATATTCAAAACACTAGAACACTGAAAGAATAACTAGAAATAAAAAGCTCTACAAATCTAAAACTTAGCCCTGATTTTTCTTGCAGAAGTTCAAAGGAAGGTCGAAAGAGTATTCAACTCATTTTGAGTTGCCCCAGACACATGTACATGTTCAGAGAAAAGCAGTAGTCTTATCCTCAAAAGCTGCTTCTGGGATCATTAGAGAAATAAAGAAAATAAAACTATGACAAAGAAAGTAATGAGTTCCTCCTCAAAGTATAGTTCAGATGTTGGTGGTCTTTAATAGTTTCTAATTTAGTAAGCTTGTGCATGGAAACACACACAGAACTGGGCAGATGTTTCCATTGCCCAAATTTTTTTAACAAGATAAGTGATTATCCAGTCCCTGGTCCCACTAATTATATGCAGCAATTCATGGACTGAAGAGTGCAATGGCCAAGCAATGTCAAGCTTTACTGACTAAACCAGACAAACTTGGCAGGTGTAGGTCATGGTGGGAAAGAGCCACTCAAAAGTATGGTTGTTCATGCTGGAAACATCAAAAAGATCTCATGGTGCTTCTTCACCCTTCCACAGGTACACATCTTCACAGAGGGTTATCTCAACCACACCAGCACACATCTTGTGCAAACAAATCTGCACTGTCCCTGTGGTGTCTGCTGGGATTTTGTGAGACATGCAGTAATCCTGATGTTTACTTCAGTGTGGGCAGGGCAAGCCTTGTGGCCTTCCCAGAAAATCACCATGCTGAATTTGCACAAGAAGAAAAGGAAGACACGACTTCATAGATCCACGTCTGTCTTTAGTGAACAGAAACAATCAGAGGTTGATTTTGGTATGTGTTGGTTGTCTTGACGTTGTCAATAAATCCTCTTCAAGGTGTGCTCAGTCTTTTGTTAATAAAGAGATAATAAGTCCATAAGTCAATATGCAGGCACTGTGATTAGCACTGTCAATTGCTTAGTTGGTACTTGTTTCTTAATGTGGGAGCAGAGTATTATGACAGCAGCAAAACCTTCTATTTATGCTAGATACATAAATAATTCAGTGCCTTCTAACAATGAGGGACTCAGGGACTCAGCATTTTCTACTGAAAAGACTCTCAATAGAATCAATAAGGATTTTTCTATTAATTTTTGTCCCACAGAAGGTAAATCTTCTTTAGATCATGTTGATTTTGTTAATGTACTTTTGTTTTCTCAAAGTGGGTTTTCATAGAGAATTGAAACATTTTGTTTGGGTGAGTTAAGAAAGAAGTTATCTACCACTGGTTTTTTGGAGCCTATGTGACCCCTGTAGATTAGCTGCCTGCTGTGCTACTCCTTCGCAGGGGCCATCATCCTTCTTAGCCTATGCTGCCCACAATGCTGCCAAAGATCCCTCTCTTCACATCTCATTGCAAGGGTGTCCTCATCAAGGGCACTGAGGGAAATGTAGCCCGGCTGAGAAAGATGGTGGGGGCATGAAGCAATAAAATTTATATTAGCAAATGCTCCTAAATATTACACTCTTATAAATAAAAGGCCCACTGACAGTTTCTAAATGCTCTGTTTTGACCAGAACAAGCTTCCTCCTGGTTTCTTAGCACAACATATAAAGAATGATGTTAGCTTGATATTGTTTTACTTCAGGATGAAATAAAAGGAAGTATCAGAAACTCACGAGGAAGAGAACTTTTAAGATTTTTGATGAATTCCAAAACCTGACTCATAAAGAAGCTACTGACAGAGCCAGTTCCTCAAATGGGATAAATTACTGCATGGCTGCTGAAGATGACAGTGCTATGACAAATTATACCAACTGCTGACCGCAGCTACACATTCTCTCTGAGCAGAGCACCTGATGATCTTCCTTTATGTACTGACAAAAAGAGCTATATTTGACATCTTTACTTACCTTTCATCACATCTAATCAAAATCACACTATCTGTACCAATACCCAAGGCCGCAGCTCCTTTCTTCACAGAAAAGTGACTCTGAAAAATAAATTCATTATTTATTATTTTTATTATAATTTCTTATCTAATTTAATATAAACCTCTACCCTCTTGCAAGCCCTTCAGCAAGAAGTCCCACACAGGCAATAATTTCATTCACAGCCTTTTTGGAAACTGATCACTGTAATTTGACGCTTTGTATCAGGTCACTACTGTCAACTAGAGAAAGAGCAATCACCCTAATCTGGATTTACTCCTGGAATATTAAATGCACAGCTGTGGCCAATGATGGACCCAAATTCTGTCCCCGATGCACACCCGCAGCTTTTACTGCTTGTACAGCTTCAGCTATGAGCTTAATTTACTGAAGCAAAATATTCTTCCCTAGACAATTACTTTCGTTTATGATGTTCAGAGTGATGTGCTACTATGTAACTTTACAGCAAATAACAGACTGAGAGAAATAAGGCCAATTGTGATCTCATGCCAGTGAAAGCTAGTAACAACTCCTACTAATAAGCAAACATAGTACAGTTTAAAATCACAGCAGGCCTATTAGTAAGGTTATTAGTTAATCTGTCTCTACTGAAAACAATGTGGAAGTTACATCCTGGAGTGCAAGTTAGCCTGATTTTCTCTTGCTCATAGGACTTAACTCCTGAGCCAGTGTTGGTTTATAATTCTAATTTAAATCACTGAGATTATGATAATTAAATGGTTTTTTATCAAATTATACTCCCAAGAATCTGATTTTGTATTAACTCAAATCTAGCTGTTCACAACACTGTCCAAAGTAGTTTTAACTACAGATTATTAAACTTTTAAAAAATGGAAATTTTTTACATATACGACAGTACCATTAGCTTAGGATGTAACACTTCAAAAAGATCAAGAATATAAAAATCTAACAGGGCTTTTTAAAAGTCCACTACGTTAAAGAATAAAGAAAGACCTAGTCAGCAGAAGACCATGAAGCAGAGAAGTAATCACTAGTACTTTGTCAAGGGAGTATTTGGCTTCAAAAGTAATGCAATCAGCAGAGAGCTGAAGGGAAAGAGATTGACACGGTGGTTATACAGATGTGCTTCCCTTGAAGGTCCTGAAGTCAGTGGGATTTCACTGCATACTAAAGGGTTCCTCCATACATAATGAACACTTTAGGAATGAAAATAAATTCTAAGTCAACTTAATGAAAGATGAAGAAGACTAGAACTACAACACTACACTCAACAAGTAAAAACCTCTGTGTTTTAAAAATTGCTCAGGGAGTAATTTTCAGTGAGTCTTAACTGCTATGGTTAAGGTTGCATAAGAGTTTCCCTTCAATTTCTTTTATTTTTGTAAGACTGTATCTCACCATTTTGGCTGAAATTCTTAGAAGTTTTCATGATGCCCACTGACTTTCAATATCCAGACATTTTGAAGAAGTTCAGATTGCTCCTGAGCCAGGATTCACTGATGATGCATGGACAATTTGAAAATACTTCCTCAGGTCATACTACATTCGTTTTTCAAATGCAGTGGGTTGGTACAGCTTTCCCCCATGGGACATGGCTGCAGTAAACCAACAATGTGCACTGAGCAGACACTGAACACACTGCCTAGATGTAAAATCAACTTTCAAGGCTCTGGTGCAGCAGACCACCTCAGTCCCTGAACTAAACACGCTCTGAAGTGTAAACAGACACAGCTTGGACTGATGAAAAAATGAAATTCATGCTCATCACTTAGATGTGCTACAGGGGATTTGTGCTTAAGTGTTTTGCTGTATTAGACTGGGCCTGTTGCAGCTAGCCTAACCAAGCTTACATCAGCAAGTAGGCTCCTCTGAATTCTGGGGGAAACAGGCACCTCCAGGTGAGGGTTCATCATCCAGCATAGGGGTTGCTGGTTTGGAGTGGGTGCTGAATGACATCAGGTGAAGAGGTTTCTACCCTTTCCCTAAAGAACAAGTCCTGTTATATCTGATGTCTGTGAGAGTGCAAAGTATACAGCATCTGTAGCCACCAGCACTCTGGACACTACAGATGTTTGATTTTAACATTCTGACATTGTCCAGCCATTAACACCACCAGTCACTGGTATGTTTGCTTTAGAGAGGGAGTTTGCCCTGCTGTTTTTCTAGTTGGGAGCCACAAGATGCTAAGAAGTGTTTCTAGACAGCACATCACAGCTAAGCCATCACACGGGTATTTTTCATGGCATGTTACTTATTTCATAGAACTGAATTTTTGAACAAACACATTTCCATGAGCTTCATCACCTTCACTGAATTCAGTGGATTCTTCCCCAGTACAAATGCGCTGTAGATGAAGGCTTTGGCTGTGACTAATTCACAGACCCCTAAACACTGAAGACACAGAAGTCTCTTTCCAGCCTTGTGGGTCTCCCTGAGCCCCATGGGGCAGCAGTGCAACTTTGTGAGAGCAGGGAGGAGTAGAGACCATGAGAAGGGTACTGGCAGGAGGAAGCTTATAAAAAATTCCCAGTTTTAGGAAGACATCTTTGAACTTCGCAAAAATTGAAATGGAGCTACAATATTGGCAGCATAAAGACAGTTCATTGATATGCTTTATGAAGCTAGAATTGAATCTATATACTTTAAAAAATGTTAATCTGATTTATTCATGTACTACACAAACTGATCTGCACATACTGGATAGTGTAATATAGAAATACAGACAGAGATTTATGGGTGAAGAGCCACAGATATATTTCACTGGGGTCTGAGTCAACGACATTACATTAATTAATTTTGCTCCTTATTCCACACTAGTTAAAAAAGATTTACTATTGAAATTTGGTTTTCTACTAGAAAACAGAACTGTTCAAAGTGCCTTAAAAAAAGAAATACAGATTTGAATGGTTTACTATGAGGAAGAAAATTAAGCCCATGTGCTCAAAGGCATCCACTGGAATATGGCCAAGCTCAACTGCCTTGCTGAGAAGTCTCATGGCACTGCTAAAACAGCACTGGGGAAAAAATTAATGTAGTGCTGATAGCTCAGTTGCCTGAAGGCTTTTTACAGACTGAAGGGAATTCAGTGGTCAGGAATCAAACTGGTTTAGGGATAAAGTGGGAAGAAATACAGAATTCTGTGCACAGAAGGGCAAATGCAATTACAATTTCTAAACAAACTCTGAATATGAAATTGCTTTATCTGTGTATATAGTCACAGATGTATGACTGCTGTTATGTTTTCATGTCTTAGGGTAACACCAAAGGAATTACTCCAATTGGTTCGGAGGCTCTGAAAGAGCCAGGACGAAAGTAACAACGAAAAAATAAACTTGTAAGAGCAACAAAAACTTTCCTAATAATAAATATTGTCTGTTGGTTTAATACTCTTGTGATGGTGCTTAAAATTTGGTTGCCTGTGTAATATAATGGTAAACATAACAAAAAATAAAGGTCAAAGAGAAGAAAAGGTTTGCAGAACCAAACCTGATTAGATAGAATTACTGAGAGATGATTCAACTGGGCTAACAAGGAAGGACATTAAATATGACTCCTTTGGGCACACAGGGACTACAGACTTTTCAGCCACATAAGAAGTGAGCTTGGACACCATCATTCACAACACAGCCATGTAGGAGTTACACAGGTCTGAAGTCTTAAGGTGGGAGAACCAGGGCAACAAAGGGCAGACTGCCTGACACCAGTCCTGAAGGGAACACCAGGCTTGGAGAAGGTGGCAGGTCCACAGTTTCACTACTGTCCTGTGCTTGCCAGAGAGAGGAGGATACTCAGGGGGAACAGGCTGTCATTTCAGATTCCTGGCTCTCTCCCTCCCTTCATGCACTGTAAAAGGGTGTATGGAAGACTACATCCCAAACAGAGAGGAACCTAATTTCTCTTTGAAAATGAATGTGGCTGAAATTTAGTGGTGAAGGAGAAGATATAGAATATTAGCCAATATCAGTGACAAAAGTGTATTACTAGTCAGAAAAAAACAACTGGTGATTCCAAGCCAGGCTAATCTCCTCTTTGCCTAAAATTTCAAATACTCTTAGGTATGGGTTTGTTTGCCTGATAGTCAGGTTTTTTTGTAAGGTAAAAGGAGTGTGAATGTATTACAGATGCAAGAATGAATAGGCCTTTTGGAAAAAGGAGGAATTAGAATTATTAAAAATGTTATGATGCTGAGAAGTATGGCATTATTATCTTGAATGAACACTGTTTCAATATATAGATGCTTCTGTTTCTATAGCTTGCTAAATTACTTGTTCATCATCTGGCATGGTTGAAGCTGTCAGGAAGAACCATACTAATGCCACGAGCCCCAAAGGGCACGTCTGGTTTTTCAGATTGCTGTTACTCCTTGCTTACATAAATCCAGAGTAGCGTGAGCTTTGTGGAGGTGGCTTATAAGTAACCTGTTCCCAAATGCTGAGCAAGCAGAGCTATCCTGCAGCTGAATACCCTCCAGGGTCTGCAGGTTTGGTCGCTGGAAGCCTCATGCCCAGAAGATCTGGACCCACAGCCTCAGCCCATCATCTATTTGCCAGCTAAGGAGGTGAACACACTTTCGTCTCCAGGGCTTTAAACAATGGGGAATCCCTAAATGTTGGGCTGGCTGGGCCGGGCTACCCCTGTCTTAACAATAAGCATCTAAAAATCTGCAGCTGGTCCAGGCTCCCTCAACAGTGGGGAAGAGAAGGTACCTCCAGAAGGCACCGTATCTCTGAGACTTTATCACCTATCTTAGACTTACCTAAGTTGCCTTCTGCAGATCTTTCTCTATTTTTATTGGCTATAAAAACTGTATAGACTAACTTATAAATGTTTACACTCTGGGTGATTAATGTTAAGTGACATGAATCCTATCTTTATTATCTAATTGTAAGCTACAGCTTCTCTTCCCATTACCTACAAAAAGAATATACTGTGTCCTATCCCAATTTAAAATTCATTGTAATGAGATATGTATTTACTGTTGTTTCCTTTAGCTATCACTATTCAATTTTTAAAGTTATTTTTAATATCAGGATATTAATGTTTCTGAACATACTAGTACTTACATCTTTGCCATTTTTGAAATGTATATGGTGCTCTTCTAATCCAGCAAGACTCACTTGGGTTTTTTTTCAATGTGGATAGTTTTGCAGCATTATGTGTTGTAAGAAATGTTACACTGAGTTCAGGATGATCCTGTGGCAGTGTAAAAGCCATGAGATATTGACCACATGAAGGATTAGATCCAAATGAATTTCTCCTTTGCAACAGACTGCCCTAAAGCACTACTTTTCTAGAAAATAGTTATACTTTGATTTGAATGGTGCTACTTGAATTAAGTTGTTCCTCAAATAAGATCAAATTTTCACTGCTTTCCCCTGGCTTCAAATACCATCAAAATAACTTTCTAGTTATTATGCAATATGTAATACAAAGAAAAAAATGTGTGGATCTTTTCAGTTTGATTTTAGATTTCCTTCAGTGGAAACAAAACTAATTCCTATTTACTCTGTATACTCAGAAGTACAACTTACAGCTTTGTAATCCATGCTATCAAATAGAAAACATGATCTCCAGGCTCCTCAGATCTTTTTCCGAAAGCCACACCACACACAACACTCCTTGGACTGCTTCTGGCAGGTGGACGTTCTTCAAACTGTCTCCAAAGTTGCCTGGTCAGAGGGCAACACTACGTGCCACGGAAGTGATAGGACTAGAGATTAGATTTTCGTTCATTCTACAGAAGCCAAACCAATATCTTCCACAGCCTGTGTGAAATGGAGGTCTGTTAAGATGTATGCTTTGGAACAGAAGTCACTTTTTAATTTCCTTCTGCATCAGCACCAAGAAGCTCCATATTAGGTTTGAGAAACCTGTTCAGATAAAAAAGACACTCTTTGAAAAGACACCCTTCTCTCATAGATATTGGTGTAGTTTGATGCATTCTGTGCAACTAATGGGGCTCACCCACAAGGGGAAATCAGCATTCAAAAAGCTGAATTATTTCCTGCTAAGTGCCTCCTGCAATCTAGTTGCTGTGTGGATGCAGAGTGCACTATCTCTGAAAGTTGCTCCCCTGCCTCCACAGACAAGCCCCCTCTCCCAGTGCTCACCCAGAGAATGAGATCCCTCTGGGTGTGTCTACAATGCTGACAACTGAACAGCCAACAGACCCTTTCCTCAGTCAGCAGGTGACAGAGCTGGACTCCTAGTGAAGTCTCCAGCAGTACCTAGATCACCAGAGCAGTGCAGGTGGGGAGATGCCAGAGGCAAGGAGAGTCTCCTCTGTGTCCTCTTGGGTTTCTAACCAGGTGAAGAGATTCCTTATTGTTAGATTAGACTCAATCACCTCCCAGTTCTTACTTTGCATTTTCTTTCTAAACCTATGACAGGAATTGTGTTGCTATTTCCTGAGCACCTGGCAAGATGTCCCTTCTTAGGGGGCTCCTAGAGGAGTGGGAAAGTAAGAAAGCTGATGTGCACTACATGAGAACAGTCTTGCTGGGTTAGAGAACAGAGGAGATGAAAAAAATTTCTATGTCTTTCCAATTATGTCCAGCCTTTTTTATATTCTCTGAAACGTGGATTGAGCCCATACAGCCTCTAATTAAACATCAAGTCCACAGAAATGCTGCAAGCCTCTTTAGGCTGTTTTCCTCCTATCAGTTAAAAAGGCCAAAGGCTGCTCTATAACCTGAACCCACCTAGTTCTCTACAGGTAAACTTTTCGCCTTTGCCCCCTTTTTCTCATCAGGGTAGGATGACTGTGTCCCTTTGCCTGTTTGGTGTAATCCCTACTCCACACTACTCCCAGCTGCTGTTAGATACTGTTTAAGACACTGCTGGTTTGGCAGGTCAAAATCACAACAGGAAATCGGTTAAAATTCAACAAGCCTTGCCTTACAGACAAACAGAACAACTAAAACATTCTGAGAAGGCAGTTCTCCCTTTCAGCTGCTTTCTTCATGCTGAAAAAGTGATGTGCTCCTCTGAACAATTACAGTAGCCTAAAGCTGATATGCTGGGACACGGGAGGAGGCCTTCAATTTAGATTTTTCAGTGTGTTTGAAACGATAGACTGAAACAGGTTTTTACAACTGGCATCCATCACGTCTTCCCCTCTGAGTCAAGGTCTCTTGCGTCATGTGTAGTCGAGAGCAGCTGCCCTGAAGGGCATCACTGCTCCTGCCCCAGCACTCAGGAAGGAAGACTAATGATGCCCTGATGAATACAGAGGACTGAACTGAATCCTGAGCACAACTGTATCTCAGTGAAAATAAAACTGTGCAAGACTGACCCAAGTAATTGCAGTGTACTTCACTATCACTGGTGAAACAGAACCAAACAGAAGCAGAGCAAGAGGTAAGTAAGTCACAGCTTGGGAAAGATCTGCTTACTGGGAACAGGAACAGTTGGAATAGTCATATAACCTATTTTAGGCAGCAAATGTAGGTTGTGTATGTCAGAAGGCTCTTTATGGTCAGCTCACAGAAGTTGGTGAATCCCTCCCAGACATAATTTAGAACACCTAAATTAAGGAATATTTAGGTTCCTAATTTGGATGCTCTGTGTTTCTCTCCAGAGGTGCTTCTCTTCACTGGTTGTGAAGAGTGAGGCTCCTAATTTAGGAACATGATGCACTCTTAAATTAGGGAGGCAATTACTTTAGAGCTGCAAATTACTCCTCCCTTCCCTTTCCCTCACTGGCAGCTGAACTTATCATGACACCAGACTGAGGCCAGACTCTGATTACAGCAGTACTGGTGGCAACTGTGACATAGTTTCATTCATTAATACAATGGAAAATCCAGACTGGTAGTACTGAAAATAAAGTCCTGTCTGGGATGCTGAAATTCTTGGAGAATTGCTGATAATAAAATCTTTGCATCTGACTGAAAATTTCAAGACCAAAATCTCCAAGTTTCTAAACACATACAGTACCTTTAAGCCTTGTTTACTATCACACCATGTGTGCAGAGCATAAGGAAATGATAGTGTGGATCTGCTGCTCCAGCTGGATTCCTACAAATCTATGGGCCATGATGGGATTCATCTGAAAATCCTTAAAGAGCTAGTTGGTCTCATCGCAAACCCTCTCTTGATGATTTTTGAGTCATCGAGAATCACAACAGGTCCCAGCTGACTGGAAACTGGCAAACATTGTCCCAGTTTTCAAGAAGGACAAGAAGGAGGACCCTGAAAATGACAGGCCTGTCAGTCTCACTTCAGTGCCCAGTAAAATTATGGAAGAGATTATTCTGGGAGGTACTGAAAAACACTTGGAGAACAATGCAGTATCAGTCACAGCCAGCACGGCTCATGAGGGCAAAGTCCTGCTTATCAAACCTGATTTCTTTCTATGACACAGTAACCCATCTAGTTGGTCAAGGGAAGCCAGTAGATGTCATCCTTTTGGACTTCAGCAAAGCTCTTGATACTGTCTCTCACAGAATCCTCTGGACAGAAAGTCCAGCACACAGCTGTGTAATGTGATGGGTGAGCACAGGTTGGGCAGAATTACAGTGAATGGGGCAAATCAGGAGGGCGCCCAGTCACCAGTGGGGTTCTGCAGGGCTCCATCCTCAGCCCAGTTCTCTTCCACATCTTCATCAATGACTTGGATGCAGGACTGGAAAGAAGACTACGAAAGTTTGCCAACAACACTTAATTGGGATGAGCTGTTGCCTCCCTTGAGAGCAGAGAGCCCCTGCAGAGAGACCTCAACAAATCAGAGAGATGGGCCATCACTAACCCCCATGAAGTTCAACAAGGGAAAGTGCTGGATTCTGCAACTGGGACAGGGCAACCCTGGTTGTGTGCACACACTGGGGAAAGAGAGGCTGGAGAGCAGCGCCACAGAAAGGGCCCTGGGGGTCCTGGTGGATGGCAAGTTGAATATGAGCCAGCAGTGCCCTGGCAGCCAGGAGGGCCAATCATGTCCTGGGGGGCATCAGGCACAGAATTACCAGCCAGGCAAGGGAGGGGATTGTCCTGCTCTGCTCTGCACTGGGGTGGCCTCACCTTGAGTCCTGTGTGCTGTTTTGGGCACCACAATATCAAGGCGACATTAAGCAGAATGTCCAAAGGAGGGCAATGAAGATGATGAAGGGTCTGGAGGGGAAGCCTCATGCGGAGTGCCTGAGGTCACTTGATTTGTTCAGCTTGGAGAAGAGGAGACTGAGGGGACACCTCCCTGTGGTCTTCAATATCCTCACAAGGGGAAGTGGAGGGGCAAGTTCTGATGTCCTCACTTTTGTTACCAGTGATAGGACTCCAGGAAATGGCATGAAATGGAGTCAGGGGAGGTTTAGGTTGGATATCAGGAAAAAGATTTTCACCCAGGGGGTGTTTGAGCACCAGAACAGGCTCCCCAGGGAAGTGGTCACAGCACCAAGCCTGTCTGAGTTCAAGAAGCATTTGCACAACACTCTTAGGAGGCACATGGTGTGATTCCTGGGGTGTCCTGTGCAGGGCCAGGAGTTGGACTTGATGATCCCAATGGGTCCCTTCCAACTCAGGCTATTCTATGATTCTATGACCATAAGAGTTCATTTAAATCTATGACAGAGCCAGATCTCTGTTTTGTAGGTACAATTGCACATCTTTGTGGACTAATGGTATTCTGAATTTCTAGACAGAAAAAATACTGAATCTCATTCAAACCTAATGATTCTATAGTCTGCTTATTCCAAAGCCACTGTCTTACACGAGCATCCAGCTGTGGTAGAGAGAAACCATAATCAGGCCGAGGAGTCTAAAACTAAGTTGAAAATCAGCATGATAAGATAAATGAGACAGATGACATTTGCATATCTTAGTATCTGTTCAGGTTTTTCCTGTCTTAAAAAACTCTGTATTTCTGGGATCTGCAATTCCTATAACAGCTTCTGCTGTTTTGTGGGTTGAACCATGATTCCATAATCCTCTGGAAAAATTAAGGGTTAAAGGGTCCTGTCTTCACATAGTGTGATTTCTTTAGTACCATTACATGCTTTATAAAAACATTCATCAAGGAAGGCACAAAACTGCAATTTCAAGATACTTTTAAGATGTAATGGATTTCAGATGCTGTCCTATGGATTCTCTAGTATATTTGATTTTTTCCAGTGTTTAGTTTGCTAAAGGAACTGCTTCTTCCCTGGCATGAAAACACAATTATTAAAGCTCACCTCATTATTTTGAAACTGATAGCACAATTTGAGACATTGTTTAACATTCCACTGCTATGAATACAATAAAATGCTCTAAAAATTAATAGGATTTGGTACTTTAAATGATCAGGTTGAACCTTACTTGCAAGACTTCTTAGACTTGTAACTTCCATATGAATAATGTACCGCTAGCTGGGCAGTCTTTGGAAAGGTGCTACTCATTTGTAGACTATCCTTCTCTTTAACTGCTATGGGGACAATTATTCTGCAATGTGGTGCCCACTGTTGTATATTGTATCTCATCTCACTCTATTGCTAATTAAGAGATCCTCAGAGAGATTTTCTCCTGGACTTTTCTAATCAGTTTTTAGACTATTTCACTCTTCACACTTCCAAAAGATGAAACATGTTCTATAGTTAGTCAAAAAACCAGCTGAGCATCAGCCATGAATGAGTTCTGCCTGAGCCCAAACAGCTGGAGAGAAATTTAGAAGGGGGATCACAAAACTTGAAAACAGCTCACAGCCCCTCCTGGCGACAATCCTTCCTCTTCCCCTTCCTCTTGCACCCACATTCTCCAGTCCAAGCTGCAAAGACTTTTAAGCAGAGACAAAACACCCACCCTTCCAAAACTAGACTTCTATATAGTAGTTCAAAGAGCAAAGAACTGTTTCTCTCATGAGGACCACTCTGGTTTCTCCTGTGCCCATCTCTCCTCACCTCTGGCACTGCCAGATTATGGTGGTGCCTGTGATGAACCCCCATGTCCTGAAGCCTTTGCTCACAGGTAGAAACCTGCAGCAAAGCCCAGTTGCCCACCAAATACTACAGTTGTTCTGCTAAACACACACAGCATCACCACACCACTGTCTTCATGTACGTTATCACTTTCCCATTAAATAACAGCAGGAGTGCTTTCAGCTGCAAACATTTTGACTCAAAGGGGTTTTCTGCTCCCCCAGAGTGACCTGAACAGAAGACATTTCTGGCAGAAAATGCTAAAGCCTGATGATGAGCTCTCATTGGATGTGGTCCTTGTTGCTTTCATCAACATTTATATGGACACAAGTGAGAGCAAAAAAAAATGGCAGTGGTTTGCAGAACCTGCTCTCCCTTGACTTCAGCCATGGATAAGGGCACAGATCATCCCTCTATATATCAAAAAGCCAGCCCCTTCCCACTTTTTTATTCCAAGTGAAGGAATAACAGAAATGAATACAGTTGTACAAATTCCTGTTGTTTTCTTCATCATAAATTCATACAAGCAGATGTAACAGATAGGAAAAAACAAAAACACATACATGTTCTGATGTGAAGGCAACCAGTCTGGGAATAGCTGCCATTCCTTTTTCTTTAACTTCTGGGAACATCTTGAAACGTGCAATCAACATAGCATACATGTTAGATATGGCACCACCTGGAGTCCACAGTAATATACTGTTACTTTTTCTATGCATTGTAATATCATTTCAGAACAAATGACAAGTCTTGCTACAGTTTTTCTAACTCCCATACTAATTTTTCTGCCTCATGGCAGAACCATGGATTCTTCTTCCTGTGTAATCACAGGATCTACTACACCCAAATAACAAATTATGCAAAAAGTACTACTGAAAAAAGACACCTGTTCCCTCTGAAAATTGGAGCTTGCTTACATCCTAACTCTTGCTGCCATCTCCTTTAGTCCCCAGTCTTAACCTCCCATATACCATTAACACATAAGCCCCATTCTTTCCCACCTCCCAAGCAGATGCCACCACAAGGCAACTTCCTAAATTGCCAAGTGCAACCTAATCTGTGCCCTCCCCTCCCAAATCAAGGTGGTGTTTTATGCCCCAGCTTTGAGCAAACCCACCCAGTGAGTCCCAACAGACACTATCTTCTGCATAACTCGAGTTGGGGAAAGGGAGAGAAAGGAAAAAGGGTCATTCTAACAAGTATTTTTCATTTTATTTGTCCTCTGATGGGAGCAAGGGGAAAAGGTTAAATGTCCCTTACATTTGCCTTAAAATCACTGGCGTACATTGACTTAAAACCATCCATTTCAAGATGGCTATTTTATGCATCTCAAGTTGGATATTTTACCCACTTCAAGATGACAGTCTGTTCCCATATTTCAATTGTCAATGCATAAATTAAAAATAAGCACTTAGTTCTTCCATTTTGAGATTTTTACAAACTAAGTCTCCATGTCTACAGTAGAACAGTGTTTCATTTTACATTACTGCTGCATGAGCACTATGGGAATATAATGCAGTACCTGACTCAGAGGCTGAGTACTTTTATATATGCATGCACACAAGCACACACACACAGAGAAACATGTATACATGAAATCCATCAGGTTTATCCTGTATATATAGTATATACAGAGGGAATTATATATCAATGCTTATGTACATATATTTATAAAAAGCAAAGGTTTTAAATGAACAGGTTGAGATGCTGCTGAGGTGCAGTTCAACTAATGCAACATCTAAAAATGGACTGAAGACCACAAGATGTGTACCTCCAGAAGATGGTTCAGCTCATCCTCTGGTAGCTATATGCAAAAGGTGGGATGACTTGTCCTGAAAATGCATCCACCCCTCTCCCTTGAATATGTGGGAGCTGCTATAATTAGCCCAACGTTTGGACAGCCAAAGCAAAAAAAGCTAAAATCCACCCTTTTAGCAGATGAAGGAAGCACTGCTGGGTATCTGTGCTAGCAAATTTAACATTGTTTTGACTTTTGTAAGATTTGTTTTCATCTCACTGGAGATACATATACTGTTCTACAGGCCACAGAAATTGTGCCCTTCATTTCTAATTAGTATCCCAGCTCTGCTCTTGCACTGAGGCTGCCTCTGCTCTGGGCTTTCCCTGACCTCATTGGCCCTCCTGTGCATCCCAGAGAAAATGCTACCAAAAGATGGCATTGCTGACACAGGGGTCAGTACAGATTGGGGCTTTTCTTCCCCTTTCAACTGCCTTGAGAGATATGAATATACTTCTACTCCTCTTTTCAGAAATTACAAAACAAGAAATTGAGAGATTAAGAGGAAATGCTCAGGTACCTGTCCCTAAAAAATTCAGATGATTGATGATTGAGGTGACAGAACTAAGGTGTCCAAGTCAAAGTAATTTGGCCTACCTCATCCAAAGTCATTGGCTCAGTGTCAAAAGAATCAAGACTAAAATGTTAAGTTTCTTCACTATCAGGCTTTTCTATTATTATTTATTACCTAGTCATTTAACCTTAAGTTTATTAATAAGCCTTCATTCTGCCTTTAGTTTTGTAGATGTGTTTACATCCCCATTTAATTGCAGGCAACAAATCACTCCTACAGAATTTGGAGAAAAAAATGAGGCCTTTAGAGAGCAAGACCCTTTTCTTTCCAAGAGTAAGACCTTCGGCTGAAACCATGACAGCTGAAGCAAAAAGACACCATAGAGATGATTTTGATTATTGCCTAAAAAAGCAGAACCTGCACACTGAGAATTGCTGCCTTAAGAAAGTGAATTAGAAAGATGCACTTTGCACAAAACCAGAAATTGCAGAGAAAGAAGGGATGGGAGGAAGCAGCCCTGCAAATAGCCATTGCAGGTACATGCCTGCCAGAGAGCCCAACCCCACACAGGTTTCAGCTCAAGGCAGTGAGCTCAGGCAGCTCACAAATCAGCAACACCCTGGTCCCCAGGTCAGGCAGGGACCTCTCGCAGTCCCGGCAGGGCTAGCGGTTCCTCCTAAGGCATACGGCCTTCCTGACTCACACTGTCTCTGGCTGAGTGTAATGGTTTGACCCATGGCTTCCTCAGTAACCATTGTATCTAAGGAAGTTACAAGTATTCCACACGTGTCTTCCACGTAGCGGGGAAGGGGGGGGTGGGGGGAGGGGGGGTGGGGGGGGGGGGTGGGGGGGGGTGGTTATTTAGGTTTCCTTCCTTGGCCGGGGAGCTTGTGGGTGGTGGTTGCAGACTGATCCCTCCGGTTGGTGGTGGTTCTCCTGTCCTGGGTGAGACTGTTTCATTCTTGTTCCCCTTCCTTGAAGTTTTTAATTGTGTTTGTTTTGATTCATTTAGTTTCTTTAAGTTGGGTTTGTGTCTTCCCTATTTTCTAATTAATCAGTCTCCTTTTTTCCTTCCCCTTTCCCCTGGGGGTGGGATCCTATGTACTGTGTATACAGTGTGGTTTGTGAATGTTAGAAAATATAATTTATTCTTTTTATTCAGTTCAGCTTCTTTAGAGTGCGTTTCTTTTCAGTTTATTTTTCCTTTCCTTTGCTGGGAAAGTTCTGGGAGGGGGAAGGGGGGCCAGTCCAGGGTTGGCAACAGCTAGGCCAAACCTGTGACACTGAGTTTGCCAGACTTGGGCAGATCTGGCACAGGCACTGAGCCTTTCACCCTCACCTGCTGTCATGCCCAGCCTGTGCCCATCAGGGCTGGCTGGGCAGCCTTGCTATTGCTCTCCTCTCCCCTCCCAAGTCCCTGAGCAGCCTGGTGGGGTTACTGCAGCTCAAGCCTGCAAAGTGAGGAACTAAGACCAGCTGTCTCTAGTCAGGTCAGGGACTGTTCAGTAACCAACCACTGTTCAGTTTCCAAAAGCTTTGACTTAGGGCCTGGGCTCATGATACACACTTAGATGCTTGAAGTGATAAAGCTAAGGTTTTTGGGGGGCACTCTAGGCATTACAGTAAAAGCTATCAGAGATTTTGTTCTCAGCACTTTTTCAATAAGAACTCATCAAGAAGCAATGCCACTTCTTTTCATCTGCGGAAAGGCCCAGAAGAAAAATCTCACAACACTACCCACAGGTGCACTTAGATGTGAGAAGTCGCAAGATGAACCTTGCCTGACCTTCAAGCCCTTGGAGAGCTCAGCGTCCTGTGCTGTTATCAGGGAGGTCTTTCCTTTGCTCAGCAGTGCACTCTTTTTCTCTCCATTACGTCAATGAACTTTCCTTTCAGAAAGGCTTGTTCTGCAGCAGCTATCAGTCTGTTCTCTTTTGACAAGCCAAGATGTTATTCCCAATGTAAATTCTTTTAATATTTTTCAATTTTGTGAGATAGACAGGCCAAAGTTTTTAGCAATGAAATTCCAGAGCAAGAGAGGCAGTGAGGAAGAGTATAAATCAGATGGAATTATTAAAACAATTAAAGAAGCCTTAACAATGTAGTGTTTGTCTGGGTCAATGACTTCTCTACACTAATTTTTTTCCTTATTGACTTGCCCTGAAAGAAACAGATTTCTAAGCCTTTAAGGACTCAGATTAACTAGCCACCCAAATACCCCACTGAGCAAAACAGGCCAGCTTCACGTGGAAAGCTAACAGCATACTCTACTGTTTGCAGGGTCTTACTGACTCCACTAAAATTACTGGGAAGAATGCTGTGTCTTTCCCCATTTCCTTCAATTTCCCCTGCGGAGATACAGAGCTTTTTTGTGTTTCCTCCCTCCCCTATTAATACAACAGTCTTTCTATTTCATGTAAGCCATAAAAAGTGGTGGCAAAGCAAAACTGTGAGGCAAATGTCTCTTCTGATTATGTTTCCCATGTGCCATTACAGCTGCTCATCATGCAGTGCAATTTGCTCAAACAGACCCTCATAATCACATGCCTGAAATTCATAAACATGCAATACTTTATCTCAAAGAGGCCACTGGTGGTTACTACGAAGTGTCCTCTCAAGCATGCATATTTAATTTTATTTACTCTTTAGCTACAGGGGATGTCATATACCACAGTCTGAAGAATAAAGAAAGCTTGAAATGTCATGTACCAGGTGAAAATATCCCATCGCCACAGCCCCCTGGCCAGCCAACCATCTCTCTCATTTTCCTTAGTGTGACATATTCCAAAAGTACAAACACTGGAGCAATTTCATAGGTGAACCTGAAATGTAGTAATGTCCGTATTTAATGCTTTCATTTACAACACTAAGACATATTTTTACAATATTACATTACATTGTAGCCACAATATCCTCTATCTTGCACTGGGTAGACTTCTGTTTGACCATACTTTACAGTCTTCCTTCTATTTTGACATCAAATGTCTAGAAGGAGAAATGTAGACAGTGCTTGAGAATCCATTTCTACCCACTTCAGTGAAAAAAATCCTGTCCACCTCTTCCAGGCTCAAGGCTTTGCCCTGTATTCAAGAGATGCTGGGCAGAGCCAGCCCTTTGCCTTGCATAAACCTTGAGTGCATGTCTGGAAGCACACAGGTCAGCCGTCCTACTCATAATGACAACACAGTACATGAAGCTAAGCAAGTACACAAAGATGCTTCCTAGTCCCCAAGTGAAAAAAAAACACACTTCAAATTCTGCATCTCTTTCTTACAGAAAGTAATGGCTCTGCCTGCTCTGAGTATGGATTGTACATAACCCCTCTACATGACTGTGATTGTTCACTTAGCACCCCTTTATATATGCAAAATGCTAATCTTTTGTGTATTTTTGGGGGTAGTAAAACCAATATCATATTAGTATGATGAAATTTTATAGAAGACAGCCTACAAGCCAAAGTTGAAAGGCTTTGTGTAAATAACTGCAGTAGCTATTTAAAAAGAAGATTTTTCCCCCAGCAATCTTAACATAAATTTTTTTTCATTCAGCTCCAGCAACTAATATTCTAGAGTATAACTGTAAAATTATATTAAACATTATTATGGAAAAAATACGCTACTTACATATTAGTATTTGCTGTTGAAGTCAGCCAGTCTGCTGCCAATCCAACCATGTCCAATCCAGTTGAAAGTTGATTAAAATATCTAGGGTGCCCTGCGCAAGATGGAAAATGTTATCAAAAGGCTGATGACTCTGAATGAAACTATTCAGTGCTGAACATTGTATTTACTTCTAGATTTCTATAGAGAAGGAAGCATTTTCAAGGTATGAAACAAAGCAAACAGCAGTAAATACATTTCTTGGAAAAGGCAGGATGATTTCTCTTTCTCATTCCGAACTCAGTAAAATCAAGAGTAATTACACTGAACGCAGAATAATGAATTCCAACATTCCCTATTATCCTCTCAATATGCCTTGAAAATTAGCACATTGCTGCCTCACAAAAATAGCTGTTTGCTCCCGTTAGTGTGTCACATGTTGTCACTGGATATGGTTTTGCCTGACTAGGTTTGAAAGGCACACACGAGACACCATCTGAAGAGCTTGCCAGCACATACAACATCAGTGATGAATGGGTAATGATTGTAATAGACAGGGCAAAATGAAAAAATGGAGTATTTCAGTGACCGCTTTGCACATGACTCAATGGCTGATGATTGTACAAAGATGGTAGTGAAGGTGGTGGTCCTTGTCATTTCTTCCCTGTCAAAGTGCAATTACAAATAGCCTGGTTACTTGCAATTGTGATTTTAAACAAACCCCATGAAAACCAGCACTGCTCCCCAAGTAGAATAATGCACAAAAATAGATTCAATGAGCTGACAGTCCATATACCTGCTTAATTTAATTGGCTCCTGATTTTTTACTAAAATCCTGCTCAAGATTCTTCTTAAAAACATGCCCAGAGCCATTAAACCCAGAAACCAGTAAAACTCCATTTTTACTGGTTGCTTCCCACAAGCCCCTGATAAGTGGCATAATTACTGATACAAATTATAGATGGTTCACAATTACTTAAATTCCATCCAACTCAAAGGAAGGCAGCCTCTGCTTAGAAAACACCTGTCCTGACCCTTAGATGACGAACTGTTACTGTCATCAGGGAAAACAAAAGATAGAGCAAAATGATTGAGGAAATGCAGACCCAGCACTGAGAGAAAACTTATCTTCTGTCTCTTGTGGCCTCTTATCAGGCACAGACACATGGCTGGTAGAACAGCACAGGGAATTGCTTCCCAGCTCCCACACTGCAGCACACAAAGGCAGAGTAAGCAGGCTGAGCTGAGTGGGCAGACCAGAGCTGAGGATGTGGGGCAGGGGACACACACACATGCCAACTGCACCTCCCTGTGCCCTTAACCTGAGAACAGCCCCATGCCACAGCCATACAGCCTGATCGTGTTTAGCAGTGAGCCCTCCCCACCAGAGAAAGGAACTGCCACATGCCCCTGGTCTTTGCTGCCAAGGACAGGGAGCCAAAGTCCCTGAGGCATCAAGGAGTGATGCTGAGATACAGCAGAATGAATAGAATCTAGCCCCTGCTCTTCATGCTCTTGAGTGGGGCTGGTAGATCTGAGACACACACGCACCCTGCCGTGCCACTACAGCCTCGGCGATCCTGCACCATGGGCTCTGCCTGCAGAGAACTGTTACCTCCCCTGACGGTGAGATTTTGAGAGAGATTTCTGTATTTATAGCTCAGGTTCAATATCACAGTTGGCTTCAAGCTGGGTCCCGCATTTCACCAGAAAGTAACAGAAACTTAGGAGCTAAAAGCCTTTAGTGGACCTGGGCTACAGGAAGGCTCAGAGAGGCTACGAAAACTCCTGCTTTGGAAATAAATCCACACTGAAAAGCTGGGGAATAGCAGAATTCATATCTGCAGCTGCAGTGTCTCAGTGGCTCTCTGTCAGCCTCGTACCCACCCCCAGGTGACAGCCCTGTCGTCACTGCTTGTTTCTGCAAGCAAACCTCACAGCACCCCACCTGCTTTGGGAACCCCTGCAGGAACAAGGCTGGCCACGCGTGGAGGTCGGGCAGCCATACCCTGGAGCGAGGGAGGTGGGGAAAGCAGTGCTTTGTTGAGAGATGTCAGTACAGAGCGAGCAAGAGCTGCTGCTATGGGAGAGCCCCCAGCATCCACACTTGCGACACAGTCCCTTCCACTCAATGCTCTTCCCTTCCGCAGCACGGCTGTGACATGCAGGGGCAGGGAATGTGCTGCCACAGCCTGACCCCAGCCCCAGCTGCAGTGGTGTGTCTGTCCATATGACAGTCATATACGTGAGCGAGTTCTCTTCCCTTGGCTAGATGGGCACATAAAATTGTGGCTTTGCTTAAAATACAGACTCCACTGGCTGGGTAAGAAGAGTTTGTGAGAGAGGCTCAAAAATCACTACCCGGATGCTGTCTCCCTTTTGTCGTGGTTGTCACTGAACAAAGAGGTGACTGGCAAAGAGACTGACAGGGTGCCAGAAGAGGGGCAGAGGTGAAAGTAGGAGATTATTGCTTACTAGTTGGTTTAGCACTACACAATTCACAGATATCCCGAGTAAATGGGGAGATGGTGGCCAAGAACCAGGGCCAAGGCACAGGGACACCCAGGGCCGGGCTCTCCCTTCTGAGGGCGTGCCTTTGCCCCACGCACCCTCTCAAACATACTCCCGCCCAGCAGGAACACACAGCCTCCACAGCGAAGCGAGGAGAAGGGCCAGGCATGGCCGCACAACACGGATAAAGGCACGGCCAGCAGCACTGAGCCCGGCCTTGCTCACAGCATCACTGCATGCACGGCCGGCATCAGAGCCTGCCAGGGAGAAAGCTGGGCCAGCACCAGCTACCTGCGCTCTTCCCGGGGTTTTCAAGCCATTTTTAAACGCTCAGATTTGAATTCTGTTCAATTTCAATTGCACAGTAACTGAGTTTCACATCCATATTTCCTTGCATTCACAGTCACTTTTATATTCTCTCAGCAAGAATTCTGTCTCTGCTAGTAAAGGGGCAGAAAGTGTGACTCCCCTGAGCACCCCGGCGAACAGTGGCATGCAGGAAACACCTGGAAGCAAGCCACACCTGCCCCTCAGAATCAAAATCAGCCATCTGGCTTCTCGACTCCCTGGACTTGGGGATCCAGCTGTGAGGCTAATCTAAGCAATACAATTTATTTTCAATCAGCCTCCCGGGCCCCTGCAGCCAAACACAACTCAGGAGGGGCTGTGTCCGAAGGGCTTCAGCAGCAGGAGTGGAGAGAGACCCCGCTGCCAGAAACCTCACTACACTGTCCTTCCCCTGAGGGTAATTCCAGTATTTCACTCTGAATCACATGCCGAAGGGCTCGAGGTGTAAATCCCATGCGTTTCCCTGAGCCCCGCCAGGCTGCGGCTGTCACCCTAGGATGCTGAGGAGCAGCAGCAGCCAGGCGAGGCAGCTCTGCAACCCCCAGCTGAGCCAGGCCACGATGCTGGATTTCATACAACACCCTAACACACTCTCTCAGACCTTGAAAACATTATCTTCATCAAACAAATTCCAAAATGCTGAGAAAGGAAAGCCTCACGTATTTATAGAGAAGAAGAGAAATGGTAACATTGTTTTAAAAGGTTATTTTTAGATACACAAAATTAAACAGGTCTGTTATGTGAAAACCGGCTGTAACAAAAACAATTAATGAAAATCACCTAAGAAACCCTTCCTTTCATTTCCCAGAATCACAAATTCCACGTTTCACATCAGTCTGTGCAAACATGTTTCCTATGCTCTACCCAGACACATCACAAGGATCACTGGACTGATCGACTTTGTTCCTGTACACATCTAACTACTTATTCCAATATTTTACACACGTTTTGAGAGCATCCGACCTATGCAGCAAAACCATGAGGCTGGTCATTTCCACCTCCAAACGGGAAGCATTACACAGATTCCCCCATATTTACCTGGATCGGTCAGTTCTGTTCTCAAACGGTGACAAAACCTGTTTTCTGTTTTCCTCCCTACAACAAATTAACCTTCTGTGCCTTTCAGTAACTGCTACAAATTTATTTTTAAGCAATTTCCAAGCAATTCAAATTCCCACTAAGCGCTCCCCGGACTGCACATTATTTCCCAGTGACAGCTCTAATTGCGGCTCCGCTTTCTGCCCGCTCCGCCGCCGTTTATTTTAAGGTGGCCCCGGAGCAGAGCCGGGCGCTTGCCACGTCTGAGCGAGCCCCACGCTGCCTCCTTGCCACAAAGCCCACAGCGAGGCACAATTAACGAGGGTCCCGGGCAAGCAGGAGTCAACCTATCCCTGTTCTCCACAGTGGAAAACAACAACAAATGACTATTAGAACAATTCGGGCTTTGGTTTTATTGATTGAGCCTAAAGTTGAGACAAACCCCTCAGTATTCCTGTGCACGGTTCTGTTAAATTCTCGTATTTTTTTGTTCTGCAGGTAAGGGGAGAGACATAGCAAATGGCCGCTCAGAGCTCCCATTTTATAGCATAGTTATTGCGATTTTGGCTGTTAAATGGGCTGGTTCCTGCTGACCCACGTGCAGGTTTGGCACCCTCACCCCGCTCCCAGCTGCCCCAAGCTCCCCTGGTCTGCAGGGAACGAGGGGTGATTCCTGGGGCATCACACGGGAAATGAATGAGAAGAACAGAGAAAAGTGGCGAAGATGGCGCAAAGGTTGCTCAGTGGCACACTCGTCAATGCCGACGCACAGACGCATTAATTTTAAATCGGAAAGGGTGTGTGAGGCTGCACTGACAGCTACAGAGATGGGGCTGCTGGAGTGTTTTATCATTTTGCAAAACGATTTCTGTCGCCACTAGAAATTGCCTGGAACTGACAAAATACAGTTGCTGCTTCAATCTTTAACGTTTCAGGCTAAAATGAAATGGCGCCTTTAATCAATGGATGAGACCAGAGAGGGTAGAAAATGAGCGTGGCTATTACCTGTTTTAATTGCGTACTTCAGAGTTGTTCTGCAGTTCAATAAAATTTCTTCCAAGGTCTGTGGCTGGTCTGCCAGTTCCCAGTTATATTCCTGGAGCAGCTCATTTGGGTAATGAAAATCAATAACTTTTGTTGATCTATCAAAACTTTTCACCACATACTGAAGTAAAATGTCCACAACGTCTTGTAGGAAAGACATAGTTGTTATTTCTCCGTTGCATGTCGGCAGAAGATCTGGGAATGGAGAAATTAAAAGTTAACTTTGGTTTACAACCACATACACAAATTTTGGTCAAAGGCTTCTCTCATTTATGTTCAGAAAATCTTTTCACTGTGTTAAATACGAATAGGTTTTGTTTCCACTTAATAAGCAAATGGGTAAGACAACACTTGGGATTTAATAGCCTATATAAAATAGCAAATTTTGCCCACAGTATATTTCAGACCAATTTTTAAGACAATGACAGAGAGCAGGCGAAAAAATAGAAAAGGAAAACCAATCTCAGAAAAAAATAAAGATTGAGTAACAAACGCTACAAGCACCCAAAAACCAGCCGTTTGCCTTCCAATAACATACCTTCGTGGTAACTCTCCTATACAAGTAACTTGTTGATAATTTAATGCCTTTTTTCGGAGGCAATGCTGCACAGTCTCTCGGTGTACACAAAGCTTTTGTTTAAGCACGATGGCTCAGTCAGAACCAGACTGCCGCGGAAGCCCCTAAAGTGGGTGTCCCGGGCACGGTCAGGCCGGCAGCAGCACCAGTGGCTCTCCCGCGGCGGGCAGAGCGTGTCCCGGGCTGCGGAGCAAACGGGACAGCTTCCTGCCCAGCGCTCTCTCCAAGGCCAGTAAAGAACAAGTGCAAAAATACTCGAACAAATGAATAAGAGAGCGCTCTTTCCCCCCCTCCCCTCAAATCTTAATTACATCGCAGGGTCTTCAAAAGGAAGGTCTCTGCTGTCAATACTCCATAGAAAACTGCAGGTTTCCAGCACGCGGGATTTTACTGCTTTGGTATTTTATTCGGGATTTTTTGTTGTTTGGGAGTTTATTGGTAGATTTGCGAAATGCCCGGTACCGGTGGGGGCCGGGGTTGAGAGCGCGGAGCTCCGCCGTGCACCGCCGGGCTCGCCCGCCTCCGCGCAACGCGGGAAGAGGCGATTTGCCGACCGAACGCGTGGGATTGTTAGTTTTAGAAAAGCAGCGGGGCCCGGGAGCGCCGTTACCTGTTGAGTGCAGAAAGGCGTAATTCACCTCCGTTTTTTGGCAGCCGCAGGGTTTTTTCTCGCAGGTACAGGCCGGCCGCGGGTCCGCTACCCCGGGGGCTGCTGCTCTGGCGCCGGTTTCCATGGGCTTTTCGGCATCTCCGTAGAGCAGGGCTTGACAGCGACACGGACACACGGTCTCAGCACCGCGGCATCAATCCCCGTCCCTTCGCCCCTCGCCCCCCGCCCCGGGGCAGGTCCCGCGGCGCTCCGCGGGCTGCCGGGGCCTCCCTGACCTTACCGCAGAGTTTGTTTCCGATCCCTCCCGTGAACTTCTGGGCAACTTGACACCAGGCTCTGGCTGCAAGAGAAAATGGAGCAGAGGGTCCGTGGGAACTGGCGCGGGCCGGCGGCGTCCCGTCCGACGCCCGGCCCCGCTCCCCAGGAACCCGCTGCCCCGCCGTGCTCAGCCGCGCTGGCCCGGCCGGAGCCGCCGTCGGTCCCCGCAGCCCGCACCGCTTCGTCCCGCTGGTCGAGCTGCCACAAAGGGGGCTCCGGAGACCGGGCAGCATTGCCACGGCGGCTCCGCCGCGCCAGTCCCGCCCGGCCGCTCGGCGTCCCCCTACCTGTGCCGGGGCTCTCGGCTGCCGCGGAGCCCTCCTCGGTCCCGAAGGGCCAGAAGCCAGAGCCAGGGCTTGCCATGGCGGAGGCGAACCGGCGGGGCGGGCGAGGAGCGGCGAGCTGCAGCCCAGGCGGCCTGAGCGAGTGTGCGTGAGTGTGAGTGTCCGGGTGTGTAAGTGCGCGCGTCTGCGCCAGGCGGCGGCAGGCGGAGGGGCGGGAGCGCCCCCGCCACGCGTGGGTGGGAGCGTGTCCCGTGGGCGCCCTCGGGGCGCTTCGCCGAGCGGCCGCGCCCCGCGGGAGCCGCTGCCCGGGACGGGGCGGGCGGCGCCGCAGGGCTCGGGGGAGGTGCCCGCTAGGGCGGGCAGCAGTGGCGACTGTCAGGGGTGTTCTCAACTCGCACCAGGGGGTCGGGGGGCAGCGGCGGCTGTCAGGGGGTTTCGCAGCCCGCACCGGAAGGTCGAGGGGCGGCGGCGGCTGTCAGGGGTGTCCTCAGCCCGCACCGGAGGGTCAGGGACGGCGGCGGCTGTCAGGGGTGTTCACGGCCTGCACCGGAGGGTCGAAGGGCGGCGGCGGCTGTCAGGGGTTTTCGCAGCCCGCACCGGAGGGTCGAGGGCCGGGGGCGGTGGGGGAGTGACAGTGCTCGGGGCAGACCCGAGCTGCGGGGCTCAGCCTGCGCTGGCGCTGCAGCTGCCTCGGGGGGCGAAGGCGAGAGAGGTGGCCTGTGTTTTCTCCATCCCACCGACGGCCCCGCGACCCTTCTGGCCGCAGCCCGACGGGCTGGGAGCGGAGGGCCGAGCGGAAGGATAGTTTTCCATACCTTGGCGTGAGCCCGCGGTGGTCCAGCCTTGTGCCCCGAGGGGAAGGGTTGGGACTAGGGGGAAGCGTCCTCAATCCTGTGAGGTGCTAAATGACGGGAAATCTGAACACACACCCGCCTCATCTCTGCACCGGGGCACCCCCGCACGTGCCAGCGCGGCATTCCCGGGCGGCGGCGCCGAGACCGGGAGAGCCCCTGCCCTCGGGGACAAGCAGCGGGGCAGTCGTGGGGCGGGGAAGGGACAACCCTCCCGAGCCTCCGCCCCCCCATCGGCCCGGCCCGGCTCTGCCTGCAGTGACCATCGGGGCCCCGTCGGGCCGGGTCGCCGCGGAGAAAGCTTTGGTGGCAGGGCCGGTGCGGACCTGGGAGACTCCCGCTGCCCCTCCTGCCCCCGGGCGGACAGAGGAGTCGTGGCTCCTACGGCGGTGCAGGAGTAGAATTGCCGACGCTGCGGCTGCCTGGCGGCGGCCTTTGGCCTCCGCGTCTCCGGCCCGCTCCCGGGGTATCCTCGCAACCTCCCGGCATGGTACCCCGCTGGAGCCGCCGCCCTCGCTTTAGTCTCGTGGAGGCAGCAGGTCTGGGAGGCGAGACTGGAAGAGCAGAAAAACAATCGCAGCCTTTCTCTCCACGACGTCTTTTCTGAAGCCAACCAGACCCAGCAGAGTCTCCACGGGAGCCCTTCCCTGCCGCAGCTGCCTCTCCTCCGGCACGGGAGGGATTTCAAGCCCCAGCCTCGGAGGGTCTGGCTGTGCGGAGGTCACTGGTCACGCAGGGTCCCTGCGCTCCTCGCCGCCAGGCGCTGGGGCTCCCACACTGTGTTCTGCGAGGGCATCTCCGCTGTCTGCAGGCACTGACACGGTTACGAGGACTGTCCCCCCGTGAGACCTCACAGAAGTGTCTTCGTCTTTTCAAAACACTGCTATGGTGGGAAACCAAAAACCAATCTAGGCACTCCTTCGTGTGAAATTACAGGTCTGTTCCAGTTGCCGCATCGCACTGGCTTTCACAACGACAACATTAGCTTTCCACGGCCAGTGAGCCCTTCCCTGCCTTGCTCGCTCGTGACCCACTCCAGTGTTCCATCAGTTGTGGGTGTAATTCAGACACAGCCAACCATATCAGTGCTTTGTGCATTTTTATTTACTTTACTGTTATAATAATAGATGAGAAAACAACTTTAGAACAGATTTCAAAATTTAAACAGTTTATAGCAGATTTTACATTGCAGCAAATTTTAATCCAGTGCACAGCCTTATAACAAGTTGAAGATGAGGAAGCAATGGTTACCTGTCTCTGGGAAAAGAGTCAAATGTGTGCGGGGAAAGGACAAACCCCAGCCCCTGTGGCTGCTGCCGTCAATCGTCACATTTGGGAGGGCTAAGGGAGCAGGATCAGGCCTTTATATGCTGGCATCATGAAATTTGCCTTCTCTCGCTTTGCAGCTGGGAACATGCAATTATGAAGCCTGAAAGGAAGCACTGCAATTATCTGTGTGGTTTCTGTGAAAGAAAGTCTTTTGAATAAAGAATTGGGGTGAATTTGAATGCAGTGGCTATTGCCTTTATTTCCACTAAATTTCTAGTGGAACTGATTAAGAATGATCATTACATTTCGGCAGCAATCAACCAGAGAGTGTATTTCTGTTTCTTTCTTGGCACCCCAGAGATTAAGATTCCTAAAAATCTAATGCAAATGAGAACAAAGCAAACACGATTTAAAAGTTCATCACTTAGTCACAAAGCTCAGAGGAGAGGGCTGAATATACTCCCACAAATGGACATTAACATATAGATTATACATGCTATATTGACCTTTAAAACTGGCTACTAGCTTTACAGTAAAGTCAATATTGAAATAAACTGCCATAGTATGCTATCCAATGAATCATTTATGTTCATTTTTTTAGAGGGACACTTGCCACAAACAAGAAATCCCAAAATTTAGGCATTGAAAACTAAAATGAGTAGAACTTCCCTATGGTGCTCTTGTAAATTTTTTTTTCATGTGAAACAATTTTATTAGAAACAGTAACTACGGTTTTCTGAAGGTGCATATGGGAATTTGAAAGCATATCTAGAGAACTATAAAGTAAATGATGATTTCAATTGGATGAGAGTGATGAATAGAAAAAAAAGAAAAATGCACTGACGAAAGTAAACTAGATTTAAGCTGCTTAATGTCTAATAATTTTAGGATGTAGTAATGGTACCCAAAAGAAAGCTGATTTTGATATTAGGATTTTTTAAAGAATATGATACGTCACTGATAGGATCCCTTTGCAATGGTGTTGGGCTGTAAACCACAGTAATTCAAATTCACATGAACACACACATTGTAAACTTGAAACACTGAAGATTAAAAAAAAAGAAAAGGAAGCACATGGTATAAAATGATTTAAAAAAAGCTAATTATAGCCAAATGGCAGCAGGAACAGCAGCAGCAGCTAGAACTGCTGGATAAGGCGCCGGCGCTGTGAGGTCTTCCGCAGCAGTCGTCTGTAGTCATAGGGATTATCTTCGGCTTTACTCTCTTCCAGGGGTCTTTCTGCAATCCTCGACCTAGGGATTAAGCACAGAAGTGTTTTAGAAATTAAAGTCAAAACATTTACCTTGGCAAACACTTCTAATCGACTGCTTAACCTCCAGTCTCATGGGAGAAAAATAAAAGGAGAAAGGAAAAAAATCAACTGACTTTGCTAGGCCTCTTCCTGTGCTGCATAAAGCAGGCACCTCGGAACAAACACATTATATGCTCAAAGCAGATGAACACTGAAGAACAATATGTTTTTCTACAATGGGACATAATGAAAGGACATAAAAACACTGAGAATATGGGGAAGCTTTGCGGCAGTGTTTGTCTGATGGTTACTGAACCAGCTTTTCGGTTGGCATAGATTTGTTTGCTCTGTTCTTAACCTGCCAGTGAAGCACTGTAAGTGGTGTCCACCTCATTTTAATTTTTTTTATAAAGATGGCAAGATGGAAATTTTCCTTGACAAGCTGGAATGGTGACCTGGCATCAGCTGTTACCATGGAGCAAAATTAAAACAAAATGCAGTTATTTAAAAAGTGAAATAATTACAAAAATTTGTAGTGTTCTACACTAAAGATGCTCCCTACCACTTGTCCTATACCAGCACTGAAGGTAAACTGCCAAATAAAGCATATTCAGTACTTCACTTCTGCAGATTGAAATGGCTGTGTAGTTTTTAGATCCAGATGACCCCATTCAAGAGATACTGAAGTGCAGAAATGTTTATTAATTACATTTTTCTGCCTTCTGAGGTAAAAGTGTAAATTTAAAAGTTACACAGATTTTGTTTCACTATGGCTAATTAGGATGCAATCAGAGCAGCACACAGAAAAAGGTAAATTCCTTTTAGTAAGCTCAGTAGCAAATTCTTACCCACCTAAATCAGACCTTAGGGTGACAGACTGGGTGTAATTAACCACCTTAGAAATGCAATATGTTCTAAGGGATGTAAACTATATGGTAATTCCCTGATATTATTATTTTTGATTCCATCCCTTCACAACACCTTCCTAAAATTAATTTAGATCCTACCTAAAACAAGGCCAAAAATAAAACCCAAACATTCTACATTCTAAATGTTTTACAAACATTTTCTCTTTTACTACAGATACATTTTCAAATCAGCAATCTTCCCAGGCATAGTGTTTCCCTTAAGCCTTTGAGCTAGATAATTATCCAAGTTTTTCTTGCATCTATGAAAACACAACAATATACAAATATATTAAGATATATAAATATGTTTGCATGTGCAATGTGTGGAGATGCATTGGCAAGAGTGAGAATATAAATTTCCTTCCACCCAGCAGTGGTCACCCTCTATGAAGTCTAAGCAGGAAGACAGGAGGTCGAGTGAAGACTCCCTTTAGGGTTCCTCTCCCAGCTGTCCATCCCGGTGAGGTGCAGCACAGGCTGTAGGCACATAAGCTGCTCCAGGACAGCAGGAAAAGGAGGCAATCAAGCTGGAGTCTTACCTGCAGAAAATGTGCAGAAAGTTTGGTGCACGACCACCCTATTAAGCCTAACTGATAAGAAATATATTTTTTAGATTCTGCTTCAGTTTAATTTGATTTTAGATCAGAGATTTACAGCATAATGTCTGTCCATCTCATCTAGCCCTTGGGAACCCAGAAACTAGCAGGTAGCCTGAATATCAATCACGCTGGCATTTATCTCTCCTTTATAAAGATGGGAAATTTTCAGCTATACACTTTACAAGTTAATTTGACAAAATTCCATGACTAAAAGAATAGATTTATGTCTAATTTGAAAGGGCATCTTTTTTCTTTTTTAAAAATATTTTAAATATGTCAACAAGGATATACCACATTTATTTTTCCTATTACTATTTTGTATGAATTACCGCTCAGTAGCTCTTAAAATCGAAGTCCTGCGCTCAATTGGGTATCTCTTCCTTCTTGTGACAGAACTGCTGTCCTTTGAGATGGAGTCAGGAGATGAAATTTCTTGGTAGTAGATATCTAAATCTAGCACTTTGCTCAGACTGTCAATAAATAAGAACACTAAGTTAACAGTTTCACTTTTCAATATTATATTCGACATTCCAAAACAAGGCAACCAAATATAATTATCAGTTCTACTGATGTGTTGAGGATCTAAAGAAAAATATATACAGGCATAAAAAACCAGTTTCTGAAGTGTGACTGCTGTTCAATGTAGATATTGAGAATTTTGAAATGCTAAATACTTTTATATATTCATAAAGGAGACATATAGGACTGAAATTGTTTGAATTTGCCATTATACTCACTGGAGAGGCATTTTTGTTGTGTAATTCATCTGACCTATTTTAAATATCTCTTTGAGCAAGGGATGAATCATTTGCCTAAAGATTACTATTTTTTTCTCTGAGTACAATAAGAGGGTCTACAGCAACTAGTTCAGGTATCAGTGTCAATAATGCGGATGTCTCTTATTTTGTTAGGTGATTACTCTTCAGGGTATTATAGATACAGAAAAAAATCAATCCTGACATCCTGTTTAGAATGGCTAGGGAAAAAATAATATCCCAAAAGCACTCTGAAAAAAGAGGTTCAGAATTCAATTCTCACACTGGTAGAAACCAGAAATAATTAATTGATTTAAATTGCTATGGTCCACTGATAGAGAGTCAGCATATAAAAGATGATGCAGTCAGGGAACTGGTTAACTAATTCTAAGATGAGTGAAACCTAACTGAAGTCAAAGAGAGAAAATGCTAGATTTTGGGGTTTTTAAAGTTTTTTTTCTTTTTTTTTCTAAACTAGAGTCAATAGGTGTGAATTATTTTCAGTATCCAAATGACACCAGAAAAAAATCTGAAAGAGACCAGACATGGGGGACATAGACATAAGGTCAATCCCTTAAGCTGTGGCATGATCAAATGCAATTTAAACTGTGGTTGAATGAAGCTAGATGCCTTGAGCACATTTTATATGCATGTAATGTCAAGTAACATCCTTTAGGATAAGTAATTTAGCTACAGTTTGTATTCTGCAGCCACGGCTGAGGAAGTGCAAAGAGCCTGTTCATCGTTGCCTCTCTGAGCAGGCTGCCACCCCAGGCAGGCTGTGGTGCCACAGCATGGTCACTAAGAGGGCATCACAAAAGCTTAAGGATAGAAACACAAATAAAATAAAACTATGATGTATGGCAGGACCTGGGAACCAGGTCTACAGCATATATAAAAATCCAAGATACAGAAGGGCAGAATATACCTATTACTTCCTTTTTTCCTGCAGAGATCCATGAAAACAGGTTAGTTACACTGTGAAGAAAATACCTGTGGTTGAAATTTCATGGGCTGCTCTTCTTTACCCATTATTAATAATTCTTGTTTTAATTTTATTACTATTTCCAAACAGTCATATATTTTTAGGAGATAATTTTAACAGTTTTTGTATTTTTGCTAACAAAAAAGAAGTGGTTGCTCATTTGCTTTGACTGGAATTTTAAGCACCTTCAATTATTTTCTGTGTCAGAACTATCTTTGATGTGGACGTTATCTTAACTTACTAGAATGCTTGTGTTGCCATGGTAAAGGGCCATGTTTTAGTAAAACTGAAGGGCTGAATTCTATAATGGATTTTAGTCATTGAAAATTGCTTATTTTAACTTTGTATAGAATGTCCTTCCTGTGAATCACCAAATTACTGTTCTTTTCTTCAATGCCTTATTCTCCTGGTTGAAGTACAGCTAAAAACTATTCTAGACTATTAAAAGTACAATAGTGAGATAATGAAAAAAATTACCTTTCTTTTCTTGGTTTTCGTTTTTCATCTTGTATTGATTTCTAAGAAAATACAAGTAATTAAAATACTAAAAGGAAAGCTTATGCAAAGATACAATTCATCAGTGTTAGGTAAGAAAGCGTTGTCTCTTTTTCATTAAAAGAAAATACAGATAATCTAATATGCTGAGCAAGTGTCCCAGAAAGATCTCTTTTCAGAATCTTTGAGACTGAGAATGGGATAAGCTTTGTTGCTCCCAAATTTCAGTTGCCATACTGTGAAAAAATAGCTAACTTAATCATGATCAGAACAGTAAAAGGAGATCTAAAACTTTCAAATAACTATAACTGTTTTAATGAAGTTGACCATACCATCTCACTGAGGCAAATTTACTGTGATGCCATGAGAATTTCCATGAATAAAGGCAACACAGTGGGAGCAGGCATAATCCTATTCTCATTAATGCCAATGTAGTCTTGTCACAGGTTTTAGTAGAATAAGATAGACAAAGGCCCCATTTAAAAAACAGTATACTAGGTGGCAAAAGAACCTTTAGGATACAAGATATCTAGAAATGCAGAGGGAAGATTCATAGGAAATGTGAATAATGTGTTATCTCTAATAGATTTTTGTCCCTACACCCAAAGCAATGCAGCACCTAACCCATCACACTTCAAAGGCAGTATTTTGAAGTGCAGATGGTCTTAATTGTGTTTCTTGCAAATAAATGAAACCTCATTAGAATTAGTGACTATAAAGTCACTGAGAATCAGAAATCCTGATGGACTTCAGTATGCAGGTAACATGACATATAATTTCAAAACAATAGGCTGACTGAAAAAAATAGACCCCAAAATAAAGCTCTAGTTCCTGATATGAACAATGGGTTAATGTCAGTCTTCATTTATACCTGTGTACCCCTTTGCTTCATCTGATACGCCAGGAGATGAGTGAGAATGGAAGGTGTCTAATTAATATCTGTAACATGATGTGAGAGAAATATCTGGTTTTGCAGAATACAGAGAAAATTTTTCTCAAAGTGCATGCATTTTGTGCCTTCACTTTCAGGTGATCTGGGCTTGATAATAATCTGTGAAAGGCAGAAAATCCATGATAGCTGGGAAAACTGACTACCCTCTAAAGTTAGAGCTCAATGACTCACCCAAGTTCTAAGAATTTAGGAACTAGTAGGTCTCCTTTCTAATCTTCAGTGCATAGATATTGATGCTGAACCTTTCCCTGACCAGTGAATTTAATGTCAGGAAGACAGACTTCTCTTTTTCACACCCTATTGAAAATACAACTAATTGAAGGTAATATTGATTAATACATTGAAAAACTGCTGCTAAAAAATTGATTAAAAATTTTCTGGCATTACTGCAGTTTTTGTTTGCACTGATGTCATGAATGTTTTCTGATATGAGCTGGCCACATAACAAATTAGCTTTCAGAAAATTCTGTGTTCCTGATTCTATAGTCTTGGCTTTCTAAATATGCATTTACTTCAGAATTACTCTTCTGCTCAGAAATTTCCTAATACAGAACTCTGTGTCATACCTTTCATTTCAGTCCTTTATCTTACCAGGCCTGCTTTGACAAAAAAAATTGTATTTTTACACGCAAATTTATTTTTAAAAATGCAATTTCTTTTTAGAAAATCACTGTTGCAAAGCTGTGTTATTTGAAACCCCTCCCGAATAAAACATAGCTGTATTTGTCTTTTTTCGTATGCCAGACACAACTGTCCCTAAAGGCCCTGGTGACACCTTCTGTTGAAAGGAGAAGCAATTGCTATGGTTAGTTTATTAGCTGGGTTCTCACTGGCTGCTAAAATAGGTCACTAAGATACAGGCACCTGGAGCAAATCAGTTTAATTGCTTTTTTGTTGGAAGTGCTTTCTGAGCGGCTTTTATATTTTCTCTTTCTGCTTACTTTCTTGCCTTTTTTGCTATATTTAAGGGCACTGCAGTGAAGAGTGGAATGCAGCACTTGGTATCTGAACTTGGACCAAAGGCTATATATAGAGACACTCAAATCCATTAGTCTCCTGAGCTGTTGGTATTTGCCAATTCCTACATAATCACAATCTGAAACATTTGTAAAGGAAGTTACAGTGTGCATAGTAATACAGCTTATTTTAGTATTTGCTCTCTCTGCAAGATCAAGCACTAATTTAGATGCTCAAAATAGCTCTCCAAACAAACCTGTGACTCTCCTGTTTCTCTCCTGTGACTTACAAAGAAACTATGGATACAGGGCACTTGATTTGGGTATTGAAAATGCATATGCTGCTTATGCATATAATGAAAGTATGTATGTTTAGGTATGAAAGTAAATATTGGTCTGACATAGATCACCAGTCAGAATAACTCTGAACTGCAATTTCAAGTCTCATTTGAAATGTGAGGTTTGTGACCTGCCTCCTTTCAGCAGGACAAAACTTTTATGCTGCAATAGAAAAGACTATAGGGGATTGGGCAATTAGAAAGATAGTTTTAGCCCACAAAAGCTTCCTAAACTCACATGTATTAGAGTGTAGTAGGTGGAGTCTTCTGGATTATTTAGTGTCTTGGGTTTCCGTGGCCTTCTTGGGGGTCTCTGCATTGGGCGAGAGTCTTCGACTTTGGCCACAACTGTAAAAAAGCAGAAGAAAGCAATGCTTAGTCCTTCACAGAATGAAGGCTTTTAAAAAAACAGGAGATAATTTCACCAAAGAGAGAAAAAAAATCCATATAGCCACTTTTACTCCTTGCACTAGCTCAAGAAAGGAAGTGATTTGGGCACTCCCATCAGCAGAGAATGGATTTGTCCATTTGGATCCTGACTGCCCAAAGGGACACAGGCCACATAACAAGTGCCAAGCTGGAACAGCCCAGCAGTCTGCCTGGCACAGACCTCTCCTTCTGAAAAGGGCTGATGCTCCACACTCAGCCAGGGGCTCTGAAGGGTAATGGCTACTGGGAGGCCACTGTCTCATAAGGGAAACAGGTGGCAGGAATGGTGATTTTTTCAGACTCAAGTAAATCTTTAATGAGGGAACTAGCATTAGGCCTCTGTTTCGGAGGCTGGTCCTCTATAATATCATGGTGCAAATTTTCCCCAAGATGTCCTGTTGAGGCTTTTCATTTCAAGCCAAACCACACACCACTGAGCAAAACAGCGTGACCATATCCGCTGCATCCAGTGTAGTCTAGTTCAGTGTATTAAAATTCTTGTTTCTAGTTCTACAAAAACTTTCTGCAAACATGCAAAAAATGCTTTCACTCTAATGGAAACAAAATCAAGATTTTAAGAATAAATGGAACTAGTGTCCTCTGGCAGCCTCCCAAATCAGAGTTAGACACTGACTTGAGGACACAATTGGCAGGCACATAGGGAGCTAGAAAAATGTCTTGGGTATTTTCTTGTTAAAACTCTAAATTCTGACAGTGCTAAGATACAGGGCTGCTTGGGTTTCATAGGCCATTTTTCAGAGGCCCAATATAAAGTGCAGGGTTCCAAGTGCCTGTTCTTGGAGACCACAGACTCTGGGGACTGAGGGACCGGAAAGGTACAGCACAGAGAGCATGGTCACATTCCATTCACTTGAGCTGTAGGAAAAGTTGACAGGCGGGCACAGCAATTCCTTCACGATGAAGGAGAAGGGGGTTGCATGGCAGCAGAACAATGATAGAGATGGGTCACAGGGACACATAGAGGTGATGAATGAAGTCACAGGACAAGGTTTAGGCAAATGAACCATTTGTCCAAGGTATTTTCCATTATCCAGTGAGGTTTTACCTTTTTCTTGTCCCATCAGAGAAATACTCAGTACAGTCCATGAGAAAAAACATCTCTTTACTCATAAATGTGTATATATATATATATATATATATATATATATATATATGTATGAATATATAATATGAATATATAAATGAATAGTGTGAAGGTGGAATGGGGATCTGGATCTCAATGAATTACTCAAATGTGTTCTGCTGATATTATCCTCTTTCAAATGAAGCGACTTTAACTCATAACCCAGAGGTGCTAACTACATGTGATTGAGTCTTAGAAGAAGAATGTATTTTGTTCCCTAATGACCATCAGAAACCATTTTACATGATAAAAACTCTCCCATGTACAGCAGACATCGTTTTAATTTGGGAGGTAGCACAATCATTTAAAATGAGAAACGATCAGTAATACATCAGTGTTGACTTCTGCAAAATTAGCTGTTTAAATTTTTTGTTACATGTGATAAATAAAGGCCTGTAAAGGTCAGCCAGAATGAATAATGTTAATTTACATTTTAGTTGGGTAATGATTACATTTATTGTTTTAGTTGCTTATCTGAAATGCAGACTGCTTCTCATGTAATGAATGAACAAGTATTTTTTTAACATTTTGCACTTAAAAGAACAATGGTGTTTTTCTAAGCCAGGTTGCAGATAATGTTAAACAATGACTTTTAGATGCACTAAATTAATTTCAGTAACCTGTATTAAATACAAATTACATTCCTTGATTTCAATAGGTATGGTAGGCCTGACTGTGCTCTTAATATGGACTGTTCTTACCCTGCTGCATTTCAAATGGGCCACCTTAAGTTATCTGAATTTCCATTTGTGACAGAGTAGAGGCATATTTTCTCTATTTTATTTTTAAACACGACAGGAGTCTAAACTGAAAACACTACCTGAAAAATTCCTTTAAAATTCAGTGCCAGTTGAATAGAAACACCAACCACCCTGTCTGTAGGACATTTTCAAATATTGTGTCAAAGATCATGACTGCATGAAAATCTGAAAAAAGAAATTAAGCCAAATTGAGGGCTTTAGGAAAATCCCAATGAAAAGGCTCTCACAATACCTAAAGATTTTTTACTGTCCCCTAAGAATTCATCACTGTGTATGCTGTTACATTATTTAATTCATCCCTGTCAAACAGGTAAAGCATTATTGTATTCTAGATTACAATTATTCCAACTGAAATTACTTGTATACTTTTTGTGTATGCGGGCTGCAAAGAAGAGTAATTTTTGCATTCAAAAAGTATCATTTTGACAATGATTAAAAAAGGTTTTCATCTTGGCTCTTCTGCTGTACATGTGTATGAGCTATGCAAAAAACATTGGGGGGACAGAAATACCATGTTGGGGCAGGCAGCCTTCTAAGCTTGGATCCCCACCATTTCTTTTAAAAATTAAATATAGTGCTGAAAATGCAATTCCGAGTTTTGCCTCCAAATTATACAGCAAGGTTTAGCTTTCTTTGTTTCACCAGCAAGCAAAGCTGTAATTTCCTTCTGCCCTTAGATTTGCGTGATCATTGCTACTGAAATTCAGCACATGTGTAGTCCCTTGTATTGGATAATACAGAGTAAATTTTGCTTTTTTATTAGTTGCTGATAATTTCAGAAAACATTTACTTAGTAGAATTAAAGATGGAAGGCAAATTAAATACCCAAGCTTTATAAATGGTGAATTTGATGTGCTTGTTTTCCAGATGTCTATACCTTTCTGCAGTCGGCAATGAAGCAGAAAGGAGAGGTGAAATTATTCATTTATTAACATGGCAATTATGTTGCTTCTAGAGATCATTACAAAGAAAAGGTTTATATTGAAGTCCAATCTCTCTGTAGTAAAATATCTTGTAGCCTATTTTTCCTTAAGACTTCAAGTACCTCTAGTAAGATCAGGTCATATGCATTATATGTAAAAGAGGAACTGATGCTTTCCCTCTAACCATTATTTAAATAGATACTTTGCAACATTGATACAAACCCCATTCACACGGTAGCTATTGAAGCACTTTGGAAGTGTCAGGTTGGCACCACCATCCTTCTCCCACTAGCAGGTAAATAAGATCCACACTGAGACTTGCTTAAGGTTATATCCCACTTAGTCATTAGGAGGGCTAAGGAGCTGGACTGAAGAACTGTGCTGAAACTCCCATCTCTGCAGCAGCCCCCACCTTGCTGTGATTGCCACCTGAGCAGGTGCCGCCAGCGCTGCAACATGAGCCCCAGCAGCAGCGTGGAGGAGAAACTGGAAACAACAACCTTCGATGCAACACAGACATTCCTTTTTAAAGGCTTTACCAGGAGGAAGACAGATTCAACAACAGGTTGAAAGAGGTGATTTTCCTCCTCAAACTGCCCACATGCAGAAGAAAAAATTTTTGCTCTTGTGACTTGGTTGCTTTACTTTTGACAGCAAAAGTCAGCCATACCCTAACACATCCCCAGGAAGTTAAATCACTCTCCTGCCCAAACCTGAAGAAGAGTGTCAAAGCATACATTTGATCCAGTGATGATGGAAAGTTTAATAAAAATTAAAGTCATTCTCCAGGAGAATTAATGAAATAGAGTTAAGGGTCAGCAAAGGCGTGTGAAGAGTGTGGCTGCCAGATAAACAGAAGGTTTAGCAAATCTAAGGGAAATTCCTATTGTTATCAGTATCTCAGCTAGCTTGTTTAGCACTACCTCAGAGGTTATACCTAAGTTACACACACAGTCAATTCTACAAATATTAATACTTTCACACTCAGCCCTCACTGAAAGCTCCAAATATGCTGAAATGCATACAATATGTACGTGTATCCTGAAGAGCACTGCAAACTACGGAACTGTGGAAAGCTGCATGTGCTTGAAATGTTCCAGGATGAGCAAAAAATGTTTGAATAAAGATGAGTCAGTATCAAGAGTCCTTTAGGTTGAACTGTGTCTGCACATTCTGACATACAAAGATAAGCTCGGAAGACAGCAATCTCGAGGAATCAGCATCCATGGTGCTAATGTAAATTAACTATGACTTACAACAGATTTTATACTGAAAACTGGAGAAATAACATGGCTACAGCTGTGATAAGCATCTAAGTGATGAAAGGTCTTTATTTATTAGGCCACCTGGAGAAACTGATAAACCCATCTTCAGGTCATTTAAGTGAAAAGTTACATGTTTGATTCAGAGCCATTTCACATCCTATAGGGACAGATGTATAAATCCAGGCTCAGAATAAAGCAGGAAGAAAGGCAAAAGTAAAAACAATAATTGTATGGGTTTTGTAGAGGGACTAGGAAGTAATCAGAAAAAATGCAAAAATAGTAACTGGAATTCCAGGACTTCATAATGAGAAGCTAACAGGTATTACTGCTTATGACATCTGTGTGCATACCTTTTTACTGTTCTAATTGTACACAGTATGAGGATCTAATTACTCAAGTGTGAATTTGCACATAGAAAAGCTCTGCTCTTTAGCATTCTAGTTAATAATCTTTAGATATTGTTAATTCATCGAATGCTTAACATAGCTGGATTTGGAAATTATGGTTGATGGCTGAAAATTCATAGCAATCTGGAAAAAAACAGAGGGATTATTCTGTCACAGACCTAGAAGTAGAAACTGCAAGAACGGAAGCAGTTGTTAATCATAGCAGAAGTTGAAAGTGTTTGATCTCTCATACCTAAGTCCCACAGCCCCACTGAGGGGAGCAGTTTTAGTCTCTGGCTGACACTAATACAGAGTCATATAATCATATACATTGGAAAAGATCTCCAAGATCATCTAGTCCAGCCTTTGACTGATCACCTTGTTAACCATACCATGGCACTAAGTGCCATGTCTGGCCATTTCTTGAACACTTCCAAGGATGGTGACTCCACCACTTCCTGGGCAGTCCATTCCTATGATTAACAACGCCTTCCATGAAGAAATTCCTCCTGATGTCCAACCTGAATCTCCTTTGGTGCAGCTTAAGACTATGTCCTCTCATCCTGTTGCTGTTGCCTGGGAGAAGAGACCAGCCCCAACCTGGCTAAAACCTCCTGTCAGGTTGTAGAAAACGATAAAACAATAACCCCAGCTCCCTCAACCACTCCCTCTAGACCCTTCACCAGTTTCATTGCCCTTTTCTGGACTTGCTCCAGCATCTCTCATTTCTGAGAGACTAGTGACCTGGGATTACTGCTTTTTAAGAGAAGAAATTTAAGGAAAATGGCTGTACACCACTTCCATGACCTCCTTAATCTTATGCTCTGCCATGGATCTGACCAACTCCCAATGCAGATCTTTTATGTCTGAGCTGTATGTTGCCCAAAGGACCACTCCAATAGGTGAGAACAACCAGACAGTAGAAGTGTTTGACTGCCCTGTTCTTTGCTCCCACACCTCAGTGCTCCCTGCCTGACTGCTCACTTGCAAAGAGGAAAGTCTGGTCAGTGAATACCGGTCAGCTCACCCAGTGCTACACAGACTCCCTTTTCCTTGCAAAGACTGCCCATTAAACTCTAATAAATACTGCTTTGACAGCCTACAGCAGGAGGACTCCTGGAAGAAAACCCTGCCTGTCTCACTGCTTTGTCCTCAGCTGCACCGGAGTTCCTCACACTATGTTAATTTCATTCTAAATACAGAAGATTCTCTTCCTGAGATTTTGTACTTGAACTGTCATTCAATAATTAGAAGGATGGGCACTATTATTCATTTGGAGAAAAAACCAAAAAATTTGCTCCCATAATGATTGAATTCCCTTCATGTCAGGCTTTGACCTCAAAAAACTTAACAGCAGCCATTTGTGCCTCTATTCTGACATCACAGTAACCCAGCGCTCACTAGCAGACCAAAGGTGCAGTTCTGGGGTGCAGCCATTACATTTAGCTGAAAGCATTTAAGCAAGTAAATATAACCTATTCAGAGACTCTAGCCACAGGGAGCGTTGTTCATTCCAGGAACCTTGTGCAGTTTGCTTTATACATTTTATAAATGCAAATAAATTCACTTCAGAACAACTTAACCTTCTGGATTTAAGATCCATTTAACCTTTTGCTCACATGGTCTTTGAACTGCAAACTTTGCATTTTTATTAAAAAAACCCCAAACAGTTTTGAAAATCTGAACATTTGTGACAGTACACCATCCAGATTTCCCTAAGTTCCTCCCCTTCAGAAGGTAGCAGTGTGATAAAACATTTTATCAGAGGAACTGGTAAGTTATCAAACTGCACAATGGCCATCTACCCATGGACGAAGGCAGCCAAGCACTCCTATCTAGAATACAGCTATAAAGTACAATTCACATGTTATAGCTGTAAAACAACGTATAAAACTAGTGAAGCTGATGAAGTGCTGTAACACATAATGTAGGCAAGAAGACAGGAAGGTTCCTCCCTGTTTAACAGGCAGCAGATCACCATGTTTATCTGCTTCACTTTAGCATAACTGTCTGCACTATATTACCTCAAATATTTGGGCTTTTTTGTGGTTATTTTATTATATTGCATTCACGAAGAAAGTACGATACAGAATGTTGGTAACTCCCATGTTTTAGACAGTACAACCTAAATGAACTGAACATAGGCATATTGTTACTTAAATATTCTCTGCATCGAGTTAGATCATATTTGTTATAATAAATATCTAATAAAGACAATGCAGCTTTGTGATAGAGCTCTCCAAGGCCTGGATTCCAACTGTCTTTAAGGCAAGCTGGGGAATTACAGCAGTGTATTCTCTTACTTCAATGTCTTATGCCTTGCACATAACTGGAAAGGAAACAGTTTTCCTGTCACATGAATTATGTTCAAATGTAGAAGAAGAAAGTTCACATTCCACATCAACAAACGTGTTTCAGTGGAGTGGCTGGCACACTTTACTGCTGGAAAACTTCTGCACTGTTACACGACAGAGGTTTACAGCAGCATATTTTCAGGGAGATGAAGTGGCTGACTGGTCACCCCCTTAGGCAGGGTTGGTGGCAGAGGTGGCAGACCCTGCTGTGTTTTTGTCTCCTGGAGAGCTAGTTAAATTATTAGCAGTGTGTAGACTTCTCTGCATTTTGCACATGGCAAGAATATACCGGTACGTTTTCACCTGGTTCACTTGTGCAAGTGATGAGATCTTTAACTGATAAAAGAGGGATTTGTGTATTCCCGTTCCCTTTATCTACCTCTTTTCTCTAGCTTCTGTATAAAAATATGTTAGAAACAAAATTTGTTTTCCCAAGCATGCATTTTTAATTCCTCAAGTTTATCTTGTCAGAAGTCAGCAATATTTAATAGAGAACTCAGCACAAACCCATTAATGACAATCACAAACACCGCTCTGTCTTTAATGAAAGATCATGGCACCTAGTTTTCCATTTCCCTTTTCTTTTCTCTTGCAGACTTTGGTCTTGAAAACAGTCTGAACTACATAGATTATCTACCAGCAGCCAGTTTACATTTGGGGGTTTAGCATTTGTAAACACCAAGCCCCCCTTTCACCAGCTTCCCCATTTGAGAGCACTCCAGAGTGGGATTGAAGTACTTTTAGGATCTTTTCAATGTAGTCATGGTAACAGAAAGAAGTTTCATCACACATGACAACTGAATTCACAATGGTATAATGAAAATAGCACAATTAGCTCTGGGCAGTAAGAGACAGTCCTGGATCTTACTTGTCCCAGCCCTGCAGAGGCAAGCAGAGATGTTCCCCAGAGGCAGAGCAGTGGGCTAACACAAGCCTTGCTGCAGAAATGGAGACCCACTCAATTATCTGCCACATCTGCCCTCATCTTCCTCCACATCGGCAGCCCCAGGCATGGGCTGAGGAAATTCCTTTAACATCTATTCCAACTGAAGAGGCTCGAGCAGCTAAATCAGCTCTTTGTTGTCCTCCTGGTCAGGCACAGGTCTTCATGGTCTGCATGCTCAGAATCCCATGTCTTCCACCTTTATTCTCCTAGTACTCCTCTGCACTGCCACCTAAGCTGCCCCAAGCAAGCTTGCATTTTGGGAACCTTCACTGCCCATATTAACTAGAATATAAATAACTTTGGAATGTATTTCCAAAAGTACGTCCTCTTAAATGTGTGAGTTAAATGGAAGCTGAATATTAATAAAACTTTACTTGCAGTTTTAAGGATATACCCACCAACACGGGTAGGAGTTACAGGTTTTGAATAACCTCAGTTGCATTTGTGGATATCTAAAAACTTACTCAGCATATATGTAACTTTCCTTAATTGTTTGACAGATTACCTAAAAGACTGTTTGGTTTTTAAAGCATAGTCCCATATCCTACCAATAACACACACAGTTGAGCAACACATGAATTAAAAAGAGCCAATATGGAAATTTTACCAAATAAAAGTATTCCTAGAGATTCTGTGTCTATGTCTTACAAGGATTCATTCACTAACCTTAAGAAGCATTGAAACAAAATGCCAAGAGAAATTGTAAATACATAAATTGTAACCAGATGTGGATATTTTTCTGGAGACTGTGTTCCAGACCTGTACTGATATAGGGCTTAATACTAAAATATACTGCCCGAGTTACATGCGAAGCTGGAGCTGACTCATCTGCTAGTTCCCTGGCCTTAAACACATGACTAAGAGTCGCTTCTTGACAGTCCTCTTTACAAATGAAAATTCTGCTAACAGTAAGGTTAAACATTACCTGGCTGACAAACATGAGAAGACAGACAGCCATTAGCTTGCTTATCTTTGGACAGCATCACAGGTCTCAGCTGATGGGACAGTATCATTTCATTCAGTTTTTGCTGCAATGCTAAATAATCTTCTGATAATTTTGATATCTGAAAAATATAACACCGGTTTTTACATTATTATAGAAATGAGTATAAATGTTCCAAGGTAACCAAAGGTTAAATAGTGGACTAGAGAACTAATTTAAAAGCTATTGCTCTACCTACTTCAGAGTACACCTGTGGAAAGATGGCTGGGGGTGAAAATTAGAGGAGACTAAGAATTACAGGGTAAAATGCAGCTGCTACTCCCTGGATGGAAGACAGCTGACATGTTCCATGAGGACTCCTCATACAATAAACACCTGCTGTGAGGGATGGAATGGAGGGTGGAGCAGAGTGGAAACGCTGTGGCCTCCCTCCATAAAAATTCCTGCAGGGAGGGGGACACAGTGGTACTTTGTAGTTGGCAAGACTGTGGAGCACCTGTCAACCAAGGGAGATAGATAATGTCCTGCTGCCAAGCCAACAACTGTGTTGAAATCCCTCTCCTCAGACAAACGTGGTTCATTAAAGCCCAACAGTAATATTCAACTATACCTCCATCCCAAAGTTACCTGCCTCCAAGGTGTCACCACCACCCACTGGGCATGCACACTGTATTCTTTTGAGACTGTATCTTTCAAAGCAAAGCAAGACAATTTTATGCCAATCAGAAAAAAAAAGTATTTATGACTGAAGTCAGTCAAGCTCCACCTAAACATAAAGAAATAGTATAAAAGTAAGTTGAGAATAGGGGAAAAGTGGGGAAGACTCCACCAAAACTACTGTGATTAGTTGGTGGGCTGAACCTGTCTTCTCGCCTTATGGGGATGCCTGTTGGGTGAGAACCATACTCTGTGCTCACTGAATTTTGGTTAGAGCTTGCTTTACAGTATAGCACACTGCTTTCAATATGTTTTTGCAGTCAGATACTATACTGGCAATCTTTGAACCTTACTACCCTGTCACAATTTGTATCAATAAAGAATGTTGTTCTGTAAACTGTCAAAGGGAGTCCTTTACAACTGCTTGCAGTGCTGGCCATGGATAACATATTCTAATAAAGTGGGAAGACCTGCTGAGGAGACCTCCTTATGCTGTTGGCTTAGGCCTCCCTGAAAAGGGCAGTCTGAATCACCCTCCAACCCAGTGAAACTGTCCAGTGAAGGGTCCCCATTACAGACACTGACAGACTGGTTGGGCACAAGGGTTTTGGCTTTCCTGGGGCACTGACAGACAAATAAATCACTAAGGGTTAAGGAAATCTCCCCTTTGCACATGACAACATGCTACCACATTTATCTCCCCCATCTCCTGAAGAAAAGGAAGACAAATGAACCACATAGGAAACTCCATACAGGTCCTGCAACTACTTTTTAGTGGTTCACACCTGTGAGCAGATGGTGCCTTACTGATCCAAGATTGTCTACAGCTGTAGGCATACTTGTCTGCACACGTGCAAGTTCCTAACATTGACACAGCAACTTTTAGTTTCATTTACACAGACATTTCACAAGTTTACTGAATTAAGGATCTTGATGGGTAAACAAACATTTCAACAAACAAAGGCAAAGCTTTAACCTTAAAACATTGTTTTTGCCAGTGCTCAGTCTTTTCCTCCTTCCTGAAAAGGCTATTTTTCTTGCAGTCCAAAATATGCATTTTTATAGAACACTCATGGCAAAATTTCTGTCTTAGTTTAGAGTAAAACCTTAGCACCACTGAAGTCAGTAAAATAACTTCGCTGTTCTGTTACTGCTCAGAGTATTATGCTCAACATATGTTGCTTACAAGCTTCTTACCTGACGTGAAAAGGCTGCCAAATCACAAGCCTCTTTCTCTGAGTCCCCCTTCAGTGTCTTAGAATCTTCAGCCTCTGTACTGGTGTTTTCCCTACCTTTTGTTGTTTGAGGATTGTTATTTTGAACGCATGCTGCTTCTGTTTGCTCCTTTATAGTTTTCTCTTGACTTTTGCAAGGTAGTTTCCCTTCTTTTCTGAGTTGTCCTCTCCTTCTGTAACCTCGGTAATTGCTCTGAATAACCACTGCTGCCTTCTCTTTGTCTTCTGAACCTTGTTTTTCTGCCTCAGCTTGCTTCCATGAGCCTCTTCTTAGTGACTCTTTTCTTATAATTCCTTTACATCCCGTAGGCATTACTGTTTCATGTTTCAGGTGGTTTCTTTCTACATCCCTGTCGGTCCTGGGCTGGACCACAGCAGATTCTTGACTCTGCTGATCTGCACTGAGTGTGTCTTGATTATCTTGATCTTGCTGCGGACTAGGTTCAGCTGTGAGTTTGACAGAAGATTTGCTGGGTAACTCTTCCAAAGAGTCCTGTTCTTCACTTTCACTAATATGTTCTACTGCAGGGTTCTGCTTCACAGAAGCTGCCTCTTCTTCGGTAGATGTTTCCTGTTGCTCTTGTATGTTCCCTGTGTCACTGTACCCAGAGCACTCACTGTCAGTGACAGCATCAGCTTTATCTTGAGTCTCCTCACTTGCTGCTTCTTCCAGTGCATCATTTTGAGCTGGCTGCAGTTGTGCTTCAAGGAATTCCACAGCAGATAATTCATCCTCTGCTATCATAACTGCTTCTTCTCCCATTTTAGGAAGGGCACTCTTCACTCCAGTTGGACTTTCCACTCCATCAGTTTCCTTCTTGCTAATGGATGCTGCATTTTCCATTTGTTGCTTTCTAAGTGATTCCCTGAATGGAACAGAGTTTTGGGTAAAAATTATAGCTGAAGGAGATGAAGAATAGCAAAAACTTTACAACTACCTTTGGTGGTCTTTGTGTACTTAAATGGCAATTGGATACATTGCAACATGGGAAAGAATTAGTGCATGTAGCTGGAATTAAAGATAGCAATTTGTGTTGTTGTTATTGTTATTCTCTCTTAAAGTGAAAAGGGACATTATATTATTATTTTTATCATTGTCATCACCATCATCATTATTATCTCTTTAACTGAAAAGAGAGATTCCTGGTAAACTTCACAGAAAATTGCTAGGGAGACAATCTAGACTGTGCAAGGGCTGATAAAACAGTAAAGAATTAATGTAAATGTTAACAAAAACTTAAGGCATAAACTTTTTAGTATTTCAAGAATGTATAAATACACTCAATCCTAAAGGTACTGATGAAAGAAAACTGCCTCAAGTCACACTAGGAATGCAAGAGTGATCCTGGGTATAGGTCCAGGTCATATTTAAAAGATATAGTCCTTAAACTGTTGTTGTTCCTGTCAATAAAAACTTCAGTGCTAGGTGAAATCTGTCACTGTTCCTTCCTGCTGAAAGACTCAGGCCTCCTTCACAGGTGTCTTCCAGTTCTCTGGACTAGTCTCCACCTACCGAAATGCTATCACTGAAAAAATGATAGAGATGAGCAAAGTGCTACTAGCTCCATTTCAAAGACTGGGATTACAGCCACATTGCAGAGGTATTTAGAATGTGATTCACTTCACCTAATTTGTAGCTGTTTGATCTGAGCAAGACAACTGGGTTCCCTCTGGCATCACCTATGCTTATTTCAAACAGTGCTTAAGATGAACAGTTCCTTGCAGACAACTAGCTCACTCTTGTCTGAACATTTTTTATGATGAGCTGGTTCCAAAAAGAGGCTCATCTACAGATTCCATTAACATTAGAGGTAGGCACAATGTTGTTGATTTTCCCCCTAAATACGTTTATTCCCTGGGCTTGAAAAGATGATAAAATTGGCCATTGACATTAAAAACCTCCACATAAATGTACATCACCTCCGCATATATATCTAGAATAATCCTAATTTGCTTCACTATTATCTTACAATGTTGTGGAAGGAGACACATCTGAGTGACATAAGAGAAAATAACACTACCTCCTGCTTTTGAAGAGCTTCCTCTCCTTATATCCTCTGTAGTGAGACTGAATTATTATTGCTGATTTGTTTCTTGTCTCAGTTAGTTCTTTTCTCTTCTTCCTGAGTAAGTATCCTCTGGCAACTGATACAAATTGTAATGCAAAACAACATGCAATAAGTGTCACACACATTTCAGACAGTCAAATGATAACAGCATTAAACAAAAGCCAGAAAGAAAATACAGAGCAGGGTGCCCATTATGATCATGTTTCATGTAACACTATTATGTCCTATAAAATTTTTTGAGATTTTAGAAAGCTGTACCCATTCTACATGGGAATACAAACAATCTCTTTCTCATATTTTATTGGAGTAAAGAAAATACAGGAAGATGCAGAATGAAGCAAAGGCATAGTGCTGTATGAGTGCCTCTGGAACACAGTACTCTGAGCTTCGTGTACCTGCTTTGCCCGACTCAGGCAATTGATTTGATTCTTTTATTTCCCTAGGAAACGCCTGATTATCAGTCCACAGAGATTACCAGGCTGTCAACTGGCACAGGCTTGGAATTAGCTGAACATTCAATAGATCAGAGAAAACCTGAAAATTTTATAGCTCAGCAGTTACAGAAGACTTAGCTCATGCACCTTCTGCAGAGACTCATTATTCAAAATGAAAAAGCTCAGCATGCAAGATATGCTAAGCTCCCCAGTAACCAGGTGCATTGTGGCATGAGAACTTGCCTCTTGTGCTTTGTGGGAGGCACAAGTTAAAGTCTGGTATGAACCAGAAATAAGGACTCAGACATGGGTCTTCCCTGAGACGTGTAGGTGCTCACTGGGCACTCAGGCCTTGATGCTGTTGCCGGCACACTGGGATCTAGTGCCATCTGAAGTGCTCCAGGATAGCCAGGGCAACTACATGAAGCTGACAGAAATAACAAGACAGATGGAACTTTCTGGACAGGTAAAGTTGGGTATACCACATGAAATAAAGCCAGACGAGGCCAGACGAGATAACGAGGGCAATATCAATATGGGGGCAAATGACTGAGTATTTGGTGGGTTTGAATAAAAGTAATCACACAGTAGGGTCTACTGACCATAGGAACAGTTTAGACACTTAGGTCACATTTAGACATCTACACTGAAGTGTATTAATCAGAAACTGAACTGCATTTAGAATGTTGCTTCAAAAATTTCTGAATGTGCAAATAATTTTCTAATGGGAACTGGCACAGTCTCCACAGTGTTGTGATTTGGACAAGTCTGCAATTCCAGGGATTCAGCACAAATCAGCTAATCCCATGCAAAATAAAAAGAACACAGTGTATTTTCAAAGTATTTCTTTTGAACTCTAATTCAAAATGCAGTACCAAGAGTATGGGGATAGAACACTCTATGGTGCTTTAAATACCCTGCAGACATCGTAGAAACAGGAACTCTTACTCCAACTCTGCTGAGAGTGTTTTGCATCACTGGAAAGGTCAAGCTGACTTACAAATGAGAAGGGAGCATAAGCAGTATACTTTAACACATTCATATAACTTAGTGCTAAGTTTTATGTGCTTTAGCATTTCCCACTCAGTAGACCAACTTGGGCTCCACTATGTGCAGCCATTCAGTGTAAGAAGCACCATATAAAAGGGACATCAATTACACCTGAATAACTGGATATAGGGTAAATAAACACAAATACTTAATATAAGTAGCACAGTTGGTTTTTATATTGCAGTCTGACAGGGCTTTAGAAAAGTGCAAATTGCAAAGCTCTTGGAATACTTCTAGAGTTTCTTGAACTTCTGAGCCAATTCTTATCCCATTTTCACACAAAAGCAGCTCAACAGGAGTTATTTGGAAACAAATCAAGGTATGTTGTCAATGGATATGACAATATAAGCTATGTTTGGTCTTTATAGACTTATTCTGGTTTACCTTTGAAGTTTTCTGAGAACATTTTATGAGCTATTAGCTTTCTATGCTTTGTTTTCAAACAGGAAGAAGAGTTTTGTATTGCTTTAGAAATAAATGGAAGGGGGGGGAATGAGAGAGTTAAGTAAAAATGGAGACTTTCATTTTATCCTGGCTTCTCATGCACTGCAAAGAATTTGAAATGAAACTGCAGACAGGACAGAGAAGGGGGACAAGAAGAAACACTGGGGATATCAACAGAGTAAAGTGGTAAATTCATACTTTTGCATTTTCTAAATATCCTAATATAATTGACAACTTTCAGATGTCTATTTTTGGTGCATTACTGGATTTTATGCAGGTTTTAGATTGTTTTCTACACTGATAAAGTTCTACTGAAGTGATCTTCAGTACACACTAGCACTGGCTCAGTGCAATTAACAGATGCATCTGACAATAATTAAAAACAACCCTGGTGGTGGTATGTACTCACGAAGGGATATCTGAGCTAGTTTAAATCTTGATAACTGGGGTAGTCACAGCACTAGCTCATATTTGGGTTGTCACCTTTGTAATTATTGAAAACATTGTGCAGATTTGTGCCAGCAGTTTTTACAGAATCATAAAATCATACAATGGTTTGGGTTGGAAGAGACCTTAAAGATCATGTAGTTCCAACCTTCTGCAATGGGCTGGAACACCTTCAACTCAACAAGGTTCCCCAAAGCCTCATCCAATCTGGCCTTCAGACCTGTGTGTCTCTAGCTGTACTGCTCCCAGTTTCACAGCTGCCTACACTACATCTGGCTTGGGGACATCTCTGCAGGGACAGGGTAGACCAAAGCACAGGGAGAAAGAAGGGACGTCCCATAGCAAACATCTGGGCCCAAAGTCATTATCACTGCAAAAGACAAACAAAGTGATGGCGAAAAAGTAAGTGGCATGAGTGAAATTACAGATTGCAGCCTTCTCAAATGTAACTGTTACTGATACATAACAAAACCTAGTCCTAACTGAACAGCACAAATACACACATTATATGCAGTGTCATAGAGGTTTCAACAATACCAGCTGTAATACTTGAACATCTTAGACTAGGAGTGAAAAGGTTTGCTCTGGCATATGAGAATCCCACTCACAGCTGTGGAAAGTGCCTTTAAACCACTTGGAGGTACAGATACACAATACAGCGACCCATTTCAACCACTATATATAGACAGATAAATTATACCTCAGTATGTGTAAATGAGCATAGTCAGTCAGTGTAGCTAGATTCTGGATCAACATATTGCATATGGATAGAACAATACAAGCCACAAAAGCAAACAATTCTTACTTGCTTGAAATCTGGTAATATATTCTTCCACTTTTTTATTATGTTTTGCATTTTTGTATTCTTTACGAGCAACAAACCCCCTGTAAGCTGAAAAGAGATGTCAAAAATTAAATAATCCACTAGGTACAAAAAAGGCTCTAAGGATAAAACAAAGTCTGGAATTGCAAACCTCTATTAAAATATTCATATATTTTGCAGGCTTTATCTTTCAAAAAAACATGACAAATAAGCACAAATAGTAAATCTACATAAAACCCACATTTTCTGGTGCATAAAGCTGTTATGAGTTAAATGAATACAAACCACAAGATAGATAATCAGAATGTAAAATAAGATGATGTTTGAAAGTATTAAAAATTCAGTTGATGCCTCCATCAACGAGGTAATTGGCCTTATTACCTAGGACAGTTAATACATTTTATTTTCATTATTATATTATACAACCTTGTCAGTGCATGCCAGATTATTATTAATAACAGTATCATTTGTGCAATCAGATTCTTCCATTCTTAAAATTGCCTTTTAAATGTAACATTGAGAAATGTAATTTCAGTAGAGAGAGTGTCATAACCTGGTTAAAAGAATTTTTTCTTTGTAAGAAGAGATACTAGGAAGTATAAGATACTTTGTCAAATGTAACAGCAGCAAAAGAGCAAAATCCATATCCAGCATGCACATTCATCTGTCAACTATACACATGCACTAACTTTAAGCAAAATGTTAAATGTTTTAAAGCTGTTACCTGACTGTATTTTAATAGCACTTTGTTCCCTTTGTTCCTTTATCTTTTTGTATCTCCTTGAACCCAGCCACCCTCTGACATAAGCTTGAATCAAAATAATCATGTCAACTGTCTCCTTCCGCATTAAATTTAGCTGCTCCACGTGATAGTATTTTAGGAATACCTTAAAAAGAGTAGGCAAACAAACAAAGTTTTAGTTACCCTCACAGGCCCTGTATTCACTCAATGCATCTAACATCAACAAGAGTTACAAGTTGGTTTCAAACGATGAACAGATTCTTCAGCTCTAGTACCTAAAGGATCATTCTTGTTAAAGATAGCATTTTCATTGTTCAAGATACTAGTTTACTTAGCTCTCCCCTTCAGCACCTCTAGTCAGTCCCTGCTTATGCATACTTTCATGGGAAGATGTTTTAAAGTACCAGTGCAAAACCTCAGTCTGTAACTGTAAATCTGTTTTCAAAGCACGAGGCTGACAGTTTTGTTAATCTCACAAATCTAATGTATGTTACCTAAACATGATCCAAATCTGGAACCTTCAATCTCTCTGCTTTCCAATTTTAAATATAAAGCACTCTGTATTTACTAAATTGCTTTTGTCAAGCACTAAACTCATATAAGCCCTGAAAAACTAGTCCAGCACAAGGGGTACCAACACATTCTTGGTGTATATTAACATAAAATAAAATGTATAGAAAGACTTGTTCACAAGACATTAATGATGCTTATTTTGCAAAATTCCCTCAATCATTGACCACTTTTTGCTACAGATACAGGTTAACCTAATTAAAGTAAACAAAAGCCATAGATCTCAGACCCCAATATATGCTTGGTTTGACTGCATGTGTCCATTAGCCTCACTAAAACAGCAGAGCGAAATAAAGGCTGAGGGGGAGGCAACTTCATGGCTTCTGTCCCACCTATCCAGAAAGAATCACAGACTATTCTGAGTTGGAAGGGACCCACAAGGATCGAGTCCAACTCTTAAGTCAATGGCCCATACATGAGATTGAACCCATGACCTTGGCATTATTACAACCAAGTTTTAACCAGCTGAGCTAATCTCGGGGTCAAGATGTCTCAGAAGAAGAACAGTTATTTCTTCTTCACTCAGGTGATTTCAAATACTTCAGGATTCATCTCCCTCTCTATTCATACCCTTCCTGGGCACTTCTGTTACATTAGCAAATAAAGACACTTGATGCAGTACTTGTCTAATGCTTCTGTTTCTCTGTCAGACCTGAGATCTATCAGTTAGGGTGGGTAGGCGTCCCTCTCTGGCCCACTGGGAAGACTGAAGAGCTAGAAGCAAAAGAAAGACTATGGGAACAGATGTGTGTTTCTCTTAAATGAAGTCTTCCCTCCACTTGACACAAATGGGATCATCCTGCTGTTTCTTCTCCCAGTGCTCAGCAAAGTGTGCCACAGAGGCCTTGGGCTGGAAAGCCAAAACCTTTTCCTTACCCTTTGTGAGTGTTTGCTCCAGAGAAGAAGTTTACAACTTCTTTTCCTTCAGAAAAGAAGCTGAGACTAAGCTCACTGGGATCCTTAGTAAAACATTTTTTGAAAGAAAATGCGAGCAGCGTTGTCACATACTGCTTTGCCTTGTAGCCTCACTAAAACTGATGAGAACTTTAACCCTTTATAAGGTGAAGATTTCAGCCAGGTATCAAGGAACAGTACCCAGCAAAAGGAGTTTGTTTTTTAAAAAGCAATAGAGGCCAAGAGTTACTCCAACCAAACAAGAGAGAAAACACAAATTGCTTAATAAGTTAACAATGGCATACTGCAATGATGTAGATACAGTATATTAAAAAATTACTTTAGTTTTTCCAAGAACCCAGTTGTCAAGGTGGGCTTTTTCCAAGATGGCAGCACAGGTTTCTGGGCTGACTGGAGGATCATCATTAGTTTTGTAACAGATGAGGTAATACCTAAAGAAAAATGCATGATTCTTTATTTGATTAATAAAGAGCAATACATGCAAATATGTTTAAATCATTCATGTAAATAATAAAAACAGTTGCATGAAAGAAAACATAGCACTGAAAAAACCAAAACAGCATATGAAAGAAATTGTTATGATTTATATGCAGCATTGAGAAACTCAATCAAAAGTGGATGAGTGACATATTGCACACCCTGCAGGGTTGTTTAATTCTGTATCAACACCAGAAGGCTTTTTAAAAGTATGCAGCACAAGAAGAGTAGTGCACCAGTTCTTTCCTGCTCTCTCTGCATTCTATGAAAGTAATTTCATTGTCAAAATAAAAATATTTTGAAAGCTTTTCTGCCTAAATTATATTATTTCATATTTAGAAATGTAATGAAAATTTTATATTTTATCTCATGTGCTCGGCCATCTACCTTTGAGGTAGTTATTATGATATGAGATACATCCCAGCTCTTGTTACCTCCTTGGATTCAGCTTTGCAGATCCTTTTGGAACATGTAAGTGCCGTTATGACATATCATCTGTAAGCATTCAACCTGCCAAACTCATTACTCAGAATTAATTCTGACTAGGAAAAGAGGTCAGGATGCTCATGCATAAAAATTACCTGTAATACACCTGATCAGCTGCTGGGTAGGAAAGTTCTTGTTTGTTCCAGGACTTTCCATATTGCTTCATAACAAAATTAACCATATCTAGCTTGCTTTTTTTTAATTCAAGAAAATTACATAAATTATGTGTGCTTCCTGACAGTACATTCTGCTTTTTTTTCTTATTATTCAGCTTTTATACACAAACTTTGTGTTTACCAGCTTTAAATAATGGTAACAGTTTGCTCGAAGAATAATAAAAAAGACAATGTCAATTCCTCCATTTACACCTAAAGTTCCCTTTCTTCTTCTTTTTTTGTAAAACACAATGAATTGGCTTATTTTTATCCTAACACAATAATGTTGCCATTATCTTGGGTCTACCTGTAACTTTCAACTATTAGAAAAATCCAATCCAAAACAAGAAGACAGATACTTAATAAAAAACTTTTTTTTTTGAGGGCGGTATTCTCAGTGCCAGAGATCTCACAGCATCTCCAACTGAGACAATAAAATAGCTTGTAGTCAAAATAGGAGAGGAAACTCAGAGCCTTTGAAGGAGCTCCAAGGGGCAGTTCAGAGGAGTTCTGAGGGGAAAATGGTATCGTGGGTTGGATATAGTTATCAAATATGTTAATTACTGAAAGTTGTAAAAATTATAACATTTGGCTTATGCGTGTCTGTGTACTTTTGTTGTGCATCTTAGAAGCTTCTAATAAAGAAACTACTCTATCTGTCTGTCTATCTATCTATCTATCTATCTATCTATCTATCTATCTATCTATCTATCTCCACTGATGTTGTTTTGAAAGCCTTTTGCAGGATTAGGCATCAGCTTGATTCTTCCCAGTTTGATCTCTCTTCCACACATCCCTCAGGGTCTTTATTTGAAACAGAGGAGTAGAGATTTCTGGGGCAAAGGAAGATAGTTAAAGGAATTATAAAATCATACTGAGGTCACTATGCTTCTTTTTAACAAGTGACTAATACTTAGGAATTATATTTCAAACCAAACTATGCACTTAATGAACTTTTCAGCCCTAAACTAGTAATACCAAATTATCATCTACACTGCACAAGCAGATGCTGCACAGTGCTGAAGGCCAGGAGCTAGAGACATTGTGTTGTTCTTTGGATGCTGTGATTCCAAATTCTTGGCTTAATTCAAAGTATTACACTTCTAAACCTCAAGTCTTTTAAAAAACTTGCAGATCACAAGCAAGTAAATCTTTACCCAAATGCACAGGAAGCCTGAAAAACCATCCTGAGACACATCATCTTTCCCTACACATCCAAAACAGGTCACTAATTTTGTGCCTGAGCTACTCTTTGTCATCCAGTCTATAATCTTTGCCATAGGAAACATCTTTGTATTTTTTCTTTAAAGACGATGCCAAAAACACTGCTGATGCGTAACAGACACTGGACAGCAATGGTAGGAGAGAAAAGAACTTCTTCACACCAATGTTACCGTTTTATGAAGTTAGCGAATAGTATACGGTGGGAATAACCCTGTCTTCGAATTCTTGCTGTCTCCAGAATTCCTGTGTAACGCAGCTGAACCAACACTTTTTCTTTGTCAAACTTGTTTGCCTGACGGTCGTTGTTTGGCTTGATGCACCTGACAAAATGAGGCTGCCCGACGACCATTTTGGATAACAAATCCATCAGAGAATACTGCAAAAAAGTAACAAGAGATCTGACAACAGGATGTTTATAGAACTTGTATATAGGTCCATGAGTAGTTGAAAATTTATTTCATGTGATCAGAATCGTGTCCAAACCCATTTATATTTCATTAAGCTAATACTTAGGGAGGAGATGAAGTAAATGACCCAACAACAATTCTAGCCTTGATAAGTTCTCTAAGTTACTACTTGAGAGAAACACTGATTCCAAATAAATGTACCAAATTTCATCCAGGACATTCTCACAAGCTTCTGTAATGTCCAACATATGACAGAAACTCTCCTTACACCTATTTGCTTATCCTGAAGCTTTGTTAGGTTATTATAGCCCATCTCTTTTCTTCTTGTGAACTATTTGAAGACCCTTGTTCACACAGGGAGTAAATCATGCATCTATGGATGGGAGGTGGAAGAACAGCAAGTCAGTAAATATTTCCATCCCTTCATTAGACTAGAGCAAACTAAGGTCATTCCAGAAGAAGAGCGGCTTACACTGCTCTGATCTTGGACTTCCTGTTCATTGTATAGACTGATGCTGATACTATCGCTGCCCTGCCAAGAAGAAACTTTTGAGGAGGGCAAAACTAGAAGTTCACAAAATCACCATTTCGAAGTTGTATTTTCCCCACATCACCAGGACACCAGGCTAGCAGAGCGGATACAGCTTGTAGCTCCCCATGCCGACTGAGGTGAATCTGGCTGTAAACAACCTTGACTGGTGTTCTGTAAAATTACTTCATGGGACGATCTTATTAAAACACAAATAAAGAAACTCATTCCTCAAGATTAAACCTGACTCAACAAAAAGAAGCAGACAGGAGGTAATGCAGTTCAGCAGTAGGCTGGATACATGAAACCAGTGTAGAACGTCAAGAGCCATATGTTTCCTGTTAAAATGTGCAAATCCATTCTGGACAGAAGCTGCATCATGCAGCAAAGTGCTTAATTAGCTTCATCACTAGTGTGCCAATTGAGCACAAACAAGTAGGACATGCTAATGGATATTTTTTTTTCCCATGCAGTCTGAGGTGGCATATGCTTCCCTCATTCACCCATAGGTTTCTATGTATGACTAAACCACTGGGGCTGAAGCTCAATCTCCATTTAAGATCATTAGTTAGCATGATCTGGGCAAGAATTTCCACTACAGAAAATAGTATCAGAAAAGTGTCCATGTAATTAACTCATTTGCAGCCTCTGATGCTAGATGAGCTGATAATGCATTGAATCACAGACATTAAGTTTCAATGAGGTTTAGTATTTTTTTGTCTAGAACTTTAGAACACCATACAGCTTTGGACCACCATGGTACCTAGGCAGAAATTATCCTTCATTGTCCACAAAGATATGCAATTGTACCTAATAAACAGAGATCTGATCCTCTGGGTGAAAAACTGTTTCCTGATCTAAACCTCCCCTGACTCAGCCTCAGGCTATTTCCTTGAGTCCTGTCACTGGTCGCAAGAGTGAAGAGATCAGTACCTGACCCTCCACTTCCCCTCATGAGGATGTTGAAGACCACAATGAGGTCTCCCCTCAGTCTCCTCTTCTCCAGGCTGAACAGACCAAGTGCCCTCAGCTGCTCCTTATTACAGCTTCCCCTCCAGACCCTTCACCATCTCTGTTGCCCTCTAATAGCTTAATGTCTTTTTGATAGTGTGGTACCCAAAAATGCAACAATATTCAGGGTGAGGCCGCCCCAGCGCAGAGCAGAGTGGGACAACCCCTCCCTCGCCCGGCTGGAGATGCTTTGCCTGATGCCCGCCAGGACATGGTTGGCCCTCCTGGCTGCCAGGGCACTGCTGGCTCATATTCAACTTGCTATCCACCAGGACCCCCAGGGCCCTTTCTGTGGCACTGCTCACCATTCTGTCTTTCCTTAGCGTGTTTACATAACCAGGATTGCTCTGTCTCAGATGCAGAATCCAGCACTTGCCCTTCCTAGGGTTGGTGATGGTCCATCTCTCTGATTTGGTGAGGTCCCTCCACAGGGACTCTCTGCTCTCAAAGGGGTTGACAAGCTCCTCCCAATTAAGCGTTGCTGGCAAACTTTCTTAGTAATCCTTCCAGTTCTGGGTCCAATTCATCATGAACATCACCTCAGCCACTTTATTGTTTGCTGGGAGAGATGACTAAGTAAGAGTTGGAAGTTCAGAGCTGAGCCCACATGAACCAACTGTGTGCACCACTTTGGAGGAAAGAATGCTCTTCACATCTACTTTCTGCTGCAGGACCAGCAGCACAATCAGTGCTTGGGAAGGTCTAGAGTGCTGCTGAAGAAGCCACAGGGATTGACTCAGGACAGCCTCTGAGCAGTGACCATCAAGAATGTTCTTTGGAGCTCCTGTATCCAATTAACTTTGCCCTCTTTCTTAAACTTCTGAAGAAATGCTATACCAATAATGTCCAATCTCCCTTTATCTCCCTTGGTGGAAAAACAAGCAAATGAAAGATTAATATTGATCATCATACATCATCATGACAGCAATGTGGCTGTGCAATCAAGTACAATTAAAGATGAAACATCACAATCTCCTCTAGATATTTGTATTGCCCAGACCCTTGCACCATATATACAGTTCACATGCTCTAAATAGATCGCTGTCGACTCTAAGTAAACAGGTGCATTTCAAAAGGTGAAAGAATAAACATTTATTGTAGTCCAGAAATATTTATTAAAAGATTTGATATCTTACTCTAAAATAAGAAGCAACTGTCTGTGTTTTCATGCTGGTTGTCTCTCTAGGATGATGTCCAGTATCTCCTGCTTCATTCTATAAAGATGAAGAAAAAAATTACACTTTTTATCTCTAGTGAGCCTGTAGTGCCACAAGAAAGCACCCCTTTAGAGAACATAAAACTTAAAAAAGTATTCTAAGCAGCAAAAGTTACAGCATGATCACTAACACAAATCAATTACACCAGTACGTTACATTGCTTTGCTACACAATACACAAACGTTCACACACAGAGGGCACAATGTGATAACTGAGCATCTAATAATGGCCACAAATAACCTGACAATGTCTGAGGTCCTGTCAGTTATTCCATCACCACTGTTATTTTGGTAGTTCTCTAAAGAACATGACTATACTCCATGCCAATATTTTAATTTATCTTTGCTACAATTCAGCTAGGAAATAATACTTTTTTCCTCCAGAAGTTGTTATAAAACTATAGCCAGAAAAAAGGGAAATGTTAGTTTTTTACCTCACGGAAGGAATATGAATTGCACAACACAAAGATATCCAGCTAAACAGAAAAGAAAATAGGAGAGGGAGAAAAACCAAGGAAGGGGTTACTTGCTTACTTTTAATACCAGAACAAGTATTGCCTTTCTAGTTTAAATTAGCGTTCAATGCAGAATCACAAAATCAGTATTCTTACCTTTGTATGACTGATTGATTTCTGGGAGGTCCACATTTGGTAACTGATTGTAGTTTTGCTTTTAGTGTGTGCCAGGTTACCTATGGGAAGATGGAAGAAAGAAACATAGCAAAGTGCATACATTTCATATAAACTAAACCCGAAGTGAGCCACCTTATCTATGCCCCCGTGTAACCAAATTATTAGAAATGTCATTGACTTTTCAGAGTATGTCCTTGTTTTCCCTTTCACCCTTGGGATGGAACCAGCTCCAGAGAAGCTGCATGAAGATGGAAAGGGATGGTTTTTCTCCTTCAGCTCATGTCATCTGCTAGATCAAAAAAAAACCTCAGATGGCAGCAGAAGGTAAGAAAGATACATCTTGTATCCATGTGGTTTTACTCTAAGAACGTTACAGTACTACTATAGTTCTAATGCTACATATATATTAGTTTTTAAAAAAAAGTGCTAACACCCTTGCCTGACCCTGAGGACAAGTGACATGTCATGACTCAAACATATACAGCTAATTCTATACTTTACGACTCTTTCAACCCCCTGGTAAATATAAGGTTTATCTTTCAGCAGAGCTTGCTGGAAACAATTGTGCTTCTCTTCATGTGTGCCTGGACATTCCTGGGAGGCTAGTGGGTGACATGGTCCAAATTTGTCCCAGGGAGGCATTCTAACCATTAATCAGAATGGGCAGTCCTGTGGGAGTGTTTCAGGTACTGTCCACTGGCTGTTTGGTTTACTAGCTCACACATAGTCTTAAGACTCTAACATTGGAATACTTAATCAAGCAATACCTTCATTATGATGGCTTTGAAGGACTAGGTGCAGTGGCATGGTTTACACAGACACTGGTCTTTGAAAGGAGTAATGAAAACTCTGCTGAGCCTTCCATCATGTCTCTGTTGATAAACCCTAACCAGTGCTGCACACTGCCACTGCTTCTGCTAGTAACACAATACCTCTGGGACCTCACTTTCCACTGGGAGAGCCTGTATCTCCCTGTGGTCAGCTGCTATCAGTAAAAGGCAAGGAAGAGTTGGAATAACAGCTGCAAATATATGACATGGTGAGCTAATGCATCATGTATTATGTAATGATATCAAGAGTAAACCTCCCTTGGGTTCAGCTGAATCACAGGGTGGGAAGGAAAAAGAGAGGATTACTCACTTCTAACTTGAGCTATCTGAAAGTGAGGTGTCTATAAGATCCCTGCTGTAATCAGTGGAGAGAGGCACCTTCAAAGGAGATTTTTCCCATCCTAAGAGAAACACCTGATATAGGCAAGATGGGCTGGACTCTGGGCAAACCTTTACAATATCACTGATTCTAGATGATTAACATAGATCAGAAATCTAACTTTTCGTTGGCTATAGGTAGATGGTTTGGAACAGTTTCAAAAGGCTACACACAGTATTTTATAATATTTAACAAGAAGACTGAAACAGCTTTCACAGTTGTCTTGCAAAACATTAAGACTTGGTATCTGTTCTTGGGATCATTTGGACCCTTGCTTAGACTCTATGGAAATTGTAGTTTAGTATCTTAGCAGCTATCAACAAGTCCAAAAGTTCAGGCAAGGACCTTGAGCTCTGTGCTTTCCCAGAACTCTCACTTAAAACAGAACTTCAAGATCAAATTTTGCATTCCACATGCAAAGCTCTCTTTGTGAAGAATAGAAGCCTTGCCAAAACCTTAGTTTCTGTAAACTACGATAACGTTTTAGAGAAATTTCCATTTGGCTCTTCCAATTTAGCTTTTCTGTTATGCTAGAAATGTGCCTCCCATGTAGTTGTACAAGAAAGTAGTGTTGTAAAATACTTACTGTATGGCATCAAAGCCATCACACAGGGAGTACTATAACCCAGTAACAAACTTGTTGTAAGGGCACTTACCCATCATCCTAAAATGGCAAGTATGACACCGTGCAAGGACATAGTTCAACAAAAATGCAACTTAGGAATAATTTCTGTAAAGCCAATCTTATTCCTCCACCTCAACTTATGAACTCCTTATGAAAGGGCTTACTACTAGGACCCCATCAGTCACCTATTGTAAGGGACTAAAAGACTGAGGAAATTGAGAAGTGTCTCCTCACTCTTTGCAGTTGATGTTAAGAGCCCCAACCTGATACTAACACCTAATACCTACTATTTCAGATACAGATTGCACTGAGGCAAAACGGGCAATTTACATATGCCATGTCCAAAAAACAGGCCAGTGACTTACTGGATCCTTTCTGTTCAGTCCTCAACTAAGAGATGCACTCCACTCCCTGTCTTGCTCCCCTATCCTGAAGAGGGGGCCCTAAAAGAAGTCTCTACCACTTCCTTGGCACTTGACCAGGCCAATCTCCCCCCTGCAGCCTGAGATGGCTGAGGGTCCATTCTGTATACATTCTAGGGTTGGAAAGTTAAGGTGTGTAATGTTATCAGTGAGTGGTCATATGAAACCTAGCAGTGGTCAGCATGAAGGCTAGAGAAGACTAAGAAGATTACCACAACAGCAATACCTGTTTTTGTAAGAGGATGTGTTACCAGCTGTCGCGTCAGGTTGTTTTCAGATGATCGTAGTAGCAGCACAATATCAGCTGGCAGAGTATCTCTATTTTTGGCTAGAAATCCACTTGCATTATATAGAACCTGTTTAAAAAGTGCATTTATGCATCTTCTTTGGTTTTTGAAAAGCAATTGTAAATTTAAACATTCTGGCCTACAGCTTTTAATATACCAAGATACACAAATAGTTTTTTAGCTATCAGACTCACTCTTGCTTGCAGTCTTTCTTTTGATCACTGAAACTTCTAACTTGTTAATACTATAATTCTAATAATCATATTTATAATAAAACCCATATTTAATAATATGATGAAGATAACAAAAAGCAAATCCATCATTCCAAAGTAGCTTGAAACATTTCTTTTTCCTAATGCAAATATGTTAATGATAGTCATAGCCAGTCACCAGGACAAGGGCACTGCACTCCTTCTTTAAACCAATACATGTGTAAATGTACAATTAACAATGCATTTGATTTCAACCATATCACACAGGATTACCCACATGACTGTGCAGTCTTTCTGTGCTATTCACATTGTGCTGTACTGGACTCAGGACTTACCACTCTTCCTAGGGATTTCTGTATTAATCATACAGGAAGTTTGCAAAAATCACAAACTGTATATTGGCAGCTGAAATCTCTCTAAAATTTCAAGTAATGGTGTACCTAACTCAAAATGTAACTCCAAGGCTCTATCTCAATGATGCTGTACAGGATCCACAAGAAAACCTGACCTGTCATGAAGGGTAGAAGATACTGGCATTCTTAATTTAGAAAAAAACCCTCACAAAACAACTAAGTAACAGTCTTAAATTAGGAAAAAGGCTTGTAAGGAAGAGGAAATAAATTGTTCTCCAGTTCCACAGCAAACAGGACTAGGAGTAGACTTACATGACAGCAGTGGAGACAATAGTTAGTAGGAGAAAATTCCTAATGAAAAAGCCTGTTGAACACTGGAAAGGGCTGATAGGGCATTGGTGTAATCCCCGTCTTCAGTGGCTGGTAACAGAAATGGTACAGGGAGACCTGACTCTCCACTCCTCAGCAGTGAGACAGGCTGTGCTGGTGAAGTGCAATTCGGCTGGAGATGAGGTTCAGAGGATTTACTGCAGGCTCTTTGTAGCTGTCTTACATAAGGGGTAAGTTACCTTCCATCAGCTAATGGGCAATATTTGCATGCCAGCTGCTTCAGCATTGCACAGGTCCAACATGGATTCCTATATGAGGAATCAGTGCTCACTCTGTACCTCTTAAAAGAGCTCATAAGGAGGTGGGAGCTCCTACTTTCACAAGGCAAGGATCGTGTGACCAGTATCATCTTGCTGCAGTGTGACAGCAACTGAGTTTGAAAGGCACGTGCAACAAGTCACCTTGTTCAGGAAGGCAAGACACTGCTCATCAAATGAAGCAGAAAGCAGGGCCTGCACTGCCTGTCTGGCTGATGACAAAGTACAGAACTAAGTACGACTGATGGGGTGTAGGAGGTAGTAGAAAGAATGGAGTGGGATCCTGATTAGAAGCAGTGGGAACATGCATGGTACAGGACTTTGAGGAGCTAAGGGGAACAATACCAAGTTGCATTACATAACTTGACTTGTGTTGTGTTTTGAATCTTCTATAATACAGCCAGTTCATTTATCTGGGGACATTTCAGAAAAATACACTCCTGCTATTGTTTTTGGTTTTGGTTTTTTTTTTTTTTGTAATGAGGGATAATAACTTTCCAATGTACTTTTGATATGTAAGGCACTGCCAACATTCCCATGTCAGGCCTGAATAGATGACAGTTAAGAATCAACACAGCTGACCTCTTCTATTTCCTTCCAGCCCTACCACTCCTCAATCCCCAACTAGTATCATCAGGTCTCTTACCTTTCCTGCATAATGATAAATTCCAAAGGTTAGATCTACCCTTTTGGGTCTCCAAAAATATTTTGACTTCAAATTATCTTCAAACTTTTCTGAAAGGAAGCACATAACTTATCTTACTGGAGTGTCTGTACAATAATTTTCTTCTGAAGCTGTATCCCTCCAAGGATATTGCCTGACTTCTCTGGCAATGCAGAGGCACAAAACACTCACTGAAGTTTTCAAGGACAAAGATACCATAATGGTCTTGTAACAAAAGGCAGTGGTTAGAGAGTATGGAAGCTCTTGGACAAGTTAATTATTTACTTTGTACCAATACTTTTCTGCGTGACCCAAGAAAAACACAGAATCAGAATCATTAAGGGGGAAAAGACCTCTAAGGTCATTGAGTCCAACCAGTAACCCAACACTGCTGTGTTCACCACTGAGCCACGTCCCCAGGTGCCATATCCACATGATTTTAGAACAATTACGGGGCTTGCCTTTCCAAGATTTGTGTCTTCATATATGAAACAATGCAGTAATCTTTCCTAAGGACTCCTTAAGGAATTGTGAGGAAATATTTACTGATTGATTGAGGGTGTCTGTACTCTAGACTTAAAAGTATGAGGATACAAAGACAACAAGCTCATATAATCGCTTTAGCATGGGCATTGTTACTGTCATTATGTTCTGTGATGGGGTGTTGGCTAAAACTGACACTCTGAACATTCAAAAATGAGTAAAACAAGGATTTATCTGCACAGAAATACCACTAAAACAACTAAATCAATGGAAACTGCAACTACTCAGCAGCACTAAAATATTCAGGATCTGAATTACAAAACATTTAGATGTTTTAATTTCAATTTCTGAATAGAAAGAAAACAGGAAGCATAATTTTCTGAAAGGCACTGAAGCATGTTTGCAGCCATTACTCCTAAAAAAGTATTAAACTTCTTGTTCAGATATGGCTCATCAAAAATCTCAGAGCTGAACAAGACTCAACTTTGCGAACAGTGTTCTTGGCATATGAACCTAAGGTTTTAACTCAGTTTGATCTTTGCCTTTCAAACCCTGGAGCTAAAAATTCCTGAAGGCAGGAGAATTTGAAACCTGGGTCAGCAGCTTAGTTTAATTTGTCTTTTGATGTTTCTCTATGAATTCCAAGGACACAAGCATCCCTGCATACATTTCTCCCTTAAACATACTGTGACACTGGCATGGAGGCTTACTAAAAACGTAACTAGCATGTCTTCTAAATTGTACATGTCAAACAGAAATCTAAAGAAGTCACTCTGCAAGACTGTGAAATGAACCATATACTTACCTACAAGTGTCTGATCTGTTGCTTGTGGGAATCGACTTTCCTCATCCAGCAGAGACAATAAACCCATTGGTTTCTGCAGGAACATATCTAAGAGGGGCCTGTTGTCCTCATACTCTATAACTCTTGCATCAACACCTTCATAAAGGTATTCATTCTGCAGCAAGAAACAGAAGGCATATTTTTTTCTGTGTATACAGAACCACTTCAGGAAATAATTCACAAACTGTCTATTGCAGTAAATTAAAACTTAACTGAAAAAGTACGCCTCAGGACTAAAGACATCAAGATTTTCCAGAAGCAAATATCAGTTGGGTATTTGCTTTTGAAAACGTAAGTTCAATATTCTGATGGCATATTTGATAAAGTAAGATACTATCCAGGAATATCAAGAATTAAAGAAGCAGAGTTGAAGAAGATAAAATATAGTGTTTGCAGATGGAGACCACAGGGTCTAGTTACTTCCCAGGTCTGCAATATAAAAAGTATTAACCATTTAGAGCTACATATACATTCCCAATTCATTGCTCACATCTACATGATGTACAGTGGCTAAGATTTACAAAACTGACTACAGATTACAGCAGACTTACCTCTTTGATCACCCTCCTCAAAATGGAAAAATTCTTATGAGAAGAAAGGTGCACATACTTTCCAATAATGAAAAGAATTGTGTACTTCCTAAAAATTAAATAAATCGGCTCAGATTTGCCTCTACCACATTTTTACTCCTTTTAAAGAACTAGGGAAAGGTAATCCCCAAGATTTAAACACATGAAAATATGGTAGAGTGGACTTTTTCTTTTTTTTTGGTTGCTTGGTTTGGTCTGGTTGATTTTCTCCTTAAGACTGCAAATATCTTTGGATTCCCACCAGACTGACAAAAAAACAGATAACAAATGTTGTGTCCACATGTGTTGCGATGGTTTTATATTGAATATAATTTAGATTACAGCTGAAGAACACAAGAATGACCTTCCTTAATCCTTTAGCAAGGCAGAGGACAGGCACAGATTTACCAAGAGAAGGATGCTCTAGGGACTGCCACGCCTCTGTTATTTTTGCCTGCATTACACAAAGAATAGCAGTGATCCCACACACAGCGCTCCTGTTTGTACCAGGGCTGCCTTCAGTCCTGTGCAAGCTGTGCTGTGAAACACAGAGTTAACCCTTTTGATCTCCTTTAAAAATCATCCCTCTGCCAAAGTATAGGACTTGTAAAAGTGTTGTATTCATGTATGGTGTTAACATCACAGGTTTGCTATCCTGAATTCATTGTAAGAAGAGTGTCATAATCATGAATGATGGCTAATATTAATGACTAACCCTAACACAAACCCTAACCCTAACCCTGAAAGACCTTTCCTTATGTGTCATTCGCTTGAGTCTGAATGAGCGAAGAAGGCAATACAATGAAAAGCATAAGTTTTTCAATTTCATACCTCTTAATCTTTAAGTCAGAGAGGAACAGCAAAAAGGATAAAATCAGTAACTTTCTTGGAAATACAGGCACAAATAAACAAATCTGATGATCCATTTGAAAGAGGACATGAAATATAAACTTAAACCCTTCCAGTATCCAGACTGATCTAATTTCCCAGGACACTCTTCACTCTAAGGATAGGTTATAGCTCAGGTTTTATGCTATACAAGGGTGTAATCAGTAAGAATCTCTCCTACAGCCCCATGAGGGCTCCTCATCTGAGATACGTAACATTAACTTCATTCATGTCTCCCCTGAAGCAGTGGACAGGTAGAGTTTTCCTTTTTATTTTAATCAGTGACCTGAGTAGTATGATGAGACAGGAGAGTAATAAATGTATCACTGATACAGGCAAAGAAGTTAATTATATACCTGTAGGAGCTGGTGTCAGAAAGGGAATGTTTCTGTGTTCTCTCCTAAAGATAATACTGGAGTAGGGGCAGCTTAACCAAGGGCTACAGCTGCATTGACACACAGATGTTATGCTCATGGAACCAGCTGTTACTGTTTAGGATTAGCAAAAGTACACTTATCAAGGGGGCAAGGGGAAGAGATTGCTTAGGATGAATCTATCAGAGGAGAGTGTTTCTGTGACACTTGGACATCCTCAAACAAGCTCTCACAAACAACTTACCTAATGATTAGCTTTTTCCAACTTCAAATGCTTGTAACAGAGCCTGGTTTAGAGAGCTGATAAATGTGTTCTTGAAAAAGAAAGGAGCTCTGTAGTAGCTGTACTACTATGCTGTTACAGCAACATCTGCTCCCACCCCTGCCTGGCCAGACACAGGGCCTGACCTGCAAGCCTGCAGTGTGTGACCACTCAGTTTTTTCTGTCTGCACCTCGACAGCTGAACAACTGTCAGTGCTGACAGCTTTGGTAATGCTGCCATCTGCCCAGCAGGATATGGAAGGAGTTCACTCCATCACTTCCCATGGGCTCCTGGAGGATGGCTGGTAACCACCAAGTCTTCCAAGCACCAGTGTGACAGATGACTCAGAAATGATACTGTATTACATTTTCTTGTGCAATGCTGGTTTTGACCATTTTATTAGGATACAAGCAGCAAGTATAAAAGCCTTAATGATGCACACCATAAAACTGTAAAGAACAGGATCTTATTTGAATAAATAAGATGAATCAGTGACAGGATTTTATAATCCCCCATGATGTTTTGTGACGAGAAAGCTCTGTAAGATAGCTGCTTATTGAAATTCTAAAGCATAATCCATTAGAAAGTATTCCTGTGGATGTCAGGTCAAAAGGAATAGCTGAGTTACACTATTAATTGGGCTCCTATCTCATCTCAGTATTGCATGGTATTTTTATTGTGATCAAAACTATGTAACATTAGCTTGTGCAACTTGGTTTCACTTAATAAAAAAAATAATTATTAAATGCATTGGGAAATTATCTTCATGTTTAAGTAATGGCATTTTGCTGAGAACATGTTATGATGACATATTGGTTTAAATGGGAACACAACAGACTTTTTCAGAATGAACCTTTTCCAGCTTAAAGCAGATTACATTGTCATAAGAAGGTAAAATAAACACTGAACAAATTTAATGCAAAAGTATCATCCTTCCAACTGACAGCAAACTTGCCACTTTCCCAAATGTTTTAGCTACCTGCCATAACACCCTTTATTTTTAATGAAGGAATCACAAATGAGGAAGAAACAGGAAGGTAGCCTTGCTGGACAATGTGACCTGCAGATCATGGAACTGACAGAAATGAACTTCCATTGGTACCTAATATGTAAGGGAAACACCATGAAGGTTAGCACTGAGGGTCCGAAAGTTCTGCTTTGCTTAATCTTAACCTAAAAAGAATTTGTACCAGCAACACTGGTGGACATATAAAAGTTGAGAGCCCACATTCTCTCCATAGTCAGTACAGACAGAGATGTTATCTATTTGTCTCCATTGACTACTGGAAATCTTCACTATCATTACCTTATACTACACTGCCCACTTAAGTTTTTCTGTTAAATTAGGGAAAGGAGATTGCATTCAAGCCTAAAAGCCTTTATACTTAAATGCAAACATTAAGTCAACAATAATGAATAAATTCCCTTAATTTTGACTTCACAGACACTCAGCACTAGCAGACACCCTGAGCCTCGGGTTGTGATAGTACCACAGTTCCTTCCTACTATTCCTGTCACTACTGAGGCCATATTTTTGCAGGCCTCACTTCTGTGGAAAGCAAAACTACGAACACTTTTCAGATTCAGATACAGGAAAGAAACCACTGACAATGCTAAAACCATGTCACCTGCAAAACTGAAAGTACAGTTCAACTCTATGCGTTCATTTAATATTTGGCTTCATTGCTCAAGTTGCCAAAACCTTTTTCACCTTGTCCAGTGACATAATCATTACTTATGAGGTGGACATGGGTTAACTATAAACTAAACCATATTTAACTGATTTAGGCCTCAGCTTTCCACTAGATATACCAGATGTCCTCTAATTGTGTGTGATACAGAATTGAACAGGGCGAAACAGGGAAAAGAAAGAAGCAGCAATGTACCTACACATTTTACTTATCATGAGGGAAGGGTGAAACAATTTAAATTCTTCAGTCTCCCTTGAGTAGATCTACAGGGTGCAATGCAGTGTGATGTTACAGATTTCTGAGGCAGCACAGAACAATCTGACATGTCTGGCATTGCACAGGGCTGTGAAGAGATACCGTACTGGGTCCCCAGCAATGGGATTGCTCCATCAGCACAACTGTCAGCTTGGGCTACTGAAAAGCCAACATAAAGGTCTTGGTGAGTGCTGGCATCAGCCTTCTCCTAAGCTTAACTAGTGTTTTTTTAGTGATAGAGAAACAAGCCCTTGCATTTAAAGACATTTGTAAAGTCAGGCAGATACACCAGCAAAGGGCAGGGAACATCCTAATGTTTGGCTTTTACATAACCAATACTTTGCATCATTAACAACAACAGATTCAATTATAGGATTTGGAAAATATTCCCTTTCTTCCACGCATAGAATATTTAGTAATTATATTTTCTTTTAAATTGCTTTCTCTTATTTGTCTGCAGCGAAAGGAGGACCTGTATTTACAATTAAAGTACCTCACTGGTGTTGACACAGGAGAGTCCTAACAGTGAACAGGAAAGATTCTGAAGCCACCTGCTTTCTCGAAGGCTGTTTTTATGATGTAAAACTGGAACAACCATGTAATAAGTGAAAAGTGATGTCTTATAACGACTATGAATCATACTGCAAATCACTCTGTGCCATTGGGTTGTAACACAGAATAATTTCTCATTTCCTGCCTCTGAAAGGGGGAAATTTACACCCACACTTGCATGAACTTAATCTATACAGCTCATTTTGCTGCCGTACTAGTATCTTTGAAGACTGCTACAAGATAATATAATGAAGTTTGATATAATCTGATGTAGAGGTGTGATGTAAATCCAAATAGACATGCACTTGGTTGGTATTATAGGTAGGATGTGGGCACTTGTAATAGAAATATTACGATTGGTATAAATGAAATATGAATGAAAATGTGCGTGAAAGTACCAGAAAAAAGAGTCTTAGAGGAATAGCCTGTGATTTGAATAAAGAGCATTTGTTCATAGCAATAAAACTGAGGAAAGTGTTTTCATCAAGACCAGAAGGCCTTCACTTACATAAAAACACAATGCAGACAACTAGTGAGTGGAACACCCTCTAAATCTGACATCAGGAGGATGACTGCAAGGTTACAGCACATCATATACCATTTTCCTACAAGCCCACCAAGAAAATGGACTGTAGGCATAAAGATATACATACTTCAAACAAGCAAAGCCAGATAATGACCTTGCCGGAAGATCATGGAGGCTGAAGTAAATAAGGTTGTTCTAAATTACTTAGATTAAGTCCATCATTATTTAGCTGAGATGATTGAGTTTCTGAATAAGAACAACATAATTGTGAGATTTGCAGTTTTTAATAATGGAATTTCAGTGTTCATTAAGCTTATTAGTAAGCTATTATGAACACTGCACTTTCAAAATTTTGTTACCATTCATTTATTTTTTTACCATAGAACATACATTATAACCTTCATTATTTCTCAAGGAAACAACGTTGTATTTGCATCAAACAGATTATCGCTGTGTTATGTTGCTTAGATACTGTAAATTTCAAGTTTAATGCATTTTATGTAGCCATTTTACTTGCAAATAGCAAGCACTGCTTCACAGAATACATATGCAAAAATATTTGTTATGATATGTAATTTACGATCTGTTACAGAGAAGGAACAATGCAGTTTCTTGAGACAAGGTTTTATACGTTTAGCAATATTAAAGCTTTGTCAAAATAATCAACACATACCTGTTCCCAAGCAAAGACATGTTGATTGAAGTAGAACTGAATTTGTTCATTGGCAATGTTGATACAGAGTTGTTCAAAGGAATTTTTTTTGAAATTCTCAAAGCCAAAGATATCAAGAATTCCAATGTTCAAACCATCATCATTTTCACTGCAAAGATGAAATAAACTTTCTATTGTTCTATCTTTATTTTACACTGACTAGCTTAATTATTTCACAAAAGAAAATCATGGGCCAAATCTGAACACCAGTTGCAAAGGATAATTTTTGCTAAACCAGATATCTCTTAAAATGACAATAATTTTTGTTTGAAATACAATAAATACAGATCAATTAAAATATTACTGAATTTGTAGACTGCATATACTGAATCACATAACGACCACGTCCATTGATAAGTGAATAGGGTAGTTCCAATTTTATTTTTGAACTAATATTTGCTAGTAATTATTCTATTCTAAAATGCTGACCACAGTACAGAAAAATAATGCAGTGTTTTTTCTCTTGTAATAACACAGGCTTTACTCACCAGTATTAAATTAAAGATTGTTATATAAAGACAAATTATTTCTTAAAATTATTTACTCACAACAATTAAAATAGCCTATTTTGACATCAAAATCAAAAGAATGAATAGCTAGACTTTTTATGAATCCAAATAACTACTTCAAGTACCAAAATAGGGTATGAATTTAAATTACCAATTAAAATCCAGAAAAACACTACTAGTAAAAACTTTTATTTTATATTTTACTAAGGCATATTGAAGATATGTGATCATTTCTGAAATGTGGAATAAGCTCTAATATTTATTTGCTGAAGCAAAAAATTAAGAAGATAAAATTTTAAAACAAACTGAAGCTGACATTGCTGTCTTCTCTGAGGAAAGTAAGAAATAAATCACATCCTATCTATAAAGTATGTTTGAGGGGCTATCTGTAACAATTTATTTTTTTATAAAGATTTAGGAAATCAGAAATTAAGAATCAGGGTCAATACACTCCTTCATACACTCATGAACAGCACTTTGACCTCTCTGAAGTCTATCTCAAAAAGTGAAGCATTTCATTGTAAAGGGACCAAATGTATTTGTTCTTTTTGACCTGAGTTTGGTGACTATCTTATCCATCTCAAAATTACACTTTCTGTGCATAGACTGCTAAAATTTGTCTGCCTCATTCCTTCTCAGAGCTAATTATATAAAAATTGCAAATGGAAATTCACAAAATCAAAGCAAAATTCTGGTTGCATTTTTTTTGTGAACATTTCAGGTCAAATTTTCTTCCTCTTCACCAGCATAATAAGTATTCAATTTGAAAAGGACTCTGTAACAGGCAACTGAGCGCTGCACACAGCCAAGCAGTGCTGCCCTATCTGAGTTTTATCCTTTCACTTACTGGTGAAAGTTCTGTTTATTGTTACTCTGCTGCAACCAAATACTTAATACTGTAGACAAATTTTAGGATTGCAACCTTGGTTTTCCTCTGATATTAAAAAAAAATCCATAAAATCCAGATTTGCAAACCAAAGCTATTTGTTATTGCTCTTCCTCTTCAGGTAGTTATAAGTCTGCCCCTTTTCACTGCTATTATCAGCTATAAAGGGTCCTGACATCCAGGATCTACAATGGAAAACACGTAATTTCTTCTTTGATTAATTTGCAAAATGTGTTATATCCTCATTCCCAGTATCTTTCTTGTCTCTGTGTTTAAAATGTCACTTTGTAAGTGTAGACATTAACCTCAGTAAATGTGTTTGAAAACTATTCTCAGACATAGATGAAACCATGCTCATAACAACAGTGACAAGAGCACCAGTGTAAGTAAGAGTGGAATTGGAATTTGACCTGTGTCAGATGAATGTCGAAAGTTGACTCTGAAAAATTATTTAAAAAAGGAAGCTTATATATAATTAACAAAGAGTTAAATGAGTAAAAATCAAACAGGAAAACACCAGACACCTGTGCTATCCATATCTACTGCATTCTCACTATGAACAGGACAAAATATCTTTTGGCATGGTGGTGTCATAAATAAAAAGGCAGCAGAGAAAAAGAACATGAGTACACTAAATGCTCCAGTGTAGACAATATTATTCCCACAGAAAAAATCCCTCTCTTTATTCTTGAAAAACTTCTTTTACCTTAAATGTTTGTCAGGTTTGAGTAAAGTGTTGATGCGATTGACTATCCAACTGAAGAGGCGTCCATACAGTGCTTTGGCCATGGCATCTCTGACATCAGTGGCTTTCTCCACAGTGTTGGGACGAATAATTGTTTCTCCTCGAGTCACTACACAGTGAGAAGTAAGGGCCTCTTGCAGTTCATCTGCCTGAATACACAGCAAGGACGCACCTAGGAAGGAAGAAGGTCACAGGCATTGCTCAGAGGCAGATTTTGGAAGGTAAAACAGGAATTTTTGCAACCAAAGTTGCAAGGGCAACATGTCATTGATATGGGCCAAATCAAAATCGTGAACTATGACTAATGAGGAATTTCACACCAAACAACTGTCAGTATCTAATTTAGTCACCAATCTTTCTAGCTTCTGCTGCAGTCGATGAATAAGTGATTCAAAGCAGAGGCCTTTAGGAGGCTGTTTCTCCAAACAGTCTATGGAGAAATGCTAAGGAATCTAGGGGACTATATCAGAAGTATCTAAATTGTGAGGGTGTGAATACCCCTCTCAGTTATAATCCACTCATACAAGCCACTGCAGTCATCCTTTTTCTCCAAAAAAGGGATGCTTCTTTTCAAGTTCCACAATAATTTTCTATCTATGGCAGGAAAACATGTAAGAAGATAATGTGACTTGTTCATTATCTCCACAACCGTAATTACTTAGAAAGTGTAGCAAATTTCCTGAGAATCTTTGCCCCTTTGTCTCCCCCACCTCCTGGCAGCCCATAAGGTAAGGCATCCCTTTCAAACAATTAGTGAGCTGTTCTTCAAGAGGCACATGTGGGGAACAAGCAATGAGCAGCTAAGAGAAAAAACTGGGAAAAAACTATTCAATGTGTTAATGAGGTTCTCCATCAAACCTCCAAATAACCTTGGAAAAATTCCAATGGTTTTCTTTTCAGGCATGTGCAGTATTAGTCATGTTTCCTGTATGCCAGTGAACTGGTTAGTCAAATAAGATGCATAACATGGAAATTTTTTTCATTTTTATATTTGAATTCAGATGGGCTTAGAATTAATTGACCTTCAGCTTTTCATTATTTTGGCAAAATTTCCATGTGAATACAGGTTCATTGATAACTCTCTTGCTATAAAATAAATTTTCCATCAAAACACTAAAGAAAAGCAACCTTAAGTCAGGAAAAAAATACTCACAATTCTCAAGGGCTACTGGGTTGGAAATGTTGCTCTTGTCAATCATATGTTCAGATACTACTGCAGAAAATTCAATGTTACCAACATTTAAAATGGCAGCCAGGACACTGTACACACTTCCAAGTTCCTGTAAAGTATATGAAAAAAGATACAATACTTAACAGCCAGGTAGATTTGTCTCCACTGTTTGTGTGGTGGGCATGTGCAGTGTGTTGTTTCTCGTTGCCACTACTTTTAGGAACACTGTTCTCAGCAATTATTCCTGTTCTGTACTCAGCAAAGTCTTTCAAGACTAAGACAGCCAAAGAGGGTAAGACAAATTATAGCCTAACCTCTTTTCCATACTTGTTGACAGGACAGGATTGACATGGCGTAGGGAAAGCACGAAAGAGTGGTGTACCTATCCTCTTACACAGAAAGAATTCTGAGGTTTTTTATATCCACCCTTCACTGTGTCTCCAGGCTAAAAATTTAATACCTAGATCAACAAAAATGTAACTAAATCTGTATCTATGTTTGTTGGATCATGGAAACAAAGGTACTGAAATTATAGGTCTGTATTGTCCCCACCAACACCATCATCATCAGTTTCACTGGGAGAACAGTGACTCTGACTCAGCGAAGCACTTTACCCTTCAAAATATCAGTTATAAACTCACAAAACCACTTTAATATGGACTTCAATATTTAAACATACCTAAATTTCAAATTATTCAGTGGTCTCTGAAGAGGGACACTGCCTTGAAAAAGGCTATTACTACTCCGGACAGTGAAGTGGTATATACAGTAAACTATTAAAAAACTTTTATATGACAAAATTATATTTGGAATTAGTAAAATGCTTTCCATTGCAGATTTGACTTAGATTTGAACTGCAAAATTTCATTTGAACTGTGATTGTTTATCAATATACCTGATGATCTGAGTATTTTTGATTCAGAAATGATGAGGTGTTCCTGTAAAGCAGACTAGGAATCTTAGACACTGTGTATTTTGAGGGATACAGTAACAGTGTGTTTTATAAATAGCAGGTTGGAAACTTTTATAGTAGGTTTATAGGAAGCAGTTTTCCAAATGTGAATGGTATTTTACAACAATAAACTTTTTATAATTGCGCAATCTTTTATCTATAATATTCAATAGTTTTCTGGTACCATGTCAGGCATCATTTAGTCAGATAAAATTCTTAATTGCTCTAGAATACTTGATCTTGTTTTCAGCACTTTCAGAAGTTAATCTAGCAGTTAATAAATTAATGATTCCAGTGACAACAAGACAAACTACATAAGATCACTCTATAAAATTATGCTGAGGATAATTGGCACACAGTTTACTTAGGATTAAGCAACCATTATCATTTTAAGTTTAGGAACAGAGTTGAAATACAAAGAAAGTGATAGCTTAACTTCTGCCATTATGCTGTACAGTATGTATAGCTGCTGACATTTTTCTGCCCTTTTCCAGTGTGTTTGAAATCTGTCTTGATCTGTCTCCTACAGAATGATTATTTTTTCTCTTAGGCAGCAATTTCCTATTAACTTAGCCATGCAGCCTGAACTGAAACAGTCTGATTTTAAGACAGGGAGTACTAACAGCAGCTACTATTAAAGCCTGCCAATCAGTTAAAATCAAATTTCAAAGAAAAGAAGTCTTTTTTAGGTCTCAGTTTTAACTGGAGTGAAGAATTTCTTATGTCCATGGCTTCCTGCTAATAAAACATTGAACATGCTTATATAGAAGTTCCTCTGTGCATTGGGATGAATGTCCTTAGAAATGGAACTCACTGTCTTAGAGAATCTTTTTCTCACTGAAAAAAAAATTGTCTTTGCACATGTATCTGATATCAGAACCTCAGTGGGGGAAGAAGACTGTTCCTTCACTCTTGCAAACACAGGCTCAGACAGGCTAATTCACCCCGTGGAGAAGATAAAACAGGCTAACATGGATGGGGCTCACAAGTAGCCACAAGCAGATTGCCTGTGGTACTCAACCTGCTCCTGCAACTGTGGGGATTCTACAAGTAATTATTTACAGATTCAACTCACAGCGGTTTGTTGAGTTAATCAAGTGAAGATCCATCCTAGAACTGCACAATGCAACCACTGACCTAGTTCTTACTGGATCTTCAATATGTACAGAATGTCTCTTTTGGATGGTCAGGATTATTGTTTCCATCCATCCAGGCGAACAAAAGGTCTGGTAACAAAAACAGACTTGCTGCTTTTCATGGTTTAAATTAGAATTTATCAAGGTCTTTGATGCTGTGACAAAACTGCTCTCAGTGGTGAACTATGCATGTCCTTCTGGAAAGGTGAAAGCACAATCGAAAGGATGTGATAGTACAAGTGTGATATTACCAAGTGCAGTTGTGAATAAAATGTTGAGGAGAACGAGACTGTGAATGCCACTGCTACTATGACTTAATACAAAATGATTATTGAGGAATAGAATAGGGGAATAAATCTGTTTTACTATCTATGTCAAACATTTACATTGAGGAAAGCTGGAAATAGTCAACTAAAGTGAGTAATTTTCTGTGAAAAGCTCCTTACCCCTTGCAGTTTTGTCAGAGAAATTAAAACATACATCCATTCTGCAGCATTACCGCTGTATTTCACAGATACTCTATCGATCATACTCCTGCTATTGTTTATGATAAACAAAGTCAGCAGTAAATGACAGCTGTGATGTACCACTTCTCCTAAGACAGAACTAGGACACAGGATGGGATTTTCTTCCCTTGCATCCCACTTTATAAATTCCGAGTCCTTTTTTCATTTTAATTCTGTTGCCTATTCCTCTAGACACTCGAAAACAGTATTAATGGAGAAAGACATACAGGTTACCTTTATTAAAAGCTTCCAAGGTGCACACCAAAAGGTCTGCAACCCCATGACCAAAAATGTTACAACTTTTATTACTTCTCTAGTAATTTACATATGAGATATTAACAACCAACCATGATCTTCATTTCCCTCTGTGCCCCACCCATGGGGGTCTTCAGGATTGCACCCTGGAGATCTTCCAAGACCTCTAGGCTGCCTTCCTATGTTTTGTCTTCTTGCTATCTGCAGGTGGCTTCTCACAAACACCATGTCCTTGGCAGGACATGAGAAAGCATACAATCTTGTGGGAAAGAGCTTTAATAACTGACTTTAGGATTTGAGCAACCTAGAAGAATCTATGCAACTTATGTGGTTCTAAAATCTACAAAACCCACACTAAATCCTTAGGCATCAATTCCACCAAAGACAGACTGAGAAGAGGGGTTTAATGGCCAGCAAAACAATGATATGAGATCATAAAGATAGCATGAATTCAGCTAATGTTTAGTGATGAGATTCACTCTAAAGGGATGTAAGAACTCCATTCAACTTTATCCCTGGAGTTGTGAAAATATATTGAGTTCATCAATACTCAGATCAATTCAATGAATTTTTAGATGTCCCACCATGGAAATCCTCTTAAAACAGAGATGAAGCACATATTCACAGGCCTAGAATTATTGGCTGATAAAAAGTTACAACATCATTTTCTATGCATTTAATTTGCAAAAGTCTTTCCTCCTCCCCCCATTACTCAGCTGTGCTCTGTTCACTGATTTTAAAGTCTTGTTGACTAACACCATTTTATTGGTTTATCAATGCCTCAAACCCTTAAAACTTTAAATGTTGTAATATAAAAGTAAGTTGACAATGCAACATCATAAAACATAAACACAATACTGCTAAAGGAAGAAAATAACAAGGGATATTATTTGAGTGCTTTATATAAGTTTTTCCTGACTAAGGTAACTGGTAAAGTTCACAAAAAGTTATCAGTACTCACCTCCAGTGTAAAACCTATGACTTTGAAGCACTGTTCAATTAATTCAAACTGAGACTTATAAAAGCTATTGTTCATGAAATCTTGCACTATTCTGAAATGATCATTTTGCAGATATCTGAAAGAGTTGATGAATACAGAGTTAGAATATAAATGAGGCTGACAATTCAACACTGCATTTCTCAGTAATCAATTTATGTAAAAATAAACTGCATTACCTGGGAGGTCTATATTCTGGCAGTTTATAATGTGCCAGTTTTTTCTTTTCTGCAAGACCAGCGTAAATGTAATAAAAAATATGGAAATTTTTCTCTCCTCTGAAACAACAGAAACAACAAACCGATTTAGTTATATAACTATGCTGCATTGACTGATGACATACATACTATTATTAAATATTATTTTAGTAAAAGGCAAGACTCATGCAAACTGACAAAGAAGCTCCTGTGAACACCCTTTCTGTGCCTCTGTGTGTTTGTTCTGACACTTCCAGGGTGGCTGCTCAGTGCTACAAGCAGATAATGCTGCTCTGTCTTTGATGCATTTGGTACATGCTGTGTGAGCTCTTGCACATTGCTCTCCCACCCATATTAAACGGGCTGCTTAACTCCAGTTACTTTAAAACATCTCCTGACCGTGGGAGAGGTATACACTCCTGGTTCACTGAACCCAGTGAGTTTGCTGTGTCCTTAGCCCTTAACTAAGAAAGCACGTAAGCAGACAATCAGCAAAAGGGATTGATTATGACTTGGCATGCTTTGACTAAAAGTTAGGTGCCCAAACCCAGAGGCTTATTGCACATTCAAGCTTACTGTGCACCTTATGAGGAAGAACTGGACGCTTAGGTGAAAATCTGCCACCACCACTGAGCCCTGAGATGTCCAAGTCAATCACTACTGAATGGAAAAAAGTAATTGTGTTCTAACCCCTCTTTTCTGCATGAGCTGAGGTGTGTGTCTCAGAAGCACCCTCAGATCATAAAATCATAGAATGGCTTGGAAAACAACCTTAGTAATCATCTAGTTCCAAGCCCCCTGGCATGGGCAGGGACATCTTCCACTAGACCAGCACTCAAAGCCTCATCCAACCTGGCCTTGAACACTTCCAGGTATAGGGCATCCACAGCTTCTTTGGACAACCAGTGTTCCAGTGTCTCACCACCCTCACAGTAAAGAATTTCTTTCTAGTATCTAATCTAAACCTACTCTCTTTTCAGTTTAAAGCCATTGCCCCCACTACGTGTCTTTGCAAAATAACTCTCAATCTTTCTTGTAGGCTTCCTTTAGGTACTGGAAGGCTGCAATTAGGTCATCCTGAAGCCTTTTCTTCTCCAGGCTGAACAAGTCCAATTCTCTCACCCCTCCAATCACCTTGGTGGCCCTTTTCTAGACTTTCTGCCACAGGTCCATGTGCTTCCTGTGCTGGGAACCTCAGAGCTGGATGCAGCACTACAGGTGGGGCCTCACCAGAGCAGAGGGGCAGAATCACCTCCCTTGACATGCTGCCCACATTGCTTTTAATGGAGTCCAGGATATGAGCAGCTTTCTGGGTTGGAAGGGCATGTTGCCAGCTCATGTCCAGCCTCTCATCCACTGGCAACCCCAAGTCCTTTTGGCAGAGCTGCTCTTAATCAGTTCATCACCCAGCTTGTACTGACACCTGTGCGCAGCACCTTGCACTGGGTCTTGCTAAACCTCATGAGATGCCCATGGGCCCACTTCTTGATCTTCTGTGAAACAGGATCAGAGCCCAGTGCACTCCTCCCTGCATAGCTGGTACCTGGATCAGAGTCCCCTGCCAACTCAGTTTGCATTTTTTACTGTGGACAATCAGTAGTAGAAGACAAAATTCATTTAAGGAGTAGGAGCAGATCAGATCTCTTACCTTTCCCCTCAGTGTCTAAACCTTTAGATTGTATAGCATTGCTTTGCACAGTCTCTGAAACCTAATTGTGTCCTAATGGTTTGTGTATTTTCTTGGAAGGATAGGGGAATCTGTAGGTTCAAAATCTGGCTTGAACTGAGTCTGGAACATGGGTCCCCCATTTTCTGGGTAATGACTGGTTTTCTGCAAAAGTCACTCCTTCCTCTATATGTGAGTTGGGGAGTCATGGTCTCCCAGAAGAGCAAGACTTCCTTGCAGTGCAGGTCCCTGAATGCCAGTTCTCTGCCTTGACACAGCCATATGGACCAGCCACACAGAGATGACATGCTCAACACAGACAGCTTCAGATGCTCTTGGAAGTTCATTCCTTAAAATTTATCCTCCCACAGTGGCTCTCATGCTAAACACTTTGGTAGCAATTTTTTTACTTGAGGCACATAAATGCCTTGTCGACTGCCTGTCTATGCATGTGACTAAATATAAATTGAGAGCCACAGAACAAACCCTTTTAAAGTTATGGGAAAAGTGGTATTTTAAGGAAAAGCTGATTTTATTCTGAAAAAGTAGTTTCTGTGCTTATGTTCAACTGAGGAAATAACATTTAATAAAATTGCCCCTAACTTTAAATTGTTTATTGAAACAATTGAAATGATACTTAGATGTTGTACATTTCACAAACCTACAACAGACAACAAAGTCATGCATAAATACAAAAGGAGTAAAAAATGAACTAGAGATCAGCAAGGGGAAAAATTTAAATCAGTGACAACATTCCTTGTCTCCAATTGTTATTATGGCAGAAATAGAGTTGCCAAATTGTTTTTTATTGGGATGTGCTATATATATTAGGACAGAAAATGTATATAAATAAATCTAATTGGAAATTCAATTAAATTTTTCTGTCATTTTATGAGATACACACATGACAGAGATGGATCTGTTCTACTTTTGAATCATAACTCTACTAGATGTTCCAAAATAGAAAACAAGCAAACAAAGAAATAAACTACAATACTAGAGGAAATGGAGAGGAATTAAATCCAAGTGATAAATTTATCACAATACTTCAAATTTCCACAAAGAAAGGAATAACTGAACTATCAGAATTTAATTTTTTTTTAATTGTTTTTAATTTTTTGCACATTCTGATATATTTTATATATCACGTGACTTTTTAATGAGATTTGATTAAATAACCCAGGAGGCAATGAAAAAAAAATCAGGAGTAGTTTTCAACTAGCTGACAGATTTTACAAACTATTCATATATAATTTATATGAAAAAAATGCAGGTACCTTATTTATCTTTTTGAACCAAGATTATTTCTTTCATCATAGGCCCACTCTGTAACCCCCAAATTAGGTCAAGTACAATTTTTATACTTACACTGCCTGGTGGACAACTCTGGATTTTTCAAGGAGATACTCTGAAATCTGAGCTCCTACTACAGTGCCACCACAAGTGAATTTCATTTCCAAATATTTCCCAAATCTGCTTGAGTTATCATTGATGATAGTGCCTGCATTCCCAAATGCTTCTACAAGGTTGTTCACCTGGAGAATCTTTTCCTGTAGAGTCCTGTTATTAGCCTGGGTATGAAAAAGTAATTATTCAAAGACATTAATTTTTTACGTGTTTCTTTAGTCTTCTCATTGGTATTGTGAGGTGTGACATAACTGGGGCAGCCATTCCCATGGGAATTATGTGGAAGGAAAGGTATATGTATCTCTCTCTCTTTCTCTCTGTAATGAAACCTGTCCGAATATAGAAATCTTCAGAAGTAATGGCTGGCTGGAAGAGATAACACACATAATGGTAACAACACCACCAGAACTGATCAATTTCTGTGGATCATCACTTTGAGATGGCCAGTCTGGTTTTAAGATCCTTGTTAGCATCTGCTTACTACTCTATTGCACCATACCAATCCATCAGTTGGCTTGCATCTCACCTAGAACATGAAAAAAACAACATTTTACTTAGACTATTAGGGTGGCCACTTCCCAGAATGATTGTGTCCCACTGACAGCGATCTGGATGTGGAAGATGAAAAGCTAGAGCACAGTTTGGGTGACTTGTAGACACTCAGTTAAACAGGGAACTAAGTCACAGCTCTCATTGCAGTGAGTACTTTTTTGTGGAAACCCCAACATATTTTCAATGATCCTAGTTCAGAAGGGAGGAAGCAGTAGATGGCTCAACATCATGTTCCAGTTTTCTTTGGAAAATATGTAACAGCCTTGCCCCACACTGATGGCCTGTCCATAGGTTCAGTTGTTTGGGCCCAGGATAGCAAAGCCTTACAGTGGCTCCCCTCTGACATACCTTGCCCAGGACAGTGAGCTGCTGGACCAGCAGATGGGCACTTTGTGTTTTGCCAGCTCCACTTTCTCCAGAAATGACGATACACTGCAGAGAACAAGAGCAAGACTCTGAGCTCATTATGTATCTCTCAGCCCGGCCAAGGATATAATTATGACAGCTCATCTATACCTGATCAGAGTTGTATGTCACCATGGACTGATAGCCTATGTCAGCAACAGCAAAAATGTGAGGAGGGTTGGCAGTCCGTTTCGCTCCAATATACAGTTTGGAATGCTAAGTGTAAGAAAAATGAAAACATTACTGGTGTCCCTTAACAACTTTTTTTTTAATCAGAGTTTAGTTTTATTTTTAGATTAGTGTACAGCATACTGAGGTTACCAGCAGTGATGTTTTCTGAGTGAGCTGCTATGCATTCACTCTACCATGAATCTTTATGTACTTAGTACTATAAGAACTGCTAAAAAAAGTGAAGTGCAACTTTCTGTAATTTTTCCCCTGATTATGCTATGAAACTCAATTATTTAGGAGCAAATTTAATGGTGCCAGACATTAAGGACTAACTTATCATTTAATTTTATTTTTGCTTCACTTCCTCCTAGTATTTCTGCGTGATATTGATATCGAAACTTTAGAGCCTTTCTGCACCCGTAATATCTGATAATTAATAATGCCAAATTATTGTATGCTCAGACTTTTATATCTGTCCCCTTTTATAAAATGGGGAGAAAAATTCACAGATGTTAACATTTTACAGGATTGTTTTGTGCATGATCTACACTATAGACATAAAGACCACAGAAATTAATTATTTTTAGTTGCTCATTTTTGTGCTGAAATTCAGCACATGTTAAGGGTGTGTGTCAACATGCACTTGAAGGAACAACTCGATTGCTAACTCTGTTTTTCAGAGTTAAATGAAGTAAATATCAAGAATGGTCTAACTTTATACTTAACACAAATATTTATATTTTAGTGGAAATGGGTGGTAGTTGAAAATAACCAAATCTAGATTTTCATACCTGTGAAGAATAAATATCTATGTTCCGGAATGGATTGACAGCAATGAGAATGTCCCCAACATATGTGTAGATCTGATCCTTGGCATAACCCTTCTGCAACTGTTCTGTTACTGTATTCTAATGGAGAAAGAACAGAAACATTGAATCATACATTTACAATGAGTGAGGAAAGGGAGGGAAGGTATTAATAGTCAGGAACACAAGTGATCATGATCAAAAGTAACACTTTGAAAACCACTGGCATTTCTAATTTCTTGTGTCCAAACTCACTTTGAACAATACATACTTACAGATCTGCAAGTGGCTGTAGAAAAATGACTTAATAAGTACTGCCTTCATTCAGTTAATTAGAGGTTTCCATGATTCTGAGGCTACAGTTTCATGTAACCTATTGAGCAAGAGCCATGATTGAAGTCATAACTGCCATTACATCTGCTCTAACATTACTATCAGTTATGATATGACACAGATGTTCAACTGTTTGGATCATATTAATGTAAATAATCAGGCATCTTTCTGTATTAACACCCAGTCTCTGCTGTGATGGTTCTTTGCTTTTGCAAAGCCAATTCTCCCTAAACCAAATAAAAAGAAGGGCCCATTACTGGCATTCAAATTCCTTGATGCAATTTCCCTCAGCTTCCTCTGCACACAGAGCTGAGTTGAAACGTAAAGCCTCTGGTTAAATTTCCAATCAAAACAGGTCACAGAGCTGGATGAAGAAATTCAAATCAGCCTTGAGACTATTCTGAGCTAAATGTGAAAATATTTAGGCCCTATACCCACTGGAACAGAACAACCAGCAGCAAAGGACTACAGAAGGAATTGCTTTTCTTCCACACCCATCTGTCCAGTGTTGCGTACTGTGTCCTGGTTAATGCCCTTGAATGCTGAATTCTCAAGAGCTGAAAAGGTTACACTTCTTTCAGAGTAAAACATAAGGAGAAAACATGATAAATTTTTGATAAACCCTTTTGTTTTTTGTTTTGAATGCTCTTGTTCTTTTTGGTTTTGGTCATAACCAGATTCACATTACAGGGTTATTTTAGGGGAACTTCTGGCCTTTTTGAAATTATGTCTTGCACTGATAGAAGATTTCTTGTCCTGCTCTGCTGATGGGCCTATCTAAACTGGAAGAAAAGTTCGAGTGGAAGAAAGAATATAGTTCTGAGAAGCTGCCATTCATATGTGAAAGAAATTTTAAATTGAATTTGATTTAGTAACATATCGCATAGTCAGATACACAGGCGTCCTGAGGACTTCCATGAGACTATTCCACCTCTGAAGAGACGAGATGTATTTTGGCTTCTCTATTTTTGGCATGAAAAATCCCTTGGATTGTTTATATGTTTCATGGAAAAATATAGAAAAAAGTCTTACTAGCATATTGCTATTCCCGATACTAAAAAAATGCTTAAACCTGAACTTTGTGCAATGGATGAAGTTTGGATTAGGTCAATTAGTATTAATGAAATGTTAAGCTACTGTAACAAAGTTCTTGAAGATGGAAGATGTAGACTGTTAGTGTTATGGAGTTTACAAGCTCAAGAGCCACACTTAATATTCTGGACTGACAAAGATACAATATACCAGAGGTTTTACAGATAAGAGAATGTGAATTATACCCTATGCACAGCACAGCAGAAGAATGACAGTTTGTGTATAACCACTAATGGCCTCCAAGACCTGCAGATAATGTGCTGTGGTCTGATTCTTCTCTCTGGTTTTGAAGTTTAAAGCATAAACACAGACTTCCCCCCTCGCTTATGCATGTTCCCTTGCTCCCAGCAGACTCATTTTTGAACTTTGACAAACCAGTGATATTTGCATCTGTAATTTTGCCAAAAGTTCACCAGCAGGTGAACAGCAGAGGTCAGAGCTTTAGCTGACATAAATTGATCCCAATGCATCTGCACACAAAGTAAGTCAGGGAGAACGCAGCCTGGAAAGAGTAGGGTAAGCTAGTTTAAGACAGGTCAACATGTTCAAGCAACAGGGAAAAGGTGCTTGTTTTTGGACCTGGACCAATTTCAGGTTAACGCACCGCTGCAAACTGGATATTTAGCTGTAATAAAATCCAGTGATATAAATTCTGCTAAGCCAATGATGTTACAATAACTTCATTCTATGGATATAACCACAGAGATTGTTTTAGCTTTGAGTTGGAACCATTCCAACACAGTAGATCTTATTTAAAATATTTGGTATAAAGGGGTGAAATGTCATTGTACACTTACACAATTGAAATGTCACAATACAGTTGAATTTGAAAATCAACAGCACACTAGTGTGTTTTAATATGTTATTAGTCCTCTTCAGGAAAACATGAAAAAGGAGGTTCTTACCTCATCCAGTACCTCCAAGGTAGCTAAGTCATCTACCTCTTCTTGGTTTGAAACTAGTGACTTACTGTAGTTCCCTTTCTTTGTATGAATACGTTCAAATCTAGAAAAGAAAGACATACAATTTCCTGATGCAAGGAAACACAGAGCAGATCTTGCATCTGTAACCATCTTGATGGCAATTCAGCTGAAACATTCCAGCATTCCATTGTTTGAAATGGAACCACATAAATGTTTAATTAATATGACAGGAGTCAACTTCTTAGTGCAGCACACCTGTGCTTGACAACTCAGATTCTGTGATTTGATCCCACAACTGCTACAATGAAGAACTTTGTCAATTAATAGATCCCTGCTCGATCACACCCCTACATCAGCTGGAGCTACATAATACAGGCAAAGAAAAAGGAACATATTTATAAAGCAAACAACAGCTAAACTCCAGCACCAACCTGCAAAAAGAAAAATGATCCAGATAAAAATTATGGATAGCACAAAACCAGAAGTGTATGATGAAATAGTATGGCAATGCTGATGAGGACAAAGCACTCAGGATAGAACCATTTCTAGCTTAATAATGACAATGCTCTAAAGCCTGGCTGAGATGACCACACTGCAGGGCAAAGTGCTACAGAACCACTGAGGTAAGAGAAATACATCCTGACCAAGAAGAACTTTCTGTAGGAATAAAAACACACAACAGAAGGCAAAAAAATCTCAAATATTTTTCTCATCTGTGTTAAACTTCAATTAAGTTTGTCTTAAAGTTATATTTCTTTTCTCTTTTAACCAAACCAAAGAAAACTTCATGCAGTCTTATTTTAATTAGCAAGTAAATTCCCAGAGACTGAGATCATTCTCTGTCCAAGAGTAAACATTGCTAAACAGAGCAAAAGCAGGAGCAAATGCAAGGCTTACAATTTACATTATTTATACTTGCTTTATGAGATGAGGGAAAATCAGGGAAAGGGAAACTGGATAAGTAATAGCAGAGTTCACAAACCAAATCAAGCTCAGATGTGCAATAAGGCACAAGCACAGAAAAACTATCAAGTAAATCTGATCTCCTGATATGACCTCACTCCATTTGATGCTATAGGTAGGAAGGCACCTCTCAAACACAAGGAACCTTGGTATATACTGAGCAGGGAAACTGGGTTGTGTTAAGCACTCATTCTTTACCTGAACTCCAGACAAGACCAGGGAAATTCTTTATTTAATTCTGATATTTGAATATATGGCATGAGTAAAAGTAGACAGGACTTTTTTTATCCAGGCAAGAACTTTGATATACAGTGAACAGAGGACAGGAGAAAGAGGATAGTTGCACCAAGATGGAAAATTATACAGTGAGTGAACATCGCGTTGATGGAGAAAGCTAAGAGACTTCTGAACATCCAAATTAAGATTTACTGCAGAGTTTAATGGGCTGTACCCATTCCATGAATATCACCTACATCCTGAGTGCTACATTGGGTCACTGTGTGGCTATGCACTGATGAGGGATGTAGGTGCAGAAAGTCAAGGAGGCACCGACTTGGCATCAGTTATTGACTGCCAGGACTGAAAAAGGACTGAAAGAAATGGCCAAATGATGCCCTCCCAAACTGTGAGTGCAATCAAGATCCAGATGATGGAAATGCAGACAGAAGTGCACTTCATCTAGCACTTCTTTCAGTTTCGTCTCTAACAATCACTCCCTGATGATGACAGAATGGCCTGTTCTCACCCTGGTGCCAGTAATGGCAGTTTCTTTCTCCTTTACATAGGTGCCAGATACCACTGGAATCAAGTGTCCACAGTGCAAGGGCAGGATTTTCACTCCCATAGCTGACTAACTCTGCAACCTTAATATTGAGACACAAACATGTAAGTCTTCATTGTAAGAGCTAGTAGAGTTTCACAGTCTCTGTGCCATATCTCAGCACAATACCCAGTGTGGAGACTAAGTGACCAGGAAGCACAATGAACCATATGGATCAACAGGATTTATATTACCCTGATGGAAGAGAGGGACCAAGTCTTGCCAGTTTTACACCCAGCTATTTTTGAACTACTCTCAAACTGTCAGGACCTTGGAGCTGCATGAGAAAACAGCCTGCTTCCAAAGGTTTTCTATTTTTTCTTTCCTTTTCTTTCTTTTTTTTAGGTCTTTCTTTCTTTCTTTCTTTCTTTCTTTCTTTCTTTCTTTCTTTCTTTCTTTCTTTCTTTCTTTCTTTCTTTCTTTCTTTCTTTCTTTCTTTCTTTCTTTCTTTCTTTCTTTCTTTCTTTCTTTTCTTTCTCTTTCTTTTTCTCTCTTTTTCTTTCTTTCTTTCTTTCTTTCTTTCTTTCTTTCTTTCTTTCTTTCTTTCTTTCTTTCTTTCTTTCTTTCTTTTCTTTCTTTCTCTTTCTTTTTCTCTCTTTCTCTTTCTTTCTTTCTCTTTCTTTCTTTCTTTCTTTCTTTCTTTCTTTCTTTCTTTCTTTCTTTCTTTCTTTCTTTCTTTCTTTCTTTCTTTCTTTCTTTCTTTCTTTCTTTCTTTCTTTCTCTTTTCCTTCCTTCCTTCCTTTTCCTTCCTTCCTTCCTTCCTTCCTTCCTTCCTTCCTTCCTTCCTTCCTTCCTTCCTTCCTTCCTTCCTTCCTTCCTTCCTTCCTTCCTTCCTTCCTTCCTTCCTTCCTTCCTTCCTTCCTTCCTTCCTTCCTTCCTTCCTTCCTTTTCTCTTTTTTCTTTTCTTTTCTTTTTTCTTTCTTTACTACATTCCAAAAAAGACTGTTGTAGACACCAATGTGAGTAAGATGGTGAGCCTGAATTACACGGAGGGGAAAAGCAATGGGAATGCTATACAACACAGTACCAGAGCGATGCCATGTACCACCACGCTGCACAGAACACTTAACACATGGGCTTATGCCAACGTGAGCAGTGCAACTAGACAAAAAGACATGCAGGAGGAGTGGGTGTCTGTGTGTGGAAAGAAAGGCAGTTTTTGCTGGAATAAATCCATAACTGGGCTGTAATTTGGTATGTATTTAAATATGCTGAAGCAGAAAACACATAGGAACACAAGTAGGCAGCATCAAAAGGCATTGGTCTGGCATAATGCAATTGCACCTCTCCTACATTTGACCTCTTCTTCCCTTTCATTTGGAAGCCATTTGTACCACAAGAGCTGTCCTGATAATACTGTACTTGCAAAAACACTATGAGACAATTTTTGATAGTATGTACCCCAGGTTGTATTAAAAAGGATGTGGTAATATTAATATTTAAATTAACTCTTCAGCCTTGCAGGATCTCCTGCTGTTTGATTTGCATTTACCAAGATAAAGGACATTGCTGCTTTCAAAGTCAGAGGTGTGCGTAATATCCTAGCCTCTCAACAGAGATCTATTCTGTCTATAATCCTTTATTCCTGTATGAAGGTCATTTTGTATCCAGAGGATGCATCCAATATCAGTATGATTTTGAGGAAGGCCTATCAATATGTACACATTGGAAATATGCAGGAACTGCAGGACTGTGTCAAGCTCTGCTGTTCTACTTTTTCCATTGCCAAAGGAAGACCCAAAACAAGGCATCTGTCAAGCTTTGCTTTCCATTTCTGGTGGAACTGTTGCACACTGAACACATAATATTTTAAATGTTAAATTCTTAAATGTTACTGTATATCAGTGAGAGAGTGGTATTTCCCATGCTTAGTTTCAATTACCAATTTTCATTTAATGTAGGAAGGTAAAAACTGCCTTGCAGGAAGGGAGGAGAATGCTTCAGTCATGGACACTTTTTCTATTTTTTTTTCTTTTAAGGAAACAATCTCTATTTATGCCAGGGAAGTTTAATTATATAAAATCAATTCTACCATAATCCTCTTTAGCTGACATTATGAGAACACTAGTGCTTATTGGTCCTGATTATATTCTCTGTTTTCCAGAGTACAGAATAGTGACAGATTTGCAGAACACAATATTTTTCCACTTTGCCGTCAAAGGGCACAGACTCCTCAAGGGCAGTTATACTGCTTCACTTGCTAAAACTCTAGCCACTAAAAACTCACATCAGTGCTGTTGACATCAGTGCTGAAATTTCATTAAGATCATGCATACAGACATTGTGAACTGAAATAACCATGTTTCTCTGTTCTATTCAGAAATTTATTGGAAGCATTAGATCTTAGAGCCATGCTCGGTAAGTAATTCAGGCAGCTAAAGGGCAGAAACATCAATGCAGTATGGACAAGAAAATGAGTCAAGGCAGCATTGTTTCTGTGCATTCTCCTTCACACCAACATCCCCCTCTCCCCCCCCCCTTTATCTTTCAAGATTCAGTTAAATCAAAATGAGGCAATTGCAGCTTTGTCTTCTTCAAATTGTCTAAATGTATTTAAAAGATTTTTGATCATTCCAAAAATACCACGAAGAGGAAAGTGTGACTCATGATGCCCTGTTGAACTCCGCCTAAACTGGTTGGAGAATAATCTCTGGACTAAAAAGTGACAGGAAAGGGGCTGGCCTTATTCTGAGTGTAAAGAAGAAACTAAAAATAATCAGGTTTTTGTAAGGTGAAGGTGGGAACAGCTGTATACCTCCCAGCAGTTACAAACAGCAGTAAAAACAATGAAGAAGCAACACAGAGAAACCTGTACTGTCTGATATCTATGAAAAATCAGTATCTGAATTTAGCAAGTGCAAGACTCCAGTGATAAGACTCCAGCTGCATCTGCACAATGCTTTGCAGACAAACCTGCACTCCCTCTGTATTTAAATGATTCCCCAGCACCGGCTGCAGTTTCAGGGAGCTGTGCTGCAGCTTATACAGTGTTGCTGGGAGCACAGGGCTGTCCTAAAGAGCTGTGGGGCTTTTGACTCAGAGGGAGCCTATGTACAGTCACTTGGGTCATGTCCTGCTCTGCACAATCTGTTTGACAAAGTTTGTGCTGCTTTACCATGACCTGCAAAAAAAAAGCAGAAGATTGGTTCTTCACAATAGCCTCAAGAAGAGGCTGTATTCCCTGACAAATTTAAGGGGAAAATACGTGTTCTTAACTGTGCAAATTGGAGAGCTCTAAAATGACTCTTTGGGATTAGTTCCTTATTACCCTCATGAGTCAGGCCCAGGCACTACGGTCAGAACCACGCTGAGAAGATAAAGAAGAAGCTCCAAAAATAAGCAGTGCCTCCTGAGGCATCCCACCTTCAGCACAAATGAGTTGCTGAGCAAGTAGACTGACACAACAGTGTCAGAGCATCACTCCCGGGGAGCGCTGAATGCAGGGGGAAATTCTTCCTCCTGTATTTTTCAGAAGGTAAACTATTCTTCATCCAGGTAGTGCTGCTGTCCATTGTATTGTATATAAGAATATTGTTCTGATACAGAGATGTGTATTAGATAGAAGCACATGAAAGTGGATAACTGTTTATTCTAAAGCCTTTGTTGCCAGAAACTCCCTATTGCTTCTACAGCTTGAGAGAAGTTTGCAGCATAGCCATCCTACAGAGGAGTGTCCTCAATGCAGGAGTACAGATTTCTCTGTGGTACAAAGCCCACAATGACTTCCATGAGAGGAATAAGTGGTCTGAAGAGTTCAGAGATTAGACTGGAACTCTGAAGCCTTCTGTTTAAGCCGCTACTCAATCCAGATGTCATCTGGAGATGACCAAGACAGCACTGGACTCTGGGTGCTCTCATGCTGTTTCTTATACTGCCTTTGTCAAGCCAGCATGGTGATCTCCTACCCTCACCTAAAGCATGCCCTGCACAGCTGAGCTTCAAGGATTGCTGTCAGCTGCTTTCCACTGGCAGGATGAGTCAGAGAGAGCAGGAGAGAGTGAACATCCAGAAAATAAGTGACACAAGTCTGTGCAATCAGGGAAAGTCATAAAAGGAAACTATATGGTAATCTCTGCTTTTAATAGGGGACAATAAATTGACAACCACTTTTGTGCATGTTGTACATGAACTTCTATGAAATCACCTCCCTAACCTTTCCAAACAGTTAAATAGAACAACTGTTTAGCATCCTGGTACTGACTTCAGTGCTATCCCTACATGGCCAATACAGAAGGATAAACCATGAAAGAGCAATTCAGCTCACCCAAAACTTCGCATCACTTTGCAGTAGAATGAATCTCTTTACCATAATTATTTAGAGAGTATATAAAGATGATGCTCCTAATTTGGGGACCAGAGTCATTTGCTGAAATCTAGGTGCACTGAATATCCCCTGCATATACAGCTCATTCTGGAATGAGTCACAATTCCCAGGAAACACAAATTGTACTAATCATTGAATATTTCTGTAGAGATTACTGTAAAAGCAGTCAAGAATAAGACAGCCAAACAAGTCAAGATAAAAGTCTTACAAGCCTGACTGTCAGGTGTAGATGCGACAGTTCTCAAGGTTGTTTAAAAGACAGCTATTTTTGTTGCAAAGTAAAACTCTATACAATGCAGGATTTTTCCCCCTCTTTTGGCCTAGCAAGATGTGTATTTTTAGATTGTTTTGGGGTATATGCTGCAGCAATAATTTTTAATAATTATTTTCATCACTAATTATAAATTTTAACAGCTGTACTGTGAAGGCCCTTGCCAAGCTCAAGGCCCCCGTCCTGAAAGTGCCCCTCGTCACAAAAAACCCCAAAATGAATTGCGCTTAGTATGCAATTCTGCCTGCTTCACCTCTTCTCTAACAGAAGTTTATCTCATACACCTTACTTCACCCTTCCAAGCAGCACATTTTGGAGATTTTTCAGTCCAGATGATATAGGAAAGTGTTAATGTATCAAGGGGTATTTTCTCATGTAATTCCCATGGTCATTTCAGCCCGAGTTCTGAACTAGGAAAGGTTAAGTTGCAAACAGGTATCTTTAGAGTAAAGATGTAATGATATTACAGAAAAATGTAGTGCATTTGCTCAAAGTAAAAAAGTGGAATTTGTAATGAAGCTCATTGCCAGTATTCATGCTTTTTTAAGCCTTGAGTAGCACAAGGTATGTTCATGCTACAACACTGCTCAAAGGCTACTGAAAACCCAGTACTATTTTCCACCACTTTCATTAAGTCTGGAGCAGGGCTATAGCACATTACCATTTCAGCTTTTATCAGCATAAATTGAGATTTCTCCAGTTACTCAGGAGGGTGTGGGTTCTCTTCCTCTCGTTGTTTCTCTTGTTTCCGTCTCTTGAAAGAATGCAGTATGATGCAGAACCTAAATCTAGGCTCCTTTTCACTAGAATGACAATATTGGGAAGGTTCTGGGGGTGCAGTTGGCTGGGCCCCAATGACTCAGTGACTCTTCAGTGTTAGAAAATATCTCAGGAACAATGGTGCTAATGGCAGTGACTATAGAGTGACTCCATTCAGTGCTTAGAGACCACACATCCTTCCTGAGCACAAAGACTGGATCTGAGGATCTGACCTTCTGCAAAAAACCCCTGAGAATGTGACATGATTTTTTTTTAACTGTATCAACTGCACATTCAGCAAACAACAAGATAAGATCACAAGCACATCAACAGACTACCACTCCAGAAGTAAAATTACACCTCAGCACAATGGGCAAAGAAGGTGACTTGATTTGAGTCAGAACAGGAATAGTGCACACAAGCAGACTCAGTGGCTGGACCTCAGCTATTAATTTCCAAGCACTTTTCTTTTTTCTTTTGAAATATGAAACTTTTATCAATAAAGTCGAATTTGACAAGGAGAGTAAACACATACTGAGAAAATAACTGGATTCCTTTCTTTCAGCTTTAAATCAACATTACCAAATTTACTGACTTTATATGTCATGTCCATTTATACAATACAACACAGGTAGCAGGATTTCTTCTCTTAGTGGAAGGGAGAGATCTTTAATCCCTTAAACGACCTGCCTCCTCATGCCAAGAGGAAGGAGAGTTATGCCTTCAAATTACGGACTGAGAAAGCATGACCTGGAGATCAGGAGGAAGGTTTACAAAGAAAGTTGCCAGCAACTGGTGAAAGTTCAGAAATTCCACAGCAGAGCCCTAACACACCAGTGTAAAAACAGTCCCAGAATAGTATAACCAAGAAAAGAAAGCCAAGAGATTTTAAGATGCAGCTCTTCAAGGTGACTTGTCACTATACAGCCTGTGGCTTGACTCTACATGGCACCTCTGTGCATACACTACTTTTAACACTTTACTCTGTGCAGATTGAAGGTCAAAAGATACATATGATTAGTATTTAAAGACTTTTACAAATGTATGACTATCAAATTCAAAGATCGTTTTATAGTCTTTTATCATTCACAGCAGAAAAAACCACAAATGCTATTCTGTAGTCAGTCTTACAACATATTTCACAAAATCACAGAATCACAGAATCATTTAGGTTGGAAATACTATTTTTAGTATTTTAAACTGTTAAACTGAAATGTGTACTAAGCTATCAGTTTAATCGTGCCATTTAAATTATATCCTTAGTTAAATAAGTACATTTTCTGCATGGTTACAGATATGATAACTATTTGGAAAGAGAAAATTCTGTTTTCTTTTGGGAAAATTCATGTATAAATTACACTCGATCAACTGTAAAAGTGTGGGTAACTTCATAATGTATTAATACATTCCCTTAAATTCTGGGTCGCATGAAGAGCCATAAGTTATAAAACACAGTCTGAACAGGACAGAGAAAGTACCACTAGATCATTGTATTCTTGTACCACTTGACTGCTCTATGCACATGCAAATTGGGCCACTTTATGTTTCTACTGTACAAGAAAAAATGTTCATGTAGTTTGCTTTATGCAGCATTTACATAAAAAACAAAAGGTTTTTTAAAAAAGAGTATGACTTGATATAAAACAAACATGAATTCTATAAAATGAGTAAAAAAGGTCACAGTATCTAATTGACTTGGAAGCTTGATTTTTAAAAAATTATTTAGACTTCAAAATTACCAATATCACAACAGTTACCAGGATTTAAATTAATATAATTTAGCGGTTTGTACTTATTTTACCATATATTATTTCCCTGTGTTTTATAAATAATTACTTTTAAAAGTCTGGATTATGTGCTAGTTTAGTGCTCAGTATTGACATCTGATAAGCTTATTTCAATTTGAGAATCTTTCTGGATTAAGAAAATGTCAAGTGTGCAATATGTAGAGCATACAAATCCTGTCTGTGGCTTAAATTTAAGCCAACTGTAGATTTTTTACTGCAATGCCAGAAAAGAGAAAGCTCTACTCATGCTACATTCATTTAAAGCCAAAGAAAACTTGAATATCATAAATTATTTAGAAATATATTTTTATTATTATCTTGAAAGCATAGAGTAAATAGAAAATTCTCCAAAATAAGAATAGAAGACTGCTGTTACTTTAAATGTGTGAAAAGTAACATGGAATATTTTAATAAGCTTTTTCCATAATGCCAAAATGTTTTTTAAATTTCATGTTCCATTGAAAAAAACCAAAGAAATAAAAATCATCCTGCTTTACCTTGAAGCACAGGAGCAGTCACACCAGGAGTACATCAATACTAATCTACTACATTTCACATCTGATACATCAGTGCAGTGGGTATGGTTCTGTCAATCGTAAAGTTGGGCCAAGCCATTTTCAAGTATGTTAAATAAAAGCCATCAGGTGCTAAGTGATTTATTCAGAATTAATATTGCTACATACTCGTGGAAGAAAGAAAGAATCTATTCAATAAGACATAAGATTGGAAGTCTGCAAAACTTTCTGCTGCCACTATCATTTCTTCCAGTCAGGAAAATCCAATCACTGCAGGAGCCTGACTTGCTATTTTTAGAATACTTGTTTAAACTAAACATTTGCTGATCATACAAATGTAGAAAAATGACGAACATTAATTTCACCTAACCTTAGCTTTCTAGAGGTTGGGATCCTAAGACTGCACCTTGAGTCATAGAACAAAGGGGAGGTACTTCTAAAGATTGTTTCATCCCACATGTGAATTATGATGCTGTTGTCTTTCCATTGGCTGTACAGGGATCCCAATTGTTAAGCTTCCTATTTTTTGGCCAGCTAAAGCTATAAGAGCTGAATTTTTCTCTGAGCACTAGCCATTCTGAAACAGTGGAGGTATCAACATTGTCCCAACTGGTCTTCTTTTTAGCTACTTTTACCTTGCCTTTTCAGTGACTCCCATTTGCTGATGAACATCAATAAATTCCATGAGTTGCCTTTGTAGCACGTTTTCCTTTCCTTCAATTTGCTTAATAAAATCATGCTGCAGAAGAGTAGATACTGTCGGGCGCTTCTCATAATCTTTAGTCAAGCACCTGTGCTGGCAGAAAAACACCTATGATCACGGAGGGTTCACAGTTAGATTTTGAAATTCTTGTCTGGAGTTCATTCATGCCTCCATAATAAATACATCCATCTGAATCAAAAGAGCTCTGCACTGAACACTGATATGATTTCACAGCATTGATGAGTCCAAGAAGTTAAATTATTGCATTTTAAAACTAAACAGTTTTTAAGTATGTCAAGTATGTTAAAAAGTTATTTCGTGTTTTAAATCTGGAGCCTCACTTGGAAGTCAAACTGGATTTACAAACCAGGCTTTTATGGAAGAGTATTAGTTGCAACAGATTTCCACAGAGAATACAGAGATATTTAACATATAACATTTACACATATTCCATATTCAACCAGAGTGGTCTCAGTTGTTACTCACTTGTTAATGAAGTCATTGAATTCAGGTGACCACAGTTCAGGCTGTTGAAGTGTTGGAGGAGGATTTCTGCAAAGATCAGTGTGATGGTTAAGTTAATAAGCTACTCACTGGACAAAAACAATGTGTGAAGGCAGGCTGAGTAATGAGTTTTAGAAGGCCACCAAAAAAAGATACTGATTTCCACTGGTAAAAGGAGCATGGGTAGATGATGTAATGCCTCACTGGCTCTCCTACTTTACATAATTAATAAGGAGAAATAGCACAGAGATGATCTACCAAGTGTAGCTAAGAACCACTATAATTTTTTCAATCAAATCAATAAACGGAATTTAAACTAACAACCCATTAATCACTATTCACTTTTAATGGCAAGTTTCTTTTTTCAAGCCTGAAACAATATACTTTCTTAAGAGAATTTTTTATTATTCAACTTGCTAAACAAAGTGTCCAAAGGAACTGGCTCATCAATAATTTTTTCTCATTCATCAGAAGATAATCAGAAGTGAACTGAAGCGAAGGTCTAAATACAGATCTATTGCAAATAGACACGACTTCTTTTCTATTGTTATAGCTGTTTATTCTGGGTGTAATTTGGCTGAAATGGTCTGGATAGTCTTCTTCCATTCAGAGGAGCTATTTTCACTGATCACGGTCATGAAGACAAAAGGAACAACAAATAGAGCAAGTGACTTGCTGTCTCTTTTCAATAAATCATCATAACTGTTTTCTTTAAGTGTTGCTTAACGTTACTCTGTCACTTTAAGGTTTTACTTAATGTAATGAATGGATATTGATCTTATGTTTGCTCCAGGGCAGAAAGATGTCCAGTACTTCTAAAGGTATAAGCCTGAAGGTTTTTTTTGAAGTCCCAGCTGCAATGACTGAGCACAGTAGTTTGCAGCTGCTTTTCCCATAGCAAGCAAGCGTTTGAAGAGCATTCATAATCCGTTTCAGTGCCAAGTCATACAAGATTCCTTAAACCTAAAGGTAATTTAAACTAATTTGGGTGTCTTGGCAGAAAAGGACTGCACTTATGTATACTCCGTGGTCTCAGCTGTTGTGATACTTCTCCAATTGTTAGAGTGAACTGCACAAACTACTGTATGATCATTCCCCACAGACTCGGAGATTGATGTTCTTTGAAATGCTTTAAGTGGCACTTTGGGTACTTTTATCTTCAGCTCCAAGAAAACACAAAAGAAGTTATTTGCACTGCCCAAGGACAGCAATAGTGAAACCGCCAGAAGGAGCACAAGTTAATGAAAAACTAAAGCCTACATATACGTGAGTGGTGGAACAACCTTTGCTTCAAAGGACAGAAGGTAACTCCTGAAAATAGGTACAGGACTTGTTTACCACAGTGGCATATTCAGACTCTATTTGTAATATAAGGCATTCCTTGTAACAGAATATAGAGGACTCAGATAAGTCCAGCACTCATGTGGCCTCAGAAGAAGGCTTTATGACTTTTTCTCAAATGTAGTTACAGTCAGCTCTGAACTCAATGTGCATACATGAGCCTGCAGAAAATACAGCTGTATTTCTAATCTCCTCCTGGTATAAGTAATTCCAAGAAAGTCCACAAACTTACACAGTCTTTGAAGCAAAGTAACAGTTAAGAAAAAGGTTCAGTCTAACCCATCAACAAATGAACACATGAAGCTATTACCTTGGTATTTTGAAGAGTGCCCTCATGGGGTGCAAATCAGCAAGGGGTGGATCTCCATCTCCCAACTCTATTGCAGTAATACCCAGTGACCATGCATCACATCTGGCATCATAGGAGCTATCTAGTTGCTGCTCACAGGCAATAACCTGTTGGAGTAAAAGACTGGGACAGTCACTGGATGGTCAAATGTCCAAATGTAAGAGTACACCAACAGCTGGGGGAATGTCTTACAGGATGGAGATATTCAGTGAAATAAAAAGACACGCACATATTTAGAAAGCTAAGCTGAAAAATCCCACTGTTTAAAAACTAGAGAAAGCAGGTGTCCATGAACACCAGGTTCTCTGGCCCCATGTCTCCTCATCTGACAAAAGGCTGCAAATCCTTGGGTTTTTTAGCTGGAGGTGTTAAACTGCATCCCATGGCTGAGGAAGCAGAAGGAAACTCAGCAACCCTACAACTGTGTTATATGGATTATTCCCACAAAGCAATTAATGGAGCTATACTGCTCTCTCTGTGAAGTGAAGCAGGCAGGAAAGCAAAAGCTGAAATCACTGTCCCTTACTGGTTCCTTATTCAGACAAATCAGCGAATTTCCACATCAGGTGGATCGGGACAAAGTGTTTGTCATTGAATCACAGTAAAGATATTTAATTTCATATGTATTTCAGCTCATTCACTATGCTGGATGAATCTAGAATTTTTCATCCCATTCACTGCAGATCTAAGCTAACATGTCTGCCATTAGTTACAGGGCTAGACCTGTGTGTATAAACACAGTGTGTTGAAAAAAACACGTGTATAAACAGAGTAGTTCTATGTGCTAAAACAGATGTACTTGCATGTGTTTGTGTGCATACAAATAGCGCAAGTAGATAATCTTATTTATAAAGAAATATTTTTCCTGTCTCAGCTTAAAATGTATCTTTATATGCTTCAATTTCAGGTTGGAAAAATCTGCACAGAATCACAGTACACCTTCATTCATAATAATCTCTTCCATTTCTTGCTGTTAGCTATAGATACATAGTATTAAAAAGTTTTCAGGTATAGAAGTTGAAAAATAGACACTATAATGCATCATAGTACCATCTTGGGCTCCTTCCATCCACGGGAAAATAATATACCCATAGTTTCAAAGCTTGGAAGGTTGCAAAGTATCAACAGTAGTACTCCATACTCTTTAATATTTTAGTAAGCAATTCAATGTCTTGTGACCTGGCTCTAAGCTTGTAATTTCAAAAGTAAACACATTTTAACTTAATCCTTGCAAATAAGTAAGTAAAACGTTTTCAAACACTTTTCAAAAAAAGTTGCATTGCTTTTTCATTTGGTGAAAAGACCAGTGGTCAGGAAGAAAGACAAGGAAAGAGCAGAAATGCAGAATACAGCAGCTTGGATACCAGCGGCAAAATGTTTTGAAACATGAACCTAACCTCTGGAGCCATCCAGAACGGGGTGCCCACGGAGGTGTTCCGACGCAGACGAGTGCTGGTCAGCTGAGCAGACACACCTGGAAGAATGAAGGAAAGCTGTAATCAGAGCAATGGCCATTTCCATCCAAGACAGCCCTTCTGAACAGTGATGTCCTCATCTTGTCATGCTACAATTTCCTCTGCAGGTGAATCTCCAATACATCGTTTGAGTTCTCTGGAAACAGAGGCCCAGTCCTCAGAGGTACTCAGCACTTCAGCTGAGGTTCTCCACATCGTTTGTTTCCAGTGGCTTCAGCAGGACCAGCACTTAGTCCCAAATAAGTGTTTGATTAGTAATCTGACTCCATATATTTTGACTGGTTAATTAGTGTTTTTCTATGTCCTGTATTAGAAGAGTGGTAAGGCACTTTAGCGAGGGTGGAAAAGTACTATCCCTTCCACAGCTTTTAATCCTCCATACTGACACTAAACCCCTGTCTCGTTTTACATCTATATCTATATTTCAGGTTAACACTATAAAAGATATTTATCCTCATCTCTTAACTGCTCTGCCATAAAAAAGAAAAAACAAAACAGAGAAACCTCAAAAATTCTTACAAAAGCAGAAGTCTCTCCATGCTCAAAACACATTCTCAAAGCAACAAGCCTGCAAATCAGCTTTGCAACATGAGCTGTACTTTAAGGAATTAACTGTTTCAGGCCAAGAGTTGGAGAGCAAACTCAGAAGTTTAAAGGTTCCTTGCAGTTTTAAATTAAAAGACACTGAAATACTAGGAATTCAAGTGGGCTGCAGCACACTTCTACCAGCTTCCACCAATTTCCACCAACTTCCTTCCTTCCTTACAAAACCAGGGTGTATTGGCTGGAAATAACTCCACTGCATGCAAAGGGGAGAGCACAACACATGGAGAAAGACAGCCCCTCAGCTAGCCAGTCCTAAACTATTATGGCTCTGAGTAACAGCCAATGCTGAAGGTCCACCAGAGGCATATTCTAAAGTGCTGATACCATGGATGGCCAGAAAGGTCCTGTGCTCTACACATACATGCTCCAGCCTCAGTCTGCCTGACACTGAAACTCACTTATTTTGCCTCTATACATATATCTGCTTTCTCTTTAAAATAGTAAGACAACTCCATTTCACCCTGTGAGTGCCATTTCATTGTTGTGAAACACATGAAGCTCCAGAGAGGACCACCAGGCAGTTTCAACTCTGTCTGGTTTGAACATGCTTCACCTTATCTTCCTGAAAACCCCACACATGGTTCATAAGAACAATTCACATTAACTGCCCAGGGGAAATATTAAGTACACTCCTGGCTAGATAGAATTTGATTGTTTTGGGTTTTTTTCAGTGTAGTCAAGAAACCACGGAAAGCTTGATTTGTTTCTTCACTCTAAAGCTATGTGTTCAGCTCTAATTCACAACGTATCCATATTTGTCTGTCAGAAATGTATGTAACGTGAAAATAAAGGCAGCAAGAAAGATCCCGCGTGTTCCTTTGAGACAAATGCAACCAGTGCTTTTGTGGCTGCCTCCCTCTGGCCTACACCAGCCTTGAGGAACCTGGATCTACTCCTCTCTGTCTACAGAAGTCCAATATCCAATGTTATGCACCACGGAAAGCAGGACAATGTGAGTCTTAGTACAAAGTCCATCAACCCTGCTTCGACTCAGCTAAGCAGGGGCTTTGTATTTGCCACCTCAAGGAGTTGTCTGAAGTCCAGCTTCCGGCTCACAGAGTCTGTGGCAGTTCTGAGCCCTTAGAAAAATATGTCGTTTAGTAAGCACACATCATCACAGGTCTGAAACCACTGCAGTGATGCCAACAGACATCATTCCATTTGGAGGGAACTGAGGCTACTCTCCCCTCTCCCTTCCTACGTGCTGTGGGAGTCCCCTGTGTAAAACTCTTTTTTGTAGTGTTGGAGGAGGAAATGGGATTCAGATCTGCAGGCAAAGAAAGGCACTAACTACATTTTTGTTATTGCAGTGTCAGATTTTATAAATAATCATAATTCTCAGTAGATATAAGGAACACTCATGTATTCACTCTTATCTGTCTATGAACTGTTGTTCTTTTCTCTTTAATGTAATTAAATGTAATTATTAAATAAACTGAAGAATTTTTTCTTCCTCACCCTTCTTTTATTTCAGTAAAAAACTGATTTAATTTGATTGTTCACCACTATTTTCTTTAGGCTCTTGGAGAGGTTGTGTGCTTTTTGTTTGGTTGGGTTTTTTAATCCTTCTGCTCTTAGCATTAAAGTGGCAATTCAGATTATGCAGTGTAGGTCTTATGACAAATGATATTTCCTTGGGCTTTTTTTGTGTATAGAGGAAAGATGATGTAATCCCACACTTAGCAACATTTCTTCCAGCATTTCAGTAACCAGTCAAGCATATAGCTTGCCAGCTTTTTTTAACTTACATATTTTCAAACAAAAACATCTTGCTCCTCCCCTTCCCATTTACTAATGCTTTGTTGCAATTTCAGTCAAATATTGTCCTAAGAAAACCTCAAAAATGTCACAAAATAGTGTTTTATTACAAGCAAATTGTAAATCTTATGAAAGGTAAGAGCTTTATATATATGTGCATTAACAGTAGCAATGCACACCAAAAAGAAAAAATTGTGTATATAGCTGCTTTTTCTTTTTTCAGACATCATTTTACTAATAAAAACCAGAAATCAGGACACTTACAATATGAGTATTATTCAAGCTTTTGATTGCAAAAACTTGTGTATTGGAATAACACTGCAAGTAAAGCCACCTACTTCTGACCTTGGCACTCCAAAAAAGAAAAACAGTGCAGAAATTACCTCCTTATTATTTGGAAAGATTTGTCTCACAGTGCTCAATTTGAGCAGACACTGCTCTGATCTAACCTGGCAGGCTGTACAACATCGCTTTGTGATTACGTCCTGTGATGAAGCGTGCACGTTTCAGTGGCTGTTGCTGGTGAGGGAATGGCCCTAGTTCATTGTACTAAATTCACATTCCACACGCGGCAGGGAGTCCACACTCACAACATGTTAGCCACTGTATTCATATGTGATGACCTTACGCCAAAGGGTTTACACTCCTTTGGTTAGCTCTTCCATATCCCTTGTTTATCTTTGCTCTCAGCGTACACTTCACTGCCAAAGCATTCTCTTTGTGACCTTCTTCAGATTAAGAACATGTAGTTCCATCATTCCTCAAGCTAGTCTCTGGACCAAAAACCACTCACTGTTAACTTTGCAGATCCAAAGAGGCCAAAATGCTTTGAACTACTTCCCAGCCTTTCTTACAGATGTGAAACAGCATCAGCATTTTACACTGCATTCCCCTTAAGCCCGCTGGCAGGTATGTAGGTATGTTTTGCCGCAAAAAGTCGCCTTTCCTTCCTTGCCTCTTTGCCCAAACGTGTGAAGGCAGTGCCTAATAAATCATGCAACTCCACCTTTTTACTAGATCTGGAGGCAATAGATCCCAATGGTTTCAGGTTTTCCTTTAGCACCTTAGGCTTCACTTTGAGAAGAAGCCACCATTCTTGTCAGGATGCAAACAGGAAAGTAGCTACTTTCCCCCACAACAATGGCAGAATTGTAACTCAATTCCTCTGTAATTGCTGCTATCTTTGACACTCATTTCATTGCTTTTTTCAGGTTGTATTGGTGTAACACTATATGTCCAGACAGAATATTTCAGACAGATCAGTTGAAATGCATAAAAAAATACTAAAAAAAGCCTCAGCACACTGCAGATGCAAAATTTTAGCTGAAAGAGGCATATCCAAAAGATAACCAAATGGCCCTTTACAACCCTAGAAAGATCAAAAGCTTAGTCTCCAAGAAGACCATGTATATGAACTGCCTGAGGGGTGAAAAATCCATTGTGTTTACTACAAAACCAAGAGGTGTGGAGTTAAAGGGGGATAAACAAGTTAATCTGTACTATCAAGTACAGGGGAATGGAAGTGAAACAAATGGAAGTTCAGTGGCTTTCTCAGAAAACTCACCACGAGGATTAAAGGACAAAGAAAAGACAATTTAAAGCATACCAGGAAGAAAATGAAAACTCTAAATCAGATACAGAATCATTACAAGGTGCATACTGATAATAAAATGGCAAACAGTGACCTAAAAAAAAAGGCAGAACACTTACTACATTTGTGGGATATACAATGCTTTTTAATCAAAAGGGTTTAACACAGCTTCTTTCTCCAAGAAATCCAAGACCTTTCACATTACAGACTGGGCAGCATACTCTAGCTTCCCTTAGTCTGCAATTCTGATTGAACCCTCTCTCCATGGCCTCCAGGAGAGCAGGTGACCACAGACTTCCCTCCACATGCTCCTGACAGCTCAGTGTATCACAACACCAATGATTCTAATCAAATCTCATGCTTCGGGGCTTCAGCTGGTTTCCTGAAAGGGATGCACAGGAACATTTGTTCTCCTGATGCACAATTGGCCAGATGCATTTAGAAAGGAGAACTAGTCTTCTCTAGAGCCTCAGGGATTTGTGCAACTACACGCAATATGGTGCAGTATGATGGTGAGAAAAGTCCTCCTCAGATGCTGCCGTCCTTATACATTGGATGGGAAACCGATTGCCACTTTGAGAACCAAAAAGGACATTTTTCCCTGTATGACTGGGAAAGCCCTGGAGATTTTCCTCTTTTTCTATGACATGGTTTTCCTGTTATGAAAATCAGGGATATTGGCAAAACTCATGCTGAAGGAACAGAATATTTAACATATTTAAAATACCTCAGTAGGGGAATACTTCAATACAAATGAGTCATTGGGTTAAACTTTCAGTTAAAAAATTAATGGGCTTTAGTATTCACACATGAGACCAGAGGGTTTCTAATAACCTCAAGAGATTACTATTTTGTGACCCATGAGAAAATGAAGAGGAAGTCTTTGCTGGCCAGAAAGGGCTGTTTTCTCGCTTCACGTGTCTCTGGCATATGACACCAGCTTTCAGTGTGAAGCTTCTGTAATACTTAAGCCATCAGTGACATCTTTACGTAAATTAATAGAAGAAAATATTTGAAAGACCAAGTGAACAGCTTATTCTGGATACAGCATTTGGCCACAGGATTTCTGGTTTTTGGTACTGGACAGCACAAAGGTTTTCATTCAAATGTGGCCCATAAAATAAGTTTTTAGGGACTAAGCCTTCAACAAAGAATTAAACATTCAACAATGAAAAAGCTCCACAGCTCAAGTCAACACAATCCATCTTATCCCTGCTCACCCTGGGTTGAAAAATTTGGAATTATTACTTTGATTGGGTTCAAAGCAGTTTGACAAGCTGCTCATGAAGAAAGCTTTCTTCAAAGTCTTTTACTTTTATTGGCTTCTGCTGTGCTCTCCTAGTAAATGCTTTTTAGCAGCAACATGTGAATGTCATGCTATATGATATGCAGAAATGACAACACAATAACAGTCTGATTCTGATCTGAATCAGTGAAGCAGACAGTTTTATTATGGATGCATGCTGGAATGACTAGGGCAAACACAAGTCTTGCTATGACTCATTGCTTAAAGCAAGCTAAGGGCAGAAAGAAAATTATTTTATTTTTGAATACCTTCAAATTAAATTATTTTAATTAATTGTTTCAATTTTGCAGAATGATTCAGACAGCATTTAAAGCTAATGTAGGGCAAGCAGAAAAGGATGCACTAGGATATTCTGACTAATCCAGAATAAGTAACCTACAAAAGTTTAGAAAATGACTCAAGGTCACACATTCCTCTTCAATATCAGCAGGACATGAGAAGCTGGGAACCATAATGTATATTAAAAGGGACATAGCTTAAAATGCCAAAACAGTGAAACTTGGATCACTCACAACTGACTTCTCAACCTATTCACTGAGCACAAGGTGGCTCTAGACTCCCTGTCCATTGCAGCTGAACCTGTACCATTGTGCATTCTCTGCACAGTCCGGGGAGTCTTCTCTCCCTCTGCAATGCCACATGCCACAGAAGCTTTCCAGGCTGATCTATGATCAACCAACAAACTGCATCTATCAAGGCTATTTGTGGTAGGGAGAGGCCACAGCAAGAGAACATGAGAGCTGCTGACGTGTCACAGCAAAAGGATGAAGCTCAGTGCCATGGTTCACTCCCCAACCTCTGACCCAAGATTTCAGAGGTCTTTTTTCCACAAGACCAGCAGAAAGCTCCCTCATGCATCAGAAAACCAGGAGAGGTGAACAATTAAGCAGATGGAACTATTAAGAGGGAATCTTAGCAGAGACTCTTTAATTACATTGAGATTGTCCCCATTGTTTTGGACATGCTGAACAGTGTAACTGATTTTATTTCTCTTGCATTATCGTTACAGAAGTTAATGGCTCATCTACACTCCAAAAACTCCATCAGTTTAGCAAAGTCACAGAATTTTCAGTATTTTGACCTGTATTTCTGTATCAGAATAGGCATGAATATTATACAACAAAACAGAAACACCTGTGCACTCTAACTTATGTTGATCAGTTGTTACTGATCACTAGTAGTGGTAAAGCGCTATTAATAGTCCCTAACTTGTAAAGAAGAAGTAGCACACACTACTAAGACACAATAGAACACTGGCAGAATTAGTCTTTCTAGGGAAAAAAACCACGCTAATAAATTTATTTTAATAACTCAACTGAATTATGAAATTAATACTTTTATTTATTGTTGCCCAAACGAAATTAATGATGCACTTTAAAGTAAACAAAGAAATAATATAAAAATACACTACCAAACAAGTGTCTTACATAGACTAGTTTCATCAAATTGCAATTTTGAATAATAAGAAGGCCATCAAGAAATATTAGTATTAAGATTTCCTTGGCTCTTTACTTTGGAAGACTTTAAATAGCTTTAAAAGAAGAATGATAATTTTCTCCGTAACAAAATAATAATCATATTACATTCCAAACATAAACGCTGACCTCTGTCTACTTGCAGTTTCCCAGTTACATAGAACAAATAGATCAAGTATTAAACACAGTAATGTCAGTTTTCAGTGTCTAAATAGAGCAATACAGTATTCTCTTCTCCAGTTCATTTTTCCCCCATGAGTAATACTCAGGCTAAATCTCTAGTTGACTCAGGCTACTATGCAGGATAGAAGTGTGCTAGTTACATGCAAAGTGGGATATCTGAAACTGCATTTGGAATGCCAAGAGAATATTCACACACAACTTTTAAATCCAACACTTCGAAACAAAAGCAGAAAAATGCAAACTAAGCACGTTTGAAGTACAAAAATCACCTTAACTTCACAATATATATAACTTCACTATATATTCCATTAATATTACAATACACATTTTAATTATGCAATCTCTTTATCCACAGTACTAAAGGAACACTTGAAGTCATTATTCCTTTAACTGCATGCAGCACAGCTTGTAATTTTCCACCATCAGCCAGCAGCAGCAAGATTGCATTACCTTTTTTCCATGTCCTCCACTGGAACCTGCTTAACCTATAAAACACTTGTATCTTTCTTACATATTGCTTAACCAGAGCCTCTTATGATGGAGAGTTTTAGGTATCGTTGACAAAACACATGAGAAAAAACTGAAAATATACAGTGCCAATCCTTTTCAATATCCCCTTTCTCCCACTTACAGTACTGGGCAAACTATGGGAAATCATGAGGTCTGTAGTTAGAAATAGGCTTAAATTCTAAAGATTTAATGAGTCCTCCCACATTTTATTTTTTTACAGGAACTTGAATATTTATAATATCCATCTAGCTGTCTGCCTTCCTTTTTTTCCAATGACCTTTCATGGTAATAACATCAAAAGTCTAATTACATGCGGTATGAAAGCATAGAGGGGCATGGCCTTCAGCAAGAAACAGTGCGGCTGGAAAACTGTGCATTTCCTAAGTGGTGGAGTTTATACTTATATTTTTTCCTGAACATTTTCAAGCCAACAGCTGCTCATCCTGAGATACTTCTAGTCTCTGACAGCAGACTTCAGCAGTCCCAAAGGTGTATGAGCTACCAGTGCTCTCGGTCAAGATTATCAGCCTACAAGGTCAACCCTCAAAAACATAGCTGAAGAGAAATTTGCCATCAGCATTAAGTCTCCTCACTTTAGTTAAAAGAATCACTTGCCATGTGACTGTAGGGTTTCAAAACTTTTAGTGGAAGAGTGGTTCTTTCTTCCATGTCCCCTGACACATCAGCAACTTTGTCTAGTTTACTGATAGGGAGTTGTGTCCTCTAGGATCTTCTTCATTCTGTAACATATAAGCATGCAAAGCTTCACCTTTCAAGCACCCAGACTCACTGAAATGGCAGGGGATTTCAGAAATACTGGCAGGGGACTTCAGAAATAACTTCAAATCTTTCAAAATGAAATGTCACTTGGTCTTTTCAGACCACAGTTAAAATAATAACAATACAGCTAAGTTTCTTTTCTCCCATTTTGGAATAGCACATTATAAAACTGCGTCTTAGACTAACATTAATACATGAAAGGCCTTGTGCAACATCCTGATTTTAAGAAAATAAACTGAATTGAGAAGGACTATTCAAAGAAGCAAGTATTTGTTAGCATTAAGCAGATGTTACACCCTCAGCTTCGTATGCAATTGGTTACATATTATAAGATGCAGATGAATACATGAATTTTTGTTTCAGATGAGGTATGCTATGTGTTCAAGCGACTTCAGGCAGGCGTTTTAACTTATGAAAAAAGATCAGACACTCACAGATAATTAGGTAGCAAAGGCTGCAGATAAAATAGGCACATGACTTTCAAAAGATATCTAGGATTAAATTAATTTGGATTTACATGCCAGAATTTTTGAAAATTTTGTAAGGTGCTTTTCTGCGATTAAAATTTCATTTGAAATCTGTCTCTTTAATGCCAATCCACTGGATATAACCAGAGTTCTGTGAAATGGATGTAAAATATTTCCTTCCCAGAACACTAATAAGGAACTGTGAATATAATTAAGAATATTTTTCAAAAAGGAATTTAATTCACACCTTGTTTGCCTCCGATTCTTTTTATATATTAGATTATATAGCAGTGACTCTTTAAATTGTTGCAGGGAATTTAATTTAAAAATATATTTTTCTACCAAATCCCTACCTTATACCGAAAACATAGAGCTACACTTGAATGTAATAATGCAACTATCTGATGTGTTAGAGGATGCTCCTTGCTTGGAGCATAATTGCTGCAATTTGCAGGTGTAACATCCCACTCCAAAGGTTTTCTACCAGAACAGCTTAGCAGCTAATTCCCACAAATATTCAGGTAGTGAAACTGCCTTCAGTCAGCCTTCCTCTCTTACAAGGAAAATATGGACTACTAATGTATTTAGAAGTTTAATGACTTTAAGGACTGAATCTGTGATCAGAGGACATACCTACAGTAGATCTCCTTGGCTGCTACTTATCTGTGGAAAATAAAAATTATTTTGGTTATCTCTGCTGGATGGATGTGAGGAGAGAGGATGCATCCCTTGTAACAGTATTTCAAAATTCTTGTGACTTTGACAATTTAAACTAAAACTTTATCTGGCAGCTCCTTGATAAGCAATAGAGCTTCATAAGCACTGCGTGGAGATGTAGAATCATAGAATGGCCATGGGCAGAGACACCTTTCACTAGACCAGGTTGCTCAGAGCTCCATCCAACACTGCCTTGAACATTTCCAGGGATGGGGCATTCCAAGCTTCTCTGGGCAAACTGCTCCAGTGCCTCACCACGTTCAAGGTAAAAAAAAATTTTCCTAATATCTAATCTAAACTTATTCTTCAATTTAAAGCCATTCCCTCTTATCCTATCACTATATGCTCTTGCAAATAGTCTCTCTCCAACTTTCTTACAGGCTGCCTTCAGGTACTGGACTTGATTTCATCACTAATCTGCACTGGGATTGGGCGTTTTCTTAGATATGAGAATATTGCTGAGGTGATTAAGTAATATTACAGCAGAATTTTAAGAGAAAGGAAAAATTTCACTCATCAAAGTGATCTAGGTGAGGCACAGCCATGGTATTCTTTCAAAGTCTTTCTCATCTATTTAATTATCACTACCTCCAAAAATGAACAGTTCAGACTGTTAGCCTGGATTTTGGCAGAGCTTTTCCACACCTTGTATGTGTCACCTCAAACAACTCAGTCTCTCAGAGTTCCAGATTCTTAGCTGTTAACAGGGAATCAGAGTAATTTACATCTCCATAAGGGTGTTGTGAAGGTTATCCATTACAGACTGTGCAGTGTTCAGAAAATATCGTCCCAGCATACATAAATAAGGCAATGTGTATACATTGCATCACAAAATTAAGCTTCTGCAAAGTCAGTGCTGCTGTACAAGGAAGGACTCACAATGGCAGTACACTATACACCAAGTTCAGAGTACAAAAACAATGAAGGAAAGAAAAGCCATTTTCAAAAGTGGTTTAATTCACTGAAATTAACGTGTTGTTTTTTTTCAATTATGGCTCCTAAAAAGTTCCTAAAAAGTATTAAAAAAAAAAAAGACAAAGACACGAGTTCAAGTTAAATGACTGCACAACACACACAGACTGAGAACAGGTCCTTTTCTAGTTTTGTGTTCAGTAAGGCACTTCATAGACCCATCCTTCAGATACAGATTTTATGGAACTGTTTAGAAGAAAACCACCTTAAATGGAATCAGGGAAGGACAGCAAAGGCTTCTTCAGGAACATCTCAGCAGCAACCAGCATGCAGGAAAATGTCAGAGACAAAATTATCTTGGGAAGGGCTCACTTTCTTGGTCATGTGTGTTTGGTGGTTGAAGGACTCCTTGGTTCACCGCCTCTGCTCTCCTCTCCGCAACACAAAAGCTGTGCACATGCTAGAAAGGGTGATGTGATTATTTTGGTTGGTTTTGATTGCTTGGCCCCATGTAATAATTGGCTCACTAAACCAAAAATTTTTCTTCCTCTGAGTATTTACTGGGCAAAAAGGAGACTGTGCCTGTGTGTCTGTCTAATTCTAAAGCCAATTCACAGGCTTGTACGTTAAAAGATGGCTATGAGTTTCAGTCCCTGATCCAACAAATCTTTATGTACAGCAGTCTGTAGCAGTGCCAACATGAGAGATTTTGATCAACTCACATTCCTGGCTAAAAAATGATCCCAGAATCTGATTATTGTGGGCTTAAATCCTCTTAAGTAGAAGACACAAATCTCCCAAATCCCAGCTGAATACCTTAAACAGCAGCCTGAAGGATGACTGGTATGTCTTCCATGGTAATTTTGTGAAGACTGCATGAATTTTTTCCACTTGAAACTAATTATTGGCTTCAGAGTGGTTTGGTGGGTTTTTTTGTTTGTTTTATTGTTTGTTTGGTTGGTCGGGTTTTTTTACTGAGAAAGCGGGGGGAAAAAGCCAGGGAAAATGTCAATCCATTCCAAAGTTAAGGTGCCATTCATATTTTCCTTTAAGAGGAAGAACTGCTGCAGGTATTAGGGGCCTCTTTTGAACTCACACAAATGTGTGTGTATGTATATTTTTTTCTTGCGCATGGTCTAATCTGTGTTTCAGCATTGTAATTTTCCCACAAGAATTTAAGATTATTTTTCAATTACAGCCTTATCAGTAGATTGTAGTAACTGGGGAATAAAGAATTCAGGTCCTCATCCCTATAGCTTGTGTGTTTTGACATCAGCATAAATGAATTAATTTCCAGAAGCATTGATCCTGTGCAGCTCTAATTGCCTTAGACACCTTAAAAAATTAGTATCCACAACACATTAAAAGCCTGTGGGCACAAACATTGATTTTTGCCTCACATTAAGCTTTCAGATTATCAGAAAATACAGATAAGTGTATGGGACATGATTAAGGAAGTATAAAGACTTTCCAAAGGAAAATTTTATCTGAGAAATATAACAGGAATACATGACACTTCAGAAGAATTATTAATCCTAACGGTGTTGGGGATTCTGTGTGTAACGTAATGAGAGTTGCATAAATACAACCTACTGGCAGGAATATACTATACTAAAGGTAGTTAAAATTATTAAACAATTGTTATGTATCAGTTGAATCAATCTCATTAAAAAATAAGAGGGTAAAAGAAAAATAAAGATTTTCCATTTGCTGAGTGCAATATGATATTTACAGTTGTCTGCTGTGCTGTAAAGTAGTGACCAATAAATTAGACATAAGAAGACAGTGCACTATCAGAAAAAAAAGGTTCGTAACAACAGGCATTGCAAATTCTTATATCCCTCGTGTAAGACAACAGTCAATACACTTTTAAGGCAAATCACTGTAGTAAATAACTGGTAAATAGTAAATGGCTGGTTCTATCCACTTACCTGTGCCGCTCCTTTTCTCTTTTGGTGGACACCAGATGACATCATTCAAGAATCACTTTTGGTCTAACAGACTTCAACAGAGCCTTTTAATGCCAATTCTTAGATGCAGATTTGCCAAAATCTGTTAGTCTTCCCAAACTTTGGAAATTGGAGATTACTTATACAATATTTCTCTACTGCCTTCAAATATCTCTTGTTTTATTTTAAATCAAACTAATGAAGTATATGTGTCTGAGCACATGTAGCTACTTAAATTCTAAGTGTTCTCATATAAAACATGAAGCTTTTTCCTATCAGCTCCTAATTTCACAAAACGCCAGTGCATGATCCTGGTGGAACCAAACATTAACCTTATTTTGAATGCTATTAACTCACTTTGCCACTTCACTTACAGTGTCCCCCAAAGCATTTGGCACTTACCACCACCATATTATATTCTCTATTTGTCAGCCATACTATTGAAACAGCATTACTAAAATTACTAAAACATCTATCAAGTTAAAAAAAGGAACTTTGGTTAACCAAGTGATTTTTAATGAAGAACTCAAAACCTTAAGTAACATAGTTAATCTTTTCTGGGTTTTTTATTTTATTTTCCATACTTCAGATGTAAAACATTGTTTATATATATATATGTGAGTAAACATAACATACCAAAATCCACAAGCTTGACTCCTCCTTCAGTAGTCAAAAGGATATTATTTCCCTTAATATCACGGTGGATAGTTTTATTTTCATGCAAATGCTGAAGTCCCTGAAAGGTGAGATGTAAACATGAACTTTGTAATAACAGCTCTGTCCTCTGTAATACGTTTGCAGAAACAATAAAGCAGCAGAAAAGTGTGAAAAAATTTAAAACAATTTTTTAACTCAAAACCACAGAGATGTGATTCTTACTGGAAAACCATCTGGCACACCACAAGGAATAGATATTTTTTCACTGCCCCACTTCATGTCAAATAGAAATCTTAAGATGAATGCAGAAAAATAGCACTATAAACCTACATATTATATCGTTGGAGCATAAACTTAAAGAAAACTGCGAAGGTCTAAATTCCATGGAAGAAAGTAAAATTTCAGTTACAAAAGTTATAAAGAAAGACACTAGATCCTGATGAGCAAAATCAGTTCTTGCAGTGGTGTTTGAATTCACTAGATATGTGGGTATTTTACTATTAAAATACTTTGAATCCAGACATAAGAAGTTGAACAGTATTTTGATAATATTTCTAGTATTTCTTAAAATAGAAGCAATTCTGATGCTGACCTGTATTTACTAAGAAAATTGATCAATGGTCAAAAATCAATTTTCATTCTCTTAATAATGAAACAAACAGATTAACTTTACCTTGCTTGCTTAAAAAGAACCATCTGAATTACACATCCCCTTGATTTCATTAAACACTGCTATAAGACAAGATAGTGAGCTGTATTAGTGAGGACATGATCTTCATTCATTTAAGGAAAAAATATGAGTTGAATATTGACTATTCCTTCACTGAAAGTTTACCTTACCATCAGAGCTTCACGTAAAATGTAAGCAATTATAAGTTCATTCATCCTTTCGCCTCTCTTCAGAAATCCTTTCACGAGATCAGTCACAGATCCACCATTGCACAGCTACAAAACATCAGGGGAATATAAAAAGGAATTAGGGAGTGTTGGAGTAGCCAACTGGTTTTTGTTTTCAGTAGTTTTTGTATCTGTAGCCAAATGAGCTCCTACTAAACTGGCAAAACACACATTTGTCCTCATGTCTACCATTTATACAAACAACATACACAGCAACATTTGCCAATTCTTTTTCACTGCTTTCTACATTTCATTCTTCTTGCCCTAACACAAGTACAGCAGTCTATCTCTTTGTTTTCCTATATACATGATTGCTTTTCACCAGCAGAAATAGCTTACGGTGCAATAAATTTGCTGTGAAGGCATGTTTTGTGGGGTACACTAATTGCTTCTTATATTCAGCATGTGACACTCACCAGCAATGCAGATTATTACAGCATCAATTCTCAGGTACAAAAGCCATGTGCAACATAAAATGGATTTAAGGCATGAGAAGACAGGCAGCAGAGAAATATCCCCAACAAAAAATCTTCCAAGGGGAAAGCTGCCCTTTTTGCCAAGCGCCACTTAATTCCCAGTGTAGAAACACGATACACAAGCAATGGGCATCATGGAAGATGATCAAGCACCTTGAAAAGAAAGGTCTCATCTCCCACTGAAACAAGGCGTGCCATTGGTGTAAGACTAATTATAGCCCTTGTAGCCTAACCCCTGTCAGCTTCTTGTTCCAGATGCAGAGCCACAAACTACTCTGGACAAACCTCTCTCCTGTCCAAGGTCCAGCTAGACTCCCAAAACCCCCTGACCTGTCCATGTGGGAAGAACCAGTCTGGCTTTGCTTACTAAAAAGGATAGTGAGCACACATTGTCAAATGATTAGTTTAGACCTGCAATGCTTTATATGCTCATCTTTATCACTTAAAATTTTTCCACAGGAAGAAGCAACAATGAAACTTCAGTGACTACCTCTATAGCAGTTACGTACCTGTACAGATGAAATTGGTACTTAAGCTCTTAAACTATCCATAATGCACCTAACAATACTGTATCTCTGTACTGTGCCTCTGTAAAGGTATAGCCGTTTCTGATAAAACAGTAAAACAAACTGTAAGTTTTATACTGTATCATCCAGTAGATTTTCACAAGAAACTAAAAACCCATGTAATACATTTTTAAAATGCAGCACCAAACAGTAATTTCTTTTCACTACTTTTGAAGTATATTTAAATTGAGGGCATAATTTATCAAATAAAACCTTTCAACTTCAGAATTCCAGACATCAGAGTCCCTCATATTTTCAATCTGTTCTTCTATACCTCTCCATTTTTTCTGTGCTGCGGTTACAAGAAGACTTGCACCTTACAGTATAAAACATTTTATATCCCTTTGTACTGAAACATAAAAATAATTCTCTGATGACCTTTGAAATCCCAGTGTTGCCCCGAACTTGCACCCATGAATGCCTACACAAATACAATTCAATTCATAACTCTTGTTGCAAGATGGGTGTCCTCATCAGGTCAGTGAGGGCTCTGGTCTGACAGATGCTGAGCTCTATGGCAACAATCTTGGAACTCACTTAACCTCACCCTTACCTAAGTGGGACAATATGCATGCTTAGAGAGGGAAGAACTCATATGCTTAAATGATAAGATTAAGAGCTTTGCTGGATAAGGATCAGATTCCCAAGCAGGATTTCATTTACTGTCATTAGCCATGCTGGTCTGCCTTCTCCATTGACTTTTTCAAGTTAGTTATTTTTTTACAATGGCATTAGGTTTGCGGGGTTTATATTGTTTTAACTTTGCCACATCGCCGACATATTTAATCAAACCAATTCTGCTTAATTTAATGCACTTTAATTCAGGGTACTGAAACTGTCTGACAAGTAACAAACCAACTGTGAAATAAATTACACATATGATATTCTTCAAACTCTTTTTCTTCATTATCTAGCATTAAAATTCTGTTTCTTACAAATGGATCCTTTTTTTTCTTTATAGAGCCAGATACTTGTTAGCTTTGCTGTTCAAGGTAGAGAAAACCAACACAGAAAGGAATATGTTCTCTTCATAGGCAGGCAATAGGAGAAACTATAACTCAAAAATCCCCTTCTTCAATCTTTAGACAGTAAAGTCAATACTGAATTTATTTGCCTGGGTCAGCAATGTTAATTTTTACTTTCTTAAACATGTTGTTTTAATTAATTTTTCTACTACTCTCATAAGATAGAAATCTCTGTTATGAGATAACACTTATCTAAAATATCAGGTAATGTAAGATATTAAAACCGTAATTATTTTACACCAAAGCAAAACTGAATCTGGTATTTAAAAGGTCAACTAAACAGGTCTTGCAATAAAGAACCCAGAAATCAGCCATACCACCCCAGAAATCCTCCACTGATTCCCAAGGCAGGGTGGCTGCTTAGATGGAGTTCAGCTGAGGATATCATAGACACAGGTTCTTGCATACATGCAGAGCAACTCTTCTTTTGCTACTTCTGCATCAGAGAGTTGTACTTTTACTTACACCGATAACTAGTATTTTTCTGAGACCACCAGTGTAGGAGGAGGAGAGAAAAAAGGCTGGGTGTTAGAATGCAAGCAACTATAAGGAGGAAAAGGGATTATTGGAATACAACTACAATTAGAAAAGGAGATTATGGCAGCAACTGTATGTGTGTGCTCTATGCTGTGTGGGTGGGAGGGGGGAACTATGACAAGGATGACAGAGGTTAGTATTAATCTTGTTCTATTTTTACTCTCATGGGTAAAATGTTGTATCTGGTCCAATTTCCTATTTCTCCTGCCTATTTTTTCAGATGAAGCTGCCATGTATCCCTATAACCATGCATATAATTGATGTTGAAATGGTGGTTCTTTCTCCTGACTCGGGGTATCAGATTGCCCGTGTATTCAACGCAACTGTATCACAAACACCTCAAAAAGCCCCTCTCATAATGGGTCAGGCTCTTCTCTTCCCTCTCAAAAGAAGCAGCTACAGAAAGTCATGATACTCCTGCTGAATGCCGTGCTGAACCACCTTGCTCAGGAATCTCACTAGAGGGGGAAATAAATTATTCTTGGGGATGTTGACCAGGATCTAGTCCATGACAAGAAACTTAGAGAAGTAAAAAACCCTGAATCATTAAAAAAATCCCATTACTTTAACTTATACAATCCTTTGATGAGAGATTATGGGATAAACATTATTTAGCAGTACTGCCAGACTGAAAGTTTCCCAGGGTGTTGTTAAATATTGCAGCTTATAATTATGATCTCTGCTGCTTCTTAGTAGCATGCTGCCCACATTAAAAAAACTGTGTAACTTCTTACCAAAGTTACTGTGTTTGATTTAAGCTAACTGTAATGCTTGGATGACAAGAAGTCATGAAAACAACAGAGATAAATTTAAAAAAAAAATCTTCCTAGTTTTCAGTAAAGCATCCAGAGAAAGGAGGTGCTGGTACTATTATTTTGTTGCAAGCACTGAACTCACATGACCAAACAGTTAATCAGTCTGTGTCACTATTCTACATCATTTCATAAAATCTCCTCAGAAGACTTTGATGAAGGGCACTATAAGCACAGAATAACAAATGCACAGACACACAGCAGAAAACACCATGTCTACCTGAGCTCTGCCACAGAGCTGCTTCCTACCCTAAAGATCAAAGTAACTCAGCAAATCAAATGATCTTTCACCTGTAATGAGACATGGTCTGTTCTGGGACGAGAGAGTAATAATTCCATTTCTTTATCCCACACTAAAAATACCCACACATTCACATACATTCTCTCTTGCACACACAGATGCATTTCTTGTGGTTTGTATCAGATAGAAACCCTCTTTTAAGCTTTGAATATACTCAGTTTAAAGGGGCAAACTCTTACAATGTCCAGCCCATGAGACATAAGAAGCTAAGATACTAATGATCCTCCCACAAGGAATCTATTTAGAAATGTCACCTTGATAACTTTGTATATGAGCAATTTTCATTAATGTAATGTTAGTCACTTCTCTTGTTTCCTTGTGATTTACAGGTTATTTTCTTTACCAGCAATGTTTCAGTACCTGCACTGACAGAATGCAAATATTACCTGCAAAAACAAGCAACTAAAAGGAAGGTAAACTGAACCCTAGAAGGTACCTAAAAGGGAGTGCAGAACATAGAGACAGAATCTTCACAGTAGCACACAGTAAAGAATGAGAGGCAACAATTCCCAACTGCAAGACAGTAGATTCCTACTGGACATAAAGGAAGAAAATTCCCACTGAGTTAAGCACTGAAACAGATCACACGGTAAGTCTGTGTTATGTCCATCCTGGGAGATACTCGAATTGAAAAGGCAAACCTGTGACATTGCAGTTAATCATCTTTGAACAGGGGCTGGATCAAATAACTTCCAAAGGTCCCTTCCATGCTGTACTTTCACATGATTCAGAATATCTGAATTAAAAATATGCAGTTTCTAGTTTGGATATTTAGACAGCAGAAAGAGTGGGAATGAACTAAGGAAATCTTGCATACCTAAACCAATGGAAAGAATAATTTCATAGAAGGCTTGTTCCATGTGAAAACCTGCCTTAAAGAGCTGTAGTTCTGATGGCTGTACCAAAAGAGGTGCTTATGACTCTTCTACAGTGGCAGCAAAGGGCTCCTCCCTTATGATTTTCTGGCACTCAAAAAGGCAGAGACTCATATGAGGATGACATGCAGTCCTCCACCCACCCATCTACCACAACCCCGTGCTACTGTAATTGGGCTATTAGTATAGAAATTATAAAATAGCATTATCCTAACACATGAAATGTCAGTTAAAACTGCCATCACATCACAGTCATGTAGGTGTTCTTTTTAGGTCTTAGTCACCATTCATCTGACCCAGTTGATACATTTTTCCTCTTCAGCTCTTCGTGATTCTGATGTTCATGGAATAAGGATTAATTATCAGCTTCCCTTTTAAGAAAAGTCTCAGTTGCACTTCTGTTAGGGCCATTACAGGCTTTAATCATCCAACTGCTCATGACTTATACAACTGTACTAAGCTGTCAGGTAATGTTTGCTTGCATCCTGCAGTTGTCAAGGTACTTTCATCTTACTTCAGTAGCTGGGATGCAAACAGTGGTACAACTACAATTATGTCCTTCCCTATCTTTACAGGCTGCACAGACATAAATTACTAGATGGCACACTGCATATGCACAACTTATGGCATGCATGAATTATAGTTATGAAAAAGTCCGATGTTGCTTTAATGTTATCACACATAAGAATGCTAAAAGCATCTCAGGCACTAATGTCTACTTTCTACTTTTTTTCCTGTTCTTAGAATAGATCAATAGTCTGACCTGATCTCCACTGAATAGAGATCTGATACTTTCAGATATATGTCTACCTTGCTCCTAAAAATCTCCCACTGAGGGAGATTCCAATCTTTCTATGTAGCTTGCCTCTGTGTTTCACTAGCCCGCCAGACATTTTTCCTACTCTCCAACCTGAATCTTTTTGCTTCCAAAAAAACTGTTTTATTTTTGCCCTTCCCTCCAGTAGTATCTGATAATAAATTATCATAATTTTCTCTTTAACATCATCTCTCTCAGACTACTGTCATGGTTATGTCATTTTTCCCTCTTTTTCTTAGGCCATACAAAGTTACTTCCTGTAGTCTTTTGAAATGAGTCATGTTTCCTCAGTTTAGACTGTCTGAAATTTGCTGCTGATATTTGTGACATGTTTTGCCCCAAACTGCATACAGAATCCCTTTGGAAGTCTTGTCTTAGCTGGGAAAAGCTGAACAGAACAATCTCCACTTTGCAGAGAATCCCTTTCTGCGTAACCACAGCCCAGTCAAGTATGTCCCATTTCTTCTTCTTATGGATAGAAGTACTTAGCATGAATCACCTTTCTGTGATTCAAAAAAATTCCTCTGTGAATCTGATGCTATTCTACAAGGTGCCTGTAATTAAACTAAGTGTCCCCTTCAACAATTTTGTGAACATTTTCCATTTTTCAAGGTATTGCTAAACAGAAATAGGCTAAAAGCAGATGCCCACTTCAGATTCTCCCAGCCCAAATGTGAACTAAGTCCAGTTTTATGAAGAGGTTATTTGCTATATTGTTTATGTGAAATTACTGTATCTCCCCATTTTCCTCACAAGAATGTCACATGGGAACTTATAAAATTCTTACAAAAGGCATATCTCATCTATTGCTTTCCCTTTGTTACACCAGTTACCCTGTTAAAAGAAGAGCTTTCATTAGTACCATTCATTTCATTTCATTTGTCCCAGTCCAAGTCAACCATACATCATGTTACTGGGTTCTGGGAATTTATACAGTGGGTTCCATTAATTTGTGGGTATCAAAGAAAAGCAGATTTGTCTGTATTTCCCTACGTCATTATTTTTCTTCACTTTATAAAGACATACTAAATATTCTTGCATCTCATTTCTGTAGTAACCTTGTCTTTACCACCCTGCACATTAGCCTCTCAGAGCTTATCCGTAAATGCCATAGCTGAGCATTTTTGTTTCCTCTATTTGAAGGCATTCCGAAATATTCGGAGAAGCAGACCCTGATGCATTCTTGCTTGTCTCTTACTGCACTTCTGTTTTTCTCTCTGCATCAGCTCATTTTCTATTGTGTTTTTAATGATTTCAATAACTGACAGCTATCCTGGCACTTTCCTTCATTTTCACATAATTTTTCCTAAGTACACATACCTACCAGTTCCCCAAGCCAGGTAAAGCATACTCTCTTAAGCCCATTATCCTTACTCTGCTGCTCCACCATCTTTTCTTTTCTCAGGAAAGTGAACCTAATTATTTTGGGGCCTTTTCCACTCAAATTTCCTTCCATCTTCAACTTCCTAAAAGAGATCTCTGTTAGAATGGAGTCTACCTGATAAAGCCATTTCCAGAATCAGTTTCTGTGCCTTCTGTCTCCAAGAAAGAACTGCATGGACTGTCTGTCTCACAGGACCAGCTGTGACCCTGTAAACTCCTATTCTCTGCTTACAGTGTGATGTACCTTCACAACTATTACTGCCAAAGAGCACATTCCGCTGACAGCACCTAACACCCACCACAAATACTTGGAGGCCCTTGTAAAGACTTATGGGGAATTAAATTAGTTTCTTCAATGGGTCGAGTGGTTTAATATGCAGCTCCTGCCTTTGCAGCACAGTTTTAATTTCACCTCAAACAGAAGAATGTTGTGCACCGTGGCTCCTATTTTTCTTAACAACTGGACAACACAATTCATAACCAAAAGAAACCATAGTAATGCTCTGTGTTTTTAGATAAAGATGATTGTTTTCAATTTAGCATGAACAAAATGTATCACTGAAACAGACGTCTTTCCTGAGTTATTTAACTTCAGTGATCACAAATCATGTTTTGCTCTCATATCATCTAGCAGCTCCAGGGCTCTGTTAGTCACAGCCTCACGGGTGTTTATTTGTTGCTTCTGATTTCTTCCCTTTCAGTTTGGCTTTTAACTTCTCATTTTCTTTGCCACGCATATCCACTGACAAGACAGCCAGCCAGAGGAAAAGTTTGCCTGTTTCATCTTATGCAATGCCAGCCTTCACAGTGTCTTATCTTTCTCAGTCAGAATATAGATATCTCCACCTCAAATCACGGGCAAAATGGAAAAGCCACACCTATGCCATTGCTGACTTTTTCTAAATTTCTTCTTTCAGACTTAACATAATTGACATTTAGAGTGCAAAACCATTTACTCAGCTAGGGAGAAAAACCAGGCCCTAAGTTTGGGATCAATAATGTCAACAGAAGTATTTCTACTGACTGCTGCAAACTTAGTTGAGGCTCCAGAAAACACACTTACTCTGTTAAGTAAATAGGGCAGTCTGTGGTAACAGCAAGCACTTCACAGCTTTTGTTCACTCTTCAACAACTAGGAAACATTTCAAAGCACCTTCTTCTTTTATAGCATCATTTCTCTATGATTCAGAGTTAGGACAGTAGTTCCAAGTACTACCATGTCCACAGCACACATAATTCATTTTATTTGTGTTTCTACATAAAGACAATAATTAAGTATAATTCACTGTAATTTAAATTACTGCAATAGAAATCTTTCCTATTGAGTTTGAAAGCATGACTGGGGAAGCACAGATCCAAACAATGGGGCTTGTCTAAAGGCTGGTTTTACAAAAGGGGTGAAGCTGAAACACCCTCATCCAAAAGGCAGTTCCTCTCCTTGCAGGAGCGTGCAGGACCTGCCAGCTTAACCTCTCCAGGACGTGCCCGCCTTTCTCTGGTGACTACAAAAGGAGCTACAGAATCTCTAATTGTCATGGGACCCTAATGAGCAAGAATATTCTGGATATTCTTAAAGACAATTTTATTAGAACCAAAATGGTACTAAACTCAAAAGTCTCCTTTCCCCCCCCCCTTTTTTTCTTTTAATAAACAACTGGAAAGATTAACTTGGAGAGACTAGATCAGACAGAACTGAAATTATTTTCAAACCAATCTCTCTCTGCTCACCATCTCTGTGCAAGGTAGTTCCATGATTCCAGGGTTTGGTTTAAGCAAAGTCAGCAGCTTTCCAAACTGCAACAAATGCTGACATTCTTCCTGGAGCCCAGGAAGCTTTTCAACACCACAAACACCTGGCTGTCTTCTTTCTGCACATCCCAGCTCCTTTTTCCTGGCTATAGTATTACTACCATAGTTTGAAGATTCCAGCCCTTTCAGCCCAACACAGGATGAGGAACAGACCCCTCTCCCTACCCCAACCCTCTCCCCCTCCCTACCCTAACCCTCTCCCTACCCTAACCCTACCACTCGAGTGCCTTCAGTCACTCACTTTTATAAAGAGATCCAACATGTAAAGTGAGCACAAACCCAGCAAAATTATATTGTCTATCACAATTTAAACATTTAACCTCCAAGTTCTGAAACTAAGAGCAACAAGTCTTAGCCCAAGCATTTCTATATTTTTTCTGGACTTCTGCTTTACTGCATGATGGCAAAAAATCATTAGAGGTTACTTAGAACCAATTGTTTTATATCTAAGTATTCTCCAGCAAGGTGGGCCATCATGTATGCTCACAAGTTGTTTAAAAAATGCAAACAGTGCAAACACAATGTAGTATGAGTTACTCCTTACGCAGAGAATTTATCAGTATTTAGTAAAACTTTGAAGCGTCAAATGATAGTTGTAGCCACACATTTCTTGTCTTGAGAAAAAAGGATATGATTCAAGTATAAAAAATTGCTATAACTGGGAAGCAAAGAAGGACACTAGAAATGGAAAAATCAAGACTGATTCAGGCACATAATGGATCAAAATATTCCTTGTTGGTCTAAATGGAGCAATTATAACCCGAACATATTACTGAAAAATGATCCACATTGAGAAATATGAAAAAGCAATTTTCAATTGTTTAATTTTTCTTCTATATATGTAATTTGAAAATACCTAATAATATTTAGGTAAATGACAGCTTCCTCTTGCCCACCTCCATCTTTACATAAAACCCAAATAGACTAGTTATTTTCCACTCTGTTAGTTTCCTGAAACATTACTATTTTACAACAAATATCCCACTACTTATTCTAACTCTTATTAGATATTCCATTACATTGAACGACTTCCATTCAAACCTTTTATTAAACTCCATAAACTTGCCTTTACTCCCTTAGATGGAAACACATCTGCATATAGTAACTGTTGTATCCAATAAAAGCATACTGTAAACATGCCAAAGGAAAATCCTAAATAAACTATTAAACTGTACATACCACAATGTCCTCTATTTCATGTACAAGAGAAGTAACAGCAATGTCTCTAGTTTATCTCAGATAGACTCATCTTTTTGAAGACCAAAATGAGACTTGGGTTTTGCTTCAAGGCACTCCCACAGATTCCTCTGGGTCTCACTCCAGCCAGTGCTTGTTAGTCAGAGAGGCCTCAGAGAAAAAAAAGCACATAACTGACTTTGGATTTTCCCACTGTTGCTAAAGCTATCTCAGCAACAAGAACAACTCCAGTTTTCATACTTCTAGCCATTCCTTATAGAATCATAGAATATCCTGAGCTGGAAGGGACCCAACTAGGATCATTGAGTCCAGCTCCTGGCCCTGCACAGGACAACCCCAAGTCTCATACCATATCTTTGAGAGTGTTGTCCAAATGCTTCTTGATTCATTACAACTGTATTTTTTTAAGAAAATCTTCAGTCAAATGGAATTCAACAACTGAAGTCCCAATAGCTTCAATGACACGAATTTGTTCACTAAACATTAAATGTACTGCACGGTCTGCATATCAGCACCTCCCCAGGCTCTGCACCTTCCTTGCAGGCTGTAGACTCTGAGGCTGCAGATATTTTCAGCCAAATGTCTTTGGTTATCAAGAACAAGCACTAGCTGCCTTGCAACACTGACACCATCTCCCTCTTCCATGCACAGAGAGGTGCCATGAAGAGTGACAACACCATTAGCTGAGAAATGAAAGAGATCAAGCTAATGGAGAGAAAAATGCTTTACTGTCAGCCATCAGGACTGGGGAGAACTAGCCATCTTGCCCTGAGCTTTGCTTTATGGTACCCAGCCTGCTTCAGCAGGTTTGGGTTTGCTTTTTTTGTTTGGGCTTTTTGACAGGGGGAGTGGGGTGGTATTTGTCTTTTTAGTTTCTTGTCTCTCTTCATATTTTACATCACCCAAACTCCCAGCTCTCAAGTGAAGCCTCATTCAAGTCAAGCTACACAACAGCAGTGAAATATTTTAGCCTTCTTTTGTTTGAAAAGGAAAATAAATACCAATACCTGGGTCTTTGGACGGTGGTTGCTCCTCTTTTGTAGAAACTACATTGTAACCTCGAATTGCACTAGTAGCATCTCAGCTCTGTAGAAGGAATAAATCTCCCTTCCTCAAGGCAACTGGACGCACTGAGACTGTTATTTCTTTAGATAAGTATATGCCATAGATTGGACATAATATAACAAAGCAGAAGATGTTGTTTAAATAAGAAGGATGCACTTCAGTGAGTTTCACTATACATTAGAATTACATGGAATGTTGAAAAGGCAACATGACCAGAAAGTCTTCCACATACAACAGCTCAGTAAAGGATGCAAGACTAATAAGCCATACAAGATTTGGGCATTAATTATATTCATTTTTTCTCTGACACATATGTAAATTATGCCACTATTCCCTTGAACCCACATGCTGACTGCCCCTTCTCAATCACAACAAACATAAGCTAGGTGCATTTTTCTGTCAAGACCCACAGCAATCCTAATACCATTTCTTATGCAGTAAGAGATCTACTTCTACTCCTCATCAGCTCACAGTGCTGGCATCCATTTCTGGGTACCTGTAGGCATAACACGTTTTCCTTTCTCCTTTGAAGGAGCAGTAAAAAAAACTCCAGAAAACTGTAGCACTATCCTCCTTCAAATCCTTCTTAATAAGTTTCCTGTACTACAATGTTGACAAATGCTTGCAGCTGCCTGAGATTGCAGCTGACTTCCACTATCCCTTCAGTTCTTCCTTCCCAAAGCCATTTGTTCCATCTGGCTTAAACCTTTGATGAAAACTGTCTGCTAAGAAGGGTCACTTTTAGGATTGGAAAGGAGTGAGTAATTGATACTCTACACATTGTGCTGGGCTCTCCATCTCTAAATAAATTCAAGAATGGTAATTCCTCTAAAGGATCTCCACAAAACCAGAATGGAATTTTATCAGGGGATCTCAGCTTGTTACACACACATTATATTTAACTGACTCACCAGACAAATGCAACTGCCCTTGTAATTGGCAACTAAGTAGGAACTACACTGGTGGGCTACTCTGTGCTCATTACACAGCAACGGTCTGTTAGACAGGTTCTCTCTCAGTTTTTAGCCTGTTAGAAGCACACCCTAGATGCACAGGCTGCCCCAGGCCAGGCAAGCCACCAGAAGTAAACTAGTGGCAATGGACTGCCATTACCCTGGTATAGCAGGCTGGCAGTTTGATATACTGGCACTTTTTTCCTTATTTCCATATGCTGCTACCTATACAAGTGTTACAATGTCCTTACTCTGCTTAACTGTGAGTTTGTATTTTATTTACACTTGCAGAAAGAGTAGTAGGTGAACTGATGCACTACAATTTTCTGGATTCTAGTTTAATTCAAAGCCCTGAGAGTTCTTATTTACTGGGCTTAAGATCTTTTCTTTCTGTAAAGCAAAAAAAAAGCATCACAAATGGAAGCATCCCAAAGACTTGAAGAGAGAATTTAGATATTTGTACATTTTAATTTTTTTCTTAGTGTTAACTTTAAAAGATCAAAAGCAAATAACAAATCTGAATCACTTCAGGTAAATTTTAAATTAGCAAATATGGCTGCCAACTGAATCACAATAGTCCATCATGAAAATATTTCTATAATTCTTTTAAGTTATCAGTGTCTGGTTAGCAGGTTCACTTAACACCAAGAAACATCCAGAAGACGAAATTCAACAATGCCTGCAACAATGCAGAATTATATAAGTTATCAATTTATTTAATAATTTTCCCATGTTAAAGGGTTGAGGGAAAAGTAAAGGCTAAAATTACGTTTCTTCAAAGAAGCAGGTTCAAAGCACAAGCTACTCTACACTAGATCAAGAAAAGGTTCTACATGAGAAAAAAGATGAATCAGGTGGACTCAGTCTGGACTGTGCACAACCAGCACCTGCACAGATCGCACCAGCTACTGCAACATTTGTGAAGGTACTTTTTAACAACAGAACTAGTCAGAAAATAGAGCCTGCAGTCCACTGGAAGCTGTAACATATTTCTTCTTCTCAAATGAACAGGATTCTAAATTTCTTCACAGTGAAAAATAATTAGACTTGGAAGTGTTTTAATAATGTTGAAAACAGTATATTCTATTACATGGAACATGACATAAATAGAAATTAGTATATAATAGTGATGCAAAATCTATACTTGCATACTGTATAGCACAGCAGTACCATCAGCAGGTTTAATGTGTCCATAAATGGATACTAAATGGAATAGTCTGGGACATCCCTAATACAGTAGTCATGGTTGCTGGAAAGCATGAGGGAAATGGATGGCAAAACTGGAAAACAGACCCTGCCTAAACAGCATCTGGTAGTGCCACCACAGGAGACAGAACACTGTGCTACATGGACCATTGGTCTAACTCAGAAGGGCATTGCAAATACTCTTGAAATGTTCATGTACACCCTACAGGAACAAAAACACCTGGAAAGAATATTTTGCCCGTCTTCTTGACATTCAGCAGAGTCAAAGGAATGTATTTGTGTAACACTTCTTGGCAATTCCCTCTACCTATCCAGAACTGAGAGGTTGCTACAAAATGCTTTGGTATTACAAAGCTGTAAATTTTGTGGAAAGTCACTCCTTACAAAATTTTTCCCCTACCAAGGTAACTTTTAGCTCATGAAATAATATTTTTTAAAAAATCTGTAAAAATAGTGCATGTTCCCTCTATTTCCTACAGAAATATATCGAGAACAATAAAATATACTAGCTTACTTATATGACTCACAAACCTAAATTCATCTTAAATATGGCATGCATAATTATGTCTTTTGAAAATGGACTGAAATGTTTCTAAAGTTCTACCTGATCTCTGTAGGCAATTAATTATAGAAATATCTCACATTATGATTGTGGCCTTTGGCTTACAGTAGCAAGTAAAAGCTGTGTAACACCTATCACTTACCTTGCTGTGGTATATTCAGCTTTCATACTTTCTTGACTAGATTGTTCTTTACACCAGAGCTCAGGCAAGTGCTGTGCCACTTTTTCTCCCCACTTGCCCTTGACCTACATGATCACCTGTAGGGCCTGATACGATTTACCAACTCTGCTTCATCTTCCATCATTTAAATCCCAACTATCTCAGATATTTTCCCTTCTGAACGAGCATCCAGAGCAGAAAGAAATGGGCTATAGCACACTGCCTTAGCTGTGTCATCATGCTGATGTCTGCTGACATGAAACTGCTAAGCTGATTCATTCCAAGCATAATACTCATGGGATTTCTTTTAAAGACAGACTCAATAGGCCAGTTTCTTCTGCCTGCATCTCTGGACATATGTGACAAAGTTTAATGCACCTGGCAGAAATCCTTTCCCCAGCAACATTATTTTATAAATGTGATTAGAACAATATCTAAAGAAGAACAGATGTCCAGACTATCTGAGCGTAGCTCACAGACATAAGGAAATTTCTGAACTGAGAGTCAAGAATACTGTTATTCTGTATAGATGTATTCCTTTTTCACTTTCATTCCCATAAGTAGTTTCCTTAAAAATATTGAACTGAGAAAGTTTGATTCCTTTATTACCAAAAAATTGCTAATGACACTAAAAGGTTTCACACTAGTATTTCCTCTAGTTTTTAATTATTAGTTAAAATTCATATTTACACTAATCTCAGATTTAGGTTCTTACTTGTGTTAAGATGAATACAACATGGTAACTTCATACTTCTATAAATACTGTTCCAGAGTGTAACACGAACTGTGTTATGAAAAAGGTTCTTTATTTTCCCAAGTAATGATTATGCATGTTTTTAACTGATTAGAGCTACACTGAAAGGCTAAATCAAAGTATAAGACTAGCCACTTATCTCTTGATACTTTATATATATAAAAAATCTGTTTCTTTTAAAATAAAAAACCCCACCCAAACAATAACGCTACTCTCTCAGAAGTGTATTTCCAGCTCACAGAACTGCAACTTCAAAATGTTTAACAAGATCAGTTAGAAGCACATTACCACAGAGACAGAAACACTGCAAAGAAAATTAAATTCAAATGTTCAGTAGAAAATGAGGAATTTCTCTTCAAATTGGAAAAAAAATATTTTCTATGAAGGTATGTGCTATTAGGCAATTAAGCAAGGACATTCAGAAGAAATGTCATGCTCATCCAGGGTTATTCTGTAAAAGATAATCTCCACCATTATGAAGCAACTGGTTTTACCTTCTATAGACATAGTAACAACTGTCAGATGACCCACACCAATAGGTCAGCTTTAAATTCCATCTAGCTGTAGGTAACAACTTCTTGATAGTCATCTGCTTTAATCATTTCTAGTCAGAGGACAATACCTTCAACCTGGACTGTGAACATCCACTGCCTCATTGTTGACATATGCCTTGGAACAGGAAGCAAATGAAACTGCCAATTTTAGTTAAAAATGGAATGTCCAACTATCTTGTCCTAGAATTTGAAAGCACAGTTTCAACAGGTACCACAATGTGTAAGAATAGATTCATTTTGAGGAACACAGAGGAAGATTCCCATGGCAAGCCCTTCACCAAAGAAAGACTTTAGATCGCAAATCCTATGAGTCCCATTAGAATTTGTACCTTAATTCTGAAGGCACAGAACTATCAGTATAATATTGAAATTAGAATGCCGAACTCAGAGCAGACATTTAAATCAGAATAGTGAAAAGACTAACCACTTTTCATGTTAAGCACTCTAGAAAAAAACATTGAACAAATGACTTGCATCTCATTCATTGAGTTTACACTCGACATTGGAATGCCAACTGAAATAAAATTCTCATTTTTCTGTATTATTTACCTCAAGAACTAGCCAAAGCTGGTCTCCATTTTTCACATCTTTCTTATAGTACATGCCATAGAACTTGACTACATTGGGATGATCAGAGAGAGCTTTCAAAATGTTGTACTCAGCTTCAATTTCTTCATCAATATCCTAGTGTTATAAATGAGAAACACATAGCAGTTAATAAACAAATAATGATAGCCATTTAAAAACCCCAACACATAGCATTTTCTGGCAATTAAAATATAGGTTGAAACAATACAAAGAAAAAAGAAATAGAACATGAACATACAACTCAGAAGGCTACAAAGCTTGATTGTGCTTACTCAATAAAAAAGAGTTATCTTTCCTTTTGTCTTTATCAATTTCAACTAATGAACACACAGGATTTGACAGAGCAGCCCTCAGGAGAATGGGGAAGGATCAAGGGTCATGGTGGACAACAAACTGTAACCAAGAAGACTAACAGAATTCTGGGGTGCATTAGGAAAAGCACTGCCAGCAGGTCAAGGGAGGTGATCCTGCCCCTGTACTGACCCTCGTGAGGCCACATCTGGAGCACTGTGTCCAGTTCTGGGCTCCTCAGTACAAGAGAGACACAGAGCTCCTGGAGCGAATCCAGCAGAGGATGACAAAGATGATTAAGGGACTGGAGCATCTCTCTTATGAGGAAGGGCTGAGGGAACTGGGCCTGTTCAGCCTCGAGAAGAGATGACAGAGGGGATCTCATCAATGTCTGTAAGTATCTGAAGGTGGGGTGCCAAGATGACAGAGTCAGGCTCTTCTCAGTGGTGCCATGCAATAGGATAAGAGGCAATGGGCAGAAACTGATGCACAGGACGTTTCATCTGAACATGATGAAGAACTGCGAGTGAGCAAAAACTAGAAAAGGTTACCCCAAGACCAAGAGGGTGCAGAGTCTCCCACACTGGAGACACTCAAGAACCCTCTGGACACAGGATTGTGCCATGTGCTCTAGGATGACCTTACTTGAGTGGGGAGGTTGAACCAGATGACCCCACCATTGGTTCCTTCCAACTGTTCTGTCATTACAAAGCAAAGCCAGTGCCACCTATAAGTAGGTAGGTATGCAGATGCCTTGGGAAGTTACATGTTACTGTTTTAGTCTTAAGGGTATCTTCAGCTTGAAATAGCGAAGTTAGAATTACCTTTCTACCTCCCTGTGCACAAACAAGTATGGTGCCAGCCACATTTACCCATTTACCATCCTACTTTCTAGCATCATCTGGGAATTCTTCCTCATTTTCTACTGTCACAGAAGCCGGTCACATCCATGAACTCTCTGGGTTTTCCTTCTGAGTTACAAGAGTTGTGGGTTTTGTCAGTCTTTCCTTACAGATTTTGAGTTTCTTAGGCAATGAGTCAAAACTGTCTGGAAGTGAGAGATGAGGACAAGTTTTATCAACACATGCACCAGGAGCTGTGCAAAACCCTTCAGACCAAACATGGATACCAGCAATGCTAGGCACTGGATGACTCAGATCATCCTTTCCCCCTATTTACTGGAAATGCTCATTGAGAGACACACTTTCAGTCACGCTGAGAAAATACTCAAATCCTCCTGACCACAGGTAAGGCAGAATAGCTGCAGTCATTTTTCCTCATTGTGGTGAGATCTCAAAAAAAGTGTTATACTTCTTTCCAGGTTTAAGACATTTTTAATACAATTTGCTATTTACAACTGCAAAAAAAAAAAAAAAGAAAGAAAAATCCATTTCAGAAGAGGGCTACCTTATCAACTCCACTATTCATATGAGTGGATTTTGCATCAATGAAAAGCATCGTCTCGCTGCCAAAACCCTGTCTCACCACTGCAAATTGTGGCCACGGCAGAGAAAGGGGATGCACAGTATTCCCAGTGAATGATACTTCTCATTCTTTTCAACTCATTTGCCCCAAGAGGGCTTTGCTCACTGGCTTTTTACACAGGTCTCTCCAATATCCAACTAAAGTTCCTCATACAAACCCTTTTGTCTTGAGACCAGCTTGACTGGTCTCCAAGAACTTGGTCTGTCACTGGTGTTTTCAGGAACCAGGCCATTAAACTTTCATACTGAAACTACAAGAATAAATCTTCTCACAAAGGAAGAGCTTTAGCAATCTTGTTATTGGAGTAACCAAAAAACAGCAGAAATGTTCCATTTTAAAAAAAAGAATGTACTCACTGTGAGTTAGTTTTCCCATAAGCACAGCACAGAATACAAAAATAAAATACAAGGAAGGAAGAAAGAAAAAGCAAGGTACTGAAGATGGCAGAGTATGGAAAGAGAAAGAGTGGAAGCAGGGATGAAAAGAGAAAACACACCTGCCAAAAATAAAAGAAAAAAAAAAGAAAACAAATACAGTCAAAAGCAAAGAAACTAGATGCAGAATATACAATAGTTCTGACTGCCTTGGGGAAATTGGAAGAAAATTAGCCCACTGTCCTACTGTGATTTAATAGAGGTTTCTGTCTCCTGAGGGGTACTCAAGTTTTTATGAGATTTTTGCAATTATAAGGAGAAACTATATGAATATTCATTTTGTGCCTACTAAAAAGAAAAATCTCCCTTTGTATTTTCTGAAGGAAGAAAAATTGAAATACTTAGTTGAATTTAATATATTTATATATATATAAGTATCTCTATTAGAAATGGTAGAGTGAATATTTTCATCCTATATATAGGATGATTTGGCTAAGAGTTCTACGGTAAAATGGTATTTACTTTTAACTCCTTAAAAGACTGAGAGCTTCTCAGTTCTATCTTCATATATTCTGATTTCAACACCTTCATTTTCCTGTTCCAGTTTCAAAAAGCTGAGCCATTATTCAACAAAAATAATCTGAGCTCTAAAGGATTAAACATGAAATCCTAATTTCAGCCTTATGTCACCCATGATAAAGTAGGTTTCTAGTTTAATTTGGAAATATCAGTTAAACCAAGTCCTATAAAACCATATTTCTTCTGCTTTGTTTCCAGTCCATCTCTCAAGCAGCACAATTCTGAAACCAACTTCAAAGACAAAAATTTTAAAATGTAAAGAAGAAAATACATAAAGTATCTTTTTCTTCATTGCAATGGCTCCCTCTGCAGCCGTTAATAATACTTTCAGTTTAAACAAAAAGAACTTGTTTATTGCTTTCCCTCTGTTTCTAACACAGGATTGCCATTTTAGCAGTAAAATGGAGGTACAGCAGCTACTCCAGGCATCTGTAAATAGGAGGGGGAAAAGAATAGTATTCTTAGAATAAAAAGAGCAATACATTTTGTTACAAGAGTCAAGTCTTGAAATATGATGTCAATTGCATTATTTCCATTTTTTCATTAAAATAAGGAATCTGTTTTCATCAGTTACACCTTCACCCTTCTTCATTTTCTTCTTGTATATTTATTTATTTGGTTTCTTCCATCTTCTTTGCATTCTATTTCCTTTTTTACTACTTAATCTCCTTCTCTTTCCTCTAGCATCAGCATCACTACCTCTTCTTTCTTCCCATCATCATCCTTTAATCTTTTCATAAAACCTCCAAAGTGTACACAACATTGAAATTTTTCCCGATTCCTTCAGTGATTCCTGCCATAGCCAGCTGCCACTGCAGAATCATTCCTGAACACTTGTGAAACAGATGAAAGCACAAGCATTTCCTGCTGAACAGGCATTTAGACCAACACCAGCAGCAAGGAAGGCCTGCCTAGGCATTCTAAGCACAAGAACCTTGTTTACAGTAAGTAACAAAGTCAAAAATACATTTCAATACATTTGAACTCATAAAGATCCTTATCACTTGGCTGCAAGTTATGTTTACTCTGGGAGAGGTATGTGGTATTGAATTGAGATGAGCACCCTTTTGCTGCTTTGAAAGCATGCTGAAATAAAAAGCAGATCAACAAGAAACACAGCAAAGATAATGCAACACACTGTGTTTTCACAAACACATTTCATGGACTTCGGGGCCATGGGATCAGAGTTTGATACTCTGTGTTATGCTGAGGTAGACAGAGCCCTGTGTGCACCTCCAGAACTGCAGGATTCCACATGGCATGACATGCTCTTCCCTTCCTGCGCAGAACCTCACAACCCTGTACTGGGAGTGCAAAAGATGAACTCGAATGGGCGACTGAAACAGGAGCAGCTGCTTGTCCATGTTTTGTGGTTTACTGTTCTTGAGAAAAATCCCAAGCCACATGCAGCACCACTGAAGTCAATGGGGTATGTATGCCTTTACAAACCAGACTAATGTTCTTAATCTTTGAGCATTAACCTGCCACACAACAAATGTCAGTCACTGAGAACAAAAATATACTCTACAACATTATAATTCCACCTTCCAGCCACCTGGTGCCTTCTGTGTAGGAGCTGCTACCTTTGCATTTTCCATTTGAAAAGATCATAGAATCATAGAATCGATTGGGTTGGAAAAGACCTTCAAGATCATCGAGTCCAACCCTTGGTCCAACTCTAGTCCATTTACTAGATTATGGCACCCAGCGCCACGTCCAATCTGTGTTTAAAAATCTCCAGGGATGGTGAATCCACCACCTCTCTGGGCAGCCCATTCCAATGCCTGATTACTCTCTCTGTAAAGAATTTTTTCTGATATCCAACTTAAATTTCCCCTGGCAGAGCTTAAGCCTCTGTGATCCCTACATATTTTGGCACATTCTAAAAACACGGAATGAACAATAAAGTATGCTATCTTATTTTTTCAGTATCCCTCATAGCATGTAACTGAGCTACAAGCATGTACTCAGATGCTTGAAGGTACATCCTAAGCACTTAGAAGTACATAACTCTCTTACTGGTTACTATGTCAAAAGAAGAAAAAAAAAAAGGAAAGCAAACAACAGTAAGAATAAGCTAGGACTCCTAGTAGTGAAAAGGAAAATAATCAGTTCTGCTTCTGAAAATAAGAGATAAACAAGGAGGAACCAAAAGCAAAGTAACACAGTTTAGATATATTTCTGACTTCTGCTATAGGCAACCATTTAAAAGATCACTTATGATAAGAAAAATGCGTTGATAGCTAGTCTGATACTTAGCAGGCTGAAGCAGTTTATTTTACTGTCATTTCTAATGCAAACAATCTACAATGATAAAGAGAAAAAAAGACTACATAAACTCACAATTTGATAAGCACAAACCAATTAATTTAAGTAGCTTACGTGAACAGGGTCCAAAATTTTGACTGCTGCTTTGCTGCCATTTTTCTTATTTAACACCTTGAAAACTTTTCCATATGTTCCTTTGCCAATAGTTTCAATTATTTCCCAGGTATCTGAAGGATCAGGAAAGCTATCAAATATTATTGTTTTCCCAGTCAAAGGAAGCATCTCAAATGATGGCTCCTAGGAAAAAGAGATCCCAATGTTCACTCAACAAATGGTTAACAGTAATTGCTTTCCTATAAATACAAAGAGAAACACACATTCCAGTCTCAAACACTAGAAATGTTTTTGCACAGAAAGCATAATGAGTAAGAACTTAATACAGGTATGTGCAGTCAACACAGTATCAAATGAAGGGAAATTCAAAGGAAAATTTGAACCAATTTCAAGTTTGAGTGAAGCCAGTGGAAGCTTTCCCATGCACTTCAATGAAAATATAATGTCACTCTTGGATTTTGAAAGGGCAGGGGAATGAAAGTCAAGTTCATAAAATCCCAAAGAATTTGGTTCCATTACCAAGAATCAGGCAAGGGGAAGAAAGCCCACACAAAACAAAACATCTTAAATCGTAGTATTAGTTTCATTCAAATTCTTACAGCAAACAATCAGTTTTATAATTCCATTCTTAGCATTTGAAATATTATAAACACATCATAAGGCCAAGCAAATCAAAATGGCAGATCTCTTGACAATACTAAGGTCTTGTGACAGTCAAGCACTTGCAGTCATGTTTATCAATGTCCATTCATTAACAACCAGTTTTTGTACTGTAAAGGAAACACCTTTTACAATGATGGAATTGTATCCATCACTTACCAGGTTACACCTATGTCCTGGCTGACTACAATTGACTCATACCAGGAAACCTGCAGCAGCCTGTTGTGTACTTGGACTACAACCAGTACCGGCCCACCACCCTGATTTCAAGTACTGTGGGAACAAAAAAACCCATTTAACCTGCCACAATGAAATTCCCTTCAACACTGTTCCAGGTTAAGGTCAAAGTAAAGACAGAGGATCAAGATCCAGAGACATATAGCTGTAATAAGTAAATCCTCAGTTTTCCATTCCAATTTCCCTCTTTATTTTGTCCAGCCCTCCCCCTGGGATTCACATAGACTTAACTGCATCAGTACAGTGACTGCACTCTCTTCCTTAGGCATTACCTTTCCATTCCATGCCTCGGGAACTTCACCACTTTCAGGAAAACCATTTCTTCCCCCCAGAAGAATATAAATGAGTTACAACAGGTTTTTTTTAACTTCCTTTTTCTTTTGCCTTTGCAATAATTCTTTTGGGAGTTTTAATCACTTTTTATATAAATGCTTTGTAATTAGATGGTATTTGGGAATGCACAAAACAGTAACCAAATTGGGAATGATGAAAGGATTAGGAGTCATAATTCCAAACCCTTGCTTTGAGGGAATTTCAAAATTTCTCTTTCTGAGCTTTAGTTTTTAGAATTGAGGCTATTTGTTCAAGGTTTTACTGGATACAAAATCTGTAACTAGTGATGTTTTCAAGAGAAAAAAAGCAAAAAGCTATCAATAGGTGCTTTCATAGGAACTGAGGCCTCCAAATCATATTGAAACTTGTCTACATACACACTATTTCCTACAGAATGTATAGTTTTCTCTTAAAATCCAGGGCCTACTATGTCTCACGTTACAACACAGGAGCTTCTGACCCAGTTTACAGTAGGAGATACGCAGAGTTGAAGAAACGAAGATTTACCTCCTCCCCTTCAAAGATGAGCACTTAAGATGCAGGAGCTCAAGGAACAGCTTCATATATTTAGCCTCTGCCAAAGCCAAGCAAGGATCTATGATACCTTGAATCACCAAATACAGCCCTAAGCAAAGGTCCATGCCTCTGCACAGATGATTTATACCAAGTAGAACATTCTAAGAAAACACATGTACCAAACCTGCAGTTTCAGAAGGCTTCCGAGGCTTCATTAACTCCCAAGATGTTGACACAATGCAGCTGAAATTCATTGACTCACAGCATCAATTGCTTATTTGTCTGCAGAGACTGGTACAATGAGAACTGCAAAGGGGCCAAGGAAACACGATCCTGCAGGGGCTACTTGGCTATCAGAGAAAAGTGCTACAGAACTTGCCATATGCTTGTATTTTCCTCTGAAAATCACACCAGTTGCACTTCATCTTCAGAAAAATCACCACATACCTCATAAAAAATGGATTCAATAGCTGTTGTACTTAGTTCAGTAATTTAAGAGTGCTATTTCAGAAGGAATTATTCACGCTAATTCTTTTTTCTTGATTTACAGCTTCAAAAATCATAACTTGAGTAAGTTATACTGAACGCCATGTTTCCTCACTTTAACCAATTTTAAGAACAAGCCTCTGCAGCAAATTGTTTAACTTCCACCACTATTATTAAAAATACATTAAATAGTATTCTTTCAAGTGTTTTGTTCTGGGTGGTAAATAATCTTTTATCACATCTCAGTGACAATGAGAAAGCTGATAATGATTTAATCTCCTATTTCAGTAATAAATTGGACTGTGTCTGGAATATGTCTGGATGCCCAACCAACTGGATATTTTACCATACCTCCCACCGTTAAAAATTTACTTAAAAAACACCGCAATTTACAACTTGATCCAAACCTCTATGCTGGGAACGTACCCTTGAACCACTAGGAAAAAAACCCTTTAAAATACTTCTGTTGTGCTCAGCGTGACAGTTTGCTCAACTTCTGCTCAGATTTTGGCTAACCTGGCGCCTGGTAAGACCTGATGGATGCTGGGAGCAGTGTCAGTACTTCAAAGCAAGAGCACCAAGTAGGCAGACAGGTGGCCTGAAAAAAGGTCAAGAGCCATTATGGAGCAACACCACCAGCAAATGCCTGTCCCCTATTATCTTTCCTATTGCAGGTTCCTAGAATCTGATAACTTATAAAAATGGGATAGGACCTCCAAGCTGGAGGTATTAAAAAAAAACCCTCCAAGCTGAAAGGTACAAAACATGAGCCTACCTAAAAAAGCCTTTGAAGCAATCCAACAGCAGCTGGACTGCTGAGGCTCTCCTGGCTCCTTGGTGTGATACAGAGGACACCTGCACTGTGACTGAGGAGAAGGGATATGCAGTCTCTTAGCCTTAGCTAGGTTTTGTTCTTTGGTTTTTGCTCATAAGTGCATGAGTTATGGGTAATAAGTTATAAAACCTTATGGCTTGAACGGTGACTAAATAAATTCACATGATAGACTGACCTGCTCAAAAGGAGTTTGAGCCCCTGTTTGTCGTGCTTATTACAGTTCTTAATGAGCTCGTGAAATAAAGTTTAAATCACAGAGTACACAGGCCTGTAAATTTGAGAGACTCAAACAGACTGTGACACAGTGATTAAATCATGGTATTCAAGGCAGGGGAAAAACAGATTTGTAGTTGTAAGTCAACAAGCTAATGTGGTTGGTTTTTTGGTTTGGTTTGGTTTGGGGGTTTGTGGGTTGGTTGGTTGGTTGGGTTTTGTGTTTTGTTTTCCTCTGAGAGGAGGATCTGGTGTTGGATATAAGAACAAACTGGGTGAGAATTCTTATGAGCCAGTCCAGTGTGACTTTTTCCTTCACATCAAACATGCACACCCTATGCAGCAGACCTCAGGCCCCATATTTGAGATACCCAGAGATACCCCATTCAGCATCCATGCTGGCAGACCTCTGCATTCTCCATCATTTTCAGTATCTACCGAGTTTGGAAAGGGAAGGGGAAGACTCCTAAGAACACAGTATATCTACTGTGGACTATCTGATCACTGCAAAGGCAGTTCAATTAAGTACATTTATCACACCCAAAGCTTCAGACACAAACCAATTGCCCTGCGGAGGGCTTTACAGTCAAGGCCACAGAGCATTTACAGACAACACAGTCAAGTGGGAATAAGCAATATGTTTTCTTTACAGGTTTGTGTTGAAAGCACAATGGACCCTGAATTTCACATAGCGTATTACGTTAAACCAATATTTTTACTACTGTTTCACACCACCTAAGTGTGTAATGTCTCTCTAAAACTCCCCTCCCAATAGTTTCTGAATGGACCTTCATCTCACTTGGATGAAAATATATCCATTTCCTCCATAAGGAGCTAATAGAACAAGAGAGGCACCCTGCCTCATGTTACCAATCTTCCTTCACAAAGGGAGCCTACATAGTTAGCAAAGCAGACACCAATTCATAAACAACTACAATGAATTCTGCCTTTAGGCTCCCATCAGCATCTTGTCTTCTGGCTACCACAATTTCCTGGTCTTGAAAACTGGAACCAGGACCTCATTGTTTCAGTTCAAAACAGCTCTACCGAGGTTGCCTTTTGTTTATTTATCACTCTTTCCTTTCCATTGCAAATATTACTTGTGTTTTACCAGACAGCTCCTGCACATATCCTACCCTGTAACTTGCCAGACATCTTCACATCTGTCATGACTGATAGATGTCAGGTGCAGGGAACACAAGCTCACATGGCCTGTCAGGTCTGTTACCTCTCTGCAGGTGACAATTCCATTTGTTCAGACTGTGAAACTTAAACTTCCTGCCTAACAGATACCAGAAAAAACAATCATCCTAAAACAAAAACAAAACCAAACAAAAACAACAAAAAACCCAAACAAAAACGAAATAACAAACAATCCCCCAAACCCACAAACAAACAAAAACCAAAACAAAAATAAAACCAAAACTGCACCAAAAAAAACATCTCACCTTTATCCAATAGCTAATTTAGAAGATCTTTGGTCTGGTACCGATCACAAGGCACAGTGAGGCCTTGAAACACTTAATGCAATGGCACAGTAAAATCCCAAAACCCATTTCTTCTTATTGCATGAGTTTACGCCACACTAGCAAGTATTTAATAAGAAAGTTAAAGGTTGCTGCATGGAATTCTCAAAACAAGCTAAGAGCCTACAATATGCCCTCTATCACACTAGCACCTACAAATTTCTGGTTAAATATTCAAATAATTTGATTATTCAACTAAGGACATGGATTGCAGCTGATCCTCAGCTAGTATAAATGTAGATGTAATGAGTAAATTATGCAGTATATTATTTTATCAATGGTTCAAAGAGTAAGTTTTGCTCTGGGAATTCCAGTATCACTCCCATTTAATTCTGGGGGAATACCTGGCTTCTGATTTCAATGATGAGACAACCAATATCTGAATGGGAACTATACTCAAATCTAAGCTCACTGTGAGCAGATTATCCAGTTTAGCAATTAGTTAAAGAAAAATATTTGGAACACAACAGGATGAATTTTTTACTTCTTTGTCAAAACCTGAATGCATGTAGCATTATAACTTCACTCTAAAAAAACCCAACAAATTTACATAATTACATAATTTTTGTACTATCTATATGAATTATCCTCTTTGATTGCACATCAGTTTGCTTCCTACTTTTCACTCTATATATTCCCCAGTGTTTTTCCAGAACTAAACAATTCCCACCTGCAAGAAACCTTCCAGAGAGGGAGAAAAAAAATAATCGCTTTAACCCCAGGTATGGTAGATGAAGAGTAAAAATCAATAACTTTTTTAACAGTCAGTCCATTTCTTTCACTGTTGTGTGTTTACGTCAGTGAGAAAGGCACAAGTCACATCAACTTAGGTGGGCTTCACCTAAGCTGATGTGTAGAATACACCTATTGGAACCTAAGCTAGATGTTATAATTCCATTTTAGTCAGTCAAAGCAATCAAAAATTGATTCACCTGACCTGCTTAGTACCTACCTTAGCATTAAGACAGCTTGGTCTCCAGGCTTATGATTCTACTGGTGAAGTTTTCACTGACTACAACAGGAACCCAGTTATACACTCTGAGTTGCAGCCATATTAGGTGAGATGAATTCTATCCTACTTAAATGCTGGAAACAAAGAGTTACAGCTTGACATCTGCAAAATTAATATCAGCCCTAAACTACAGTGAGGAAAACTGCAAGCCAGCCACATCTCATCACCTGAAAGCTGTCAGTCAACTTGGACATTGTATGGTGATGTACAGAAAAGGCAAGCACCATGCAATGACATTGCCAAGCAAACTTTGAATACAACCACCGAACTCTCAATTAATGTAAATGCAGAAATAATTGGTTACTTAAAGCATTTGGAGGCAAGGAGTGGTGATGAATTTAAGTTAGTATCAGACAATATAGTTCCTGTGCACAATTCAAAGTATAGATTCAATCTTACGGCTATTCAAGGAAGAAACTTATCCAATTTTGAGGCTCTTTCTTAATGTTTACTCTCTGAAAGGCTGGGTAACTGCTTCTTGTGTTTCTCAAAACACTTCTCTTTGCTGTCATCCAGCAACAACTTTCTCAACAAAGCAAGGCAGCTCTCAGAGACACTTGATGCCTCTGGACTCCTTGACCTTTGTAAAACTTCTACATGCAGTAGAGAAACAGTACTGAGTAGTGTCAGTACCTGATCTCCTTCTACTGATAGATGAGTATTGGGTGTCCAAACTGACATTCCATCTGCTGATTATTATTCAGCTGATCTTGACATTTTGGCTTGCTGCAGACTGAAATGGCCAGCCCTGCTCATGGGAGGCTCCAGCACTTCACCCTCTGAACATTCCCAAAGGATATGGATGCAACTTCAGTGATAGGTTCCACCTCAGTTTTCTTCCATTCCATGCCGTGCACCACAACAGTCAGAGTCCCATGGCATGCTGAGGCTTACAGTTCTCAGGAAACTCCATCGGAGAAGGGTTTTTTTAAGCAAAAGGTTAAATAATCAGTAAGGCCTGTAAGCATTCAATTGAATCTCATGCATAGGGGCTAACCACTGGATGACAATCCTTGAGTTTAAACACGACACCACTACAGGACCCCAACTTTTAAGACAACTTGTAACTAAAGGAAGAGGCTATGAAAATAACATAGAAACAAAACACTAAATTTAATTGCTGTGTCAATTCTAAAAGCTCCAATATTTTGAAAACAAATGAGAGCTAAGATTTTTGTGCCAATTGTCATCCAACAGACGATATTTATGCAGGGGCATTACAATCATGGAAACAAGATTAATAACAGAAAGGGAAATGGTTCATTATCAAATTATATTTGGACTTGGTGCCATCAGAAGTAATGAACTGACATATTCAGCTCATTTTGTGGCTCCCAGAAGAGAGGCACTGCAAGGGATGAGAATTATTTTTCAATGACTAAACTCTAGATCAATATATTAGCACATACCTTAGCTTTCAAAGCTAAAGCATCACTCAATTTTCCTACTTTAACACAGTAAAACTTTATAAGGCCATAAAAATCAATATGGTGCGACCTCACTCCCGATTTCTCAGAACTTTTAACAGCTGCAAAGTGGCAACTCAAAATTAATTTAGCAGCTGCATCAATTGAGTTTTGACAGCGCTTGAAATTAAGGTGATAGTCATTTGATAGCAAGATAAGGAAGGCATTACAGTTAATAAGCAAACTTGCTAGCACTCGGCATCAGTAGGCGAGAAGCTGCGGCGTGTGAGTGTACCGCGAGGCTCTGTGGGCACGGTCAGAGCCCACACGTGTCCGGCCGAGCCGCCGGTACCGCCGCGGTCCCGCGTGTGCGTGGGGCGGGCAGCTCTGCCCCGCTGCGGGAGCGCCGCGCTGGCCCCACCGCGGGCAGCACGGCATCTCTCCCGGCTACTCCGCACGCGTTCCTTACCCAGAAACTTACACACAAAAAAACCCCTAAAAAAGTAGAAACAAGCAAGGGTCCCCTGAGCGAGAGAGCGCCAGGGCCAACCAGCCCCTCACATGCCCCTGGGCCGGGACCTCCCGGCTCCGAGGGGCCCCGCCCGGCCAGAGCCGACACCGGGGCCGCGGGAGGGACCCTCGGGGGGCCGGGCCAGCACCCCGAGTGGGCCGGGCCGCCCCCAGTCCCTCGGCGAGGCGTGGCCGCCGGGCAGCGCAGCGCTCGGGAGAATCCCCGCTACACCGCAGACCCTGCTGTCCCCTGCCCCCCGCTCCTGGCCGGGGATTACCCGCAGCGAAACTTCCAGTCCCCGCAGAGACAGCCCTGCCGAGGGGGCCGGGGCCACGCCACCGCCGGTGGCCGTGCCTCGGGTTCGTCCTCCTCCTCCTGCCGACGGCCCCGGCTCGGCTGCGGTCCCGCCTCGGGGTCAGTGGCGGATGAGTTCGTGGCCCCGATAATCCCCCGCAGGCGCCGGCAAAGCCGGGAGGGCTCGGCCCGCCCCGGGCAGGGCGCGGCGGGGGCGCCGGGGCGGCCCGGGCTCCCCTCCCGGCGGAGCAGCGGCGGCTGCTGAGCGTACAGCCGGCCCGGGCCAGGGACACCGGGCACCCCGGAGCCGGGCGACGAACACCGGGCATCCCGGAGCTGGGCCACGGACACCGGGCCACGGACACCGGGCACCCCGGAGCCGGTCCACGGCCAGCGCACCCTGGTCCGACCCACGGGGCTCACACGCACCGGCGGCCGCGGAGCACCCAGCGGGGCCGCGGGCCTGGGCCCTGGGGCTGCGCTGCCCTGAGGAAACCGAATGGACCTAAGTGGACCCTAAATGTAATTGAGATTGGGTGCACGCCCCAAGCTCACGGTATTACCTGTTGCAGAGAGGTGACTACACAGCAGCTGCACAAAATAGGTGTAGTAATAGGGTGAAGTTGCAAGACAATTTTCGCAAAAGTTGGGAATCGGGTGAATTTTATCAGTACAGCTCCTGCATGGTACATGAGGACTTTAATTATGCTGCTTAGGTTTTCTTTGGAAGATCTCTGATAAATGCACTTGTAAAGAAACAGCCAAACTGGATCGGCACCAGGGATCATACGCCTTCATTGGAGACTTTTGCTATTGGATTGAGTTTGTCTCCCTCCATTTTTCTAATAGTATTTTAACTTGTTTTTTGTGTTCAGACAGGTCTGACATTAGTTGAGCTGTTTCAGTCACAAAAGCAGAGTAGGTATCAAGTGTAGTTAGTTCAGGGAAGGCCTTTCCATGCGAATGTATCTAACAGGAAAGGCTGCTTATCTCCCATCCCAGACGTCAAAGAAATCACATGCACAAGAAACCTTGTAAAATTCCTCACTCTGGAAAAGTCATCAATAGAAACTTCTTAAACCCCAAAGCTAAATAGCCATGAGCCAGATATGTATAAGGATGAGAGGCCTCTTTAATATTCTTCATCAAAACACTACTACTTTATTGCATAAAAATTGCTAACATTTTTAGACTATGCATTGCATTATGCACATAGAAATTTATGAGGAAAAGTTTAAGGTCCTATATAGTCTTTATTAACTTTTTTTGATGGCTCCATAACTGTTTCTACTCCCCTGGTTGAGACCCTATGAAAATACAAAATGAGCTTCCTATTTTTATAATCTCATTTTACTGATTGCAGTTTGAAACACTGGCAAAATAGGCCCTCAGTTGTAAAAACATCCATATCTTTTAGGCTTGAATCACCGCATGAACAACACTCTGCAAAGCCTCTTCCTTCCTGAGCAAAACTTTCATTGCTTTTGGTTGCGAGTGTACACTGGGGAGTGCCCTTAGGAATACCTGGCACCCCACTGCCTTTTGGCTGCGTGTCTGGTGGATGGCAGGTCACATGCAGAAGCACGACAGTCTAAACCTCTGCAGAAGTTTGATCAGAGTACACCAACAAAAAAAGGCTGGAAGCCTCTCAGTGCAAACCCAGGCACAGAAGGGGGATGATGGGCACTCATACCTCTCCTCCCAGGCACAGCTGGCATGCACCTGAGACCTGGAACTGAGAAGTGCTTAGACCCAGTCATAGGAACCAGAAAAGGCAGAAACTTCAGTGGTTGGTTCATGTGTTCCCTTCCACTTCTAGAAGAATTACCTTAAAACCACTGCTGCCCACCTTGCCTACCTGTGTGCCAAAGTCACTGTTCCTTAGCTCTGAAAACCTAAAATTCCCTATGAGCATTGCCTCTTCCACTGAATGGGCCTCTAAGGCAAAACCCCATGATAGTACTCATCCAACTAAGCCATTTGGAGTGTTGTATACATTTATGTCTTCTGCATTAATTAATTTTTCAGGTGAACTGGTCTGTGAAACTCAAAATAACTCATTGTCTGTTTCAATTACATAATCATGAACAGTGTGTAAGTAATGGCAGCCTGTTGCTGCAAAAAGGGTCTTAGTTTAAATGAATGAAAGTCACAATCAACCTCCAAGGCCTATAGAGTCAGGCACTGTTCAAACAAAACAGGAGTTTCAGCACTTAGGGAATGACAGTTCTGGTGTCAAATAGACACTGGTTGTGCTGGAAAACTTAGGCATGAAATGATGAAGTCACATTCAGTGTCATGCAGGCTACGCTTCTCCTTTCCCTTTATTTCCTCTCCTTCATCTTCTTCCTCTACCTCAACATGCCTTGGCTTTTGCCCCTCATTTTCCCCAAAATTATTGTTTTGCTTTTATCTAGGAAGCCTTTCAGATGAGATTTTAAAGTTCATGAGTAAATATGGGTGTATTCTCTCCCTCAGAATACATTTGAAATAATTAAGGACAAATACTATGTATTGATGATATACATATATAGGTATTAAAAGATAAATGAAGTGTGATCATCTCCACCTGTACCTGGTATGAGGATAAGTTGCCCTTATATACTATCTTTTTAACAGACTGTGATTAGATTAGTTTCAGACTCTCTCCTTGCCTTTTAACAGGTTTTAAACTTCATAGAAGTATTGTGGGTGCAAGTCTGAAAACTATTTTTAAATTACTGTGCAAGAACTATGAAAGCAGTATGAACAGACACCCTCTCAAAGCATCTTCAATGTTAGATCACACTAGACAATTGCTTTTAGAACGTCTTAATCTGCATTGAAATATAATGAGCCAGAAACATACATTAAGTAGAATGGACCACTTTTACTTCAGAACTGATACCTTCAGACTTTTACATTCTTAGGAGCCTCTAATGACAAAAAGCAGGGGGAAAAGATGCTCTTGTGATTAAGGCACCAAATTAAAACTATAATTTACTTGATGAAACATTTTCTATGTTGTGAAAAACCATACTACATCCAGACAAGTTCAGGATCCAGCTATGCAGGACACCATAGAACCCCCAACAAAAGGGGGTCCTCGGCTGCTGGGCTCCAAATCCTGAGCAGAGCTCAGCCATGGAGAGTTTGCAGGACCTAAGGCATATGTTCCATCTTTTAATCTATTTTATTTTGTTTATAATTGATATTTTAATAGTATTACACCCATGAGGAGGTGTTCTGATGGCTAACTATGTACATATGCAAATAAGTGATGAATCAAAAGATCAGCAAATATATAAAGGATAACTCAAGAAAATAAACAAGCATGTTTAAGTATCAGAAAAGAGACCACCACTATAAGAATCAAAGAACTTACCTCTCAGGGGAACTGCTTTTTGACCTCTCTGGCTGCTTAACTGAGCGCAGCCTGTAGCAAATATAGGGAACTCCTCCCCTTTTGGTGTTTATTACAGAGAAGCAATACTTCCTGCAACACCTGAGTAAATATCCTCTAGGAAAATCACCAAAGAATTTATCTACTGCAAGCTTAGTATTCTTTTGATCATAAATACCATCCACCATAATGAATTATGAAGGATGTCCAAAAGCATAAGTTATTTATTGAATGCATAGGTTTCTCTGGAGCAACCCTGAGCTTTGCCAGATATTTTCTTTAGTTTATCAAGAGCTCTCGGTAACCCCTTTTGAAGGTCTTAGATGCGTGATCCTTGTAATCACATTTAAGGGGCTGGTTAGCTCAGGAGGTTGTTAATAGGATACAAAACCTTTCACATCCAACCCAGATCAGTGCAGATGAAAAGCTGTGACTATTTACCAGATTTTTCATGACCTAACCCAGTTCCTAAAGGAGAAATGTTTGTATTACTTTACAGAACGTGGTTTTCAGGCTTTTTGAGCAGCATGTGTAATATAGAACATTTGATGAACATGAAAATAATTTAAAAGCTCAGTGGTAATTAAGGAATCCAATTAAAACTACAATCAAAATAATTTTGAAATTTCCCACTCCAAAACTGAGTCCACAGTCTCAACAAGCCCATAAGCACAGGTGAGAGTTGTAGTAATCAAAAAGCAGGAATTGCGGGAAAGTAGAGTGATTTAGAAAACTGATAATTTTTCACCTATGTGTGCCTGTATCAGCCACTGTCATTAGACCCAGGAGCTGCATGTCTAGCACAAAAGTCTTGCTTTTGAATGGTGATAGCCTAATTTATGCTTATTGATTTATACCCAGTAGGGGGAAAACAAATTTTGCAAGCAAACATGTGCAAGGCATTGTGTTGAAATTTCACACCTGTTTCTATTTCATGGGGTTTCAGGTAGCAAAGTTTTAGGGTTTTGCAGGTGCTGTTCTGTAACTAAGAACGTCCTAAGTCAGACCCAGTTTGAACTCATGTCTCAAACTGAATTTTTAAAAAGCGCTCTTAAGTTGTTTGTTTGTTTTTTAACAAAATATTAGGAAAAGATGTATTGAAAAATTTGGGATATAAAACCTTCCACAGTTCTAAAAACTTGCAGTAGAGAAGCTCTGGGACTAAGTGACAACTGTAGAGATCTATGATAGAAAATCTCTTCTAGTGTCAGCAGTTACTTAGAGAGTACCCTTATCCTTTTCTTGGAACACACTGATCACTAAAATAACCTTAAAGGATTTTGTGCTTACATGCAGTGATGTCAGCTAGTAAGAAGGTGTTGGGACATCTGAGGATTGCTGTTTTCTGCATACCTGGGAATAACATAAAGTGCCAATCTTGAAAATGTGCAGGTAAAGATCAGAGGTTGTGGTACTGCCATTTCTAAGTGTGCACAACAGATCCCTCAGTCATGACCTGAAAATTGTGGGATTAAAAAACTAAACTAAGCAATAAACAACACCAGTCACGTGGTAATATTGGTCATGTGGAGCATCCTGATAGTTATCTTGTTAATACAGCTGTTCCCAAACTAACTGCTTAGAGATTTCAGATTTGGCACGTCATAGTTTCTTGCAATGTATCTTTGAATTGATTGTACAGATTGTACATATCCTGTAGTAGGAGCACCTGTGTTATGCTATACTATGTGTATTTCTTTACAGTTGTATTTCTTCATAGCCCCTGAAGGTTCAGGTAATTAGCAGTCTAGCATTACGAAAAATACCCATTAAACAAATACCACTATTGACACTACTAAACACAAATGTATTTTGTTATATAAACAGAACTATGAACTAGTGAAGTATAGGCAGCATCAGTATATTGATAATAGATGGAGTTAAATTTATGTTTCATATGTGCTGTATTTATCATCTGTGCTGTTCTTCTATGTACTTACAGAAAAATTAAAAAGAAAAGCCAAACAAAACAAAACGGCAGCATCTTTCTATGAGATCATTTATACTTTTTTTTACACCACAAATTAAAGTGAGACCTAAACTCAGAAGCTATTCTGTATAGTGGCTCTTGCATTATACCTGTACAGCATCTAGCACCCAGTTTCTGAGTTCGTTGCATTTCAGATCCTGTCATTTAACCATGTTTATTAATAGCGCAAATTGCGGTCCTTTCAGATCAAGTGATAAAAGAAGACTCAGTGTCAAACAAATGTGTCTTTTATTCTGCCTCTGAAGGGGTCACAGTACACAAATGGAAGTGTCAGCCAGCAATGACAGATGCCATTTTGTATGAGTGAAAAGAAGAGGGAATCTGTCTTGATCAGCAGCCAGAGCACATCAATTTTTGTACAGGAAGTTGCACATAGGTTCTACCTGAGCAGTGGGTCTCCAAAACACTTGCTCAATTTTCTTCTACTTGGCATGACTTTTTCAGTCAGCATTGGCTAGTGCAGAATGTTCTCCGTTTTCACAATTCCCACAAACACCAATCACAGTTCTTCAAAGTTAAATTTCAGGCATTAAAGGTATTATGATTTATATAAGACCAACTTCCTCAAGACTATATCAGTTCCAGTAGCCTTGACAAGAATCACAGGGCACCAGCTCCTTAGTATGTGGATTAACTGGATGTTGAAGTTACCATTTGGAAAAATTAAGTTTCTAATCCTCATAATATATAAGGAACTTTAAAATTTTATCTAAGTATTCAGCAACAATATGGTAAATAATGATAACCTAAGAAATTTTATGAGTTTTATTTGTCTATGACTTTTTCTTCATACCATAGTTTTTTGTAAAGCCAATACCATGATTTTCAATGGAAATAACTTGTGATGTTTGCAATTTTGAGGCTCAAATTACTATTATTGGACAATTTCAAGTTTGGATCACATAATGTCCAGAATACTTCCAAGGGATATACAGAATGTGTCAAGCAGACTTTGTTCTATTTATTTCTCCCCTATTTTACACTGTTTCAGACATACCAGGAGCTCCCTGTCAGTCTAGATCACCCTTCCCTTGGAGCCAGAGGTAACAAGCACATTGCCAGACTTCACACAGTTCACAAACCCACACTTCATTAATCCCCAACAGCTGCAAAATAATAAACAAATAAATAAAACCTAGAAAATGCTTTTTCTTTCCGCCAAAAGAAGAGACAGGTTTGTTGTATTATACTAGCCCCAAAAAGAGAATGACAACATAATCTGAAAATAACCTGAAGAGCTTGTTTCTGAGTTTTTTTCCATTATTCTGCTTGTACTATTAGAAATTCCTCAGCCTCCTAATCCAGAGGCATACCAAAAATGAGTTTTATAAACAGTTTCCTATTTGTGAGCCTGCCATTAATCTCTGAGGATGTTCCAAAAATAGCCCTTGGAGGATTTGGATTTGTCTTCCTCTTTTTCTTTTTAATCCAGTTAGGGAGTGTAGCAAACAGTGACACAAACAGGGTTACATTTTGAAGGGGTCCGTGCCTGGTTATGTGAGCAGCACAGACACAACAGACATGCTGAGCTCTGGTTTCCTGCTCTGCAGTTTGCTGTCTTCCCAGCTGCTCCTCCTCCTCTGTTCTGATTGATTGTAAACACATGTGAAAAAAAAATCTTGAAAAAAACCCACAAACCACCAGATTTAAAAGAAAGAAAGAAGGAGAAGGGAAGCTGTGTGCCATCCTGATTCTAAACTTTTTATTTGTCTTTGTTACCACGCCCGTGCCCCAGTGCTCTATCAGTTAGCTGGTTGTATCATTTCCAACACTTCATTCTCCTGAATGATGAGAGGGCTTTGTCATCTCATCTGTTAGCAGGAGCAGAAGCAATTCTCCTCTGTTCCCACAGAGCACTTGCAGCATTTCTGCCATGATGGTTATTTAGAGGCAAATTATCATTAGGACTTTTCTAGGTAACGAACCCTTTTTGAAGTAAAACCATGGATTTTTTAAACACTGAGGGCAATTTAAAGCACTGAAGTGAAATACAAAAGGTACCAGTTTATTGCCCATCTCAGAATACCTTCAAATCAAGGCAAAGAATTTAAAACAATGAAAGGTTGTTAAAGCATCAATAATTCTGTGTTCCTGGAAGTATTAATTGTGTATTGATTATTACAGCTGCTGTGCTAAATGGTCCTGATTGCTCTTTCCATGGTCTTCTCCCTCCACTACTTATACTCCCCCAATTTCTCCCATTAGCTGCAAACTTTACCAGGAAATAGCTTTGCTTCTCAGCTATTGTCAGGAAAAAAATTCTTTTGGGAACCAAGACAGTTTGATACAGACTTCCATTAGAAGCATGCCTGGTTTTAATTTCATATTTAATTTTGAGACTTAACAACTTGCCGGTTTCCAATATGTCAAATGGCAGTGGACTGGTTTTATAGATTCTTAGGACTAATGCAAGTTATCCAGAGTGACTGACTTTGGTATTTCATATAAGCTGTTATAGTCAGCAAGGGTTCACCTTTAAAAAATACCTGATAATATATTCTGTCAGAAACACTCATAAGACAACCAAGACAAACTTAATAACCCCCTTATGTTTTTCTGATTAGTCCCCTACTTCTAAAATACATCTTATCTGTACTATGCTATGATTTGTACGATAAAAAATTAAAATAAATATCACAGAATGCATTTGATAAGTTTATATGTAATTTCTACATCAGGTCATACTGGTTTTATTGCTCGTATACACATGCCTCAGATGGTATCTGACATGGTTCAATATGAACTGTAAGTCACAATAACATGGCAAAGTAAATAGTCTGGAGTAAAGAAAATTATTCAATAAGCTCTGAAGGATTCAATAAGCAAGATTTAAATTAAATGCGAAAGCCAACATTCAAACCCCAAAGCCAGCAGTCAAAAATAGTCAAGTCAAAAGTTTTCTCCTTTACATTGTCTAGATAGGAAAGAAGATTGTACTGTGTGTGTTTGTTAAATAATACACCTTTGCAAAGCTGAGGTAAACTTATCTGGCTGTTCCTTAAAACATTTAAGTTGCAATTAGTATAATGGTCCAGCAGTTACTGTGTCTAGCTGCTTTTCAGTGCCAGAGTTACATCTTTAGCTTGTTTTTTTTAAATTGTTTTTTAAAAAGAGTTTGCTGAGGAAACCTGCAGAGGAGCCATAATGGATTTATATTTCTTATGTGGAAGTTTTCAGTCCTGAAAATGAAAATGGTCTTTATGAAGGTACTGTAAGGTACAGGCTGAGTGGCATAAACCTTGCTCCTCAAATTCAGCAGCCTTTATAGCTGCTAATGCTGACCAGAGTCAGGGGAATGCATCAAGGAAAATGACATTTAATTTAAATTCACTCTAAATTATGAGCATCATGTAGGTGACAGATTTTCCCTTACAGAGTCCTGTGTGAACTGGACATTGAACTAATTTTCACACCAGAGCACAGTGTCTCCAGGGATAAGAGAATGGGGCTCAAAGTGTTCCTGGAAGCAGTGGTAGGGCAGTCTCACACACTACTACAAACATAGCCCTGCAAAGAACAGCTTTTTTTCTACGATGTGATCTGTCCTCACTCACTGATAGTCTTAAGCACAGCCTGTCCTAATGACTGTTCTTGACTTTGCAACCGTACATAGTAATGGTCCCCTCATCTAAAGCTGTATGTACTATCTATGTACTATATATAACAATTTATAATAACTAATGCTATTTCCACCTCCTTCACCTATCCATACACAGTTTTGAACCTGCAAACACACTATTTGACAAGACCAGGCAAATTCTCATTTCAGATGTCAAGCCAGACCCAAATTAAGAATTAAAATGAGGCATTTTATAAGGGGTTGTCTTATCTGACCTCTGTCTGTTACAGTGTTTCATGCACCTTTCTTTGATGCAGCTGAAATTGCTCACTGCTGGAGACCCAGTGCTGGACTGGATAGCCCAGAGGTTTGGTTCACAGCTATAAAAATCTGGTGTTCTCACTGCAAGCTTTTGGCCTAAGGATTAGGATGTTTTCCTCCCCTTTTGTTGCCTAACAGTCTCCTGTGCAGAACATCCTCAGTACAAGCCAAGAAGGTCTCCTCTCCCTGTTTTTGCCAAAACACGCTAGTTAATCATTCCTTTCACCCACAATTGAGACAACAATGTGATTTTGTTTGTTTTGCTAAGCCGTGCTGAGGTCAGGGCTGCTGCTGCTGCTTTCCTGTGTGCACTGCCATCCTCAATCAGCCTGTCTAGTGCAAAGGAAGTTGTTCCCGGAGATGGTTTTGTGTCCTGAGGTTCGGGCTTTGATTGTGGCAGCGCCTTACTTAGCAGGCACGGCAGGACGCAGAGGGAAAGCGAAGTCAGAGCAGCGGGGGAGGCTGGTGCTCAGCACCGAGGCACAGCACAGAGCAGGGCCACCCACCGCTCCCCTGCTGCCATCTGACTATTGAGCTCGGATTTCTACCTTTAGGTCTGCTTGAATCCAAGGAAGGGAGCTTTGTGTAGCAAGCAGAAAATTGTCTACAAACTTTCTGCACATATAAACTTTTTGTTTTGGTTTGGTTTTGTTTTGTGTGTGCTAAAAAGGGGCTGCAGCTTAGGAGAGATTCAAAATCTCTCCTAAGAGAAATTTGTGTGCCATTGCCACGCAATGCAAACCTCCTCCTTGCTCCTGTTTGTGAGTGCTGGAAGGAACATTGAGCCTGATTCTCTGCTCCCTGGACCTATCTGACTTGAGAACAAACTCCTAGATTTGTTATGTGAAAGATATGTCATCTGGCTTAATGTTCAGAACGTTACTGCATGCAAGTAATGAAGAGCTACTTAGTAGAGTTGCACGAGGGAGTTCACTGTGGCCCAGTTTTCTGGTTGGAGCAGTACATATGGGTTTCTGATTATCAGATGCACCTGTTAAGATTCACATTCTCAACCCCGATGTCATTCGCGTAAAACTTATGTTGTTTTGAAATGAGGTAGGGACTGGCCTTTGACAAGTAGTACTTTTAAATGAAAATCAGTTATTTCCCTTACTGCATTTTTAGATTTAAGACAACAATAAGGAGCAATACTTTACATTTTCTGGTACTGCTTATTCCTAGGATTTATGAATATGCTGCGGTCTACATGCACATCATGAGCCAACTGCCAAGGGTGTTGCAGTGGAGATCTCTGTGCTCAAAGACTGCAGGCAAGATTTCCATTTTGAAACCTGGTACAGAAGACCCACTGCACATAAAGCAACAGCACAGGTCAGATGGCTGTCTCAGAAGGAGCAAGGCGCAGGATATGATGTGTTTTGCACCTGTTATGCAACAGAGAACTCTTGCCAATTAATTCAGATGGTGTTAGAGAGAAGAGATAACATGGCTTGGATTTCCTGCTCTTAATTTATTGAACAGCTAGGCCCTTGGGACTAATAAAAAGTATTTCATCAACCTGCAGGAGGTCTGTAGTTTCTGATATAACAGAACAATACCAGCTTTCAGAATGGCAAAGTATCATTAACTAATGCAGACCTTGCATAAAGAGCATCTCTGGTGGGCTATTCAAATCAATGTTCTATCTTACCTTCAAACTGTACTCACTGATGGGTAAAATGGTGAATGACAAGGTACATGGGTGAATATTTACTCAATTTCTCACCACTTTGTTTCTTGACCAGCCATGAGAAAACAAGGTAGGAAATAACCTTTCTATCTCTTTTTTTCTGGCACATAGGTGAAAGAAGACTTTCATTTTCTAGGCACTTCTTACAAAGGATTGTATCCTAGGACTTAGGTGACAAGCTGGAGTGTCTTGGGTCCTAAACCATGACTAAGGGAATATGAATATAGAAGACTCTATTTCTCTATGTGTTTACTTAGGAAATAACTGGAAAAAACTCATAAAAGAGTAAGTTGTTAGTTTCTTCTCTGCACCTTCATTAATACAAATTGGAAGAACAGGTAATACAATAGAAAGTCTTCTGGCATGACAACAAATTCTCAGAATCTTCTCAGTTTCAAACTAATAAATAAATCAAATGTTCCATATTCATGAAGATGGCAGTACCACCTTACAATGCTTGCTCTGATGCCAGGTGCAGTTTAACCAAAACATAGAGACTTTTTTTTCTTTCACCTGGGGGCAGAGGGTTGCTCTAAAAGTGGTAACATTTTCCTCCAAAAGGCCATTGAAAAAAAAGAAAATAAAAGTTAATATTCTTCAAAGAACTGTTTGGGTTTTTTTTTTTATTAGTTCTAGCTTGTACCATATTTATTGAGCTTCTCAGTTATAGAGCCTGTACTTAAGCTCAGATGATTATGCATCTTCCATTCTGCAGTCTTCTTGCACAGGTGTGGTAAGATGGATTTATCAAGATACCAGTGGAGTTATGATCAGATAGACCAATGAAGTACTGTCCTGCCTCATCTCAGTAGGTGCACCTCTTCTCTTTTTTCAAAATAGGCATCTCTGTCTTCAGTCTGTAAAGATTGTTTCACAATATCATGAGATTCAGTATCAGTTTTATCATGAGATTCATGACTGAACGCCTTAAATCAAACTGCAGACATGTTTTTAGCTGAAGTAGTCATGCTCCCTTCCATAGACAGGAGGCTGTACCTCTGAGTTGTGAGATGTGTCACACATGAGATGCATCTTACAGGAAACTGAGAACTAAACAAAACCTGTTTAGTTTGCAAAGTAGCTGATGTTGCCATTTGTAAAAATCCTCTGTGCTGGAGCGCCTGGTGGTGAAGCTCCCCAAGACAGAATTAAGTGCTTACAGGCAAAGGCATGGTGGCAAATCAGAATAATGTTCAACTCCAGCCTTCAAACATCTCCTGAGAAGTCAATAGAAGTCAATGTGATTCATGTAGCTTCCAGGCAAACTTCACTGGCAACAGCTTTCTTAAGATTCTGGCTGGAGCTGCTAAAAAAATTAATTTCACCTTCTGTCAGTTTTCTCTGAGTCTCCTTCACATTTGTTTCCTGGGGTCAAAGCCTCAGGTTCATTGTAATCCAGGTCGATTGCTTTTGATTTCCTTTCCAGCACCTCACAGACTGCTAGCAGGATAAGGGCCTCTGCTTCTGATCTCTAGATAGCTCTAAATACTTTCCTTCTCATGTGTCATATGTTCTGCAGTTTCTAAATGCACCTAAAAGTGGGATCATCCATCACACTGATTATAGTTTATAACTTTGGGTCTACAACCTACCTTGAGCAGCTTCTTATTCAAGAAGAGAAACAAGAAAATTATGTTAAGTAGACAGAAGAAATCTTTGTCCAGTTATATGTAACCTTGATATTTATTTTCTTTATTTTGATCATTTTTGTGTTCCATGAAATCTTTCTCAAAGGAGAAAACTTCACTTGAAGTGGTAATGGAATATTTTTATTTACTTTTTTTTTTCATGTGTATTGGATACTATTTTCTCTATTTACTATTTTTCTGTATTTGAATTTCTGGGTTGGGGTGTTGCTCTATTTTTTCCCTTTATTTTTTCTCTCTTTTTTTTTTAGCTTTTTTTTCCTCCCTATCTTTCTTTAGAACCAGTAGAACAAAGGCAAAAATGTGGAGGACAAAATTCAATTTTAAACAATGCTTCTCAATGTCAAGACAGCTTCACTCTCAGTTCTTCAGGAGGGTGACTTGCAGAGAGTCCAACACAGCACTCTGAGTCCACAACACCATTTTTATTCATTTCACACAGTTCTATAGACAGTGCCGAGCTGTCTCCAGAGCAGAATTAGGTCTGCATTGCTATTGAATGACCCAGAGCAGCAGCATCAAAGATTTTTGCAAGTAGCTCCTATTAATGCTAATAGGAATGTGACACAATAATTTCTCATGTGCAGATGAGGCAACAAATCCATTCAGTTGCAGGATAAAATTACTGTCAGTGTATGAGGAGCTACAGAACCTGAACCATTTAACAACAGCAACAACTAACAGAACAATACTTTGGCTAGCTTGTACCATGCAGGCTAAAATCAGTACAGGTACAAAGATAATGCAGCGTGTTCCTCTGCTTTTCCACCTCTGCCGGGAAATTTTTTGTTTGTTCTGTCATATTGGTAAATTGCAATAGCATTATCCCTTGCTTCCAAGAAAACCTTGGAATGAGCAATATAAATATTTAGCTCATTGTAAGGGCAGAACTGAAAAGAAGACAATGAAAAAACCCCAAAAAAATCAAGAAAGAAAAGGCATTGGTTACCTTTGCTTTGGTAAAACAAGTAAATTCTGCTTTCATTTGTATAAGCAGATATTTCTGTCATATATTCATGCATACTTATCTGTAGTCCTCAACAAGTTGCTCTTCAACTATTTTCTTTTTTTATAGTGTGATTTTATAGCTTCTTCCCAACAAATATTACTTGTTTACAGCTGTGCTCCTTCCATCAAAATAAAGCAAAGATTCTTCTGAAACCCTGCATCTTTACTTTTCTCTGGGAACCAGTCTTACCAGTTTGTCTGTCAAATCTCCAACTCCTCAGTTAAAAAAGGGTAACACTGAATAGGAGCATTATAGGGACAACTGTGAGGAAGATTCAGATCTCTTAGCTCGTTAGTACAGGACATGTAGATATCTAAACCAGGAAAAAGACAGTAAAATCAAATGTTGCTAGACTTCTGAAGATGCTGCAAAGATAAATGAGATTATGGGTCATGGATGTTTAAATGTTTCATGTGTGCCCCTAAGAGGCAAAAAAATGTATTGTTCAATTCTGCCATGTGTATATTGGTGATTAAACTGCTTTATTATGACAATGTGTCTGGTGCACGATGTGAACCAACACAAACTTCCCAGAGGCACTCATCAGGTGCAGTGGTGGTGGGTGGCTTCAGAATGCCATCCTCTCCTGGATATATCCGCCCAGTGAAGGGGACCAGGATGCCTTGCTGTTTACAGCTGGGGCATGGGGTTGAATGGGCTCATGGAGGGGGACAGACTGGCTGAGAGCACTGCAAGGACAAGCTGCTCCTCAGGTTTCTCCCTACCAGTGCAGTGGGAGTGCTTATAAGACATCCCAGAGGCAGACCTACTGACTAGACAGCAGGACTTGGGAATGCCCTTCAAGGGCCCTGTCTGGGCCGCTCTGTCAGGGCAGCGTACCTGAAGCCATAGGTGCCTCCCAGTGGGCACGCAGCCTTGCCTAATGGATATAGCGGCAGCATTTCATATTGGGAAAGGCAAGTTAGCCAACTCAGATAATTGTTCTGCTTACATTTGAATGTAAAAAATGGTGCTGATGCAACAGCAGTTGCAAAATATAAAGTATGACTTACTGCTTTAGCCTAATTCAAAGCCAATGAAAAGGACACTATAAAAGACACCAGCTAAGACAAACCCCTCATGGTGCACTGAAATAAAAGTCACGCCTCTGCAAATCAGTGGGTTTCTTGATGGTCTGCTTTGATACTGGCTGCTCTTGAGTCCTGAAGAACATGTGAAGAGTTCTGTCCTGCTGTCTGAACTGAGAACAGTGCCAATGAGAGTGAAGCTCAGAGTGGCTCCTCAGTGTTTGAGGACTTACCTTATGCAGCCCGTGGGTGCCTTGGAGGTCTTTCAAGAAGCTGAGGATCCCAGACAAAAAACCAAACCAAACCAAACCAAAACAAACAAGGCATTTCTTGAGGAAATGAAAGGTGAGATAGTACATAAAGGAAGAGTTGGCCAACCACAGCTGAAGAAGCTCTGCAGGCACTAGAATAAGCTAACAGTCATACATTTCTTGTCACTGCTACATGAAATTTATCTCTGTGTGGTTTTCTGTATACATTTTAACATACAGCCAGAGACCTAGCCCAGGGAATGAGTCTGGGACACTCATGGTGTGTGAGTCACAAGGAAAGAAATGTAGCTGCCAGAGATAGAGAGAGCCATGACTGAAATCCAGAGGAAATACAGAAAGCAAAGTGTGTAACAATTGTCCAAGCATACCTACATAGTTCTGTTTAAATTACTAGAAATTACTAACCACATAGGTTTGGACAGTCACACACCACAGATCAGCAGTGCTGCAGTGGAGCTTGGACCGCAGTGTGCTCACTCAGCATGACTTTCCAGATCAGTGGAAAACACATAATGGCTGTGACTCCAATTGTTACTACAATTTCCTTTGCTGCATCAGCTGACAACACATATTTATGCCTGCCCAGCCATACAGGACTGCAGGAAGTCAAGACCAAAGCAGTAAAGTGTATTTGACAACCAAGGCAGACTGATAGATATGAGATCCATATATTGAACAATGTAAGAAATATACATGGCAATTTTTAATTGAAATCATCTGAGGCAAAGGGCCAAACTTTCACATGCTTTTTGCATGAGACAATAGGCTCTGGGGTAGTTAAAAAGAGCCATGATATGTCAGGAAACTAAGACAGTGGGGACTGCTGTAAGACTGCCTAACAGACGTCCTGCTTCCACTGGGAAAGAAAATTGGACTATGGAGACAAGACAGAGAGCTGCACCAAAGCTACAAACAGGAGAGAGTGCAGAGCCTGCAGGAGAAACAGAAGTGTTTCCTTGATCCTGTCTGGCAATCCTAATGGGAGCAGTGCAGGTTCACCCAGCCAGGCTAGAACTGTGAAATAGTCACTAGAATAACAGACTCTGTGTGACAGAATGAGCTCTTTGGTCTTTCTGGTTTATGAATAAAAACAAGCATTTAACATTTATTTTGAGACCCAGTGTTAGTACCTAACATGCTCAGTGTCCTCCCTTTTATAGACCTGGTATGCTCAGTATTCCCCCTTTACAGTGCTGTTGGATTGTTGGCTGATGGAATAACTGGTTTCAGTCCAGTGACTTTTACCAAATTTTTAAAAATTTGATTTTAATTGCTGTGTTAAAGAGTCACCAGTCAATGAGTGGCCAGGATACCAATGGACATTCAATAAAAATATAGAACAGCCTCTCATCTCCATAGGCTAAAGCCATGTACGTGTGGTCTCCATTCCCACATCCCCCCAGCTAACCAGCTAGCAAACTAAACTTGGGGGTTTACCAGCGTTAGTGTGTACATTATGATATCTCTGCAGGCAGGATCACAAGTATTATTTGTTTTAATATTCCAAGCATAATAATACAGGGTTTTTAAACCAAACTTCGTATTTAAATGTGTGCATCTGTACATATACTGTGGGTGCATAGGAAGTGGTTTGTAATTCTGGATGGCATGAACCAAAGCAGTACCTTCTGTTCAGGAAAAAATCATACATAGTGAACCATAGTGAACAAATACTCCAAAGCAATAGAGAGCAATACTCCAAAGCAATACTCCAAAGCAATACTCCAGAGCAATAGAGAACCACTGAGTGCTTCGAGAAAGCCAAGGCTCTTTATGACACCAAAGCACAGAAAAGCCAAGTATAAGCTTTCATCAGTGAATTAATAAGTTGTCAAAGTTCTGACCACTGCTAACGTATCTTTGTATGGAAGAGGAACCAGAAAAGCTTTTATCTCACTCCCTGAGCACTGAATCATCTTTTCTGCCTACATTAAATATCTACTGAACTAATCTAAACCTTCCATAAATGTCTCTCTTCCTTTAAAGAAGGGGATTTTCTCTATTAGTTCTGCCTTCTTTTTTATGAACCAAGATAAATGTGAGTTGTTAACACATTTTTCAAGTACGCAGGTTTTCAAGCTTGAAAAATCAAGCTAAGTACATCAGTAAGAAGTCTGCATACAGCACACACAGCATCTCTGTCACTGGATTGTAATTTCTCCACTCTGGGATTAAATTCCAATGGACCTTGTCCAGCAAGTCTCACACAAAGTAACTAATGAAGAGAGACTATACCAAAATACAGAATTTGGCACAAGAATGAAAGATTACATTTAAGGGACTGATGTGTCTCTTGATTCCTATCATATTTAGCTTGTAATTACTTGCTGAAGTGTTAGGACACAAAGGAAGAAGTCCAGGAGGTCTGCCAGCTCTGTCCTTTCCCTAAGTGCCCAGCTAAGCTCTTGCTTCCATCCACTCAAACCCCTTTCTGAAATCAAATCTCTATGACTCTAAGCAACTTTGCAAACTCATCAACACTTCTTTTAAAGTATTGCTTATGAAAAAAATAATAATTCTCCGATGAGCAAGAGATTTAGTTTTCCAAATTATATCTGCATATGAAAATATAGATGTTTTCTGCACAAACCCTTTTGTGGCTAAATTCTACTTTTCTCAATATTTGACTTCCTTTCAGGGCTATTGCATTCTCCTTAGCCATTGCTCTACGTTTGAGAAACACCTTGATACCCCTGGCTGGCTGTGTGGCCCAAGCCATGGCACAGTCTCCTTTCCTCTACAGGTTTTCCTCAGACCAGGAGAGTAGCCATTAGGATGACGAGCAGCCTTCCGCCCTGCTGCCCTTTCTCTTGGGCCCTTCCACAAGTACACGTTAATACACAATAACCAAGGAAGTATTTTAAACATCTATGCTGCCCATTCATGCATGTAAGCCAGAGTTTCCAGATGAGGTCTGCTTGGTGTGAAGTGCACTGACAGGTCTGCAGTGTCATCTGGCCTCTAGAAGACATCTACTGAATCAGTAGGATTTCCAGATCCATGAGGAGACATGATTGCAATTTCAGCTTGCAACATCTAAATGAAATGAACGAGACTGTTCATGCTCAGTTGGAGGTCTCCCCAGGGGGCCAAGAAGGCTGATGGCTTCCCAGATTTCAAAACACTGTGGCCAGCAGGACTAGGGAAGTGATTGTCCCTCTGTGTTCAGCACTGGTGAGGCTACAGCTTGAGTACTGTGTCCAGTTCTGGGGCCCTCACTTCAAGAAAGACATTGGGGTGCTGGAGCATGTCCAGAGAAGGGCAGTGAAGCTGATGAAGGGTCTAGAGAGTAAGTCATATGGGGAATGGCTGAGGGAGCCTGGGTTGTTAAGTCTGAAGAGGAGGCTCAGGTACCTTATCATTCTCTACAACTACCTGAAAGGACGCTGTAGCAAGCTGGGCGTTGGTCTCTTCTCCCAGGTAATTAAAGACAGGACAAAAGGATACAATCTCAAGCTGTGCCAGGGACATCAGGAAAAATTTTTTCACTGAAGGGGTGGTTAAGCACTGGAATGAAATGCCCAGGGAGATGGAGTGATCATCCCTCGAAGCGTTCAAGAAACCATGGGATGTGGCACTTAGTGCTTTGGTTTAGTTGGCACGGTGGTGTTCCGGCAAAGATTGGACTCAGTAATCTTGGCGGTATTTTCCAACCTTAATGATTCTATGCTTCTCAAGGGGCATGGCAGGCTGCAGAGTGCCTGGGTTTTCCTTATCAAACCCTCTGCGCTTTTCCCAGTAAGTGGAAGAAAGAAGAGCCAAGACCTAAAAAGCCTTTCCTACAGAGAAAAGCATTCCTGCTTCAGGAACCACTGGTGCCATTAGAAATCAGTTTTCAAGCGAAGGAGGTGATGGCCAGCAGTGAGCAGGGGTCAGCAATGATTTCGCCTCCTTGGTGCCTGCAGCTCTGCGGCAGGAGCCCTGGCCCAGCAGGGGGCAATCCCAGCAAATAGCTCAGAAATCAGTGCTGCTGCTGGGGTTCAATGCCCTTGCAAAGGTGGAAGGTTGAAAAAGCTGTACAGGCACAGCTCCCCGGCTGCTCACACCTCCCCATGACCCCTGCTGCCTGCACCAGCCTGTGAGTGAGAGTGAGGTGGGAGCTGGGAGCATGGAACATCGGGGAATGGCCCCATTTCTGCCAGTTTGGGGTCAGCGTCTGACCTTGGCAGTTCTGCGGCTTTCAAAGGTTAGGAGATCAAGCCCTGCTGGAAAGCAGAGTTCTGAAAAGTAGCCAAATTCTGCAGATGTGGGAATATGGAAAGATCCTGATAGAACCATGTTATACCTTTTTTATGCCTCTCTTATTTGCACACCTCATTTGTACAACTTCACATCTTTTCTAGGCCTGCCTGGAAGAATATTTGCAAATAAATGAAAAGCAGAGCAGCTTAGTAGTCACAGTTTCTGGGTGCTTATTTCCGCTGCTAAATGAAGTGACTCACTTCTAAGCTTCCAAGTACACTGTGTGTACTTTCCCACGCACTGGTACCAGCAAACATTTTTACTGTAAAGCATATTAGCTACACATAAGCTTTTTTGTCTATAAAATAATGCAGTGTGTGCAATCCCCTGCTCATCTACATAGGTATTTGTTTGTTTGTTATTCTATGCAGTTGTTAGCACTGAAAGCCAGAGATATCACAGAAATCATGCAATACCAAGTGTCACTACATCGCTTTTCTATATAGAAGGGGACTTAACTGTTCTTGGCAGTATAAGCATACATGTTATATCACAGAAAAAAAAAGAAACAACGTACCTATTTGAGGTAATGATTCAAGAATGCATTTGACATTCCCTCCATCAGTAGCACTGCTCAGCAAACAACTTAGAACAGTTGCAGTGCAGTAGACAAACCTGGCAGAGACAGAGTCATGGATGAATGCTGTGAGGTCTGCAGTCTCTTGGCCAGCCAAAGGTGATTAACAGTAACAAAGATTTGTGTACTGTTCCTTAAAAGCTGCTGCAGGAAAGCAGGCTGGACAGGTCAGAGATAATTCCAGGAAGCTCCAGTAAGTGGAGATCTATAATATTAGAAGGGTCTCTTCTAGTGACACCCCTTGTTCCATGTGAGAAGGAAGCCATTGCCTGTGCTGTCTTGTGATTGTCACACAGGCTGTCATTTATCCCATGCTGCCAGTGGGTTCAGAAGGGAATATTCAATGGTGTTTGAGGTACATCTTCTGGTATTTTATCTCTGTACTTTTAGTGACAAGATAGGATGCACAAGAACCCTCAACAAAGGAATACAATTGCTGAACTTGTTTCTTCACCCCATCTTTGGAGTAAATCTACTAAAATGCAAGTCTTCAAGTAATTATTTACCCCAACCCTCCTACAAATATACATGTATGTATGTATATAAATATATATATGTGTATGTATTCCATATAATTTCACTAAGTGTCCTGGTGCATTATGTTTTACCTATGATCATCAATGCATAGTCAATTCAAATGTTAATGACATTTAAGAATTGTTTAAAGCTGAGTTCATGATTAAGTACTTTGCTGGCTCATTCAGCAATATTCCTTCATTTCACAGTTAGCCTAATGTGAATTAAAAAATCTTATCAGATCATCAAGCACATCTCATAAACCCTACAAAGAAGGAAATAATCACTAGAGAACCAATTCAATAACAGTTGGGTATTGAATTAATTAGTAGAACAAGAAAGATGAACATAAAACTTCTACTAGAAATAATTTCTACAGAAATCAATAATACCATTAATACATTGACCATATAAGGTGGCTTGTTTTTGTAAACTCTTACACTGTGATTTTTATTTGAAGAATTCTTCACAACATTTCTTAAACCAATTAAACAAATATTTTTGCTTCATGTCACAGTGTGTTATTACTTGGCTTTCTCTTACTTAGGAAAAGAGACAAAGAAAAATCTAACAATGCCAGTGATACAGTGAAATGACTGCATCATTTTGAAGTTTGAATATAATGCAAAAATACCCTTTCAAACTATTGTAGTTATGCACTGTGTGTGCCATTTTGCTGTGTATAGTGACTGTTGCTGAGGGCTTCAGACACTGTCAAGAAAACATTTTGGGCACATGTATAATCACAGAAATATGTACTAATATTTTTGTACTTTCTATCATTCTCTACTGAAAGAACAAGAAAGGAAAATAGTGTCTTTTTCTCATTGGGAGGAAAGGGATGGTAAGAACAGACTAGAAACAGACAGATTATTGGAAATGCCATGATGGGATGATTCACAGATAACTGCAGAGGTGAATTATTTCTACTGCTCAATTTAAAAATCAGATATTAAAATAATAATTATGTAAATAAATGGATGTTGTTCTGATACCACTGCAAGAATGAAGAAAAAACCCAAACCAAACAAACCACCATTTTAAGTCAATTTGGATTTTTTTTCAGGGTAATGTTTGTTGGGGGGGGGGGGGGGGGAAGTACAAATGTCCTGAGTTACAGCCAGTCATTATATGCTCACAGAATTGGAGACTGGCACTTTCCTGTCCCCTCCTCATGCGGAATTGCCCTTTCCCCAGGACAGTCTATTCATAGTACTCTTGTTTTCTGATGTGTTCCCAGCTCCTTCATATTAATTACAGTGGGGCATGTGACTACGGTTCTTGTCATGCCAGGCCAGAAGAAACTCCTTGCCATCAAGTCATATATGTCTGGTGCAGTACAAAGGGCAGTGGATGTGCTGAGCCTTGGACATGAGCTGTGTCTGAGGCTGTGTCTATGGAGGTCACCTGCTTTAATACAGATGGACATCTGAGGTTGAGGTGTTGGCTGTGAAGTGCTTCATGTTATTATACAAAATACTCTTTAGAAGAAAAAAAAAGGTTGAATCTGCATTTATGTGTGCCATTGGTTTCTCAACTTGCCACTCTGTACTTCGTGGACAGACAGACCCCACAGCAAATACAGCCTGCAGCAACAGCCCACACTGTTGACCAAGGGTGTAAGACATGGTAGATCACAAAGAACAAAGTTAATGTATGGACTGTGGAATAATCTTCTTGCTTCTCTGAGAATATCTTGTCATGGCATTCGCAATTTTAAGATATCCTGGCTTCTGGAAGCTTTTCTCTTTACACTGTTGAGTGTTCTCTCCTTCCAAAAACTTAGGTCATTTTGTCCAAGGAAAATTGCCTTCAAACAAAGAAACATCAACTAAAGTTCTTTGAAAGAATTCAGCTGAAGAGAATTCAGCACATTATATCTAGGGCAGAACATGCTGGTCCCAGCACTTACATCCTCCTCTGTGGTCATCCTGTGGTCCATCTTAAAGCCTTGCCCCTCTTCATGTGTTGCCTACTGGGGTTCTTACTGGTGCTGAGAGGGTGATCATTAGACTTTAATTTCCAAGTATGACCTCCTCTGGTAGGTCCACATCTCCTCAAAATCCAGGCAAATCAGATCCTCCACCCCAGTTCAGCAGGGACCACATCCAGTGGGGAGTGCAAACACCTCCTCCACATGGACTGTCTCTGCCATCAGGACAGTTACTGAATGTGCTACAGACACATGACACAGTCCAGGTAATCTGTACTGCACCAGGGAGATACCTGGCATCAGGGAGGACAAGTTCAAACCTGGTGAGGATGCCTGCTCAGGAAGGAGAATATGAACAACAAAGAGATTATGACTTTGGACATTGTAGGGAGGAAGAAGGGGCAAAAAAGGCAAGTGAAATGGCATGAGTGAAAACACTGACTTTCTTACAGAATGGAAGTGCGATAGTTGATCCAGATAAAAGTTAGAAATACTAATTAAAAATACATTTTGGGGGGCAACTTTAGGCAGAGTAAGTTGTTCAATACTTTGAAGGTGATATCACTTCTGTTATGAAGGTCTGTTTTCCTTGGAAGGAAACACGCAGGGTATTTCATACTGCCCCTAAGCCTGGAAACAGTTATTGCAGTACCCTGGAACAACCATGGAAACATTTAGACAGAACCTCTGTTAGTTTTATACAGTCAAATACTTGAAGTCTCTTCTAGAAGCTGGTTGACTCCCCAGTTTTCACACAGGGCTTACCCACAGGCCGTGAATTGGGCTCAGTGTTTTGCAGTTGCATTCTACCTTTGAACTTGGTAATTCTCTCATCTCTTAATCTTCTTTTCTGTAGGAACTGGCAGCCTGCCTGGCTTTAAGCAGAAGCTCTGGCAATGATTTTGTATTTTGTGTGGGTGGGTGGGGGTTTTGTTTGTTTTTTTGGAATTTGTTTTTGGTTTTGTTTATTTTATTTTATTTTTAGGGCACTGCTCAATCTTGCATTTTGCATCTCCCTTTCTGACATTCAGCTGCAATGACAGAAACTGGGAAGCAAACAAGTTACAGTCAGTCCAGTCGGCCTCACAGACAGAAGCAATTATTTCCCAGACTCCCATGAATCGCAAGATTTCCTCATTTGGCATTTGGGAAAAAACTACAGTGGCAGCTATATATCACAGCTGTCTATTGTGGCATGATGAACAGGTATTTCCAAGGACCACAACTGACGCCTGGGGTCATTGCATACAAGATTCAAGGTTTCTGTCCTCTGATGAGATGTTGTGCACTGCTTCCTTCTGCATGGACCTGGCAGACACAGCAGTCTTCCTTGCCTGTGCCAGTTTACTTCCATGTCAGATACGTTCAATTCACATTTGGGTTTTCTGTTCTGACATAAGTTTTTGTTGGCAGGTTTTAAAGTGTGTGTTTTGAGACATAAGAGAAAATCTGGACCATCTGTGAATTAAATTAGAATTGAGATCTTCCTTCCTGAAGCCATAGGTTTTTGAACACTAAACTCATGGGCTTTGTTATGGGAGTTCATTTCTTTTCCCTTAGAAAAGCCCCTCAGAATCTTTCCCCAGACTACTAAACAAGAGTAAGAAATCTTTTATCGTTCTTCCAGTGTGGCCTCTGAAGAACTTTGGCACATCGCCCCGATGTCAAATCTGTCTCTGCTCCCTGAAACACATCCTAACTCTGCTGTGGTTCCTGATTCCATCCATCCAGTAAGGTACCTGACCCTCTTCCTCACAGTGCAGAGGAGGATTTTCAAGGGTATGAAGAACATCTACGTCACTCCTGCAGCATCACATGAAGTAAACTCTTACCAGGCATGCTGTGGATGAAAATAGCATTGACTGTATGATGACAACAGAGCTTTTGACCTTGAGATTTACTTTCCTATTCTTTAATGTTCCCATTGCTTTAAAGTGATAAAGATCGTATAAAATATTTCATTATTTAATTTCTTTCTTTTGTTGAACAGAATCAGTGACATCTCAGTCTCACAGGAACTGAAACATTAGCCTCATGGGAAATTTGTTTACTGCTAACTCTTCATTATGTAAGTTATTGAACAATAGCTTGAGGCGTGGGGGAGTACAGTGGGGAGATACAGAGGTTGCTCAGTAAGAATTAGGTTGAATCCAGAAGTCTGTTAGATGTGACCATGTTCTGCATGTGCCAGACAAGACCTGGCTGTGTGTGGGGAAAAAAAATTGCTGTCCTAACTCTCCAGGTAACAGAAATTCAGATCAGACAGATCCAAGCCTCTATCTTCAGTTTGCCAGGATATATTAGTGCACGCAGATTGCATGCAAGATAAGCTACATTTTGTCTTGCTCTACAAGCAGGCTCGGCCCACTGTGTCTGACATGGAGCAATGAAGGAGTTGGAATTGCTGCTGGATGGAGAGGAAGGACCTGGGTGCTGTAATGTCTGCAGCTGCCCTGCTGTGTCAGAGACATGCATGTATTGGCCAGATGTGCCCTGCTGGGTCACAGCCAGATAACCAGCTCTCTCTCACTATCAGCTGGAGCTGCTGTCTGGGGAGTACACACAGAAGCCTGGCTTCATTTTGTGTTCCATCCTCCTACACATTCCCAGCGTCCATGACTGCTGGATTAGGGATTTTAGAAAGACTATCCCAGACTAAACCTCTTAAGATCTCCTTGTGGACTTGTTCCATGTAAGTTCTACTGAACCTACTGACTCTGTTTGCCTCTGAAACCTCCCATGGCAACAGGTTCATTCAACTGGTTGCTACCTGCTGTGTAAGGAAGTGCGTGCTCTTGTCTGCTTTAAACTCACCTCCTGCTTGTGTCATGAAGCCCTGCAGTCCTCGTGGGTGCCTTCCAACTCAGGATATTCTATGATTCTATCATAGTACTTGGATCAGGGGATTTTGTGAATAACACATCTGCATTAATTTTTTCTGTGAACTTCACAATCTTGTAAATGTTGAGCACCTCCTCAGTGGGTGAATTACAATTGCCTTATGAGGACAGAGTAGACGGCTGAACTCTCCTCCAGTGCCCCACTCACAGAGTGGTGGTGTTCTTACCTCTCCTTGTAGGGCAGGTCTCCCACCTCTCTGCCCCCTGGGCTGCCCCTGCCCCTTCCACGTGTCTCTCCTGAGATGTGCACACGAGACTCACTGGAGATGTGGGTGTGCAAACACAAGAAACATGTAGCACCAACTCTCCATCTATTTTTCAGTAGTGTTGCTATTGTTAGGCAATGTTTTGTTGTCTGTCTTGCTTGCTGCCACACATTGAGACAAGGACTTTAGGGCACCTGAAGTCCAAAGTTCTCCTTCCTGTACTGGTCCTGCCAGTTCATTCACCAGCATCTGGCATGGATTGTGTATCACTATCCATAAGCTTTGTCCATCTGCAGACTCAGAGGTTTCACTGTGATTGATGAAGACATTGAACAAGACCAGTCCCAGAACTGGTCCACACTGCTGGCTTCTCCTGATCTTAAAAAGTGATTGTTAAATAATACCACTTGCTTCTTCCTCCTTATTCAGCTTTCAGTCTGTAAAAGGGCCCTTACTCCAACCCTATGGAAATTTAATTTCTTTAATATTTTTTGGGAACAAACCCAGACAATACAAATTGTGAAGGTGCTGGAAATGATGTTCTGTTCCCCGGTTTGGCTGATTCTTAAAACAAGTTTGTGTCACCTGGTGATGTAGGTTTTGCTAGATGGCAGGTAACACCAGCACAGCAGGCACAGTGAAAGCTCTTATTATTGTGAAGATATGAAATGGGAAAGTGACACAACAGAGAAAACCATTACTGAGAAGAAGAAAATTTTAGCTGCCATCCAGAAAAGGAAGGGAATGGACAAATTAAAAATGTGGGGTTGGAAGATGCAGTGAGTAAAGTTAGTTAGAAAAGCAGCTGCCATCAGTTACCAGTGGCTGACGTACAGGTACCTGTCAACTGTGAGGTTTCAGAGATGCCCAGTCAGCCTCCCTAACACTATCTGAGGAAGCCATAAGCACCAGTAGGTTAGCAGGATTTGGGCACTCTGTGATAAAGAAAACCAGTTATTTAGAACTCTCTTTCACTGAAATTTTCAAAACCTTAATGCTGTATCAGCTTCTCTGGGACATCACTTCACCTCCTGGTTTAGACATATCCTACCAGCAAAGCAAACAATTCCCCAAAAACCCAAACGTTAGATTTTAGACTTTTTTGGCCACACAACAAAACATATACCAACATGAAGCAGGGCATCAGCGAGAGACAGTCTGAATACCCCGTCTGTGAAAGGGGTTAAAAGAGATTCAGCCAAACAAAGCAATCTTTGGGAAAGAAATAGACATAGAATGATACTGACATTGCTAAGTCTTTATCACACACATCTGCATAGAATCATAAAATATGAAAAATGGTGAAAATAGAAGTCAAAGGCAAAAGTATATGGGAATCATTAATCAATGATAAAAAACAGAAGGATATAAGACAAATGAAAAAGAGCAGAATAATGACTTTGACACTTTATCACATTAGAGTGTTATATCACTTAATAGTAAAAAGAAAAAAAAAAGGAAAAAACCCAAACCAAAACAAAATAAAGAAAATTTTCATACCAGCACAGTTGATTCCTTTGGTCATAAACTGTGGGGAATGAACAAGGATTGTTCCTACAACAGAAAATGGGGCAGCTGCAGAGGGTAAAGCTGGAGAGACACCTTTTACAAGGGCACGTAGTGATAGGACTAAAGGAAATCTAATACTAAGGGGAATCACTTTAAAATAGAAGAGGGTGGGTTTAAATTAGGTTTGAAAAAGAAATTCTGTACTCTGACAGTGGTGAAACACCAGATCACGTTGCCCAGAGAAACTGTGGATGTCCTGTCACTGGAAGTGTTCAAGGCCAGGTTGGATGGGGCTTGACAACCTGGTCTAGTGGAAGGTGTCTCTATTCGTGGCAGGGGGTTGGAACTAGACAATCTATGAAGTCCTTTCCAACCCAAACCATCATGTGATTCTTACTAAGTTGCTATTGTCCGGTTTTAATTTCTCACTAATTGTATTGCCTGACATTTTAACTAAGTATCTTTATTTCCTAAATAAAATGAACCTGTGCTCTGAGCAATCTTAATTGCCTCCAGATGCTCACTGATAGGCATCAGGTCACAGTCACTAGTCTATAAAAGGTAACAAAAACATTTCTAATGTATTACTGTTCCACATTTTTTATCTGATAATTTGACAGTATTCAAATCATGGAAATAAAATATCTTTTCTCTCTTATTTCTTCTCTCTCTCTTACAAAGCTTTTTTTGCCTCATATAGAGAATTTCCTTACAGAAAAAAAAAGGTGAAGATAGATTGTTAGTGCATCATATTGTCAGCAGATACTGAAAGTAGCCTTTTGTCAAGGTGTTTCTGGGTGATATTTGTCTCTCAGTCTGTAACAGTACACTAGAAAAGCTTTCCTAGGACATGTTATGAGAACACTTGCTATACAGAGAGGGTAAAAGGAGGGGGATGACCTTATAAAATAAAGTAAACTAGGATGTTCTCTAACACTAGTCTTTTTGCTTTTCCTAGAAACATCTTTTTATCTCCAGCTTATTGCACCCATTAGAGGCACAAACAAGTCAGCAAGCCTCTTTGCTCACTTTTTACCTTGTTCTTAAACCATCTTGGAAATAGATTCTCTATGAGAAGACACGAAGCACAGAAACATGAAGCACAGAAACTCCCTTAATTATATTATATATGAGGACCCTGTAGCAACCTTCTCTGCCTACCCTGTTCTGTACAGAGCACAGATGTGTCCCTGCCATGCCTCTCAATTACACCTGCCCTGCCATCACACCCTCCCACTGGTACCTAAGTACTGAAATAAACCTTCCTTCACAACCAGTATCACCTTTCTCCTTCCCACTTTCTCCCCCATCTCTCCATGCTCTGCACCACAGCCAGCCCTGACCCAAGCCCCTCCACACCTTTGCCTCTTGCTACTGAAATATCTCTTTAAAGTACTGGTTCTGCGACCAAAGAGAAATTCAGTAGGTTAATAATATATAGAAACATAAGTAAGTGGATTAAAATAATACCTTATCCCTATTTATTTTGTCTCGTTTATGTTTGGAAAATAACTAGGTCAATCAGAAAAGAAAACCTGCCAGTGGCATGTCCTTAGGTGGCAAGGCTATTCCTCTGCATATCCTCAGGAACAGAAAGCAATTCCATAGAAGGGTAGTTTAGACAAATCCTGTCCCTCAGGTGGGAATTACCTTGAAGGTCTGAAGACCAAACAGATTTATTTAGAATACAGTCTCAGACTGAGTCTCAAAATACCTAAGGAAGAATTTTCAAAAAGTGTATGAGAAACTAAATGTCTGTGTTTGGATTCCAATTTAAGAATGTGGTTTATTACTCAGTGTAATTTTATTGCTTTGTTAATAGGTGACAGCCAGTCATACAAATGCCCTAAAGCAGCTCTTCACAGGAGGAAGAAGTAAATATGATCACACAGCTAAACTTTTCCATTTGCTGCTAGAAGCCCAGAAACCAGAAAAGGGAACAGCAAACCCTGCTCAACACACAAGCTCCTTTTGGTAAAGGAAAGCCCTTGTTTATATAAATACCCATTTCAAGCAATTTAGAAGCAGCTGCTAACCACAAGTGTTTTAATTGCTACTGCACTATTTCAATTACTAATTTCTGCTTTGTTCCTACCTCTGTGTGGACATGTTGTAAATTATTATAATTTGTTATGATGGACAGCATTAGAATGGCATCTATTAGCACTTTCATAGTTTAGAGATCCTCATAATGTCTATTAGCAACCCATGCAGGTGATGGCAAAGATGAAAGGGGAGTTACACCATCCTATATCTACTGTGAGTAGTAATTCAGGCCACTGAGTTCTGAATATTTGTTCCTTTTTTTTTCCCTTTGTCTGTCTTTCCCCCCTTTTCTTTGTCTCTCTTCCGGACATAAATATTGAAATATGTAAGCAAACTCAATCATGCTAAAATCCTTGTAATAAGGTTCTGCAGTATTTTACTACACTCAAAATGATTTAAAAATTCTAGCATTTTACAGACAATGAGCTTCTTACAAGCTTAATGATGATTTGTGGTTCTTTGTTTCAAATACTGAAAGAGAGCAAGTTAGGATTTTAAAAGGCAGCAGGAGGCTTGTTACATGGTGGGTGGCAACATAGAGTAGCAGAGAAGAGATACAGCTTCTCTGTGACCTTATGACCCCTGCAAACTGTAAAAATCAATAAGAGATTCAAACCAATTAAGGGGTACCAAGAAGTTTACAGAGGCTTAAAATGGAACTGAGGGATACAGCCACTGATTTATTGTCATAGAGTGATCCCAAATAATAGATTTATAATTCATTGTTTGACATTGGATTCTTTTTCTTTTTAGAGTAATCTGATATGAGGGCCTCTTCTGCTGCAGGTGTGTTAGGTAATTACCTTTGTGAAAGTGCTTTTGTCCTCCTTGCTCTTTAAAATACTTGAAGAATCACTTAGACAAAAAGCAAATGACTGAAAATGGTGTATGGCTCAGCACGTGAGAGCATTATTTTCACTCTGTTTTTGTATGGGTGGGAGGAAACATTAATGTTTACTAAAAACCCCCTGAAATTGCAAGAAGTGGGCTTCCTGCTATCGCTCTTTCCCCAGTGATAAATACTTTAAAGAGCCTTCTCCTGAGACTTATTATAGCCTTGGATCCATACAGAGGATGGCACCAAACCTTGCCCATCTCCACTGCATGTCCACTCTCCTAACAACCCAGCAAGTGTCACACCTCCCCCTCAGCTGCTCCATGCTCCTGCTCCCTCACAAGACTCCTCTTTATTCTCATGTGTGCCCAAACAAGATGGTTTTGCTCTGAAGCAAAGGGAACATTCTGCAGCAAAGCAGGTGTGAGGTTTTCAGGATCTCTAGTGGTAATGGTAGAGGACCAATCACTTAGTGAAGGTGTATCCAGGGCATCAGCTGTCTCATGTTCAGTTCAGTAGCACTGGTACAAGGGGTCCCCTCCTCTACCTGCTTGAACTGGCTTCACACTGCAGAAATTTCATCTCTTTGATTTTGATGTTAAATAGATACACTGTTGAGTGAAAAGGTCCTTCCCTTGGTTTCTAGCCATGCAGGAGTGATAGCTGCTTGCAGTCAAAATATCACAGCCACTACACAGGGCAGCTGCATTGGTTTGATTTGAAATACCTCGAAATTTTTGGAAAATGTTCCAGAATTATCTCATGTTTCAGCCTCTCTGGCAACCCTCCTGGGCAGTGTAGTGGCTGCCCTTTCTCCTTTCTTGGACAGTGGAATGCTCCAGCCCAGTGCTGGTACCCTCCCTAGATGTGAATTGCTCATGTGAAGCCCTCCTTGGACCTCTATATTTGAAACTGCTGTGGGATACAGCTGAGCAATTCAGGAGCACTGGAACTGATTGACTCCATCCTGTGCAAAAAGCCCTTTCTTTCTTCACTGTGTATTACATTAGAAATGTGTAATTCTACCAAAAAGGTAAGATGCAATTGTGTGATCCATGTCTCACTTCCCTCTTTGCTCTGGTATATGACCAGAGGACTCTGTACCTACACCAAAATGCAATTTCTACTCTGACCTTTTTCTGAGCTCTCTTCCTGCTGCTGCCCTCCCTGTGTCCTTTTTCTTTCCAAACAAGATCTGTTTGTGGTATGCAATTTCTCTGTCTTGCTAAAACACACACAGAGGGTGTACAGAATAAAATACAGCATAGCTGACAACCATGGTACAGGGAGAGGAGCTGTAAAGGCATTGCAGAAGCAACTGAACTAGGGTAAAGTATGGCTGGGTTTGGGAATGAGCAAAGAGAAACAGTGAAAGATCATTAATGCATTTTCTCTGCTGCTGGTGGTATGTGAAAGAGGGTAGTAAAAGCTTTTGGAAAATATATCACAGCTCTTTTGAAAGTAATTTCTTTTCTGCCAGTCCTCATATCTTCCTTCCTCAGTGCCACCAGTTGCCATGCAGGATGCCAGGGCTTGGCACAGGCAGAGCAGGCAGCAGGGCCATGGCTGTGGACAGCCTCGCAGCAGCCCAACTTACCTTGTCTTTATGGGTCCTGAAAGTTGCTAAGAGCAGACAGTTCATAAGGCCAAAATGGAACCTCTGTGTGTGGGGGAATCATTCTACTTAATATAGTTCTCTCTGAAAATCCATCTGAACTGCTTGCAAACCTTTAATTTTTGCTGAATACATATAAGTTCTGCCTTGGGAATCTAGAAAACACTTTAAATTACTTTGGTTATGGATGATGGAAATTCTGGAGATTAATTAATCTCTGCAAACACTTTAAACATAAAAAGTGTCAATTATACGTTACTAGTAGCAGTAGTTACTTTCATACACTGTTCTTTTTAGTAAAGAAATAGGTACTTCAGTTAAAGCTGTGAAAGCTAAGGAAAATAAGGACTGATGGACTAGTTGCTATGGGTTGCACTCCACCACTTTGAATTTACAGTCAGTCAGGATCTGTCTGGTGATTTAACTATGCCGCTTCCCCAAAGCCAGACATCATCACAATAAAATTCTGATGGATTTCCCTGGCAAACTTGTCCTTAAATTACTTCTTTACCATTTACTAAAGTGCAACCATTCATAAACAGTCAATTCATTGATCCCAGTGACACTGTGCAGCTTCAGCCTTGCTAGCAGCTAAGTGGCACTACCATTATGCTGAATTTGGGGAGCAGCTTATCTGCATGGAAGAGCCTCATTGCTCAACTATAGTCTGCAGTCCGTGAAAATTAAGCTGCAGCTACTGGATGTGGAGACCCATGAGCTTTGTGCTTTGTAAAGTTTTCACTCTGTGCTAGGACAAGAAAAGAGCTAAAGAAGTTGGGGTATATACCACGTGGTTTCACCAAGCCCTTATCCAGCTTTTGACATCATTCTGATTGCAAAAAGACGAATGCATTTCTTCTTTTGCAACACACAAATGAACAAAAGAAAGTAAAATATCCCACATTCTCCCAAACACACACAAAGGATTAGAAAACCTCTTGAAATATAAATATATTCCAAAAAATGGGACTGTGTCTTGTTAAAACTGTTCAGAATTACAGCCTATTTCAGTGATATTATACAAATTCAATAGGCATAGTATATTCCTGGTGATGGACTATTTACAATTTTCTGTTAGATACTAATAATGGTATTCATTTTCTAATTAAAATGACAGTAGCTATGACTTTAAAACTGTCTTAACATGACTGATGCAGTATCATATTGGCTAAAAATATTCCTCCATTTGTTTCTCACCCATTTGTGTGCTCCCACTTAGTGCTAGTGAAGTGTGACCCTGCCAGATGTGCCTGCAGAACTAAAACGAGGGCACACAAGCAGTGAAAGCCTTGCAAGCCCTTTAGGTAATTGACATTATTGTGTGTACAGGAGGATGCAGAGGAACAGCAGAACAGTAGTTTGTTTTTTCACCAGACTTCCACTGCAAAGCCACAGTCATGGCATCCTGCTCAACTGAACTGTCTTTGTCACATTCCCTCTGGTTTAGTGTGAACTTTTAGAGATTCAAATTCTTTATTGACAAGAGAATTTTGATCTTTATTATGTTTACATGTTTTATTAGAATCTAAACAATTGTCTTGGGTGAGATTATTAAATTTTACCTTATTTGGATGCAAGTTTTTTCAAAAAGTGGGATTAAGACAGACACTCTCTCCATACACACCTCATCCAAAGGCCACCTTATGGGAGAAAATGCCAAATAAGACACATTTCTTAGACCTGTATGACACACAATTGTCCAACTTTTTATGTGTTTTGTTTTTTTTTTTTTTACTTCTGAAATACACAGGTGACCTTTGCTTTACATTAGAAATACATGTGGGCGCTGATGCTCAAGTCCAGAGGGATCATTCACATCAAGGAGCAGCTCCTCACACAGGCAGTCACCACAAGAGATGGGTCTGTGTCTATACCCCTGTCTCAGAGCTTGGTGACAGCACCTAGAACACCAGTTTCTCAACTACAAACATTACTTTGCTCTCAACATCTAAACAGGCAATGCCTCAAGGATGCCCCACTGGTGAACCAGATGAGAAATCATCTAGTCACTGGCAGAGACAACACACTGAGCTTAATCCTCAGACTACTTCCTTTCTCCTCAAAAACTTCATGTGTTGCACATGACAGGGACAGCAAAGGCCAGCACTGCAGTGATGGGCTGTGTATGAGCCATGCAAATATGGCTGGGGGCCATAGAGAGGAGTTGGATGGGGCAGTGGATGGACATGGGTCAGGCAGCCTCAACAAGATAGCCCTGTAGTAATCCAGGACTACCTGGCTGCTACAGGAAAGCAAAAGTGAGCAGTTGAGGCTCAGCAAACTGAACAGATTTGAAATGAAACCTTTTTTAAGTAGGGACAGTAATAAGCCATGGAACAAATAGCTGCAGAGGAAGTGTCCTTGCTGCCACCACTTAAAAATGGAAAAAAGTCCTGGGTTTCTTTTTGAAATATTTGCCCTGCTTCCTTCAGCTATTGCAGGTATTGAGACTGGATAGCTCAGATATTAATGGTGGGAGGGATTTTTCTACTTTGCAATATGCAACAGTGAGCACAGCAGCCTCTCGTGCCCTTGCAATAGTCTGATGTCAGTCCCATGACACCCATAAGTTACCAGCCACAGCCCAAACATACCTGTCAATTACTCATCTGGCATCACCTTCCTGACATGAGGAATGAGTGGATAACAGCTGTCTTTGTTGGCAGGAAGAGTGGCATGACAGCAGCACAGCTGATGAGCAAAGCAGTCAGTGCTGAGGCCCAGGTTTACATGCTGCCCACAGCTGAGGGCCACTTTGGGCAGCCTCCAAACACCCAGGGCTGACCAAAGCACCTGAGGTGTGCTTGCAGAGCCCAGAGTCTGCTGTTTCACCCAAATGGGAGACACTCTGCAGGCTCTCAGGTTACACTGTGTGGTAGGTAGTGATGGTTTGCTTAAACTGCAGTCTCATGGTCAAGCACAGTGGTGATGTGGACTCATACCCACTGTCATGGTACAGAAATGCCCCAGACCAGGAGAAGACCAGGAGATAATAATCAGCTCTGGGTCTTCAAGAAGCAGGAAAAATCACATCTTATGGTTCTCATGGCCAACAGTGTGACACTTTGATACGGACTTGGACTTAGTCTTGATGTTATAGCAGGATCTGGCTATCTAAATGAGAGACACATGTCTCTCTGAATCTCTAGGACATATGGTTTAAGTCAGTTATGTAAAAATAGAAATATTTACATCATCAACACTAGAAATGCTGAAACATATGGAACATTAACAAGTTGAGAGAAAATGTTGCCTAATAGCAGTTCTTGTCATCTCTTTAGCAAGGCTAATCTTAATCTTCATTTGTTTTCCAAATGACATTATTATTCAGTAAATAGAATATGAAGCCAAGGAAAAGAAATTGCTCAATTCCTGGCAAACTTTATTTTCATTTTTCTCAATAATCACGATTATAATGATTTTATTCATAAGTTACATTAAGTTTTTCCCTATGGTAAAAGTAAATGCAATGGGAATTGAATGATCTGTTCCCTAAATGCAAAGCTAAAAGCAATACATCTTGGGCCTACATGAAACAACTATATTTATGCTCCAGATAGTCAGTGGCTGAATCAGAAATATCTATTCTGATGAACACTGGCATTCAACTCTTCCTTTTCTTTTTGTTTAATAGCAGAACAAAATGTCAGTCTAATAAATTAAAGCATCAAGATCTTTATCTATGGAGATCCCACAATTTCAGAAAGATTGATACTAAATTGCTGGATGCAGAGTAATCAATGTCATCTGAAATATCAGAATCCAAAAGTCAAACATCACACCGAACAAACAGATTTGTGCCATGTTTTATTACAAAATGTGTTCCATCAACTATGTTTGCACCAGACTGAAGGGGACCAGTTTCAGACCTAAAGGTGGTGTGAACATTTTGCTGAATTGGGGTATCCTATAAAACCAAAGGCTGGACATAGTTTGCTGATATTTTAGTTTAGTAGAAAGTAAGTTCGTATAATTGAAGAGACTGCTCTGAAAACTAGACACCAAGGCAAGTGCCTGGGGTCTGAGGTTACCAAGCAAAATGTAAAAAACCTCCTCCTCTTCGTTCACTATTGCCTAGTGAAGGTATATAGGACTGTACCAGGACAACTTCTGAGGGAAGCAGGATAACCATACAAAAGACTAACAGTCTTTTTCCTTTGGAAGGGAAGCAGATGATTTTTGGAGGACTAGGGCAAGCAGCAGCATTATCCCTTGAGGCTTGACACAATCCTGAACCTGACAAAGGACACAGAGAACAAGGAGTAGGAAAGGTAGCAATGACTCAGATCAAAAACTTGCAACCTTGGGAGATGAGTGACTGATATGTTTGCAAAAGGCACTTCAATTGTTTTATATTTGCTTGGCATTTGTGAAGGGTCAGTCTTCTGGTTTTATATCTGTCACTTACAGCAAACTGAGGAGATTTGAGGGAAGAAAACTTAGTAATAAATCTGCTAAGGCTCTATGAGTATAAAAGGTTCTGTAATAACAGTGACAGCATTTAGCTGAGGTATCTGAATTATTTTGGAGAAATGTTCATGTGTAATTTATGGTTGTGATGTTCAGCAACTCAGCAAATCTAAACCAAACTCTTGGAGAGCAAATGTCTCCACTAGCACTTCGAAAGAAAAAACAGTTAAATACATGGGATCATTAAGCATAAAGAGGATGTGTGGTCCTATCCAGGTGTTGTGGTTTAACCCCACAGCCATTTGCTTTCTCCCCCACAATGGGACTGGGAGAGAATTAGAAGAGTAAAAGCTATTAAACACAAGGGTTGAGATAAATACAGTTTATTACAGAAAGCAAAAGATAAGCTTGCAAGGAAAGCAAAACAGGGAATTAAAACACTGCTTCCCATGGACAGGCAGGTGTTGAGCCTCTCCAGGAGAGCAGTGCTCCATCACACATAAAGGTGACTTGGAAAGACAAATGCCATCACTCCAATCATCTCTCCCTTCCCCCTTTTCTCCCCACTTCATATACTGAGTGTTATATGGTTCGGAATATCCCTTTGGTCAGTTGGAATCCCCTGTCCTGGCTGTGTCTCTACCATCTTCCCATGCACCCCCAAGGCCCCTTACCAGTGTGGCAGGAAGAAAAGCAGAAAAGTCCTTGACTCTGTGTAAGGTCAGCAATAACAAAAGCATCTCTATATTATCAACACTGTGTTCAGCACAATTCTAAAATGCAGCTCCATGCCAGCCACTGTCAAGAAACTTAACTCTATCCCAGCAAAACCAGCACACCAAGTTGTCATAATACAGCAATAAAGGGAGTTCACTGGAGAGCAACCCAATACAACTAGGCACATGACACTGTGTCCTGTTTTTGTAAAATACAGATTTTCTGAGGGAATGGTGTGTTGACAGAAGACCAAAACAATATTGTAGTTTCAATTACTACATATGACATAGAATTGTTTTCATCATTAAAAATAGAAGAAAATAAAGTGACTACTTTTCGGCTTCCAACACTGGGTCACATCTCTCCCCAGCTGTGGGTGGACAGCCCACATTTCTCCATCATCAGCACAGTTTGACCCTCCTTGTGCTCTCAGGTATCCACACCCAGAGTGATGGTATTGTGAGAAATAGCAATTTAAAAATCTCCCTAGACTGTGTGAGTGCAACACCATTTCAAGAAAGCATAACAGCTTGGAAGGTGATTTGACTGGCAGCTTTGCCTTTTCAGTCTGTGTTTTCCTTCCTCCCTTATTAAAACGTGCTGGCTGTTCAGCTGTGCAGGGCTGTGGGCAGGCAGGGGTATTTGAAGGCTGTAGGGATGTCTGTAAGGGTGTCTGTAGGTGGAGTGTCTGTAAAGGTGACACTTCTTTCTTTTTTTCAACATGACAGTTACCATATTATTTAAATAACATATCCAGTTGCTAGCAATGAACAGATGTGTGTTAGAAACTGTATACTGCACATGCAAGCACAAGTGTTAGAATTACTTATAAAAATAAGGAGGATGTGAAATAAGAGCCCTGATAATGCTCATTGTTTTACCTTCAGTGCTCCAAGTCCTAGTTACAAGCCATCCAACTGTACTAGTGACATCTTGTTACAAATACGTGTGGAAAAAAATAATGGAGGGTCAGTGAGAAAAGTTATGGAGCAAATATGGCCAAACCAAACTGCAACAACTTGCCTAGGTTGGATGATTTCCAGCCAGCATCAATAGTAGATATCAACATACATGGGCTCATGTATTTAGATATCCAAAAGTTATTTGACAAGGTCCCTTATTTAAATGGGCTTGTCAAGTAGTTCAGCTGTCAGGGAGGAAGAGAGATGACCCTACACTGAACAAGGTCATTGGTTTAAAGGTGTCAAGAAGGAGGTAACAATAAATGGTCAGTTTTAACAGTAAATGTTGCCCGTGTGGTCTGAGTGGTGCAATATAATCATAGACAATCTGGAAAAAGGGTGAGCAGGGAGAGGACATGGTCTGTTGATGGCACAAAGTCATTCAGGAAGAAAAAGACAAGGGCTGATGGTTAAGAACAGGAGAAGAACCTGCAAATGATGAAATACTGTGCAAAAAAAATAGGAAATGAGGTTGAATGCAGATAAATGTAAAGCACGATGAAACTCATTTGAACTGACTTGAGCAAAAACTTGGGCTATAAGATATGAGGAGTTAAGGAATAGAGAACATGATTTGGCCTCTGTGGAAATGCACGTTGTGTTTGAATTTGACTTGTTTATGTGGTTCTGGTCCTCAGATTTCAGCCCACAGGGAACATACTGGACCAGGAAGAAGTCCGGAGGAAGGGAAATAGGATGGTTATTAATACAGTGCAGCTTCCATTAAAGCACTGATTAATTACACTAGGATGCCTTTGCTTAACAAAAAATTAAAAGGGTACTCTATAAATGCATGAGTGACCTGGACAAGGTGATGATAATAGTGAGGAAAGAGTACATGGACTTCAGAAGAAGCAAAACAAATGAGGCTTTTTTCCCCCATGTTATACAGTAAAACTGTTCCTCCTTGCTGCAGAATTGTAACTTGTAAATGTTGTTTCTGTGGGACTAATGAGACAACATCCATGCAGAAAAATACATTGACAAAAATTAAATATAAAGTCATTTCTTTCTTAAGAAGCATCTGAGGTGTAAATTTTTGGAGTCTGAAATGGCAGAGCCAGGAGGCCTCATTGCAAGCTTGTCCTGTGCTTTTACTGCTCTCCAGGTGCTGGGCACTGTGCAGGGCAGAGGCCTGGGCTGCCTGTGACTGTAGTCTGGCCACTGCTACCAAACTTGTCAGAGAAAGTGTTGGACATCAAATGTACTTTCCCACATTTTACAATAATTATTTAAATACAAACATAAGAAAGGAATTGAAAAAGCAGTACAGTGACCAATGTCTTACAGTGCAGTCATGGATCCCATGGTAGTTGCTGTCCTGCTGGGGTATGTCAGGGAGATACATCTCTGTATGTCTTGTCCATCTATGGTAGGCTTGAACATTTTCACCAATGATCAGTCTGATAAAACAGGGACTTTCCATGAAGTTAACCTGTTCAGCCTGGTGAAGGGGTCAAAATTGGTGTTTTATAACTAATCCAGCCACACAACTCTGCTCTGCCAGTACAGAACTGATTGGAGACTGGAGGATCACCATGCTCATATTAATTTACCAGCTAGGATAAATAAAATTTTTTTGCTTATATAAGATAACCGAATTAAATCATTGCTGGCCTTTATGCTACTGTTTGCAGGAAGTGCACTGGGACTTTGTTATTCTTCTGTTATTTCTTAGGATTGATTCAGATTAATTAGAAAGCTTCTGAAACATTTACATAGTATTAAAGAGATCATGTCAGTTCATTAGCACCTTTAGTCCCAAATTTTTTGACTGCATAACAAGTATATATTCTTTCCTTTCCTTTCCTGCTCTGGGAACTGTACTTTCAGTGAACTAAATACATGGAAGCTGAAAGGCTCAGAAAAGTAAGAATGTATTAGGGGGAAAGGAAAAAAACACAACTGAGTGCTTGTTAAGTGACTTCAGAAGCATATAATCTCCCTTTGGTCCCTGGTTAAAGGCCAGGCAACCATGGTGAAAATACATTTGACTCAAAAGAGGAACCTGCACATGGTCAAAAATCTGTCGTACAGAAAGAAAGGAAGCATTGTAATATGACTATGTGGGGCAAAATATGTGGATTAAATATGAAGACACAAGGGTTTTCCCATGGTGATATTTTTACTCATCTTCTGAGGCCCCATAGCATGTGTTATATTTAGCATATATCTTATCTGACAGTTATTGTGGGTTCAAAATCCTATGGAAAAACATGATACTAAATTCTGATGGGCTTTTCTAGAAAATAAATATATCCTTTCCCAGTTGTTTTTTTGGTGTGTCTTCTTTAAAGATTTGTGCTTGACTAAAGCTTTCTCCTTCAAAAACCAGACATTGAGAAAACAGCACTGCCAAGAAATCCTAATCAAGATCTAGAAGAGTCTGTTGCTATGGAAATAGCCATGGCATTGCATGTTCAATATGCCTTCTGCTGCATTAAAAAGCAGGTTGAAAAAACCAGGATAGTCTGGCCTGACTAAAATAAAACAACAGAGTAAACCAATTATATCATGAATTATATCAGTGATACATTAATAGTGAAAATTTACCCTTTATAAATTACGCTTTCATTGGCTCATTTTTACCTGCAAGCAGAGGGACTGCCTCCCCCTGGCAGAATGATGGCAGCAGAGGAATTACTTGCCCCAAGGATCCAAAATAAGTTTTGCTGAGTATATGTTTCGTTGTGGTGATTGTGTATCTGCTCTCACTCAGCAGTGATGACATCAAGGGTTGAGAAACCATGACTTAACTCTGCAAAAAATTTAGTTTTTGGAGAGCAGAGACTCTCTGCTGCAGGGGGCTGTGAGCGTGTGGGCTGCAGTCAGAGTCACTGATTATTTTCAAGAACTGGTAGGGCCCCATAAAATCTCAGCCCCACAGAAATTCTATGGCAGTTTATTCTACATGCCAAATTAATTCAGGTGCACTATCCAGGTATCATTTCTATCCCATCAAACTCCAAGACACAGTACAGTCTGCATCTCCAGCCTGCCCATCTGACAAGGCCCCTGCACCAGTTCTGTCCTTTCAGCTCCATCCCATCCCATTCATTGTCTTAATTTTGACCTAATATTCAACTGCTATGCCACCTAAATTGATGCAAAAGCATCACACTGCACTGCAAAAATTGACCACAAGATCAGGAATAACAGGGTCTAATCCTAAATCCATTGCAACATCAGTTCTTGAGACCATGATAGCCCTCCTTTTCTTTAGTTTGATGCCCAGCTGAAAAATTACTAAAGCTGAATATACAAATTGTCATTTATGATTGGAGACTTAATGTCTTTAGAGGTGAATCAAGATGATTTCCACCTCCTTCTGGTCCTGGCTCAGAATGTTTTCTGTTTCAGGTAAATCTCATCACTCTGACAGCACTCAAGAATGTGGAGTCAATTTAAATATGAAGGCTCAGGTTATCGAACAGGAGTTGAGTCCATTTTGGGACTGTTCACGGACATATTGAGATTATGGGTACAATGGTAACTGAATTCTTTACAGAAATGGCTTTACAGTGCTTCCACATGCTGTGCAAGATTGTCCTGTGCACATATAACTCAGTACGTACAATGTGAAAAAGCCGCTTTTCTGGGTCCCATGTAGAAATCTGAATACCTGATTTTAGATCTGGGCAATCATTTGATTGCAGCAAAACCTTCCAGCAAAACTATATACCTCTGGAGAAAGATGTGATATTTGATGTACAAAATGGAAAAGCCCATATTATACAGGGTGTTTAAACCTAATGTTGGCAGATGAATCTTCGAAGTCTTTGGCCTGTGTATTATGACTCCATGCCTTAACATCCAGCTGATCCAATGCAGTTCCTTGTAAGCCATCTGACGCCAGTGATGATGACTAGAGTGAAGCTACTTGAAATTTGCAACTTTTAAGTTAACCTGATGTGGCCTTAGGAGGAAGGAAGGAATAGGAAGAGTTAAGTCCAATTTTGGTAGAAGGACATGCTCTAAAAGCCTGATTATCCACATGGAACAGATAAATCTGTTACTCTTTCTCTAAATATCAACACTGCATAATTAGCAGCTGCTAAAATAATGGAAGCCAATTGAAGAAAAACATGGTATGCTCTACATTCATTTATTAAATACCTTATGTTTCCAAACAGAGCTTTCCATATTTGCTGCAAAATTCTGTAGCTTCATGCTTTACACAACTGATCAAAGATGACAGCACTGAAATAAGCTATTACTATTTCCATCAGGAAGATATGGGGAACTAGTCTGTGTCTTTGAGGCAAAAATATATATTCATCAAATGGAAAAGCTTTAAAAAGCAGCACTATCTAAGATATCAGCATCCTGTCTCCCTTGGAGACAGCTAAACCCCATATTTATCTAAATTATCTTGGTAATATGACAGAGTGATTGCTCACTAATGGTCAGTAACAGTTTTCTTTGTCATTTTCCTAGTCATTACCTCCTCAGAATGAACTCCAGAATAAACTGCTGATGCATCGTGACTAGAATATAAAGCCTACCATCACAACACAGACCATTTCTATTAAACTCACGAATCCGCATATTGGACTTCTGACATTTTCATTTACAAACAGTAATACCCCTCTGTTACAAACTCTGATGGGCTTAGAGATATTTTATGCTTAAAACAGAAGTAAAGTGATATTTATTTTGCACAGCTGTTTTCTATTTTCTTCCTTTACTCCCCACAGCTATTCATGGGCAGGAGCCACGTACTCTGCAAAGTGAAGAGCACTGCTGAAAGTGGGCTGGTTTTGTAGGTACTGTATTTCATGGCCCATTCAGCTGAATTTTTTAATTTGGATGTTTAAGTCTATTTGCCCTTTTTCAGGAGCTGGAGAGAATCACTGATTACACAGTCTGCCTGAATCTCATTTCCCCTGCTGAGTCTGAGAACAGCCCTCACAAGGCTTGTGCACGTGGCAGCTGCTTATTGACTACTTCTCCTCTCAAAGAGTGGAAATTTTCAGTGCTCTGATCCATTGTCTTTATTTCAAATTAAATGGAGCTGATTTGTTGAGCTGCCAAGATGGAGGAGACAAAAAACTCGATCAGAAATAGTAAAGGAGCCAAAGTGCTGCCATGTGAAGCTGCATGACTTTGACACAGCACATCAGCCAGAGAAACAGCATTAGGGTGACCGTAAAGGAGTACCATATCTTCCCCAGTGTCACACCAAACAGATGCATATTGATGCTCCAGGGAGTCTTAAATGCTGAAGCACTGGGGAAATGCTGTGAAGCTTCTATACTGCACAGTCTGACCTTATGTTCTACAGGAGAGTATCCTGTTTGTTTTTCTGGGCAAATGGACAGTGACAATACGGGCAGCCACAGAGTGACAGAGGTCCTCCCTCCTGTGAGCTGTCAAATGCTCTTCCAACCTTGCAAAAACCACATGTACAAATAAGCTATACATACAGAATACTATCAATACTTTTTTTAAACTCTTCTGTAATTAGGAGGGAGGAGAGAGTCACAGCACACTCTGGCTCCTAAGAAAGTGGGGACACCTGAAAAGGCTGATATTTCTAAATCATTAGGGCACAAGGAATCAGAGATAAAATTTCTCTTTCTCTTGTAAGAAGCTACCAAGCCACAAAATTTCACTTGTTTAAAAGAAAATTCCATGTATCTTTTCTAGCCTAGCTTGACCATGGAGTTCAGGTCAGCACCATGATGGAGTTCAGTTCAGCTTGACTATGAGTGCAGGTCAGATCATTGGAGTTCATGACCATGGAGTTCAGGTCATGTCCCTGGTTCAGCTAATCCCCAGGTGCACCATTTACAAAAGAAAAACAGGTTGCAGAGCCTCCTGAGGTGCCTTTCAAAGCTGACCCTCAAGAATAGACAGTGGTTACTTAAATGCATTTAATTCTCCCACAAAGTGCCATCTGGCAGCATCATGAACCCTCTCTACCACTGGAGCACTTGGGGCAGAGAGCCCAGGGAGGGGCAGCCCTGAGCTGGGCATCTGTGCTGAGCCGCATCTCAGGGCTGTGCAGTGCTCCCCTCACCGAGCTTTTGGCTTGCTTGTGAGAGTGGCTGATGTGAAATGCTTGCTGCCAGAAGCTTTCAGGCACAACTTTCCAAGCAATACAGATGTATTCTTTCTTTTTTAAAGGGAGAGAAAAGCACATGAAGCTGAAGTCTGACTGTAATTAGACTTTTTGAGTCCAGGTGTCTATGCCAGCATTAGATCTCTTTGGCAGGCAATGCATTTACCTGAGAGGACAATGAAGGACTGGCACAGAAAGGAAACATTTTTCACTGCCAAAGTGTTCATGCATGTCTATTCAAATTCTGTTTTCTTATTTTCAAAAAGCCACCTACCATCTGAATGGGATCAATATCCTTGAGGGCTAAGAAACAAAATGGTGCATCTGTTTCGCATGCTGAACGGGCCATGAGGATAGGGCCAGGAGGTGATCCTGAGCCATATGAGTTCTGCCCCCGTGGAGAGAGGGAGTTACACCTTCAGTGTATGCCACAAAAATTCCCACTACATCCATGGATTAGCATGGACTGACTTGTTATCGATTATTCTGAAACTGGATTAATTTCTAAGTTTTCTAGTTACAGGGTAAGAAACACAAGAACATGAGTGTGTGAGACCCGACAGGCTGAGCTGGACAAAAGCTGAGGTTAGCTCATTATCCTGTCTCCATTGCCCAGCATTGCATGGGTATCCACATTTGGCATTTTGTGGCAGCAACTGATTCCACAGTTTAATTATGGATTCTGTGGCACATTTCTTCATCTTTAGAGACTTGTTGGAAATGTCATTTAATGCCCTTTAGTTCCTACATATGAGAAACAGTCACTAACTTTTCACCTTCTCTATACATCTCTCTCACAAGACAAGAGTTTTAATCTGATCTTATATGGAACATATTCCCACAGAAAAGATTTGAACGTTAAATGACTAACTTGTAAATCAAGTAACCTAATGAAATATTTTTAAATAAAGCTAATATGCCTAAGGAGAATAACTATTTGAAGATGGAGATCAGATAGCACTGAGATGGGTAGGACTATCCTCACTGTTTAGTTCTGTTCTCTTGGGACAAATTAAACACTCAAAGAATTGAAAATATATATATTGCAATAAAGAAGCAGTAAAAATAACAGCAGGAACCACCTAAGTATGTGTGGGAGAGGTGAGAGGAGGCAGGAGGAAAGGGAGAAGGAGTTTAAGCTAGCACAGAAAATTCTCTCCCCAAAATCACTTGAATGCAATAAGAAATTAATCTATATATTTTCTATCATAATGAGCTGTTTTTGCTTCAGGCTGCCAATCAATTCTGCTGACAAAGACTCCAAACCTTCAAATGTCTTGCATCACTCTCTTGCATGAAATAAAATTTCCACTTAAATGTAACACAGGGTTGGTTAGGAAAAGATATTGAAAAATGTTGCTAAATTTATCAGCTAGGAAAATGGCAAGGGTTAATTTATAAGAAAATAATTTAATTCTCCAAGGTGATTTAGTCTCTCTGTCTTTCATGACTGTGTCTGAGAACTTAGCAGGCTATGTAAGCAAAATAGCTCTTTTAAAAACATGCCGTAGATCTGCAGACAGATGTTTTAACCCTTAAGGAAGTTTTTATCCATGTTTGCATAATCCTGAACCCAAGCTTCCGGGTGGCCTTGCCTTAGGGGGAAAACAAGGTCCAGGAAATAGTAACACATCAAAAAAAGACCACTATGCCAAGCTGGCAAAAGGAGAAATCTCATAGCAAACCAGCCTGGGGTATGCCCCGTTGGTGTTCCACCAAGGTGCCAAAGGAGATTTTCACCCAGGAACAGATTTTCACCCAGGCTGGGGGTACCTCAGGGCATCCCCTCTGGCAGTGAGAACACACTGTAATCACTGCTGATCACATGTGGGGTGCTTCCTTTGCCAGAGGGGCCTCTGGATTGGACAAAAGCTATCTTAACTTTCAAGGTTATTGCTATGGATGTATTTGCAGGGAAATTGAATTTTTAGGAAAAGAAGTTTTGGTATCTTGAAAATGAATGGGAGACCTTTTTGACCTTAAATGACATGCACAATTCTCTAATCTTCTCAGAAGCAGCCTCATCACACCACGCGAACCTTTCAGAGGAACTCCAGGCCATTCTAAAATCAGGGAGCATATGATTAGCATTAAACCAAAAAGCATTTTAATCCTGCTGCAAGATTAAAGGGTTGCTGAAAAACAAAGTGGTGTTCCTGTTTCCCTCACAACAAAATATTTCATTCAGTAACAACAGGAAGCTCTAGAGAAGAAACACCTGCACATTGGAGTGACCAGTGTGTGGCTGGAACCCCTTTCAACCTTTGTACGTGCAGTTATTAACTCCAGGGCGGCTGCTCCCAATCTGCATTGGTATCACTGAGAGCAGACCCTGGTTTTCAGCCATCAGACCTTGCTCAGTTCTCAAATGGCTTATCTGTAGCTCCCTAATAGAGAGGCTTACAAATAAGTGGCTCATCTTGGTAAAAGCCACTTTATAAGCTGCCTGCTACAATACAAAGCTTCCTTCTTTGATTAAAAAGTACTAAATTTATGGGAAGACAGCATTGGTTCACCTTCCCAATGCTTAATGAGAGTGTACATTTATGAGAGCAGAGAAGCCAATAAAAATGTATAGGTTGAGCCAAAATCTTTTCGGTGGAGCTGAAAAATATGCTTTTAGATATTTGTAAATTATGAACTATTTCCTGGACCTAAAGACACAAACTGAGCACTTTTTAAAAATCTCTCAATACTTACTTATGAACTGTAAACACGGGGCTGAAGTTAACCTATTTAATTATGACAACTAGCTGACCACCAGCAGCCTAGGCTATCGCTTGGTGCAATGGCATAAAAAGTGCTCTAAAGATGACTATTCATTTAAGCAAGAATGAGAGATTCTAGGTGATGAGGCTTCTATTTTTTGCAACAACAAAAATACCAGAAGCTCCTAAATCCAGGCCATAGGCTGGAAATATAAGGAGGTATTACTGCCTTGTTGCCATTCCTTTGTTATTTCATCTGTTTAATTTGGTCTTGAACCAACACTGAATAGCGATTTGCCCTTACTGTCTATCAGTTTGTGTGATATCTATAATACTTGACATAGTAAGAAACAAAATCCAGAATGCTGTGCTAAAATGAAGTACCTATATTTATTCAGCTATCCATTTTCCATAGTTCATGGCAAATTTCCATTCTAGCTAGTGGAATATGTAGTATATTGATGGAAGATGATAATCCAACATCTTGCAAGATAGGAGACAGAAAAATCAAAGGGAAAGTTGCAGATTTATCATCCTTATTACAATATAATAACATCAGATCGTATATTTTCTTTTTAAGACATTGCATTAACATGTTACTTGCTTTGGATTCCTGGATTTAAGAAAAAAAATCTTAACCACCACTTGATGGGAACTGTGCTGCAAGAGGAGCCCTGGTGCTATGGAAACAGAGCTGCATGCCTGTGTGAGCTGCACTGATGCGAGGACATGAAACACCAGCTTTGCTCCTGTCAAATTCAACAGGAAGAGCCTCCATCACTTCGAGCATCATGAAATCACTCATTTTGTTTTTATGTCAATGCAAGATAATTTTTCTCCAGTTAATTTCCCTTCAAGATAAAATTTTTAAGGGAGCAGGCATACCAATGGGTCTATTAAACTGACTGCTTTGAAAATGTCTTCTTTATTCAGGCTTGAACACCCAGGTACCTACTTCCGCTTCAGCTGTATCTTACATTTGGTCATAGTTCTATTATCCTACTTTGCAAAAAGTCCACGAGATGTAAGGAACTAAATGAATATGCCAAAGATCTGAAAAAGACTTATGCACCTTTCCCTGTATTTACCAAGGGGTCAGTGGCCTGCATTTTCGGGATCTGATTTCAGGCACCATAGTAGGTGTGTACAGGCAGATAGCAATTCCATCATATTGAGCTCCAATGACCACTGGTCATTTGTGAAAATGTAATCGTCTGACTGTGTGCATGGAAGTGCTTGTGGGATCAGGCATCTAGTGGTGACTGACAACAGGTACCCTCTGAACAGCCCCCAAATCCCTAAGGAGATTGCCTGCCTTGAACTGTAAACCTCTTCAATTATTTCTTCATCTGCACTTACTTTCAGACTCTGAGGCAGTTTTACTGAAAACAAACAAACAAACTGAAGTTGCTAATTTAAAATTGATTGCAAATGCAGCAGTACAACTAATTATGCCTAATGTCACAACTCCATAAATTGGTCATGGCAGAGAAGGGGAAATGTATGTGTAAACTTGGTGTTTCTAGGGTAGGTGTGAGGTAGGCTTACTCTTCATTTTAGGAGTTTCATTCAGCTGCTATGTCCCCAGAACACAGGGGAGGGATTGCTGATTTTCCTGACTTCTGTGTCCTGTGGAGAAAGATGCTGTAGGCATCCCAGCCCACCCTACCTGGGGCCCTCACTCCCTGCATCAGCTGCCTGGGCATATCTGAGGGATGACAGGGCTCCTCCAGGCCATGGAAGGTGGGGAAGCGCCCCTTCCACCAACACAAATACCCAGAGGGGTATGGGAGGTGCCGTAATGCCCCGTGGGATGTCAGAATGGATCTATTATGAGGGCTGTGTGCTATTTAGGGCACTTTGCCAGGGCTGCAGGATTTGCTCAGTTGGGAGGGGTTACATTCTGTCTCTCACATTTTAGGAGAGTGTTGAACATACCAGAACAAGGATGCACTGATGAAAGAATTTTTTTTTTGAGTGTGATCTCCTGCTTGGAACCTCTTGAACCATGTAGCCAATGAAACCTGCAAAGGAGGACACCTTACTGAGGACATCCACTGCCTGAGGCAGCCGAGGCCCTGTTCCCAGCCTGGAGGGCTTCTCATTCATTTAGTCACGGTACCGTGCAGCCTGGGAAGCTGAGACCAGAGCTCCAGCAGAGGTGAGAAGGGAATAAAACACAACTTTACCATTGCTTTAACATACCTTGTTGAAGAGACACAGCCTCATGATTTAAAAAATTGCTCTAGAGCAAGACTGCTTGCATCTTTTACCAGACAAGATAATGGTTGTGGAGTTCATTCTTTCCCTTTAAAAGAAGAAGACAAATGAAGACTTCAAATAACACTGTGGCCCTTGAGAAAATGAAGACACAAATGTTGAACAGCTGTACTGAGCAACACTTCAGTAAAAATCTCCAGGTACATGAAAATCAGCCCCAGTGTGATATTGGAGACCGTAAAGAAACAGGATTGATCTCTTTCAGAGAATTTTTTTAAAATGAAATTAAATATCTTTTTGTTTTTAAATTTTTCCTCAGATTTTTCCAGGCCTGCATGCAGCTGTAGTACTCAGAGTGTCACGGCAGCAGCTTCCTCAGAAGTGAAGCATAGTTTGAGAGCAAGTATTTACACAGCCAATGTGCAACACAGCAAGTATCAATGCAGAGGTACACAACAATAGTAGGATGTTGCCCATGAAACTTCCTTCAGGTGTTTTTGCATGTTATTAGGGAGCAAAATTTTGGCTCCAAAACCTTTGTGGGACTTTTCATTTGATAAAAGTTAAGCAAGTGCAAAGAGTATAGCAAGTAGTGGGCCTATGTCAAAGTTAGAATATTATAGAGCACCTTGAAGATATTTGAAATGACTTTCACCCTGCCCATGTTTATGGCTAGATGCTACCCTTGCAGTCCTCTTATATCTCTCTAGTTTTCTTCTGTAGTGCTCAGCCAGCTATCACTCTCAGGGCTTTCAGAAGTGGAAACACAGAGCAGTCATTGCAGGGAGGAGCACAGAGCTACTTCAGAAAGTCACTTAGAGAAGGAGCAGCTGAAAGCAAGTTCCCATCAGTCAGATGTGTATCTGATGTACTGATCTAAAAATAGACCCGTGCAGTCTGTGAGATGTGCCAGTCCCTGACAGCCTCCGCTGTGCCTTTGCTCACTGTGTCCTCGCAAGGTGTGGAGCAGCACAGTTGCAGAGGATCACCTGAGCTGACCAGGGTAAGCCTGCCTACGCCCCCATGAGTAAAACAAGCAGCCACTCAAAAAGGAAGGCAAATCCTTGTGTGGGTGTGTGATGGTCTGATGGTTCAATGCAAATAGTTGTCTAGACAGCAGCCTAAGACAAATCAATACCTGTAATAAGACTCATCATGCTTCAATAGCTGCTGCAATCTGCATAGAAAGGCTCGTGCTGGACATGTGCTCCTGAGGAAAAAGGCACTTAAGAGTAAATTCTCATTAAGTGAAAATTATTTGCTGATGAAAGATCGAGCCAGTTGGCAACAGAACAGAAGATGGGTGTATGGCAGGGAAAGAGCACATAATGTTTCCTAATAGATTCAGATGAGGTTTGTGGTGTTGATGTTCAATGTAAGCAGCAGAAAATACAGCAGCTTTGCTTTCAAGCACAGCTACTTTTTATTTCCTTTCGAAGAGTTTGACCAGTATTTCTACAGAAGAAAGGTGAGATAGATCTACTGGAAAATAGCTTGAATGACTATTTTTCTATCTTTAATTAAATATTATAAAGAAGTATATTTCTGAGAGAAAAATATGCTTATATTACAGTGTGGATTTTTCTTCCCAAACGTGTGGTTAGACTATTAGAGATAAGAGCATTTATGATTTCCCAAATAGATCCGATAAAATAGCTATTTTATTTACATTTCAAAGAAGGAATCAGATGGGTAAATTGTGCAAGAAAAATAAGACCAAAGAAAAAGAAAGAAATCAAAGTGAGAAGAGCATCATACAGCTAAAAATGCCTTCTGGAGTTACCCTGGAGAGAAGAGCATTCACAGCTCACTATAGCTTTATGCCTGACAAAGGGCAAAATAAATGTTGACCATTTTACTGTAGGAACCAGAATACACATTGTGTGCTTGGAGATGAGGGAGAAGATTTCAAATGCTTTTATTACTGAGTATTGGCTTCAGACCACTAGTTAATGCCTCTTTCCATGTGCCCTGGCAAAAAACTCTTCCTCAACAAAACGAAGGAGAGGCAGATCCACACAGACAGAGCCTGACTCCCACAATGTCCGTGGGCCCTTGGGAAGCTGGATCTGATGTCCCTCAGGACCTCGCTGAACTGATCACCTCTGGCAGTGTGCTCCCACATCCAGTGGGACTCTGCATGGAGATTGCCAGGGATCCTGGCACTGAGGAAAGATTTGCATTCCCACTGCTTGCTCTTGCCACAACTACATAGCTGAAACCCACGGTGGGAAGGGTGTCTGCCTGCGATGCTCTGCCTCCTGCCACATGATCTCCCAGCCAGTCAGTCCTTCCCTCTGCTTTCCAGCCAGCAGCAGCTGAGAGCCAGTAAGCCCCAGCTGGAAAGGGAACAGACTGGCCGAGACAGAGTGAGTACAATTATTTAAATGGAGAAAGTTGGACAGTTGTCAGTGGAAAGAAAATTAGTTGGAATCTAAATCTAACTAAAAGAAACTCCCCAGATTAATGACACTGTAAATTGGATTAAAATTAAGTCCTATGGGAAAATCAATGGAAAGTGATAAGGAAGTAAGTCAAAATGACAGCAGAGAGAGGCAGATGCTCTCTGAGTGCTTATTCAGGAGAATCAGTCAGAAGTAGAAAAGAAAATTTAATTGAGCCAATCCAATTCTAAATGGTAGAAAAATAAAAGGAAATTGGAAGAGGTTAGAGAGAAAGCCCAAGGAAAATATTTTTAAGAAGGCTATAAATTAGTACAGAAAACAGAAAATGGAGGGGAAATTAAAGAAAAGAAAAAGGCAATTTTAATTATGTCTTAGAGCAAGTGAAATTAAGTGCCTAGGAGTAGGTTTTTTTATAGGATGCAATTGTTTACATAGAAGTAGACTTTGACATGCAGATGCTGTTTTTCTGAAAACAGGCTGATTTTTTTAACCTATTTATGCAATTACAAAGTCTCTGAAATGCATATGTTCTCATTCCATGCTCTGAAAACCACATTTTTCCCCTCTCTTTTCCTTTACAGGTTTCTCCCTTAAAGATGTGGTGCTCCAGACTGTGGACAGCTGGAGCTGCTTATGTCCTGCCAGCCTCCTCCAAGGGACTGGGGTGCAGGAAGCCTGTTCCAGGGTGAGGGAGCATGTCCTGGGATGAAAGGCTTTATCTTTCTTTGGCTACACCTACAGTACCACTGGATGTCACTGTTGTTTCATGAAAGACAAAAATCTTACTGTGATCTTTTTGACAGATAAGTTTTGGTAAATAAATATGTGTATTTATATTCTCTTCTGCACAAGGATTGCAACCTGTTGGCTCTCATTCACATTTTCTATGACTATTTTACAACGACTGTGTTTATGGGTCCTTTTGTGGAACTCTAAAAGATATCTTTTCTGTGAAGGATTGTTTTCTGCTGTGGGAGATGAAGAGCATGGCAGAGCTGTGTCAATAAATTTCCAATGGTGTTTCCTTGTTTGGTAGTCTTTTTGGGTTTTGTTTTTGTTTTGTTTTGGGTTATTTTGTTTTTTGGTGGGGTTTTTTGTTTGTTTTGGGGTTGGGGATTTTTTGTTTTGTTTTTAATTTTTACTTCCATTTGCTTTCTTTCCTGAGAAATATTTTAACTCACTTCATCTGGCCTGACTGCATCCATGTTGGGGTGGAGGACTGAGTTGCCTACAGAGCTGCAGCATCCACTGGTGTCTGTCTGTCTGCAGCCCAGAGTGCTGGGCACTGCCACGACAGTGCTGTCCATAAATCGGGATTACCCTTAAGGTGTCTGCTTCCCTCCACTGTACAGAGCAGCATGCAAAGACTGCACCTAAATCAGGCACCTTCTGTTCTAAGAGTCAGTGAGAAATTCAGGCCCTATTTCTTATAAAGGGAAAAGCTTTTTTTCCTCCCCGATCAGTTGCCTGAGGTGGTATTTAGCTGGCCAAATGAAGACAAATAACTCTCTTTAAAGTCAGTGGAGAGGAACAGGCAGTTCCAGGAAAGTGATTCATCCCGACTGAAAGAACACTTCTAGCAGATAGGTCAGGTAGGTAAAGGCTTACAGGCACCTATTTCTGCCAAGTAACACTGCAGGAGCCTTCAGAGACCATTCATACACAAAGAGTCCTACCCATTTTTCCTGGTATAGACACTCCTATAGCAGTTTTTCTTAAACAGTATGTGGATCATTTCTACACAAACTTCACTCCACTATTAACAATCTTTGAGCCAACTTTCTACATATTTCCTTAATGTTAAATATGCCAGAAATGGCCTGCCATGCCCAGTGACTCACCTCAAACTGCCCATCAGGAGCTCAACTATCTTCCCTTCTCAGGAACTGAGAGGGAGTCAAGAGAGCCCTTCACAGCTCCCACTGAAAACACACCAAAAGCTGATCCAACAATTTGGCAGTATGGACAGTGGCATTGCTGTACCCAGCAGGGCTTCTGGTGCCATTTCATTGTGTTGCAGCTTAGGTGAAAAAGAGCGTATTTCTGTCAGTGGCAGGTACCTAGACCTGAGCTTCAGCATAGTCCCCAGCTCCCAGAGGTTTATCTGGTATATTGAGCACAACAAAACTGCTGTTATCTAGGACAAGACATGAAATACAATACTAAGAAAGTGGTCCTCTATTTGCATGAAAATAGTTCATCTCTGCTAACTGTTTTCCCTCTCACAACCCATAAGAATTTCAAGGAACAGTGTAAATAAGGAGAGCGAGAAATTTCAGATAGTTGTTTGTATCACGCCATGGGAGAAAATGAAAAGAAGGGACAAAGCTTGAGAATTAAAGTATAATTATTCCAGTGAGGAGTTAACAAATTTGGGGCTAAAGATCATGAATGCATGCTGGCCTAAGAGATTTGCCAATTTTAATTAAAAATGATGCTAAAACCACTAGGAGGAATAATGCATGCTGTGCAAATTGAGCAGGAGCACTCCTCAGTCCTTGCTGTTTCTAGCCAGTGTTATTTTCATTCTGTATACGTAAATAAAGGACTGTGGAAACACTACTGTCGTTTGGTAGGTCACAGCAAAATGTCTGAATCATGCAATGTTAGTTTCAGGGAATCCAAATTATAAGATATTTCCAAAAATAAGGCTTTCTAAGGTAACTGCTTGGAGTGGGTCTCCCTTGGGGCGTGATAAGCAATTCCCCCATTTCTCCACTGCACAATCTCTGCCTGATATCACCTCCGTCTTCGGGCTACTGGTACCTACAGAGACAACGGAAGGAAACTTGACTCTTCAGTGTGTGCACAGGCACACTAGCTGCATCTTCTTGGTTTTATTTTGATTCCACGGGGAGGTTTGTACCTTCCAGGCAGCCTCGGGCACCCCTTGCCCCGCCGGTTCAGCCCGTGATCCGCCGCCGCGCTCAGCGCACCCCGCGGGCGCGGTGCCTGTCGGCGCCTGCGATCCAACCGAGGCTGCTGTGCCGCGTGCCCAGCCACAGCCCGTGTACCTGACAGGCACAGAGCTGCATGGAAATTACGTGTAAAAAATTAAGCAGCATGCAGAGTGCTCAGAGAGACGTGCGAGCTGTGGGACAGAGGGAGATGCCACCCCTCTACCTCCTCCAGTGCTGTTGTGGTGGTTGCATGAGGCCACACGGCTGCAGGGAGCTGAGTAACATCTCTGTACCCTCACTTCTCTGCAGCTCTGGGGCTTCTCAGGACAGAATGCAACGCTAAAAATGTCAGGTTTTCTATATCCATAATTTTATGCATTTTCCCCTAATTCGCTGACATTATTTCCATCACCGAAAATGTGATTTACAGACGATGGAACAAGCCTGATCCTGCTCTCATGTGTTTACTGCCAAGCTGTTTCATGGTACACATTCCCGTGGCAGCCGTGGAGATCTAATCCGCTTCACACTCGGGCAATTGGAGATTGTCACGGGTGGGGAGCTGAGACTCGCTGTTCTTCACGCTGCACAGCGCACGAAGGCCGGAACACGGACACAGACACAGCCGGCCCTGCGCCGAGACTGAGCCGACACGGGAGCTCCTCCTCGCGGCTCCTCGCCCGCCGAGACCACACGCCAGGGAGCCCCAACCCCGCTGGAAGCGTCTCGTGGAAGAGAAGCGACACCCCAGGAGGACAAAACTCACAGCATCCCTGTGCGGCATCCTTTTAGAAAGCTGTTTGCATTTGCTGTTATCTCCACGAGTCATATGTGTGCAAATTAAGCACGGCTGGTAGCCGCTAAATAGGTATTTCTTTCCAAAAATACCTGCTCTCTGGGGTGTCCACCTTCTTCCGTTTGCAGACTGCATCAGATGCCACATAAGATATCCTCCAAAATGTGCTGACACTGATACCACTTTCAGGCAAGAAGTTCCCAGCCCTCCCTGCTTTACCCCTTTAATTTTTTTTTTTTTCTCCATGACGTTAGTTTTTTGCTTTTACATTTCTAAGCAATTAAATTTTTGGCTTTCACATAGGATCAACAGGTGTGGAATGACTGGCACGGCCCTCATACGCTCCATCTGGTTGCTGCTGATAAGGTAATCCTGCGAGCTGAAGGCAGTATCTCCAATAAGCTTAAACGCCAGCAGCCTAATCTATTTGCAAGAGCGAACAAGCCCTGCAGCCAACATTGTGATTTCACGGGAATAACTGGGACAGACAGCACAGTCAGAGGCGCAGTAGGGAGGCTCTCACCCCACTATTTTTCCCTTAGGAGGAATGATTCACCCAATGCAGTTGTGTACCCTCTGTCAGAAAAAAGGAAAAGCTTTGCTTTATAATTTGCCCCCAAACCCATGACTTCTGAATCAAACCAATTATCGCTTTTCTTCTTTACTTCCATGAACTCATGTCTCCTTATTTAATCTTCCCTAAAGCAATGGGAAGATTGTTTGGCTTTGTGCTGATAATAAATATTATTGTCTGTAACTTCCATAAAACTATGACAGCTGTTGAGTTCCGATCTGGGATGTGATGAGAGCAGTGGGGTGTGCTTGGGGTGCCCTCTGCAGATGAAGGGCTCCATCATCTCCGCGCAGGTTTGGGTCTGTGGTCACAGCCCGAGACGCCGCGCAGGCACACTGAGAACCACCTCCCCTGTTGTCTCGGTTTATGACATGAACCACGCAATGTCAGTTGCACAGCATCACAAACCTAGGTCTGCATCTTTCCTGGCGCCCATTTTATGGGATTTCAGCCAACAGCTTTGGGGTTTATTTTATTGGTGATGTCTATTCTTAGCTTTCACTGTGTGCTTACCTTGTTGAAATACCTCTTCTAGATTTCCCCCGAGCAAAACTCTGCTGCGGGATCAGCAGTGGAGCCGAGCTGCCCCGCGGACGGGAGTTGCGCCACTACGGTATCACACTTCGTACCTTTGCTTCTGTCAGCCACAGCCATTTCTGCTACGTGCGTGCACGGCGAATGTGCCTGGCTGTGCCCGAGCGGGCAGCAGCCAGCAGGAATCCCTCACAGCGGAGGCAGGGATGGAAGCGGGGAGCATCCGGGCTCTCCTGCATGAATAGCTAAGCTTTTCCTGTTTTATGCCTCGAGCTGCTGCTGATGTCAGACATTACCCCATCTGCTGGTGAGCAAAGCAAGGAGCTCGCAGCAGCGAGGGGGAGTTTCTGCATCATGTCCCCTCTCGTGGGAATGAGGTGTCTCAGGGGCATCTCGGCCATTTCTGCTGCCCAGGGCTCCCCAGGGGTACTGGGAGTCCCTCATCCTGTCAACCCACTGTGAGGAATCCCTGTGCCCATCTGCTGCACCAAAGGGGCCAAACCCAAATGGACCCCTCAATGTGCTGGGGGGACCTCTGCCATCCTAAGCAATGCAGGCACCATGATGCCCAGGTGATGGCCTTACTGTAAGATCCTGAAGTGAGGAGTTGGGGAAGACACCACAGCAGGAGGGTGGGCAGGAGATTTGCAAGAGGTGGCCCTACAGAGGACTTGTGGTGGGAGATGAGACTGCTTTCCATGAGGTGTTGCAGTAGCAATGCTGGGCTACAGCTGGTGCTCACCCCTCAGCTGCAAGGCAGATGAGGCCAGGAGCCTCGGTTTTAACCAAATACACTGCTCCTGCCCCCATGATTTATGTCATTCAGGTGAAAAATTAAGATTATTAAACGTATGTAATTGATTCTCCAGAGAGAGCTTTATCTTTGTTATCTCCCTTTTAAATCCCCAAGAACACTGGGACACAGACAATACTTTCAGCTCCCATTATGAAACAGGTGTCTCTGCCAGCACTTCTGAAACTGACACTTTAGATAAGAAAATTAGCTCTTCTTCCTCCCCTACTGTCCCACTGTCCAGCCCCAGGCAGCCCCAGTAAAAGGACTCCAGGTGCACCCACCTCAGCACCCCATTTTTTTCCATGCCTCTGCAGACTTTCCTCTACCCCTTGAGCCTGTGCTCATGTTGCGTGCTCAACTAAGATGCTCCTGTTTGCACCAGAGGCAGCAAGTGAGGAAGGAGTGAGCATCAGTAATTACATGGAACACTTTATGTGATGCCCATATACCTGCCTTTTGGGACAAGCACAGGGCACAGAGGTGATGGGAGAGGTCTGCATGCTGTCAACTCATCTCAATAAGTGAATGAATAAGGCCAAAATTCTGATTACTTTTGCACCTGGGTAGCTTCACTGATGTTAATTACATGGTGGAAATGGAGGATCCATGTAAGCAAGATTCAAATCAGACACTGATATTTAGCTCTGCTTCAGGTCCTCTCTATAGGGTTGCTTCTGTCAAAGTGAAGAATGAAACAAAGATGGGAAAACCTAAATAGTGATTAATGAGGAACAGTCCTTATTTAATCACAGCTTTCAATTCAGACTTTATAATTTAAACTTCAGTAATTGTCTTCATGATTTTGGCATCTGCTCATCCCAGCCTACACACTATCTTTGAACTAACAGCAGGGCTTATCTTTGCAATTAAGCATTCAGTGTAGCAACAAATCTTCAATTTGGTGTGAGTCACTCAGCTGCTAAATCCAACAATGTGTCACTAAACAAACCAGTTTCCTCCTGATCTCATATGATGATAACAATGACTTGTGAAACCATCTTGAGATTTCTTTAGTATAATTTGCTGGTACTTTCTGACACACTGTTTCATTGCTATAACTGGGTTCTGCATTAGAAACGGACAGTACACAAACAATTGATAATTGTTTTTATCATGGAAATGCAGAAAACTCACCTCTAAACCAAGTGCTAATAAAACAAAATAATTTTCTATAAGAGCTCTAAGTACAGGGTGAGCCAAAGCTGCAACTGCATCAGCCACAATGGGTTGGTGGCCATCTGGACTCCTGCTATGGGGATGGGCAAATAGGATCCCCATGCCTCCATATGCCAAACATCTGCTGCATCACAAGTGTCTGTATGTGCAGTCAATTGATAGAAGTAATCTGTAATATTCAGCTTAATGTAGTCAAGATGACATTTGGCACCAAAGATACATAGGAACTCCATTTCTGCACTCAACCAGAGAAGAGCAGTGCTGGGGTGGTAGTTGTGATATGCAGTCCCAGGGCAGGCTGGACTGCCAAAACACACACCACTATCTCATACAGCTGAAAATTCTAAGTAGCTGGATTTGGAATCATGGTGGATGCAGGCAGTTGTTTACTCTGGCAACACTGCCTCATCACAACCATACATCCCTGAAGCCCATAACACACAGAAATTGGTAGTCTCCTTTTGGATGCTCAGGCTTTTTGTGCTCTTCCTCAGCTCTAGAAACCACCAGAGATCCACCACAGCTCTTTCTCAACTGTAGCTGAAAATACCTGGGAGGGCCTTTACTTCAGAGGTCCAGCTGTGGGATGTGAAAGCAGCTCTGCATGGGTTTAGCTGCTGACACAACATGGTCAGAAGTCATCCATATTTCAGGAAAGCAGCACAGGCTACAGCATCAACAGACTGCTGCCTGTCACCTGGATCTGTGTCTTCAGGGCTTCCTGAACCTCGTAGAGGCTTATTTAGCAGATACTCTATTGCAATGTCTTCAGTGGCATACTCTCTGTTTAGCTGAAGGATTCAGGGAGAAAGTCACTCACCTTCTTTCCTATTCTTAACTCTTATATAGCTCTTTGTTCCTTGTCATAAACTTGTTCTGCTACTGTAGTGAACCTAACACATTCAGGCAAGTTCTTACATCCTTGTGTCAGCTGCTGTCAGATGAATTTTGTACCTTTCGAGCAGCACAAAATGAACTTGGCAATTTGAAAAATGTGGGCTAGAAGCTGTTCAAGAGTCAAAATGTCATAGTCATGGTGACTTCCTGCATTCAGGTGAACATATTCATCTAATTCTATTACTTGATTAGCTTAATTGGGTTTTTCATTGTACTGCACTGCTTTACTTCAGTTCTCAAAATTATTTCTAAGGGTTAAGATCCTCCTTTTGCCAAAGGAGGAACTCGAATGAAGCAACAGAGGATTCAGCATTAGAGATGGGCCATCACCTGCCTGAATGAACCCTAATAAATAGGTAGAAGAGAGCCTCTTACTAGCACATTTTCCCATTTTAATCAATGCAACTAAGGTGAAACAAAATAGTCACTCAGTTTTTCATAGCAGTGCCAAGAGAAAAAGGTTTCATGATCTGAATTCTCTTTAATTATTGCCTTTGTCTGTCTCAAAACCTACATGAGGTACAGTGAATGCTATTACCTACAGCAGAGCTGCTGATCTGTGAAAAAGCAGTATGATTAGATGACAGCAGGAAAAAGGCAAGAGTTACAAAAGTTGCTCGTTTCTTATAGCAGGAAAACAGAATAGATGATGTTACCACAAAAAAGGCAACCACTTAGAGACACCCTGGAGAGATAACAAATCTCACTTGTTTTGGTTACCTGCATTTTACAAGTTTGATTTTGCAAACCTTCCCCTTTATGTGTACCACTGACTTCAGCTTCACTCCAGTGGATCAGTCTTTCCTGGAACAGAGTCCCCTCCCAGTTATTCTGAATCTGAAAATGCTGCAAAGTTGCCAAACCATCTCATTAACAGACAAAATTTAAAATGAACTGACTTACTCCCTTTAGAATGGAAGCATGATGGGTATTTTCAGTTTTGTACCTACAGATTATTCTTGCAACATGTTTTCATGTCTGCCTTCACAACTATAGCTATTTTCTAAAAGGTGAATGCTGAGATGTTTGTCTGTCCTACATCTCCAAGAGCTGGAAGAATCATGTCCTGGTAAAGACAGGTCACACAGCTATAGGACTGTTCATGCCATGACATATGGTCCTAAGGAAGTGGCCCTACATAGATCATACCTCTCCCAGACGTTTCAAACAACTGCCTGAAAAACAGTTCTCTCCAAACTCATGTCAATAGCAGAAAATGAAGTAATTTCATCCAAGTCCCTCCAGCCAGAATCAGTTCAGCCATTGTGAGTGGTAGGTGTAGGTTGGGAGGAGAATAATGAACAGACAATGGGTCACAGTGGGTGACCAGACAATGCACACCCTGCCACCAAAGTCACATACCAGTTCAGATTTCCTCCATTCCTGCAAATGTTTTCTCCACCATCAACTGAATACTTCCAGGAACCACTCCTGGTGGGAGAGCCAGCCTCAGTAATTTGAAGTTTCATCAGCAGAGTTTCTTCATCAGAGACCACGAGTGGCCTCTCTACTCGTAAACAGCCAGAGCTCTGTGAGGAAATCTGCGTCTGTGTGTCCCACCTCTGGTATTCACTTCATGATTCACCTGCTGGAAAAAATACAGCAGCAGGCAGATTTCCTTGCAATGATACAGGTGTATGCACATGGCAGGCCAAGTGCAAGTAAGTCTTCAAACTATCTCTTTAGTGCTCTCGGAAGGAAAGTGGGTCAGACCTTGCAGCCTGAGTCTTCTGGGACTTTGACTTTAATTAAAGTGTAAGATATCAGCACTTACCCTTACCCAGGCATACAACAGAGGAGATGTGCTGCTATTACTGCTTACAGATTCAAAACCCCAGGGTGGGAGCTCCTCTTCCCTGGCCTCCTGCTTCAAGTCACACAGAAACTGCACTTGTGACTTTATGAATCCATTCAACTGCTGCACAAATGATGTGCCAGGTGGAATGACATCAAAAGGGCTTTTCTTTGCTCTGCTGACTAGAAGGAAGCTTCCCACAGGGAAACACCATGTTATCCAGGCAGCTTTACCTCCACGAGATCCTTGGCTTTGACAGTGCATGATCCTCGGAGGTCCCTGTGGAAGCTACCAGGCTACTGCAGAGCAGGGGAACAAACCAAAACCCATCTCTTCAAGCAGAAACTGATACTGCAGCACAAAGTTCCATGGCAGCTATGTAATAAATTGACTTAACAAGAAATGTTGTCAAGAGTGAAGTGTCTGAGGGCAGTAAAAAGCTGACAGGGAGACATGTGCGGGATGCTGGAGCTGGTGGTAGGGACTGAAACTGAAGTCACAGTGAGTGGTGAGCTAATAGATTACCTCATTTTTACATTTTCAGGGCATGAGAGGGATAAGCTAGCCTTAAAAGATTTTCAACTGCTTTGTGTAATTTAGTTTAACTTCTTATCGTGTCAAACAGCATTTTGCTCAGCCTGACAAAGTTTGTACAGTTTTATGTATCTGTTCATATAGTGTTTTACCTGTACTCTGACAACTCTCACAAGTTTTTCAGCTTTCATTTAATATTTTTCATTCTTCTAAAATCTCAGTTCCTGGAGATAAGAGACATCCTCAGCATTTTACTTTCTGCTTTATTTTATAAATTTTAGCCAAAAATAATTTTTAAAATCCTCAACTGCAATATTTGAAATGCATTCTCATAATTTGGAGGATGACACCATATTTTTCAATACTTACCTTTCAAAATATTTATGGATGTTGCAGAAAGGACTGAAGTGCTGTGACTTTTATGCAAAGTATAAGTTTTATGTTTTGGATAGCATATACAGCCTTGTGGAAGTATTAGTCTGTATCTAACTAGCCTCTTCTAGGCAATTGTGATACCATTGATAACTTTCCTCCCTTTGGAGTTTTTAAGTATCCTAAAGTTCTGTTCTTTTGGAAAACATCCATAAAGTCTATTCAGCATTCAAATGAATCCAATAGGCCCGAGAGCACCCTCAAGTACATGAATAACTGGCAATTTTTATTTCTTACTCAAAGTGAAATGAAGTTTTCAATAAGTCAGGACCAATCTGTAGCAGTAGCTGAGCAGAAATCCACAACTTATGAGAAGTGGTAACTAACTATAAGTTACCCTGTAGCTGTAAGTGCTCCTGTGCTGGTCAGACGGTCTCACTGCTGCTCAGAGGCAGTGCTGCCCCTTGCCTGGGGGGACAAATCCACAGTTTGTGGGGATGCTGTCACTTTGCCAGCTCTGTCAGGTGCTGCAGCAGGTGCAATTGGTCCTTCAAACCTCATAGCTCACATCTCTTGTCCAGCCAGAGGGGAAAGGCACCTTTGTGAGTAGTTACATTTGCTGACGGCTCAGTTTTCCTCCTTCTACATACACAAGCCTGAAGCAAAATGCCCTGGTTATCATGGACAGGTAGATGCCATTTCAGTATCAGCAGATGCTGCCTAGTGTAAGAACTGGAAATTTGTTGAGCTTTGCATGTTTATCACCAATTTCATCTGTTTAGGAATCCAGAACCACATGTATAATCTGACAGAGCTCTGATGAGTTTGCTGTGATACACCTTCAGCCAAAGAGTGAATGGATAAGTGGTATCAGAATACTGACAGGACAGCCACCAAGGGCAGTGCTCACACATCTGGTGGTATAGTACAAGAAGGAAACCAAAATGCCTCATAAATCTGTATTGTAGAGCTGCAAGGCACCCATGCTCACAGCTGGCACATTTCAGAATGTTGAATCACTTAGACTGAATACCCATAAGAATAAGCAAATGGGTGATTACAGCACCTGGTTTAGACTCACCATGCCACATGTCCTAGAACATTTAGTCACCTACTTTACACCTGTACAGAGATACACCAATTTTAGGAGCAAACATTTAGCATGGAGCTTTTCCAATTATTATTTTCATATGAGGCTCTCTCAGCATGCTGTATTTGTGTTCTGGGCTTTGCAGAAAACAACATGGGCTGTCAAAGGAAAAGCTATCTAGGCTAGTTCCATCTTATCGGTAGCACAGAACATATTTAAGATACAAGATGGAATTTAGTATCTTGGGGTGCTACTTTAAAATGATGGTCTAACAGCTAGCTAGTATATTTTGCAGCTGGAATCACACTAACTTGGCAACAGTGTTCTGGCCATGCTGGCATCTCCTCAGCGCAGCAGCTTGCCTTTGTTTCATTTTTTTCTGCAGCCTTTCAATGAGAAAGCCAGTTGCAGTTTTGCTGTGTGAGTGCAGGAGCATCACCGAGGTCAGCCAAGGAGAAAGGCTCATCCTGTTGTCTTCTGATAGTCACACACCATCTGGGAGTAGGTTAGTGTGCATTGTATGCATGGCATCCCAATGGCAGGTGAAGCAGTCATGATCTGGCTTATGCTATGCAACGGAGAAAGCAAGCGGCATAGTCCTCTAGATGTCCTCAATACAGAAAGAAACTGATTTATTTATTCTTAATTCTAAGGAAAATAAAAAAGCCTTGCAGCTCTAAGAAGATTTTACCCATCTTTTACCGTGGTGTTTTGTCATCCTTTATCAAGCTGTTTGAGTTACCCTCTCCTAAATTTACATGCAGCTCTATAATTAAGTTGGAAGTCAGTGGCTTGGTCGTATTTGATGACCTGCACCTTTGGGGGAGTGTGATGCAGGATGAGGTTCATACAAATGCAAACATAGATATATATCTGTGAGCTAAGTATGAGACCTGCATTATAGCAGATGGAGTCAATAATGTTGATGAAGCATAGGGTGCAGCTGAGGCTGTCACAGAGTTGGTTTCTTTGGAAGAGTGAGATACATCCCTCTCTGCTCCACTGCCCACAGCCATGTTGGTTGTTTAGGACTATGGACATGGGACTGGGTCAGGCACCTATGTTCCCTCTCATCCTGGTGCAGATGAAATTAGTGGAGCCCAGAGCTCACTGGCATCCACATTTTGATGTCTCAGACATAAGCTGAATCCCATCCTGGATGAAGTGTAGAGTTCTCCCTCTTCTGGAAACCTTGCGGGGCCTGGATATCACAAACACTGAACTATTATCACCTGGACCTGTAAGTGACCAGCACCTCTGAGGACCAATGCACTCCTGGACATCCTTGCTAACTCCCCATGTCATGCTGCAATTTCAGTCTATGAGGACTTCTGTCATTGCATTGGTTGAATAGAGGCTTTGTGCTTGGTGGAGGCTGCATCTGAGCCCCAAGTGCAGTTATCTTTGTACTGCACATGTATCCATGATTAGCTGGGCAGCTTTAGCATTTAGCAAGAAAAACCATATGCTTAAATAAATGGCTAGGGGAATGATTGAAACATTAAACACAGAAAATGCTGCTAAAGCAAAACTATATAATTTTCAGTTTTTTACTGAATTTTGCCATCTACAGTGGTGCTTTCATAGGGAGTTACCCCTCCATCTCCTGGCCTTTGAAGTATATTATATTTTTTAGAAGCTCTCAAAAACTGGGTAATTAATGTAGCTTTCTCTTCTGTTTGTTTAGCTCTTTTGTCAGTAACCAACTGGCAGTGAAATGGTCTGAACTCCATTTCTAACTATTCCAACTGAAAGCACGTGATTTATACCAGTTCAAGACTCCATCTGGCACCCAGGGAAACCTGCAGCTCACTGTCTGTGTATCATGGCAGGACAGTGGTGCTCTCTCATCAGCAAAGGCCTCCCAGTGTGAACACAGCTGAACTAGGTGTGCATTTGCTGAGCTACCACCTGCTCCCTGCTCCTCACCACAGGAGCACCAGCCATCACCTATCACCAGTTGCCTGTGGTACAGGTGTGCTGTAATGGCATAAACACCTATCTGGCTTCAAGAAGAGATGTAAAGTATGAATATTTTCTCCAAAAAGGCTTTACGAATTGTACCTGATGGCAAACAGCTTCCAATATGCATGAATTTTACCTGGGATGAGTGTTAGTTTTCAGGGCAGTTTATGATTACTACCAGACTAAAAGCCTCCTATCTGGTTTGGTTTATTCTATCAGCAAATTTGCCTACACTCCTGAGGAAGCAATGCTGAGCTGGCCAGACTGGCTTTCTGCACAGCAAATCCAGATCCATATACTATTTCTCTGTTTGTGAGTGTTCAGAACAGTCAGTGTAGGAAGGTGTGGTGGTGTTAATTTCTCAAGGGCTGTTCTAAGTTTGCAAAGGAAGCAGAATGTCTATATAATGTTGCCATTGACTAAATTCCAGTTTTGGATTAGGAGAACAACCACTGGAGCAATTTCATTGCTTGTCTACTACAGAATGCTGGAGGGCAACTTACAAATGATAATTTGTGCTGAGCGATGGTAATAGGAGTGGGAATGATCATCCATAAATGGGTACAGTAGGCATCACAAATGTCCTCTCTATGTGTACTGATTTTGACTGGGATGGAGTTAATTTTCTTCATAGCAGTCCATATGGTGCTGTGCTTTGAATTTGAGACCAACAACAGTGTTGATAACACACCAATGTTTTGGTTGTTGCTGAGTCGTGCGTGCAAAAATCCTCTACCTTCTATACCTGCTCTTTTTCTTGTGCTTCCCCCTCAGCAAGTGTGCTGACACTGGCCAAGATGCTGGGAAGGGGCAGAGCTGGGACAGCTGACCCTAACTGAGCAGAGGAATATCCCACACTGAATGACATGGTGCTCAGCAATAAAATCCGGAGGTAAAAAGGAAGCAAGGGAGGATATTTGGAGCCATAGTGTTTGTCTTCCTAAATAACCATTATGTGTGATGGAGCCCTTCTTTCCTAGAAATGAGAGATTTTGACTCTGGGATCGGGTCTCAGGTGCAGAAATTGCTGATCTGATAAAAAAAGAGAGAGGTGCTATTTATCTCTGAAGAATGCACTCACAAAGGTCTGATTTTCAAAAGAAGAGATAACACAGAAGCTTGAGCTCTCTAACCGTGCTGACAAGAGTGTGGGTGCTAGATGGATTTCTGTGCTGTTCAAGCAGTGATACCAAATTATGTGTTGTTCAGTGGCTCATAGATGCATTGTGATCTACTTGTTTATCTGTCTTTCACATTCATTTTTTTACAATGTCAAAGATATTTCTTTGCATTGTCATCAGTTTCTTAACTCCTGTGAAAAAGCCAGGGAGCTGGATTTGATGGAGATTGCAGAAAATTGGCTCTTTTCCTTCATATCCCTGGCAGGACTGGCTCTACGAGTAGGCAACATGGGCAGCCGTGGCAGGCACAGTGCCTGGAGACCTGGTCCCTCTCCACATCCACACAGGCTCCTTCACCTTCCCTCCTTGCTCTGCCTCTGCCTCTTGGATAAAAAATTAGTCATGTTTTCGCAAATCTAAGGATGGCTCTTCCTTTGAGTAGATCAAAATATGAATGATTGCATCCTTTCGAAAAGTTTAGTTTCCAATGGGCCTGGTGGTAATCTTCCAGAAATTAAAAGAAAAAAAAGAGTCAGTGTCAGTAAGGAGTATTCCTGTACTTCTGTTACAGGAACACTGTAACCTATTTTAACTTACATTAGAGAAAGACAGGGAATATTCTAAAGTCATGAACTCTAAGATGTTGTGCATATCTGTCCAGTCATCCTTGATATTTCTGTTGTGTCTGTATCTGCACCTGTGCCATGCTCAGCCTGTCCCTGACATTTTTCTTATCTAACTTAGGAAAATCAAAATGCAAAGATTCCAGCTGAAATTTGGCGTTAGAACTTTGGCTATTTGTTTAAAATTAAATCCTCCATTTTCCAATCCTACATTCATACTCAGTAACTTGTAAGCTAAATGCCCTCTTGGAGTAAGAGGATAAGCATAGAAGTCATAGGGAGTTGATGCATTCCAGGTATGACGTCCTCACTGTCTCGCTCTACTTTTCATTCTTTTACCCTGTGTATTTTGACAAAGGCCACCTTCTGCTTTTATGATGAGACCCCCCAGAGCTGCAAGTGATGCTCAGATAGATGCTGTTCCTGTTCTCTCTGCATCTATTCTTGTTTGAGAAGATGATTTTATGGGAGGTAGGAAGTGTGGTGTTTGTGAGCCCGCACCTTAGTCAGACAGACACATTATCCTAGATGTCAAACTTTTTTGCTGGCATTCTTTACTTGCAGAGTCTCCGAAAGCACTGGGCCATGAGATTGTAGATGCTGTGGTTTAGTTGTGTGATGAGCTTCCTTGAACCTCCCGTGCCTTGCACCCAAGCTGGGCCCAGGAAGTCCATACAGTTGCCCACAGGAGCAAAAGAAGGAGCAGACAGCACCTACAGCAGAGCATGCTGAAGTTTGTAAGGGTCTTTTAAGCCCCTATGTTATTATTTTTCCCTGTTCTGTATCCTTTGCTGTCCAGTGCTTGCAAACCCAGTGGTATGCTGTGGTGACTTGCTCTTCCCATCCCTTGCCTGCTCAAAGAGTGGGTGCCTCACAGGTGTGACAAAGTGCCTGCCCACACAGTTCTCTGCACCAGGGCTGAGCACTTGGCTTTCAGTGCCTGTGCCCACCTGCTGCAGCTGGGGCCAAAGGGCAGCCTTTGGAACACTGTACTTCCTTACATGCTCACCTCCTAAAACCGAGGTGTAAAACACCTTCCTGGAAGCACAGGCAATTCCTTTTATTCTGATTACCAAAATGTCACCTGGAAATAACTGGGCAGTACAGTAAAGAGGAGAGACATAAATACATCATAGCATTCTTATATAGGCACTCACTTACCTTGCCTCTTGTTATTTTGTAACCATCATATCAATAAAGGAATTTTTCCTTCTGCAGCCATCCACATTTTACTTCATGTTGCAATAGACTTGGCAACCACTTGGGGGAACTTTCCCCATTGCAGTTAATTATAGATAAAAGGCTGTATTGTCACAAATACCCACTGATCTGACTCAGCTGCTTTTATGAGCACTGAATATCGCAGAAATCCAGGAGATTTCACTAAGAAATGTCAAATGCTTGAGACATTTGCCGATAAAAGCAGTCTTTAGATTCCTTACCTTGATCGTATGGTTTGGGGAAGTTTGAGTTTGAGTGAGTGCCTAATTAAGCATTGAACTGGCACTGAAAGGCGTTTTTCAAAGTCTTGAACTGTATTGTTCCCACAAATGGAGAAATGTTATTTAGGTGCTAAATAGGATTTTGTGGGTTTTTAAGATGACTACATTGAACAGTTAAATTAATGTCCTGCTAAAAATTGTTCAGCACGTACCAGTGCAAACCTTGTAGGGATTTTTCTCCTTAAAACGCCTTTCTTTAAAATACTGTTCGGGCCCTCCTACGCAGATGGTGAGTACAAGGAACGCCGAGAGCCCCGAGCAGCAGCCGGAGCTGCGGCAGCGGCGCCGCGGTGGCACCAGGTGGAGCCCTCCCCGCGCTTCGCCTGCGAATCCTCCCGAAAATGGGAGCCCGCGCCCGTGCCGGGGCGGGGCACGCGACTCACAAACGCGGCTTTCAGGGAATGTCCTTGGAATTCAGTTTTCAGTGCTAAGTGACACTGGGTGCTGCGCGGCGCTGCAGTGCCCGGGCCCGGCGACTTCGCGGGGAGCGTCCCGTGCCCCTCTCGCTGGCAGCACAGCCCTGTGGCTCTGCCCCTCTCACTGACAGCACACCCTGTGGCTCTGCCCCTCTCGCTGACAGCCCTGTGGCTCTGCCCCTCTCACTGACAGCACAGCCCTGTGGCTTTGCCCCTCTCGCTGACAGCCCTGTGGCTCTGCCCCTGTCTCTGACAGCACAGCCCCGTGGCTCTGCCCTTCTCGCTGACAGCCCTGTGGCTCTGCCCCTGTCTCTGACAGCACGGCCCCGTGGCTCTGCCCTTCTCGCTGACAGTCTCGTGGCTCTGCCCCTATCGCTGACAGCCCTGTGGCTTTGCCCCTCTCACGGACAGCACACCCTGTGGCTCTGCCCCTCTCGCTGGCAGCACAGCCCTGTGGCTCTGCCCGCCGCGCCCAGTGCCGCTGCCAGGGCCGGCATTGCCCCAGGGCTTCTGCACATCCATCAGGTTTGCCTCTCGGATGTTCCCCTCTGTCCTGCCCTCCCTTGTCCAGCCAGGCTGCCCATAGCGCGTCACACACCAGGAGCACAGCGTTTCTCATGCTGTGGTTTTTTCACCCAACGCTAACACAGGCATGCAGCATATGCTTCTAAGAACATCGGGAATGAAAATTACTCAGTATGAGGCCCAGTCACATCCCTTAATGCCTCAAACTACATCTAACTTGAGAAGCAGCTTTACTTAAAACAAATGGACAATTAAGGCCTTAATGTATACATTTTAACAAATATCTAAATCTTTTTACCTGGCAAATCATGGAAACATCTATGTATGTTCCAGTGAAATCAATGGAGCTGAGGTCCAGGGCTGAGGTCAAGCATGCAGCTGGTTGCTATCCAGGACTGGAGCCCTGTCCTTCTCCTCCTGCTTTTCCTCCTTACCTCACGGGGGCAAGGGGGAATGCTCGGAGTAGACACATTTTAATTTGCGAGGACATTGAATTCCGTGGCAGAGGCTGCAGCATAGGTCCCTGGGTCAGTGCCCAGAGTGGACATGGCTGGAAGAGACTAATGGACATGTGTGAGGTAGGAAAAAGAGAGGAGATGTGAGGTGAAGTGGGGAGAGGAGAGCAATGGGAAAACAGAAGAAAAAAAGTGAAAGGAAGGGAGAGAGAAAGGGAAAGGGAAAGCAGTGTGAACAGGAAGCCAGAGGGACCACCAAAGTGAAGTCTGCTGCTCCCTGATGCATCCCCCAAGGAGAGAACAGAGAGGCAAACAGGTGCTAGGACTAGTAGTCCCAGAGGATTTTGTCAGAGGTATGTGCCATAAGGTAACTCTCCACCATTGATAACATGGGACTAAATGGCAGCATGTATATGCAAAGATAATTCCAGTATTTAGTCCACATTTTTCCTTTTCAGAAAACACAATGAAGTGCTGATATTCACTGGAAGAAATCATTGCTCCCCTGGGAACAGTGTACCCGCAGTGTAGCTAAGACATTTCATGGTCTTGTGTAATTGAACCTGAGGCACCCCGTGGTGGCCGAGTGCGGTTGAATAATGTGGGGTTGCCATGTCAGCGTTTTAAAGGCAGGAGAGCATTACCTTTGGACTGGGATGAGAGTCTTTAAACCACAGCCACAGATGGAAAAGAGATTCACTAGTCACTAGGTCACCTACTGACAGCCACAAGTCAGGGAAAAGCTTCACAAAGTGAGCAGGGAGGAGGCTGGGCATCAGGAAGTACACATCCTTTTAGAGAAGGGCAGGTTGGAGAGCTTGGGGGAGGAGTATCTGCCACTTTGCTGCTATTTTAGCACTCTGCATCCAGCAGCCAAGCTGATCAAAAGCAATCAGGACAGGCGTTTGATGGCCTAAACTGCTTTGCAAGTGTATTTCATCTCTGCCTCCCAACTGCCAAGCTGTGGGAGATGCCCAGCTCAGAGAGAGGGACAAGCACACAATCACCATTGAATATCTGGCCCTCCAGCCTGCTGCTTTCTTTGCTGAAGTCATGGCATCACTTCTCTTTGCATTGCCCACATGACAGGCAGCAGTTCCCAGTGTGGGGCAGCACCCCAAGAAATGCCTTAACTTCCCATTTTAGCCACCTTCTGAACCATGACCAGTGCTGATGGTCCTTTCCTCTTGCTTCTTCTTCCAAGAATATGTTTATGTATATAAATAATTATTTGTAGGGCTGTTGTTTGGTTTTTTTTAATAAATATGATTTTGTGGTCTTTTTCAAGTCACTGGATAACTCTCAGAGCGTCAAAGCACAGCTGGGCTTAGGCATCTGTCCTTGGTGGAAAGACATCATTGGGATTTGCAGAAATTTGCACTATAAAGACTTGGCTTAGACTGGACCATCAGGGGATTTCTGCCCAGGAAAACCAACAGATTGTCATTTGGTATCTCCCTGATATAACTTTACACAGTTAAGAGGAATCCACGCTGGAGCTCAGAGGTCCAGAGCTGCCTCACCAGTTCTTGCCAGGCATCCAGTGTGCCCAGCAGCACTGGGAGAACTGGCAAGAAACCCCTCAGCTTCTGGCTGGGACATCTTGAGCCTGAGGATTTATATTGCTCCTTGAAATGTTTGAGTCACAGCAAACATTATTTCTATTATGGCAAATTTTTGAATCGAGATTGAAATGATAATTTTTCTTCTTGCTGCAGGAGTACACGTTTTTCCTTGCTTCCTGGTCTAGAGGCTGAGGGTTGCCTGGTTACTCTGACTCAGAAGCTCTATGAGGTATCTCTTAGTGAAGGAGTAGATACAATTTGGCAATTAGAGAAGCTTGATTTGTCATCTAAATGTAGAAATCCTTAGGAAAAAAATAACCATTTGAAGAGCAGTTGTACAGAAACCACAGTGAGAAAACCCAGAATGTACACTGCTACTGAACATTGCTGGTTTGCCTATTGTAGAGGCATGAAGGTCATTAATAAGAGATGCAATAATTGGAGATTTTTTTCCAGTGTTCAATTAATAGAATCCTGTTCATAGAGTATATGAATTGCAAATGTGATCTGAAAAGCATTTTTGTTGAAGAATTTCCCCATGGACTAGTGGTATAAAATGACTCCGTTCAGCCAGCAATCTGTTAATCTTGGGCTGGAGTTAAAAAACATGATGTATTCAGGTGAGGGCCCCAGTACAGCCAGCACAGCAAGCTGAAGAGTATTTTAAATGTGCATGTGGCTACATATATATTTATATACAGTACATGTCTGTTCATAAATGTGTGCAGATGTTCTTGCATTTATACTTTTGTGCTGATTTTGAAATTTGTGATTGCAGAAATGCTTTTATTTGCAAAGTATTTCCTTTAGAACTGAAGCCATGTCATTTCAACAGTTTCTTCATAGATGCCCTTTAGTTTGCATTTGGATGAACAGGAGCAAACACTTTAGGTACAAGGAAGGGCATTTAATGGTTGTGAAGGTTGGGAATGTTTCATGAAAAAGTGAGATCTGTGGGGACCGACAATTTTGCTTGGAGGTCCAGGGAGAAGAGAGGCTCAACCAGTGTAAACTCTAAAAGGTCAGATTTTGATTTAATGAACTTCCAAGTAAACAAACCTTTTTCATGCAGAATATCCCCTCAGGGTCACTTTATACAACTAACAATAAATGCAGAACAAACTAGGACGACAAAAAACTCCGGTTTTGTAAATCTTACCATGTTTTTAAGATTAAATTTTGCATACTTCATGCTGTATCTAGTAGGGGCAGGGTAAATGTATGGCATTGCCTGGTTCCTTCATACCCTTGTGTTATATCCACTACTGTAGCCTACATCACCAAGGTCTGAATCATTGTCTGCAGCTTCTGCATCAGGTCTGCCCTCACAGACTCACTTTGGACACAGCTCAGTTGCAATGAGCTGTTGGCTTAAACACTTCCATGCTGTTGGGATCTCTCACTTCTCAACAGTCTGCTTTTTTAGCTCTTAAAATGTAATGGCTGTAATAGAGAAAGAGAAAGCAACAGATGTTTGTCCTTATTATTAAAAAAATAGGGATAACTCAGGAAAAACATCTATCACCCAGAATTATTTTCAGTGGTCTATATCTGGGTGTAACAATCCTTTTAGATGTGAAATGATGAAACTGTTAGGTAGTCATGATACCATGAGGTTCTTGCCAGAACTTCAACAAGAAAAATTGTGCCCCTTACATGAATGGTTATTTTGTTTAGTTTTTTTACCAAAATAATCTGCAGGTAATGAAACAATCAGAATAAATATGTTTTCAGCAGGGCACAAGGTGAGCCCACAATATTCTCTATAGGAATGATATGTAATCTGCTTACTAAGTACTGTTGTATTGTTGTAGATCACAAATCATCAATCTGTTTGTGACCAGAAAAAGGATTTAAAATCTGATCCCTACAGCAAAGCAGGATTTAATATCAGGAGAGCGAACATTGGGATCCACCTGAGTGAGTGAGAGGGCTGCTTATTCTGTAAGGTCCTATGGAAGCAATATTTGTGCCCTCCCTTTAGGACCTTCCATTTGGTTCCTTTCTGAGTCAGTCCACTGGGTCAGAGGTATATGGGAGACAGAGATATACAAAAGCAAATACGACAATACTTGTGTTTCCATACTAAGATTCAGTCACCTTTAACAACATTATTCCAACCACTGTTATGGGTTTGGCTGATATGTTCTATGTTCTGAAGATAATATTCATGTTAACTATATCACAACATAGAAGGAATTTCATCAGCCTGTTTTGCATGTTTTTACTGACCTCATGTATGCAATATAACTTGTCTATACAGACAGTTTATTTAGGAGACTTAAGGAGAAAATGGCAGATCAGAGGTACCTTATATATTAAATATATTATATATTCCTGTCTGTAAACACTATTAAAAATTATATCTGCCTTTAGTGTGAAATATGTCTCTTTATATCTTTTGCCAGTTAAGTTTTGACTTACAGTAGTTGCCACGGTAAAGAGATACTTTGCATTTCCAGGTTGTCTTTCTCCAGCAAATGACCCAAACATGGTATTCATAGGATTTCAGCCTTCCCTATTTCAAGGGAGGAAGGGAGCAATAACACCGGAGTGGAAAGCCCAAGGATAAGAAGGATCTGTTTTTACCCCGAATTTCTTGCAGCATCAAATGCTTTTTTGTTAACATGGCAAGGACCATAGTGCTCCAGGAAGATTCATCTAAGAAAACCACCTGAAATACACACACTCAGAGACTTTCAGATTCAAACCTGGATGTCACAAATTTACAGGGGAAAAAAGAGAACACAGTGGAGAGCAGGATGACTTCTCAAGCCCTGATGGACCAACTCTTCTACAAGAATTTGGTAAATACAGTTGCCTCAGCGTTAGCCTGAACTGTAGCACTCAGAAGGATCAGGCTAGAGGAAGGTGCCACACTCTTTTCTGCACTTCTGATTTAATTTTAGTACAAGAAGAGGGATTTTATTATTGCTCTTTGTTTCTTACTGAATGACCGAAGTTTTCCACATCTTTGGATAGAAATATGCTGGGCCCAATTGTTTTTTGCCCAAGTGATGAATTCACAGCCTCCCAGTGGAGTAACATTATTGAGGTTCAAAGAAAGAATAAATAAATCACTAAGAGGCAGTTGTATACATACATAGCTCTGAGATTCTGGTCTCATAACTAGAGATCCTTTTTACAGATTTATCCACAGCCTGGTACACTTGTGGCTTCCTACTGTGAACTAGTTTACACCTTTTTAAAAGTCACTTTGTTACATATCTGGTGCATAATATTAATGATGTTCTCAGCAAATGAGAAGAATTATAAACACCAGTGATGATGGAGAAATAATCAAGAAGCAGGAAGTTTCTAATGGGAAAATGGAGCCTCCCACAGAGAATTCTGCTTAAAATATCATCTTTTACTAATTGATACGGCCACTCTTGTTGGAGATGTTGTTGTTTTGCACCTGATTTAAATAGCATTCAAGGAATATTAGACAGGGAATTTGAAGTGTTTATTGTGTTTTTTAATGAAAGAGTGTTGTAAAAAGAGTATTTCAGAGACCCTGGAAAGGGCTGGAATAGTGTGATTTCAGATTGTTAGGTGGCCTAAATACTCACCGAGGTATATCCACTGCTGTATGAAGGAAAAATTTTCATGATTGCCTGGATCATCACTTCCCAGAGACAAGTGCTACTGGAAGAGGAGGAGCAGCTGAAAAGAATTAGCACACCTGTGTAGTGAAGGGCTCTCTATGAAATCTGCAGTGAGGTGGGTGTGGATTTGTGAGAAGATTTCTGAAATGTAAAAAAGCCCAGGCTGGGTTTTCCAGGCTCCTCTGAAGGATTATGTGCACATTGCAGTGGATTTTCTAGTGCCTGAAGCTGTGAATGCAGAGTGACACTGTTCACACAGGACCCCTGGGGACTCTTAAATCCGTTCCTTATAAAAAGCAGGCTGCATATATGTGTTGCTGCATGTAGGAGTTGGCTGCTTTCTTCCATGTAAGTATCCTCCTTAAAGTTATTTTTGTACAGCAGCATTTTCTCTCAGTATGTGCAAAGCTTCAAGTTTCAACTGCCTTCTGATGTTTGAGCTGTTAGGATTCATGTTTTTATGATCCTCTTTGCAGCTATTTATTTCTTACAAATTCATGTAAACAGAAGCTGATTTTTCTCAACTAATAAAAGTCCCTTCATTTAAGTAAGAAAACTGAAGATACATATTCCTATCAAAGAACTATTTATTTCAAACGTCTTCCTGCATTGTTATTTAAGGGTGTAGGAGGAGAGGGAAGAAATGCATTTTTCTGTGATTCAACAACAGAGGTGCAAACCCTGAGGGAAGCCAGCTCTCTGCCTAGCAAACAATGGTTCCTGGACACAGCTTAAGATCATTTTTTCACCTTTTGATGACTTCCTCAGCATTGGTGACTTCCTCAGCATTAACTTTGAGGAAGAGAAGTAATGCTGCACAGTGCCCTGGCTTAGTGGGAGATGGCAGCAATAGCTACAGGAAGGTTTTTTATGCCTTTCTGAAAGCATTGTATCAAAGGGTAAAAGCTAAGCTACAGAGGATGCTCATTGTGCCAGGACAATAGCACAGACACCCACTTGAGACAGTTCAGATGCACTTTCCATGAAGCTTTTCATATTACTGCCAGAAAATGCCATCCTATTGAATGTTTTCATGACAATGTACTGATGTACTCCTTCCTCAGTAGGAGCTTCTTGAATTCATAACATACACCTAGTCAAACAAGAGACAGTAACTCTCCATGATGCACCAGTGTTGCCATGATCTCCAAGATGCAGTCACTCTTCCTAGATTTTTTAAATTTAGCTTGGAAAAAACCACACAAGCAAGTAATGAGAGTCTCCACAGAACAGGCTTTTTATTTCTCCAGCTCTCTTTAGTCCTTCCCTAATGGCAACATGTTGCGTGTTGACTCAAAGAACACGTATTTGGAGAAGCTCTGCCAGGAGGAAGGAAGTTGGATTGCTGTTGCTAGAGGGGCAGAGCTGAAGTTTCCAAGGTGTTTTAGCTATGCTTTGCCATGGTTTCAAAAATGATCATATAGAGGCTGAATTGGTTTGTTGCTACAGGTTTTCTTGCAACTTGAACATTTTAGTTCTCTTCAGGCTGCTGCCATATATGATGAACCTTAATTGTGTTCAGTACAGTCCTAAGAACACAGTGCAATGCTGGCATCAATCAAGACTAGAGCTACAACAGCAGTCATCTGTTACACTCACACAAAAGGTACATGCATTTTTGTAGCTTCTGAATGGGAAAGTTAACACCATCAGAACATTCCTGTACTCTTGGAAAAACACTGCCAGATAGGACCAAATAAACTGAGACAGAAGACTTGGATTAGCATCTCATGTCAGCAGAGATCCAATCCACACTGGAGTAGATTGGTTTCTTTTTGCATAAAAGGATTTCTCTAGAACAAGGCTGGTGTTTTAGAGCTTCTTGCTGTTTCAGTCTCTTGTCTAAAGGTCTTCCTGCAAAAGGAAGCAGTTCACTCCATAGTGACTCACTTTAGTGGATGGAAGACAGAAAACCTCCTCAAGAGCACTTTATTCTTAGTCAGAGTTCTCTGAAGTAGCATCTATTCAATGTACATGGACTGACTGTCATCTTACTTGATCAATTAATCTGGAGCACTGTATAAACATTACTGGAGGAAGGTATAGCCTAATGGATTGGCAGCAATAAGGGGATACATAGAATCATAGAATCATAGAATCGATTGGGTTGGAAAAGATCTCCAAGATCATCGAGTCCAACCCTTGGTCCAACTCTAGTCCATTTACTAGATCATGGCACCCAGCGCCACGTCCAATCTGTGTTTAAAAATCTCTAGGGATGGTGAATCCACCACCTCTCTGGGCAGCCCATTCCAATGCCTGATTACTCTCTCTGTAAAGAATTCTTTTCTGATATCCAACTTAAATTTCCCCTGGCAGAGCTTAAGCCTGTGCCCCCTTGTCCTATTGCTGAGTGCCTGGGAGAAGAGACCAACCCCCACCTGGCTATAACTTCTGCATAACAAGAAAGTTAACATGTACTCAAGGTGTGGCCTCACCAATGCAGAGTACAGGGGAAGGATCACTTCCCTGGTCCTGCTGGTCATGCTATTTTTGATACAGGACAGGATCCCATTGGCCTTCTTGGCCACCTGGGCACACTGTTGACTCATGTTGAGCTTCCTGTCAATTAGTACTCCAAGGTCCCTTTCTGCCTGGCTGCTCTCCAGCCACTCTGTCCCCAGCCTGTAGCACTGCAGGGGGTTGTTGTGGCCAAAGTGCAGGACCCGGCACTTGGCCTTGTTGAACTTCATCCCATTGGAATCAGCCCATCTCTCAAGTCTATCCAGATCCCTCTGCAGAGCCCTCCTGCCTTCCAGCAGGTCGACACTCCCTCCCGACTTGGTGTCATCAGCAAATTTGCTGATGATGGACTCAATCCCCACATCTAAATCATCAATAAAGATGCTAAACAGGACTGGACCCAATACAGACCCTGGGGAACACCACTGGTGACTGGCCGCCAGCTGGATGCAGCTCTGTTCACCAGCACTCTCTGGGCCCGACCCTCCAGCCAGCTCTTAATCCAGGAGAGGGTACACTTGTCCAGGCCATGGGCTACCAGCTTTTTCAGGAGTATATTATGGGAGACAGCATCAAAGGCCTTGCTGAAGTCCAGATAGACCACATCCACAGCCTTCCCCTCATCCACCAGGTGGGTCACCTGATCGTAGAAAGAGATCAGGTTGGTGAGACAGGACCTGCCCCTCCTAAACCCATGCTGGCTGGGTCTAATCCCTTTTCCACCCTGAAGGTGCTGTGTGATTGCACTCAGGATGAACTGCTCCATAACCCTGCCAGGCATGGAGGTCAGGCTGACAGGCCTGTAGTTGCCAGGGTCCTGCTTGCAGCCCTTTTTGTGGATTGGGGTGACATTGGCCAACCTCCAATCATCTGGGACCTCTCCAGAGAGCTAGGACTGTTGGAAGATGATGGAGAGCGGTTTGGCAAGCTCTTCTGCCAGCTCCCTCATCACCCTGGGATGGATCCCGTCTGGTCCCATAGACTTGTTAGGATCCAGCTGGCTCAGTAAGTCAGTAACTATATCATCCTGGAATACAGGAGGGCTATTCAGCTCCCTCTCCCTGTCTACCAGCTCCAGAGACCAGTTGTCTTGAGGGCCACCTGTCTTACTGGTGAAAACTGAGGCAAAGTAGGTGCTAAGTACCTCAGCCTTCTCCTCATCTTCCTTAACTATATTTCCCTCCAAGTCCAACAGAGAATGGAGGTTTTCCTTGCCCCTCCTTTTGTTATTAATGTATTTATAAAAGGACTTTTTGTTATCCCTAACTGAAATAGCCAAATTTACTTCAAATTCCACTTTTCTTTCCCTAATTTTTTCCTGCATGACCTAGCTCTATCTGTAAATTCTTTGTAAGTAGCCAGCCCTTTTTTCCATAGTCTGTAAACTTTCTTTTTATCCCTGATTTCTTTCAGAATCTCCCTATTTAACCAAGCTGGCCGTCTTCCCCTTTCGGCACACTGGGACAGCCTGTTGCTGTGCATTCAAAATCTCCCTCTTAAAACATGTCCATCCCTCCTGGACCCCCTTGCCTTTAAGGGTTGTTTCCCAGGGTATGCTCTGAATCAGTTCTTTGAATAGGCCAAAATCTGCTCTCCGGAAGTCCAAGGTAAAGGTTTTAATGGTGGCTCTCCTTACATCCCTGAGGACTGGAAATTCTATTAGTTCATGGTCACTGTGCCCCAGGTGGCCTCCAACCACTACATCATCTACCAGCCCCTCTCTGTTTGTAAATAGTAGGTCTAGCAGGGCCTTCCCCCTGGTAGGCTCATTTACCAGTTGATGAAGGAAATTGTCCTCTATACACTCCAGGAACCTCCTTGACTGCCTCTTCTCTGCAGTATGAAGCTCCCAGCAGATATCTGGCAGGTTAAAGTCACCCACAAGAACAAGGGCTGGAGATTTTGAGACATCTGCCAGCTGCTTGTAGAATAATTCATCCCCTTCATCATCCTGGTTGGGCGGTCTGTAACAGACTCCCACAAGGGTGTCAGCCTTGTTGGCCTTGCCCCTGATTCTGGCCCACAGGCACTCAACCTTGTCACTGCTGACCTCAACTTCAACAGAGTCAAGAGACTCTCTAACATATAAAGCCACCCCTCCACCTCTCCTTCCCTGCCTGTCCTTTCTGAAGAGCTTGTAGCCCCCCATAGCAGCACTCCAGTCATGTGATTCATCCCACCACGTTTCTGTGACAGCAACTATGTCATAGTTTTCCTGCTGCACTATGGCTTCCAGCTCCTCTTGTTTGTTTCCCATACTGCGTGCATTGGTGTACATGCACTTCATCTGGACCATTGATTTCATTCTCAACTCGGGCTCTATGCCCTTAGGCCTATCTCTGGAGAGCCCAGTTGCCGTCCCTTCCCCCTTCAAACCTAGTTTAAAGCCCTCCTAACTAACCCTGCCAACTTATGGGCTACAGTTCTTTTGCCCTTCATGTTAACTACTAACATGTAGTACCAGCCTCCTGCTTTTAGAGCTTTTGGTTTTTTGGTTTTTTTTAATAACTGCTTTTCTATGTCAGGGGTTTTTAGGCAGCACCTAGGAGATAAATCAAGGATAGTTGGATATAGTTGTGTATAATTCTATGTGTGTATTTAAATGCATTTTATATATACATACATACGCCACGCACATGCATATACACATACATACATGTGTATACCTATGCATTATATATATACAGATATGCAAAATCTATTTTATACATAAATTACTATGCAATTTGATTGATTAATAATGCAAGTATGATACAAGAGAGAGCTGGAAGTCTCTGCTTTAGCAGAGAGTCATGTTCTGCTGCCAGGTGCCTACTGTCGGTGCTCCCAGATGGATTCGGGATGAAGTCAAAGCAGCCACCATGGGTCAGGAGAGCACAGTGCAGGGAAGAGCCCGGGGTGGGCAGCAGGCACATGGTGAGGGACTGCAGGCACAGGGATAGCACTAATAATAATGACTTCACTCACATACTGACAGCAAACTAATTGAATTGGTGCAAACTTGAGACTCCCCCACAAAAGAAGATTAAAATGGATAATTATCATTGTGGAGTATCAGGGGTAAAAATTACAGTATACCTACAGAAGTTCAACAAAAGCTTAACAATTAGAGTTATTGACAAACCAGACATACACAGGTGTTTTTACTCATAATTAAGTAGTACTCCTGCTTAAAAGTGTTCTGGGAAGAGAGTGTGGCTTTCTCAGTAAAGACAACAGTGATGACTTTTATCCCTGTTATACTTTAGCCATGTAAAGGGTCAGCATTATTGCTTGAACTTGAACCTTAATATCCTTCATGTTCAAGAGACAGAAATTAGTATAGCATCATTTAGGTTGGAAAAGAACCTTAAGATCAAGTCCTACCATTAACTGCAAAGTCCACCCCTAAATTGCATCTCTAAGTGCCACATTCTGCACATCTTTTAACTATCTCCAGGAATGGAGACTCAACGACTTCCCTGGTGTCCTAGTTCAGCAGGAGGGACCAGCTAACCCTGTGTGGGGGTGAACAAAGCTATCTATTCTACCCCCTCTATTCATTCCCCAAGGTCAATGGGCCATTAGCAGCAGCTGCCCAGGGAGTCATTATCACCCAGCCTGAGGGGGCGGAGCTGCTAATGGGCCATCAACAGTTCAACACCCCCTGGCTCCCAGAGTTAATCACCCATTGTGTGAGTCCCCGCCCAGGGGGAGGGACTGGGTACTCCCTGAGGGTACATAAGTGGTGGGTAAGAAGACCTTAGGAACTCTTCGTCAGATCCAGAGCAGCAGCAGGACCTTGAGAGGAGGAGATCACCGCTCTCGCCCAGACCACAGCCCTCGTCTGCACTAACAGGTTTTTCTTTTCCTTTTGCTCTAGACTTGGAGGAATCACAGGGGTCTCAGCACAAGGGTAAACAAACCCCCTTGGGTTTGTGCCCCAGGACACTGGGTTATACTGCTGGGGTTTTGTGAGTTGAAAGCAATTTCCCTTTTGTGTGTCAGTGTTGTTATTGTAATATCATTATTAAATCTTAGCTCTGACTTATAATCTCTCTCATGGTAAGTTCATTTCCCCTGCTGGTTCACCTTTAAACCAGCACACCTGGGCAGCCTCTTCTAATGCTTTACAAGAAGTTTTTTGGGGGGTCTGTATTTTATTCTCTTAGATGTGGAGTTTTGCAGGAGACTAATTGTGTCCCAGACTCCATCAACTATATTGATTCAATGTCTGTAGAGGGGAACTAGGGAGACTCACAGATATACAGATATGTTGGCTCTTACTCAGATGGATACTATTTTGGGTAGTCTTTGCAAAGAAAGTTGCTGATACCTCCCGGGTTTCCTCAGTTCCTTCCCTCATCCCTCCCACACACCTTTCATGGCGGAGTTCTCTCTCTTGCTTCTTTTTATCCCCAGCCTCTGCAGCTCAAGAGAGCCATGGCTCTTCTTGGTTCCCAGTACAGATCTGGCTGGAATGTCATGTGAAGGGCAGCTCTCTTGGTGAGCCATTGTGATTTGTACAGCAGGTTTGACAGAAAGCTGGTTCACCTTCCTGCACTGGGCTCAGCCCCCTAACCAGGACATGATGCCAACACAGCCGTGCTAGATGTGTAGAAGAGATGAGAGGAGCTGGGCAGCAGCAGCTGCACACTGTGGTTACAGAGCACACCCCAAGGCTGTGGGGTTGTGTTGCCATTAGGAAACATTTGGTGCCATTAATGTGTTCCTGAATGAAGGGACTGACACAGGAGTACTGTCCTTGCACATTGAGGAGTGGTTAAGTAGAAGATTTAAGTAAGAAAGTATCAGGAAGGAGGTCAGGTCTCATCTCTATGTGGTTCTGGTATCTGTTTCTTGAGTTAATGAGGCCATCAGGGGGAACATGGAGTCATTATGCTCGACCACAGTGCTTTACTGATGCATATTGTTTACTACACTGATGGTTGCTATGGACTGCGGTTATAATGCAGGGCAAAATACAACATGCATGTGCAGAGAAATGTATGGATATTCATTTCTCAAGGAAAGAATGGTATTTAGTTGAGTGGTATAGAAGACTGGCTTGAACAGCAAGCAGGCCAGCTATGTATCTTGGGAGGGAGGTGTGATCACACTGCATATATCACACCTGTGCTGTGGCATATAAGTTTTTGAGGAAGAGAAAGAACTTAAATGGCTAAGTAGCTGTGCTGATTTAGCTCAGTGCTAAGTGACATTTCAGGGGCAGTAAAAGGGGGTGGTTAGATGTCTAAGTGGGTTGGAGTATGATGTACCATTTGCACCCTCACCACGGATATGGTGAATTTCAGCTGATGAATTACAGTAACTGTCCAGCTGTCTGCACTTGCTTGTGCACAGAGCATGTTTAAAGCCTCACTTCATATTAAGCATCACCTGCCACAACATTTGCATTATGATCCATACACTTTGTGGATATCCATTCTCACTGTCATGCAGATTTCCACATTTGGAAAATTATAGAACCCAAATTCATCATATCCACATTTAATATTTTTCAGTGTTACAATAATTCTGTATTACTTAGCACTTCATACCTATGATTAATAGCCTTAATATCTCATTATACACATACGTTTTACCTGATACTGCTACCCTGCTGCCACCCTTCACTTCATTACTTTAAGGTATTCTTTCAATGTTTAAAAACTCAGTTTCAAGTGAAAATGCAATCCATATATTATTTAAATAATTTTAAGCCCCAAGTCCTTAAAGTGACATCATTTCAATTACATCCTTGATCAATATATAGAGCATTTACTCATAAAAGAGAATGAGTTAGTCAGACATACAGAGTTTTCAAGGTCACTATATTGTTAATAAAACTTGTTAACTGATATAGGCATTAGTCATAAAGCTGAGTAAATGTAGTGATTAAGCCACTCACAGCTCCTCACTATTCTGTTATATCCTGTCTTCTAAAGAGACAATTTTTATTTTAGGGCCTAATTTAAACCTACTTAAGTCAGTGGAAAAACTCCCTCTGGCTTCACTGGGATTCGTATCAGACTGCCACTAAATAACAGAACCACACTCATGAAAGGAGCAGACAACAGGCTGGTAATTCAGGCAGACTCCCACACATCAGCTCCTGGCATGGTCTGTAGCTGTAACATTCATCTCAGCAAGACAGATGGAGCTTGACCAAGCTCTAGGTGGAACTGGAATTACATTTTACTCCTTCAGACACCTCTTACTGCAGAAAGCACAACACTTCCCTGTTGCAGAAAGAGTGGAATAATAATTGTTTGGACTTGATGGGGGTTTGTTGATCCCCTAATGGTAGGCTGGTACACATTTGCTGGGTGCAAGGGACCAAATGAGAGTAGAGGTACAAAATGCAACCATACAAAATGTGCAATAGAGTAATCAGGACCCAAATGGAGATACTTCAATTTAATGAAGGCTCCACTCAACTCCTGAGAGAGAGCACAACAGATAAAGTTTTTTTTAGTGATAAGGAATACATTATTTCTATATACATGACCACTGTATACTGAATATTAACAGATACTATGTATTCTGTTTCAAAGTGAAGAATTTTGTTTGGCCTGTGTCTCTTCTGCCTTACTCAGTCAGTCAGTGCTGTAATATCAGGTATTTGAATGATCCTTGCCAGATGAAAAGTTGGGAGGCTGGAAAGAAGACTAAGGCATTGTCAGTGCCAATATGTACTGTATAGGATGAATCACGTCCTATGTGGGATCCCACATCTCACCTAGTATGAGACATCTTGGATACCTCTAAATCTGAGCTAGTCATCCTAATCTCCCTTAGAAAATAGAAAGATGGCAACTACCTCCTGCAGGCACTGTCTTCAGTGTGAAAGGAATTATGCCGTCGACTTCAGGGAGTATACTGAGTAAATCTCCATTGACCATAAAAGGGCCCAAAGTGCCCACCACTCAGAAGTATCTGCTGCTGGGCACCACAAGGTAACAGACCAAGTTTCCAATAAACATTGTCACCAAAAGGGCAGAATCCCTCCTTGGCAATGCCAAACCGCTGCAACACACTCCTGAGTCATCCAAGTCTGCCACAGAAACTTAGGGAGCACAAAAACCCTCAGTGAGTGGACTGTACACTGCAGTCCCATGTAGAAGCCCCACATAAGGCAGAATACAAGAGAAAATGTCCAGTAAAATGGACAGCTTGCCCACCAAAACTTACTTACACAACATGTAAATAAGGTGTCTACAGACCCCAGAGTGAGGCAATAAATTCACTGCAAAGTAGTGGGGGACAGGCAGCACCTCATCCAGAAAGCTGATCTGGTTAGGACCAGCAAGACAGAGAAGCCTGGCATTAGATGGAGCTGGGGAAAACGGAGCATGTGAACAGCATCATCAGGATGTCACACAGCAGAGGGACAACAGCAGCAAGGTCAAAGGACTCCTCCTCCTGGTAATAATAGTAATAAGGGAGTAATATATCCAGAAGGTACAGCAGAACAGCAGTAGAGGGTGAGTCTGAAGAGAGTCCTTCAGTGTTTCATTTATCATTCAGTGATTCATTTATCAGGATCGCAGCCCCTGCTACAGCAGCTGCTACTGAAACAGCCTTTTCTAAACAAAGCCAATCTTAATCCAGCATGGTCCTAAGAAAGGAAAATCATGGCTGTGGGAGCTGGGCCTGAAAGAAGCAGCAGTCTGTGCACATGGCTACATTGCTGTCAGCAAAGCATTTAGAAAAGGGAGCTACAAAATTCCCTTAAGAATCCGTAGCTTATGTAAACAAGTGTGAGGTCTTACTACATTATTGTAAAGTTCATGTCTCATGAAACAGTATGGATACATGCAGAATTTAGTTTAGTCAACAGAATTATTTTAGTAACTCAAAATTATTTTTATCTCTTTTATTTTTTGTCTGAAAATACAATTCATAAACCATAACTTAATAGGCAAATATAGCTGGAAAAGTGGTGAATATTTTTTTTAGTGTCAGCAATGTGTTCATTATACTCACATGATAGTCATCCCTCTTCCTATTTTCATTTTGTCTTTTTCTTCCCATAATCCTAGGCTGTGAAGACTAAAAAAGGAGTAAAATCAGCACTTAATTTTGCACGTGAATCTTTGTACAATTCCTGGCACAACCTAAATTGATGCAATCGTGCTGCCACTCCTGCCTGTGCTGCTCAGGGAATCCAGAAAGGCTGGGAAAGATGAAGCAGAGGGGTGTTTCCTCAGGTAGGGAAGCACTGTCTGGAGCAAAACACGTGTCCATGGGGAGAAGAGAATTCAGAGCAGATGTCAAGGTGAGGGATGATGAATGTTTGAGATGTCAGGATGGAGCATGTGGTCTTTGCTAGCTGAAATGGTGTTGAAGCTGAAAAAATAGGAAAAACAGGGGGCTTTAGTGAAGGCATGAGCACAGACCTAACAGAGAAGGCAGAGCAAAACTGCAACATAAAGTTAGTGTCTGACACAGATGGAAAAGCTGAGAATCAAAAGACAAGGAAGCATTCAGGAGAGATGGGGTAAGTAAGATTTTTCAAAACACCTAAATTCTTAGGGCTTCCAAGTGCCTCTTATTTTCAGTGTCTTACTTGGAAGCAACAGATAGAGTTGACAAATCCTAATCCAATTAGGCTGAGCAAGAGCTGGACATCAGGCATGCAAAAGGGGTTATAAAAGAAATATGCAAGACTAGGAGACATCTGTGCATCTGAGCCAATGTTAGTGCATGAGCTCGTTTGACCACTGTTTGTAAAAGAAGAGGGGGAGAGAACACTAGAAAAGAGGATCAGGAAATGCACCTGAAGCTTTCTTCCAGATCTGAGTTTACTATGCATGAAGGTTGTGACATTAAATACAAAGTAGCTGCTCACGACAGGTTTGATCTCCACATTGTGCCACAACTTAGCTTTCTTCTGAGCAGATTCACCTCTGTTTTAGAGAGCCCAGCTATTTTACTTGAGGATACAAAAAGGAACAGACTGTTACTACTTATTTGTATTTACCTGGCTCTGTGGAATTGAAGAAAGACGAAGACCTGCTGAAATTAAACAGACATATAAAACTACCAGAGACTCAAATACCCAAATACCCAAGACCCTCCCTGTGACATTTGGATAGTATTTGGAGAAGCAAGGAGGAGTTTTAATTTGCTCTTCATGTGTACACAAGAATGCTGCAATAGCACCAGTAAGCTGTGCAGGTGGGCAGGGAAAGTTCTGGATAACTCCTGACACCAGTGTTAAAAAACAAGTATTCATTTCCTATTTCTGAACAACTCAGGAGACTCTAAGAATTTTAATATATGAAAGGTCAGGTCATTTCTACTTTGAGTTTGTCTGGGTTTTATCTGTTTTGCTAAGAAATAATGCAAATTATAAAAGAGCCAAGAGGAAATTTCACACAGTGTAAAATTTCTTACATTAAGCAAGCTTCCATAACTTGCAAGTTGGTAATAACCTACTTTGTGAATCGCCTTTTACTGTCATTCAACACTATATAATGCTTTTTCATACAGAAGGTGAGGAACAGCATCATACTTGGGTTTCTTAATGCTATCAGAATGATCTAGACTGCAGTAGGAAGTAGTCAGGTCTTCTCAAACAGTGATGGAAAATCAAGGCACAGGGAGCCTGGGAGTCAGACCAGTACCTATGTACAAAATTTGTCCCTTAATGATTTGCCAAATATTACACTGGACATTTACAGCTAAGGAGAAAAGTGAGTGAGTGTGGCTGTGTCCTGGCTCTCTCTGGTCTGGAGCCAGGGGGGTGGGACATATTTTGCCAAGATGGCTTTAGTCTGCATGTTATGTTTTTTTCTAAACAAAGTGGGATGTTTGAAGAAGATAGGGATAATAGTGCTGCCATCTGCTCAAAACCTGAGCTTGGGAAAGTAACTCTGATGATTAAAGGGAGCTGAACAGCCAGGAGAAAAAGCTGAAAAGAGCTTTAGTTTGCAGCACAATGCTTCTGGCCTCTGGCTGAAAAGAGAGCAGAGCCAAGCATAAGCTGCTGTGATGTTTCCAATGAAAAAGGAAATCTTTTGTACTACCTGCAGGGTGCCAAAGGGCACTAAGCACTTGGTGGGACCACCAGCTGGAAAGCAGGGATCTGAATGGGCAGTGGCAGCTCTTGGGATTATGAATGCTTTTTTTTTCCTTAAAGGTTTTTTATCAGGTGGATTCCTGACAGCAGGTGTCTGTTTCCCTGGTATGAATGTGAACTAGATCCTGACTTAACATAGGCCAGCTAATTCGGTGGCCTAGTTTGTGTGAGCCTGTGGTCTCCCCATCACAGTCTGGCTGAAAAGGTGTTTTTGCTGTCAAACATGGTTTTTTTCCTGTTTGGCTCCAATAATTCATTCCTGTTAGTGCAAAATTAATTCTGGATATATTCATGTGTGTTTCTTTCCCACACCAAGATTCCACCTGGCTCCACGTTAGCCTGTTCCTCCAAGCAGTTGTACCAGGGCGTGGACTCTGTTGCTGATTTTGCAGATTTTTTTATTGTCATTTGTAAAGATTTGGCACATTATCATACCAATAACCCAGACTTTCAGACTGGAGTTTTCAAAGAGAAGTGGAGACTAAATTCTTTTTCTGAAGACATTGAAAATCAGTAATTTCTATGCTAAGAATGAACCAATAGTTTGCCTCTCATTCAGTAACTTGGTAACCTCCTCTCCTTTACGTCTTCTTTTGGGTCATGTAGAGTTACAGTAGAAAATGTGTTTCCCATGTGAGGAGACAACAAACAAGCAGAGGAAAGTGGGAAATCTGCTTAAAAATCCGCAAGCACTGCATAGATTGTTTTGAGTAAATGTATTTCCTTTTATAACTTACCTGTTTGAGACTCCAAACATGCACACACTTTTGAATTAACAATATCCAAATAATTTACTTCCATAAAAAGACAATTTACTGTAAGGTAAAAGCAGGAACAGCATAAAATGGCGCATAAACCCCCAAAATAATATGCAGGCATGGAACTTTTATATATGAAAGTTTTTATACACACACACACACACACACACACACACACACACACACACACACACACTCTGTTTCTGCACCTTCTGTTGAAATCCAACCCCTGGGTCAACTGCAGCCTTAGAAAAAATCGGGTTTAGGACAAGAACAAGATACGTACTTGTTTCAGCTGAATTCACAAGTATTTCAAATAGACAGAATGTACATAGCAGTATTTGATCAATTAGAAATGTACAGAAGTTTTCTCTAAGGTCCTTAATACTGAAATAATTGGTTCTGAATGGGAAAGTAGTAAACAAAATTCTGTTTTCTTCCTCAGAAATGCCAGGGTTTTCACATTTTCACTATCACATTTTTAACGAAATTAAGAAGATGCAGTTTTGTGTCATTGATTTTTCTGTTATTATCTGACTGTCCATTATATTGAATTTTAGCATTTTTCCCAAGGAATTAAGAATAATACCTAAATTTACAAGGCTATGAATAAAACATCAAAGCAAGTGGTTTAGCAAGTATTTTAGTTTGTGCGTAAAAATGCTTGTAAATACACAAATGAGATGGCAAATCCAAAGAACCCAATACCCACCTAGGCAATGATTGTTTGTAATATGATTTCACAATTCCAGTTGTAATGTAGACAACCGTTGAATGGAAATGCTGTGCAATGCACAATTGCCATCTACAATTAATCATAAATTCTATAAGGAAAAATACATCTAAATGACACCTAGAAAGTAACGAATGTAGCATTTTGTTACCAGTGCTTGGTCACTGCAATTTTGGTCATTAAAACAGAATAAATAATTAATCAGAATAAAAATTGCCAAAATTGTATTTTAAAATAATTAACTATTTCTGAAGGAAAATTCCACAAATTGAGAAACTATCGCTTTTTGATTTCAAACACAAATACTTTTGTGAGGATAATGCTGGCCTTGCAATGAAGCTGCTGAGATACAAATAGAGTTTAGTAACAAGTTCCTGTAAAATAATTGAAAAAAATCATCACAGAGATACCAAAACTGCTGTAAAAAAAGAGAAGTTGAAAAGCTTTAAAGCAAAAGCATTAAAATAAACATAAAATACATTGTATACATAGGAGCACTAGTCAATCCTCCTGGCTTACACAAATCCTGTGCATTTTCCAAGTACCTCATAAAACATCATGTGGGAACAGAGCAGGACAGGTGGCTTCTCCAGAGCTGCTGTGATTTTCCTTTGATGATGTCTCCAAGATGACTGCTTTGGAACCACACGATTCTTACCACCTGCAGCTTAAAAAAAATGTTCATGGCAAAGACATCATTATATGATACTATTTTTAGCACTGAAGTATGTCAAATCAATGTGCTTTTCATCTCTGGTACTGCAGCCAGTCTAAACTCCCTGCCAACATAATCTGTCAAGCAGTACAACTAATAGTGTTTCAACAGATCCAGGCAGCCTCCAAAAGACTCACTCTGCCCCACTCTGACAACCCTGCAGCATCCAAACCAACCCACTGCTTTTGGCAGCCTCTGTGGAGCAGAGGAAAAGGGACAACAGAGACTCACCACTATGGATGTTTGCCAAGGAGATAGGTCACCCATTAACTCAACTCCATGACTCTCCATCATTAAGGAAGGGCATAGCAGGTAAACAGCAAGCAGGGAAGCAAAATTCACACATGTGGGCAGGACAACCCACACCAGGGGGGACCAGAGAGGCATCTGCATTTGCTCTGCCTCAGAACATCATCCCAAAACCCAAGAGGCCAAGACACAGGCAGGCCCTAACTTAGCACACATGTTATACCCATAGACCCAAAAGACACTGAGTGGTTTGAAGAGGTTTAGCAATCTTCTTTTTTAATTGTTTCTCTTTAATTCCTTCTCATCTACAAGAAAACCCTGCCTTCTGCAGCTACAAGGCTGCAGTAATAATTCTGTACCTTGTATACATGATATGTTTATTATACAGAAGATCTTAAATGTACCGTTCAAAAATACCTGGCTATTCTGGGCAAAATGTAATGGTTTTTCATGCTTTGACACAATGAAAAATTTAACCCAACTCATATATCCATAAATCTAAAATCCAGTAATTTCATGGTGGAATGTCCAGGGTTTGATTTGTTTGTACACTTCCAATGACTAAAAGAGCTAACTCATAAATAAATGAAAAGAAAAAAAAAGGAAAAATCATCTGCAGAAATGGTGCAATAATGTTTAATTTTCCAAGTGTTAAAGAACCAGAAGACTGAATATTGCAACACGATGGCAGTCTGCCAACCAAGTGAAATGATCGATATCTTTTACTGAATTTCTAGCATTGCTAAAGCTAATTTCCAAGTTGAACAAAAAACTCCTTAAGAATTGGAAAAAGTTGGCTCCAACCTGTCAGAAACACTACTTTATTAAGCTTGAAATAACTTTCCTGCAGGCAGGCTGGCAGCCCTGTAACCCTGAATTAAATCAATTGCCATTTTTAAGAATTGTATTTACAAAACCCCTCCAAATTTAGAATTTAATGGTTCCTTCAGAATCCTGTACTGATTTAAAAAAATTCTCAAAGTGTTAAACAAAATTTTTATAAGGTTTCTTTGAACTGTACACCAGTTCAAGTATTCCCTCAGCACAGGCAGCTAAATTTCTTCTCAACAAGCTCTAAACAAAATAATTTCCTTCTTCACTTTGTTACCATGATCACTCTAGGCTCTGGAGGTGAGAGGAAAAGCCAAATGCCTTTCTCTTTATGGCAGCTGGTGTTTGTTCAGAGGGTTTGCCCCCAGTAACATGTTGTATAAATGAAAGTGTGTCCTGTGCTCCTGGGGCGGAGTCAAAGCTGCCTGGTATCCACCTCCTGGCTTGTGCTTGCTAAAGGATCACGTTAAAAATAAGTGTAAACACTGTTCACAGGACAGTGGAATCATTCAGGAGGTCTCCAGTCCAACCTGTTGTTCAAAGCTACAAGATCAGGGCTTTGTCCAAGAAAAGCTTCAAGGATGGGAACGGCACAGCCTCTGGGTGACCTTTTCCACTGTGACTTCTCATGGTGAAAGTTTTATGAATATCCATTCTGAGCCTTTTTTGTTTGAATTTATGCCTCTATCTCTCTTCTTCCCACCACACACTGCTGGGTAAAGCCCATCTGTTTTCTTGATACTCTCCCCATGAGTGCCATCGGGCTGATGGTGGGACATCTCCCCTCCCCAGCTTCTCATGGATGGGCAGGTATAGCCACAGTTTCCTCTCATGAAATAAAGTAGGAGAAGCAAGAGGGTACCTGAAAATACAGCTTTGGATGATTTTCAAAGCCACAAAACTTTGGAAATCGTTCCCTTCTTAAAAGCTGTGAAAATGTCAGAAGTGAGGCTCAAAAGGCCACTATCAATTTTGACACACTGTACCTGAGAAAGAAAAGCTGCCCTCAATTTGAGCTGAACCCCATGGAGTGGTTCAGAGGAAAATATCCAGGCCTGATTTTTCTAATATCTGGACTTCTTGCTTGCAAAGGACTTGTATACAGTTCATCTACGGAATGTAAGTAATTCCCTTCCCCTTCTTCCCCCCTGAAATCTTCATTACACCTGATGCTGTAACAGACTGGTCACCCAAATGGAAACATTTCAACCCAGGAGGCATTGGGAGAGGTAGAAGTGAACAGATATATATGCCCAGGCAAGAACCTACCAGAACTCGTATGTCAGTAACAAAAAACACACAGATGACAACAGAAAATAAATTAATTGAGCCTAACTATCTGTGTTTATGCAGACATAAAAACACAGAGGTTGTGCTGGATGAAATGTTCATCTTGCACTATATCCAGCAGTGGGTGATTATAGAAAGAAAACTGGATGATTATGCAAAGAGAATTCTACTGCATATGAAGCATCTACAGGTTAGGGATTTAACAGTTTTCAGGGATCTCAGAGGATTTCTCTTCCATGACCTCTCCAATGCTTTCAGAACTCCTGAGATGCATAGCAATCCATGAAAATGAGTTCCACAATTTATTTGTGCCATATGCAGAAGAAATTTCCTTTAAGCTGCGGCATGATGGCCACCCTGGGTGTTCAGTAGTTTCCACATGACAGAATCCAGCAAATTCCAGTCTCCTAATTACCTTGGAATCATTCATAATTTTATATAGATCTCATCCCTCTTTCTGAGTCATCTCTCTCCAAGCTAAACAAGTTGCACTTACACAGCTGCCATTTTACGTTTCTGATCTTTTTTGTTACCATTCTTTGCATCTTTCCTTTATCTGTTAGACATATATATTAGATGAGGAATTTAGGCATGCACACATATAGTACAGATGAGCTACAGGATTTTACAGTGACATTATGAAATGCCATCTATTTACTTCCTATTATTTTCTAACATTGTAGTTGCCATTAAAGTAAAAATATAGAATGGACTCCACAGTTCTGATCTCGGAATTGCAACCACTGAGAAAACAGAGCTATTTCCCTGACCAGAAACCCTGAACACAGTACACAACTACTTTAACAGCTGATGTTAAGAAAATATGAGGAAAATCCAGACAATGCTAATGACATGATCAGATCATATGAGCTGTGAAGTTAGTTACTTTACAAGTTTGATGGTAAACCTGTTTCGTTTGGATCAGTACTGACTTCAGAAAATCACAACACAAAACCCTGCAGACAGATTTCATATAAATGTGCTTTATTGCAGAGAAGTTACATTATTTACATGCTGCAACACATTACAACATAAATCTATCAAGTATTTCATGGTGGATGCTGTTGGTTGCCAGATAACATTGTCATAAGAACCACATTATAAAGTGAAGAGACTTACGGCTTTATATACTCTACAACTTGGAGTAGCTAAAATGTTAAAAGTCAAAGGCAGTGTTTGCTCAGGCCTGCCTGTTGTCATATGCATGCAAAAGCCTAAGGAGAGCAAATATAAAAGTATTGTCCGGTTTCAAGTCTATGATGCCACCAAAGCTGATGATAGGTGTGTACTGATTTATATTTTAAAGCACATAATCTTGCATAAATTATACAAGTCTAATAAGATTGGTATAAATATAATTATTTATAAACCATGGCTTAGAAATAAAGGAGAAATGCAGCTTGCACATGCATTTAAAAGGACAACCTAGCAAATGTTTGTGACGTTCATGTTTATTGTCTTTTCTCTTAACAGATCTGCTAGAAAACATCCTTGTAATACCTTTATTCTAGAGTTGCACTTCTCTTGGCTGAACAATGACAATGAAACTCCAGAAAAAGACAACTAAGCAATCTAGCCAGTATTTGCTGGTGGAGAAAAATCTATGAAATACAGAACATTATTTATGTCTAACTTAGTATGTCTTCATTAAGCAATGTTTCTAGCAGCATCATAGTGAAATAGAATAGTTGCATGAAGTTTGGCCCCTCATTTTCTTAAATGTGAAATAATTTGAAGTCCCAATCAAATCTGTAGTCCAGAGATCAGTTGCTTAATATAAAAGGAAAGTTCTCTGAATGTGTCAGTCTTAGGGGATGTGAGTACAGTGAGCCTAAAGAACCGTAACAGACAGTTTTTAAGAAGTGAGGGAAAGGATCAGGATGAAAGAAATCAAACCCAAATGAGAATACACAAGCCAGTGCCTTCCCTGGTAACCAGCCACTGCTTTTTGCTTGCTGTGCAGCTGGGCTGTTTTACACCAGCCAAGGAGTGGGCTTCGTTCCTGTGTTTCTAGTGAAGTTATCTTTTAAAAAAGAAACCAAGCAAGGAATTATAGACATATAGTGGTGGCACAGACACAGTCATGCATGAAGGGCTTGATCCTGCCAGGAATGCAAGGGGCAGTGGCACTGTGCAGACACTTTGCTGATGTGGATCCCCCGCCCTTGGTGCATGCTGCACTCCAACATGACTCCCACAGAGCAAGGCATGGGCAGGGTGTTCTTGCTTAGCTCTGAGGTGAAGGATGGAGGGCCAGACAAGCAAGGGCACAAGGGTTGTGCCTGCCCCTTGCAACCATCTGTTTCCAAGAGGCAGTGAGCACATACAAATACCTCCTTCCATGACTCGTCCGTGGATGCCACCAACCTCACTGCCTGGCTCCAACAAAGTGCTGCCTTTGTGTGTCAGGGCAGCCTGACATAAGCTGTGCCCCATCCCACTCCCACAAACCACTGCTGAGATGGGCTGCATAACCCCTCTGAGAGTTGAGAGGTGTGAGGTGGTAAAAATTTCATTAGGTTTAAAATGGTGTATTTCTCTGCAAACAGGGTCAGTGCGCTCCTGGAGGGCTCCCAGAAAGCCGTGTTCCCAGCCCATGGAAATACAGGGTTACTTTCTCTCTGAAATGCTGATCAAGTCCCAGTGAAGTGGACAGAACATTTACAGGCATCTGGGACTGGGAAGGGAGAATCTGAGCACACCAGGTCTAACCTCATCTCTTTTCTACACTAAGGACAGAGCCGGATTTGGGCTGCACGTAGGGCGTCAGTGGCACTCTGTGTGCAACGTGGGTGCACTGATGTCAAAAGCACTCAGACTCATATGTGTGACTCCCTTTTACAGAGGGAACAAGGATTCTGGGTTGCAAGGGGCCCAGTCAGCTCTCCTAGGCCATAATTATGCCCCAGGAAAGAGGGGTGGGAGAATGAGATAAGCCCAGGATAGTAAAGACTGAAGTCAGTATGTCCCCATGGTGTAACTGAGCATCATTCTGGCTAACCAGGTTGGCTGGGGCAGCTCAGCTACTTGATCTGGAGCTAATGAGGAGAATTTATAGGTGAGGTCAATGTGTTCAAACAACACCAAGACCTGAGCCAACTTGTCCTCAGCTGGCTCAGGTATTGGCACATTCCAGGTTTGGGCTTAGCAGAGGCAGTAGGGAGATCAGATCCATCTTTAATCTGTCAGTCTAGACATGCCCATAGACTCCTCTCCCTTTTAAAGGACAGGAAAAGTCCTCCTCATGCCCAGGTTGCCTAAGTCCCTCTGCTCATTGCATTATATCTTAAGCCACTTTTTCTACGATGCCACAAAAATCAGTTTATACTACATATGTGTATGTGCATGTGTGTATTAGATATGACATTTATATATATATATTAAACATATATAAAGATCTATTTTATATATATATTATATATATTAAACAACACATTCTATTAAATCATTGACATTTCATGTTCTTCCATTGAATCCCATCACTTCTCTCAAATTGCACATGGTCTTTAGGACTGAGCTGTCTTTGTTTTGGAGTGCACTATGCATAGCCAATTCCAGTGAACAGAACTTTACTGGTACTGCCTTTAGATGGCTGGGGGTTTTCCACTATTACTCATACTCCTCAGAATCTTTACAATATGTCCTCAGGCCCTCACGGTGAACTGTCACTAAGACTCATACTTGTGAATGGGCCATCTATGAATTAAGCTATTATGCACAATGAGGACTGTAGCTATTGCTGGAAAGTATCACTGTATTAAACACTAACTTTTACTATAAATGTACATATAAATTTAAAAAAAATCAAAGCATTTTGGAGAGTGGGAGAGATTTCCCATAATTTCCATTCCCATTATCTCTTACAATTGCATATATAGGGAAAGAGTAATATTTTGGACCTCTCCCCTCACTCCAAGGGCCAGTTTTTGAGGTTTGCCAACAGTGATAAACAGTACAGTGTTGCTCTACACAGGCTACCTAATATATTTCCCAGAGCTGTCTGGTTTTAGTAAAACAGGTGATCATTTCTGGGGTATGTTCATTGTCATTCTTGCTTGTTTTATTTAGCAGGATATGCTCAGTAGGATATACTGAACAAGATCATCACAATCAAAGTTTAAAGTAAGATTTCTGGTTTGTTAGATTGTATTTTCCAGTTGTCAACAAAAAAGAGGTAAGTTGTCCTAAGACTTACCAGAGTATGCAGATGACAAAGTCTATGAGCCTTAACAGGGAAGTGCATAACTTACTGCATAAAACCCCCTGAATAATACAGTATCAAACTATAAATTTAAATAACAGAGAGTAAACAAAAAAATCACTACATAAATCACAGGAAAGGAAAAAAAATAATCTCTAAAGCCCAAAAGAATTTCCCAGTAAGAATTACTGGCTTCCATAGCCAGTGAAAGATTACTGCAACTCTATATATAAACAAAAAGTTATTTTAACTTGCAATTAGAAGAAAGTATCTGCAGATTGCATAAACGAGTTGTTGTGTCACATAATATCAAAGTTATTTGCAAAAATTATACAATCTGGAATGCTTTAATATAAGACACAACAATGTTCTTAAACACACAGTAATAAGAAAATGAGAGCAATCATTATAGAAAATATTTTTGGGATGCATTGAGTTAGCAGTGCTATTTAGATTAAATACGTAAGGTGAAAAGTTGTCATTTTAATAAGCTGCTCGTTGATACCCCTTTCTGCCATCAGAACATTTTCTGTGTCCTACTTCTGCTGGATCTTTAAAGTCCCAAGGACAAGTCAAAGCAAGTTATGGCATCCAGAAATAATTTGGTTAAGATCTATGTTGGAGCATATCTATGCTGTGCGTTTGTTACCACCATATTATTTTTTCTTTTAAAAATGATAGTGATTTCACAAAGGCAGATTTCTTTCACTGACACAGTAAAATCCATGGAGCAGGAACCATATTCTGGGCATTGCTAATCACATTGTTGGCACTCAACAAATAGACAATAACAACATTAATGATAATTTGTTTAACTTCTACTGATTTGCAGTGCTGATTCCCTTGATTTAGTGATGCTCCTTAGGAATTTTCAGATCCTTTTAGCCTAAGTCCCCTCTGTCTTTCCCGTTGTCTTTCTTCTCAGTGTTGCTACTCTCCTCAGTCCAAAAGCCTCTTATTTTCGAGGTGCTGCTGTTTTATTTGCACTTATAGCAGAGGTGTTCAATAAAGCTACACTTCTTTCTGCATTTGGTAAATCTGGTGTATCATACTCCCAAGGGCAGACTTCAGCTCGAGATGCTAAAGGTTGCTGTAAGTAACTACTTGGCTTATGGGAGTTAGATGAAAGCACATTTCCCTCAGATGAAGCATTTTTTTTCTGTTCTGCCAATTTATTGAGGTTTTCCTTTTCTGCTGCTTTCTGGGGCAGCTCCTCCCGCTCCCCAGCACAGGTATTAGGTATATATTTATTAACATTCTCACACTTCATCCCAGGAGAGACCTGAGACTTGGAATTTGACTGGTTTTTCTCATTTTCAAAGACCTGATGTTCTTGTGCCTCCCGAGTGGCTGCCTCCACCTTCTCTGAGCTCTTTTGATTTGACTGTTGGTACCCCTCAGGTGTCTTCAGCTTATGATGAGTCTTTCCCTTTGGCTGGGAAGGGTGGTTTTTCTCTGGCTCTGAGGAAGCAATAGACACATGTTTTTGAGCTTTAGAGTCAAAAGGCACAGGACCAGGAATTTGGTCATATATCTCCCAAGGACAAACTTCTCCTAAGTCGAAATTGTCCTTGTGCAAAGACTTACCTGGGCCTGTGTCTGGATTTGCAGGTGTTTGACTAACCCTCTGCTGTTTCATAATTCCAGATTTATGGGCTTTCTTTGTTTCCTCAGAGTGGGTAGAGTTTTTCCGATGGGAATCCTTATGTTCCCCTTTATCAGAGGCTGAGTGCTTTTTGTTGGCCTCCTTACCCTTTTGCTGAGATTTATGAGATTTAGTGCTTTCTTCTAGACTTTGTGTTTTACCCGTTAGTCCCAGAGTCTTTTCCTTGGCACTGGCAATAACACTGAGGGATTTTTGTAACACAGATGTTCTTGGATGCAGAGGCTTCTTATCGGCACTTAAGTTATGTGCACTTGCTGATTTGCACACCAAAGGGACCGATTCAGTGGAGACAGCTTCAACTTTTTCAGGAGCATTTTTTGTTAATTTGTTACCATTCAAGGAGTCCAGAAGTGTCTTCTCAGCAGGTATAACTTCTGCACTTTCTGTAGTTAAGCCATTTGGTTCTTCTGTTTGATCCCTAACATGATCGTAAGTGCTGTGGGACTTTTTCAAAGAAAAGACCATGTTTTTCAAAGTCTCTTCCTTTGGCTTTGAAGAACTTGTGGAATCCTGTGCGTTTTTCTTCAGTGTTGCCAGGCTCTTCACAGCACTGTGCTCCATCAAGTCCTTCTCATCCCTGGAGCACTGCCGGGTGACCGTCTCGGGGATTTCTGTAATACGTCGCATTATTGAGCGCCCCAAGCCCTTCTTAGAGCACCTTTTTTTCTGGAGATGTGGATTATTAGCAATCATCTTTTTCCTTTTATAGATTTCAAGCTGGGCATACAGTTTCTTCAACTCATCCTGCAAAGCAAAGTGAATGGCAAAACTAGTATGTACAGAACAAGTACAATCAAACAAGCAGCCTGATGAATTCAAGAATTACTGCTCTATAAATGGCATTAAACTTATTTCACCATCTTTTCTAATTCTTGAATATGCCATTTCTCCATCATATTGAATCCATTTTTTTCCACTTTAAAAATAAGTTCAACCCTCATGCACAAACATGTTACTTTCCATAGCATGCATGATTCATATACGTTTATGCTGTATGTTTCAGATTTCAGTGCTGTGGTGTATGCTTTCTTGCTGATCTCTATAGCTATTCTTTATTCTCACAATATAAGCCCTTTTATCATATAAAATAGGAATAAAATATTTTTCTTTTAATCATGTTTTTAAAATTTTATCTATATAGTTATATACACTTGTGTATATGTTAAGTACAAATGGCTGACCACACTGAAACCAAATCCTGTTTGCACTTCAAAATAATTCAACAGCCTATCTAAACTGATAAACAGCTCTTGCTGTGGATGATTCGTCCTCCTTAGCTGCCAGTATGACTTCTACTACAACCAGTAATTCAGCATCTCACCCCTCTAGTGAATACTTTCCATGAGATTTTACATGACCTGATACCACAATCATGAGACACCTTTTTCAGCTGGTATCTGCAAAGAAAGCCAAATGCATGAAATTTGGGGTTTATCTGTGGGAAAAAATGTTGGTCTTGAAAATGAATACCACTTAAGTGAGTTATATGTACCCGAATATCTTCAGGATCCAAACTATGTTCACTCCACGCTGAGTTGATACTGCTGTTCAGATAGGATCCAGACCGACCCATATCAAGCTCATCTTCATAAGCTTCTGTAGCTATATCATCTCTTGGGTTATTGCTTGAGTGTGAAAACTGCAATAAGTATTAATAAAAATATGTTGCCATGAGTGCAAAAGTTCACTTCAACATGCCTGTAAGAGCTTACAACAGTTTTATAGTACAATAATCCTTCTACAGGTTTTAGGTGGTTGTTGAACTCAAAACACTAGCTGTATGCTTCATTGGCATAAGCAGTGTCCTACAGAACATTAGTACTGTATGGAAGGAACTCTCATTAAGATGGCTTAACTTGACAATTCTTCGAGATTTTCATAAGAAAATAAAATTTACTTATTTTGACACTTGTTTGAAACACTTTAAATGGCATTTCAATTAAGCTAGTACAAAAATAGACTTTCAGATAGTATTTCCAGTTAGGCAGGTAAAACCATAAAACAGTATTTCGTATTTCATACATCTTAATAATCCAGCAGAAAGCAATTCTCTCATTTTAGATCCTGACCCTGAAAAGGAAGATACGAGGTGGCCAAACAAAGAAAAAAAAAGAAGGAAACTAATGAAAAAGGAGACAATTTTTCCTCTTCTATGTTTTAGGAAATGCTTGAATCAAAAGATGGAGAGAGGTTATCATCAATTTTTTGTTCATATTGATTGACTCATCTGTAGTTATTATTGTTCACACTGTCATCTCTCTTCAAGAATTCATGAATGGAACTAAACCTTGTGAATCTTAATTCCCTGAATTCTTTGGTGTGTTGGAAGAAAAGCCTGTGCAGTGTTGCACAGATAATAAGCTAAAAATGAAGATGTTCATCAGTAGATCGGTCAGCTTCAGAAAATTTTCTAGGCTAGTTTAGAAACACACCTCTGAAGATATGTAATAAAGCATATGAATATAAAATAGAAAATATAAGATTATTGCTAATGACTAGAAAAGTAATTTAAAATAAAACAAAGTTATGCAGTACTAAGGCTGCATCAGTGTGTCCCCTCATTGTGACTGTTCAATGTACGTATATTTGACAGTGATCAGCATAACCTGTTCTAAAATACAGGAATAGCAGCTTCACTAATGTGAAAATTCTATCAACTCAAATTGCTTAATGCTCTCCATTCATATGTAGCTTTCATCTCTATTGCTATCTTTGACTCTTGAGCTTTTGATTAAGGTGATGGGTCATTTCAAAAGCCATTATAAAATCATTCACTTTGCTGGGGTACTGTCTTAAGAAGGATGTTCCATTCAAATCCTGAGGATCAGAGCTAGACACAGGTGGAGCTGCCTGCACTTCTGCCCCTGGTGAGACTGACATATTGCCTTTCAGTGCCTGATGGGAGATGAGCACAGTGCTCAGAATGTTCTCTCTTCTCTCTCCTGATTCCTGTCACATCCCACATGGACCTGTGTCCCTGTACACTCATCCTGGCACCCAAACCCACTCCTGGCTCCGTGCCATGGGCCATTGCTCCTCCCAGTATGTAAGAACTGCCTGTCCCAGACTCTGATTTGAGAAGAGTTCTCCTTTTTCAGGGTAAAACTGTCTGGTTTAGATCCCAACCTCCCTAACTCATGGCTAGTCCAATTTGATTGTGGTTTTTCCATGTCCTTGCCTAAACTCTTTGTCTGATCACAGCTAACGCTGGCAGGAGCACACTCACCCAAATACCTGAAAAAAGCATAGTTGGGCAGGACACTTTTCTTCTTGTATTAATCACATCAAAATTTTAAGTACTCTAAACTCCTGGAATTTTAAAAGCTGGAAAAAAAATCTTTAAAAATGTTTAAGTTTTTAAAATTAAAAAAAGAAAAACACAGCTTTTTAGTTGAACTTTACATCTTGCTTTTCTGTCAGTTGCTTGCTAGATTTATACAGAACTGCTTCTGCATGACAACATTTATCTTCCTCAGTCTTGGCAAAAGAAAAGAAACAGGAGGCTCAAATACCTTAGGGATCAGAAGTAGCCCAACAGTGACTGTCACAGTCAAATGTGTGTGTGCAAAGAACAGCATCAGCATCCAGTCAGACTGAAGTCTTGAAACAAGAATGAATCTGAAAATAGAATTCAGGGTTGCAATTCACTGCATTTTCTCCAGTGCATTAGATTTAATATTTTTACTGTTCCTTAGGTTTCTTTTCATTCAATGGTCAAACACAACTGGTTTTGTTATGTACTGCTTTCACACTGATTAAAAATTATATCCACATGCTTTCATTATATACCACAGTTTCAAAACAACTCAGAAAAAAACCCATCAACAAACCAAAATATAAAAAGAAACAACAGACCTTAAATTATAGTTCTTATTCCATCTTTCTCACTGTATTGAACTGTCTTTCTGTTTGGTTTATTTTGTCACAGTTTCTTTGGCCTGAGCTGAGTTATGGCAGCTTACACAGATTAAGGATGTGAAGGGATGATTTTAGTTAAAGTAAGCACATGTACTATGATAAATTGCAGTGCACTTCGCAAACACAGGATGTCCACACATTGAAGCTACAAGAGAAGAGCTGAAAAGCCATCAAAGAGAGAACTGAACTGAAATGCATTTTAGCGGGGAGCAGAGAAATGGTCTTGATTCAGGATCCCCCAGCTCAGTGCTGCAGGGCCCAAGTGCTTGTGAATGCTTTGAGATGAGTGGCTGAAGCTCCCAAACAAAACAGTTCCTTGCTGAGCTTTCTAAAAGAGTGGCAGAACAAGTGGTGCAGTTAAAGCTAGCTGGAGCATGCTTGGCTTGTCTGCTTTTTAGTTCTCCCAAAGATAGAAACTATAAGCAATGGAATGGATAAATGGATGTACTGCTCGCTTGCAATTTGCAGGTTTACAAAAATCATTCAGTTAAAAATGACATTTGCAACTTATCCAAGTTCACAGATGCACATTTTGCAAAAGCTTTTGTTAACAGAAATAGTGTGGCATGAAACACTGGTTTATATGATGCAACATTACTGTCATAATTACTTGTTTAGTACTTTGTAAATGAAATGTGTCATGAATACAATAAAGTGTTATAATTAATTATTTCTTACAGAGATATTGCAGTTGGGGTATGAAGGGATATGAGGAGGCTCAGGCCTGAGGTTTAGCTAACTGAACACAACATGCAAATTGATGAAGATGACATGAGAAAGTGCTGATGTAGCAAAAGAGCAAGAACTGAACAAAAGTTACAGATAGAGCTGTAAGGGATGGGAAGATTATACAGGTGGTTAACAGGGAGTCATTTGAAAGATGGCCTTTACAGGTAACTGAAGGACCCTTGAGGGAGTAGAACTTGCAAGGTCAGTGGTACCAATGTAACCATATCACTAACAGCATATAAGACAGCGATTACCCAGCTAATGGCATCACAAATGCCAAATTTGAGTACGGATGTAGCAAAACTTGGACCAATAGGAAAAAAATAATGAGGGCTAGGTTGTTTATTTGGGAGAAGACAAGAATTGGGATAGATAGCTGATAAGGTAGGTGGGGGAAGAACAAGTACAGAAAGAAGGGGGGACAAAGTGGCTAGTGACATGTAAGTAAGTTGACACTGACTGAGCTCTGTACCTCATCACTGAAATGTATCCAACATCAAATCTTTTTCCAAATACATGTCATCTCACTCTCCAGTTTGTGTGTATGTGCAATTCATGAGCAAGCCTCAGGCAGCGCATGGGAGACCTGCACCTGGGAAAGCTCAAGGCCCCACTGGAGAGGAGGAACAGGACTGGGCTGTCTGTGTGGACCTGCACTGGTGCACGTGGGCAGCGTGTGTTGTGTGTGACTGCACCACAGAGGATGTGCTCAGCCTGCAAATGGAAGCAGCAGCAGCCAGATCCATCCGACAGGGAGGAGAAAGCACCCACATCCTGATGCCCACTGGATATGGTTAATCCTGAACAGATCCAATCATCAAATTCTGTGAAGGCTTTTTGCTTGTTTTATGCATGAGACTGATTAAGGTATACATGCCACACAATACCTCTGAAAGCAAAATAGCATTTTAGTATCCATTCAACCCTAGTAGAGATGGGGTTTCTACTTGAATGAGAGTTTTTCCATATAAATTTCAGTTTTCTCTCTAATTTAGGAGAAAGAGCAACGCAGAAATTTAATACTGTGCTGATCTGAAGACAATCCAGAATCCTCTTTTTCTGAAATGGGAATATCTTAAAAGGAAAACAAAATTCAAACAGTTCAAGGTTTTATTTAGTGCTTGCATCAATCTTCTATGAGCTTCGGGAGTTTTTAAACTGGATGGCTGCCTTGTAGGTGTCCTTCAAGACTCCAGTGCTTTCAACTTCACAACAACTCAGATATGTCATCTAAATCTGAGTCTCTCATTTCCACCCTTTCAGTTGCATACAGAATTTGGCAGGGAAGATAGAAGCAATTTAAAAAAAAAAAGAAGAGTAAGGAAATGGATTAAGATTTGTGTATGCAGAAATGGACATAATCTCAGGAGGGTTCGTGTGCATTTTATTCATTCCTACCCATAAACACTACGTGATATTTCTTCAAGAAATCAGCATGTATCAGACAGATGGCAAAGAATCAATACAAAATGTACATAACCAAAAAAAAAAAAAAAAGAAATCAGCAGACCTTAGGCTGGAGGCACAGGATTATCAATAAGGCAAACTGAAAGACAATCCTTTGGTGTCTCCTTCATAAAGCATGTATTAAAATGACACATTTTCCCCCTTTCCCCTCTCTTTAATCCAAGATTACTTCCAGCTTGCTCTATTATTAAAAGAAACTTTCAGCTCACATAGTAGCTCTCCCAGTGCAACTGTATCTTCTAACATGGCCCCAAAATATGGTTTAGGAATATTAATTAATGGGGGGAGGGGGGGAATGGACTGAGAAGCTGTCTTTTGATTACAATAAATTCAAAAGTATTATAACTGAATTTTACATCTACCAGGAATTAAACAAAAATTGCTTGCATCAAATGCAGATTTTAAACAATAGCTTTGCAGGTGTTTTTGTCAGGGTGTAAAGATTTTGAGTATGTGGATGTTGAGATACAGGGTTGGCAGGAGGAGAAAAAAAAAGTTGCAAGTCTGAAAACTGCAGCAAACTGTGTAACAATGATAAGGGATAAGAGCACCAGGAAGAAACACAGATTAAGGATTTGCTTTGCTGATGTTTACTCAGAAAAAAACATGAAAGCAAACAGCAAGAAGACAGAAAGAAATGTGAATACCAAGACAGACGAAGTAACAGAGAAGAGTATATAAATACCGTCAATCAAGCAGTGTAAAAAAAAAATCTTAGTAGATATGATTTGTCAGGAGGCAAAGGAAGCTGTGAGAACATTGTAAGAAAGTCTTAGGAGTTTTTACAGATGAGATGAAACATGTTATCTTGCTATTTTGGATTTTCTAGGACCAATTAATTTTTACAGGGTATCCTGTATGAAAGACATATATAGTAATTTTCAAGTAGCTCTGGCCAAGAACCTTATAAATTTGTTACTACCTGAATAATTTACAAATATGAAATGTAGAGCTCATTATAGACTTTATAAGAAACATGGGCTTTATATTACTGATATAGAATCTTATGCATAGCAATTTTTTTTGACAGCATATAAAACACTATGCTTCATGCCCAAGCCAGTGGAGTTATTTTACCATGCAGCTGCAGCTCGCCAATCTGTTACACACCAGGGAAGGTTCATCTAAACCAGCACTCTTACCTGCTGCTTTCCTAGGGGTACAAACAGTGAGCAGTACGTAGATGACTGAAGACAGCAGTTTTGTTATAGCTAATATATCATATATACTGATCTTTGATTCAAGGAAATATCCCCTAGCTATACTGAAAAACATCCTAATTATACAATTTCATACTCTTGAATCTCATGGGAAGATTTTCAAGTTTAGTAATCACTTAATTTTCAGAAAAAAATATTTATAGACCTTCCATTATACATCCTATCCCATTCACCCATTTTAAGTTGCACCATATGAAACCTGAAAGATAAATAGTTAATTACTAGATCTACAGATCACTTGCCTAATTGTATGGAATATAGCAGAGATAATGAGCTCATTGTGAACTGCAACAGCCATATAACGTGGCTCATGAAATGCTGATGGGACTGTCCGCACTGCATAGCAGAGATAAACACCCCACAAGAGGAATAAAAATTCAGCTGTGAGGAGAACAAAAAGAAATAATTTGCGATTAGTTTTATAGCTGTAAAGAAATGTGAAGTACTACAGTATCTTCTCTACGTGTGAGTATCTATGCAAAGACAATACACGCGTATATATGTACACACATAGGCATTCAAACTCTTTCAGATACATGACACATTTGGTTTTATTTTTAGACACTTCTTTCCAGATAAGGAACCTTTACATTCATGGTGTTTCAGTTTTTCAACTGACAAACTTTAAGACAATGTCTAATAATGTCTTGCTTGATTTTATAATCGGTACTACAGAAGTCTGACATCACTTCAAATATCAAGTATTTTTAATTGTAGCTCTGGTTCTTTTATAGAGGCAAATACTGGTGCCACTACTAGACTATATGCTTTTAAAGACAACATCTTCATTTCAAAGGTTTATAACTCAGATAAAACAATATATTTTGGGTTTAAACAATTCCTCTCTTCATGGTAGTTCTGCTACCAGAGAGGTACCCATAATATGATGAGTCATTTCTGAGGGTCTAATGCAATTAACAAAGAATGACTTGTTTCTGTTAGGAGAAAAATGAGTAAGGGAAGAAAGGAGAAGGAGCAAAGGGTCAGAATCAGCTTCAATTATCCAGTCAGAGCTAACTCATCTATATCCAGCAGTATGCTGACTTCAGATTCTAGTGGACAGTCTGATGAGACATCACTTTGATTTTGATACAAATGAAATTATTTCCAACCCATTCTGAAAAAACTCCTAGAAGAAAAACCTCACGGGTTTGCCACGTAGTTATGAACAGAGCTGTTGCCTGTCCCTCTTGCCTTCCAGTCTGGGTTGAAAAAGCCTGGAAGTGTTTGAGTCTCATTCAGCACTGTGCAGTTTCATGTTAGACCCTGCAGTGCCAGCATTGCTCCAGGCCAGCTTCAGAAACCGAGCGTGATCCCATTGTTACTCATGAACTGCTTTTGCCTTGTTGAATTTCTGCAGTAAAAACTACAATCAAATGTAATATAATAGAAAATGACTTCTTTTTCGTACTTATTTTTGCCAATAAATGTTATTACTGTAACTAAAACCAGTGATCAGTGACATTACCTTGTGGAAGTGATTGGCAAATAATTACTGGTCTGGTTTGGATAAGGACACAAATGCTTGTCAAACCCTGTCATTAGCAACAGACTGAAATAAAACATCAGGACTGGGTAACTCACAAGTAACGGTCCTCTGTTTCCTTTACTTTTCAAAGTCCACAGCTACTGTAAATTATCTATATTATATTGTTACATAATTTTGAAACTTCTAATTTTGCTATTAATTTCAGATAAAATCAGCAAGAGAGAAGTCTGGATAAAATTAATTCAGTTACACAAATCTCCCTGTGCTATACAAGAGTTCAGTTTGAACAATATTTTGCACATATCTTAATGAAAAATAGATATCCTAGCTCCAAGATCATTGTTTTTACTGAAACATACCCTTCATAAACCCTAACCCTAGCCCTAACCCAGCACACCTACCAGTTACATAAACCCAAATGTCTGAAAGGCATAATCCATGCATTCTGCTTGTTTTGTGGTTTACTTCATCAAAATCCCAACAATAATAAACTTTTTGATCTTTTGACTAAGCAATCGTTTGACTTGAGACTTTACCAAGTGTCAAAAAGGAAGAAACATGGTATGAATCCACTGAGACTACATGCCCATCCTGGTTTTGAGCTCACAAAAGTACGCATGCAGGTCTGTTTTTCCCACATCCCCCATACACTCACTGCTTGGGCAAACTGGCTGCTACTTCCATTTCATTCCTAGAAAATCATCTATGAAGTCTATTACTCTGGTTTCTTAAAATCTCCTACACAGAATGACCTACCAAGCCATCTTGTTCCTGAAGTCTTTCCTGAACAAGTGGAATACAAATTCTGCTTCAGTGAAGGAAGATTGAAAGCCCTTTTACAAATGTTAGCAGTTTGGAGTTTTTTCTTTAAGTACTTGCCTCGCATATGGAGAATTGTGGCATTGAATGTATTGCTCTTCAAAGCACTGTAATTTATTGCTTTAATTGCTCCATAACGATTTAGAAGAAATTGAAAAGCAGAAAATGGTTAGAATTAGGCTGCTAAAGCCAAATCACCGTATCTTACCATCCTATCTTCTATGGAAATCCTTCTTATTAATACAGTTCAGCAGGATTCCCCTGAATATGCCAGAAAACCTATTTCTTAACATTCTGCCTTCCATCCAAACTCCCCCCGCTCCCCAAAAATGAGCAGCAGAACTGAACAGACAAGCTAATTATGAAATAACAGGTGTACTCCACAAAACTACCCATGGTCCACTCTTTTTATTCTTTCTCAGTTGAAGTGAGAAGAGCCCCAAGTCTCTTACTGACTGAAAAGTTCAGTTACAAGTGCTAACAGAGGCTGAGAGCTTGAAAAGGTTTGACTTTTAAAGGGATAAAATACCTATATAAAACTTCAGTTACTGAAGGTATTCTTACTTAAACTAAAGAGTGTGGGCCAACTCATTTTTAGACCAAAAAAACCCTGCTTTAAGGTGGAAGATTTAACAAGAACTATTTTTTTTTTATACAGAGCAAATGCAAGTGAAAAAGGTACACTTCCATTAAAAAAAACCCTCGCAACCCAAACATTTCAATTAGCTGGGCTAAGTAGGAAGTCAGGTAGCATTTGATCTCCAGATCTGACTAATTCTGAAGATTTCACAGTTTTCAGTTTCACAATCATAGCTACAAGAAGTTCCTAAGACAGCAAGAGATTTCAAAGCATTAATATTCTGGATCATAACAGTAGTTTGCACCATTCAGTGCATAAGGCTTTTAGAAAAGCTTTACATTTAGCACAGAGTTGGCATTCCTGTCTGCAGATAATAATTAGTGTGACATCTGGTATGCAACACAAATAGGGAATAGCTCTTAAAACACAAGGTAAAATAACAGAGTTCCTTTACTTGCTAAGCCAGACATTACAGTAATTTCATTAGCAAAGACAAAACAAAACAGACTGATAGAAAACCAATTTGCTATCTAAACCACTAATTAAACAGTTTAAACATATCATGTAAAAGCTATACTTGAGGGGGGTAATCAAGTATCTATAATTAGCTACAGACTATTAGTGCAATTTATAACAAAAATCTGAAGGAGTCATAAAATTTTGCTGTGTTGCTTTTCTATATCTCCTTTTCTTTCTCAATATAAAATAAGGTGACTTATTAATGTATTTATTACTTTGATGAAAAACAAAAATACAACTAACTTTAGATATACAGATGGATAGATGGATGGATAGATAGATAGATTAGATAGATAGATAGATAGATAGATAGATAGATAGATAGATAGATAGATAGATAGATAGATAGACGGACAGACAGACACAATTGAGTACATCTGGCCACACACTAGTGACTGTTTTGCACCAAGTATCTTTAATGACTAAACTCTGTGAAATTTAATATTAAATTTCTATTTGCCTTACTGAATAATTTTCCACGCAAAGTCTGGTTGTAGAAGAGTGACTTTCTGATCAGTACTGTGTACCTGTCAAGACCAAACTCAAAGCTCAAAACACAAGATCTTGTTCCCATTATTTATCACAAGGCTTATAAATTACCCCATTTCACATATTAAGCACAAAATCAAGAAAACATTCTTTTTTGTTCTGAAAAATTATGGAAATTCCTAGAAGCACAAAATCAAGAAAACATTCTTTTCCCCTTCTGAAAAATTATGGAAATTCCTAGAAGTGGGAGTTGTCAACAGCTCTCTGGACAGAAAATGTGGAATCAAAACAACAAAGCATAAAAGAGCTCTCAAAAAAAGCCTGCAGTAGCTACTGTATAACTGTCCAAACCAGGCATTCAGATTTCAGGAGAAAATATAGATAAGAGGTTAAGAATAGGCACAATTGCTTTAAAAGCGTAAATGGATGTATATATGAATGGCAGGTAGGAGATGAAAATGTAAAGTGCTTCAGTATGTCATGGCCATAAATGAATTAATTTTTAAATATCTCTCTTCCTAGTCACTAAGTATTTCTTATCCACAGAACCTCTTATCTAGTCTTTGCATTATCTAATCAACCTGCTTAGTATATTCGCTGGTGCTTGTAAGTCATGATTCTTCCTTGTCTTTGTGATGCTGATCATGTTTTTGGAAAATGAATTTGGAACACTGAGCTTGATCATCCGATGTACTGGGCCAGACTCATGCCTGATGCCACTAGCCTGGTACTGCAAAGTGTGCCCTGTCTGCTCACTTACCATTCCTTTAGGCCACTGCTCATATTCTGCATCGTCTGATAATGAAGGACAATGATATATGTTCACAGTTTGTGGCATGTATTTGCTGTTAGAAAAGGACAGATCCAGGGTTGTTACTATTGACTTAATCAAACTTGCTCAGAAGATCTGGGTTAATATATTTACTAGGTTTTGCTGAGCATGAAGTTGCCTGTGTTGCAAATTATTCTTTCATATTTAAAAGCAGTACAAAGTGAAGCCATGCCCAGAGGCTGTGGCATTTTCTTTCAGTGTCCATCAGCCAAGCTGTGTCATGCCTTGCATGGCACAGTGTGCAGCCTGACCTGTGCTGCCTCTCAAGCCCCCTGCAGAAGGAAAGCCCCATGTTAATCCATAGCCACTTCCACTGCCTGCTCTGCACATGTCTGTACTTCACCTGACAGCACAAAACTACAGAGCAAGATGTGACAAACTGAGAGCAGTGATCAAAGTCACTGTCCTCTCTTTAAAGATTTGAAAAAGTCATTGAGACATATATGAAGAAACATGAAAAATCAAGGAATGTGAAGATGGATCTTGGAACACGCTTACACACCAACTCTTCTCAGAGGCCTTAGCAAAGAACTTCATCCTTACTTCTACAGATTTGTTGTCTAAGAACTGGACAGCAGCAAATAAAGACATCACATACGCATCCTTAACTTGCTCTATTTTCAAATATAATCTTCAGTGAACACTATCATTTCTTAAGAGAACAGACTTATTTAATGCATGTGACAGAGCATTTCCAGGGATAAATCATGGTTGGCTAATGAAGAAAGCTCCGTAATTTGTTGAAAAAGGCATTTAGATGTCTAGTGAATGAGACAAAAGACTGCAAGGTGGAAAAAAACAGTCTAGTGCGCATGCACAACTGAATTCTAACTTTCTGCCTTAAGCTCCTATGCATAGGAAAAAAGCCCCCACTCAAAGTCCCAATTCCACCCAAACTTTGCAGAGGTGACCACAGACAGAATTTTTCTTGCTATTTGGGTGCCAAATGAGGCATTTTTGCTGTGATTTGCAGCAGAACTAAGCATGCAGGGCTGTATTTGTAGCCAGTGAGAACATGCATAACCTTATATATAGATTTGACTAAGCTCTTTAACTGAGCCAAAGGCATGGCAAAATGGGCACCCGGATTAAATGGACCACATAACCCTAATGTGCCCCAGCTTTGCCCATGTAAAATAGAGATAATGCCACTGTCATTGCAAGATGACAGTGGAAATAAATTTACCCATATTTGTGAAGAGTTTAAATCCTAAACTGTGAGTTTCCTTCCTGCCACGGTCAGGAAAGGAAAGCGAGTTATTTCAGGCTGTTCTTGTTGCTACTCAGTCCTCTTATGCTGGCAGAAATGCCTTTCCCTTGTGTTCTTCATGCCAGCCTCCTGGTGGAGATGGCTGTGGGCTAGAGATGCTGAAACAAGTGCCCTGGAGCCAGGACACCCATCCCCATTCTCGCTTGTGCTTTGCTGTCCAAAAGACACTTGCAAAAAGAAGAGAATCCTGAAGGATTAAAGCCCATTTTCACAACTCTGTATCAAGTTTTATGTCTAACCACACTTATTTGTTTAAAAAGCACCATCATAGGCTAAGAACAGGCCACTGCTCCCCAGAGATGGTGAGCTGCTCTGCCTCTTTTCCTTAAACCAATAAGGGAAGGCCCATTAAAGCTGCAACTTGACTCAGTTCACTTGGCATTCTGAACTCCACACTGTTGGTAAAACAGTACTGTTCCAATAGTTATACCATTTTTTCCTCAGGTTTTGGTTACAAATTACTGATTACCACTCCATTTATATCTGTAACACAGCTACAACAACTCATCTATTTCTCCACCACACTTCACTACATTTTAAATCCTGTTTACTGAAATGAAGTGAGCTATGGATCTGGAAGCACAGCTCTTCCATCCGTTCATTCACTCAGAGTGCCAGCTGGAGCCAAGAATTCACCATTTTAAAATTGGAAAAAAATGTGTCCTCAGTTGCTCCTGTGTTGCCAGCCAACACAATCTCTTCCTGCATCGCTGCGTCCAATCTCCCACCTGGAGAGCTGCACCATGTCACTGGAGAAGCTTTCTTGTTCAACTGAAAGGATTTTAATATATTTCAATGAACTGTGATTACATGTGTAAGCCCTTAGTGTTGAGTTTTTCCTAGAAAATTGTAAATTACCAAAGGTTTATCTGTCTCTCTCACCGTATCTCAGCATCATTTTAATTAGATATGCACAGCAATAAAGAGACCCATGTGTGGAGAAACAACTAATGGTGACAATTCCAGGCTTTTTTACCGACCAGGACTTCCATGGGCTGTGACTGTGCAAGGCTGACAAAGAAGAGCAGGGTTCCTTGGGCTGGTGGAGGGCACAGCATAATCTGTCCTCTACACAGCCACTGGACTGCCTTGCAGGTGCACTCCAGGTAATGCAAGGGACATGCTGACCTGTGGTCTGGGGGTGGCAGGGCTTGTGGGTGCCCTAGAGATGGCTTTTGCTGGCAATGGGGTCATACCCACTACCTGACTGTGAGCAACATGCCTAGGAGTCTCACTGCACTAAACATGTGCCAGGGCTCAGCTTTAAAATCTCCAGGAACTTTCCTCATTTCTCTTAGCATTTATACTACAGCATTTTTTAAAATTCCTCTACACAGATGTGCTGTTCTGCCTCATTTCTTCCATAGCTCACTGTTGGTACTAAAATCAGCTGGCCACTCTTCTTGTCTCCATGTGAACCATCAGCCTCTATGCTTGTGTGTGGATTAAAGAGGGAGACAGGATCAGAAAATCTACCACCAGCAGCTGAAAACTGGCTGAGTGGGGAGTATTTTCTCTCATATCTTAAAGGGAATGCAAGCAAATCCCAGTGGTGTCCAAAGTAGTTGAAGCACTGGAAAGACCCGGAGTAGTACAAGTAGTGGATTCAAAAAAGGGTGGTGCAAAGAAAAGAGGAGTCAGAACATCTTCCAGCCCATCCCAAAGTCATCTCCTCCTGCAGGTGCCTTGCAGAAGCTAAATATGGCATTTATCAATATGTAAACATGTGGCTAAGGCAGCCCAAGCTGGTTTCCTGAGCAGAAATACTTTGTAGAAATTGTGAGTAAATAAAGGTCTGGAATTTCACCTACCATGTAACAGATAACAAGAAAAAGCAACATTACTGCAGGGGGTAATGCAACCCAAACTGCTCAACCCAGAGGTTCCAGCACCACTCACCATCTTTGGTGCTCTTCCTTGAACTCCTCCAGATTTACCATATCCTAGAGATGAGCGACATGAAGTGCACACAGTGCTAGGGATAAGGACTGTGGAAGAGGTGTACATGGTAACAGGAAAAGTGGCTTACAAGCAGAAAAGGGACAGAGCTGAAGGTACTTTGTAAAACTGTATTCTTTTCCTATTTCTGCTGCAAACATTTTATACACCTCTGGCCTTATCACTTAGAGTAAGGTTTTCACAAGTGATCACTATTTCGACATGATACATTTTCTGAGCATCTAATGTGAGAGATGAAGCCAGATCCACACCAGTGCTGAAATTCTAACAAGCATCTCCTAGTTGTGTGGCTAGTTGTTTATAGCCACACAGAGAAGGCTTATTAGAAACAGTACTCTGAAAAATCAGTCCCTCGATGTCTCAAGACAGAAACTTAAAATGGATAGCTACTGTTGACAATTTTGGCTTTAATCTTTGTGCATCGATGCTAAGGAGAACATGCTGAAAAATGCCCATTTGGAAACAAACAGTTCTTTATTCATTGCAGGTTCTGAACCATACACCCCGAATATGGCATAGGGCCACATCAAATGGGGATAACAAAAAGAAATAATAATCACTCATTCACTGAATGCAGCAGAGGGCCTGTAGAATATTTAATAAAGGGCCTCGTACAGATTTATTGTAATGCCCCTGCTCAAAACTGTACAAGCACTCTTAATGCCCAGTCTGTCAGAGCCTGTCCTGGCACCTCTTGCCCTTTCTGCACATTGTATTTGCTTAAATATCAGCAAATGAACAGTGGGAAGGAGTTCTTCTGGAAACAGTCTGAAATACTCACTTTGTTCCATTTCCTGGCTGGGAGCACGCAGTAATCATGAGGAAGCCTTGTGTTTGAAATCCTCCTGATGCCCAGGACCCAAAGCATGACCTACAGATGTGTGGGCCATCAGCCACATGGGATTAGTACTGCTCCTGCCAGCCAAGAATCAAACTTGTGCTGGGGACAAATATCACCCTATGCTTAGTGAATACATGTCATTCACATGTAAATAAAACACTGCAAAATGCACATAGAATGCATGGGGGATTTTTAAAAACTATCCTATCTATGCTGGGTGAAACTCTGGCCTTGATGAAGTCAGGAACATCCACCTGTCAGGATTTCACCTCTGCTTTTTATTTGTCCTTGTGCAGGCAGGTCTCTCTGCTTGCTTTTCTGTCCTGCCTGGGGCTTTGTTCATTAAACTTACTACGTTGTCTTTTTTTCCAGTTTCTGGGAAGTTCTTTCAAATCCTGTGCTGGTATCTGTTTCACTCATAGGATATTTTCCCCTCAGGATAAAGAACAATAGATTCATTTGTGACACTGCAAGCCCTTAGGTACCAGAATTTTATCACTTGTGTTTTTTTCTGACTGTGACAGGTAGAAGTATAGAATATATTCAGGCCACAGGAAAAAAGCTTTGTGGATGAGTGTTTTCAAGCCCTCAGGTCTTTCTCTACAATCTCAGGCTGTCAACCATGGCACGGCTTGTCAATGAGACAGATGCCCCAGCCTTGAAAGTGATGCAGAAACAAACACAAAGGAAATAAAAGAATCCAGACAAGTAACAAATAAGTTACCCACAGGTATCCAACCCCAAGGAAAACACACACTAACTCACATTATGTTATGTAGATAAAATAAGACTTACTGAATGCTAATTATCACAGAGTACAGAGGCAATGCTAGAAATGGTGATAACCTTTATGTCTAGGTCCCTACGTCTCTCACAGAGAGCATCCTCTTAAACTTAATGGAAATGTAAATATAAAACATTCACTGCAATAAAAGTCTCCAGAGATAGAGTCTAAGTAGCATGATTAGTATGGAAAATGCTTCATAAATCCCAACTCCAATAATCTCTAGTAGCATAAAGGATTCATCTCATTATGACTTTCTAACAGAGACTTGTTAATTCTCACTTCACTAATCTGTGACCTTGAAAATTCCCTTTCCACATTTCAAAGAAGTGATGACAGCTGAGTTAAATAGGGAGGTATTCCAGCAAGGACTGCAAGTGACAGAATATATCCTAAAACACTAATTAGTTTTATATAAAATACTGTGCCCAACTATATTAAATGAAATAACAAGTCTTTAATAAATTACTATCCACCATTTTTATTTTAGCATTTGAAATCAAATAGTATAATCTATCAATATATCACATAGTGTATTTTGCAAGGCTGCTCCCAGTCAGTTATAGGAATAAATGGGGTTCTGCATTATAGACATTTCTTCTGACACATCTCTGAGATTAAGTATCTAATTTAGGAACTAGTTCCAATTGGCTGTAAGCTTTTCAGACCACTATTAACAATAAAAATCCTGAAGTGCACATATGAGACACACACATTAGTACAGGCTTGTAGGTGTACATCTCCTGGTACCACTAATGTGACTGCATAGTTTACTGAAGACTTGCACTAGCATAACTCTGCTTATGAGGCAATTTGAGTGAGAAGACAAAATGACACACCATAAGAAATTCTGCCCAATTTATTCAGGCCTGAGAGCTCGCTTTCCCTCTACTATCCTTGAGTGTATTTCGAAAAACATTTAAAACCCTTAAAAAAATTATCCTTGTTTTTTCCAAAACTAGGCAGACAGCAACTTATGCAATTACTTACCAAAAAGGGACTACTGATCATAATTAGGTATTAAGATCTGAATTGTTAATCACTGCATTACCAGAACTGAAGAATCCAGAGACTAAAAAAATTTGTTTGACAACCACATAAAACCCAACACTATCAACATTTAAATGAAACTACATTGCCAAATATAGTAAAATTTTGATCTAAAATGGGTTAGTGCAGATGACATTATGAAGTGTTTCACACTGAATTCTCCTTTGTTAGTAATTTTAAAACATCTCTGGTGACAGTACTATTCCATTACTGCAAAGTACACTCCTCTGAAAGGGCCCACATTGAGATGCATTTCAAACCATACTCCTTTCTACTCCTCTCTGTGAGGTTTACCAGTGAGTGTATTGGCAGATAGGGACCTGTGTGCCTGCCTGCCTCTGAGATTGTACACAAAGGAGAGAAAAGCAGAGCACAGGGACACCTTAGAGCCATGGGCTCTCCCCAGTGAGGCTGGCAGCAGCGTTTTGCCATATGTATGGCCATGCACTGGCTTGCTGTACACTGCTCTTTGAGAAAACACTCCTCATACCCGCAGACCGCCTCTGGCCATCTCATCTGCTCTCCCATGTGGAGGAGCCACCAGGACCTCTCACTAATGCTCAGCAGCAAAGCTTTGTCAGTGGGATGCCCATGGGAGAAGCAGGGAAAGAGCAGAAAAGTAAGAATTTATTTCAGATTTCAAAACACTGATGTATTTGAGACAGTGGGGCCAAGCCTGGGCTGTACTAGAAAAAACAGCTTCAGGTGGAAGCACCAAAGCCTGTGTAGCCATGGGGAGAAAGCACATTACACAGCTTACCTGAACCCTGGCATGGGGAACCCACTGTTTGTTAGAGAGCAAAGCTTCTGCCTATTCCATGCACTGAGAGCACATCTAACAAATACGTTAAGCTGGCACACTTGATGTGCATTTCCTATTCCCTTTACTTTGACACTCATTTCTGTGAGGTTATGTATAAGTGTTCTTGGAAGTTCTTTCCCTCCTCACACAAGAGCTCTGCCCAGTTCTGTGGTGTAAAAGCAAAAACCTCCACTAACCTAGCCACAATTTCTGACTTCAACAGCAGAAGAGCTATTGATGAGCTTCAATAGTAGAAGGGCTAGCTATCTTCTGCCTTCAGAGATGAAATGTCTTGAGCACCCATAATTTTGCTACTACAATCCAAGTTACAAACCTTTGAAAGGCATAGAATTTTCAGTATATTTTAATTGTTTTACTTCTCAGTTCATTTAAAAAACACGCATGCTGGTATTTTACTTCCTTATAAGCTTTTCACATGATATTAGGCAGTCTGACAAAACTTTAAGAAATTCTAAAAGATGAAAAATTAAACTAAGCTTTATTTCAGAAATTAAAGATAAGCTATAAAATTAACATACCAACAGCCATCATGTAATCCCAGCGGTCTATGAGGCACATATTGAAGATCAGGTGGTCAGATGTTTGCCCCTGGCCAATGAGTGGAATGTTTCTCTCCAAATTCTGGGTTATTGCAGAAGTCCAGCCAACAAGAAACCAAAAGACTACCAGAAGAATCACAGCCAGCATCCTCATCACTCGCCCACCTGTCATATATGGAATACGCTGAGCTGTTCGAGACAGGAATACCTTCAAAACCCTGAAAGATTCAGACAGTGTGGAATTAAGAAATGTGCAGGCAGTGTCATAGGAATTAGATTTTCATTTTATTTCACTATCAGATTATTAAAAAAAATAATCAACATTCTTTCTCCTGACAGTATGTACAAGAGTAAAATTCAAAACATCATTACTTTCACATTAATTGTATTTAAATGGAACTGCTTGCTGCCCCGAGAGTGCTATGCAGCAATAATAGAAAATATTAGCTATGCTTGTTAGAGACACGCATTCACAGGCTGTGTTGTCAAGCTGTTTTGTACCTTCCAGCTCCCAGTGGAAGACTTCTGTCTTCGGAAAAAGAAAGGTCATTTCCATAAAGCAGCAACCATGTATGTGAGATTTTATTCTGCTTTGATGCTGTCTGCTGATCCCCAGTCATGCCATTTCCAGAGAACAAATTAACATGTGCAAGTTCTTCCCACTGAGTTTGATGTTGCTGAGACAATAACCTACTCATCATACAAATAGCTGTGGAAGGCACTTTGCTAATTAAGTGCTTTCTGATTTGTTTAGAGGCAACAACATGTTTTTCAAGCTAGGACAGAAATATCACAAGAAAAGCCACACCACGTCAGGCATGTATACCATGTAACAGCCACTGAACATATAACACTCACTTCAAAAATATCTGCACTTACTATTACAATAACTTTACTCCCACCTAGAACTATTCAAAGAAGTATCACCCACATTTTCTATCGATCACCACCTGCTAATGCAGAAAAAGGTCCTCCTGGGAGCATGAGAACAGCCAAAACTTGAGGAAATCACCTTGAGAAGAGGGAGTAGTTTGATTCTTCATGTAGCATAGAATATCTTTGTGCTGCCTGCATCAAACTTTCTGTGAGCACTACAGTGCTCTGGCCTTGGCCCTGCAAAGCTACCGATGAGGAGCAGCATGGAAAGGCTATCTCAGAAGTTCTCATGTACTCAGACCTTTAGAAGCAGACGAGCTGAAGTTTAAAGACTAGTTTAGAGACTGGGTGAGGAGTCTTTCTAAGTGAAGAGATAAGCTGCTTCAGTGATTTTGTCCTCAAAACCACAGTTCCTGATTCTTGAGCATGAGCATGTCCAGTGAATACTCTTGATATCCATTAAGGGACAAATTATCACTGAGGTTTAGGAATCTTTTTTTTTTTTCAGAAAGTTGAGTTTTTAAATGCCCTTCCCAGCTCTTAAGATTTTTAGTTTACCAAGCATCAAGCCACCTTCCAAGTCATTCAAAAATCATACTTCAGATCTACACTTATGCTTATATTTCTCTAAGAGAAGGCAAAAGCAACCACTGTTGCCTCTGAAACAAGTAATAGAGCAGTCTTTAAAGACAGAAGCACAAAAGCTTTTCCAAATCCATAATAATGAATCAGCATTTGCCCACAAACACAGCCTTCACAGTGTGCATTAGGTGAAGTCAGAGATCTTAGTATGTCCAACATTATTCAGCTCTTTCCCTCCCAACAGTCACTCCACAGGGAGTCAGGGTTTTTGATCTTTCCATGTTTGATAGATGTTCTGCTCTGCCTTTAAGTGCTAAGTGCCTTATGTTGGAAGCAGCTTCCCAAAGACTTCAGGCAGGAGAGACAGAAAACTCCAGAGAGTCAAGGCAGGCCACTTCCCTCGGCACTGCTCAGCCACAGCACTCGTGTTCCAGAGAAGCACTGGTAAACTCTCATTTCCTAAACAGTAAGAATCAGCAAGTAAAGGGTTTCCTCCTCCCTGCTGTGAATGCTGGTGAATAGTTAGCTTCTCTGAAGAGATGGAAAATGTATTCTTTTTGTAGTGAACTGGAAAATTTCACAGCTGTAGTTTGTCATTTGAGAAAAATATTGTACATTTTCAAGAAGGTCTAATAATTAGCAAAATCATGCAAACCAGCTGAAAACTACTATAAACTTTTTTGATTTTAACTCTCCAAAATCAATTCTTGATGATTCTACTGAAAGTCAACATGTGAGGTTTTCCTGGATGTAACAAGGCAGGATCCATTAGATTTCTTCCTGTACTATCTCATTACCAAAGCGGCCTTTGAGACAGCTTTCTGAGGGACAAAGGTGGGCTGCCGTTACGTTATTGATCTAAACACAGTGAAAAAAATAACATTTTGCAATACAGCAGTCAAACCCCCTCCAATTTGGATCAAACCACATTTCTTTTTTTCTCCTCTTTTTCACAAAAATAAGCATCCCCCCACCATGACCATTTCCATCTTGGACACATTGTTCTGCTTGTAACCCAACCTTTACTTTTTTCAAACATTCTCTTCTGGAAGGTTGTAAGGAAAGTTGGGTTAGATTTGCAGTGTTGAAAATTTCCTTTTCAGAGGCTGTGGCATAGAAGTACTCAACCAGAACACAAGCTCCAAAGTCGCAATTCCCTCATCTTCCTGCCACAATGTGAATCCAAAGCTGCATTGCTCCATGGTCCATCTGCTCTCATCCCCTATGTATTATTGAACATTTATCCAAGCAGAGACAAGTAAGTGTCCAGGAGTTTCCCTCCCAAGAACATGCCTTCTGACCAGGCTGGAGGGTGACTAGGATGATTATCCCTCCTGTACCTCTGACTCAGACAATCAAAGTTCACTATAAAAAAGTTGTATCCCTGCAATATGAGACCAAACTGCCTCAGCAAACATACAGTGTTTGATGACTGGTACCCTCTTTTAGAAAACAGGGGAGTTCTCAATTTAATCCCTGACTTCTGAGTAGACAATGCTCAGTCCCCCTTTGTCACTCCGTTCTGTACCTATGTATCGAGTCAAATTAGCTATGGAACAAATGAGAGAGAATTCTCACAGGGAGGCAGGAAGTGGAGCCAGTGGGTTGCAGCTATAAGAGGAAATTAAATATGCCCTGGGTTGTCCCTGGCACTGATGCCAACCGGCACAGAACAGCATCCATACTATTACCCTCAGCATTACAATTCAGCAGGACAGAGGATGGAGTTCCAGTACTCAGGAATATTCTCTGATGCTACTTAATTTATGAATGTAGATGTGGCCCTGGATTCAAGTTCCTGAGCAAAATGACGTTTAATTATGAGTATGGAATAAGGCAATGTAAACTGGAAAGACTCCTCCTGTCCTATATACCCCTAAAATGCCTGGCAGCACCAGTCAGTGCCCTGGTAGAAGCTTAGGGCTCTGTTTGAGACACATGGTATCTGATCTAAGGTAGAAGTGGAAACTTCACCTTGGCATCTTTTAGTTCTCCCACCTTGCACACGCAATCCACTTTTCTGTGTTGCTGTTGGATTACTTCCAGTGACAAGTCATCAGCTCCATTTACAGGCAGATTAGACAGAACATTGCAATGTGCTCTACCTGCTTTTCTGGAAGACCCAGCTGCCTTCAAGCAAATCCTTGACCTACAGACAGCTACAGGCAATATCAGCTACAGCTGATAGGCAATAGTCATCCTTTTTACAGAGTAAACTGAAGGCACAGTTCAGGCTGAATGAACTGCCTGGAGACCACTTCAGGTAACTCCTAACTCTGCTTGGCTGCACTGTCAGGTCCAGGGCGAAGTAAGCCATGTGGTCTGAGGGTTTTCCACGGGGTGCCTGGCTCCATATAAATAGACAAGGCAAGGACTTGGTTGCAACTACTGAGAGCCAAGGGAAGCCCAGCAGCTGGAAGAGAAGTGATGTTGGGAGTGGATCTGAAGCAGAGGGATGGAGCATGCAGGTTCACAGGACCGCCTGGGATCACCAGACTGGAAACAGTGAGGAAAGCACTTGACTGCTGCTACAGTTACATCCTGAGATGCAATGTGTAATCTTAGAAAATAAATAAAACCATATTAAATTTCAAGTCATATCAATAATCTGTCCTGTTAACAGAAACGATGGTCCCCAAACTACTGCTGACTGCATAAGCATCAGGAACAACAGGTGAAGGATCTTGCTTTGACAGCAATGACCCGGCACAGTTTGTTTGTTTTTTATTTCTAGTATCTGTCATTTTGTGGCTCTCCTGAGTCATGCTGTCAAACTGTGCTGCTCCAGACTGGTGATTTTTATTGTGATACAAAGGCTGCATCAGAAAGATAATGGGTCAAGCTCTGAGGAAGAATATTGCCCTCCTGTGGTGCAGGGATTATGTTTTATCTGTTTTTTCTGGAGTAACAGTGAATATGCCACTAGTTACTCTGAGTTTATAAAATTATGTGATTCTTCTAGAAGGGAAAAGGTACTGGTGGCACATGCATGGCACCATGTTAGTACAAAAGACAACCTACACTTCTCGCTTGACACACAGTCACACACACATACACAAATACTGAGTGCAGGTTTTATTTCCACATCAGGAAAGATGACTGAATAAAGAGTATCAACACTTAAGGCTTAAGACCTTAGAAATCATATTTAGACGGACTCGTACCATCCATTACTGGCTCTCACTGGAAAGGATAAAACTCAAATGAGAGAGACAAGTGAACAGTTTTCTAAACAGCTTTCCAGCTGAAAATGTTAAAATTAGTCATTGTTTACTTCCCAAGTGATTTCTCAAGACTTCAGCACAGAATAGACTAGAAGTGCATCACTGAAGAAAATGCTTACTGAAATTGGGATGTATTGATTCTGACCACATTGAACCTGAGCAAATCTGGACACAGAGGCATACCACATCAATACCACCACAATGGCATGGCAAGACTGGCATCATATGCATCATGCTTAAGCTCTGCCAGGGGAAATTTAAGTTGGATATCAGAAAAAAATTCTTTACAGAGAGAGTAATCAGGCATTGGAATGGGCTGCCCAGAGAGGTGGTGGATTCACCATCCCTGGAGATTTTTAAACGCAGATTGGACGTGGCACTGAGTGCCATGATCTGGTAAATGGACTGGAGTTGGACCAAGGGTTGGACTCGATAATCTCGGAGGTCTTTTCCAACCCAATCGATTCTATGATTCTATGTCCTGCCTAGTGAAAAGGTACAACAACTAGAAAAGGAAGTTCTGGCAATTATTTGGGTGTATGAATACTTCGGAGATTCTTCATCTTGTGTATAGTCAGCAAACTTGGCTATGTATTGCTCATAACCATCACAATATTTCAATTCCTTCACACTACACATGCACTAAATCACAGTGTAGATAATAGGAAATCTCCACATTTTTAATTTCAGAAAAGAATTTTGAAATAGCAAATACACTGTCCAGACCATTGTCATGAAAGGAAACAAAAGTTCAGAAGAATTGACTAACTTTTCCATATGCACTGTATTTTGTAATGGGTAACAGAGCAAAACTGTGTCCTTGTGGCCAAGAAGGACAATGGTGTCCTAGGTTACCTCAGGAAAAGCACTGTCAGCAGGTCGAGGGAGGTGGTCCTGCCCCTCTACTGAGCCCTGGTGAGGCCACATCTGCAATGCTGTGTCCAGTTCTGGGCTCCTCAGTACAGGAGAGACACAGAGGTCCTGGAGTGGGTCCAGTGGAGGGTGACAAAGATGATTAAGGGACTGGAGGAGGAAAGGCTGAGGCAGCCGGACCTGTTAGCCTCGAAAAGAGATGACTGAGAGGGGACCTCTTCAATGCTGTAAGTATCAGAAAGGAGGGTGTCAAGAGGATGGAGCCAAGTTCTTCTTAGGAATGCCAAGCAATGGGACAAGAGGTAACAGGAAGAAAGTGATGCACAGGAAGTTCCACCCGAATATGAGGAAGAACTTCTTTACTGTGTGAGCAACCGCATGCTGGGAGAGATTGCCCAGAGAAGTTGTGGAGTCTCCCTCATGGGAGCTGTTCAAAACCCACTTGGACACAGTGCTATGCAATGGGCTCTACGATGTACTTGCTAGAGCAAGGAGGTTGGACCAGAAGGCCCACTGTGGTCCCTTCCAACTTGACCCACTTTGTGGTTTTGTGAAGTCTGGTCTGCACAGTGAGACCATTAATGGTATCCTAAGCTTGGTTGATAGTGACAAGGTAAACCCTAGGTATCACAGTACTGGAAACATGGGGAGGGAGTTTGTGCTGAAGGATTTTTTAAATTTGTACTAAAAGTGTATCTCTTCAAATCCTCACCTGGAGATTTGTGGTTAATAAATGGCATTAATATCTGAGGATATCTGGACGGTACATTAAAAATTACCAATCAGATGATCTTGTGCAGTGAGTGATGAAACAGTGCTGTTTTCTGTATCAAATTATATTTACTTTCAAATATGTGATTCTGAAAGTACAGTTTCCTGACATATTCCTTAATGTTTTAAAATGTTTTTCTACTGTGGAAAACTTACACAATACAAATGTATCAGATCTATGGCTAGAAAAACAAGCAGTGAAGATGTATTTTACCTCAGTGCCTGGTAAAATCTACCACTAGTAGGCGAAGACACATGGGTCATGACTTAATTCTAAGCTACTTCGTACAGTATTTTCCTAGATTAATTTTAATGCTACATGTATAAAGGTAATTCTACAGGGCTTAAATGAAAAGTTTCCCTTCTGGATAACTGTACAGAAGACAAAATATGCTGACATAATTTCCCAGAGTTTGAGGAGACTGAGGAAGGTGGGAGGGAAATGATAAGCAGTTCAAGGGAAGGCTCTGGGTATTGGGAAGCAACAGCAGACCAATAGGTTTCCCACTGCAATCAGAACCATTCACTCACTCCCATGTGAGCAGCACTGGACTCAGTCTCATGTATATTTAATAACATGGAAAAATTCTAAAAATATTACTTGCTTGGATGAAAATTTGTTGATCTGAAGCAGCTTTTGTCTGCCAATCTGTAGGTAAGCTTGGAATGAGCAAACAACATTGTTGTTTCTTTAATGGAGCCTAGATTCTGACATTTTTTCATGCTATACATAGGCTTTATTTTCTCCTTTCACCTGCACATCTAAATTCCCACCTGAGAAAAGCACAATTTCCTGGTGGATTATAGACCAAAAAGCTTTCTCTGCCTTGCAGCCAGTTCCAAGAACTGTAGCTGGAGGCTTTTGATAGACCAGCTGAGGTTTGCTTTTCCCCAGTGCCTCCTTGCTCCCCAACTCACTGCCCTGCTGCCTGCATCTGTTCCATCTGCCTGTCAGCTCCCAGTGCAGGAGACACTGAAGCTGTGTGTGTGTTGCTTCTTTCAGTGCTTTTGTTTATATCATCCAGTAGGTCTCATCAGAAAAGGCTGTTCCTTCACGGGATTTGCCCATCCTGAGCATGTGCTGCTGCATTTACTAAGTACTGGGAAGCTGAGAGGTAAGAAGGCTCAGCAAGGGGACTTGCCATGTCACGTAACTAGGTTTCAGTGATGCAGACCAAGTCTCCTTATTTATTAAATCCTCATCTGCTTTGTGCTAATTATCTCTTCTAATAAACCACTTACTGCACTAATACCCTCACGAATCCTGCTGAGATTAGCAGAACTAGAGTGCCAGAGAAATGTCTGACACTTTGCTGTCAAACTCTGATGAGACAGAGCTCCCAGACAGCACACCATAAACCACTAAATAAAAAGCTTATCAATCCATCCCCAGAAAACGAGCAGTGATGTATCACAGAATGGGTAGGGTTGGAAGGGACCTGACAGATCATCTAGTTTCACCCCACTGTCATGGGCAGGGACACACTTTTCAGTGGAACTGGCTGCTCAAAGTCCCATCCAACCTGGCCTTGAACACTTTCATGTCTCCCATTTGTCAGCTCCTTGGGCTTAAGGGTACATCACACAGTTGCTTTGGTAGCACCAAAATCAAGAGCTCAGGACCACAGAATCTGATTCCTAAAATTCTGAAAACCCCATGCCCTTGGGATAGGCACAAAGCCATCTCTTTCCAAGTCTCTTAGTGAATGGTTAACATAGCCCATTTCAATACCTTCCTCCTGATAGATTTGTTTAAATAACTACATCCCTGACTCAGTGAAAAATTAGGTCAGCTCCTCAGACAATTTTCTCCATTAGCAAGCAACCTTGTTGAAGCCTTTTCTTCACTGAAATTTGTAGTGATTTTGTGACAGAAGATCTCAAGGTCACTATTTATCAGGAAGCTTACACTGTGAAAAGAGATGCAAGAGCTGCCTCTTAAAATCTTACCCTACAATAGGTTATGAACATTTTCAAGGCTTTCATTCCAAAATTTGCTTCACAGTGCTGTGAAGTTGAATTTACAAAAGGCAACTCCCTTCCAGATGTCAGCTCACAATGTTTCATTTAACAAAGGCTCATGAGTAAAACCAGCTGGGATGACAAATTCCCCTCCTTGTTAGTGCTGCTCCACACAGGCATCGTCCATGGCTGGAAACATTGGCAGACAATTTCAACAACCTTTTCAATTGTCAGAGGCATTTTCTGGTGTCAGCAATAAGGTAGCTGGTCAAAACCTTATGCCAAAGCTTCTACTTTTGTTCTTAAAATAGTCACACTACAGACAGGGAAAGCCTTGAAAAGGATAAAGCCCAAATCCAGACCAAAGCAAACTTGAGAGTGGCTATTTATCCTGATACAGAAAGATTTTCTTTTCTTTCTTCAACTCCTTAAGAAACTACTTCTGATCAGAGTATGATAAGCCCCACTTAAAAAATGCAGTACACTTTTTCAACTTTTTTAATGTGGCCAGAAAAGACAAAATACCTCAGTCCTTTTAAGCTAAAAATAGTAAATATTCTGGTCCATTTGCATGCTGTGAGAAGTTACAGCTCTAATAAAGATTTGGCAATCCATCGCAAACTACATGTTTCCCCACTTTTATAAATATATTGGATTAATTTATTCAGGTACTATATAAAAAGAATGCAAGGGTTTTCTTTTACTTTGCTGGCAATTGTTTATTGTGAGGATTGAACTACTTATCCACAGCGTATTTAAAGATCACTACATTTTGCTCTTTGAGAAATGCACTAAACAGTAGACAGCAACTGAAGGAAAACAACATAACCATAATCTCATGGAAAATTGTCTTCATGTTCATAGATAGATGCTTCATTGTTTTACCCTTCGTATTTCACATGAGGCTAATATGATACTGTAACTGTTAGTTTATGTGTGCTACACTGTGGACTGAATAACATAAAATGATTTCAATAAAAATATCTCATCCATTTACTTATTTTTAATCCTCATTACACAGCAAGTTTCTACATTAAAGCAGCATAAAATAAAATGTGTCTTATCAGCTGCTTTAACAACATTGAAAACTATTTAATAGTGCTCTTATACAATTCTGCTACTGAATTTTCTAGAGCAGGATCTGAGATCCTGCAGGTTGCAGGGCAGACGCAGCTCTTCATTCCTCCCTGGCTGCCAACCCTGGGACTCCACTAATGCACAGAGCAGTGCAGGCACTTGCATGGTCTCCACAGCCCCAGCAACGAGGAGGTTCCCCAAACTTACTCCAAAGGAACAAATATGTGGTTAGATTTTCAAGATCTAACCACAGAGTTTGAGTTTGAATTTGTCATCACAGATGTTTCACTGACCCAAGGATTTTTCTGAATACTCCACTTGCAGGAGATGAAACACAGCAAAATTGATTTCTCCTAAGAAGTCAAATCGTGTTTTCCTTATACAGTTTCTTGTGCTCATGAGATTTTCTTGTGGATCTTCAAACTCCATGTGAAATCTGGTATTAGCTACATGTGTAAGATACTAAAGATACAACTCTTTAAGAAACAATGGGGTCAGTAGACTTCTCTGACAGAAGTGCTATTTCTCTGTCTGTCTGTGGACTGCTGAACAAGCTCAGATCTGGGATACAGCAGCGGGTAATACTAGGAGACCTGGAGCAGATCCAAGAATCTGGAAACAAAACTCCCAAGAATCAGAGAAAACTGTGGAAAGTTTGATGTAACTTCAAAATTCACCTAGTCAGACCAAATCAAGACCTGCCCTGCAAGAGCATGGCACACAAGTCAAGAATTAGGCATGAACAGTGCCACCTCTGGTCTGATGCATCTATCTAGTTGTCCTGATTTTTTTCCACTAAAAAAATAAGTCACCTTGACTGGTCAAACTGATGTTCTGAGTTTGCTCTTTGCCTTTTTGGAGGAGGCTCCTGCAGGAGAAGTTACATACAGCTCAAAGGTGTCACTGACTATGGGTCCAACTGCATTTTCACAGGACACTCAAGAGACATATTTTTCAAAGAAAGTTGCTTAAGTATATTGCCTTGAAAAAATTCCAGCCTTTGAAAAGATCAGGAAAAGAGCTGTATCTGCAAAACATTCACTAAAACACCATGCACAAAATCTTTTGGCACTGAAGTATCTCCTCACAAATTTACTTGCAAGCACTTGTTTCCTTTTCTGCTGTGAAATGACATTCCTGCACACTACTTTGAAATGCCAATCCATTATTAAACATGTAGGAAGGAAACATCAGCAACTGAAGGGACAGGAACCCCTCCCATCTTTATACACTGCAACGAACCATCATTTTTATGCCCTTGTATCTTTTGGAGTATGGTTTTTTCCTTTCAGTTTCCTTCCATCAGAGTATTTCAGTGCTGGAAGCTCCTGTGAACTGGTTAAGTTGCTTCCATATTGAATGACCTAAAGCATGTGCACCTTTACAATATCCAAATGAAACCAAATAAATGTTCACTTCTTTAACACACCACCCTCCCACTCTTACCACTTCACTGATAATCACACATAGATAAACAAGAACAATCTAAATATGCATTTCTTTTCAACCACAAAGACTGAGGAGGAGTCTACATGGAAAGGTGCAGTCTTTGGTACATTCTGCTCCCACTTAGATGCATTCATTGCCATGGCAGAGAATTAAACAGCACAAATGTCACAGAAAGAATTTGTCTGACTATTTCACTTCCTTTAGGTGTGAGAAAGAGTAACAATCACACCCACTGGACACAATCCTTGTCTCAGATCCACAATGCAGATTTCAGTACTTCTGCAGAAGCCAGAAGAGCTGCTGGGTTACCAAGAACCTTATTATATGATGCCAAGCTTACAGAAGTTAATGAAACATGTTACAGAAAGCTGCAGAAAGAAACATAACTATAATATTTAGTTATAACATTTGATGCTGGGTTTGCGCCCATTTTAATAAAATAAATGTTAGCCACTTTATAATGTGATTGACAGGCAGCAGTGTTTTATATCAGCTCTACTGAAAAAGCAGCTCTTTATCAGCACTATGTTCTCCTTCCACTTGTGGAATAAATATTAACTTTATCTCATGGCTGGGTATGGAGGTATCATGGCTAGGACTTTCCTGTGTATTTGAAAGGTAAGTTTATTCTTCAACTTGTGTGTAAAAGATAACATTCAACCCACTTCTATACCAGATAAAATCAGGAACATCTCCGCGTGTCACAAGATACAATAGTGTCAACACCAATAGAAACTGGGACAATAAACAATGCTAACTTTTTTGTACAAAATTTCCATAACAAAATTGTTATTATTAACAATATTTCTCTGTAAATGAGCATCTGGAGTAGCTTACACTGAATGGAATGAAAATGCTGGCAATGGTATTAAAGCTCATCAGGCATATGGGGAGTTACTATGTTTTGGTTCATTAATTCACAGAGTACCCAAGGTTGGAAGTGAGAAATTAAGAAATTGTCCAATGACAGCAGGTTACTGAGTACCTTGTACATTTGGGCTTTGAGTTCTTAGTTTATGTCAAACACAGGGGAAAGCAAGAGGCCAGCTGCTGCCATGGAGGAGCAGTAACCTTATGCAGAATAAAAAGTGCATCATGCAAGTTAAGTAGCAAAGGCTTCTACAGAAGCTTCATGTCTTTCACTGCAAGTTCCACGCCTTCCAGCCTCTTAGGAGATACTTAAGATTCGGGAACATCATATATAAACATGCCTCTAATCTATCAATATAGGGGTATAGATACGGCTATTAAAGGTTGCAGTACAACCACAGACCTACCTTTGCTTTACTAGTCATCTTATTTTACATTCTCCATTCTCGAAAGCAACAATGACAAAGGTTCCAAGCCCTCATTACTTCAAACTCCGGTCTTTTCAATACAGATGATGCAGAGGGAAAACAGACAGTAGTTGGTAATCAAGCTGACAGTGACATGAATTTTCTGACATATTGCCCAACTTACATATGTTTCCTTCACTAAGAACTTTAGGGGGGAAAAAATTCTACAGTAACAGTAAGCAGACCAAAATGGATTTTTTTAGCTACCTCAGTATGTCAAATACCTCTCCTACTTAAAAAAAAAGCAGAGCAATAACTGTGTAAGAAAACAAGTATCAGTATGTGGCACAGCAGTTTCTCAGCCAAAATAGAAGACAAATTCTGGCCAGAGCAAAGTCAAATACAGAAGATTGCACTTCTTCTCTTTGTAACTGCATAGTAACAAGACAAATAACTAAAAGCTCTGATACGCTATTGACTATCGTTATTGAAACAGATCAGTCACATTCATGCTGTGGAGAAGATAAATTGCATTCTGCATGTTCTTCCAATGTTTCATACAAAAGAAAACATATAAGAAATTTAAAGCATAGCAGCCCACAGTCATTGCATAGTGTCAGCAATATCTGAATAAAATTAATTCTTTGATAAGCTTCTGTGATCTATTGCCAGGTAAATGCTCATTCAGCTATGTTTACTCTCAATATGTCTAAGCATGTATAGCAGTCAGAAAATTAGGTTAACCATCAGTACTTTTGAGGAAGCTTCAGTTTCTTGGAAACTAGTTTCGGAATGTCTATCTAAATTTAAATTTTGTGAATATAATTAAAGTTGCATGTCTGAACAATTACTGGCTAGGCAAGAATAACCCCTTGCAGCAGAACCTTCTGGGGGCCAACCAGCTGGAAAGCAGCTTGGCAATACTGATGGACATCAGGTTGACTGCTAGCCACCAGTGTACCCTTGTGGCCACATCAGGACCAGTTTTCTGCACTGTAAGAGGCAGAGTGTGTTCAGCAAGTTCAGGGGGGCTGAGCCTAATCCTTTACTCATCACTGGTGAGACCACAGCTGGAGTGCTGCGCCCAGTTCTGTGGCTCACCAGCACAAGCGAGACATGGATATAGCGGAGACAAGCCCTATGAGGGGCCACAAAGATGACTGAAGGACTTGAACATCTTGTAAGGGGAGAGGCTGAGGGCTGCGCCTGTTCAGCCTGCAGAAGACTTAACTATGTATACAAACTATTTTCTTAGTATGCTTTCTGCAACAAGCTTTTTATTCAGACCTTAAATCTTAAGATTTAATATGCTTTAGAAGTGTATTAGCATTAAAAGTATAGTTAGCAGTAGAAGGTCCTTCGTATAACTTGTTCTATGAACTTCAGAGCTTTGACCGAATATTCTACAAAATATCACAAATTCTGTTCTCAAGGGCCCACTGAAGTACACATTTTCACTTTTATTTTCGAAATTTATTACTAGACAGTACTGTCACCCATTCTAATGAAGAGGGCAATGCAATCACTCATAATCCCCTGCACAGTTATTTACATAGCAATGCAACATAAATCTTCAATAACTAAATGAAACATTCTCTTTCTTTGCCGTTCTGCAATAAAATATCCAAGTTAAAAAAGTCAACTACAAGAAACACTGCTTCACATCTCCTGTGCTTCCTCTCATACACACAGGAAGAAACAGCACCAACTGATAAGCTGAATTCTGCAATCTGTTGTCGTCTGTGTTCACCATAAAATAATGAAAATAATTATAATTTAAATTACAATCAAAGGTTTAGTTGTCAAGAAAAACAAGAATGAGGTGTCTATTTAATACTAATTAAAATTATTCTGCTGTTCTGAAGGAGCATTAAGAAAGTACACAGGAGAGCTAATCTAAATGCAACAACTTCCAAGACAAAAGAGGAAAGGTTGATTGCTATTAGATGGATAAAACATTCATATATTCTGACTGAAATCAAATGTAAAAGATGTAAAAGATGCAAAAGATGCAAATGCAGGCAATCTACCCACACAGAGCAATGAGATCCTACTGCGAACAACATGGACTGAACAGAATGGGAGGAAAATGCAGTAAGCTTGAAGCTCTAAAATCTGCAAAGAAAAACTAAGGACAAAGAGTGCCACCTCCACTTTGAGGTCACACACACATCAGAAGTGTTGATAGCCATGAATTTTTTTAGAGAGTAGTTGTTTAAAAGAAATATTCCAATTAGAGAGACATCAAACATTGCTAAGAAATGCAGTGGCAATGACCTTGCTTCACAACAAAATAACTCAAAGAAGGAAACAGAAAAAAAGGGGGAATTAATAAGACTCCTTTTTAATTAACAGTCAGATATTGACTCAAATTCAGACTTGGTGACATCCATGCAACAGGAATTAATCACACAAGAAACAGATTTGGACTTTTGAATATAACAAACAGCTTAAATGTGGTGTTTCATTTAGCACAAAGATGAAACTAGAAAAAAATAGCCCAGTCTGAGTAAGGAGAAAAAAAATAATAGAAAAGGTAGTTTGTTTTCACTGAAAATAGCCTTGATACCTAATTTGGTTTCTGTATTCTATCTGAGAAGTCCTGCAAATGACACTGATGACTTTGACTTTCATGCTAATGCAGAAGCATGAGGCTGTCCAGGGCAGGGCGTGCTGCCAGCTCTTCATACATCTGAGCCTCCCAGGGCTGCATCCAGGCTGCAAGCTCGGGACAAGCTAAGCTTCAGTGCTCGCTGCATTCTGAGAACATAGCTACAAACCCAGGGGCTTTGGGTTGTGATTTTTGTGTGGGTTTTTCAGAAAGCCAGTGCATTCTGGCTGGGCTGCAGATTTACCAGACACGGCACGCTCTGGCCACTATGTGACTCCGTCCAAGAAGGTCCTTGCCAGCTGAGAGGAACTGTGTCTTTAGGAAAGCCTGGCAGAGAGCTACTGCAGCTGACGGCTAAGCCCCTTCTGTCCTGCAACACTGGATTCTGCATGCTGGATAAAGCAGACTTCGGCTCTAGCATGGTTTCTGAACACTACAGAAGGAAAACAAATGAAACACAGACAACTCTCAATTCTCTGTGGCCAATCTATCTTCCTCAGCTCAAACAGCAGTTTAGGTGTTTCATGGTGCCTGGAGTTACACTGAGGCAAGCTGTGCATGTGCAGCCAGAAGCACTGAGGTGTAGGCAGCAGGCACAGTCAGTGACAGCCAGCTACGGGCTCTGACAATTGGAAATGCAGGATTTTCTTCATAAAAGATGTGTTTTAAGCAAACACCCCAAAAAAGGTGGGAACAAGAGTTTTTAACATACCAATGGCAAAGAATTGGTCTTGTCATTTGAGGTGGAGAAACTGAGCAACAGAACTGGCTGACATCTAATGGAAAAAAACTCAGAAGGGAATTACTGAAATCCCAGAATTGGCCCTAGGATCCCAGAATCCACTAGGATTTGTCTAGCAAACAAATAGGCCTAAACAGAACCTGAGATCAGAAGATCTGTGGGACAAAAAGGCACGTGAAGAAGTCTACAATAAACACTGCACTGCACCTGATGGTGCTAGACAAGACATCTTTGTTCTTCCAACACTGGCCATAGTGTTTGAAGAAAATAATGCCATATCTACTGCTATGCCTGGTGTTTGAAAAAAGGCTGAAGAGTGACACAAGTCTGCCTGCTCTTACACCCTGCACAGGACTAAACCAGCAATGCTGCTGGCTCCACAGAAGTGATGAGTGAACCAATAAAGTAACATATGTTTAAGCTTAAGGTGATCAAGGGCTCACAAGCCAAAATGGCAGTTGAAATAATGCCTAGTGCTCAAAGTAAATACACAGCTAATGAAAAATAAATGTAGTTTTGGAGTTAATTAGTGAGCAAACATCCTGTAAGCTGGCAAGTATACATATAGATAAATAGATAACTGGAAATGACTCAGCTGATAGCTTTCACAAACAAAAATCTGAATGAATTTAGTGGATGCCTCACTCTTGGGCCTGCTCAGCTATACATTTCTTTGGAGAGGCAAGGAACACGCAACTGAGGAACATCCTGACAGAACATAGCACATTTGTAAGAGTTCAAAAGACCTATAGTTTTATGATGATTTATGCTGTTTACCACAGGGCAACAGTTAAATGGAGAGAGCGTCACTTGGTGCTCTGACAAACAAGCAAGGAGGTAGATAGTTCTGGTTCTCCAGAAGGGAAATGAAGACTAGTTAAAGATGGAACCCAGTCCCCGTAAGGCTAAAATACAAATACGAAAATGAAAGAAACATCTGGATACCCCAATCAGGGAAAACCTGGAGGACATGGACTAGGCCAAATGCTAAGGCAACTGTGCAAACACTCAAGAGAGATAATGCGACACGGCACAGAAATGCTGTGTTAGTAAAAAGCACACCAGTTTGAGGACTGGAAGCACTATCACTATGTGAGTGAGGTGCACTCCTTAGCTATTTAAGAGTTAGGGTTTTTGCTCAAGTTGACCTCAAGTTGTGCCAAGGGAGGTTTAGATTGAATATTAGGAAAAATTTCCTCCCAGAAAGGTTTATCAGGCATTGGAACAGGCTGCCCAGGGAAGTGGTTGAGTCACCATTCCTGGAGGTATTTAAAAGATGTGTAGCTGTGGCACGTAGGGACATGGTATAGTGGTGAACCTGGCATTGTTAGGTTTACAGCTGCTCTTAATGATCTTAGAGGTATTTTCCAACCTAAATGATTCTATGATTCTATGTCTGGCACACTGTTGCAGAGTTCTACTGCTTTCAGGTATCTGTGTGATGTTGTACCTTGTGGGAGAAAATCAAGTGACAGCGTTTGTTTGGTACTCCTGCCTCACGCTTCAATACATGACACAAATCATATTCTCCTTTGGGTGAGATAATTTATCTTGGGCATGACTACATTTTCAGTTAGAAACACAAAAGCCATTTGTTAGCACAAAACTCATTCAGGAATAACTCTGGAACAGTTAGAACAGTTGTCCAAGACTCTGGATCTTTGATGAGAGCTTGACGTTCTGAACAAAAATAAAGAAATACCAGAATACCACATGCAAGAAAACGTGAGCACAGAAATAAAGTTCAAAGAGAAGTATGAATAGACAGAGGGCATCACCATCATGTTTGCCACCCAAATAAAAAAAGTGTATGAAAACACATAGAATGATCAACAAGGACTTTGTGCCTTGCTTACATCAGTGATCCTGATGGTGCAGACGTGCAGCAGGTGTGAGTGCAACTAAACAAAGAATGTGAAAAACAGCAGAGTTTATTCACTGGGCTTCCAGACCTGGAGTAACATCTTAGGAAGCAAACAAACTGAACTGAGCACCAGCCAATATTTCTGAGGATGAACACTGACAAAGTTCCTTAAAGAGACTGAGACGAAGGCAAAACTGAACATTACACAGCATATGTGCTTGCAAAAACCTACAATTTAACACATTCAAATGGCACGACAGTCAATGTCTTTTCCATGGGTACATGGTGACATGGTTTATCAACCAGCACAAATAGGCTTTTGTTCACCAGAAGCCATCAATTGCTACTTTAAAATAAGTTTAACAATCAACACCTACAAGGATCCCACAGAAATACGCAGGCCATTCCCTCAACTAGCAAAATACAATTTACAAATTGAATACCAACTTAGAACTGAGGTTTGGCCACTGCAGCCACATTCTCCAAAGCACTTGAAAAAGCGCAGAGAAGCAAAGTCCAGAGTTGGATTATATTAAGCCGATTTAAAAGAAAAAAAAGCCTGTCCAGTCTGAGATAGAAGGCAGACTTATTGCTGAGGCAAGATCCTGCAAAAAGTAATTAAGGCTGTTACTAAGGGATGCCTAGGACAGTGTAATTCCAGCTCTTTTATCAGTTTTAAGGCTCTCAGCAATATATGGAGTTTTGTTCAAAGTCTACAGAGAGTGATTTCTGAGGTGCTAGGGAAATATCTCAGAAGAATATATGATGGTCATTTATTTTCTAGGGGACCTACTGTGTATGTATTCCTGAGCTTCAAGCAGTCAAGTCAGCATTGTCTTGGCCTTTCCAGCTCATATCATGGATTCAATACATTGCACCTAAAGTTCTTAGAGCACCTTGGACATCTTTCAGGAAAGTATGGATGAGGATAATTCACCAGTGTGCAGACTGATACAACACTGACGAGCTTTATCCCGAGTATGTTACAGCAGGGCAACACAGCATTTTATGTTACTGGCAGTTGGTTATATTTCAATACATTCAGTATTTTTCAAGAACATAATGGCAATTTTTGGCCTTCATAGTAATCTAGAAAAGAGAACTAATATCTGAGAATCTTTGGTCCAGGGAACAGTTTCCCCAGTACTAAAGATCTACATTAGAGTAAGAGACCAGGAATAATGTCAAAGCGGCTGGTATATTCCATTAACAGTACAACTATATGTAACATCAGTTTATAAATATGTTTAATTTATTAATAGATCCATAGTAACATGAAAGCTATCATTTTTATTGCATGTTTGTAAAATAAAGGCCAAATATAGAACTAACCACTAAATTATATAGGCTCGATCAGTTGTATAACACAGATCATTACATTTTTCTATTGGAACTCCTGTAATTTGTAGTAGTAATTAACTACAGAATCTTCCAAGAAATGATTCAGTCTTGAACTGAAAGCAGCACAAAAAATTTCTCATTTCTCCTGTTGGATTTTTCAATAGCTAAGTACCCTTCTGAGAAAAACTTGTGGCAGATTGCTCATTTGAATTTCTCTAGCTTTGGCTTCCAGCTACCACATCTTATTAAGCCTCAGTCTAATAGATTAAAGAGTCTTTTGTGACTACTTTTCCTCTCATTGCTTGTTTATACACCACAAAAAAAGTCATCTTTCAGTCAATCTTTCTTGCTGATCTAAAAATCAGATTAGTTTTCACAGTATCAAGCATTTTCCCAGCCCTCAAATACTTTCTGAACCACATCCATCTATTGCACACTTTCTTCAAAAATGTATCTCAAGAACAGGACATAATGCATTTATGTTGGACTCAGAGATGTTACCTCCTCCTGTAAAATCTGTTCCCTACTGATAACCTTTGAAGCTCCTATTCTCCACAGTTCTGTGCCTTTAACTAGTCTCCAGTTATAATTTGCCTCTTGGCTGCACTGAAATGCATCTCAGTTTACCAAGCAGTAACGACCCTGATGACAGGCTAAGAGGATCCCAGTGCCCAGAGCTGGAAACCACGGCTGTGAAAATGACAACCTTACAGTTGACCCTGAACACATACAGGGTCTGCTGCTCCAGATGGATTCCTCTAAGTATATGGGGCCTGATGGGATTCATCTGAGAAGACTCAAAGAGCTCGCTGATTCATCATGAGGCCTCTTGCAATGATTTTTGAGCAGTCTTGGGAATCTGGAGAGGTCCCAGTTGATTGGAAGCTGGCTAATGTCCCAATTTTCAAGAAGGACAAGAAGGATGACCCTGGAAACTGCAGCCCTGTCTCTCTCACTTCCATGACTGGTAAAATTATGGAGATTATTCTGGGATTTACTGGAAAACACCTGAAGGACTACAGAGTCTTTCGTCATGGCCAGCATGGCTTCATGGGGGGAAAACCCTGTTTGTCAAATTTAATTTCCTTTTATGACAAGATAGCCCACCTACTTGATCAAAGGAATTCAGTTGATGTAATCTTTTTGGATTTCGGTAAAGCTTTTGATATTGTGTCTCACAGTGTCCTTCTGGACAACCTGTCCAGCATGCAGCTGGATAAACACATCATGCAACAGGTGAGCAACTGGCTTATGGGTCAGGTGCAAAGATTTACAGTACATGAGGTAACATCAGGCTGGTGAGGGGTCACTAGAGGGGTCCTGCAGGGCTGCATCTTAGGGCCAGTTCTCTTTGACATCTTCATAAACAACTTGGATGCAGGACTCAAGGGTATGTTTTGGGTTGAGCGACAGGGTATAACTAAGAAAGTCTGCTCATGATACTAAATTGTGAGGAGCTGTTGACACACTCAAACATAGAGAGGCCCTGCAAAGACCTTGACAAACAAGAGGACTGGGCAATCGCCAGATGTACGATGTTTAACGAAGACAAGCACTGGGTTCTGCAGCTGGGATGCTGGGATGTATGTACAGACTGGGGGATGAGATGCAGTGCCACGAGAAGGGCCCTGGGGATCCTGGTGATGGCAAGCTGAATATGAGTCAGCAGTGCCCTGGCAGCCACAAGGGCCAACCATGTCCTGGGGGACATCAGGCAAAGCATCACCAGCTGGGCGAGGGAGAGGACTGTCCCGCCCTGCTCTGCACTGGGGCGGCCTCGCCGTGAATATTGTGTGCAGTTTTGGGCACCACAATATAAGAAAGGTATTAAGCAGTCAGAGAGTGTGCAAAGGTGGGCAACGAAGATGGTGAAAGGCCTTGAGGAGCAGCTGAAGTCACTTGATCTCTTCAGCTTGGAGATGAAGAGATTGAAGGGAGACCACATAGGTGTTCTACAGCTTTCTGCGAGGAAGAGGAGCAGCAGCCACTGATCTTTTCTCTCTGGTGACCAGCGACAGGACCTGAAGGAATGGCCTGAAGTTGTGTCAAGTGTGGTTTATGTTGGATATTAGGAAAAGGTTTTACATCCAGAAGGTGGCTGGGCACTGGAACAGGCTCCCCATGGAAGTAGTCACACCAAGTCTGCCAGAGTTCAAGAAGTATTTGGACAACACTCTCGGGACATGGTGTGATTCTTGGGATTGCCCTGTGCAAGGCCAGGAGCTAGACTTCGATGATCCCTTCCAACTCAAGATATTCTGTGATTCTAATAAAGATTACTTGTCATTACTATACTTGCTGAAATAAAATTTACCCCACCAGAATCCCCCTCTCCAGTCATGATTTTTCACTGACAATCATGGTATGTGATCTGCAAATCTCTCTTTCCACTCAACTGTGATCAGCCCATGTGTGTGAGTCACATACTTAACTTCCTCTTTTCACTCCTCCACAAATAGCCTGTAACTCAAGTGCAATGTCTGGTTTCCCTTTCATTCCATAATCTCACCCAGCAAAGATACCATGTTCCACCGATCAATTCCATTCTTCCCATGTCATGAGAAAAAACCTGGTCCGTAGAGCTGTACTGTATTGCTAATGTAGGCACAAATGCACACCGATCTGGAAGGTATTGCATCACGGCACAAAGTTTTGTCATCTGAGATAGGTCCTGAACTTGGAAAAGGTCTCAAAAAGGGTGAGTTCCGGTCCAGTTCTGAAGCTCTTCTGCTATCATGTAATCTGATGTATAAAACCAGTCTTTTCTCCCCTTATCTGCCATGGTGCTCTTGCATGCCATGAAAAGACATCTGAAAGGTCTTGTGATACCTGTGGATCATTACAGAGGGCCTTTCAACCCATGACTGCGTTTTTTCTAATCATTATAGCAATATAATTTAATATTAAACCATCAGATACTTTCTTTGTCTTCTCTTTGAAGTTTCCTAGCCAAACTCAGTCTACTATGATAAAGCAGAGTGTTTGCTATATTAAGGTGATTAAAAAAACAGCCCATGGAACTGTACAGCTGTATCTACAATATTTTTATATAAATTAAATATTAATAGGAATATGGATGAGAATATTTTCAGGATCACAGTGCTCTAAAAATCTTATATGCTGCTGACTTTTTTGCTTTAAGATAAACGTTTATTATTCCCACTTCTACAATGTAGTCCATTAAGATTAATTCTGCACTGAATGTTTTTGTAACAGCTGTGCTACATTTTATTAGTTCATACATAAGAAAGTAGGTATTTTATTTAGAAATAGGAAACTGAACCATTATGCTGTCTAGTTAAAGCTAGTTATTGCTTGAGAATGGCAGGAATACAAAATAGCTAAACAGGATTTTAATAATGCAGATCTTATTAGGGAAAAAAGCCAAAACACAATGGAATGAGGCTCATTTAATCTAGAAGAACTACAAAAATGAGAATTTAATCTTAAATGTGCATCGTGCAGGAATGCTATATGAAATGTAGTATCTAAAGCTCTGGTTTTTTGTATACTATAAAAAAAATAAAGTAGCAAAGGTTTTCAGCAGATGAGAAATTAATTGTACTCAGGAAATTAATTAATTGGGCTAAGATACACTAGCAAGAAAACAGATTTTTCCATGACCAGTCTAATTAGTGAAATTTCATTCCTTATGAACTTTTCCTGTATGTGCATACACTTTTGCAGTATGTCCAACTCCTTCCCTCCCTAAACTGCATATGCCAGCCTTTTACTCTGTCCCCAGCCCCTCAAACCCCATTTCTCTGCCATCTGCTGCAGCAGTCAGGCCTGAGGCACAGTGTTGGAGCCACCAGCAACATGTGCCCACTGACCACCGAGGTCACTCCAGGCAGAGAAGAACCTGCCCATGTGGTGAGTTTCAGCCTTTGCTCTTTGAGAGCATGCGTAAGGTCTGTTTGCTGCCCCAACACAGATTTTCACAAAGCTTTGTAGGGCTCAATGTGTACAACCTCAAGTGCTAAAATATGCCACTTGTAGGGAAGAGATAGACAAATGGTTGGAAGAGTTATGGTAAGCCCTTCCAGTGTCAACATCTCCACAGCTTGACCAAACCACTCCTTTTGCTGTCTTGCAAACATACTCAGATAAATACTCCTGTCAGTCAAGTTTAAAGCTGTAAAACCCCAAACAATTCAACAAGGCAGTATCAAAACAGCACTCTGGACACTTCATTTGTGCAACAGTAACAACTGCCTTGAAAACAATTTTTCCCTCTTTTGTTTCACATGAGATAACAACCACTACAGAAACCACTATGGGCTACATCCAGTGGCAAAATCCAACAGTGAGTGCATCTTTCTGAAGGCACTTCACTCTTACCTTCTATAAGAAAAAAAAATAATTCAAGAGAAAGAAAATCTTCCACTGTTTTTGAGTGTTCAACCAAACTGAACACAGGGGCCTGACTCATTTTTAAAAAACTCAGGATGGCTCACTACTACAGCTGATGTTTCCCTCACTTTCCTTGCCCATTTAAGCTGAAGTTATGCAGTAACCACCACTCCAAGAAAAAACTTCTCTCTGCAGTGATTTATCACTAGTGCTCCATTTCATGGAAACACTTGGGTAGTGGCATATTGGCACAATGGCATCAATTGGCACTATAACCTGTGAAATACTGGCCTAGGGACATCTGACTGTACAGGTTCCAGCTGCCAAGGTTCCAATCTATGTCATATCCTTTGAGGCCTGCTAAAAGAGGCCTAAATGGGACCTTTACTGAAACTTCAGCCAAAACTATCACAACCTCCACCCCTTATTTCATATGATATGACATCAAAAGCCCATATCCTATATTAATCATTTCCTGTGCTTAAACAGTCCTTGTTCTTTTTTTGGAGCCGTCTTCCACCCCTCTGTATTATAAGCAATAGTCCATTAGGCGGGGGGAAGACGTTGGGCTGGAAAAGTAGTTCATCACTGGGCACCAACACTGGCTCAGCTCAGGTCTTCTTCACCCAATGGCTCATGTCCTGCAACACACAACTCAGAAAGCAAGTTACTTTTTCCCCAAGGTTAAATCTCCTTGAGGCACACACTGGGTTGTCCCATCTTCTCTCATTACCCACCAAGTGCATCCTGGTCCCTGAGCAAAAATAATCCCACGGATGGGTTTGCTTTTATTCAAGGCAGGATTAACCCAGACTGCTTTACCCAGAATGCCTGTCAGGCGGATGACAGGAAACCTGTCTCCATCCAGAATGTGAAGGGACTCTGACTGGGCAGGACCAGCTCAGTTAACAGAACCTCTAGTGTTGACTAACCATGTAGCCTTCGCTAGATGCTGATCCCAGTTCTTGAAAGTCCCCCCACCCAATGCTTTCAGAGTGGTTTTTAACAGTCCATTACACCGCTCAACCATTCCAGCAGCTGCTGCATGGTATGGGATATGGTACACCCATTCAATGCCATGCTCTTTTGCCCAGGTGGTAATCAGACTGTTCTTAAAATGAGTCCCATTGTCTGACTCAATTCACACTGGAGTACCATGTTGCCATAATACCTGCTTCTCAAGACCCAGAATGGTGTTTCAGGCAGTGGCATAAGGCACTGGGTATGTCTCCAACCAATCCGTAGTTGCCTCCACCATACTAAGCACATAGCGCTTACCTTGATGAGTCTGTGGCAGTGTGATATAATCAACTTGCCAAGCCTCACCATATCTGTACTTGTCCCATCATCCACCATATCACATGGGCTTTACTCTCTTGGCTTGTTTAATGGCAGTACAAGTCTCACAGTCATAGATAACCTGGGAAATAGCATCCATGGTTAGATCCACCCCTCAGTCTCATGCTCACCCATAGGAGGCATTTTTGCCTTGATGGCCTGAGGTGTCATGGGCCCATCGAGCCAGGAACAATTCTTCTTTGTGTTGCCAGTCCAGATCTACCTGTGACACCTTAACTCGGGCAGCTTGGTCTGCCTGTTTGTTGTTGTAATGTTCCTCATTAGCTCGATTTTTGGGCACATGGGCATCCACATGGCGAATTTTCACAAGCAAGTTCTGAATTCAGTTGGCGATGTCTTGCCATATATCAGCAGCCCAGATAGATTTTCCTCCACATCTCCAATCGGTCTTCCTCCATTGGTTTAGCCATCCCCAGAGGGCATTTGCTATCATCCACAAGTCAGCGTAGAGGTAAAGTCTCGGCCACTTCTCTCATTCAGCAATGTCCAGAGCCAACTGAACAGCTTTGAGCTCTGCAAATAGACTTGATTTGCCTTCCCCCTGCCATAACCCTAACCCTAACCCAGCTTCTGCTCCTTCTTGCACCACATTCCCGCCACAGACAGGATCATCTTGTACCTTTTTTCCCCACTCTTAGCTATGAGAGGAGCTCATATAAGCCATGTGTCATGGTTTAGGAATGGTACTCCCCAGTTTAGTGTTTCCACTGAAACAACCCAGACTACATGCTGCTTGATCACTGCCCCCTACTGCCCTCTGCAGTGGTATGGAGAGAAGAACCGAAAGCACAAAACGGTGAAGATTAGAGGTTGAGATAAGAACAATTTACTAGAAACAGCAATGAAATAAGAAAATGAACAGCAACAACCACAGAACCAATAACAGAGTGTACAAGGTGGGAGAACAATTCATATGTGAGTGATCACCATATGCCACCCCATCGCACACCCCGGCAAAGCTGGAAAAAGCCTATCCCCTCTGTCCCCTCTGCACATGGCGTGCAGTGGTCTCCAACAACCCCAGAGTCCTGGCCATGCACCCCCTGGCTGATGCAAAAATAACCCCTGTTCTAGCCAGAACCAGGACACCATGTTCTCAGCATTGATGCTTCAAGAAGCAAACTGACATCTTCTTAGGGTTCCCTGCTAGCATGAGTCTCTTTGGTAGATACTGAACCTTGACCCACAGAATTGCAGAATCATTGAATCATTTAGGGTGGAAGAGACCCTTAAGATCATCAAATCCAACCCTAAACCTAACACTGCCGCATCAACCACTAAACCATGTGTCCCATTAAAACATACCTCTAAACACCTGCTGCTATCCATACTGCTTTTCTCATCCTTTCTTTCTCACCTACAAAGATCTGTAGGAAGGTCCACTACTTGCTCCAACTGTAACAGATGGCAAGGTACAGCAATGTAATCTTAGTACAGCATTTAGATGAACTGCAGAACTGCCTCATAGCGTTAACATCTTGTTCTCCCACTAACACACCCAGCCCACCACCACTACTTACAAAAAAAGCCCTTTTATGTCATTGTCATGCTTTGCATTACCTTCTCCAACCTTCTCATTTCTTCATTTTCCCAATCTTCTCTGTTTCTCTTATTATTATAAAAAATTGAGACTCCCACAAACTAGAGACCCCATTCCTGGGTTTCATTTTCCTAAAATACCTGTAAGCTATCCTACGTATACACACACATACATACATACATTTGTCTACATGTATATAACTTTCTTTCATTCTTATGCTTTAGTCCAGAATTAAGGATCCTGTATTAATCCTGACACCAAGATGATAGAAGTTCTCATTACTAAAAATAATAATGAGATAATATTAAAAATAATGAGATAACCTGCTCATAAAATACAGGGCTTAAAAAAGGACAGAGTATCTTCACTCACACAAATGTACTGAAAGGTACAACATCAGCAGATCCTTTAAACTCAAAAGGTTAAATTTGAAACATTTCTTGAGAGAATCACTTTGAAGAATTCATTGCTAAGGAAAGTATGGTATTTTATGTTCATGGCTCTACAGCTAGATTTCTTAAATTAAACTCATTTCCTTACCCCCATCCTTCCACCCCCACAAACATCAGCTCGTTATTTTAAAAATGCACAATGAATAAGAAGGAGGCAATTTAAGATGAGGCACTGTAGAAATTGACTGTGACAGGTGTTCAAAGAATGAATCAGTAGATGATTTCCCTGTTCTTTTACTCTTCCTTACCCATCTGCTTTTGACTATTTTTCTGTTTCACCTTGATGCTTGACCTTAACAAAACCTCTGAGACCTCTTTAGGAAGTGGGTAGCTACAGACGAAAAAAAAAAGCTAAAAAGAAAACAAGGGTTTCTAGTGACTCCTACCTGGCCTTGGTTAACCTTCATGCTCCAGTGCTACTGAAAGCACCTCATTTGTTGAGAACTACAGCTTTGGATTTTCTCCTTATCATTAACAGCTGCCTTTACACAATATTGGTTTTCCCATTAAACTTAGAAAAATCACAATTTCCTTGCTAGCAATTGGTTCTTTCCCCAGGCAAGACACAGGCAAGCTGCAGGAGGGAATCAGTGCCTCATTTCTCAACCCTGTAAGGACTGTGGGTTGAATTAGATCTGCAAAATTTTCTAACAAATTTCTATCAGCATCATATCTTTCCTAATCAGCATAACTGCTGTGAATTTATATAATAAAACATATATCTAATTTAGTCTTTTGCAAAACATACTCTGTGACTGAAATATTCTGTACCAAAAAACCCTACAATATCATGAATGTAGGAAATGAATAGTCAGGATACGTGGATGGGAAACAAAAGATAGATTCCTACAGAAAATAATTCTAGAAAAACACACTAAATAGTTTCTTTCCCTCTTCGTGTTTCACAAAGAGATACAGAATTATTCAGGTTGGAATTACCTGAAGTGACCATCCAATGCTCACAGCACACTTAACATTCAGTTCACACAAGGCTGCTCAGAGCTTTACCCAGCTGGGTCTTGAAAACCTCGGTATGGAAAGTCATAAACTCATGAGCATCCTGATCCACTGCATCATCATCTTGATACTGAAAATGCTTTCCTTCTATAACGTTGACCCTGATATTAATTCATATTGTACAAAACTGAAATCTCCCATTTCGTCATTGTATTTTGTTCTCCCAATATACAGTGCAGTAGAGAATGTGGCTTTGCTTCCTCATAGCTGTCAGATAGCTGCTGCTAGGTCCCTGCAATGCCATCCCTTCTCCAGGTTGAACAAGCCCTGTTAGCTTAACCTCTCCTTGCAGAACAAGTGCTCCAAGCCCTGACCATTTTGATGGCCTTTCACTGAAGTCACCCAAGTTCACTGATGTCCAGACACATCATCGCAGATATGGTCTAAGGCATGCTGAGTTAAGGAGAAAAATCCCTTTCCTCAGACTTCTGGCTACTGTCCTGTTGATGCAGTCCAGTGTGCTGGTAGCCTTCACTGCTTTGCACTGATCAAGAATGAGGATGTACTTCATTCCTGGTTTCTTACTCAGTCTCTGTCCCACTGACCCTGTCAGCACAGCTGCCAAGTAACACCAAACAGCTGAATGAACAAAGCAGAGGTGCAAAACTTTCTGCCCAATTTTGCAGCCTGCGCTCATGTCATATGAGCGGGAGATCAACTGCCCTGTCAGAATATTGCTCCCTCACATTATGTAAAATCAAATAAACAAACTTAGGATAGTAGAACTGCAATGACAACATGAGTTACCCACATTCTTAGGCTGCTTCTCTATATATCTGTTACAGATAACGAAGCATCCAAGCACAATCATTGGTTCTCTCTCATCTAGAGTGTTCTACAGTTGTTTTATTTATTGCATCAGAAAGTGTTCATCCCAGAAAATGTTATGAAGATGTGGGATTTTCTTCATCAACTTCAATGAAAGACATGGCCAGACATAACACTTTACAATCACAGTTTACTGGCCAAAGTGTACACGTGTAACCAGGGACACAAGCAAAAGAGAGCTGCAAGAAGAGGCTCTATTTCAATGAGAAAGCAGGGGTTTCCACCTAAAATGTGGTAAGGCAAAAATGCATCATGATACACAGGATATTTTTAGTTCTCATTCAGTTTATGAGCGTAATATCTAACCTCCACTATCTAACATGCCAACACAGTATGAAACCAAGATAAAAAGACGAGCAAGCATACTTCATCCAGTATGTCCAAGTATTGAAATACTGTTTATCTCTTTGCCTGAATAAAAATACCTACAGAGTGTATCAGTAATTCTTTTCATTAAAGAGGAAAAAGCACTATGATTTTATTCAGCATACACAGAAAAGGCTTAATTTTTTAAGAGGACTGTGTGTAAGTGGCAATTGAAGTTGGGCCTCTAGATCTTAAATCTCTGAATCAAATGTGAATACACTGCAAACCCCTGGGAACCCAGAATTTCCCACACATTTTTGCTGGCAGGTCCTGATGCTTGTGAGGGTGTAGCCTGTCTGCTGTGATTGCCTTAAGAAAGCAGCACTTGACTTAAGAGCCATAAGAAAACATATTAAGTACATACACCATAGTCTGTTATAGTTTTACCCACCATTGGTGTATCTAAACACTCCAAAAGCATCTTTCTATGAACACTTTACAGGGAAACTTTTGATCACTCAATGACCACTTCCTATTTTCTACATTCACCTGAATCTATATTCTACATTCACCTTCTGTGAAAAGGGGTTCTTGCACAATTTTACAGCTGATGCATTTATTTTCATCAAATCCTTTCTGCATTCATAGCTCTTGACTGGCATTAGTAGCATGTAATTTGAGTAGGAAAATTGAGGAGAAATACACAGTGGTTTTAAAATCAGAAACGGCACTTGTTTATGATAATATCTGCAGCTCTTGCATCTAAGTACCCACACAGATTGCACATACTCCCACAGAGATGGAAATTAATATGTGAAATACCTGTGCAGCTTGAGTGTCACAGTTCCATAAACAGTAGCAAAGCCCAGAAGACGAACCCATCTTAGGAGAACACAGCGAAATACACTTGGCTCAAAATACAAAATGACAACCTATAGAACAGAAAGATAGAGAGAGCTTCAGTACTGCTTTCATGTGAAAGTCATTCTTCATTCAAATGCAGAATAGTTGCAAAACAGGACAGCAGACACATTTCAGCTCGTACTGCTGTATATTTAGATTTTCTAGTAAAGCGGCGGGATGATCAGATCAACCAGCTGGCACAGTTACAGTCACCAGCTCCTTTTGAAGGGAGCTGGCAAAAGCCCTGTGACAGACTGTGAAGTGACAACACTTTTAAATGCAATTCCACTGACTTTTCTTAACTCAGTGAAAACATGTACCCAAGAGAAGAGGATAGAACAGGCAAGGACATTTTCCTTGAGCTATTCCAGTAATGTGCAGCTGGCCTAATTCTGGTTCGATGGGTTGTATTTACCAGGTTACACTTCAAAGTCATTCCTAATAAACCTACCAAACTTTAACTGCTCATTTTTCTCTGCCAAACTAAAGTGATTGCACTAGCCTCCCTCTATCCAGTATGATAAAATATTGATGACATATTTGGCTCTTTCTTCCCCATACATTATGTCTAGACTATACCAAATCTCCCTATGCATCCCCACTTTCTTAAGGAAAATAACCTTTTTGTTCACCTACATATTTAGCTAATCGCAACGAAAAGGTCCTACTGGCCTCTACTTCTGCAGGAATCCTGCACATAGAAGCTTCATTACCAAGTAAAATGCTGCCTTTCTCCAAGGCAGGGCTGCTCGGTGCTCTCGGCCACACTTTGAACCAAGAGTCAGATTCTTCTCATTACAACAGGCTTTGTCCCTGGTGTCCTGAGTGATTATCCCATCTTCCTTCATGCACATCTGACTGCACCAAGAGCCCATTGCCCCAGAGATCTGGCCGTTAGCTGCCCTTTCCCCACCTGCAGACCCTGCCTGGTCAGCAGTTAGACCCAGTGCATCCCACATGTCTGACCAGCACCTAGTAAAACAACCCAATGCACCACAGTACAAATTAATTGGGTAATCCTGGTCTAGAGAAAGAAAGCACTGAAACATTTCAGACCATCTGCCACAGCCTCACTTCCAGTCAGTACATTCTGGCAGCAGAGGTAGTATTGTGCCTACTGCCTGCCACGTGATATTATTTTCCTAAATAAATGCTCTTCTATGTGGGAATTGAAGTCCAGGATATTGGCCAAAAGTCCAGGACTACATCCTTTGGGTGACATCGATTTCTTAGAAGAGCGGGGGCAAAAGTGGCAGACATGGACTGAGAAGCTCCTGTGCTTTGCTGGAATGCTTTATTTTTTTACAGCAGAATCAAATTATTTCTTTTAAAAATACAGTTTGTGGAATGAAACCATGGTGCAAAGCTTAATCTGCTTTTTTTAACTGTTATTGGACAGACATGTTTCAAGGTAGACATTTTCTGGGAATCTGACAAATACTGACTGTAGGGAATATAGGGAACAGTATGCAGCTTTTCTCCTTGGAAAATCAGCTGAAAAATCAAAATGCATCCACTCCTGCATGACCATCTGTGGGTGAGCAGAGCATCCAGCAAAAAGTTTCTCAGAAAGACCTGAATGGTAGCAATGCTTTTTCATCTTAATATAAAGTTATATACATCAGGACAGTTGCAGAACCAGAGCAAAGTCTGCAGCAGTAATCTCCCTCCTGAGGTTCGCCAGGGGGTAGAAAACACTATGTTTTATCTTTGATTCTTCCAAACTAGAAAAACTGTCAAAAAAGTCTGTCGTACAGAGACTCTGAATGCTTCAAAATTGATCAGAAAGCAGAATTTTTCACATAATTGAAATGGGAAGGTCTGAAAACGCTACAGGCATAGAATTTTCTGAACAAGGGCAACAGCTCTCTCTGCCATGCAATCTGACACAGCAATTTCATCTGCAGTTGCTTGTTGAAATATTAACTGCTTATGTCTAGAAAATCTCATTGATTTGCACTGAATCATTTGTATGAGCAGCTGAGGCACTTGGCCAGATACCAACCAAGAAGCCACCACTTCAAATGCAGCATGGTGTGAGCAGGCATGTGGCAGCTCACCGTGAAGGCTGCAGGGGCAAGGTTCTGTTGGAGAAAACTGGTCCCATTTTTCCATTTGAATATTGACACATTTTACCTGCTCTTTTGCCCAGTGGTCAAGGATATTGCAAAAGTAAAACTGGATCCAGGTTTGAGTCCCTTTTGGATCTTCCTGTGTTTATATTATGGAGCATAGTTACAATGCCCTCACAAGGGCCAACATTACATTTCTACCTGTTTTTGCATATGGTCTGTCATGGACCAAGGCTCTGAAGAGCAAGAATTGCTATATGTACACTTTGCTTGCTTCCTAGGCTTTCCAGAAATTTGTTCTAAGAATATGTCATTCCCATTCCCTTCAGGGCACACGAGGATGTTCAGGTGACTGTCCTCTCTAAGCTCTCGGCAGCACTAAGTTTCTTATAACCAAATGAATCTGAGAGGCACAATTTTTAATCGAGTAATCTTTGATGGGTTGGAGTCAAGGCACTAAGGAAACACTGCCCTGAAATCCATGCTCAATTTTTTTAACATAAGTGCAATGCAATTCTTGTAAAGGATCTGGTCCAAAGTCTCGCTGCTGCACTCCATCTCTTATTCTCCTTAGGTTAAAAAAAAAAAAGGAAAAGAAACGTAACACAGAAATCTTGGTTTAGTTTCATATCAGCCTCTTCTACCTTAGCAAAAACTCCATTCACTACTCTTATTACCAGAGCTAAGCTTTCTTCAAGTGACAAAAAGCATGCAGCAAAAGGTTGCTGAGCTCCAAGGGAAGAGCGTAGGATGAACACAGGATTCACCCACATATCCAGGCTGCTCCTCAGCAGAACAAGGGAATCCCTTTGCAGTTCTAAAAGACTACCCTGCCCACCAAAAATCTGACAATAATTCATTTTCCCTTTTTACTTTTATAATGCATTAGACCATGACAGCAGCATAGATCTAATTTATAATGCTTAGAGGTTTTGCTGATGGACGTAATAAAATCTCTTTACTGTACATAAAGAAAAGTGTTATCTCTTTTGTCAGCTCCTGGAATCCACTTAAATACTAGACATGAGTTTCTGTTACTTAAACAGCAAAGATCTGGGGAAAAAATATTTAGAAACCAGAAGATAAGCTAAACAGTGCCTGTTTGTGTAGCGGTTACTGCAGCTGTGCGTGAGACTTCCTGAACTGTCCCATCTTTGTCATTTGGACAAATGCATTTAGATGTCTGCTTTTAAACTCAATGTGTTTAAAGCTATTATTATCCTTGTCAAAACACTGTCCCAGCAGTCACGCTACCACTTGTGGAGTCAGAGATGAAAAGACTTTCTAAGGTCACCAGCTAACTGTCAAGTGTGTTTAGAGCTGGAGAATTACGGCCGTGGAAGAGGGACTTAGCTTGCTGACACAGCGACCAGCCAGCGCCGTGATCATCTGACACGATGAACAGACACACACGCTCTCTAGAGACAAGGGCTACAGTCTATGCAGGCATCTTGCACATTACAGCCAATTTTTGTCAGGACAGGTAAGGCAGTGAAAGTGCAAAGATAATTAACACTGAACAACTGATGGTTAATTCTACCCTTCACCCTGGGCACCAGATCGAGGCAAAAATATTTTAATACTGTGCACTTCTACAAAGTTCACTAACTGGGATTCAGTCTGCCTAAATCAGACATAAAACTACCTACATTGTAAGGAGCCTAGTAAATCACCCCTAACAATGCAAGTTCCATAGACAACCCAGGGATAAAGACAGAAGTTCAGCTTCAGCTACTTGGACAGAATCTTGACCTAAAGGCTTCAAATACACATCTCCATTGGATAGAATGGTACTTCAGCATTTATTTTAGGAAATTTGCTTCAGTAAATGTTAATTAATCATCTGCATTAGGAGGACTAAGCCAAGCATTCTGTAGCCAGTTGTAACAATTTTGCAATGTATTTAAAAGAAGTTGCTTTTGACTTCAATTCTTAAGCCATAAAAGTCACACAAATCGATCAAAAAATCATTTTCCTCTTCAGTCATCAAATTGCTATACTCCACATTCAAAAGGAATGGGCAACACTATTATAAAGTCCCAAAAGAGCAGAAATAAAAGAACTTTAAGAAATTGTCAGTGATTGTCAGTGCTACAAATCTTAATGCTAAACATGATAATTCTGAGCAGGCCCCAAAGTGTTCCTGTTCAAACTCTTCTTTTTTTCCTCAGTTGTAGAATCATAGTAAGGTTTGGGTTGGAAGGCACCTTTGAAGATCATCTGGTTCCTAATGCTGTGGGCAGGGATGTTATGGATCTGAGGTGAAAGCCACATACTTTAGACAAAAGTGATGCAAAAGTAACAGTTATTTCCTCATTTGCAAATAAATGTATTTTTCTTAAACTTGTGCCCACTTAACCCAGAGAGCATTACAGGAAAACTATCTACTTTTTTATTGAACTTCAGAATTTTCTGCAAGTACTCTGCACAGTTCAATGCAGGACATGACACAGCCGTTCAACATAATGCCTTTTGGGTAATTCCATTAACAAGCATCCAGGAGATACTGTGAAGAGATCCATCCGATCTGTTCCACTGCCCAGCACCATCTGCCCTTGCTTGACTGCAACAGCTGTCTAGGGCTGTCTCCAGGCAATTCTGCTACAGAACAAGCCATCAGACACTTCCTCTCAGTATCCTGCCGTGCTGTGAGATGGGAAGTCTTCCTTCTTTTGCCATGTTTTAGTAGTTTCTTTCAGCACATGAAATATCCTCCAGGGGACATCAAGTCACCTATTAACGTTTCAGTTCCAATACTGAGAAGGGATTTCCTGCAACAGAGATGCTGTTTGCAATGTCAGATGAGCTCCCCATCCAAGCTCCTAACAGTCTGGCACTACACTTCCCAGAAAAGGGACCAATCAATCCACTTGTATGTGGGCACACTGCCACCTTAACAGATGGGCATGAATGGAGGCATTCATGAGCCTGCGTACACTATGGGCACCACATACCACTGTTCAAAACATGAGTCACAGCTCAGATCATCTGCTTAAGTATTAGCTAATGCACAACTCCTTATCCAATCCTGTGCTACCAACAAACATTTCCAGTGCAACTACACAAAACATTTTAGAGGCACGATAATAGATGAATATATACTTAAGCTAATTACATAAGAACACTTCCATTTCCATCCCATTTTTTTAAACCATATGTGCCTTTTAAGATAACGTTTTATTCTAATAGGCCTGTGAACACATAGTACCATCAAACCCTGCTATCTTTGCAATTCTCACCATTTTAAAGCAGAGCTGTGCAGGATCATTATCTCAACACCTCTATAAAGCACACATTTGCTCCAGGAAATGACAATAACTTCTCAGTAGGTTTTATTCTTGCCTCTGAATTGGAACTGAATCAAATTCCCAGTACACGGCACTGGAGGCACTCTGCTGCCAGGGGCAATGCATTTCAGATTAGATGTATGTCAAAGTCAAAATACTTATGCCTATATAAGATGTTTTGGGTTTCTTCATAAGAGAAGACAAGTTTTTCCTAGTCACTGACACAGAGTCCAGCTTGAAATTCTGCCTACTGAAATCATTTTTTCCCTCCCACTACACTTTCAGCTGTAGATACAGCTGTTTTCTCCACTGGCTGTCTTAAAATATATATTAATATTTATTAAACCTCTGCCTGTGTTTCAGCAAAGACATGTCTTGCCTGTGAAGTCTTTTGGAAGACTATGACCCAGTATAAGCTCCTAATGACCAGCACCAGTGTGAAATACAAGGGCAGACTTATAGAACTCGATTAATCAGAATGCTTTGCTATCACTAAGTTTTATTACACTTTGGATTCATCCCTATTAGGCAGCAACAACAGATCTCTAAAGCTCTTTATGGAACACATATTTTACAGTGGAGCTCATTTAGCCTACTGAGAGACTTAACTGCTGATTAAGCAAACAGAACCTTTAAGATCATCCTGGTTTGACACAAGACTGCATGCTTAGAATGCCTTTTTACTGACATATCTTAAATTCTTTTCCCTCTTTTCTCTGTTCATAACCCAGATCTCAGCTAATGCTTGAAGGGACACCCCTGGATAGGTTATTTTGAGGAAAATAAACATTCATGTAACTTCCAAAATGCTGTCATGTCTCTCCTCCAATTTGAAGAGGAAAAGTGGTATGTCACAGATTCTACCAGCTCTGAAAATACTTATTTATAAGTGACCTGGACACATGGCCTGAAAATGTATTTATCTGCCATAAATTCTAACCCTTACTTAGACTTACTAATGATCCAGCTTCACTGTTCCTATTTACATTGGCCTAATGAATAGTATTCTTCAGTCAAGTAATAAAAAATTAATATATAATCCACAATGGATTTAAAAAGGGAAATGCTTGCACTCTGTAAACAGATTTGATCACAACAAATGAAGTGTTATGCCCAACAAGGCCTGTGCAGTAGAAAAGGGCATTCCAGGACTTTTTCCCAATAATGGCTTTGTTATGAAACAGTTCCTTAGCTTATAAGAGAGATCAACTGATGCCCTGGCTAATTAGTTATAAATTCTAAGGGCTGAAGGATACTCCAAGGGTCAATTCCCAATCAACAAGAGAAAGGAGATATAAAAAAGGCCAGAACACCAGGTCTCTACCCTTCAGGAGAAAAAAAGCATAAGAACTAGTATTAACTAAAAGACTAGACCATTGCACCAGGCTGCTGTGGGAACCATCTGGGGAACAGAGGAGAAACAGAAATCACCTTGAATCATTGGGTTATCAAAAAAGTTTTCTGCATCTATTTCCAAACACAGAGATTTTCTTAGCTTTTCACTGTAATAGAATAAACTATTTAACTGTAAACTTCTGAAATAGGAGAGATTTCAATGGCACTGTCCCAGGGAATGATGATCCTAAACAGGTAAATGGTCACTCAGAAAGTCTCCCAGTCTAAGGGGCTGTAGGCACTGAGCTGTTGGAGATGGCAAATCAAATTTCTTGGGGGCAAATGTCGGTCCAAGACAAGCATCTGCCTGACTCCTGTGAGTTACTGGATGCTTCTGTAGCATGGAGCACAAGACAGGGAAAAGGTCTGAAACTCAGAAGTTCCACTGAGACCATGACAAGGTCTAATACAATGAACAAATTACCTAACACTGAAATATCAAAGGCTGAAAAAGAATATAGATGATAGCTTTAATAATGTCCCATCTTAAGAGAGAAGAGAAAATAAAGTCTAAATTGCATACTATGCTTTCCTTGTTCTCAATCAAATGTACTTCTGCTTCACCACTACCATAAAGCAAAAGAAGCAAATGAAGACTTTTCAGGGAGTCCAAACAGGAATGGCCTTGGCTGCCCAACAGATCTGCTTATTCATCTGCTCTGATGTGCCAGTTACTTGTCTGTTTTGGGTATGTGTCTATCCCTTATATATATATGTTGGCTCCTTCCTGAGAGCCCCACAGTCTTTAATACAGCTACCCTAAAAGTAACCTGAACAGCCTCAGAAGTCAGTCTCTGAGAACTTGAGAGTTCACTTGTCTCAGCAGTTCAGAGACTTAAAGCTGGCCAGATGTGGACTTGGCGGGATGTCTGAAGTTTCCACTTAAATCAGGTTATTGTCTCAGAAAGTTTAAAATATGTTTAAATAACATTTTTAAAAGCTGTAAGAACTGTTGAGTTTGAAAATTTAGAGCCTCCCAGAATCCACATAGGTAACTGTGCACAGGGGCTTTTCCTGGCTCATGCAGGTCACCAGCCACAGCCTTGAGGAACAAAATAACCATTTATCTTATTTTAAAGATACTTAGAAGCCAGCCAGGGAGTCTGGAGCCTCTAACTTGAATGAAAGGCAAGTACTGAAATATTTAAAAACTATCTGGCTTCCTGTCTCCAAACACAGTTTCAAGTGCTAGGAGCAGCACAGTTAACACCGACATTCCACTCTCTTTCATTTAATGTTTTTTCTTTCTAAACTTACACAAAAAGGCCTTGGATTATTTTCCAGTTAAATATTGGAAGATAAATGAACATGTGGGTTTCCCGATCAACCAAATGGTTGGGTTTTGAGTGAAGCTTATTAGACATGATCTGTCAGCAGCAACACTAAAAGCAAAGATGACCAGATGGGACATTCAGGGCTCCAGTCACATGCACACTAAAGATGAGAAGCACAAATGACATATAAAGGAGAAGGTGAGCTCCTTAACCATTCAACGCTTCTATTTTCATAGTTTGCGTTAACCAAAAAAACATAACTCAAAATTAAGGGAAATAATTTTATCAGAACATTTTATCTAGACAACAGGTACATATGTATGGGCATACCAAAAACTGTTCTCGCTGATGCATAATTATAAAATTGGAAAATCAAAGGAAGCTGCCAAGTTAAAATATCTTCTAAAGTGTTTGCTTTTTCCATCAGCTAACTTTTAAAACCCAACCATTTCTGTCATTTGTTCAGATACATTTTTTCCATGTGACATGCCACCTGGGTAAGTGACAACAGTCACCTGAATGTCCTAGTTTACCTATTTCATATGTGAAAATAAACCCTCAAACTTACTTACTGGATGCGTTGCTACCACCTTTTCTTGACAAAGATGTGGTCAGCAAAGAAGCAGAAGGAGAAACCTTTTAAAGAGCTGAAACATCGCTAAAGGAAAAAACTAACATTATTCAGCCCAGTCATTTGCTAAATCATTGACGCATTTTAATAACAGGGTTAAGGATATGCTAGTTTAATTAAAAACAAGGGAAATTCTAGCAATTAATTTTAAGAACACATCTGTGATTTTAGGAAAAACAAATCTTTTAGAAACATAATAGTAACGGAGTCTTTATTAAAATTAATCTTGCAAGAGCTGCAGCTAAATCAAGACATAATAGACTAAATTATTCAGAGCAATTTATCAAGTATACTTAATGCAAGACATAGGTCATAAAAGAGACTCACACAGATGTTTTTACCTCACTATAGTATGGCTGAAATCCCTACAAAGATACAGTGCAAAGAGGAGGTTTTATGTATTTCAAAATAGTGACTTCTACCTAGGGAAAACATGCAATATTTAGAGTTCCAAAAATACCTTATCTCCTGGGTTTAGCCTAACAAAGCCAGTGAGGTATTTAACACCAAGTTTGTGAGAAAAAACTACCTGATGGTTTAGGTCGTTTAGGAATACCTCCTTTCTGGCTGCATGCTCTCTCTGAACTACGTGCTGGCAGGTTCACAAGGCAAGAACTTTACTGACACCAACTTTTAAGACTGTTATTTGGAAGAGATAATGGGGACAGACCAGGACTTTGAAACACCCTGTTAAACCACAGCAAAAAGCACGACAGAACTGGCTGCAAACCTCATCAGGAAAGTTTTTGTCAGTATTTATTTTGACAACCAGCAATTTAGAAAAACTCTCTCTACAAAATACCAGCTGGAAACCTCAACCCAGCCAGTGCTGATTAGTTTACTGCAGACATCACTGCTGGAACTATCGACTTTTAATTTTCAGCTTATGTACCTGTAGCAACAACAGCAGTGGGGATAAGCCAAGGCCACGGTGTGACAAACCTCCAGAGAGAGTGCTGGGAACATTCCATCTCCTAATGTTCCCTAATGAAGAAAGGATGCCTGTCTGAGGAAACTGCATTAAGTAAACTGAAGCCATCAGCCTCAGCAGAGACATAATTGGATGAATAGTGAAAATGAGTGACATACTCCACTGGCATGATCGACATTAATCTTACATCTACATTAACCATATGAAGCAAATTATGTCACAAAAATAATTAATTAATTATGAGTAATTAAAAGAGTCCAGAAGAAACCAGCCAAAGTTGCAAACTCAAAGTTCACTCCACAGTAGAAGCTGCAGAAATATGAATGAAACACTTCTCTTCCTAGCAGAAAGACATTTGTGTAGTTCTTACATCACATGGATATGAACATTGTTATCTTCCAAAAAATTGTTTGGACAGTTTGCTTGGCTAAGAGAGCCAAAGTGCTCATGCTTTTTGGTTCTAGTCAAAAGAAAAACAATTGTTTAAGATAAATACATGCAATAAAAATATTTATGCAACATTGAGCAGATATTGCAGAATTATTACTATGACTGAGAAATTAAATTTAGCAAAATAAATTCCTATATTCAAGATAAAACTCCTCAGGGATTTTCTTTTGGTCACATAGGTAATTTTTAAAGAACATCATAAAATTAATCACATGCTTGTATAAATATTTATGTATCTATACATTTAAATATAGAAATAGATTTGATGTATTTGTTCTCTTTCACAAGTTAGCTACTTTTCATGCAGATTCTAAAGCACATTGGTTCCAAAATAGCAGCATAATTTGAGCATATCTGTGCCAATGTTTTCTTCTTTATGAAAAGCAACATAGAACTTTACGAGCATCAGTCTCCTGCAATCCTAAATAACCCTGAAAAACACTTTGCTGCAGAAGGGTTGACAGGGCATCTCCATGAGCCATAAAACACTCCCTCACACAGTATGTGAAAATGTCATAGTCTCTATATTCACTCTCCTTCACCACATTCAGCTGGGGTGATTTGATAGTATAATCCATCTATTTCTATAGGGACTATAACTCTCTAGTAGAGGTCCCACACACCTGAGCTAGGGAAGACAGGTAAATTGCTGGAGTCCAAGACAGTTAGCCTAAGCTCCCACTGTATTCAGTGAGGGGCACCACGGGCAGATGGCAAACCACACTGTGTTTCTGCAGGCACCGAAGGCAGGTTAGGCTATGAGTACTGTCCTCCAGAGACGTCTACTTTTCTCCACAGGCTACCAAGGGAGCCTGGGGTAAAATGTCATGTTCAGAGTTAATTTAAAAAAAAAACAAAAAACAACAAAACCAAACCAACCCTGCACTGCAAATAGCCACTACAAAGTTTTCCTCACAGTTCTCAGCACTCTCAGCACTCTTTCCTTCTCAAATGCAGGCAGCCAGTAACCTGAAAAACCATGTAAAGCTTATCCTTCCAACTCTGAAATACTATACAGGACAACAAGCTGGAAAAGGCTTTGGAACTCTTTAGCCTAATTTAACATTTATTACTATTTTCAACTGGGTGTCTCAAAGGAAGCAAATAACTGTAGAGCAATACAACTGATTTGGAAAGAAACTAATCTAGAACAAAAGGTATGGTTTGTGGATTTTGAGGTAACTGTCAGGGAATGCAGAAACAAGATGGCAAAGAAAGTAACAGAGACATTAGCTCATTGAGGGCTATGTACTGAGTGGACAGGTATCATTTCCATTACATAAGAAAAATGAAAAAGTCCTAAAATGAAAAGCAATTATCTCAAACCAGGCATATTAGATACAAGCTGTCAAGAAGCAATCTTGAGCAATGTATCAGCAACACAGCTGGATGAACTCAGAGGAGCCTGAGAAGGACTCTTCTTTACAGACTTCGGGAAGAGTATTTCTTTAATAGTTCAAGAACTACATACTCAACTCTGAAAGAGCAGTCTCCAAAAGCTTGAACATGTGTAGGTGGCAATCAGCTAAACAGAACTACTCAGAACAGAAATCTCCCCTTGGAAATGCTGCATGGAAGTGCAAAGAAGGAGGTTTGACCTTGGAGCAGATCTTCAGGAAATTGAGTGTGAACTTGAAAAACTTGTAAAAGTCTGTGGAGATCACCGAGTATTTGGTGAGAATTCTGAAGTATAATGGTGCAGGAAAGGGAGGAGGCAGATGAAATGGGTGTCACACAGTGTGAAATCATTGACTGGGAGAAACCAGGGAAAATAAACCCTCCTCCTCTGGAAAACGAGTTTCATGGCACCTCAATGTTCTGTATTGCTTCTCACCACCTGGACAATCAGCAAAAGTAAAATCCTTAAGGGAGAATAAGGAAACCTCATCTTCCAAATACTGCATTTGCTAACCTTTGCATACATTCAGGTTTTCCATAAAGCTGCATTGTCAAATGCACAAGTAAACGCATTGATGATTTCTTAATAGTTTGACTTGGGCAATTTCATTTTTAAAAAGAAATAGAGAAGCCACAAAAACATTTGAGACGCAAGATTGAACAGGCATATCTTTGATCTTTAATGTCTCTCTCAAATGACATGAAGTCTTTTCAGGTCATAAAGACTTGAACTCAGACATTTTTAACAGTATCAGAAGTTGCAGTTTGTTTTGCTGAACTATGCTTTCTCTGTAACTTAGGGTTTGCTTAATGTGATCATTATTGCTATTCATTTTGAACATGTAAACTAACTGTAGGGAAATAAATTATGAATAAGGAAAAGAAACTCAGATGAGCTGATTTTTTAGTATTTTGAAAATTTAGTGGGATTAGACGAAACAAAACACCTGTCTGCAGTGCAACACTTAGCAAGACTCTGAGCAAAGTTCCTGACTTAGATGATTTAACATGGAAACCAACCAAACTCAAGCTATGTTTTTACAGTGACAACAGTTAAGGCTCATATGCTACTTTCTGCTCATACCTAAAAACAACCAATCACTGCAGCAGGTATTAGAAGCCAAATCTCCCCATTTCAACCAACAGGTAATCTAACCAATTGATAAAATACCCTCCCTATTGCTCTGTGGAGCTGGATTAATATTCGTTCTTATACCCATTTACTACTGCTTAATTACGTGACGAATGTGTCTGTTCTTGAAAGGCAGAGGACACCAGTATGGAGGCCATGCTGATGACAACGCAGCTGCGCTGGGCAGGGCACGTCTCCAGGATGGAGGATCACCCACTGCCTCCCGAAGATTGTGCTCTTTGGTGAACTCGCCACCGGCTGCTGCAAGAGAGAAGCCCCGAAGAAGAGATACAAGGACTCCCTGAAACAACACCTCAGCCTTGGCCATATTGACTGCCACCAATGGTCCACTCTGGCCTCCAATCGGGATTCATGGAGACACACCATTCACGACGCTGCTGCTTCCTTTGAGAACACACACAGAACCAGTCTCGAGGAGAAACGACAACGTAGAAAGAACCGTTCCTCATCAATATCACTAAGGAGATGTTCTGCTGTGCCTTTTGCGACCAAACTTGCCTATCCCGCATTGGCCTTTTTAGCCACCAGCACTTGCAGCAAATGTGGGTAGTGCTCTTCCCAAATCTTTGTTCGCAAAGCTCAGCCATGATGATGATGACGATGATGATGATGAATGAAGCCACATGAAATGGAACAACAGCAGCACAGGAGACTGAATACTTCTCATACTACAGCATGTTAGAGCCAAAGCACTAAAATGTCTTTCAAGCTTTGTATCTTCTGAGCCAGAGAGGGGAACTGAACCCACATGTCACATCCAGAAGGAAAACATTAGCAAGTGGGATATTGGATGAAAACACTGTGTTGTAGGCTGGGGTTTTTTACCAATTATGCGTGGTAAGAAAGTGAGGACTGCACGATGTACCTGAAGAGAGGGTTCAAGTCTGCAGCCCCTGTCTAGGAAGGCATCTTCCCATGCAGAGAAACTTGGCAGATCATAAACCACAAAGCTAGCTAAGTGTCCCTGACTCCCTAAGCTAGCTAAGTGTCCCTGACTGGCAGGACATGGCCCTTTCATATAAAGAGTACCTCACCTGACCTCAAGGCACCCAAACTGAGCACTGCAGCATGGGGTTGCAATGCTTCCCCAATGATAAGTTGGGCCCTTAAAAGACCTGTCATTACAAAAACTGAAGCAGTATTAGGAAACATGTTCTCTACTAATGGCTTAACTATTCAACCGTATTTGGTCTCCTCCTGTCACAGAGACACTGACCAAAATAGCTGTAACCAGTACCTGCTAGTTCCCTCCTGTTGCTGCAGCTGCAAAAAAAAAACATTAGAAATACCAGTCTTTCAGGGTAAGATTGCTCATTTGCATTTCTGGCACATCTCACTTACACGGTCCACAAAATGGATTCATTAACAGATAACAAAACAGCAGAAGGAGGCTTTCTTCAAATGTTCCACTCCTTCCTGAGCACAGGGGGAGTCCTCCAAACATTTCACTGATTTATCACAGGAAAAGCCCACCCCTCTACCAGGAGAGACATATTCTACTGCATTTTGTTGCTAGGCAGTCTTCTGCATTTAACTGCAATTATTTATTTATATGAACTTCCTTCTCCATCCTCCCCACCAAGCTGCTTGTGGTGTTGGATAAACAACTGTACAATAAAAAAATCATAAAAGCAGAACGACAAAATATTTAAAGCAAAATTAACAGTTGTCACCAGAACTAAGAATGAGACGGTAAACAGAAACCAAAATAACTGAACACCAGGAGGCCAGGGAGAAACACAGCGATCTTTTAAAAG